>NC_141691.1:841959447-843399493 GCF_964263255.1 Lissotriton vulgaris | reverse complement strand
GGGCGAGCTTGTCAGACCAGTTGGTGACCCAAGTGCGGAGTTCTATGGCTGCGATGTTGGCAATGGTTGTGGCAGTGGGGTGTAGTTGGTGAGGGGAGAGTTGAGCTGTATTTCAATGACTCTACTCCAGTTCCTGCCCGGGGGGGGCAGGTTTGTATGGCTTGGGTTTGTTGACGAGGAAATGTACGCAGTGGTGGCCAGTCCAGGGGGGCTGCGTGGTGTGGCTGAAGTGAACGTTGTTGCCTCCAGCAAAGACGGGGTTGAGGGTGTGTCCTGCCTTGTGAGTTGGTGCAGTGACGAGTTGTTTCAGGCCGATGTTGGTGGGGTTGTCACGGAATGCAGCGGAGTTGGGGTCGTGGGGTTGTCGAGGTGGAAGTTCAGGCCTCCTACGAGTATGTAGTCTGTGGTGGCGATGGCGTGGGGCGCAACGAGGTCGGTGATGATGTTGGCAAAGAGTGATTGGGCCGGGGGGTCTGTAGGTGAGGGTGCCTGGGAGTGTGGAGGTCGGGCTGGTCTGGACCTGGAAGTGCAGGTGTTCGGTGGCGGGGAAGATTCCGCTGGAGGTTTTGAGGTGAAGGGAGTTTTTGTGCATGATGACGATGACTCCTCCGGGGTGGTTGGGGCGGTCCTTCATCTGGATTTTGTACCCATCTGGGATGGCAATGTCAGGGGTTGAGGCAGCATTGGTCCAGGTTTCTGTGAAGAAGGCGATATCGGGTGAGAGCGAGTACAGGAGGTTCCAGATTTCCACGGCGTGTCGGTGCATGGAGCACACATCGAGGAGGATTCATCTTAGGTCGTCGGAGGTGTTGAAGTTCCGAAGTGGTGGTGAAGGTCTGTCGGCAGTGTTGGCAGGAGAACTGGCTGTGGGTCGTGCTTGGTGTGGACAGCTAGCAGTTGTAGTTTCTTCCGGGGTTGAGTGCAAGGAGGGTTGTTGCGACGTAGCAGGCGGGTGGTGGGAGATCCAGGGGTCCTGGCGTTGGCAGCGGTTGGATCGCAGGCAGGCACAGACGGGCTTGCCTTCGGCGCACCAGCAGTGCGACCACGCAGCGGCCATCATTAAGTAGTGGAGGGACCCTCAGCTGGGAGGTGTGAATGGGAGTGGGCAGGGGCCGCAGGGGCAGCAGCGGCAGGAAGATGACCGGGCACAGAGGCAACAGTAGGGCACAGACAGTAAATAACCAGGCACAGAAGCAAGAATAACAGGGCACAAAAGGAACAATGACAAAACCAAAACACCAAAATAACTATTGGCAGCAAACAGAAAGGGGCTCAATTACTGTGTTGAGGTGGTGTACAGTCACGCAAGGAGCGGACTGCAGTGGGCTCGAACCCCAGGCAGGCGAGGTGCTGAAGAATTAAGCGGTGAGGCCAGACACAGCGGACCTGCTGGGGAGAGAGCAGATCTTTGACCAGAGGTCAGATGTCTTACTTGCGCTCCCCAGCAGCAGCCGCCATTACGTAGGGGAGGAGGAAGGGATGCTCAGCTGGGAGGTGGGAATGGGCGTGGGCAGGGGGAGGGGCTGCAGGGGCATCAGCGGCGGGACGATGACCGGGTACAGAGGCAACAATAGGGCACATACCGTAAATAACCGGGCACAGAAGCAAGAATAACAGGGCACAAAAGGAACAATGACAAAACCAAAACAACAAAATAACTATTGGGAGCAAACAGAGAATGGCACAATTAGCATGTTGAGGCAGTATACAGTCGCGCAAGGTGCGGACCGCAGCGGGCTCGAACCCCATGCAGGGGAGGTACTGAAGGAGTGAGCGGCAAGGCCAGGCACAGCGGAGCTGCTGAGGAGAGAGCAGATCTTTGACCCCCTAACCTTACCAAGTAGCAAATAGTTCCTGGTAACCATCAAACATGACAACCCTTGATCCTTCAGGGATCATGGAAACAGTACAATACTGTTCGCTCAGTCAATTGCGCTTACTTAGTCTCAGAGAGATATACAGAATAAACGTTGGGGACGTTTTCAATAGGCATTTATTAAACCGTCGTTCTAGTATATAACATGTTTGCTGCAACAATCATTAGACAGAAGAAAATATATAAGATTACAAGCACCAACAAAGTAAATAGAAGGTAGAATTCTATAATGGTGCTAAAATTGTGAATGTATGCAGGCATATAAACATGACAATAATCAAGCGTACTCCTACGATGTGAACCCTGTCTAAGTGTACCTAGCATGTATGTGGGTGTAAATCCAGGAATCCCCTAGGAAAGAGCTAACCTCCTTACCACAAGCGAGAGAATGAAGGACCCCCATCTTGGTCACAAGTTGGACACCCCGCAAGGGATGTGAGACCGCTGCGTGTTGAATCTTCAGCAGACTTGGTCCTCAGTGTCTTGATCAGCTATTGTCTTGATCTAAGTAGTGAAGGTGCGGTTCTTTTATACCAAAAAGGTAGCCTCAGTAGTTCAATTACAATTTCTATTTTGTGAGTACGATTGTGTAGATGACCCTAAATCAATAATTGTAATAATGCAAAGCATCCAGGTCGCCCTAGGGTGAAAGATATAGATGACTTTTGTACAGAGTAAGTTAATCCTGTTATGTACATTATGTGCAGGAGATTTTTCTAAGAATCCTCATGCATAATAAATGAGGTTAGATTCAAGGAAACCAATCACCATTTATTCAGCACATAACTGGGTAATAGATCAGGGCTAGAACAGTTATGCAGAGCAAGGTAGTACAAATGTAGGTAAAAGGTCACTTTGCTACTTAGGCCTAGGTTGGGGAACATAACACCCACTCCTCATCCGAAGGTCGACAAGGTAAACTAATGCTAAACTCAGCCATCTAAAAAACATTGTCTAGAAAACATCTAAAAGCATGTCGCTAGTGAAAGGATGCTATTGAAAATTCAAAAGCTCATTAAGTCATCCATTGAAAGTGCATGTGCCACATTCTGTTGAAATTTTGCTCTCTCGAACTCGAACCATACATTTCACAAGTAGCAGATTGACCAAGTATTACCAAGTGATTGTGGGTGCTGAGAATGTGTCATTGGTGCTATATACGAGTTTGAATCTGGCTACTTTGATGCCCTTACCAGGAAATGAAGTTGTGATTGATGAAGCAGATCATGACTGTTTCGATGTGACTGAATTGTGTAGAAAACCCCAACTGGACATTCAAGATGTTCTGTTATCGGAGTCAGACCATGTGTTGTTTGTGGATGTATCATGTTTGAGAGCTGCATGAGGAAACATCAGAGCTGCATTTGCCAACTGTACGGTTGTGGAAGTAGTGGAAGCTTCATGGTTGCAAGTAGTAAATACAGCCAAGGTTGCTGAATTGATTCCATTAACTAAGGCTTGCAGCATTACTGAACAGTTAAGGGTTACCATTTTTACTGGCAGCCTGTATGGGTTTGGAGTTGTCCATGATTTTGGGCAGTTGTGGTCTCAGCGTGGGTGCATGACCTCTTCAGGTTCACACATCTGAAACAGAGAAAGCGTGAAAAATCTACTGCTGTCATTGCAACTGCCCTCCCAGATTGCAATGGTTAAATGCCAAGCCCATCGACAGGTAAATGATGATGGTTGGTAACCGCTATGCGGACAAGACTATGTGCTGTTCCACCCTAAATTCTTGCATCTTCAATGGGTCTTCAATTGGAACCCACTAAAAGAACAAACTGATGTCACAGAATGTAGGCTGATGTTGTAAGCTGTGGAAACATGGGAAGAAATGAAAGCATTACAGGATGAAGTTCCAGAAACAGAGAGACAATGATGGATCAAAGCAGGTTGTACACAAAGGCAGGAAGATGAGGTGTGGGTATACACGGATGGAAGACCAGTGCTACCTGATCGTTTGTTGTCACCAAAAGTAAGAAACTATCATGGTCCCACACATGTTGGGAGAGATGCTATGATGCGTCTCTTTTGACAGACCTGGTTTAATCCTCGATTTAGAGCTGTTGCAGAGGTGGTTTGCCAAAGGTGTGTAATATGTCAGCAAATAAAGTGGGAAATAAAACACTAGTTACAATGAGTAATGTAGGGAGATCTGGAGGACCCATCAATAGGATGCAACTCAACTTCATCGAGATGCCCCCTTGCAATGGTCGGGAATATATTTTAGTGATTGTGTGTCTGTTCTCTTGTTGGGTGGAAGCCTATCCAACCAGGCGCAATGACAGCTTAACTGTAGCTAAACTACTCCTTAGAGAGCTCATACCACAGTTTGGATTTTCGACCTCTTCGGAATCAGATAGAAGACTGATTTTAATAATGAGGTAATGAGAATGCTTTGTGCATCATTACAAATTGAGCAGACGTTACATTGCACATATCGACCAGAGGCATCTGGAGTGGTTGAACAGGTTATTGGAATGCTGAAATCCAGATTGTCAAAAGTGTGTGAGTCCACATCTCTGAAATGGCCTGATGGTTTGCCCTTGGTGTTCATGTGTTTGAAAAGTGCCTCAAAGAGAAGAACTGAATTAACCCCACATGAAATCATTTTGGGGAGTGCTATGACACAGCCTATCGTCACGGCCAACCAATTCATGAAAATTACTGATGATTTGGTACTTGATTACAGTGAAGGATTGGGTGATGTAGTCCGTTCTGTGTCTCAGCAGGTTGGGGAAGTTGCCACTTCACCTCAACAGGAGCAGTGCCATTACCTTAGTCCCAGTGACTGGGTTTTGGTTAAGAAACATGTATGCAAATCGTGTTTGGAGCCCGTTGGCGTGGGCCATACCAAGTAATTCTTGTTACATAACTGCTGTCAAATGTGATGGTCTGCCTAACTGGGTACCTGCTGCCCACACTCGAGTCCCATGTCTACTTGAAAATACAGTATCTGTAGTGGATTTGCTGGTGGTCACAGTGAGACATCCAGCTCAGGTCAGCCACACAGTAGAGGGGGCACCAGCTACTGGATCTCTAGGCACTGGTTCAAATGAGTGTCTGAGAGAGTCAGTCCCTGTTGGTATTGAAGGTCATGGATAAAGGGACCTGACTAGGCGAAGGGCTGATCTAGCTGTTGTGAATAGTGCAAGCGAAAAGCGAGTGATCAGTGGAGACCGTCAGTCCAAAAGAACTGACTGATTGAGGCAAATTCTGGCAGAAGACAAAGTGCCCTCAACAGTTATTGAAGTCTCAAGTTAATCTGAACAAAGTGAGAAAGTCGAAAAGAGCTAAAGTACCAAATCGAAGATATGCTGCACTTGAATGGACTTATTTAGAAGCAGTTAATGACTATGAGAAAGCATATCAAGCTTTTTCCTTCAAACATTCAAGCTCACAAAAACCACAGTGGGAAACCGTCATAAGAAAGGGACATTATCAAAGCAGTAAAACAAAGGAAAGACCTATAAGAAATTGAATAGACGAATATATACTGAAATGTGTAAGAAAGCTGAAACTTGTGAACTGTAACAGTGAGTAAAAAGCAAAAGAAAACTCACATAAGAGCTCAATAATAAACATTTGCTGCAAAATTTACACTAGATTAAGCATTCTCTACAAATTTGACAGAAAACATGAGTTCCATTTCTAGAGAAGATGAAATATCCAAACCTGGTATCTTTAAAACGTAAAAGCATTTGTGCTTTCTTGCTTGTTGCTTTTTCTATAATTATTGCCTTGTTACGTATTATCTTAAATCTTCCTCATCATATTTATGTAAAGCATGACATTAATCCAACTAGTGTTACTAAACCGTTGGAGGAGAAGAATGATGGAATAGTATCTAATGACTTAACTGACAAACCTCTACATCACGATCAATCAAATATTGATTTCTCTTTAAATGTCTTTCCTAAACGTTAGTATGAATAAGTAAACACTATGGATGCTCGAGGTTGTTATGTGTGCATGTAACTACCTACCTCCGATTCAGAGGGGGAGACCTACCATAACCTGTCTCTTACCCTTGGAATGTCATGAAGTATAATAACTAGCTTGTTTTATTGCAAAGGGCAATTTAAATATTACTACTCAAATTATGATTTAGTATTCGCAGAAGTACCAATTAAGAAAAATATGGACATTCTACTGATATATGAACTGCAGAAATAATGGGTGAAGTTTCCAAACAAACACAAAGTATAGATACGGTTTATGCACAGAGACATAATTTAACGTGATTTTTACACAATGTGGGGAAAGAGTTTATCAATTCAGTTTAGGATAGAAGTGGGAAAATTAAAAAAAAGCTGCAAACAACCAAAAATTCCATTTTGGGCACAGCGGGAGGGAGAAATATAAAAGGGTGATGCACAATCCACAATGGCTCTGGATTGGCAACATAAGGGAAAGCAATGCATATTAAGACGCAGAACTGAATTTAACAATACATTTGTTGGCTCCAGTAAATGCGATCACATCTTCCAAATTGTGGAAGGATAGGGTTTGTACCTTGGACGAATGGATGCTGTATTTCTAGGAGTATATTACATCTGCAATAAAAAAATTATTAGAATGTTGCTGCTATATGGGAATAGTATTTCCAAAAATGTATCATGTGGGACAAACAGGTGCAACCAACAAATTTAAACACATTAATTTGAGAAAGGGAGTATGTGCTGCTGAAATAATTTGGGCTTTGTTTGATGCAATAATACCATTAGTTGGGGTTTTTCTAAATTCTCACAAAATTCGATAGCTTTCTACTGTAGTTGATCATTTATTAACTGATACAGCAGGAGGATTACTTGTCTTAGATACTGAAATGGTTGCTATCAGATCTATGTTGTTGCAAAACAGACTTGCGTTAGTCGTCCTACTTGCAAAAGTGGCGGAGTCTGTCAGATGCTGAAAGTTCAACAGTGTTGTACTTATGTCCCTGACAAAAGCAAATATTTGCGGGGTTCTTTCAACAACATTACCCATTTAGGAAAAGACTTGTGTGAACTTGAAGCTGATGGGGCTTAGAAATCAATTGGGAAAGGATTTACTTGTATGGGAAAGTGGTTTGCAACCTTTGGAGTTAGTTAGGTGGGCAAAATACTAACACCTACACTAACTATTGCTATCTAAGAATACTAATAATAATTATGTTTATCAGATTTAATAAACACATAAAAAAACTGAGAAAGAGACAAGAGGGTTAAAGAGAAGGAAATCAGAAATTAACTAGAGGAGATACAATGTGGTTATTATGATGATTTGATAGCCCTAGAACAATCTAGGCTAAAACCCATGAAGACAAAAGTGGAATGGCTCGATCACCATCAAATGGGGAATCGGTAAAGCAGAGTTTTTCCTCTCACTAATTTATGACAATTTACAAAGAAAACGATTTGTGATACTATTTTACATGGAAATGACAAAATGTGTGTTAAGTTTCATGTTTCTAGAAATGACAAAATGAAGTTCTGATTTAGATACAGCATCGTAAAAGCATGGAGAATGGTAGAATGAGTTTATGATTACCTTTTATATTTAATTAAAAAGATGTGAATTTTAACACTTAAATAAAAAAAAATGATCTTGTGATTAGATATTGTGATAATAACAGTAACTGAGAAATTCATATGTGAGAATTGAACATTTCACGTATTAGAAATGTGTAGCTTGTGCACTGAAAATGATAAAAGAAAAGTAAGTGCTACATGAGTTTAGCTAAAATTGCATTTTCGTAAATCTTTCCTTTGATGTGCCTTTAAACATGTATGCTTTAATAACATATTCTGTGACTGAGGGTGAATTTTTTGCCATTGTGCAACATTCCGTCCATCATCTTGTGTGTTTTGCAGTTCACCCTATGTGGGAAGAGTATGCCCAGACGTGGGCCCCATCCTCACTACGCCACTGGAGTCAAGCTATCCTGGCTGAAGACGGCTGATAGCCAGAAACCGGTCTTAGGATGCTTGATTCCGGTCCAGGGAAGACATGGCTTGGCAGTTCGGGCTGGACTGTTCCCATGATGCAAAGGGCCAAATCTGATTTGCATATGGCCATGTCTGAACTGGGGTGGCTTGGTGAGAAAAATAACGATGGATTAAACCCAGATCTGTGACTGGGGGTGAATTTTTTGCCATTGTACAACACTCCATCCATCATCTTCTGTGTTTTGCTGTTCACCCTATGTGGGAAGGGTATGCCCAGATGTGGGCCCCGTGCTCACTACGCCACTGGAGTCAAGCTATCCTGGCTGAAGACGGCTGATAGCCAGAAACCGGTCCTAGGATGCTTGATTCCAGTCCAGGGAAGACATGGCTTTACAGTTCGGGCTGGACTGTTCCCATGAGGCACAGGGCCAAGACTGATTTGCATATGGCCATGTCTGAACTGGGGTGGCTTGGTGAGAAAAATAACGATGGATTAAATCCAGATCTGTGACTGGGGGTGAATGTTTTGCAATTGTGCACCATTCCATCCATCATATTATCTTGTGTGCTTTGCTGTTCACCCTATGTGGGAAGTGTATGCCCAGACATGGGTCCCATGCTCACTACGCCACTGAAGTCAAGCTATCCTGGCTGAAGACAGCTGATGACCAGAAACCGGTCCTAGGATGCTTGATTCCGGTCCAGGGAAGACATGGCTTGGCAGTTCGGGCTGGACTGTTCCCATGAGGCACAGGGCCAAGACTGATTTGCATATTGCTATGTCTGAACTGTGGTGGCTTTGTGAGTAAAATAACGATGGATTAAACCCAGATCTCTGATTGGGGGTGAATGTTTTGCCATTGTGCAACATTCCGTCCATCATCTTGTGTGTTTTGTTAATAACATATTAGGCGCAAAAGAAATGTAAAAAAATATATATGAGTGACAGCGACCTTTTTAAATTTTTACCCTATACTTTCATGAATTAATTACAACATGATTGAAAACATATATTAATACATTTTATTGAAAAATGAATAAATAATGCGTGCAACGCGATATTCATATCTTAGCACTATTTCATCATGCATGAGCTGTATTTCATGAAGGCCTCAACTTTGTTTCTTTTCAATATGAATTTATAAACTGAGTAGTCTGAAGCCTATGGGAACTTTTTGTAAAGTCACCACTTGTGTTTTGACTTTCAATTGCTTACATTGATATTTGTAGCACAGTCTGATTAAACTTGCAACAAAAAACGCTACATGCTAGAACAGGTGCTTGAGAACTAGTAGACAAAAGATGAGAGCATAAATGTGTCTATATTCTGAGTGCAACATTGTTCATATTACTAAAACCTACAATGATTCTAAGGAAATTACTAGTTATGTATTACTCAATTCTTCTGGAGTTGTATACCTATTACCAACTATATCATCTCACCCTGTTGAAGACGACCAATCAGATAGAGTGGCCTGACAAATTTGATGATGTCTAGGGGTGTTAACCCGGAACTGATGAAGTATGATTGCTCAGATTATAGAACTACACTGTGTGTGTTTGCTTGCTTCGTGCACTGGCTCACCCATTTTGCAGCAATTGAAACTGACGGCTTGGATATCTAAAGACAAGGTGAAAACTGTGACATAATGCTGCAATCTGCTGCCGGCTGGTATGCTAGTGTAGTGGAACTTTTTTGGCTGAAAGTGTTTGCATAATACAGCTGGGGTTTTGAGGGACTAAGACAGATGTACCTGTCTTTAACATACTGGAACTGGTCATTTGGTACTCACTGAACTCTCCTAAGGGTTTGTATGAGACACAACTGATTTATCTTGTTGACCAAATTTTGTTTAAATAACTAATCTCCCTCAGCTGATATATACTTGGATCTAGCAGAGTTTGCTTTATTACAATTTGAATTAATTTAATTTAGGATTAAATGCCATTCATTTGAAGTTCTTATTGAATTCTAAAATTTGAGTTTTAATCTAAACTCTGCTGATTCTGACTCATTATTTACTTGTGGGTAAACTCATTTGACTTGTATTTCTGTGATAGTTAAATATGTGGGAGTCTGAGTGATAAAAGCATAACATTATATGGTAGCAATTATCTTATTCCAGATCCTTTCAATAGAGTACAAGATCCCTCTGAGGACCAAGAGTTTGACAGGTAGTACAAGGTAAAATGAGAAAAGAATAAGATAGACAAATTACATACACAAAAAGGACCCAACTTGTCAGCGGTATATCAGCTCTTTCTGAGCCTGCTGCTGCCCTGGGGAAAAAAACTATCCTGCTCTGCTCTGGACTCAATCCAAAGAAAATTAGAAGCAGTGCACTATGTCCAACCTATTGCCAAGAAATGAGCACTTCAGGGCTCTGAAATTTTCAGATCCCATAAAACAGGATTTTGACATTCATTTTGTTCTCTGTGTTCTGGTGCTTATAAAATTGCATTTGATACACCGGACTCCACTTCCAGAATGCAAAAGAAAAATCTGAACTGCACAATCTACCAAGACTCAACAAGTGAGAAATTCGAAAAAAACTGAAAAAAATCACCCTAGGTCTGGGCAAGTATTTCTTAAAAGAAGTTTTCCAACAAACTGGTTTTGATTGTGGCATACCATACAAATGTACAGAATGTTAAATAAAGGAAGAGCGCTGAGATGAGAATGCTCATCAACCTTTCACTCCAATTGAAGCTACTAAAGTAAAAAAGTCCGTACTCCAGAAAAGAAAAAATTGAATATTGATAAATAAAGTCAGGAATGAGGCTGTGAGGTATAGAAAAAAGAGCAGAGAGAGGTCAGAGAAAGAGGGCAGAGTATAAGAGAGAGTAGAGAGAAGCAGGCCATCATATTGGCTTGTCATAAAGTGTATGTAGGACCTATTCACATGTAACACAATTTATTTCTTTGAGAGGGTGAAAGGATCTCTTCCAGCTGCCCCTCCACCCTGTGGTTTCATGCCATTGCAGCTGAGCACGATTCCCCTTCTTATTAAAGTTGATATGTTGACAGCATGCACTTGTAAAAAGAGCCCAACGCACAACAAACACCCTTGAACAACGAGCAATTTGGAGCATCCTAGAGAGAGGAACTGGCTTCCCTGTGCCCTTTAGAGGCACCTGGTCTACCTGCGAGTTGGGGAACTAGGAAATTTCACAGGCGAAAGTCAGATTGCTATTAAAACTACACTTGCTATTTGCATCTAGATTAACTTAACTAAGCAGTTCACTAACCTTCTTAAAATACGAATTTTTCTTTGCAATAATAACCAGGCGCATGCATCGAAGCTTTTTGCGTGTGATTTGCAAAAATCGTCCGTTTGCGCCCACAAAAACTCCTTTTGCGCTGCATTAAAGTGTTAGGAACTCGCAATTTGCGATTCCTTAAATGCAATACTAAAAGCACTTCGAAATAGCGAATTTGCTATTTGGGGCAGCCAAATACAGAGAAATTACTCTGGTCTGTATTTTGCAAAAACTGAAAAATGCACTAAAGTGCATTTTTCAAGGTGTCAGGTTACACACACACATGCCCTTGGGGAATGTGGGTACGCAACATGGGTGCACATCACAATTTCAGAGGTGCAACAGGATGTCATTTTGACACCTTTGCACCCTTGAAATTGCATGTGCAATTTGCGAGTACCTATTGGTACTTGCAAATTGCGCATGCAATTTCCCATTCGTTCCTATGGGCCTGTAGACCCATAGGAATGAATAGGAAGCCATTCCTTAATTGCGACTCACAATTTGCGACTCGCAATTAAGGAATGTTTAAGAATCGCTATTTTATTAGCGATTCCTACATGCATAGACTTTTGAGAGTCCCTAATTGCGATTGCTTAATAATCACAATTAAGGACTCACAAAAGCATTTCTTGATGCATGCACCCCATAATGTGTTTTCACCTGAATCCAAGACCAGTGCCCATGGGAGTACAAACGTGCAGGGACTGGAAACAATTTACATTTAGAAACCTGTGAGAAATGTGAACAAATTTGCTATTACAAGCGCATTTGTAATTATACTAATTTATTTGCATTGCTGTACGGGTTTATGTATGAGAAGTTTAAGTTTTAACTTTACCAAATGTGCAGCCGCAAAGGCAACCCTTGCACTCGTTTTGGTACTACTTTGCAGTGTATGCTTGTACAGGAAGTCTTCCAACCTGGACTCAGCATACCTCACACACCTAGGGCCAGATGTAGGAGCCCTAATACCGGTCGGAAACGGCCGATATCGGCCGTTTCCGACCGGTATTAGGGTTTTCAGATGTAGGGGGCTGAAAAATACAGAATCGGTATATTTACCGATTCGGTAAAATTACCGAATCCGTAAATTACCGAATCCGTAAATATACTGATTCTGTAATTACAAATGTAGGTGGCACAGTTTACAGTGCCATAGGCCCTTAAGAGTCGGTATTTTACCACACAATCCTATTGTGTGGTAAAATACCAAATTCAGGTGTGCATGCACATCTGTGCATGCACACCTGTGCAATGTGACACACAGACATGCCCTTAGGGCATGTATGTGTGCCACATTGCACACAAGCCTGTACTTGGGGTGCTAGAGGGTGTCAAAGTGACACCCCCTGCACCCTTGCAAAATTCGGTATTTACCGATTCTATAAATACAGAATCGGTATTTCCCATTGATTCCTATGGGCTTCTAAGACCATAGGAATCAATGGGAAATACCGATTCTGTATTTACAGAATCGGTAAATACCGAATTTTACAGATTCGGTAATTCAGATTTTAAAATTACCTACATCTGCCCCCTTCCCATTTACAGACTCTTAAATACCGAATCGGTAAAATTCGGTATTTAAGTGTCTGTAAATGGGAATTACCTACATCTAGCTCTAAGTCTCTTGCTATATTCTTTCGAGGTATCGTTCGATCCCTTATTGACCTCACTGGTGGCCCTCAACATTTTGAACAGGTGCAGCACCGAGCCTGTGATGGCACAGGGCCTGGTGTGCATGCACTCCAACCCTTTTGGTAGAGGTTGGAGCCTGTCTGCCTCTCTACAGCACAGTTAGTTGTGCTGTGGCTCCCAATACAAGGAGCCCAATAGGCGAAAGCTACTTCTTAATACTTAGATCAGCAAAGAATCAACACAAACAAAGGGTCTCCAAATGACAAAAACAGAACTTTCAGGATGATATTTTAGAACATCACTTAAACAAGAAAGGTGCGAGAACACATAATAACTAACTTAGCCACCTATACATTCACCACAGTGAATAATGCACCCACTTCAGAGATCAGCCTGTAAACAACAAGTCACTCGTGCCATACCTGTACATATTCAGTGGGAAATTAAAGCTAATATTAGTTTGCCCTGCCAGATCTGTTCTGTAGGAAATATTAGAATGTGTGCAATACCTTCTATGAGAGAGGGAAGATTGCTTTGCTACTGCTATTTTGTCCCGGTTTTGAGAGGAAGTAAAATTTGCACTGCTGCTTTCTGATTTGTGCCTGTGCTGTGACGTGAAAGGCTTGTGCTGATGCTGCCTTAGCTTTGAGTGTCAGAATGGCGATCGCACTCTGAGAGTGCTCCGGACCCCACCATTGTCCACTCAGCCATCCTTAACTATTGCTGCGCCTACTGCAACCTTAAGACTGGGGATACCCTGTGGAGCAGGTGCCGGACGATCCAGCTGGACGTGAGACCGCTGATGAGTCATGAACCCCGTCTTAGGTCCGGACACGGCTGCCTGCGTAAGATATCAGCGAGGCCCACTGGCTGAGATCCCGAGGCCTGACTGATGGCGTGTGAGGTGGCCGCCTGAGGTGCCTGGATACCAACACCCGCTGGGACTGTGGCCTCCTTACCCATGAGGGACCTGTACACCAGATGTGGTGATGAGACCTGATACGATGTAGTCAAAGCCGGAGGTACGCACCACTGTTATGTTGTGCTTTTTATAATTATACAGTGTGTTGCTTTAAGGCTCGTGTTAGAGCGAGCCAATCTTTAGAATGCCCTTACTTCTTGTTATGTTCTGATTCTGTGTAACAGTTGAAGCCTGACTGATCTGCTGTGCAGCTGTGCTTCCTGGCACCACCTGTTTTATTCTTTATCTTAATAAAAGAACTTAGAAGAAATCCTGCCTCCACCTCTACTTTACAATTGGCGACGATCGGGATCAGGATCCTACTACAATCAACAACTTCGTGAGGATTATCATGTTTTTTTCTCCCCTCTTTACCTGTTGTTCACGTAGAAAGAAACGACGCCTTAATTGGGTAATTGACTTTTCTACCATCCAAGTTATGGTGTCAATTTAATTTAAAGGATTTTTTCTTTTTGTTCGTATTTCTGTTTGTCTCTGGACACGAGGACTTACTTTCTGGCTTCGGTTGGTGGCGCATGCCGGCATCTTTCGATCCTGTGCTGTGTTCCATGCACGATCTTCTGCCGCGCGACCCACTGACTGTCCACACGTCAGTCACGCATTTCTGCCTAATCGCGTGATGACGCATTTGCGCAAGGTCATGTTGCGTGACCCTGCGTAGCGGCCATTTTGGAATTGGTCGGGAAGCTTCTCGGTCCTTCACAGTTACCGAGGCAAGAATTTTCTTTTTTTTTAAACGAACGAAACAAAGGAGCACTGAGTAAGTGGCGTCACTTATTAGAAGCATTTTAGCAACGCTTCATTCAAGAGACAAAATTAAGATAAACAGGTGAGACTGTCAAGGCACATATTTATATATATATATTTTTTACTATTGTGTACTATTGAAGCAATTTCTTATTTAAGTATTTACAATATATATTGATTCTGGAGATCAATCTCAAGAAGATTTAAAAGAGGAAATGGCTCAACAAAGCTTTGTTATCAGTCCCCCACAACCTTTTTGGGCTACAGGATCCCAGCCAGACATGAAATGGGTGGAATGGAAAGAGTATTTTAACAATTATATTTGTGCCATTGATGAGAATGCAAAAATGAAACCTGAACAAAAGAAAAGGATACTTCTGCATTCTTTGGGACCCAAAGGTTTAAAAACGTATTCACGAATGCAGAAGTTAATTAATGCTGACTTAAGTGAATTTGACAATGCCATCGCAGATATGGACAGGTATTTCGCACCTAAAGTTTGTATAGGTGTGGTGAGGCACAACTTCTTCCAGAGGAAACAAAAGAAGGAGGAACTGGTTGATGAATGGGTTGATGACTTAAAAAAACTTGCTATTGACTGTAACTTTGGAAACTTGCATGATGATCTTATTCGAGACCAACTAGTTATGCACAATGACAATTCTCTGATTCAAGATCGCCTTTGGGTAAATGGTGATGCACCTCTAGATGACGTACTTGCTATAATGAGGAAATCGGAAATGTCAGGGAGATGTGCCACTGTAGTAAAAGATACAGTTAAGGAATCAGACAAAGCATCGTCTGCTGTCTTCAAAATTCAAGGAGCATCAAAAAATCAAAATAAGCAAGTTCAAAACAAGAATTTCGGTCAACCTGTCAGGAATCAAGGGAAGGACAACAGGATGGAAGACAGAAGGTGTTACCGTTGTGGTAGCAATGAACATATGGCTTACTACAAGTCGTGCCCTGCCCTACGGAAAAAGTGCCGTGTTTGTGGTCTAATAGGCCATTTCAGTAAAATGTGTCGCAGGCGTAGTAATGTCAAATGTATCTGGAATGAGGATGCATGTGCTAGCGAAAGTAGTGAAGATGAGGATGGTTGCGTAAAGAATGTGAGAGGGAATTACATGTTGAATATCACTGATGAAGCTATGGAGGGTAAACCTATCTGCGAAGTATCTTTAGGTGGCATTAAAGTTAATGTGTATGCGGATTCTGGATCTCCATATACAATTGTTAACGAGGAAGTGTGGAGAAAGAAATTTACACATAAAATAGGGGACAAGTTGAATGCCTCAGATGTTAATCCTGTGAGTTACACAGGGGAAAGAATTGGCTTATTGGGTTTCAGATGGCTCACCTTCATCTTTAAAGGTAGAGTGACCAGAGGCAAGTTATACATAGCCAAAAAGGGACCATCTGTTCTAGGTTGGTATGACCAGAAGAATCTTCACATCATCTTAGACCCTAACAGCAAGGAGAAAGTGTTAGTCTTAGATGAGTGTAGCAGGTTAGAAGATGTATTAAAAAGTAAGTTTACCAGTGTGGTGAGTGGTCAATTAGGCAAGTTGAAAGGTTTTGAGCATAGAATCATGCTCAAGGGGGATGCACAACCCAAGGTGCATAAGGTCAGACCTATTCCTCTGTTAATAAGGGATGAAGTTAAAAAAGAAATTCAGGGTCTCTTGACTAAGGGTGTTATCGAAGAGGTAGATTCTTCGGAGTGGATTAGTCCAGTAGTCGTAGCAAGGAAATCCAACGGCAAAATTCGTTTGTGTATTGATTTACGCCATCTTAACAAAAATATAGTAATTGAACGGTTTCCTTTGCCCAAGATTAATGAGCAGGTTTCTTCCTTAAGGGGAGCGACTTGGTTTTCCACAATAGACCTTTCTGCTGCCTACCACCAGGTAGTCTTAGAACCTGAGTCGAGGCATCTGACAGCCTTCATCACACCATTTGGTTGTTTTCAATTTATAAGAATGCCTTTCGGCCTTGCATCGGCCGCGGCTGTGTTTCAGCGTTTAATGCACAAATTGTTTGGTGATATGGATGGCATTTGTTTTTTTCAGGATGATGTTCTAATTGCAGGTACTGACAAAGAAGATCATGACGCCAAGCTATGGAAAGTTTTTGACACGCTTAATTCAGCAGGTTTAACTGTTGAGTTATCTAAATGCAAATTTGGTGAAAGAAGTGTCTCATATCTTGGCCATATTATTAGTGAAGAGGGTGTCAGGCCAAAAGCATCACTAATAGAAAGCATTGTTGCCTTGCCTGCAACTGAATCTAAAGAGGAAATCAAATCCTTTTTGGGAATGGCAGAGTATTGTGCCAAGTTCATCAAGGATTTTGCTTCAAAGGTTTATAACATCAGGTCCTTATTAAAGAAAAATGTAAAGTTTGAATGGACTAAAGAGTGTGAAAGAGAGTTTACTGAGATTAAGTGGGAGTTGTAAAAAGTGAACGCTTTGTCTAGTTTTGATCCCAATTTGGATTGTCTTTTGACAACTGATGCAAGCGACAAAGGTTTGGGCGCTGTCTTGTCGCAAGTTGGAGAGAATGGAAAAGAAAGAATCATTTTATTTGCATCTAGGGCATTGTCACCAGCAGAAAGCAGATACCCTATTATAGAAAGAGAAGCCTTGGCCTGTGCATGGGCTTTAGAGCATTTTCGTGCATTTGTTTGGGGCAAGATGGTAAACATCAGGATTGATCATAAACCGTTAGTCCACATCTTATCCACTGATGGCACTGCAACTGCTTCTGCTAGGTTGGCAAGAATCTCTATGCGTATGAAGGAATACATATACAATATCACTTATGTACCTGGGAAAGACAATGTTGTAGCTGATTGTCTGTCAAGGCTCCCTTCCCCACTAGAAGAATGTGTTGATGATCCTTGGGGGAACTGTAGTGTGGCGTTTGTACATAATTCTGGGTTCCCAGCCATCAGCAGGGAGGATTGGTTAAGAGAACATAATGCGATAAGCAATTAGTAGAAGTCTCAGAATTTATTTGTCAAGGTTGGCCCAAAGAAAGATTTTTGTCTGGCGGTCTGAAACCATTTTGGGAAGTACGATCTGAGTTGTCATTTGAGAAAGAGGTTTTGTTGAGAGGGGACAGGATTGTTCCACCTGCTGGGTTAAGGAAAAAGATTTTACAGTTGTGTCATGAGGGACATTTTGGTATAGTAAGGACTAAGATGTCTGTTAAAAATTTGGTTTGGTGGCCAAAAGTCGACAGTGAAGTAGAAATCTTTGTCAGGAGTTGTTCTGTTTGTAGTTCCTCAGACAAATCTTTGAGGACTTTGAGACCAGCGATGAGTGAGGGACTCATTCCTAGTATGCCTTGGGGAACCTTTGCTGTGGACATATTTGGTCCAGTGGGTGATGCAAAGGAGTATGGATTGGTTGCTATTGATCTTTTCACCAAGTGGCCTATAGTTAAATTTGTGGATAAAGTGGACACTCAGGCTGTATTAAAATTTTTGGATAAGATATTCATAATTGAAGGGTTACCTGTGAATATTTTAACGGACAATGGAGTACAGTTTTTATCCAGGGCTGCTAAAGAATATTTTGAGAAATGCGGCATTACACATAAAACAACCTCATTGTACAATCCTAGTGGGAATGGAACCGTAGAACGTTTCAATAGAGTGATTAAAGGCATTTTGCAGGCAGCTAACTACAAGGGTTTGGGTTGGAAATTGGAAATACAAAAAGCTGTTTGGTCTTACAAAGTAACGTTAAATAATTGTACGGGTGTTTCCCCTCTCGTAATGATGAGAGGTAGACTACCCAGGTGCAAGTTTAATCCTAGTTGGTTATTCAAAGACAGTGTTCAGCAATGGTCACCTGTGGAGGTTAAGAAAAACTTAGAATTTGTGCATGGCAGAAGTAAGGTTTACTATGATCAACGTCATGGTGCAAAGGATGTCATTGTAAAAGCAGGAGATTGGGTTAGGATCAAAAAACCTTACAAAGTCTTGAAAGGTGAAAATAAATTTGATTTGCCTAAAAATGTTCTTGAAGTTCTTAGGAACTCGGTCAGATTAAGTGGTGGTAAAGTTTGGAACCTGAAAGATGTAGCTTTGGATATTTGTCAAAATCATGATGAGAGTAGATTTGTGAGGAGCAGACAAACTGATTTCGATTGGGTTGAAGACTACTTTGAAGGTAGTGAATTACAATCTCAGCTTGCGCCTGGTGTTTCGCTCCCTCAATTAAGGGAAGGGGAAGTGGTGATTGGTTCTCCTGACTGTCAAATTAATGAGCCCTTGCATGAACCTTGCCATGTTGAGCATGAACCTTGCCATGTTGACACAAGTTACAAGTGTGGTAGTGTGAGTTCTCTTCCTAGTGTGAGTTCTCCTTCCGCCGATAGGGACACAGTCTCCGTACCCTCTTTACCTGCTGCAGAAGTTTCCAAAAGGAAGAGAGTTTTGCCCAGTTGGCTAAAAGATTATGTTAAGTAGTTCACCATGATCTTATTGGTTTTTTTTCCCCTTTCTTTTTCTGTTCCTTTCCCTCAGGGTTCCTTTTTGTTTTTCTTGTGAGGGGGGGGATTTGTTATGTTGTGCTTTTTTAAATTATACAGTGTGTTGCTTTCAGGCTCGTGTTAGAGCGAGCCAATCTTTAGAATGCCCTTACTTCTTGTTATGTTCTGATTCTGTGTAACAGTTAAAGCCTGACTGATCTGCTGTGCAGCTGTGCTTCCTGGCACCACCTGTTTTATTCTTTATCTTAATAAAAGAACTTAGAAGAAATCCTGCCTCCACCTCTACTTTACAACCACTGTAACTAAAGAGTGAGCCGAGGCTAGCCTTGGCTTCCCTGTGGCGCAGCACTGACAAGAGAGCGTAGCCGGGGCGGAGTCCTAGTTGGCGCCCACATTGGAGTGAGCAGGGAGCTGCCGCGGACTGCCCGGTACGACCCGACTTCCATCTCCTGGGGGGGGGAACAGCCATTACAGCGCGGGTTTTATCACGCATTGCTTTTACATCGCATGCGTTACAACGCATGCGATGTTACAAAGCGTGGTAAAACCACGCATACCATTACATCGCATGCGCTTTTACAACGCATGTGATGTACTGTGTAATGGCAGGGGCGGCTATTCACGTCGTTGTGAGGAAACTTAGGCTGTTTCCTCACAACAACGTGAAGCAAGCAGGAAGGAGGAAGCAGGATCCGACGGCGACGCTGGATAGGAGAGAGGTAAGGGGGTTTGTGCATGGGGTGGGGGTTCCTTTTGTAGGGTTTAAGGTAGTTTAAAAGTAGTGTGGTAATGTTTGTGTTGTGTGTGTGTTTTTTAAAATGTTTTAGTGTGTTGTGTTGTCGTGTTTGTTTAGTGTAGTATATTGGGGAGGGTAGTGTAGTGTTTATGTAGTGTAGTGATTTAGGTTTTAGGGTAGTGTATTGTTGTAGTGTTTGTTTATTGTAACATATTAGGGTTTAGGGTAGTGTAAGGATGGGAGTAGTGTAGGTAGCGTAGTAGTGTTTTAGGGTTTAGGGTAGTGTGGGGGTAGGAGTAGTGTGGGTAGCATAGTAGTGTTTTAGGATTTAGGGTAGTGTAAGGGTGGTAGTAGTGTGGGTAGCGTAGTAGTGTTTTAGGGTAGTGTAAGGGTGGGAGTAGTGTGGGTAGCATGGTAGTGTTTTAGGGTTTAGGGTAGTGTAGGGGTGGGAGTAGTGTGGGTAGCGTAGTAGTGTTTTAGGGTTTAGGGTAGAGTAAGGGTGGGAGTAGTGTGGGTAGTGTAGTAGTGGTTTAGGGTAGTGTAAGGGTGGGAGTAGTGTGGGTAGTATAGTAGTGGTTAAGGGTAGTGTAAGGGTGGGAGTAATGTGGGTAGTGCAGTAGTGCTTTAGAGTTTAGGGTAGTGTAGGGGTGGGAGTAGTGTGGGTAGCGTAGTAGTGTTTTCGGGTTTAGGGTAGTGTAGGGGTGGGAGTAGCATGGGTAGCACTGTAGTGTTTTAGGGTTTAGGGTAGTGTAAGGGTGGGAGTAGTGTGGGTAGTGCAGTAGTGTTTTCGGGTTTAGGGTAGTGTAGGGGTGGGAGTAGCATGGGTAGCACTGTAGTGTTTTAGGGTTTAGGGTAGTGCAAGGGTGGGAGTAGTGTGGGTAGTGTAGTAATGGTTTAGGGTAGTGTAAGGGTGGGAGTAGTGTGGGTAGTGTAGTAGTGTGGCAGTGTTTTTGGGGTGGGGCAGTGTAGGGCTGGGAGGAGTCTGCTGTGTTGGTGCAGGGATAGGGATGTTACTTACCTTGCATACTTTTACCACAACTATAGCTTTACCACGCATGCCTTTGCGTTGTAATGGCATGCATGGTAAAAGCATTCTCGTGGTAAATGTATGTGATGTTATGGCATGCAATGTCATTGACATTGCGTACTAATACCCACATTGTAATGGCATGCGTGGTATTAGTATGCGATGTAATGACATACATTCCTCCTGGGTGGATCTGGAAGCGAGTGACATGGGCCCAGAACTCAACGAGAGTGGGCACCATGGGCCGGATGCAGCAGGGGGTCGTTTGGCGTCCCAGCGGGTGGCAACCGGGGGCCCAATTTAAAGAAAGGAGTAGATCGCCGCAGTGATCTAGCAGTTGAAGGCTGAGCTCCCATTGCCCTCTCAGATGACCCGGTAAGCGGTCGAAGAGGGGTTGGTGCCAGGGGGGGACGTGACCCTTTTCTCCCCCTGTGGTGCCCATCAGCTGGATTGACCATCCCTAAGGGCCTTCCTGAAGCTGTAGCCCCTGAATCCTCTGACTTGCTGTGGATGCAGAAGTCCCCTGGGCCCTCGCTCTCTCTGATTTTATGCCCCCATGGGGAGGACTGGAAGTTGACCCAGGGCTGTGCAGTGGGGCTGGTTTGATCCTAGAGTGCATGCCACTGACTGGAGTCCTCATTACGCACCTGCATAAGATCCCACGATGGACGCGCACCGGCCCAACCCGCCTTTGAATCTGTACCTCTGTATCGCCTGGTGCATGATGCAGTGGCCCAGCTGAGGGAGCAGGACCCCCCGGGGGCCCTTGGTAGTGCTGAACCCCAAACAGAACCGAACCTGGACAATCATTTCCCACCTTGCCTCTGCGCCACTTTCTGCTGGACCCAGTGGGGGGGACCTCTGATCGACGGGCCTGCCGCTCCCCTCTTCCACCCAAAGTATGAGGCTGCAGGGGGTGCCTTTCCTCTCCTCTTTGGACGCCCGAGCCACACCTTGAGGTATCAGACACAGGAACAGGTGGACTGGGTAGCCCGCCGCCGCCATGGGGAAAGACCGAGGACCCAAGCCTCCCCCACCACAGACCAAAATGGTCCAATATACGACAAATGACCCAGGGGCCACGGGCACACACACAGAAAAATCTAACCCTGCTGGAACTGAACTCAACACAATTTGGCATGCACTCAGTGCCTCACAAACCTCGGTCGAAAACAAAATTGGCGAAGGCCGGGTCGACAGGGTTTTCCTTCGCCAAGACCTCCGGAACGCGACGGCCCAAATTATGGAGACGGAGTCCCGCATTTCTACAGTCGAAGATGACGTTGACCAGCTAAAGGAACAGGTCGCCAGTCTGCAAACCCACTCCAAAGAGCTGCACAAGAGGGCAGAATATGCCGAAAACAGATCGAGGCGTAACAACCTCCGCCTAGTGGAATTCCCGGAGGGTTCAAAACAAGGCCGGCCGTATGAGCAACTTTATTTAGCAGGGGATAAAATCCTGGATGCCTAAAGACTCTCTCTCCGATTGGTTCATGGTTGAACGGGCCCACCGCTCCATGGCCCCAAGACCCCCACCTGGAGCGCCACAAAGACCCATCATCGCCAGGGTCCTTAATTTTAAATATAGAAACCAGAAATATCTGTCATACCAAGGACAACCAATAATGATCTTCCCCGACTACACACGAGAGGTCCAGACCCAAAGACGGTTGTTCATTGAGGTGAAGCAAATGTTGCGTGATCTGGACCTCCAATACAGGTTGCCTTTCCTGGCTAGCCTTTGTATGGTGTTCTAAAACAAAACTCTTTTCTTTGATTCCCCAGAGGTGACCTGGACATGGTTGACTCAGGAACGACCGGGCGAGGGGGGCGCTCATGCAAGATTGTCCAAACCAAGTGGAAGGTGCACACGCTCCCGCAAGTGACGGGGAATGTGCCGGGCCAGATCATACTTTTCTGCGAGCCCTGGACTGAGTCCTAGAGATCAAGCACCGCTGAATTACTCCCACTCCCTCCAAAGATCTGGCTCCATGACCCACCTGGAACTAGGAAATACCTCTCCTACAGCTCCTCACATAGACTCAGCGGAATCGGACCTTTCTGGAAGTCCAGCACTTTTGGAATAAACACCTTGGCTCACTGCAGACCACCCAGAGACACACTGCAGGGGATATCTTCAAGTTGACACTTCTCCCTGCAATTCTATACCCAATGGTTCTAGTTTGGTTGCTTTCACTTTTGTCATTGGGCCGACAGATGCTTCTGTTCTCGAAGTACAGGGTGGGGGGGGGAGAGATAGGAGGGGGAACCGTTGTCCCGAGTTTCAGTTACTGTGTGTTATGTTCACCACACCAGCGATTCCACTAAACAGCAGGACAATCCTGCACATTACCCGCAACTCGGGAATGTATCCCTGGTCCTGTGACTTGCACGTAGTGTAGTAGGCCCCGCACCCAGCTCATGTATTACACATTTCCGTCTCAGCCGTATCCACCGTCACAAACACAGGTAACAATGGGGACTCACTCCGCATACTCTCTCGGAATGTCAATTGGCTATATGATAGAATTAAATGGACAGCAGTTCTGCAATATGCCAACGCCAAGCAGCTGACATAATATTGCTTCAAGAAGCCCACCTTACGGGTAAAGAATGCCCCTTCCTGGCATGACATGGCTACAACAGGGTTTGGCACTCGGGGTTTACCCGGGACTCAAGAGGTCTGACCCAGCATACAGAGTAGAGTTGAACGACTTGGGCCTGCCCAAGATCCAAGCGATGATGTATGGGGGTCCTATCCCCAGAACTTTACCAACAGTGGCTCAGGTGGTCCTTCTGGCTTGGCGCGCCTCCCTGCGACATACCCAATGGACGAACACACTGACCCAACATACACCACTTTGGCAGGGTACCTGGCACTGAGAGGTCAGCAACCTGGAAGGCTTCCGGGCCTGGGACCTTATTGGCATTTCACAGCTTGGCGATGTGTGGCCCGGAGACCACATACACACCTTTCAGGATCTCCAGACCCAATATTCCTTACACTCCTCAAAATTTTATAAGTACCTGCACCTACACCATGCCCTCCACATAGACATACCTAATGGCACCTCACTACCAGAATATAGCCCCCCTGAGACGCAAACTATGACAGGCAACCTGTGAAAGGGAGACATCTCTTGTATATACCGCTCCCTAACCAACAACACCCCAAACACGCTAGACCAGCCTAGAGACCAATAGGAGGGATAGATTGGGACTCTTGAAGAGGAAGACTCGAGGGACGCACTGATGGTTCCCAAAACAGTCAGCACATCAGCCAGGCTCCATCTGGTTCAATTATACTATCTAGACGTTGCCTACCTAACACCGAAACGCCTTTATAGCGCAGGTCTGAAACCAACCGCGCCATGTACATGCTGCGCACACGACCAAGCATATTTTTTTCATATGGTATGGGCCTGCCCTATCATTGTGCGATATTAGGACTACATAGAAAAGGAGCATACAGAGGTCCTGGGCTCGGAGGTTCCAAACACTCCATTGAATGTGCTCCTGGGAATCATGGATGGACTAGATGGATCCAAATCCGACAAACAATTCCTTAACACAGCCATGATGGTGGCTAAGTGGGACATTGCTACTGATTGGATAAGTCCTGTCCCGCCTAGCTTAATGAAATGGCGCAGAGGTGTGGACAGGTGTGCAGCACAAGCAAGGCCGATGTTTGAGGCCAGAGGGTGTCCGGCTAGGTTTGGGGCAAATGGTTGGGCCAGATGGAATAAAAGCATCTAATTTTAGGGGCCATGTGCACTGTGTGGGATTTTGCGGCACCATGTATCACAAATCCATCCTCCCTTGTATTTTCAGCATGAGGACGCCTTATAACTTCTGTAATATGCTGTACTGTTTGCTGCTGTTTTTTTCTTGTTCTCAAAAACCAATACAATTGATTATCAAAAAAGTAAATAAAGGCAAATACATGTGAAACAAGACAAATGACTTGCCTTTTCAGTTGTTACCAACACTGTCACAGCAACAAGGTTTCGGTTAACGAATTCTGATAAAATCCACTGAGTTCAGCGATTTAATCTAAAGTGCTAAAGTGAAACAAGGCAAAATAAACTTTTTTATTTAAACGTTTGTACCTCAGCTATAAAAAAGAGTGGCAGTCAGTGACACTTGCAGTAGGGCAGTAGGTTCAGGATGAGCCAGGATCCGTTCTCCTCAACCTCCACAGTGCTGCTTTACCGGACAGGATGCAGCAAACACGGAGCTACTCAGAATTATGGGACCCAGCCATCATTGCTTCTCTAAAACTGCCCTATTGGCACTGGTAGGGAGGCATTGGATGCTTTGATATTAAGCATGTGGTTCGCATTCTCAAGACATATGTACTCCCACTTCCCACACCCAGCCACCTGCGAGAATGACTTGGCAGCATGAGCATTGCTTGCTTCATAGTGCAGGCTATAATTACAGTGACTCGCCCTGTAAAACATGCTGCATGTGCTGACAGCTTTACCAAAAGCATGTTGCAAGACCTCTTCAATTAGTGGGGCTGGAGGAAATGTACCCAATCAATCTAGTGGCGGCCCCCATCAGAGGCTGGTGAAATGCAGGTATTCAGAGGTTAAGCAGCCTAGTGGCTGAGAGGACAGGGAGAGCCTTTCAGACTTGTCTAGAGACACACAGAAACAAAACATAATCATTTCCTGTTGCTGCTACTCCTCGGCGTTGAACCTGAAATGATTTTGATGATGCACTTACAATAATATTGTGACGTGCCCTGTGCTGAAGAAGTGCAGCACACGCTGCAAGTGCTGTCCCACCATGGCTGCCAGATTACTGCACCTTGTTCAATGGGTGGCCTGCTGAGAGGATCCCTTGTCTAAAACTAGGCAAAACTACCTGTAATTTGTGGTGCCAGCATCTCTTTGTGATACGCCGGCTTGTTGACTCATTTATAAAATTGGTCTAGAATTGGCTAGGCCCCATTCCTTCTAAAATAGTCTCCATGTCAAGTCAAGTCAAATAACTTTATTCGGTTGTTCGATTTGACAACCATAAAAGTATTTACATTACAGATAATAACACGACAAACACATAGTCTTAAAAAAGAGTAATCAATTACAGATAAAAATCACAGAATTAAGAATACATCACTGTATCAAGATATTGAAGACCGTTTGAAAAATAGTGTTCCTTTAACAACAGTTATAAATAACAGTTCATGTATCAGTATTATTATCCTTCCATACTGTTTCTAAATTTGATCGCCATTCTTAAAAAACTACATATAAACAAAGTGTAATCACAATTTAGCAGCTGTAAAAAATATTGTGCAGGACGGAATTGTTGGAAGTTCAATTTTTTCAAACAGGGTTTCAAGCATAGCTTCCTTGGTACAGCATAAAAAGGGCAAAAAAACAGAAAGTGTGCCAGATCTTGCGGAGACTTATCGTCGCAGCCGCAAGCTGGCAACACTTGACCTCGATGAGAACCCCTAGGTACCGCCAACAAAAGATGAAACAGGTTGAACCTGAACCTTGTTAACAGGAAACGGTTGTAACTCGACATTTGCCATGTCAGGTCTCCATGTGACCTAACCATGGGCACTTCTTGAGGTTGTTCACAGTCATAACTTCATGCAGTGATCTGTAAATATGCTAGCGTCACTATCCCTATAGGGTATTCTTACACAACTTAAGCCTAAACTAGACTAAACAACATGCAGCGATATTTTATCCGATATAGTATTTAGCTCCAATTTCTTTCTTAACTGGGTTACCGGGATACCTTTGCTTTTGTCGCTGTAGAGCTATCAATAACCGGTTCTCAATTTCTGGCAATGCTGGGATGTCGCTGAGACCCCACAAGTCTGCTCCAGAAGCAGCTTCTGCAACAGCCTTCATCGGGTAAAATTTGCTTGCACCATGGGCAGCTCACGCATTCTGACAGAATGTTATAGCTGCACTTCTATAGTGGCAGTAACACTCAACACATCTCAATTGGTAATGCACTGTGATTTCTATTAGTGTTAAAAGTAAAGCATAATCAGTGAGCACAAGGACTGTTCCCTTATCACCTCCTTTTTTTTGGTGAATTTGAATTTAAGACAGCTCGGTACGTTCCCAGTGAGCTTGTGAATAGACTGAACAATAGGGGTGCTGTTGTTACACATCCCTGAAGTCAGGTATCCCAGAAAACACTGAAATCTCGTTCATTTATTTGCCAGCTCTTCCAAACTTAGCCCTTGCAGTTGCACTTTCATGGAGTCCTCTGGAGTAGCATCATTTTAGCTCCACCCTTTTAAGTTGATTAGGCCACAAATATATTTACATTCAGCCCCATGTGTTCATGTAATGTGATGAAAATACTATTGAAATATAGTGCACAAAAAATATGACAAGCGCATTTATCGTGTGTATATGTGTGTGTGAGTGCATATTAAACTTTTCCTTTTTGGAAATGTCCTCTATAGGTTTGTATTTTGTAAGGTGGTGAGCTAAAATGCATTAATGCAGTGCATTTGCCAGAGACTAGAGAGAATGAATTATACGTGTGTGTGTGTATTTCTTTATAAATTGTGACCAGTTGTTGTTTTCTTCTGATAATTCGTATATTTGTTCTGGTGCATTATATAAGAGTATAATATAACTTGTCTCTCCTTGTTAAAGATTTCATTTATTGGATAATATGTATGTTGAGACATTTCACATTATCGTGAAGTTGTTTTCCTGTTCTGCGTGTTTTTCTCCTTTGCAGATACAGACCAAAGGCATTCATTAGCAGGGGCGTAGCTAGAGCTTGTGGCGCCCGGGGCTATCCCTCAGATTGCCGCCCCTTGGGGGGGGAGGGGGTTTGCTGGGTAAAAAAAAAGGATGGTGAGCACTTGAAAGATGTCCGAGAGACAAGTAGTATTGCTGCTGATAGTTACCTCGATCATGCAAGTTATATGCACATACATGACACGGTCAAAGGCTACACAGTTGAATACATCAGTGACTGGCAGTACAAAAGGCACACTAGGCAGAACAGCCAGGGCGGGTAACCACAAAAGCGCACGCAGCAAAATTGAAAAAGGCAGGGAAATAAAAGCACACAGGTAAAGATGATCAAGATATGCAAACCAACAGGTACGCCCCAGCAAACATTACGTTACAAGTCAGGAAGGCCAACCTCCCAATCCTTAAGCATGACAAAGAAGCAAAACATTAGCAACAGGTAATCAGACTCGATCATCGAAACAATCATTTGATTACTTCATTGACGCACTGGAAGAAATGACACAAAGATAATCAAATATCTATAATACCTAGCAGGAGATGGGGTCAAAGGGGCATTCAAGAAGTTCCCAAAGGAGGAAGTAGCCACATACCAGATGTCAAATGACGCACTCCCCAAGAAGTTCGATCTGACAACCAATATGCACTATGAAAGGTACACTTATAGCAAAGCAAGCAAGACAACAGCCAGCCCAGGACAAATGATGCATGAATTCGCAAAGAGATGGAAACCCTTAAAGACCCACAGTGACCATCTGCAGTGTCACTGTGTCTATCTGTGGTCTTGTGGTATTAATCTACGGAGTCATGATGTCCTTGTGTGCAGCATCATGGCATCCATAGGCGGTGTCAGGGCGACCAATGGGAAGGCAGCTGGGCACTGCTCCGGGGCCCGGCCAGTTCTAAAGGAACTGGAGGAGGAGACACTCCGAGACAGTGGGATCCTGCAGGCGCTAGAGGGGTGTCGGGTCTTTCCTTCTGTCACTGGCTACATAGTAAATAAAAAACAAACTCTGAAGTGGCAGAGAGCAAGAGCAAAGAGTGTGTGCTGTTACTAATGCATTGCGTGGCGTGAGGTAGTGTGTGCAGCGCACCTGACCTGAGCGGTAATATACCCCAGGCTGTGCTGGAACACCTACATTCCTGGCTGTACGGTCACAATGCATAAACATATTCTGTGTAATCAATGCTGCGCGCTCGCTCCTCTCAGTACAACTTGACGCACTGCAGGCCTGGGCTGGCACTGCAGCTCTTTGTAAATAAATAAAAAACTAAAACTAAAGCTGCATCATCTATATTTTATTGTACTCATAGGATTCAAGAGTGTAAAATAGAACAGTGGAGTGATAGGGAACTTGTTTTTATGTAAAGGGTGGTAAATGTAGGTTACAGCCTATCAGCAGGATTGGTAGAAAATACCTGCACAAAGAAACATCAGCTGTATATGAGTTGTTTTTTTGCAGTTTTATATAGAACGATTTTGGGCCAAGAGCTTAAGAGCGCTTTACATGAACTCCAGATTATATTATGCAAGGTGAGATTATTTTTTTTCTTGTAGGCTAGGAGAGATTAAGTGATTTGCCCAGAATTGCAGGATATTCAACCAATGTCAAGACACGCATCTGGTTCCCAAAATTCTAAATCGGCAGCTCTCTGAGCTACGGCCATTAAGCTACATCTCCTCCCAATGTATAAGGCTGTTAATCTTACCTCGTTTTCCCATTACTTGGATGTGTGTGACACTGTGGCATCTAGTGTCAACCGATCTGCCCATTTCAAGTCTGTTCAAGACTCCCACACACCAGTGGCATAAAGCAAAATTACCCCCGCCCCTACCCTGCAAAGTGGGCCCCGGAATCTCCAATATCTCATATATCTACATAGGCTTTTGGCTAAATGGTTGCCCAACGCGCCGCTGTCCCACACTCCTGAATTGTACATTTGCGTTCCCATAGCTATTCGTCTGATGATCAACATTCCTGGCTTTAAACATCACACTGTCGCATATCTGTAATAATCTGAGGCCAGCAATTGAGAACATAAAAGATGTTTCACTCAAACGGATTGTGCTTAACAGAAACCAAATTTAAAAAAACTCGCACTTTGATATAAACAACAGTGAAAGAAACTAGCAAGAGGCTGAATTCTAAATGAATACGAAGCCAAAAGGTGTGCTTTTGCTTTCCAATGTTGTACAAGCAACAGCTGAAGAACTTACAGGCTGAAGCGATGGCCAGGAAGAGCAAGAGGACAGAGTTATTTATTTATGCATTTTTCTATAGCGCGGACTTTACCCGAAGGTGTCAGAGCGCTTCACAATAGGAACAGTACTGATACATGAGGAGAAAATTACAAGTGAAAAAATTGCAAAAGCAGACGTTAAGTTATGAGGTAAAAGTGACAATCGTGCGCAAAGCAAACAAAATACGTGAGGTAGCAAACAAGTGTGCAGGAGCTATTAGTGTGCCATTCTTACTGCACTCTCATGGTTCTCTACTTCAGCTTCCTCCTGTGAGGTGCTCCTCTCCCTATTCCCGCTCGAGGTGTTCTCGCAGGCCTACCCAGCTTGCAAGCCGCCAGCCCTCATCAATAAATAATCTCCCTGAACTCTTAGTGAGGCTGGGACGGTGGGGGAGGGGGGCAACAACGGTCGGAGCGAGCGACTGGACGAGACGTCACTAATGCGGCGGGCGGGACTTAGGCCGCGTTGCACTGCAGCCTGCACTCCTGACCTGCGGTAACTGCAGCAGGCAGGCACAGACGCACAGTGCAAACGCGGGACTTTCAATTACATTGCCAAAAGTAAGTCCCGCATTTGTGTGCACTGTGCATGCAGCAGCAGCCTGCAGCTACAGAAGCAGAAGCTGAAGCAGGTCACCCGGTCTGGTCACGTCAAAGAACCTATAGGCGGCCGCAACTGGCCTCTAGACAGTGCCGGCCTGCGCGCCCGCTGCCGCCTCAAAAATGGTGCCGCCTGGGGCGGACCGCCCCCCCGCACCCCTCTAGCTAAACGGCTGTTCATTAGTAAGTAAAAAGCACAATATTGTGGTGGTGGGGCCCTAGGCCCACATGGTGTAGTAAAGGACTGACGCAGACACCAGTTAGATAGTATAACTATGGCCACGAGCACGTGCGCTCGGCCCCTTTTATTAGCAGCGTCACTTGACCCAGTGACGTCTGTGGTGTGTGGGTGATCAGTGTAGTACAGGGCTAGAACAACTAGACTGTGTCCTTGCAGAACACTACATCCCTCCCAAAGTTCGGGGAAAAGAAAACAAAATGTCCAACCTGCAAGAAAATAGAATAATACCAAATTACATCCCCAACAGGTTTTCTTCAGACTATCGGCTGGGAGAATGTTGAAGACAGTTCCTGGATTACAAAGTCAGTCAGATGAGCTTCACCTCAGCGGTGTACTTCAGATCATCCTTGTCTTGCTGCGCTTATGTACATCGTTCAACACTTGGGGTTGTCTGGAGCAGAATAGGGTTTGACCCTTGAGGGGTCTCGCAGGTGTTCCTAGTCCAGTGGATGACAACACTTGTTGGTTGATGGAGATGACTGCGGCACGAGAGGTCTTTCTTTGGATTTGCTGATCTTGATGCTTTCACACCTCCTGCCGGCCAAGTAACTTCCGACTTGCCTGTCTAGCCGGACTCCTCTCTCACTGGAGCCTTGAAGATTGGCCTCTCCTGCTTGGACTCTTCTCTCACTAGAGACGCTGGGAGGATCCTCTTGCCGGACACGATGGGACCGGGTGGACCGTGCGAGGCTTCGCATGAGCCGCGCAAAGGCGTCGCTGAGGAACTGCCAACGGACTCACCGCCAAGTCGTTCATGATGTCCTCGGGGGTGTTGATGTCATCCGCCAGGATGTTCTTGCCGTTGGGACATGGGTTCAGTGTCTTCGCCAGACCGTTTCTCGGTGCCAGGTGTTTACCTGGGGCCTTCCAGCTTCCTGTTGCCTGTCGTGGAGCTGCCGCTGCTGCACCTCTCCCATCCGGATTCCTCTCTCACAGGACATGCGGCCGAGGCCCTTGTCCCCTGGACTGCCACTAGATCGCGTGGGCTGTGCGGGTCGCTGCGGAACTTCGGACATGGCCACAGTCGAGTCTTGTGTAGTCCACAAGGGTTGATTGTCTAGTGCTCGGGTATGCTCTGCTTCGGCAAGCTTCAGGTTCACGGGGCACCCATGCGGTTCTTCGATGGTTGGTGATCTCCTCAGGTGCGAGTTGTCGGGATTACTGGGATCCACACGGATGTTGCGATGTTCTTCGGACAGCACCGATGTTCGTGTGTGCTGATTGTTGCAATGCTCCTTGGACAGCACCGATGTTCCTGTGTGCTGACTGTTGTTCTCTCTCTTCTTCTGTGGAGTGATGTTGTGTTACTCCATTCTTCCTCTTCATTCTCTTCCTCGACGCGGTGAAGTCTTCTTTCTTGCTTGCTCGTGCTAACCAGGCTTCTCCATGTAGCGGGCCCTCTACATGTCGTCCCCTTGGTCTTGTCCATGTGGTAGGACACTGTCTTACCCTTACTTGTTGACTAGACCTGTCGTCGTATCTTCCTGGTACTTGATCACTTCTGTTGTCTTCAATCAGGATACCCTTCTTTGGTCAATTCCATCCTGACCCTTCTGTCTCGTCGGGTTCCTTGGGCTCTACTGTTCCTCCTTCCTTTTCTTTCTGGCGTCGCGCCCTTCCTTTCCATGTTCCTTCTTGCGACGTGGTCTGGTCCTCTTGCTGTCGTTGGCCTTCCCGACCAGTCTTCCCCAGGCGGGGTGCACTCCACCTGTTTCTTTCTGGTCTGGGCATAGCTCTCCGGCATGGTGTTCTTCTCTTCACTGACTGGACCGTTTGTCGCGATCTTCTCTGTTGCTTTTCTTTCCTTGGCGACCAGACTGGGTGGTCAGCTTTCAGCTTGGGCATGAGTTGTCATGCTGTGCTCTTTGCTTGGTGGTCGTTGTTCACCGTCACGGTGATTTGGCGTTGGCGCGCTTTGTCTGCGCGGAGGAGGGTTGCGTCACCGCTCCTGGTGCATCTCTGGTGCATGCCGCCATGCGTGCTGACGATGGCGTTCTGGATCTGCAAGATGTCGCTGTCTTTCTTGGGGACCTTTGTGCGCTGTCCCGTGGCGTTGGCGTGTCGCTGTGCAGCGTCACTCTGGCGCTCCTGATTCCTGGCGCTCCTGGCACGTTCCGGCGCAGTGCTGCGCGGTCCTGTCGTGCAGGTGTGGAGTTCTTGCGCCATGTGGCCCGTTATGCGCGCTTACTGTTCAGGGTTCTTGGACGCATGTTGCGAGTCGTTGGGTACTTGCTGCTTTGGCTGTCGTCAGGCATTGCTGCTTGGCTGTCGTCAGGCACTTGCTGCTTTGGATCGTTGGCGGGAGTAGTTGATGCTGCTGTGAACACCTGTGGCCACAAGGCATCGCTGCTCTCTCCGTCGTCTGATCTTGGCAGTCGTTACCCTGGACGTTCTTCCAGTGCTTGGATGCTTAGTGATGCGTTCGTGCCTCTTCCCACGTCGCGCTGGACGTGGCAGCCGCTGACTCCTTGCTGGTGTGTGTGGGTGTCACCTGTGCTGTTGCGCACTTACTTGCTGCTGTAAGTAGATTGTTCCTGGGGCGCTATTTGATCTGTTGCCCCTTGCTACTGCTGATTTGACTGGTATTGTGCAATGCTTGTTGCAGTTCCTTGTTAATGCAGGTGCACTTTTCCTTCTGGCCACTGGGTGGCAGTGATGCCTGCTTCCTCCTTGCTCACGACTGTCTTCCCTTGTTGGGCACTCTATTGTCTCCCCTCTCGGTGCACAGGGGGCTGGAGCTGCTGCCTTCCAGGTAAGTCCGAGCACTTTATTTGTTTACTGGTGGGGGCAGGAGGCATAGGCATGTGTAGGGCACTGCTCCGATTGCTCCCGGGGAGGGGCACATGGTTTGATTCTTGCCGGGTGCACCAGCACTTTCATTGGATATCCCTGTGGGGGCACATTTGAACTCGGCGGCTCCTGGCCGCATACAGGCACTTTGTTCCTCACATGGAGCCCACGAGGTGGGGGCACATTAGATCGCGGCAGTGCTGGTTGTTCCTGTTGCTCTCCCCCCTCCCCCCAGCAGCATCTTGATCCGCACGCTGCCGGAGGGGGTGTGTGCACACTGTCACTGCGTGTGCGGGCGGCTTTGCGGTGCTTTGCTGTCCTCTCTCCGGGACGGGGGGGGGGCGCTCGAGGCAGGCCGCGGGTGGGCTCCGCCGACTCTGCCTAACCAATGTTCAGTCACCCTCGCATCGGGGGGACAGGAGGCATCGCAGGCAGGCCACTGTTGGGCTCCGCTGGTCCTGCTAATACGTACAGTTTATTCCCTCGCCGCCGCACTGGACACACGCGGCGGGGGACACAGCAGGCAGGCCGCGGGTGGGCTCCGCGAGTCGTGCTTTATTAAAAGTTCATTGGGGGCACACTCACGCCCGGCGAGGCGCGGTGGTCATGCGGGTGGCTCCGCTTTCGATTGTTCTCCCGCCACCGCAGCTTCACACTACACACGCTGCGCGGCGGGGGCTGGGGACGCTCCTAGCAGGCCGCGGGTGGGCTCCGCTGGCCTTGCTTTGTCCACTGTTCATGGGGGGCCGCCGCTGCCTTCAGCCAGGCGATTTGAACATGCGGGTGGGCTCCGCTCTTGATTTGCAGTCAGGAAGGGGTCGCGTCTCGCTTGCGCGGCCCCCTAGGCAATCTTCAGCGTTCGGGCTCACCTCTGGCCGACGGGCCTTCCTCCTCCACGCGGGTGGGCTCCGCGGAGGTTTCACCGAGCGGTGGCGGCCAATGCAGGTGGGCTCTGCACGTCTCTCTCTTTACCCCAGGCAGGGGCGCCGTCGCGGCCGACGCGGGTGGGCTCCGGTCGGACCGCTCTTCTTTCGCCTCGCGCAGGGAGGCTCACGCTGGGCACAGAGGTGCGGGGTGGACTCCCGGACACCTCACCATGGATCTTCAGGCCCGGGGCACAGCACACACCCCGTGGGCCTCTCGGCGGCCGACGCCGCTTCCCCAGGGGGGTGCCCTGCACATGGGCACTTCCCTTCTTCTTTCCGGGGATTGTTCAGCTTTTCACGGCACGCGTGGCATTGCGTTACCGCCTCGTCGCCAATGTGGTGGTGGGGCCCTAGGCCCACATGGTGTAGTAAAGGACTGACGCAGACACCAGTTAGATAGTATAACTATGGCCACGAGCACGTGCGCTCGGCCCCTTTTATTAGCAGCGTCACTTGACCCAGTGACGTCTGTGGTGGGTGGGTGATCAGTGTAGTACAGGGCTAGAACAACTAGACTGTGTCCTTGCAGAACACTACAATTATATTCTTGTGATAGTGAGGTGAAGAAGAACTGGTAAGGTTAAATTTTTGTAATGAAGAAAGTGTGTTACCAGTTGGTGTTGGTACTGTCAGACAAAGGGAGGTACTCAAGGACACCTTGGAAGCAGAAACCGGAATATGGGAGTATTGCGCAAGGTGCAAGTTTATTTCTAAGAATTGGAAACGTATTGTGAAATGAATTAGGTCATATTTCTCAAATGTTCTTTGTGAATTTTTATTAGTGAACCCACCTTGGGGTTAGTCAGAGTCTCTTTAGACCTGGAGAGGTGCAGGCCTCTTTTTGACATCACTGATTGTGTGGCTTTATGCTAAACATTACTCTATATTCATAGGACTTCTGCAGTGGTCCTGATGCTGACACCTTTCTTGCTTGCTTCACTTAATAGGGTTATTCCATCCTAGTATAGTGTAGGGTTTATTAGAGGTTGCAAATATTTCCCATGTATAGGGAGAACGATCAAAACCATTTCTTGATCCACCAGATTTTTTTTGTATAGCTGCTACTGAAATACGTATATACTATCTGCTATTGAGGACTAACATTGTACGCCGTTGTGGTCTTCCGTTGGTAATTATGTACTTTGAGATTGATATATATATAAAAGCTTGGCTTTGAATTTATAATAAAAAAAATTAACTTCAAGATACCAACTTTTATTGTGTGGTTTTAATCATTACACTGTACATTAAGATTTATATTGTCACTAACCACTTTTTCTCTCAGGCTTCTACATAGGTCTATTGAACAGAGTTAAATTGTAAGAAACGGACCAGAGCGTCATCAGCTAGCAGGGCCACAATCATCCACTCTGGCATTCTTGTTTGCTGCAACACCTTCCTTAGTGAGATCGCATCCAAAGAGTCAATATTGTCTTTAAGTCAATGAATGTAATAAAAAAGGTGCTTTCTTTAATTGGACATCTGGAGATTAGATGCTCCTCATCGCTTTTTTGATTGTACTTGCGCCCCTCCTGAATCCATCTTGGGAAATACTTAATACACTGTTGTCGACCAAATCCTTAATATGACTAGACACTACTTGGCCATAGATATTTTGTACTCCACTCAAGAATGAAATTGGATGATAGTTTGGTGGGTCTCCATGGTTCACTTATTTTGATAGAAACAATTATTGAGGAACTCGGAACACATACATTCTTGATCACTGCATTGAAAACAGTGCATTTGGGCTCAGGTTTGGGTGCCAACACAGAATAGATCTACAGAGACCATATCCAGCATAGGGTTTTTAATTTTTTTTTCTCTCAATTGCATTTGAAGTTCTTTGCTGTGATAATGTCTGGAGTCACCAGTTCCAAAACATTTTACTGTCTTTGTTTTGCAACACTTGTCTCAAAGCGTCTATTGCTCTCTGGATGGCCTATATTTTATTTTGTGTTTGAGAGTGTCTTATATTCAAATGTGTATGTTTTAAGCAGTTCCTCCCCATATTACCTAGTGTGCCATGCTCTGAGGCCTTAGTGTAGTTCCCTTTTTTGGCTAAACAATATTTGCTGCACCGGTCTACACTGTTGTGCATCCTGGAAGTTGGCCATTTTAGCCAACAGAGGTAAAATAGTATCAGCAACTGACATGCTCCCACTCTTATTGAGTGCGGTACTCATGACATTACAGAATGAGTAAGCTTATAAAAAAAATATTTTTGGGAAGGAATTTTACACTATTATGACCTTCAAACATGTAAAGGCTTAGATTTGACCTAGCATTCGTATTTTTTGTTTTGTTTTCTACAGTGGAATAACTTTTATCAAGAAGTGTTTTGGGCTACTTCAATCTTCCTGCCACACTACAAGCCATGTTGGCAATGTTTTTTCCATGCCAAAACTACTGTTTCGAAGGTAGATGAATTTTGGGAACTTGATAATTTTTTATGGCTGGTGTAATATCTTTTCTCACATCAACTTTACTATTCGTAGCAGATATGTACTTATAGAAGATTGTCTCGCCATCACTTCCTTGCATGCCATTAAAGACTATCCTTAACATGCACTCGTCCTAAAAAATAAAAATACTTCTTCTTTGTTCTTTTGGGTCTTCATTTGTTGTGGAACTTTCTACGCTAATGCTTACTCAAGGTTGGACACCACGTTAACCATCTCCCAATCTAATTACTAGTGATGCTTACAATTGTGGTTGACATTTGCATTATTGTATTTCTACAAAGCCTTGAAAAAGTCACACCTATGACGAAACGCGTGTAGGCTGTTCTCTATCATCACTGAACATATTCACTCAGAAACGGAATTGGAAAACAACAACCCGTAACAAATGTATGTTGTTCACAAATTGAATTGCTAGAAATTGTCCAAGAAAAGTTTACAACAAAAACAGTTCTTTATTTCTGATACTAATTCCTTCACTTTGTTGGTTTACACCTGTGAAAAAAATTTTAATGATCATTATGAAGACAAAATATTATCAATAACATATGTTATATGTATATGTGGAGTGCCGTGGTACATCTCTCCAAACCTTTAAACACAAAGGTTTCCTTTGTTACTTTGTACAAACACACCTCCGTTGGTAGGGTGTGAAATCACCCTGAGTGGTACAATTATTTGTTCTATCACACATATATTGTCTTTTTTCCAGTATAAATATGCCCACTAAAAAGTCCAAAATATGAGGTATGACTTTTTGATCTATTACCATCTTGTTGTTTGTGCCTTCACCATTACATTTTGCTGCATTAGATGCATTACATGTAGTGACAGTTTGCGATAATTTGTAGGTTTCTATTTCAGAGACCCTTGGTTGCTACAAACAATAATGTTGCCTGTTGCTAAAGGAGGTCCAACATATTTGTGGCCTTCCTTGGTTGTGGTACTGCAAGAGGATTATCCGAGATATGGTCACTGTCAACTCGTAATTCCACTTTCTTGTCATATGCTGGCCGCCAGGCTTCCATGTTTAGTAACATGTAATTGATAAAGATATGTTGCTGGCCCTATATATGGACCAAGCTGGTGAATCGGATCCTGTACAGACATTAAGTGCTCATAGACTGCGGTACTCATTATTGATTGCTGCTTCCAATTTCTAGTTGTACACTTCAGGGGAATGTCTGCCTCAAGTTACCCCATGCACTTTCTTCCTCTATAATACCCTTCTCTAACATTCCCCGCACAAGTCTGGCACGGAAATCTCGAACACCAACATTAGACGTTTGTCTCTTGCGGCACTCCTATCCCTCAGTTTCCTCTTGAAAATCCTCTTCATTAGAGATCTTTCTCCTGACCTCCATGGCAAAGAATTTGTATTATAAAGGTCCATGATGATTAATTCACTTTCATTCTCAATATGCCGCATGTTGGAACTTGTAGAAGATAATTTTTTGGATCTCAATTTTCTCATTTTTCTGCTTTTAATTGCCAGTTCAGAATACACCATAGATCCATCTTCAGTATCCCACTGGCTGTCAGGTTTCTTGAAAGCAGCATATTTTGTTTGGGTTTACATATTGTATCCAGTACTCCTCATCTAACTTGCATTGCAAACCAAAGGTATTAGAACTTGTTATTTGTCACAAGCCGCCTACTTACAGGGTGATTTATCGAGATGTAATAGCCCCTTGCTGTTTTGGTGGGCCTTACTTTAAAGATCCTATGTAATGGGGCGTGGCTATGGCGCCGACGAAGATGGCCGCCTAGCGTGGGGTCTCCGCCGCATCGGAACAGACCTTTGGTGTTTCCTCCATCCCCTGCCCTTCTCCGTCGATTTGGGACGAAGAGAAGGCTGCCGTAATGTGAGCGGCTCTTAATGGGACCTTTCTCGCGTCTCTCCTGCTTGTAAACGCTGATATACGGTCGCTACCCATTTTCCTCACAGCGGAGCGGGCCTCCGCCATTTCATGCGCTCTTCTCCCGCCAGCCGATGCTGCCTTTTAACGCGCCTCAGGAATCTTGTCTGTGCTGGTGAGCATGGCAGTTTCAATGTTCTGGCAATAGTTTTATGATGGTCTGCCACTTCTGTATAACTGCTGAAGCATTTTCTCTTCACGTTGACCTCAATACATCTCCTCAATGTATTTCCTGAACTTATTTTTGCACCTTTCATTTACTGTCTTCACTTGCCTATTTTACCCTGGAATGCTGCTTCAACCACGTTTCTCATTGGTAAGCTTCGCAGCTTTTACTATTTTCCTCACATTTTGGCCCATTTGATTGTTCCTAAAAGACATTTCTTTGTTGTCAATTTTGCGCCTCCTGCTCTGCATCTCCACCTGTTGCCTTATGCGGCATCCGGCCACTATCTGTTTTTTCAACTACTGCTGAAGGACCTGCAATACTCCTGCCCCTCCTAATTTTACCTCATGTGGCAAATTATTACAAAGCTCTATATATGCTCAGCCTGTAAATTTTGATCTACATGTCTCTACAAAGGAATGTTTCTTCACCCAGGCTTTTTCTACTGCCATTCATTCATACCTCAGGACTATTGAGCATCTTTCACAAGCTTACTTTTTCTGGAATGTTTTTCCATAAGACTCTTTTTTGATCAATTGGACGCCTCATGCTTCATTGTGCTTAGCTTTGGCTTGAGTTACTGCATTGCTTCACTGCTTATTTTTGCTCCTTGTTTGAATACCAGGTGCTTACTATCCACATTTTTCAGATACATTTTGAGCATATTTTATTCAGATGGTCAAGCTTCGTACACCAAAATGTATTTTTGTTCCCTCCACGAGTGTTTCAGAATCTTCCTCTGCAGACTGTTGTGCTTCCATCTCGGCACCAACAATGGCTGGTTGAGCTCCTCATCGTTCTTCTGTTGCGCAGGCTACTTCAAATAAATCTTCACCTCTTGCATCTTCTTCCAAAGGCCTAAAGCATGATCCTCCTTACCCTGACAAAACGTAATCTTCCTCCTCCATGGAGTTGATTCTGGAAGAAATACGCGCATTGCGTCCATTTATCGAGGAAATAAATAAGGACATGCACTCTAAAAGGAAAGATGGTCGGTCATGGATGCCCGGATCACTTCAGTTGAGCAGCAAGTTCCTGAAATACAATCCAATTCACAGCATATTTCCTCCCTGGAAAAGTCTGTTCTCTCCCTCCAACAACACACGGAGGATTTGGAAAATAGAAACAGAAGGAACAACCTTCGTATTTATGGCCTGCCGGAATCTCTTGAGGGGGATGACCCGGTGACCTTTTTCACCTCCTCTCTTCCAAAGCTGTTAGACATGCCGCCATCCACTTCCATCAGTATCCAAAGAGGTCATAGACTTGGTCCGCGCACAGCTGCCTCTACGAAGCCACGTGGAGTTATCATACTTTTTTTAAAATTTACTGACCTCCTTTTAGTCCTCTCTGCTGCTAGAGCCAAACGTCAAGTTTCCTGGTTAGGTCAGCGTGTATTCCTTGCTCAAGATGTATCTAATGCTACCGCCTCAAGAAGAAAAGAATTCCTCTCTCTTCGCCCTTCTTTGCGCTTCCTTGGGGCGCGTTATGGTCTGTTCCACCCCTGCATTTTTAAAGTCACTTATCAAAATAAGACTTGGACTTTTCAAGACCCTGGTGAACTTCGAAACTTCATTCTTCTACAGACCAACGGTGGCATGGAGACCTCCTCTTCATCTAACGGCTGAACAGTGTTTAGTTACTTTTGATGCTTTGTAATTGTTATCAAGTTCTCTTTCTTAGTTGTTTTGTTGTTCTTTACAGGCTTCCTGTGCGCTTCTTATGTCTAAATTGATTGTCTTTGTTCTATCCGTTATTGCCTATCACCTTGTCGTAGCAGTGTTGTACTTTTCGTAATGTATTTTCTTGTCCTAAATTTGGTTCTAATTATTTCTCTTCCTTCCCACAGATTTGTACTCTTTGTTCCTTCCTCATTGTGATCTCCTTTTTGTGGTTCTATGACGTTCCGGTGCGGTTGTGTCCCTACTCCTCGGTTGGTTCATCTTGTTAAGTGTCGCCATTTCCCCACCTTCCTTTTGTATCTCCCTCTCAGGTATGTTTTTTGCAGTCATCCTTCTGGATTTGTATTGTCTCTTCTGTCTATTCCTTCCCTACTTCTTTTCTAATTCTTTTTCTCTTCTCCTATCTCACCTCTTCCTTAAGCCCCCTCGTATACATATTTCACTACTTTCCCTTTTTCTTTTTTCTAGTTTCAACTTGTTGATCTTTGCTTGTTCTTTTGCACTTTTTGAAGTTATTATGTTTATTCTGTTTATACATTTAGAGTTGTTTCCTGGAATGTGAACGGTTTTAATAATCCTATTAAGCGTAAGAGAGTACTCTCTCATCTCTCCTCTTATAATCCCGATATTGTCCTTCTACAAAAAACCCATCTCTCTGACCTTGAATCTTTAAAATTGAAAAGGAATTGGGTTGGTACTGTTTAATTTTCCCCTTCGGTCAATAAAAAAAATGATGTTTCTGTCTTAATCCATAAAAAGTTGAAATGTAAAGTCCTATTGGAAGAAAAAGATGTTGACGGCCGATGGGTTTTAGCTAAGTTGCTTATTAATGCAATTCCTATTACTGTGTTTAATGTTTATGGACCTACTCAACTTGATTCTTCCTTTTGGCCATCAATCACCAGCAAATGTATCCAACATAAAGGTGACTTTTTTCTTTTAGGAGGTGATTGCAATCAGATAGTCGACCCATTTTTGGATCGTAAGTCCTCTGTCCGTTTTATTCCAGACAAACCTCATAAACAATTTTTGGATACTATTTCCCAAACACATCTCTCTGATTCTTGGAGACTCACTCATCCAGACACCTTAGGATTTTTCATTTTTCTCTCCTCCTCATGCCTCCTTTTCTCGCTTTAACTATATCTTTCACTCCCCATCTCTATCTCAAAATTTATTGTCTTCCTCTATTGAACCTATTGTAATTTCGGATCATGCTCCTATTCTTACAGACTTTGACTTGCTTCCTTCTTCTCCTAAATCCTCTCGTTGGCGTTTTAATTGTTCACTACTTACTGATCCTACCTTTTCTTCTTCTTTTCGTTCCTTTACGAATTAATTTTTTCATCTTAATTATGATCCTCATATCTCTCCTCCTGTCTTGTGGGACTCTTTTAAAGCTACAGCGCGCTGCTTCATTATTGATTTTGTATCTAAGAAACCCAAACCTTCTGTTCCTCAACTTAATTTCTCGGATATTGAAACAGATCTTTCTCTGCATGAACTTTCCACTGCTCTGTCCTCTCTTACCAAAGGTAAAACCCCAGGCCCTGATGGCTTTCCGGTTGAGTTTTACCTACATTTTTCTGACCTTCTCTTACCTAGACTTCTTTCTCTTTTTCAATCATTTTGTTCTTCTGGTGTGGCCGAAGGCTCCTTTCAAGATGCCACTATTTGTCTTATTCCTAAGGAAGGCTGTGATCCGAAGTTTAGTAAAAACTACCGCCCTATTTCGTTAGTCAATGTCAATTACAAGCTCTTTGCTAAGTTGCTTGCGTTACGTCTGGACCCTTTCATGCCTCACCTCATTGGGAAGGAGCAATGCGGTTTTGTTAACGGCCGTCTTACCTGTGATAATTCTAGATTTTTTCTAAATGTCCTAAATTAAGCTTCTTCTCTTTCTATTCCTTTAGCAGCTATCTCTGTTGATGCTGTTGATGCTGAAAAAGCTTTCGATAGAGTTGATTGGTCCTTTTTATTTGCCTCTCTAAAATGGCACGGTTTTGGTCCTAAATGTATTTCCTTTATATCTTTGTTATACTCTATGCCCAAAGCCTCGGTTCTTGTTAATGGTCAGCTTTCCTCTTCCATTACTCTTCAGCGTGGTGTTTGTCAGGGTTGTCCCCTCTCCCCTCTTCTTTTTCTGTTAGCCCTCGAACCCTTTCTTTCTTCTATACGTAATAATTCTTCCATTTCTGGCTTTCCGTATGGGGATAATCACTTAAAACTTTCCGCGTATGCTGACGACATTCTTTTATTTATTTCGGATCCGGAAACATCTGTCCCTTCTTTATTGGCTGAATTTGATGCATTTTCTCTTGTCTCAGGATATAAAATCAACTCTGATAAAACAGAAATTCTTCCCTTAACCAAATATTGTCTTCCGCATTACTGGTTTTTGCCTGGAATATCTTGGTGTCTTGTTTTTCAATTCTATTTCATCCTCTATTAAATTAAATATGTCTGCAGTTATTTGCCGGATAGAACAATTGTTTTCTTCTTGGAATCCCTTATTTCTTTCTTGGTGGGGTCGTCTTGATTCCATTAAAATGATGATTGCCCGTATTCTTATTTATATGCTCTCTATGCTTCCTGTTCATATTCCTGCTCTCTATTTCAATCGTATTGATTGGTTTTATCCAAATTTCTTTGGAATCGTAAAAAAGCTAGGATTTCTTTGTATGCTCTTCGCAAGGTTAAATCGAAAGGGAGTGTCAACTTCCCTGATTTCCGTCTCTACCATAAATCCTTTTCTTTACGTCAAGCTTCTAGATGGTTATCATCAGAGCAGTCTCCTTTTTCTCCCCTCTGGCTCCACATTGAACAGTCCTTATTACTGCCTTTTTCATTTCAAGATGTATCTCGTTTTACTACCAATTCCCCCTATACCATTCTCCCTTTGTTTAAACACACTTCTTTTCTTCTGAAACCATTGCTGTCTCCATTGTCTGCTTCCCGTGAATCTTTCTTACTCTCGCCCATCTGTTATAATTCCCTTATTTTGCTCAATAACAGACCTATCGCTTGGGCCTCTTGGAGATCGAAGGATATAATTTGGGTTAATCAACTCTTCGATGGTACTTCACCTTGCTCCTTCCCCCAATTTCAAACACGATTTCATTGCTCTTGTTCCTTTTCTCAGAAATATCATATTCTTATGGAAATTATACTTGACCATTATTACTCTCTTCCTTCTTCAAATTCACCCTCCCCTCCTTCTCCTCTTCTCGTAATACTTACCTCTCTTCCGAAAGCTTCCCTTATTTACCGATTTTTCTCTGCTCCTAACCCTGAATGTGCTAAAACTAAACTGGAGACTTCTTGGGAAAAAGATTTAGATTTCTCATGGCCTATTCCTTTCTGGGATAAGCTATAGTCCAAAACCCTGAAAACCTCTCGTTCCGCTTCCCTTACTCAATCTTTATTTTTTCTATATCATAGACTCTACCTTTCTCCTCTTTCTCTCTCTCGTTTTACTTCTTCCTCTTACTCTAACTGTTGGACTTGTGATACACCTGACGCGTATCGTCTTCATCTCTTCTTTTTCTGCCCTCCTGTAGCTACATTCTGGAAGCAAGTCTGGATTTATATTTCTCACATTTTTACTCTCTCTGTTCCTTATTCTACTACTCTTGTATTTATGGGGAGTCTTTCGGACTCTTTAAATCTCCCTTTACACTCACTTGGTCTTTTTGACCTAATGCTTGCTCTTGCATTTCAACATATTACCTCTAATTTGAAGTCCCTTACAAAGGTTTCCATACGTTGTTGGTGGAATTCACTATGTCATTTTCATAAACTCGATGTTGCATTTGCCTCCTCCTGTAAAACCCTCTCGTAATGTTGAACTTTATTGGTTGCCCCTTACTACATATTTAGATCATTCCGCTAACCGGAGATACACTTCTCTTTCCTCAGAAAATTTTAGGCCTCCCTGAAGGATCTTTACTCTCTCCTACTTGTTTTCTTTCCTACAATTCACAGTTTTCTTTATAAGGTTTTTCAGATATTGTGTAGTTTTTCTTACTCATTGCGCAATTGCCATGCATGCCGTTAAATTTCTATAAGCATAATTTTTGTTATAACATAGTTTCTATTTCCCCACTTCCCTTCCACCTATCTTTCCCTTTTAAAATCTAGAAAATGCTTGGTTTCTTTGTATTGTCATCAGTAGATTTATGTTTTTTTCGATATGTTTTGCTCTATGTTTTATTTTATCTGCTGATGTCATATTGTAATTGCATATCAATTATTTCAATAAAGCTTTCAGACATAAAAAGATCCTTTGTAATACTGTTACATGTGCTTGCTAAAGTTGTGGCAATCTATAACAATACATTTTTGGGTGTGGGAGGCTTCTTTGTCCATATCTTTTGATGTCAAAGTTTGCTCCATTTTTCTTATGCGGTCGAATTTCACATGTATGTTTGCAATATTATCAATATAGTTTGAGCTTGGTCCCTACAGTAACTTATTAGCTATTATGTATGGAGTCTTGATCTGGGGGCGTTCAGGACTTAAAGCAAGGATTTTTGGATACATTTCCGCATTGCAGTTAAAATACTTACAGCCAAATGTTTGGAAGGTATCTGCTTATCCCAGTAGAGAATGTGCTGGTGCTGTCTTGATTCATGTTGCCAAAGGCAAGTCCTCCAGATTCCCACGCTACTTGGGTAGCAGAGACGTTTTGAGGCTAGGGCAAAGTGGGCAATTGCCCATCTCCCCTATCTTCAAGGGGGCTCTGTTGGAAAGTAATCATTATTTTGTTCTGGCTCACCTGTCTATTTCTATAACTCCTCCTCTACCCTTCCCCCAGCCTACCTCTACCTGTGACTCTGTCTCTCTTTGCTCAGTATGATGTTAACGATGTTAGGGCCCCCGTAAGGACATATTTCAGTTGATGATGTGTGAATCCCTTTAATGAAAGCTTCCTTGGCATCATACGGAATTCAAAGTTGTTATGAATTGGGGGACCACAATATGTCTTGCCCAGGACCAAAAAAATCCTTAAGATTACACAGTTGGTTAGGAATTTCACAGAGCCCACTTTGTGGTCTTGAATGGCCTACGTGAGGCTCAAGATGTTGCTTCTGCTCAAGATTTTGTGCCAGGTTAGTAAGGAGCATAATGGTGTGAAAATCTCTATATTATTTTTATGTGTCTCTTTAATATCCCGTGCTTTAACTTTTACCTTTAAGCATTCTTTCTCGATTTCTATGTCTGTGTCTGGTAACAGAGCTATTCCATTTCCTTCTTCGACAACTTTACTTTTACGCCTCCCTTGCATTATTACTTCTCCCTAGTAGGAGATCGACATACTGAGCACTTTCTGGCATCTCTTTATCTTTGAGTCACGGCAAATGATGGCCTCTTGTTCCTGTTGGAACTCTATCTATACAGGTATGCATTGTGCCTATTACGCATCGTAGGCACTCTCCCTTTGTCATCTAATATACTTTTTCTTTCTGATGAGATCGTTTATGTTTATCAATTTTCTTTTCTTTTGTAATTTGACTCTTTGTTCACTGTTTGTATCACCTCAAGTCTCAGCCAAATGGCGGAGCAGTCACAAATTCAGCTTAAACTCTCTTCAGCAAAATTGTTACACAAGGAAATCTGTCAGTTATTCTGGCTAGCTTTCTCATCCCCACACACATGCAGAACCATGTTGTAATGAGCATGAACATACCAGTCACCCCGGCCAGGCTGGATAGGATGCAAAGCCCGAATCAGAAGAATTGGCCACTAGTATGCTAAGAGTAAATAGAATGTCACCAACAAAGGCCATATTATGTCATTGGTAGACACATGACCCTTACCCATCATTATACATGGTATGTTTGTGCCCTGTCCTGTTCAAAGCTTGCATTAGCGTAATACTGGTAATTCTGGGATGTTTTTATAATGCTATCACTACTGTTTACTGTGCTCTTGGTAAGATTGATGTAACATGTCTGCAAACAACCCCCTACGCATGCTCACCCAATTGGGCATTCACTAATTCGTCCATCCATCAATGCACACAATATCCAATATTTGCCCATGCACTTTGTCATTCACTCATTCATTCATCAGTATGCATTCACTCAATAAGATCACTGATTTACTCTTACCTTCATTTGTTCACTCATCCACATCAGCTCTCATACCAACTTACCAAACAGTAAAGAATCACTTATACTTCGAAAATTGGAAAATTCATTTTTGTTTTACCAAAGCTTATTTAATTTAAATGTAGTGACAGATAAAGGAAAGTTGATGAATAAGACACTGACAAGACGCACAGCAACACAGTGATGACATCGGACATGTGTGTAAACATTCTGAGGACGGGAACTATTATGTAGTTACACATCCAGAAGATTTGCAGGGAAATCTGCAGTTATATTTCATGCTTCATTGGAGCACAGCAACTGCCCTGTCTGACATAAAAGAAGGCAGTTTGCAATTGAATACACAAAGTCAGCAGAAACTTTAAACTTTAACTGTTCGAACTCCTGTCTGCATTTGATACCATCACTAATTCCCTTCTCCTTAAATGACTGCAACATATGCTGAGTTTCTGAGCTTAGGTCCTTAGTACCCACACCGTCATCCGCTCCCACCCAACATCATACACATTTTACGCATATAATGATTACACTGGACACATTGTTTCTGGGTGAGAACTGCTGCAGGTGTATTTTCATACAACAAGCGTATGACATTTGATGGGTTATCTTACGGGCGATCCAAGGCAGGCAGCCCCTCGCTGTCCCGCCTGCCTAATGAGCCAGCCAGCACGGTGAGTCGACGCTCGGACAGTGCAGCACCTTGTAGATACTTATCTTATACTCCCGCCCCCCCTGTCAGGGCAGAGCGGTATGGCACACCCCCGGTGGGTTCAGGCCCCCCGACCGCCCGAAGGACTAATGGGGCGCCGTCGCGGTTTCTCGGAACCTCCTGCAGCTCCAGGTCCTTGGCTCAGGCACCCTAACTGTGCCAGGCAGAGGTACCCTTACTGTACCAGTCTGCCGCAGAGGTACCCTTACTGTACCCGTCTGCCTCTCGATCGCCCTGTAACTCCGCCACAACTCTGGAGGAGGCTACCGTCGATGACAGAGCCCCCCACCTCCGAGCTCCCTACTTCCATCTTGCAGCTTACCGTGCATCCGTATATACATGAGAAACATATCCATCCTGACTTTGGACAGTGCACGCCATCTTTTGATAACAGCCTTCCACTCTTGCCTGCACTAGTGCCTCTACATCGCCACATTGAGCCCTTTTGTATGAATGCTCTACCGCAGCTGAGGACTTGGCACCCCGCCGTTCCTTACTTGGGCAATTCTGACCACACAAGCTCGCATGGCTCCAATTATTGCTGATAGCCTGCTATATAACTTTGCATGGCCTGCAGAAGTGCCCTCCCCCCATGGTTACTAGTCCTTGCCCCATGCATGGGAAACCAGGACAAGGAAGGGGGTCCCCTAAAGGGAGCTGGTGTTCACCTGCTATTCCATTCCTTCCCGGGGTAGCCCACATACAACGGCGCTATGTCAACCTGGCAGCGTACGAGTGTTCCCGCAGCCCCACCTGACACCTGATGAGTAAAAGGCCATCCAGTCACTACTTGTGTAATTGTTCGTGAACACTGTGCACCTTAGTTATTGTTCCATTGCTAATACTCACGAATTGCTGCTCGTTGTACCCAAGGAGGGCCATGTGCCTACCGCGGTGCCGCCCTACCCAGGGAAGTGGAGACCTGCCTGGCCAAATTGATGGTGGAGGAGAAAACTCTAGTCCCAAAGATTGTCACAGTTGCTATTGCAAGCTGTTCCAGCGCATGCTGCAAATCCCAACCAAACTATCTCAGTAGTGAGCGCCAGCTTCCCTCTGCTGTGTTCGTGTGTATCTTCCTTTTTAGCCCAGCCTGGCCGCTGGCATCCTGATGGGTACTGCACTCCATCTTAATTTGTTAGCAAATCTTACACCACCTCACATGACCGATGGTCCTGGAAACTATGGAGTGCTAGGTTGCTGAACCCCCTATTGCGCTACCTTTGTCATGACAGTGCATTTGGCTGGTGAGATCTCGGAACACGCACAAATAGCCTCCGCCTTAATATTGTTCTAGCCTGGTGGTCCCTCGCCATCTGCCAGCGGGCCATAGCTGCTGGGTCACCTTGTTCCTGACCGAACTCCGGAGTTCGACGCCCAGCGCCACATCACTGTTCGTGTATACCAGGAAGAAGGTAGTGGGAGGTGACAGACCTATACACCCTTACTGCCGCCTAGCAGCACTCACTGGTGACGGTGTCTCATTGCAACCACTACCCGCCCCCTAGACGGGTCAAGGTTGGCCGTGCTGTAGGTGTGTGGTTACCTCTCCTCAGTGTAGGGTGAACATATAGCCTGTGCCCCAACAGCCCAATATGTGTGATGTTGTTCATGTGTAGCAGAATCCTTACCCAATCGCAGCGGATAACACCCTGTACCATCATAATTTGCTTTTGATGTTCACTCAATGGTACTAATTGTATCAAGATTCATGAGTGTAACCAGCCTGCCCCACATCCAGGGACAGTATTGGGGAGAACGTAGGTCCCCCGACCCTAACACATTGCCCCATTGAGTCCTACGAAGCCCTGGACAGGGGGATGGGGGCTGCGACTAGTGGCCACTAAGGTGGCTGCCCTGCCAATGTCCCCCTGCGTGGGACGCGGGCAGCGGCATTCTTCCTGCAGTATATCCCAGGCTTTAAGGACATTACAACTATATACTCTCTGTGACAGAATTTGTCCTTCCTCCAAAGAAATAATTAAATCTGCAGATCTAGTGGTGGCGAGGCTTTGTCGTGAACACTGTGACAGTTCACATTTTAGGTTTTATGTTTTCCCTCATTTGGTACTGTCACACTCTACTCATTCTATGTTCTGCCTATTTTCAGACTCTTCTGTCTCTTTTATAGAAAGAGTGAAGATGTAATGACACAGGTAAAAATGTTGCTTTACGTGTGCCTGCTGTCCAAGGTGCCAAGTTTCTGGTTACCTATTATCAGGGCCGGACTGGCCATAGCTGGCACCGGGAGTTTCCCCAGTGTGCCGCACAGGTGGGTGGCCGTTCTGGGCCCCTGGGGGGCCGTTTTTGTTACCGGGGCTGGCAATATCGCTCCACTGTAAGAAAATCCTGCTGAAATTGGCCCTAGTAATTTAGTAAAGAGCTTGGCGGCACATCCCCCCTTCCTTGGGGGTGGGGGTCAAGCAGTTTGCCAGTGCCGGTTTTGGTTACCATCCCGGCCCTGCCTACAATCAATCTGATAATCGAGATTACACATTTGTCGCCATGTCTGTTGGTCTTATAGACCCTTTAGAGTCTGCAAGTGCTACATTTTTTTTCATAATATACGAAAAAATCAGCACTTAAAGACTATAGAAAATTAGGTATCGAACCACAGTCATAGAGCGACTTTGTGCTACGGGAGTCATGCCAGAGGTCACATTGATTTGCAGCGTCAACCAGTCTCAATCAGATTCACCATGAGAAGAAATGGCCTTCAACCTGTTACTGTTTATTTTCCAGCGCCAAATAAGCTTGATAGAAAATAGCTGATCTGCTATTTCATAATGAAAGCACATGTAGGCTTTGAGATCCAACTTGAGAAACTCAAGTAAAGGCTTGCTTTTTACTGCTTTTGCTAGAATTAGCATAGATTTTAGAAAATAGCCCAAGGGGGTTTGGATGCTAAGAAATCAGTAATCATTTCAGAAATGTTCCTGCTATTCTCGCTGTCCATAATATGTTTAGTTGTATTCGTTTTTGCATTCTGTGTGGTTACCATTAATATTTTAAGCTCAACGTTCAGAATAAAAAAACATTTTAAACTTCATGTCCTTTTTCTTTGTACTATTTTACAGTGTTACTCCTTTATTTTTTCTATTTGATTAAGTTCTTGCGCTAGGAGGATAGAAATCTGATCCCTGCAGCCACGAGAATGGTCCCCATATTGCATCATTTTGGTGCCTTAGTGGGGTTCTATTTATTTGGACCTTTGAATAGATTAAGATGATGCAATCTTATTACAAATATACAGGAAAGTCTGTTGTGATTTTAGTGACCTCCTTCATGTTAAATAGGAAGCCCTTGTCTTCTGTAGGTTTGCTAAGCTTGACTCATAAGATTATTCATCATACGCATCTGCGAACCACGATGTCTTAGGATCATGAGCCGCCAAACCACATCTCGATATAAATAGTGAGACTGATGGATACAGCAAGGAAAAAGCAGTGCCAGAGTCTAGGAAGAGGAGGGATTGAGACAGAGATAAAGGATTGAACTCCGTCAACTCAGGAGTCCAGCTGGGGTGGTTACAGTTTGAGTGACCACGTGTAATGTTCTTATCTTACCTTCTCTGTCTCTAATCCTTGCCCTTTCTCTCTTTCCTTTATTCTTCTCTCAATCTATATTCTAGAATCCGTCTCGGATTCATTCCTGCCTTGGAGCTCCTGCGTGAACAGCCATTTACGCTGTGGGTCCTGATACTTTGTATATTCTCTGAGATTTCTACAAAGAAAGAAGCTCTTATCTACAGACCGCCTCGTTGGCTTTCCTTCTATGGTACATAATTGGTACCAGGAGTGGGGTAGAGAAATTGCTACATTTCCCCCTTCCCACCAACGGACATCGGCTACAACGGACATCTGCTGCAACAGACATATGTAACTTTGTTGTGGTAATCCTGCCATTTCCTGGACTGAGCCTTTTCTATTGCTACTAAGGACCCACAAACTGTCAGGTCTGTTTTTTATACATTTTCTTCGACAGCTTTGCTGCTTTTCTTCAACTGTCATTTACTTGCTCGAGCCAGCATGAGCCAGTGCGAGTTCTTTCAGCGAGAGTTGCTTTATACGCTCTGCATCTCAAGCATCAGCGTCTCCTAGCAAATGAAGCCTCTTCTTATTATCCAGCGTTGTTTGCCTGCTCGAGCCAACGTCATTAGCTTATGTGCTTGTTGCTTTATTACGCTCTGCTTTCCCAGTGTCAGCATTTCTTAGCATCCAACGCGTATCTTCTTCAGTACTCTACACGGATTTACTTTATGACGCTCAAGCTTTATTACTTCAGCATCTCTATTGTTACCAATACAGCTCTATTGTTTTAGCATTCTACCTCTTTGGAATCCTGTTTACAACAATTTTTTCACTATTTTCCATTGTCTGGTCATCTCCATTCCATGCTGCATTCTAACTTTTTGACTCTTCTTTTTAAGCATTTTACTTGTCAATCTATTTTAAAGAAAGAAAAGATAGTTATTAATTTGATTTTTAAATCTCATAAGAACTATGTCATCTTCTGACAACTCTTTACACCCTCCACCATTTCTCCAATGAACAAGCTATCATTTATATGAAAACTGCTCTAACTCCTGATTCAGATGATTCTATTTTGTTTGAAACGGATCACTGACACAATATCGATGTCAAAAATATTGATATACAAAAATATCGAGTTAAAAATATAGAATGCCAAAATATCGACTTCCTATCTCCAAACAGGTAAGGACAAAAATATCGAATCAAAAATATCAATGTAAAAAATATAGATAGTCAAAAGATCGAATTTTTTAAATAGTTAAAAGTAATTTAAAATTAATTAAATAATAAATATAGCTAACTTAAAAATACTTAAAATACTTAAATAACATTAAAACTAATAGATAATTAATATAATTAAAATAATAATAATAATAATTAATACATATATATATATATATATATATATATATATATATATATATATATATATATATATATATATATATATATATATATATATATATATATATATATATATATATATATATATATATATATATATATATATATATATATATATATATATATATATATATATATATATATATATATATATATATATATATATATATATTCACTGAAAAAACCATAGGTTTCAGACCGGTTATAGTTAGGAATTAGCATTTAAAAAACCTATTAAATTCACTGAAAAAACCATAGGTTTCACACCAGTTATAGTTAGCTGGAAATTTTACTGATATAAAACCATTGAAATTCCCACGTTATAGTTAGTTGGACTCACTATAACTTGCGCATGCAATGCACTGCTGATGACATCACATATTACATCACTCATGACATGGTCAGTGACATCACTCATGACATCACTGATGACACCATCCTTGTAACACAGTGACAGACCTCCTTTCACTGTAAAGTAACCTTTGAAACACATATTCAAAAATAGAAACTAACATTAACAAAAAAGTGGATATACCCATACCAGTTACAACAACCAATTCAGTAATTTCACCATCTATATACAAATTCACACATTCACCAACAGTTTTATGTATTCACTCATACATATACTCACTCATCATATGTAGTGATACCCCTATTCATTCTGTTACACACTGACAGTCATCAAAAACTTACTCATACATATACTCACACATGCAAATAAACTAATAAACATCCATTTATTTGCATATACAACTATACACACATTAGCACATTACTTCTAAGGAAACTTACACATACTTACTCTCTTAAACAATCACTTATAGAAACACATACTTATTTAAACAGGAACTCTTTCAATCTCTCACTCTCACATATACTTACTTATATACATCAATTCTCATATATACAAGATTTAAACATATGTAGTTACTCATAAAGACACTAGTGAGAGAGGCATTCACTCTCTAACACACACATATACACACTCATCCACCCATACAATCCTACACAAATGCTGTCTTCAAAACACATACAAACAGTGAGTCAGTCATTGATGCATCTATGTGCTAAGTAACAGCCCCACCAAACCATACAGACACTCATACTGATACTAAAAAAACATGTCATGAGTGATGTAATATGTGATGTCATCAGCAGTGCATTGCACGCGCAAGTTATAGTGAGTCCAACTAACTATAACGTGGGAATTTCAATGGTTTTATATCAGTAAAATTTCCAGCTAACTATAACTGGTGTGAAACCTATGGTTTTTTCAGTGAATTTAATAGGTTTTTTAAATGCTAATTCCTAACTATAACCGGTCTGAAACCTATGGTTTTTTCAGTGAATTTCATAGGTTTTTTAAATGCTAATTCCTAACTATAACTGGTGTGAAACCTATGGTTTTTTCAGTGAATTTCATAGGTTTTTTTTAATGCTAATTCCTAACTATAAGTCTCACTTTATAAATAAGACTGTTAGCACTCTAGTTGTTCTTTAGAACACTCTGGTACATTCTGTCATTGGGCTACAGTTGGGCTACATCTAGTTGAAATTTGGGCTACATTTACATTTTTTGTTCTCTGGTGGCCATCTTTGGGCTACATTGGGCTACATTGGACTACATTTGGGTTACATTTTGGCATTTTGGCATATATATATAGCCCAATGTAGCACAATATATATTTTATCAAAGTTAATTTTCGTAAAAACCACTTAAGAATAGGGCTACCAGTCCCTACAATTTTTCCCATTTTTTATTTTTTTTATTTTTTGCTTTGGAGCGCTCCCGGTGCGCTTCCCAGGGAGCGCCCCGAAAAGCGTACTTTTATAAAGCGCCCCCGGGCGCGCTCCGAGGAGCGTCCCGTAAGCGCCAATATCGCGAACGAAAACATGATCATGACGTATCGCGTAGCCGCGTCCGCGTGATACGCACGGCGTAAGCGCACCCAGAAGTACTCGAGCGAATACGTTCGCGCAACGTAAACATCCGACGCGCTTACGCTACGCGACCCGAAGCGCCCCCGGGCGCGCCCGGGGGCGCGTAGCGTAAGCGCGTCGGGTCATGTGACCTGAAAATAACACTTTTCATTGGTTCATAACAGTTTTAGTTTCATAATGATGAAGCCCCTGGTCTTGTGACCTGAAAATAACACTTCTCATTGGTTCAGGACAGTTTTTTTTCTAAATGATGAAAGACCCCACCTTTTTTCCTTATTCTGACTTTGTCCTTTGACTGAGGAAGACCTGTTTGTACATCTCTGTACCTTTTTGATATTAATAATGGCTTCAGTAGCAGCAGCAGCTGGTGCATCTGCCCCACCACCACCACCACAACCACCAAGAGGACCACCTCAAGATTATATTGGTGGTCAAGAACAGGAGGAGGAGGAAGAGGAAGAGGAGGAGGGGAGGAGAAGATGGCTGCCTGAAGAAAATACCCCATACAAACCCAAGCCACACATTGTATGGGAGTTTTTTTCAATCCCAGAGGGCAAGAAAAAAGTGAATGCGCCCAAGGTAACTTGCCTAATCTGCAATGAGGAACTTTCACGGGGCAACCCAAACAAAAAATATTCATTTGGTAACTATACCATGATTCGTCATATGACCAGAAAGCACCCAAACAACTACTCTCGTGCTGAGTTCAGGGAACTGGCCAGTAACCTCCCCCAGTCGTCAAGGACCACCTCCCAAACAAACCATCCCACTTCATCGGGACCAGAAACATCCGAGATGATGCCTTGCATTCAGCCAAGATTTGCTGATTTTAAAATCACTTGTTCTGCATGTGGCAAGCTTATCGCCTATGGTGAAAAAAGCGTTAAGCTCATCGTCCTTGCAGGTGATAATCACAAGTGCCCCAAAAAGAAGTAATTTTTGGGGTTTTTTATTTTTTTGCTCCAGTTGAGCCAGTTTCAATTCCCTTTTTTTGTTTCTCCCCCTAAAAAAATACAAAAAAAATATAAAACTGTTTTGAAAAGCCAAAAAAAGTTCAAAAAGTTCAAAAAACACAAAAAAAATATAAAACAACAAAAAGAAGAAAAAAAAAAGTTCTTTTTAGAACTACCTCCAATTTCTAAATAAAAACTTCATTTTTTAAAAACTCTGTCATCTTTTTCCCTCATTTTACGCTCTCCGGTGCGCTACCTGGTGCGCGTACCGGGCGCTTCCCCCGCGCAAAACGAAAAAAAAAAAAATATTTTAAATGCCCCGCGGGGCCCTTTTATAGCCCCCTCATCAAACCTAGGGGGTCAAGGGGGGGTCTACCCTGCCCCCTTATGGTCATTTCCCTCTTTGTTTTGCCCACCTCTCGTGTCTCGATCCTACCGAGACACAAGATGGCGGCCGCTCCGGACTGTTTAGAATGTTTACAGACAACTGAGAGCCAATCAGCTTTCTGCGCGCAAGTCGCGTGGCGCGCCTGGAGCGCACTCCGGTGCGCGCACCGGAGAGCGCCTATAGATATATATATTTTTTTTAACCTAAATTACTCAAAATCCACTGCAGCACATATCTTGAGACATAGCAAAGGCACATCGGGCTACCAGACCCTACAATTTTGCCAAGTTTGGTGGAAATCCATTCAGCCGTTCGGGCTAAAAGTGAAATCGACCGCCCTATGGAAATTAACATGGGGAAAACGCGTTTTGGGACCCCCCTTTTATCTCGGCCCCCGCTTGACGTATCCCCCCAAACTTTCAGGGAAGAACCGGAGCTCGACAAGGCCATTTTCAGGAAATTTTCAGGCAGATTCGTCAACCGGTGCCAAAGTTATTCCAAATAGAATTTTGAGATTTAACATTGAAAAAAATCCTAACTATAACTACCTACTGGCGACCGCCAGTAGGTAATATATATATATATATATATATATATATATATATATATATATATATATATATATATATATACATAGTATTAATAATAAAATATACAATATATTTACCATAGGATAGCGAGAGGGTTAAATGTACTATTACCACTCCAGTGAGCGCAACAGTAGAAAAAACATTGGATAGCGTAGCAGTAAACATTACTATTCCCACTCCAGTGAGTGCAACAGAAGGGAAAGCGTTGGATGGCGGGATGGTAAGAATTACTATTCCCACTCCAGAGAGTGCACCAGTAGGGAAAGCGTTGGATAGCGTAGGGGTAAAAATTACTATTCACACTCCAGAGAGTGCAACAGTAGGGAAAGTGGTGGATAGCATTGGGGTAAAAATTACTATTCCCACTCCAGAGAGTGCAACAGTAGGGAAAGCGTTGGATAGCGTAGGGATAACAATTACTATTCCCACTCCAAAGAGTGCAACAGTAGGGAAAGCGTTGGATAGCGTAGGCATAAAAATTACTATTCCCACTCCAGTGAGTGTAACAGTAGGGAAAACGTTGGATAGAGGGAGGGTAAAAATTACTATTCCCACTCCAGAGAGTGCAACAGTAGGGAAAGCGTTGGATAGCGGGAGGGTAAAAATTACTATTCCCACTCCAGTGAGTGCAACAGTAGGGAAAGCGTTGGATTGCGTAGAGGTTAAAATTACTATTCCCATTCCAATGAGTGCAACAGTACGGAAAGCGTTGGATAGCGGGAGACTAAAAATTACTATTCCCACTCCAATGAGTGCAACAGTAGGAAAAACGTTGATAGCGTAGTGGTAAAAATTACTACTCCCTCTCCAGAGAGTGCAACAGTAGGGAACACCTTGGATACCGTAGGGGTGAAAATTACTATTCCCACTCCAGTGAGTGAAACAGTAGGGAAAACATTGGATAGCGTAGGGGTAAAAATTACTATTCCCACTCCAGTGAATGCGACAGTAGGGAAAGCGCTGGATAGCGTAGGGGTTATAATTACTATTCCCAACCCAGAGAGTGCAACAGTAGGGAAAGCAGTGGATAGCGTAGGGGTTAAAATTACTATTTCCACTCCAGAGAGTGCAACAGTAGGGAAAGCATTGGATAGCGTAGGGATAAAAATTACTATTCCCACTCCAAAGAGTGCAACAGTAGGGAAAGCGTTGGATAGCGTAGGGGTAAAAATTACTATTCCCACTCCAGAGAGTGCAACAGTAGGGAACGTAAATACTAAATATATGAATGAAAATTAATTGAATATTAATACCAATTAATTTTTTTTTTTTAATTATTAGTTTTTTATAATAAATTAACTAATTTCAACAAAAATAACCAATAAATAAATTCAAAAATGAAATTATTTATAATTAAATTACCTCCCACCCTATTCCCCTATAAAACCCACAACCCACTACTAAAAGAAATTAATACAATTAACATTATTAACATTTAATCAATTCATTAACATTAATTACCAATTATATTTTAATTACTTACTAATTATTAATTAATTAACAATGAATTACCAATTTCATTTTAATTAATTACCAGTTAATCAATTAATTAAAATTAATTACCAATTACATTTGAATTAATTACCAATTATTAATTAATTCAAAATGAATTCAAAATAAATAGCAATAAATAAATTAACATATTTAATTAAATTACTTTCCACCCTATTCCCCTATAAACTCACAACCCACGACAGAAAATAAATGAATATAATTAACATAATTATCAATTAGCCAATTAATAAAAATAATTACCAATTTAATTTTAATTATTTACCAATTAATAATTAACATTTAATTAAAAATTTATACTAATAAACAAATTAACATATTTAATTAATTATAATTAAATTACTTCCCACCATATTCCCCTATAAACCCACAATCCGCTACAGAAAATAAATTAATATAATTAACATAATTATCAATTAATTAATTAAAATTAATTACCAATAACATTTTAATTAATTACCAATTAAGAAATAATGAACAATTAATTCAAATTAAATACCAATAAATAAATTAATATATTTAATTAATTATAATTAAATTACTTCCCACCCTATTCCCCTATAAACCCACAACCCGCTGCTGATTTATATTACGCAAAAATAAAATACCATAACATTGATTAATTAAAATAAATTATAAAAAAATATACACTTTTCAAACATATAGTAACATAAAAAAACACTTTAAAAAATTGATATTAACGTACCTCTATTTCTATATTCTTGTTGTCTATATTCTGTCCATTCGATATTTTGTCCATTCTATACTTTTGGAATCAATATTAATGCTATTCTAGTCAATATTGTTGTAGTCTATATTCTGTCCAGTCGATATTGTGTCCATTCTATATTTTTGAATCGATATTAATGTAATTCGATATAAAAAACTTGATATTTTGACTGTACACCGTTTGAAACTCCTCGTGTATCTTCAAACATGCCTGCATCTTCTTCTCAAAATTATGTTTCTGTGGTTACTCCTCCTATTGCTACTTTTTCTTCCTGCAGTGATTCTGTTTTACCACCAAGAATAATTTGTAGATTACCCACTCATTTTAAAGATTTTGTTATGTCATAATTTCTCTGCAAACATGTGTAATGTTATTGTTCTTATCTTACCACCAAGAAGTATTTGTAGATTACCCATTCATTTTAACGATATTGTTATGTCTCTATTTCTCCATAAAGGGGAATATGTGTAATGTTCTTATCTTACCTTCTCTGTCTCTACTCCTTGCCCTTTCTCTCTTTCCTTTATTCTTCTCTCATTCTAAATTCTAGTATCCGTCTCAGATTCACTCCTGCCTTGGAGCTCCTGCGTGAACAGCCGTTTATGCTGTGGGTCCTGATACTTTGTTTCTTCTCTGAGATTTCTACAAATAAATAAACTCTTATCTACAGACCACCTCGTCGGCTTTCCTTCTACGGTACACCATGATAGAATTATTGGATTGGTATCAGGCAGTTAAAGGACAGGAAGGACTGACAGCCTGAGTATTGCAGATAGGACGAGTATGTCAAGCAGAAGAATGAATCAGGACTTGAGGCTGATGTTAGTGTAAAAAAGAAGAGGGTCTTAACTCTAGGACTCATTTTTAAAAGAAGAATATGGGTGACTAACTAAAGAACATGGCCTGCAAACTAAGGATACTTCTGTGAAATGGGATTTGAGCAATATGAATTCTCATTTGGCTAGTATCGGGATTACTGGAACAGCTTGAGAACTGCTTTATTCTCTTGCAGTGGTTCGTCTCCTGCTGATATCCCAAAACATAATTTGGTGTCCAAATCTATTAGGAAAGTTTACTGGCTGCCCATTAAACAAAGAGTTTACTTTAAAGTATTTTTTCATTGCTTATAAAACTTTACATGATTTAGGTCCTGATTTCCTAAAAAATAGTTTCAATTCCTTGCTGGACCTTAATATCCGTATTAGCCAAATCTGCACTAGTGCCTAGATTTAAATATGTGCTTTGAGAAGGCTGTAGCTTTGTGTTAGGAGCAACAAAAGCATGGAACTTGCTTCACATGCATATTAAAGCTGTGCCCAATTTATTGGCTTTCTGAAAGCCCTGAAGACTTGGCTGTTTAAAACTGTTTAGGTTGTCAGTTATGGTAGGGTTCCTTCTTACTGCACATATAGCCGGCACCAAGACACCCTAAGGTAATCAAGCGCTTTAGAAAACTAATTAACATAACATAACATAGCATAGGCAACGCAGCAGAAGTGAGTTCACCAAACTTTCCAAGAGCTTCCTGTGGTGAAGCTAAATGATGCATTTATAAAGGTTGATACACAGGATGGACTTTTAAGCCCTACAGATATGGCTGATATTGTAAAATAAAAACTGAAGGGGGATATACTTATCACAATTCAAGCAATATTTTGCCAACATTTATTATTATTATTATTATTATTATTAATATTATTATTATTATTATTATTATTATTATTATTATTATTATTATTATTATTATTATAATATTTATTTTTGTAGAGCGCACAGCTACCCTAAGGTTTCCCGGCGCTAGGAGTGAATTTGAGCAAAATAACAGAGAGGAGAATAGTGAGCTAAAGAAAATAGAGTTATTGGTTAAACAATCATGTTTTCAGGTTCTTACGAAATTGCAGGTAACAGTCATTTGTGCGAAGCTGAATTGGGAGGGAGTTCTACAGGGAGGCGGCCAGGTAGGAAAAAGAGCGACCACCCTGTCTAACTCGATTGATCCTAGGTACCTGGAACTTGTGTTGGGTCGAGGAACGTAGGATTCTTGGGGGGGCGTATTGCTGAACCAGAGAGCTCAGGTAGGCAGGGGACTTACCAGCCTTGATTCTATGCATGAAACATAGAGCTTTAAATTTTGCTCGTTGTTCAATACGGAGCCAATGGAGACTCCGGAGACCAGATGACGTAGGGGATTTTTTCGGCCACATGCATATCAGTCTCACAGCTTCATTTTGCACTGTTTGCAGTTTCTTAGTAACATCTTTGCATGCTCCCAGATATAAGATGTTACCGTAGTCCAGTCTAGATGTAATTAGAGCTTGGACTACGGTTTTTAGTGTATTCTGGGGGAGCAAGGGGAAAGGGGACTGATGTATAAATTGAATAGTATGGGGCTGAGTATCGAGCCCTGGGGAACCCCATAAGGTTGATTTTTAGGTTTGGAAGAGGATGTGGCGGAGAAGACTTAAAAAGTTCTATCAGAGAGAAAACTTTTAAGCCATGCCAGGGCCGGTCCTGTAATGCCACAGGTTTGCAAGGTGTTAAGGAGGATGGTGTGGGAGACCGTGTCAAATGCGGCACTTAGGTCGAGTAATATAAGTGCCACGGTCTCCCCATCATCAACTTGCCGGCGTATGGTTTCGGAAACCCCAAGTAGGGTAGATTCCATTAAAAATCCTGCCCTAAATCCCGATTGGGATGTGTGAAGGAGGTGATTGGATTCTGTGAAGGGGGTGAGTTGGGAGACAATATGTTTCTCCAAGATTTTGGAGAATAGGGGTAGCAGCGAAATTGGACGGAAATTAGAGGGGTTGTTTGGATCTGCGGTGGCTTTTTTTCAGAAGAGGTGAAACCATGGCATGTTTTCATGCCTTGGGGACTTCGGCCTCTCTTAAAGAAGCGTTCAGGAGCTCTAAATTGAGCGTAAGGGAGGGGGTGTCGAGTGAAAGGAGGATTTGGGGGGGAAGGGGTCGAGGGGAGAGCCAGATTTAATAGTTGTTATAGTTTTGTGCAATGAAGACCGGTTAAGGGGGACCCAGTTGGCTAGATGCTGGGGGTGGACACCTAAGGAGGGGTGTGTGCTAGCCTTTTCAGATTTGGACAGGCTTACGGGAGAGTTTGAAACTGATGGGAAAGTGGTTGGATCTTTGAACTCCTCATATATTTTGTCAATTTTATTCCTAAAGAATTCAGCCAGAGCATTGCACTGTGCAGAGTCCAGGGAAGGGGCTTTCGGTTGGCAGGATGAGCCAGAGAGTTCCTGGACTATTTTGAAAAGTGCTTTGGGCCGATTTTGAGCATTTTCAATGGTTGTTTTAGCAAATTCAGCTCTAGCTGATGCACAGTTGGCATGATATTTCAGAAGGGCTGCCATATATAATGATTTTTGTGCCGGATCATAGTGGGCGCACCATCTGCGCTCTAGATGTTTACAGGCCGTTTTTTCCAATCTAAGTGCATCTGTAAACCAGGGAGCCGGGGGATGAAGTGGAATTTGTTTTTTATTTTTCTGTGGAAGGCATATGTTGATGGCAGAACTGAGCCAGTTTTGAATAGTTGTAGCTTCTTCTATATTTGTTATATTAGCGAGGGGCCTGGTGTCATTAAGATGAGTATTCAGCTTGATAGTGTCCAGCTTTTTCCAGTTCCTTAATACCCTGGGACCGGATGGGGCTTTACGAGAGATGATCAGTCGCGGCAGATGGTTATCAGATGGTTATGACATTATCCCTGATAAGGGTGACTGACCTCCAGTCTTTATAAGGGACACACTCCAGGAAGGAGTTAATAATGCTGACCAAGGAGGGCAGGCTGACATCGGCAGTAGGCTGACCACAGAGGGAAAGCGTGAGGGTGCAAGCGTGTGCAGGCAGGGAAAGTGAGGAAGATGGGATGGGGAGGAGATAGGGGCAGCAAGTTGACTGCAAACAGCTGTTTGGGATGGGAAGCAAACTGATTGCTGAAGGCAGGAAGCGGGAACAGGAGCAGAAGCAGCACACTGTCCATTCAGGGCAGGTTGACATTAGCAAAGGCAGCACAACAGCCCACATAGAAAAGAAGGGAGGGCACTCACTTGGAAAACAAAATACAAGCCAGGGGGCAGGAACAGCAAGTTGACCATGGAGAGCAAGCCAGCATGGACAGACACAGTAATCTCACCACAGAGAGCTGGCCAGGGGGGGCAGGAGCATGCAGATGGAAAATTGAAGCCCCTGAAGTGGAGGGGCAGGGGAAGCAAGCTGAACATTAGAGGTAGCAATGATACGTAGAGAAAGTAATCAATTATGTCATTTGAGATATCATCAGTGATGTCATCAATGCATACACATATTACATTAACCATCACTATGCACATAAACAGTGCATAGTGATGGCACAAATTATAGTTACCATAATGAACTACACATGATGACTTTAAGAGGTTATTCAGGTTTAAAACATGATGTTATGGCTGGCATTTCCACCTAACTATAAAAGCCACTTTAACTAGTTTTTTAATGTGAATTTCTAGGATGTTTTTGTAAGATGAAGTTAGAAATGATTGCCATACCCAACTTTAACGTTTGGCTTGTTCAGTAAAAATATATATATTTGAGAGTGCTCCATATAAAAGAGCTGCTGTTCACCTAAACATGGGCCCTATCCTGCCCTGTACCCTTGATTCATGCTCCTACATGTTCCCCTAGGTGTGGATGAGGGTGGTGCCCGACTGCGCCGGCACATATGGAGTCCAGACACAAAGCTTAGAGATAGCTGTACTTAGAGGTCTTACCCCACTAAGCGCCTATCTCCCCCTCCTCCCCAATGAGTATCCAGTCCCTTCTGCCTTCACCACTGGTCTTGATGAACTTCAGTGGCATATCCAAACACATCTAACTCAAGAACATCTTGCAGTACCTCTGAACAAATCATTCTGATATAGCCCTGCTGCAGAACACCCACCCTTCACAGATGGAGTCGTCTAAGCTCAAATGGGAGTTGGTGGGAACAGTTAACAGCAGTAGTTTATTGGTTAATGGGCAAGGCCTCCTCCTTGACCAGTTGCTAAAAAAAATACACAGTGGTGACCCTTCTATGGAAAGACCACCAGTGCAAAACTATTAAAACCTATATGATTGAGGGGTCGGCCTGGGTACTGGCCAAGCTACTGATCCAGGGCAAAAATGTTAATTGTGGGCTCCATATATGTGCCCACCACAGACAAAACCTGCATTAGGTTGCTACGTCCCAGACTCTTGTCTTCACAAGACGCCTGCCTGTTGGGCAGGTACTGGACCTTGGCACCCGAGCCTGAACTGGACTGGGCATGGGGATGCAGAATAATCAAAATGACAAGGCCCTGCTCTGTGATCTGGTGGATGAACATGTATTGTTGAATGTCTGGGGTCTACTCCAGCCAAGCGACAAAGAATGCATTTTCTACTTTTTCCCTCATGGGACCCAATCTCATATAGACTACTACCAGGTCTATGAACAACTTCTACCTCACATCACCTATTGTGAAATTCTAGAAGCAGGACTTGAAGACCACAGCACAGTTCTACCGGAACTTGGACTAGGGCAAGCGGCACCATACCCTCCAGTGCGAATGAAAGCGCTCGTCTACCGGCAGCACGAGGACAAAGATCAGCTGCGTAACCACATTTCTTTGCTGATAACACGGGAAAAGTAGAATCACATAGGGATTTATGGACAGCCAGTAGGACATCTCTATGAGGCAATATGATGGCTGATTCAGCATGGGCTAAATACAAGCACCACTTCAATTAGCATCTTCTAAATACCAGTGTTCATACTCTTACATCACAGTACACTGTATCCCATTCCCCGGTCCTCCGGATCAAATGGAGCTTGAGAAGACATGCCTAAATTCATACTTTTCCAAGGCAGCAGAGAAGGCCCTAATTAAGCACTGATGGCAGCTGTATAACCATAGGGAAACCCAAGTAGACTTTTGGCCCCCCAACTAAATCACAGAGAAACCAACCTGGCTTTTTTCAGCAATGTGCGACTCATCGGGGAATCTACTAGTATATATTTTGAATCCATTTTATTCATACTACACCTCCCTATACATGGCAGACGTAGGACAGCGCCCACGTAGATGAGCACTTTCTTGCTTCTTTTTGTTAGGGTGTTCATGGAGGAGGAGGTGCCTAATTCTATATTAGCCATCCCCACAGGGAAGCCTCTACGAGAAAACAGTTTCCTGGGGAATACTACAGTATAGCGAAGAACCTCCTTGCACCCCACCTGATTAGAGCTTTCCAGGAGACAGAGGCAGAGGGTTCTTTGGTGGCCATTGTTACCAAAGCCACTTTTATTCTACTCCCTATAGACAATACATTAGATTGCCTAGTTAGCGTCTGATCTCCTCACTAAATACGGATCAGACAAATATGCTCAAAGTGTTGGTTGTGCACCTGGGTAAGGGGATCCCGTAAGTTATCCATGAGTCTCAGGGGGGCTTTGTCCCTGTTGGCTCACCTCTATGTCAATGGAAATATGATCCATCTGCAATACAAGCACTCTTGTTGGTTGCAGAGAAGGCATTTGACCATGTAAACTGGCACTATCTCTAGGTCATGTTAATTGTGGGCATGGGTGATCACTTAATAGACAAGGTACATCTCCTCTACGATATGTCCATGGCCGACGTTTCCTGTGAAGTCTTCCTGGCAGAACTACTCAAGGTTGGGTGGGACATTCGTCAGGAGTGCCCTCTGTCCCGTCCCTGTTTCTTTTTCTACTGGCCTCAGAACCTCTTGCAGCAGGGCTTCACCAGACAAAGAAGGTGAAAGGTATCACCACTACAGTGGAGAAGGTCACAAGCCTCCTCTAGGCAGACAATATTCTACTCCTCCTACCTGATTCCCATGCCACAATACTAGCAGTGATATTCATTACTGATAACTTCTCAAGTTTATCGGTCTACAAAACTAACTGGTCAAAGTGTGAGCCACTAACTCTGTCCCTCTCGACTACGGTGGAATGTATACGTGGCTACGATATGAGATAGGCTTCCACAGGACTCTGCTGTCAGAGAGTTTAAAATAACGCTGCTCTCTCATGCACACTGATAGACAGTACAAATCAGCATTTTCTGAGGTGGTCACAACTCAACCTATTCCTTTGGAGGAAGACAGACAATTAAAATGACACTGGGCCCAAGGTTCTACTATGTCTTTGGTATGCGTTCCCGTTAAACATTTATCAAACTACTAGCTGGCATGGAGGCGGGCATCAGCTTCGATATATCTGGAGTGGATGCAAAGTGCAGCTCTAGGTGTCCCATCTATGGACAGACATGAAAGCTGAGAGCCTGTGACTACCCCACAAGAGATCTTACAGTCTGGCCTTACATATATCACAGAAGGCAGCTCACCTGGGCCGCTCACAGGAAGCCCCCTTTTGGGTTCACTTTGAACAACATCCTCTCCACGTTACATGTCCTTCTCCTTCACCATACATGACCACATCCAACTAAGTGGTGGACTCCAATCCAGTCCTTGTGGCAATGATAGCATCATGGAAAAGGTGCATACAGCGTGTGGGAACCCCACCATTGCTGCACCATAAAGCAAAAAGGTGGCACAATACTGCCCTCAGCATTGGTGAAAAGTCATTTTTCTGGGGCCTTGTCATGCAAAAGATCTCAAGTGGTTGGATCAAAGGTATGACAGTAGGCGACTCAAGCCATGCCCTCCTCGTTGAATGGAGTTGGGACTTCGACCCATGAATCAGTGCTCCACTGCCTGCAAGCAATTCTTGGCAACAAGCTCGTGGAGTTACCAGTCTTGCCAATTCTTCATTACCTCCATGCCTAGGGACACTATCAGGGAGTGGTCTTCGGACAATATGGATTGCTCATCAAAATCCTTACACTCTGGCTTGTTCAGCAACTCAACTAGACTGACTTTGCAATCCTGATTTGGCAAGGCCTACTCACCAAAGGACTGGGCTACTCTACTGGCAGACAATGATAGGGTTCTCATGGACTCGAGGCTGAAGTTTCACTACTTTCAAGTACTCCATGGCTGGTATTGGTCCCCATGGAAACTTCAGAAGGCCCCCTTACTATTGCATAAACTATACTGGATTTTGAAAGTGGATTTTTGCAACCTATATCAAATCCACTGGTCCCGCCCCACACTCCACAGCTCCTGGATGGCAGTCTAGTCTCACCATCACCTTCATGGCCCATTCCACATCACCCATGACCCAAACCTAGGGCTCCTACATGATATCTTTGAAGAATTGATGATTTATTAGCACAGATGATTGGCAACCTCCCTTGCCATGTGCAAAATATGTATTCTGAGACACTGGAGGCAGCCATCTACACCCATATGTAATATGTGGCTCTTCTTCATTACACCAAATACAAATAGAACAACAAACTGGACCTTTCAACGCTGTGTGGAGACTTTCTCAATCTGAGGCTGCACAATCTTTACCCTCCCCTTTTAACACAGAAGGGTTGTCCTTCTTATATCACTTTGCTGTCCTTGATGATCTACCTCAGTTCTCAGAGACACACCTGAACTGTTCAGCATTTTGTGTAATCTTCCCCAAATTTTGCCTTCTCCCCTCCTGTTTTCTGAAATTCTTTTTAGCTGGCATTAGGACTTTGTGCACTTTTTCCCCTGCTAACCAGTGCGAAAGTGCTTGTGCTCTCTCTCCTTTAATCATAGTAAAATTTGCTAACAACCAACTGTCACATTAAAGTCCCTAGTAAAGTGATACTACATGTAACCAGGGCCTTTAAAATAAATGTTACTAGTCAGTCTGCTGCACTTATTGTGCCACCCACTTCAATAGGTTTTTAAAACATTTCTCAGGCCTGCCATTGCAAACTGTGTGCAGTATTAAACTGTCCATTCAACCTGGCAAAATAAACCTTGTGCCAGGTCTAAACGTACCTTTTTAATACATATAAGTAAATCCAATGGTAGGCCCTAAGCAGCCAATTGGGCATGGTGTAATGTATAATTATAATGTAGGACATGCATTTCTACGTTTTAAATGTCCTGGTAGTGAAAAAGTCACACATTTGATTTTATTACTGAGAGACCTTCCTCTCTGATAGGATAATTTTGTGTTATTTTATTACATGTGCTAACCTTTGATTGGGAAAAGGTAGAAATATCCTGTTTGGTCTCAAAATATTTGTTATTTAACATCCTCTTAAATTATAAAAATAGATTTTTAGTCACAATTGTGAAAATGTGTTCCCGGCGGTGGTCTGCGTTCGAAGTACTGAGGTAATCCCACAGAGTTCAATCTTTGAAGAATGCGTGACCACATGTCAGCACCACCTGCTTAACCGCATGCCCTTTGGAATAAAAAACTAGAGGAAAATCTTCGGGAAAAAGATCAAGACAGGTGAGAGCATTAGGCCTAACAAATGTGCATGGTGTACGTGCACGAGAGAGGGCAGGGATACAAAACATTTAGCCCTGCAAAAGCCCCAATCCTGATTGGGCTCCTGGAGTGGGATGGATTATGCTGGCAAGAAGGTTGTAATTGAACAATTATATTAAATTGAAGCCTAAAATTCACGATTTTATATATACCCAGGGTAACCTCAAAATAAAGAAGAATCTTTGGGTATACCTAGAGGTATTTTTAACTAATCAGTCTTCGGATCCATGCATGTCCAGTTCAACTATATTTAAGAAGTCTCATTCCATTTATGGTTGCCTTCCCCCTGGTGGTACCATCTTACCAGGGTGTGGATAGGCACTGATGATGAAGCATGTAACAATAAGTGAGTGAGGCGTCTATTCCAATATCTTTGGATTTCCCAACAACTTTGGATACGGCAGAGGCGAATACCAACTTCCTGATAAGGAGGGAATGTCTTTTCTTCTCCTCTTACAAATTTTATCAAGCAGTTGCTCGTGTGTGAGAGGACAATTGTGAAATGTTCACTTTTAGAAAGTTGGCATTTTCTTGTCCTAACCATTGAGTGCCTGTAGTCTGGGTCACATGACTGAATAGATGGTAGTTGGCCTTTGTGTATTCCTCCCAGGCAGTGGGACAAAGGAGACTTGATGTTGGCAAGATGGGCCATCCTTCCAGGATGGGTGTAGTGCAGCTGTTTCTTGTCCCACATATATTTCAAAGCTCTGCATCCTGCACACACACAAAGGACCTTTACACCAGCCTTTTGTCACTCTAGACTGCTCAGAGGCTGGCATGGGGAAAGAAGGACATTTTCATAACCAGGTGAGGTGAGAACCTAGAAGCTTATCCCATATTAAAGGATGGCACTGGGTATAAATATTGGACATATACCAACTTTTCAGTATACTTCTAGACCTGCGGATAACCCCCAGAAAAACTGCCTTGTACTTCAGAGGACTGTCCTACAGCTTGAGGCCTGCTTTATACTTCGAAGCTCTACCCTTCTGAAATCAGAGGACTGCCCTGCTGCTTTAAACCTGCCTTGTACCCTCAGAGGACTGTCCTACTTTTTGAGGCCTGCCTTGCTGCTTCATCCTAAGTCTAAAAGAGTAACTCAATGGGCTACTTGCCTGGCCTCCTGTGTGTGCACAGGAACATAACAAGCTATTGAGACCTTGAAACCTGCACCTGACCTCGAGTGAGACCTGACAAGGACTGTGATTGTTGCTTGAGAAGGGTCTGCACCCCTCAATCAAAAACCCTATTTCTTACACCAACCTTATCCCACATCCTAATATCCCCTTTAGACCTTACCCCATTTGGACCCTTCTCCCATTCCCCTCCTTCCTCTGTTCCCTTGCTCACCCCCTTTGGTATTATGCCTGCCCCATCATATATATATATATATATATATATTAGGCGTATATGCAATAATGAGATAGACCTTGAAACATGTCTTGATGGCTCCTTTCAAAGATTTTTACGCAGGGGATACAACAAAGATGTCCTTACTAGTTCCCTTAAAAAAGTGATGTTTACTCAGACTGATTCTACAGTCAATTCTGGGGTTACCATTATTGACACACCTGAGTTGGTGCCCACTAAAACTGAGAAAACTACCATTCGTTTAATTACCACTGTTAATAATCAAGAAAGAAAGATCAGACAGATATTGAAATCCAATTGACCTATCCTAAAAACAGATGTCACATTAGCTCCCCTGTTGGAGGACATGCCGGGTATCACTTTTCGTAGAGCACCCTCTATGAGGGATGCTCTGGTAAAAACTAGTCCAGAGATCAATATTAAACCTAACTGGCTATCCAACAGAACTGGGTTCCGTAAATGTAGCTCATGCAGGGCTTGTACATTTGGAACCAATACTACTGAGTATCATGAAGGACTCACTAAGACTGTTATTAAGATCAACAGTCTTTATACCTGCAAAACTGATCATGCGGTTTATGTTTTAAAATGCATGTGTGAGCTGCTATATGTTGGTAGCACTAAACTACAAGTGTATAACCGTATTTTACAGCATCTTCGGGCCATAGACAATTCTGACCAAAGTTACCCGGTGGCACATCATTTTAAATTAGTTCACAATAATAATTTAAATGATTTACAGTATTTTGTAATTGCCGCTGTTCCTCAGTCCAAGAGAGGGGGTGATAGAGAAAAGAAATTGAGACAATTGGAAAGTCCTTACATAGTCCTCCTCAACACTAAAATTCCTAATGGCCTGAATATGGGGGAAGATCTTCATAATTTTTTGTAAATATTTTAGCTTGTTTCATTATTAGCACAGTATTTTAATGGTTTTACCTATATTTATGGTTTTACCTATTTTATATTGTGCTGAGGATGATTTGTTGCTAATTCATTGGGTTTATCTATTGATTCTTTAGTAAGTTGTATAGACTTTACCAAATATTTTTATCATGTTAAATAAACTTGATGCAATGTTACCTATTCCTGAAAAACATATTGGGTGTAATCTAATTTTCTTTTCCATCATAAATTCTTTTTAAATTTGTGATAGTAGTACATGTTCTTGATTTACATGCACTTTTCTGCTGAAGGTGATATATTAGCCGGTCTTTTACACTTTATTGCACTTTGCACTTTTCACTTTATGAAATTTTCTTGCTGCTGATAATTTGTAATTTTTAGAAATTATCATGCTCTAGTCCATTTTATGGGCTAATATTGTTGCACTATTTTTTGCACGTTGCATTATATTATGTGGTTTTTAACTTTTTACTGAACTGTGTCCCCTTTGACCTCCATGGACAAGAATCATGAATTAATATTGCATTTGCTGGCTGTAACATTGGGCACTTGCCCTGTATTTTTACTATGTTCATTGATTTTATCATTGTATTTTTATGTATAAATATGTGTTATTATTTAAACATATACATATATATATTATTGTGTCCTTTTGCAACAAATCATTTTGTGCTTTGGACTGATTTAGATTAATCTATACTCACATTATATGGAGACAGTTAAGGAATTATTATGTTGTATACATTTTCCTGTACTTGAATTCTCTTAATACAATGATGTTATGAATACACATTTTGGAATATATATATATAACAACCAGCCGATCTTTTTGAATAGTATTTCTACTATGTCCTTGTTTTAGCAATGGGAGGAGTCAAGGGAAGTGACCGTCAGTATTTAACCATATGTATCTCTGGGACTGTCATGTGATCAAGTCCGGGTTCCCCGGACGAAACACGTCATGTTGCCGTTCCCATCGATGGAATAAAGCACTTTAATAAATCTACGAAACCCTCGTTGTGGTCTGTACCTGTGTTTGTGTTGGAGCCGCTGGCTGGTTGCTCGCACTGCAGGATCGTGGAATCCTATATATATATATGTGGCTTCTCTCTGGGGTCGATGTATGCGGAGCCTTGGAATTACCGCTGTTGCTGCATCTAATTTCGGAAGGTGATTGTTTCCGAGACGAATCCACTCCCCTCAAGCTGGCTGCGGTGTTCAATCAACATACACTGCCTTTCCTGGAGGGAATTTCTTCAACTGCAGCCCCCGTGTTCTTCGAGTTTAATTTCACTCGTGTCAGGAATTGTTTCAGCTGCGTTTTGAATACACCGGGCGGCTGCCTGACGCTGTTACCACCTTTCCTGCGGTGAGTGCTCGTAAATCTTTGAACGCGGTGGGGAGGAGTACTTGGCACCAGCGTGTGAACCTGGGAGCTGATTCTGCTCGGGTCGCTTCACGCTGAACAATTTCAAAAGCAAATTAACCAGTCCAACGCCATGTCAGCTGAAACTCTGCGAGGTAGAGAGGCGGCGGCTGCTGCACTCTACGCTAATCTGCCAAAGGTTTTGCCAAACCCTGGAACTAGTAAAAAAACGGATTCAGTTGCGGATGAAAATTCAATTGAGAACCAAATACGAGCAATGCTCGAAAAATTGGAAAAATGCATATATCAGGAAATGTCGAAGTGGTGGGAACACAAATCCCTCTCAATGTATCTGGAGGAAAATCGTGTGCCACGTGGGTTGCGGATTTTATTAGCACCCAGTTATGATAAGCCCAATCCCAATATGTTGAAAGAATGGGGCCAAACCAACTTGGAGTCCTCCACAAAATTAATACAAATTTTGGTGAAATATGCAGCTATCGACAGAGAAATATTAATAAAGGAGATTGAAGACCTTAATGCCATTTTATGCAAGTTTGAACCACATGAAATCATCACTAAGGGCCGCAAGGAAATCGAAGAAAGATTGCTGAAACAGGAGGAAAAAATCAAGGCGAGGAAAGTTTATAAATTCGCCAGAGACAAGGAAGACTACGCCCAGGGTCGGATTTATACGTTTGCTCGTAAGTTTGACAGCGCAAAAAGAACAAAACTGGCGCAACAAGTGCAACAAGCTAAACACGGCAAAAACACAATTCAGGCGGGTGCCTCCACTTCAGCTCAGGGAGCATCGCTTACGACCGGCAATCAAGAAATAAGCGATAATGAATCGCTCACAAGTGGCCCCACATCTGATGAAGATGGCAATACTCCATGGGATAGCAACTCCCTGATCTTGGATTAAGGGGAGGAGGTCGATTTTTTGGTTTCGGATCGGCTACAGACATTGAGGCCTCGGACAAAATTCCAACAAAAAGGACAGCAGCAGCAGTCAAGCGAGCCAAATGCAATAAAAGAAGGAGTGAGCACCGGAAAAAGCGGAAAATCTCCCAAAAAACCGAAGCGACAGTACTGGCGCAAAAAAAGGTAAGTGACAATACCATTATTAATTTATCTACTGTTACCCTAACTGAAGCAGAGAAACAACTTTTAAGTCTAGGCTTAACATACTGTCCGGCTACTGACTTTAACTATGCTAAGACTCGCATAGATGTCTATCTATATATCAGAAAACTAAAAATCAAAAAATTCTTCAACATTAAGGAGGGGCTTAATGAACAAGGAAAAGAGCGATCTCGCACTGATGACACTGACAATGTATCTCTGGCTCTACCATCGAGGTACGCTAAATCTTTGTTGACTTTGCTCCATTTGGACTCTGAAAATGCAACACCTTCCAATATTAACTCTACTCAGGAAGAATTGAGCGCAGCATCCATTTCACAAATAGGGGCTAACATCAGCCCTTTCAAACCTAAGTCAAAATTCAATCCCATCATGCCTCGGGATTCGATTGATGTGTTTCAGGACGTGGTGGTTGAAGACCTTAAGAAGTTGCATTATAAAGTGAAGCACAAAAAACGTTACAAAAGCAAAAAAGAAAATGAGTATTCCTCACTCATTAAAAAACTGGGTAACGACCACAATATTATTGTAACTACTGCGGACAAGGGGGGAAATGTAGTTATCTGGCCCCAGGAAGCCTACATTAATGAAGCAAAGAGGCAACTAAATGATACAACATGTTACTCCAAATCCAACATCAAACATTTCAATGATGCTAAGGGTGTGTTGAAAAAGTTGCTATACCAATGTAAAAGGGACGGTATGATTTCCGCTCAGGAGTTTGATTTTCTCCATGTAGAGTTTCCAATCTTGCCCAAGTTATATCTACTCCCAAAAGTTCATAAGCAGGTAGAACCAGTCCCTGGCCGGCCTATCATCTCGGCCATTGGGGGGGTGGCAGAACATGTCACAGAGTACATTGACTATTTTTTGCAAAATTTGGTTAAAGATTTACCTACTTATGTTAAGGACACCAGTAATTTTATTGCCAAAATTAACAACATTCCATGGAGTAGTGATATGTTAATGATCACTTTGGATATCGAGTCGCTCTATACGAGCATAGAACATACATCTGGACTAAGAGCACTCGATTTCTTTCTTGGCAAAAGACCCATTAACTGCTACTGCCATAACAAAGTACTAATGGAATTAACCACTTGGTGTCTTAATAAAAATTTCTTTTTATTTGGGTAGGATATTTTTGTACAGAAACGTGGAGTTGCTATGGGGGCCTGTTTTTCCCCCAGCTATGCGTGTTTACACATAGGCTGGTGGGAGGAACAGGTCCTCAGGCAGCAACATGCGATTACTTTTGATGAACATGTTTTATTGTGGATACGTTATATAGATGATGTTTTTGTTTTATGGCGGGGAGATCTTGCCAGTGCTGACAACTTTGTAACTAGTTTAAACACCAACTCAGAAAATCTAAGATTCACTAAAGCCATCAGTGACTGTGAGGCTGAGTTTTTGGATGTAAAAATCTTTATACACAATGGACACCTAGCAACGAAACTGCATAGAAAAAGCACTGCTGGCAACAGCATTTTGCATGCCAGCAGTGCTCATCCTAGACATGTAGTGGATAACATCCCACTAGGCGAGTTACTCAGGATCAAACGAATATGCAGTACAGAAATTGATCTTGAAATCTGCACTAAGGAAGCCTTGGAGAGATTCAGACAAAGGGACTACCGTGAGTCTACTCTTAGGGTTGCATTGCAGAAAGCTAACAGCAGAACTCGGGAATCCTTGCTAGATCAGACGCCTAATATCAGTCTTGATAGTGTCCCACATGATAACACTGAAGCACCCAGACTCATAACGGCCTACAGTAGGCAAGCGAGACAAGTAAGATCTATTATGTCACAAAGGTGGCCAGTCCTATTAACTGATCAGGTATTGAAGCCCAGTTTGCCTGATGGTCCCATTGTGACCTTTCAGAGGGGCCCCTCCCTGAGATCGCATATATGCCATGATTTTCCTGAACTTAGGAAGAAGGGAGAGTGGGTGAAATCTTGTTATGGTTTCAAACGCTGTACCTCGTGCAGGGCGTGCAAATTTGGTAAATCAACCACTCAGTATTATACACCTTTTAGTTCTGACCCAATTAACATCAGTGGTCAGTTTACTTGCAAAACTGAGTTTGCCATATATGTCCTGACATGCACATGTGGACTCAGGTATGTCGGCAGTACACAACAACCTGTGCATGTCAGGATCCTCCAGCATCTGCGGGCCATCGTGAATAATGATCCAGCATATCCGGTGGCCAGGCATTTTAAGAGCAATCATAACAATGATTTACAATGCCTATCTTACTTTGTCATCGCCTCTATAGATAAACCTGTGAGGGGTGGGGACATAGATAGGATGCTTAGGAGACTTGAGTCCCAGTTCATTTTGGAACTAGACAGTAGATTTCCAAACGGGCTCAATAACACAGAAGATTTGTACGTTTTCCTGTAAGTCTATGTTGCTCATTTTTTCTGATTACTGTAAACAATATTCGCTAGTACTGTCCTGTGTTTTTTGGCATTTCCTTTGTATACAGAATTTCACACATACACTGTAATATATTTTTTTACTTTTCCTTATCACATATTGCTTCATGGTTGCAACCATATAGCTTTTTCCCTCTTTATTTTTTTGGGGTACACTTTTTTATTTTCATTTGGACATAGCCACATGGGACTATTTGTCTATCTCTGTTTCCCTTACCCAAATTGCATTAACATTGTTAGTGATTTTATCACTATTGGTCCATGTTTTGGTTCAAAATTATTGTTGGCCTTTTTTATTTCTGGCATTCAATATCTTTGTTGCCTTGTTACATGATAGGATATATAAAACCCATAAATATTGGATTTTATCCGATTGTTTACATTTCTGCATTATTTTGCACAATATTGCACTTTGTCACTTTATGAGGTTTATATAAACAACATGATTTGCACATTGCATTTGCACTTTATTAGGATATTTACTATAAAGTTTGCACATGATTGCGTAATTTGCACAATGTATGGGTTTTATCTAAAAAGATTGTATTGTCTTTTTAAATGAATTGTAACATAATGCGCCTTTTTGCTTGATTTTGTTTATATTTTAGACAAATTTACTATATGCGTCATTATATTTGTCACATTTATTGGCCATCAAGATGCACTTTATTTTTAACATGGACCTTAGCAATTTTTCTTGTGGATTTTAACCCTATGAATGTTGTTGCAGTAAATTGCAATTGATAATACTATTTGTTTGGAAAACAGACTGTTTCAGTGCTCAAAATGGAGTATGTCCTCTTTTTCTATGATCACATGGTGTAGTGTTTGTAAAAAGAAAAAAACGTTGATTGAAACAAAAAAAACTGTGAAGCACTGGGTATTTAACTATGTATGCCACATTAACTGACTGTCTGTGAGCAAGGGCGGATGCCCGAAACGCGTCAGATTTTGTTGGACTTGGTCTTTTAATAAATCCTGTGCTTTCATTTACATTTGGATTCGTGTGGTTTCTCTCTGGGGTCGATGTATGCGGAGCCTTGGAATTACCGCTGTTGCTGCATATATATATATATATATATATATATATATATATATATATATATATATATATATATATATATATATATATATATATATATATATATATATATATATATATATATATATATATCCATATCCCAAGAGGGATCTTTCCTGAATGGTTCCCGTGGTCGGGTGGCGTATATGCCGGCAAGACCCCAGCGCCGGTAAAGTTTGTACAAAATTTCCAAATTCCAAGAAGGATTCAATGCGCACTCGGAAAGAGGGTAGAAGACACCAAGTTTATTTACAGGTAATCGCTACGCGTTTCGAGACCCACTGGTCTCTTGATCACACAATATTTTCTGTCTACCGCTTACATGCATAAATAAAGTTTCAAGTGATTAAGTGAGTAAACACAAAAGAGGCATTGTAAACATCTGTTTTAACTGAAAACATGGTGGCCATTTTGGAATGGAGTATCTAATGCGCAAAGCCTAATATAACAGCCACTGTTCTAGACATGTTACACGTTGTATATTAGCATATTGTATTTTTCTTGGGTTTGAAAAAGACTTCTATTCAAAAGTGCCTGAAAAAACAAGTTTTCACATTTTGTACGTTTTTGCATATTATACATGGCAATTCCGGAAAAATAATTTTGTACATTATTTTAACCACATTGTATCCCTGACACTGTTAGGAATATAGCATGTGCCTGGTCGTCTGCGCTTTACTCCACTTGTTGTAACGTGTGAACTAATAAACATTTCCTGCATTCGGACTACTGCCAATAATTACAATGCTTTAGGTCTAGTGCCCTTTTAAGTAACTGGTTGCCACCCCTCATGAACTATATTATACCACCACCAGCAGGCAGTGATACAATTGACCTCTTTAGAAAGGTAAGTAAAATTGCACCCACGAGATACCCTTGTGCAAAAATGTGATGATACAGTGATTTTCAACATATATTATTATATATTTTTCCACATTCAATGAAAAAACATATACTATAATCGACCATGAGCAGGGCATAGCTGCATGCATACACTTTATGCAGGCAAGAGATATATCGTATCTGGATACCCGCACATCCTCATAGAGATGCTGAGGATGTGTTTAAAAAGTAACATCTTCATGTTTAATGGTGATCTTTACAAGCAGGTGCGTGGGACTGCCATGGGTTCCAGCTTTGCGCCGAGCCTGGCAAATCTGTTTCTCGGTAAATGGGAGGAGGAGATTCGCAAAGACCATTTGTTAGATCTGGAATTCAGTAAGGTCAGGACATGGATCCGTTCATAGTATGGAACGGATCCCAGGCGGAAGCCCAGAATTTTGTCAAAAAACTCAATGAAAACCCATATAACATCAAACTCACTCTTAACACCAGCACTGAAAGTATTGAGTTTTTGGATACCAAATCACAGTACAAGATGGTCGTCTTTCAACTCAATTGTACAGGAAAGAGACCACTGGTAACAGCCTGTTAAATGCCGAAAGTGCCCACCCTGAAAGTCTTAAATGGAGCATTCCCTACGGGGAGCTCCTTCGAGCCAAACGTAATTGCAGCGATGAGAACCTATGTGAGTTAGAAAAAGCCACCATGCTCAAAAGATTCCATGAAAGAGGCTACCCAGAATGGGTTCTCATCAAGGCAGTCACCAAAGTCAGTGAGAGATCAAGAGAAAGCACCCTAGAACCCAGAATTCCCAAAACAGAGACATAATCAATCACAAGACTGATCACCACTTTCAATGAAGATTCCAGAAAGGTGAATAAAGTATTGGTTGATAACTCGAATGTTCTGAAAAACGATAACATTATTCGTCCGAGGATTGGGGACGGACCCTCTGTGACCTATGGAAAGGGTAAAAGCTTGAGGGATATTCTAGTGAAAGGGGATATCAGCCCTAAAAATACACATACATACACAAATACACATAACCTGAAAGGTTGTTATCCCTGTGGACACTGTCGCGCATGCAGATCCAGCACCATGGTGAAAGAAGTAGAGATACCAGGCGCAAATAGGAGACACAACATAAAACAATTCCTGACATGGAGCAGCAATTTTGTGGTATATGTTTTTGAATGCCCATGCAAATTAAAATACGTGGGGAGCACCATATGCATGGTGAAAAAGCGAGTCCAGGAACATCTCTGGGCCATTACCAATGTTGATAAAAACTATCCCATTGCACACCACTTTCAGACATATCATCAGTCCAACAATGCTCTGCTCAAATACTTTACCCTAGAACAAGTACATACGAGCGGCAGAGGGGGAAATAGACTTATCGCCTTGAGAAAAAGAGAATCTAGCTGGATAATGGAGCTCGAGACTAGACTCCCGGGTGGGCACAATCTGGATGAAGAGCTAGCAACCCATCTACATGAAATTTGAAATATTTTGAAAAGTATAAACTTGAAAATCCTGTTGTTGTGAATATGTCTGTTTCAAATGAAAATTGATGATATATATGATAACATATATGGTTTTTAACATTGTTTTAATATATTCAATTTTTCCTTTCTGTTTATCTTTCACAGGAGGAAAAGGAAGGGGCCTTTTCACAACTCACTTTTATAAAATGCACGGTTCCCTACCCTTTTTCTTCACAAGACTAGACCTTCATAAAGGTACAGGATAAGAAAAAGGTCACTATTACTTTACTGACACAATTAGAATATATTTTTTCTCTTTTCTGTTTTTTCATATATATATGTTTTTTCATTGAATGTGGAACAATATATAATAATATATGTTGAAAATCACTGTATCATATATATATATATATATTCACTAAAAAAACCATAGGTTTCACATCAGTTATAGTTAGCTGGAAATTTTACTGATATAAAAATATAAAACCATTGAAATTTCACGTTATAGTTAGTTGGACTCACTATAACTTGCGCGTGAAATGCACTGCTGATGACGTCACATATTACATCACTCATGACATGATCAGTGACATCACTCATGACATCACTGATGACACCATCCAGTGAATGTGTGCCTTTCTGAAAAATAAATATGTTTTATATATGTATATGTAAAGGTCGATGGAAGAATAAATGTTTAAATAAGTGTGTAAATGGATGTTTTTTTTTTTTTTAAATGATTGGTTAATTGGCTTATTAAGTGTATCTTAGTGAATACATATATTAACGAGTAATGTTTAAATATTTAAATATATGTATCAGTGTTTCACTTTGTGTATAAATGGCTGCATGGGTTGGTGAGTAGCTACATGTGTGTGTATATGGGTTATTAGATGTTTTTTTAGTATCAGTATGAGTGTCTGTATGGTTTGGTGGGAGTGTTACTTAGCACATAGATGCATCAATGACTGACTCACTGTATGTGTTTTGAAGACGGCATATGTGCAGGACTGTATGGGTGGATGAGTGTGTATATGCATGTGTTAGTGAGTGAATGACTGTCTCATTAGTGTCTTTATCAGTAACTACATATGTTTTAATCTAGTATATGTGAGTATTGATGTATATGAGTGAGTATATGTGAGAGTGAGAGATTGAAAGAGTTCTTGTTTAAATAAGTATGTGTTTCTATAAGTGATTGTTTAAGAGAGTAAGTATGTGTAAGTTTCCTTAGAAGTAAGGTGGTAGTGTGTGTATAGCTGTATATGCAAATAAATGGATGTTCAATAGTTTATTTGCATGTGTGAGTATGTGTGTGAGTAACTTTTGGATGACTGTCGGTGTGTAACAGGATGTATAGGTGTATCACTACATATGATGAGTGAGTATATGTATGAGTGACTATATAGAACTGTTGGTGAATGAGTAAATGTGTATGTAGATGGTGGAATTATTGAATTGGTTGTTGTAACTGGTATTGGTATCTCCATTTTTTAAACATTTTTTATTTATATTTTTCAATATGTGTTTCATGGGTTACATTACAGTGAAAGGAGGTCTGTCACTCTGTCACAACGATGATGTCATAAGTGATGTCATGAGTGATGTCACTGACCATGTCATGAGTGATGTAATATGTGACGTCATCAGCAGTGCATTACACGCGCAAGTTATAGTGAGTCCAACTAACTATAACGTGGAATTTCAATGGTTTTATATCAGTAAAATTTCCAGCTAACTATAACTGATGTGAAACCTATGTTTTTTTTAGTGAATTTAATAGGTTTTTTAAATGCTAATTCCTAACTATAACTGGTGTCAAACCTATGGTTTTTTCAGTGAATTTTATAGGTTTTTTAAATGCTAATTCCTAACTATAACTGGTCTGAAACCTATGGTTTTTTCAGTGAATTTCATAGGTTTTTTTAATGCTAATTCCTAACTATGAGTCTCACTTTATAAGTAAGACTGTTAGCGCTCTAGTTGTTTAGAACACTCTGGTACATTCTGTCATTGGGCTACAGTTGGGCTATATTTGGGCTATATTTTTTTTTTGTCTCTGGTGGCCATCTTTGGGCTACATTGGGCTACATTGGGCTAGCTACATTTGGGCTACATTTTGGCTTTAACATATATATAGCCCAATGTAGAACAATACATATTTTTTGAAAGTTAATTTTTGTAAAAACCACTTAAGAATAGGGCTACCAGTCCCTACAATTTTTCCCATTTTTATTTTTTTTTATTTCATTTTTCTGGAGCGCTCCCGGTGCGCGCCCCGGGGTGCGCCCCGAAAAGCGTACTTCTATAAAGCGCCCCGGGGCGCGCTCCGGCGAGCATCCCGTAAGCGGCAGTATCGCAAACGAAAACATGATCGTGACGTATTGCGTAGCCGCGTCCGCGTGATACGCATGGTGTAAGCGCACCCGGAAGTACTCGAGCGAATACGATCGCGCAACGTAAAAATCCGACGCGCTTACGCGACGCGACCCGGGGCGCGCCCCCGGGCGCGTAAAGTAAGCGCGTCGGGTCATGTGACCTGAAAATAACACTTTTCATTGGTTCATAACAGTTTCGGTTTCATAATGATGAAGCCCTTGGTCTTGTGACCTGAAAATAACACTTCTCATTGGTTCAGGACAGTTTTTTTTTCCAAATGATGAAAGACCCAACCTTTTTTCCTTATTCTGACTTTGTCCTTTGACTTAGGAAGACCTGTTTGTACCTCTCTGTACCTTTTTGATCTTTATAATGGCTTCAGTAGCAGCAGCAGCTTTTGCATCTTCCCCACCACCACCACCACAACCACCAAGAGGACCAGCTCCAGATTACATTGGTGGTCAACAAGAGGAGGAGGAGGAAGAGGAAGAGGAGGATGGTGGAAGATGGCTGCCTGAACAAAATACCCCATACAAGCCCAAGTCACACATTGTATGGGAGTTTTTTTCACTCCCAGAGGGCAAGAAAAAAGTGAATGCGGCCAAGGTAACTTGCCTAATCTGTAAGGAAGAACTCTCAAGGGGCAACCCAAACAAAAAATATTCCTTTGCTAACAATACCATGATTCGACATATGACCCATAAGCACCCTAACAACTATTCTCGTGCAGAGCTCAGGGAACTGGCCAGTAACCTCCCCCAGTCTTCAAGGACCACCTCCCAAAGAAACGAAACCACTTCATCGGGACCAGAAACATCAGAGATGATGCCTTGTATTCAGCTACGATTTGCTGATTTTAAAATCACTTGTACTGCATGTGGCAAGCTTATCGCCTATGGTGAAAAGAGCGTAAAGCTCATCGTCCTTGCAGGTGACAATCACAAGTGCCCCAAAAAGAAGTAATTTTTGGAGTTTTTTTGCTCCAGTTGAGCCAGTTTCAATTCCCTTTTTTTTGTTTCTCCCCCTAAAAAAATACAAAAAAAATATAAAACTGTTTTGAAAAGCCAAAAAAAGTACAAAATGTTCAAAAAACACACAAAAATATAAAACAACAAAAAGAAGAAAAAAAAAGTTATTTTTAGAACTACCTCCAATTTCTAAAAAAAGGCTTCATTTTTTAAAAACTCTGTCATTCTTTTTTCCTCATAGTACGCTCCCTGGTCTGCTCCCCGGTGCGCGTACCGGGCGATCCCCCGCGCAAAACAAAATATATATATTTTAAATGCCCCGCGGGGCCTTTTTATATACCCCACATCAAACCTAGGGGGTCAGAGGGGGTCTATCCCTGACGCCTTATGGTCATTTCCCCCTTTGTTTTAGCCACCTCTTGTGTCTCGATTTTACCGAGACACAAGATGGCGGCCGCTCCGGACTGTTTCAAATGTTTACAGACACCCGAGAGCCAATCAGGTTTACGTGCGCACCTCGCGTGGCGCGCCCGGAGCGTTCACCGGGGCGCTGCCATAGATATATATATTTTTTTGAACCTAAATTACTCAAAGACCACTGGAGCACACATCATGAGACATAGCAAAGGCACATCGGGCTACCAGTCCCTACAATTTTGCCAAGTTTGGTGGAAATCCATTCAGCCGCTCGGGCTAAAAGTGAAATCGACCGCCCTATGGAAATTAACATGGGGAAAACGCGTTTTGGGACCCCCCTTTTATCTCGGCCCCCGCTTGACGAATCCCCCCCAAACTTTCAGGGAAGGACCGGAACGCGGCGAGGCCATTTTGAGGAAATTTTCATTTTACAGCATGAAAATATATATATTCACTGAAAAAAAAGGTTACAGGAAATTATAGTAAGGCTCAGGTTTCACTCATACAGAACGAGAAAAATTCAGCAGTTATAGTTAGCTGAGCTTACTATGACTCATGCCCCTGCAATGCATTGCTTATGACCTCACATATTACATTACTCATGACATGGTCAGTGACATCACTGATTACATCACTGATGACATCTCAAATTACACCACTGATGACTAAGCGTGGGAGTAAAATTCATTTTGCGGGCGAATTTGCAGATTTTTGACGATTTCGCGCAAATTTACCCAATAATCCACAAATTCGCAAGCTACGAATTATTTTGCTTGGTCACGCTTGAAAAATACAATATCTCGCGTGCGGCGTTGTCTTACCGTGAATCTGAGTCCGCCGAGTTGTTTTTCTTCAGGTTTTGCATGTGCTGCACCATTTTTGATCTTGCCGCGTGATCGCACGAGAATTTTTCGAACGCAATTACGTTATCGCGGCTTGCCATCTTGCACGGCGAGAGTTTGAGAACGCGAGTATGTCATAAAAGTCTGCGATGCCGCGCAGCTGACTTCCGGCGGGAGATTTGAACAGCTTGCGTTGCCGAAATTGCAAAAATTGCAATTCTGCACAAGAAATCCACCGCAGGAAGCATAAACCTTGCGAAAAAGATGATTTTGATCAGAATAACTCCTCAGATTGACATTTGACTGCACTTTTTGGTGCAGGAGTCCATTGTTTGGGGTGGGGTGGGAGAAAGGAAGTGCCTCAGAGCCTCCAACTTCCTGTTCCTGTCGAGCAGGCTCCTCCCAGTGCTTTGTTCATGCACTGGTCAGTTTTCATTTGGCTGTTGAGCTCAAAGGATTACTTTCTGTGACTGCTGCTGGATCTGTATTTGAAGTCTTTTTGGACTTTGGAGTTTGGATCACTTTTGGACTTGAGATTTTACAAGTAAGTTGGTGTTGTTTGTTTGGGGCATTGCAGTTGAGGCAACTACAGTTCTAAAACTTTTATCACAACTTTACCAAAATATATATTTTGGTGGGTAGCCACAGTATCCAGTAGGCCCAGGGTTAGTCATGGGTGCATGATACAACTGTTTCTGTGATTTGTTTTTTTAACTTAATTCTCATTTATGTCATGGAATTTTAGCTCACTGTTATATGTTGATTTTTTTTTAATTGTGGGGTGCCTGTAAAGCCTCACTAGCCAGTAGGCCCAGGTGTAATGAGTGGTGCATGAGCCTAGTCTTTCTCTGGGGTGTCTTAAACATCATTGAGGGCATGGATGGCATGGGATTGTGGTGATTTTTGAGTGTTTTTCGACTTTTTGGGGTGGTGTTGGGGCCTGGCCATGTGGGTGGGGGCCATTTTGAGGACTGGTACAGGCAGGGCCTGGCCATGTGGTGGGGGTCAATGGGCCATTTTTAAGCCAGGCAGTGTGCTCAGGCCTGCACCCAGTTTGCCTTGCTTTCAACCATTATGCCCAAGGGGTACTCAGTGGTGCATGGGCCTAATCTTTCTCTGGGGTGTCTTGAATGTAGACAACAAAAGAGATGACTGGGCTGTTCCTAAGGGAAGGAAGAAGGAAAGGGTCACTAGGGAAAAGGGTTAGTGCTCAATGGAGGACAACCCCTGGGTATCCAATTTGTTGGATATATTGGCCTCACACACCCTTGCGAGTGTCATGCTTCATCATCGGCAATGCTCCTCATTGGGCAGGCAGTGCAATGCCCAACGGGTTCACCTCAAAGAGGGGAGGGGTTCTTTATCGGAGATCTTTTATCCAACTGCCTATGGGTGAAGTGGGGGTGAGGGGCCAGGACAGAGTAGATAGTGTGGGTGAGGATAAAATGTGGCAAAGGTACCTGAAAGCAATTTTATTCTGGTGGTCCTCTGCCACAAGTAAAATCAAGGATAGCTGGTGCTCATGGGGACTATGGTTTCCCAGAGTGGACCAGGGCTAAAGTGCAAATGGTGTGGTCAACATGTTTCTCGCTTCTAGTACATTGACTGCGATTCTTCAGGACCTAATAAAAACCTACAATCTACAAAACATGACCTCATGATTAGTATCAGTTTAAATACAGCACATAAGTTGTACTACCTGTATGACTCTGCTCTTGCCCATAGAGGGGAGATAAAGGAGAACATTACCACAGGTAAGTAACAACATGTGACCCTGTAGTGACCGTGAACACACTGTGAGGAAGTGACATACTAGTGCAGATAGTGACTAGTATGTGATTAAAAACAAGTTAAAAACTGGTAGCAGCAGTATCCATTTGAACTACTTCACACACCCATGATACTGTTACTCACCTAAGGGTTAGAGTTATAGGGTGTCAACAGTACCCGATGGGTCTGACATCAAGGGAGAAGCCATAAAGTTTGATACTGGGAAGAAAAGGACAAGAGTGGGATGGTATTGAGATAAGTGGTAAACTCAAATGCTGGGTGCATGTGTATCCTGCTGCCTTGGTGCAGACGTTCTGTCTACGGGATAGAAAGCCATATGGTGGAATATTGGCTACAAGATGTGCATTTGAGGCGCTACACGGAGCTAAGTGGGAGTGATCTAAATACCTCTATCCCGCCAGTAATGACCTGTTAATAGATGGTGGACTGGGCTGGGTGGGTGGACATATTAAGTAGCTAACAGTGAGGAGACGCTCCCGGTGGGGTTGTATTGTAAAAATAGACCTGAGTCATGGGACACTAGTGCGCCGCAAAGAGTACTAATCAAACCGGATATTAGATCCTGGTCGCTGTAAAAGCGTACATTTCAAAACTACTGTTTGTTCCTCCCAGGGCCAGAAAGGCTGCTATAGGAAGAACAGGAAAATAGTTAGACAATAGGACCCTGCAGCGCGGCAAAAAGGTTTTAGTCATAATGGGTTGGAGATCCCTGCAGGTGTAAAAGGCGGTACACTTACTTTCTACTGCTCGTGTCAGGGCCAGTCAAGCCTACCCATCTCACCGGGTCCGGATAGTGGAGAGCCGGTCGTGTCCCTCCTCATTAAGTAGCAACCTGGGTGTGTTCCACAGGATCCCAAACAGGAAGTAGGACCCGCCCGTAGGTCATGTGGTTTCCCTCGTGAATCGGGCGACCATGATGGAGTGGAGGGTAGTGTACAAAAAGTCAGTGAACATATCCAGGGTTATGTCGCTAAATGGCGGTGTAGCTCAGTTATAAGTGGGAAGTGATTGGCCTTATTAAGTGTGGTTGGTTTCTTAATCTGGCATAGGTCTGTGAGGTCAGGCAAGTGTTTCCAAAGGAACACATAGCTGGTGTCCACTCTCGTTTGTGGTTCCCATTTATGGTTTAAAGGAACATAATGTGGGGGTCTGTAAATTACAGCCAGTAGAGTGTCGACCGATCTACTGAATTGTGGGCCCGATGTTGAAAACCAACAGTTGCCGCTGGGTTTGGGCATACATAGGAGTAAATAGTAAGAGAATGTCATGGGAAACTCCCTGGGAGAGTGCACTCACCTAGCTGGTTAGTAGGGGGCATTCCGTGTAAGCTACACTGACCAAAAATTAAGGTGGTAGGTACACAGGGTATAATAGGGATTACATTATGGTGGAGTAATCCTGTGGTATGCCAAGGCATGTGTATTGACCATGATAACCGATGTAAGACCAAGCCAGCGGGTGTACACTGAACTTAGCATAGTTCGCTAGGCAGATTAGGGATGTTTTGGCAGAGATGTGTTTACAGTGCACTCCACGGTATATCCTCATTCAATCCCTGGCTGTCGGTAGACAAACGATGTATCCACCTCTGTTCCTTCAGTAAAACACTGTGCTTGGATTTGTCTGGGGAGGATTCAAGAACTAACCAGGACAATGAGTCAGTCGTGTGGTTCTGTTCTAGGTAGTGCCTGCACATCTTGGTGTTTGTTTTCTTACAATGGAAGTTGCTTCTATGTTCAGAGATACGGATTTTCACAGGGCGGGAGGTCATGCCCACGTATTGCAGACCGCATGGGCATCTCAATAAGTAGATGCAGTTGGGAGTGATACAGTTAGTATGGCCACGCAGTTCCCAGCGGAAGGTGTCCGTCAGGAGGATAGTTTTGTATGTGCTGGTGAGGTTCCGTGATTCTGAACCCGTTCAATAAAGGTCGTATTATCTAGACGATTTTGGTATCAGCGGAGCGCAAATGAGGAGTGCGGTATGTACGAGTGTTTTTGTCGTAATCGATAGATGGAAACACTACGTATTCAGGGATTTTGTTCAAACCTACGGGTTCCATTTTGTGTACGGCAGCCATTTTGTGGTTGCCCTCACATAGGCCGATGACTGCGGCCGAACGTGTCTTTGAGACACGTACACCTTTAGCTGACTTTTGTGTGACCTGAACTAACGGACTCCCTTGCCCGAGGCTGACCTCGTTGAGCCAGTTCCTTGTTAGGCAGCTGGTCAGATAGAGATCAAAGAGCAGGACATTGCTGAGTTTATGGTACACGCACACACCCTTCTATCTTGCTTCACATCTGTTTCTGTTCCTTCCTTAATGGCCTATTTATGGTTTGGGTTGAGGTCCTTTTATTATGGGTTTGTCCGGCCTGTCCGAGCAAGAATGTTGAATTTTGCCTTGTCATTTCTGGTGGGCTGGACAACTGAAAGTGGGTTTGTCGTTATGCGATACTTTTGAAATGTCACCACATGATTGGCCATTTTGTAAATAATTGATGCTATTCAGGAATGTGATTTTTGGCATAAAAGACGATGTCTCGCTCTACTAAATTGTGCAGTCTCTGACGAACCACCAGTGTTGTGCTTCGTAGACCTCTGTTCCTGGTTGCAGCCAATAAACTTGGTCTTTGACGTCACCTAGAAGTGTCCAGTGTCTCTGTGTGCCAAGACAGGAGAACTCGAAGACTTCGGGCGTTTTCCCTGGCGCCACTGGGTTCTAAAACCCGATTCTTCAGTTAGCGCCCAACGTGGGGTGACTTCAGCGGTACCGGTCCAAGCCTGAAGATCGTGAGGAGCTTCGTAAGAAAATTCTGGAGGAAGGCCTGCCACTTCATCGACCCTGTATGTCGTCGTCGTCCGAAAGTCTTTACTGCGAGGTTCTCCGCTTTCCGACGGCTACGTAGGACTGCTGCCCTGACTGTCGCCCTGTCTTGGAGCCATTAGCCGATTTGTAAAGCGAGACAATAGACGGGGATCTTCTGGCAACGTCATCGATATTTTAGTTAAGTATGAGTGGAGCGTCTCCCAGTCCTTAGTTTTTGTTTTGGGTATCCCCTTGGGATATTTGATTTGGGACTTGCAAGCTCCAAAGCCGAGGGACTCGTGTATTCGCGAGGCTATCGTATACGATATTCCCTTGAAGTTTGAAGCTAGACTAGAGAGCGAAGATGCCTGGTCTTAGCAGACTTCGAAAGATATTTTGTTGTGGTTGTAATAGGGATTCCCGATTGGAGTACTCGTGTCCGGTGCCTCCGATTGGAACTCCGACCTATGAGCTCTATTTAAAACATGGCGTGGGCCCTATCACGTATAATGAAGTATGGATTAGATATACTAGGAAGGACGGTGTCCTAAAGTGGCCCCAATATGGTAGCTATGATTCGGAGAATTTAGATAATTTAGAAGTCAAACTGTTCAAGAAGAAAGCCCGGCCAGCGATGTTTGACTCTTTCCGCCTTTGGTGAAAAGAAGCCAAACAGAAAGAAATTAAGTTAGCGAGAGAAATAAAAGAGAAAGAGGTGTTTCGGTAATGCAAGCTGCTATACAGTTTAGAGATAACGAAGAAGAACAAGAGAGTGAACAGTTGCTTAGGCAACGTAAAATGGCGATTGATAAGTGTTATCCAGCTTTGCCACCTCAGCAACAAGATGCAAAGAAAGACCTTGAGAAATATCCTTTGATGGCACATTTGTTGAGTTCGCCACCCCCTTATTTATTTATTTATTTATTTGCTGGTTCATATAGCGCTTGAATCGACTCCCAGTGGAGTATCTCTGCGCTTTTGGAGCCGGTCGAACAGAGGGTGTGAATAGAGTAAGAACTAGATCTCATTTCTGAACAGTACGGTTTTCAGTTGTCTCCTGAATTCAAGATGTTCTTTACACTGTCTCAGAGACAGTGGAAGTGTGTTCCATAATGTGGGTCCTGTTATTGATAGTGCTTTGCTCCCATGTCTAGCTTTTTTAGCACGGGGCACCACTAGAAGAAGATTGTTGCTGGACCTGAGAGATCGAGTTGGAATATAGGGAACAAATTTGTTTTCAAGGTAGGCGGGCCCTTGTCCATTTAGACATTTATGAATCAAACAACATATTTTAAATGTAGTTCTCTGCCGGATTGAAAGCCAGTGCAGTTGCTCAAGGAGGGGCTTAGATGCAGTTCTCGGGGGGACATTGAGGACAAGGCGGGCCGCCGTGCTCTTAATAACCTGGAGCTTAGCCAGCACACCTTGGTTGGCAGAGAGCAGCAGGCCATTACAATAGTGTATCCGACTTAGAACCAGTGCCTGAACTAGAGTTCTCCTAAAGGAATCCGGTAGTAGAGGGAAAACTTTGCGTAGCAGGCTAATGGTATGGAAGCATGTACCTGAGATGTAGTTGATATGTTGTTTTAGTGATAGTTCTTGATCCAAGCGGATCCCTAAATTCTTCACGACCTGCTTGGGTTCGGGAACTGCTCCCAAGTCGTGCGGCCACCAGTCTGGGGTCCAAAGCATTTTGGCTTCTCCAAACAATATTACTTAAGTTTTACTGACGTTGCACTGAAGGCAGTTGGAGGACATCCAGTGTGCCACTGCCTTCATGCCTGATGAGAAGGAGATTCTTACTACAGCGGAGAGAGTTTTGAAGGGGAAGAGGAGCTGCGCGTCATCAGCATATGATACTGGGATGGAGCCATACATGCGCATCACTCTTGCAAGGGGTGCCCTTTTGAAATCTCTACCTCCGCTGAGCGATACGCATCCATGGTGACACTCTGGGTGCGATCGGATAAGAAGCTCCTTAACCAGGCAAGGGCTTTGTTCTTGATACCAGCGTTCGACAACCGATCGGTCAAGATGGTATGTGACACAGTGTCGAACGCTGCCGACAGATCTAGTAAAATCAGGATCACTGAGAAGCCCTTGTCCTGGTACATGTGCAAATCATCAGTGACTGACAGAAGGCTGGACTCCGTGCTGTGTTTCGGCCTGAACCCTGACTGAGAGTAGTCCAGGCCGCCAGCGAGTTGGATATAGCTGGACAGATGGTGGTTGACATGCTTTTCGATCAGTTTCCCTAGGAATGGTAGTAAGGAGATGGGCCTGAGATTGGCTAGTTCGGTCCATGGGATGGCAGTATTTTTCCTAATAGGTCTAACAAGGGCTCGTTTCCATTCTCTAGGGACATTGCCTGAGCTAAGTGAGAGGTTCACCAGTTTTTCAATCACGGGGCAGAGCTGTTCAGTCAGGGCGGGCATTATTCTGGCTGGGATAGTATCACCTGGGCTACCACTTTTGATCTGTGAGGTTAGTGAGGAAATTTTTTTCAAAGAAATGAGAGGGAAGGTGTCTAAAGTGTATGTGTCCTGCTTCAATTCGGCATCCACGTGAGGGAGCGCTGCGTCTATGGTGATTGCCCTATTAGCGCAAACTATTTTCTCATAAATTTTGTCTATTTTATTGGTGAAAAAAGGGAGATTTCATCACATAGCTGTTGAGATGCCAACTCAGAGGATTCACATGCTGCTGGTTTGACAAATGTTTGTAAAATTTGGTACAGGACCCTGGGGGAATTCCCTGCAGCTGTAATTTGTGATGCAATATGGGTTTTGCGTGCTACACGAATAGCTTTATGGTAGATAGATAGTGAATCCCAGTATTTGTTCTTATCCTCTGCCAGGTTGGAAGTTCTCCACCTCTTTTCTAGTTTCCTGGCGGTTAGTTTTAGTGTCCTTAGGTGGTCAGAGAACCAGATTTCTTGTTTGTTAGTCGGTCTGGATTTGAACTGTTTCAAGGGGGCTATCTTGTCTATAGCGTCCTCAGTTGCCCTTTCGAATTTTTTGAGTGCGGTTTCAATATTATCATGGGGGGAAATGGAGGGAGTGTTGAACTTCTCCTTGAAAGAGCTATCGGTAACTTTATACCACTGTCTACGTACACTAGGTAGTGAGATCGGGCCTGAGGGGGTGGGTTTGAAGTAGGGAGTATAAAATTCGACGATAAAATGATCAGTCCAATTAACCTGAGTTGCAGGTAAGCAGGAGACTTACGGGGAGTTGGATAGGATCAGGTCCAGGGTATGACCTGCCTGATGTGTGGGCCCACAGTTGCATTTTATTAGTCCTAGTAAGGACAGGTCTGTTAATAGAGATTGCGCCTCGCTGCAATCCAACCTTTCGCTATGTATATTAAAGTCCCCTACTAATATGAAGTCGCTATCATTGTTGACATGTGGGGCAAGTAGTTCAATCAGCATGCTGGGGAAGTTTGTGCATGTTCCGAGAGGACGATATGCTAGGGCACCCTTTTGGCTTTCTTTGGGGGACAGTATTATTTTAAAGGCAATCCCACCACCTATTTTGGTAGGGCGGTCCAGTCTGACTATTTTGTAATTATTTGGAACTCCCAGGGTTATGGCAGGGGTAGAGTGTGGTTTTAGCCACGTTTCCGTGAGGTAACACAAGTCGGGTTCCTTAGAAGAAATTAGCTCCCAAACCTCAGCAGTGTGTTTGGAGAGTGACCTAATGTTACAAAGGATGTTTTTCCTCCCCGAGGGAGTATGGTTGCTTTCAGCAGCAGTATTGGTAACAGGCTTGTGTTGTTTGGGACACCCAGTGTTATTAGTATCCCTCGTATGTTTGTTAATCTGAGTGTGGCAGTGGAGGCAAGAAAATGGCCCTTCTACCTCAGGGTATTCCCCACACCTGCAGCCCTGTAATGGTTCTGATTTAAGTTCCAGCAGTACCTGAGGAGTATATGTTATGTGCAGAGTGCTACAGCACCTCCGCCACCTTTAGTTGCGCAACCTCCGGTTGCTTTGCCACCTGTGGTTCTACAACAGCCAGCTCCTCTTCAGTTGGCTCCTATTCCTTTGGCGCAGCCTTCTCAAGGGCCGCCGACTTTGCTACCTGCTTCGTCCCCAACTCCTACGCCTGTATTATCTACTCCTTCTGCTACTAATCCTATGGATACTTTGTCTCATCCTGTTTTTCCTCCTGTTCTGTCGTCACCTCCTCTTTCTGTTCGACAAAGAATGACCGATACTGTTACTGGTCTCTTATCTCCTCTCTTTGGGTCATTGGGTATGACCCCTGTTTCAGAACGTAAACAATTGCGTAGCCAACTGCCTGGTCCCGATGAGTGGACAGTGTTGGATCATTTAGCGCGTAAATGGGTTACGTATCCTTTGAAGTATAATTTTGAGTCTGTTATGGATGTTTTCCATCAATGGGAAGCACCGATGCAGAGATATGTTTTTGGGACAATGTGTACTTTCCTTCGGGAAGAATGGGAAGATGGTGATTTGGGACAGACTCCGCCTGAGTTGTTCCATGTACAGTCTGAGTTTGCAAAGGGAACTATAGTGGGTGTTGATGTTGAGAAAGCAGTTGCGACATTGTTGTCGTTTAGGAGTGAGTCTCCTTCTAGACCGTTGTTTGAGCCTGATTCTTCTGTTAGGAGATAGGCGCGACAATATCCGATGAGAGAGGTTCCCCCAGTTTGGAGAGCGGGAGATCCAAATGCTATTCCAGTTGTTCCGCCTCATTTTCAGCGTGTTTGGGTACATGTTCCATGGAAGCGAGTTGAAGTTTTGGCCCTTAAGCAATCTTTGCCTGATCCACGTAAAAATCCTGCAGGGTACTATAAGGAATTATCAGACTGCAGATTCATGTATTATGAATTTAGCTGACATTGACATGTTGTTTGGGAATGTAGTTCCACAGCCTATATGGGGAATGATTCGTCATACGGATCATGCGCAAGAGTTAGGTGATACATGGGCGAATAATGGTGCCTCAGATGCTAGACAAGTTGGTGGTGCTAAACCAGAGGCTTTAGTTGCAGAACTTCCTGGTAGGATTGTTAATTACATGAAGACGTGGATGCCTGCCGTGAGTGTTAATTGGGACAAGTTGTCTGCATGTAAGCAGAAGAAAGACGAAAGTGTGTCTGACTTTTTCACCAGGTTTGAAGAGACGTTTGTCGACCATAGTGGTCAGGACATGAGTACGGAAGGTGGTCAACGGTTGTTCGTTGACAAGTTCGTGCATAATTTGCTTCCAGAGTTGTGCAACAAGTTGAAGGATTCTGAGAGTGCTTGGGCTGTTTCTTCGTCAGCACAGATTTTGGCTACTGCACAGTACTATGAGAATAGAGATAAGGACGAGAAAGATAGAGCCGACAAGAAGACTAAAGAGCTAAAGACGAAGGTTCTTTTGCAGCAAGCGTATCAGCAATATCAGAGAAACTCGCAAAGGTTCGAGTCTTCTCAACAGCATTTTCCTGTAGGCCCTAATAAGTGCGCATATTGTAAAGAAGAGGGTCATTTCAAGAATAGTTGTCCGGTTCTGTTACAGCGTACGAATGGTGCTTCTGGTGCGAGAGGTCGAGGTGCTCAGCAAGCTCCTAGAGGTAGAGGACGTGGTGTGTTTCCTCAGAATGCGCGTTCATTGCCTCCACAGAATTCAATGAATAGCTTTGATCAGCAGAATGGTGCGTCTGGTAGGACGGCTCAGTATTATACGGACAACTACTATGTCGAAGGTGAGAATATGGATGGTAATGATTGCTAGGACAGCCATAGACAAATAGAGGGAGTTGTTTCAGTTCCAGTAGATCAGAGTGGACCTTATGTTGAAGTGATTGCATCAGGTGTGTCAGAGCCTTTTCTGTTGGATACTGGTGCTGCGAAGAGTTCTATTATGCACTCTAACCTCCCTGGCGCACCTTTGTCTGGCTTAACAAATGTTTCAGTAGGTTTTTCTGGCGCCTCGTTTACTAATCCGATTTCTAGTCCGTTGTCTATTTCTGATGGACCTTGAGAATTCGAAGCACCCCTTATTCTGACGACAGGTTGTGGTGAAAACTTGTTGGGATTAGACTTGTTGAAAAGATTGTATGCGACGCCACATTGTTCCCCTTCAGGAGTACAGCTTACATTAGGTAAGAGAGTGATCTCTCCGATGTATTTATCTAAAGATCGACTTCCAGCTGAATTGTCTTCTCTCCCTGATTCTCTTTGGGCTACTGGTCCTAATGATGTGGGTCATTTGAAGATTCTGCCATACGTTGTGACGTTCAAAGCGAATGCTAGATTGCCACGTATTCCCCAATATCGGATTTCCGGTGATGGTGAAAGAGCACTTTTAGCGATCATCTATGATCTGATTGAGAAAGGTGTGATTGAAGAGACAAGAGGTAATGTGTGCAATAGTCCGGTTTTGCCTGTTCGGAAATGTACTGATTCTTCACAGCCTCCTGTATATAGGTTTGTGATCGATCTTCGCGAGGTGAATAGGATCGTAGTTCCGCAATTTCCTGTTGTTCCAGATATCACCGCTTTACTGACTTTGATTCCGGGTTCAGCCACGTGGTTTTTGGTGATTGATTTGAAGAATGCTTTCTTCAGCATCCCGATTGCCGTGGAGAGTAGAGATATTTTTGGCTTCTCTTTAGGAGGCTGAAGTTTCCGGTTTAAACGCGCTCCTCAAGGCTATTGTGAGAGTCCATCGATCTATAGTCAGGCTTTGAAAACACAGCTCGATTCGATTGTTTTACCTGATGGTGCTGCCCTTATTCAGTATGTCGACGATTTGTTAGTTGCTGCTGACAATGAAGAGATTTGTAAAGAGGCTACTTTGTCGTAGTTGCGTCATCTGTCTGACTTCCATCATAAGGTGTCTCTTTCGAAGTTGCAATATTGTCGACAAGAGGTAACCTACTTAGGTCACCTCTTATCGAAGGAGGGAAGAAGATTGACCCCAGAAAGAATTCAAGCGATTGCAAAAATGAGTGTGCCAACGACACAGAGAGAAGTGCGTGCTTTCCTGGGTATTACGTCATATTGTAGACAGTGGATCCCTAATTTTTCTCTGCTTGCGTAACCTTTGATAGCTCTTACTGTTAAGGATACTCCGAATCCTATTCCTTGTACTGACGAATGTCAGAAGAGCTTTTCAGAATTGCGCGATGCGTTGTGTTCGGCTCCTGTGTTGGGTACTCCCGATTACAGTAAGCCTTTTACACTCTATGTCCACGAGAGAGAGGGATGTGCATTGTTAGTTTTGACACATCAGTTCGGCGATAAGCAACGTCCATGTGCGTATTTTTCTTCGACTTTGGATCCGGTAGCTAGAGCCTTGCCGAGTTGTTTGAGAGCTACAGCGGCAGCGGCTGTCTCTATTCGACAGTCTGCTGGTTTGGTGATGGATAATACGTTGATTGTGATGGTTCCACATGCAGTGGATACCTTGTTGAATCGCACCAAGACACAGCACTTAACTAGTGCTCGGTTGTCAGGTTATGAAATGACACTCTTAGCGAGTCATGTGCACATAAAGAGATGCAACATGTTGAATCCAGCTACGTTGTTGCCGATTTCAGTGGAGACAGATGTTACTGAACAGCATGATTGCTTCCTTAGGACAGAGGAAGAAACGAAAGGGAGAATAGACCTTAGGGACACTCCTCTTCCAGAGTGTGATGGTACTTTATGGGTTGATGGTTCGTGTTTCAAGCTTCCGAATGGTGATACGACTGCGGCATATGCTGTTACGACTTTGCATACGATTGTTGAAGCTGCACGTATCCCACATAATTCAGCACAAGCAGCAGAGTTGATTGCATTGACAAGAGTGTGTGTGTTGTTGAAAGGGAAACAAGTGACTGTTTAAACTGATAACCAGTATGCGTTTGGTGTGGCTCATAGTTTTGGACGTTTGTGGAAAGAGCGTGGGTTCCTGACTTCGCATGGAACTAAGATTCAGCATGGTCAGTTGGTGAATGAACTTCTTGAGTCACTTACTTTGCCGTTGCAAGTTGCGATCGTGAAATGCAGTGCGCATAAGAAAATTACTGATGATGTTGGTCGTGGTAATGCGTTTGCAGACGAAGTCACGAAAGAAACGGCGAGAGATGTGATGAGTCGAATGTATGTTGCGGGTCCGGCGAGATGGGTTCCGGATAGAGGTATGTGTGAAGATACGATAGAGAGCGTGAAGTCCATCCAAGCTGAAGCTACAGAGAAAGAGTTGAGCGAATGGAGAGAAAGCAGGAGTAAATTGGATTTGAATGGTTGTTGGGTTGAGTTGTCAGAGCATCAGCGATGGTTGTTACCCGATGCGTATGTACTTCCAGTGGTTACGATGGCGCATGAAATGGCTCATATCAGTGTGAAAGGGATTTGCAAGTTGTTAGCTCCAATATGGCAGAATGCAGGAATTCCTAAGTGTGCAGAGAATCTGGTTAAGAATTGTATGGTTTGTCTGATGTATAATCCTGGTAAGGGAATCCAACTCCAGCTGATCATTTTGCACCTCCAACGTATCCATTTGAGGCTTTGCAGCTAGATTTCATCCACATGGAGAGGTGCAACAACTTAAAGTACGTGCACGTGGTTGTTTGCGCTTTTTCAAGATGGGTAGAAGCATACCCTTTGAAAGATAATACTTTTTAACGTTTTAATAACACCCCAGCATTGTGGGCACTTTAAGAGAGCTTAATCCAACCACGTGATGCACCACGTGGGCGCTGCTACCCAATCTTAGGCAGGCGCTGCACTTCCGGCATTCACACCAGGAACCCCGGTGATTCCGACGCCAGTGGTCACGGAGCAGCGGATCCCTTCTTTTGAATGGTGAGCTTTAGAACCGCGTTTTAGACAGATTATACCGTTCTCCCGTATTTGCTTAATGAGAGATTCACTCCGTGGTTACTTTTGCAGAAAACGAAAAACCCGCAAAGTGCTGCCCACGTCAAAGTGTGTACTACCCGACGGGAGCATACATCCCCCACGAATCCTCCTTAACAAATTAGAAGACGCCGTCTTTACTTTGAAGTAAGGGTCCAGCGTGTATTTATTATAATCGTTCGTGACAGGCTATGCCCTGCTTAAGCCTAACTCGGTCTCCGTGTCTATTTCACAGAACTATGAGTCCCAGACAGTGCGGTTTCCCGGTTGACCGACACCTCAGCTTCCTCACACCCCTTCGATTCTGTGGAGGTAAGCTCACACCAAGGGGGATGACCTGCTGTTTAGATCTAAGCAGAGACTGACATAATCGGATATATGAGTGGTCACTAACCTAGACTGTTGCTTGTGATTCATTTCAATAGAAATTCAGGCTTCCTGAGAATTGACTGAAGCCACTTTTTAGAATAAGGTAGGAGGCATTCCTGTATGGCGAGGCGCCAACGTTGTTTGATTGATTTACTTTAAGTGTGATGTTAAGGATCTTGTTTGTATCCTCTTTCAGGTTGTCTTCTGGTCCTGATGAGAACCGGACAAAAGGGTCCGGTTTGAAACGTGTTGACCTTGTTTTGGTTTGACCTACGCCACAAGCTAGCTATATTCTCTAAAATTTCTTTCATAAAGATACAACTCAATTGTTAGGGCCAGGTCGATATTGTCAATCACTTTCAAGTCTGCCGTTTATTAGTTTTCCAATTATAATGTAACGATTGTTTGAATACGACTACGTAGGTCCCATTACATTTTCTAATTTTTCCTTTGCACCACCAAGTGTTTTTTGTGTTTGTGTATGGATGTACACTTGTGTGAAGTTGATTAGGTTGTGAGTGTGGTAGTGAATGTGAAAGAGGGTGTGTGTAGTGATTTTTATTGCACTGTGATTTGTTCATCCATGTCTGTTCTTGTTACTTTCAACACTGCTGTCGCACATATTTAATAAATGTCTTGTATGTTCTTCTGTTCGAAAATTTATAAATAAAAATTAAATTTGACGGATTAACTCCATCACATGAATAAAATTTAAGTTTCTAGTTTGTTGGTTAAGGTGTTTAGCTTATTTGGTCTCAGTACTGGCACTTGTTTTGGTTTATTAGTAATTTAGACTCTGCCTTACTGAGGAGAGTCAAAGCCCTTGGTTGTTAGTTTATCCACACGATCAGCAGTACGACTGCGCGGTAAAAAGAACTGGATCCACGGCGTACATTGTAAGAGAGCACCTTTGCCTCTGCCGTACGACCGGTGGGCCCAGAAAGGTATTTCTGACTCTGAGACTGAAACCGTGCCTCGTTTTCTGCCTTTTAGCGATGCCCGTTTGATTGGAACGAACACTGAACGAGAAAACTACGATATTCTGCAAGAAGCTGTGCCTCCGTCGAATCGTTTGGACACTTCTGAACCTGAGCTTTTGTTTCAAGAACAGACATTGCCTGGCAAAGAGCGTTATAATTTGCGACCAAGAGACGTTGGACAAATAAAAAATTTAATTCTTTCTTTGCTGATTTTTAAGGTTAAGCTCTCCTCCAAGGAACTATTTTGATTTTAGTTTTTTGAACCGCCATCCGATGTTCGCTGTAAGGTTGCGGGACAAAGTCTTTGGAGTGCAAGCCGAAGACACTAGGTCAACGGTTCTGGTTCGTCTTTGGGCGTTCCCTGGACTGACAGACGCATTCCTTAGCTCGGAACACCCTACCGCCGCAAACAGCACGGTTAGAGGATGGAGTTTTTCGACATGGAGAGACCCGTTGAAAGAATGAACTTTAAGAGCAAAATATGTACTGTAATGAGCAGAAAACGTTTTTTAATAATATGTCTGTTTATGTTGTTTAGCTTAATGATGTTTTTAATAGGATATGTGACATTCTCTTTTCAAGTGACGTTTGTACCCACTACACAACCTATGCCTCCTCCTACTGTTTCTTCGCATTCTTTTCACCCTCTGCCCGAACATGAATCTGTTAGAAGACTGAAATTTGCCAATAATTCCTTTGTTCAGCTTCTGCACCAACACCAGCTAGTAGTGAACACGACTAATTGTTGGGTGTGTGGTCTTATGCCTCATACTACCGATAAAGGTATTCCTTACCTGGTTCTGCCTTTTAGCTACAATGGTTCTGTGTAGGCATACAGAACAATGTTCATCTATGCTCGTGAAGTCTACCCCCTACGTTCTGTGAAGGATAGTCCGAAGACTAGTGCTCTAGTCAAGGGTATAGTCGACATGATTAGAGGAATTAGTTCCTATGAGACTATCCCGAGAGATGAGACACAGGCATATATTGGATGGAACGTTACTGGAACTGGATATGTAGTTAGTCTGAGTGTTAACCAGCGAGCGAAAAGATCCTCTCCGATTTGGAAAGTGCCCCATCAGGGTCATTATTGTCTGCAAGGTAATGGCAAGAATCCAAGAGCTCAGTTAGGGAAGAGTGTCTGCACTGAGACGTTTGTTTTTGCGTCCCAGTCTTCCCCATCGTTTTTAGCAGCTAAGGGTACCTAGTTCATCTGTTACGATAGAGCGTATACATGGTTGCCCCCTGATTTTTCAGGCACATATTTTGTCTCGTTCCTGTTGCCTCCTACCTATGTAGCTGCGGCAGATTACCACAAGACGAGAGTTGTTAGAGGTGTCTTCAGTAAGGAAGATACTGCAGGACAAGAATTAGGAGATTTCTTGAAGGGTTTTCTGACGTTTTGGGGACCTATGGCTAACAACAGGAACATTCCACAGTTGACGAGAGTGGTTGAGTCCACCATAGTCGAAACTGCCGGTGCCCTTAGTAACTTGACTGCTGAGCTCCAGTCGGATCGTCTTATGACTCTTCAGAACAGAGTTGCGTTAGATGTCATACTTGAAGATAGAGGAGGGGTATGTAAATTGATTCAATCAAGCTGCTGCTTTTTCATTCCAGACAACGCTCCTACAGTTTTCCAAGCCATTTCCAAGCTACATAAGATCTATGAGTCTGTACATGTGGACGAAGGAGATTGGGCGTTAATGGGATGGTTTTGGGGATTGTTATGCACGTGGGGATGGAAGAGTCTGATGATCATTGGGATGATCTTAGCTATCCTTTTCCTGTTCTGTCTTTGTGTGCAGTGTGCTCCTGCTATTTGTGGCCTTTGTGCTACTTTGTGTGCAAGGAGACCTGTCCAGAGAGAGTTGCTAAGTAATAGGATGATGCTACAGCAACATCTTGATGATCTGATGAATATAGACCTGGATTCAGACTGACATGAGTTTGAGTTTTTTGCCTATGAAAGGGCAAAAGGAGGGTCTGAGGTTCCGTGATTCTGAACCCGTTGAATAAAGGCCGTCATATCTAGACGATTTTGGTATCAGCGGACCGAAAATGACGAGTGCGGTATGTACGAGTGTTTTCGTCATTAATCGATAGATGGAAACACTACGTATTCAGGGATTTCGTTCGAACCTACGGGTTCCATTTTGTGTACGGCAGCCATTTTGTGGTTGCCCTCACATAGGCTGATGACTGCGGCCGAACGAGTCTTTGAGACACGTACACCTTTAGCTGACTTGTGTGTGACCTGAACGAACAGACTCCCTTCCCCGAGGCTGACCTCGTTGAGGCAGTTCCTTGTTAGGCAGCTGGTCAGATAGAGATCAAAGAGCAGGACATTGCTGAGTTTATGGTACACGCACACACCCTTCTATCTTGCTTCTCATCTGTTTCTGTTCCTTCCTTTATGGCCTATTTATGGTTTGGGTTGAGGTCCTTTTATTATGGGTTTGTCCGGCCTGTCCGAGCAAGAATGTTGAATTTTGCCTTGTCATTTCTGGTGGGCTGGACAACTGAAAGTGGGTTTGTCGCTATGCGATACTTTTGAAATGTCACTACATGATTGGTCAGTTTGTAAATAATTGATGCTAGTCAGGAATGTGATTTTTGGCATAAAAGACGATGTCTCGCTCTACTAAATTGTGCAGTCTCTGACGAACCTCCCGTGTTGTGCTTCGTAGACCTCTGTTCCTGGTTGCAGCCAATAAACTTGGTCTTTGACATCACCTAGAAGTGTCCCGTGTCTCTGTTTGCCAAGACAGGAGAACTCGAAGACTTCGGGCGTTTTCCCTGGTGCCGCTGGGTTCTAAAACCCGGTTCTTCACTGGTGAAAGGACACACACTGCAGGAGCCGCACTGATAGTGCCCACGTACAGGCGGTAAGTGCCACAGAGTGGTTTGTTTAGGTGGCTCAGCCTTCCTCGGTCTAGTATGCTATACAACCCCACCGGGAGCGTCTCCTCACTGTTAGCTACCTAATATGTCCACCCACCCAGCCCAGTCCACCATCTATTAACGGGTCATTACTGGCGGGATAGAGGTATTTAGATCACTCCCACTTAGCGCTGTGTAGTGCCTCAAATGCACATCTTGTAGCCAATATTCCACCATATGGCTTTCTATCCCGTAGACAGAACGTCTGCACAGAGGCAGCAGGATACACATGAGCCCAGCATTTGAGTTTACCACTTATCTTAATACCATCCCACTCTTGTCCTTTCCTTCCCAGTCTCAAACTTTATGGCTTCTCCCTTGATGTCAGATCCACCGGGTACTGTTGACACCCTATAACTCCAGCTGTTCCGCACTACCGCTGGAGCGCTAGACGTGTGGGTAGGTCTCTAGACCCGGGCTGCTCCTGCTAGAGACATCATACCTCACTAAGCAGCCCCACGGGAACAGACTGCGGGGCCCACTAGGGACACTCCTGGGGTCACCCTGATAGAGCAGGACCTTCTGGCCTGCCTCCCTACTGACCCAGAGAGGTTGTATTTTTCATCTTTATTTATCTGTTCTATTCACCGTGTAGTACCGAGCACTTTTAGGTCCTGAAGAATTGCCAGTTAGGCAAGAAACATGTCGACCACTCTAGAGGGTTGAGGTAGCCCACTGTGCCCCTTACAGTCCCTATCTCCCCTCCCACCCTTTTAACCTAGGGAGCCAGCCACGCGAATAAAAGTATTTGTGGACTGACGCACCCAATTTTAAATCACCCCACCTTCACGACTACACTTTCACCAGACCCCTCACATGCACTCAACCATTGGCTGGAACAAAAGAACTCCAACAAAGAGCGCCTCTTCGGCGCCCGTCGGACATTGCAGCGCCAGTCTGACGAGGACCAGGAGACCAATGATGAAGCATGACATCTAATTAACTGGATGTGTGAGGTCTTCTAGTTCCAATAAGGGAACACTTGTTTCCTGCCTTTGCTCTCCTCCCTTAGACACGCACATTGTTATTACTCCCCGGGGAACTTTGTACCTTTGTGATATACCCTATAACTCTAACCCCTAGGTGAGTAACAGTATTACCGATTCCATGGGTGTGTGAAGTAGTTCAAATGGATACTGCTGCTACCAGTTTTTAACTTGTTTTAATCACATACTAGTCACTATCTGCACTAGTATGTCACTTCCTCACAGTGTGTTCACGGTCACTACAGGGTCACATGTTGTTACTTACTTGTGGTAATGTTCTCCTTTATCTCCCCTCTCAAGGCAAGAGCAGTGTCATACAGGTAGTACAACTTATGTACTGTATTTAAACTGATACTAATCATTAGGTCATGTTTTGTAGATTGTAGGTTTTTATTAGGTCCTGAAGAATCGCAGTCAATTTACTAGAAGCGAGAAACATGTTGACCACACCATTTGCACTTTAGCCCTGGTCCACTCTGGGAAACCATATTCCCCATGAGCACCGACTATCCTTGATTTTACTTGTGGCAGAGGACCACCAGAATAAAATTTCTTTCCGGTACCTTGTGCCACATTTTATCCTCACCCACACTATCTACTCTGTCCTGGCCCCTCACCCCCACTTCACCCATAGGCAGTTGGATAAAAGATCTCCGATAAATAGCCCCTCTTTGAGGTGAGCCTGTTGGGCATTGCACTGCCTGCCCAACGAGGAGCATTGCCGATGATGAAGCATGACATTCGCAAGGGTGTGTGAGGCCATTATATCCAACAAATTGGATACCCAGGGGTTGTCCTTCATTGAGCACTAACCCTTTTTCCCTAGTGACCCTTTCCTTCTTCCTTCCCTTAGGAACAGCCCAGTCATCTCTTTTGTTGTCTTCATATCTGGGGCTACGACTGTGGCCGGACCTTCCATTCCCTTCTCTTGTGAATAGTAATCAATGCCCTACTGGATCACAATTGATCCTTGTCTTCCCCTACCTATTGTTACACGTGTCTTGAATTTAAACATCATTGAGGGCATGTATGACATTGGATTGTGGTGATTTTTGAGTGTTTTTTTACTTTTTGGGGTGTATAACTGATGTTCCTCTGGCTTCCATTGCTTTTAGGTGCACAAGAGAGCCACCAGTGCCAGGAAGAAGTCCTGTAGCGGTGTGTTCAGCACAACGTCACGTGACATCACGTGTGGCCAGAGAAAAGACAACTCTGCAACTCGTGCAACTGCGGCCTGCTGTTCTGACATCTCAAGAAGATGGCCCCAAAGAAAGTTGGCCGTAGCCCCTCAGCGAAAAAAGTTGATAGTGCCACTGCCAGTAAGAAGGAGCCGAAGAAGCAAGTGGCACCACCTACCAAGGAGACTGGTGTGCCCACCAAAACCTTTTTTTCGGAGAAAAAACTATGCCTGCAGCAGCAGCGGTGTCCGCCGGGGACCAAGCTGGAAGCAGCACCTCCGCTTCATTGAGCTCAGTGCCACCACGCCAGCCACTTTGGTTGTTGAATCACCATCTACCAGTGATCTTGGCTCATCACAAGAAAGTACCATCCAATCAACGCCGGGCTCAACTCAGCTGACGAGTGTTCAACAACCACAGCCACAAACACAGGTGCAAGTAGTACAAGCGCAAGTACATGGGCAAGGAGAGGCGCAAGTACAGCCGCAAGGAGAGGCGCAAGTAGAGGCGCAAGTACAGCCGCAAGGAGAGCCGCAAGGAGAGGTGCATGGACAGGTGCATGGAGAGGTGCGACTAGAGGTTCATGGAGCGGCTCAACTGCCTACAACGCTTGTTCCTCCAGAAGTAGGGGCACATCAGGAAATTGCTATTCAAGTGGAGGTATCACCCGAGGTATCCACTCCTCCGGATGATGATTCATTGTCTTCCAGATCCCCAGCAAGAAAAAGGTCAAGGAGGGCCACTATTACTACAAGTTCTTCTTCAAGCCCCCTTCCTTCTGATGACCTTGATCCTGATTGGAACCCACAGATGCAGTCTGAGAGTGAGGCACGCCATGATGAGTCGACAAAGGTAGCTAAGCCTAAAAGGAAGGCTCCCACAAAGCTTCGACTTATGGCTGATGACGACGAACAAGAAGTGGTGTCTTCTGCTGCTGATGAACAGTCTGACGATGACCCAGTCATCACAGTCGTCACTCCAGCCCCAGCAGGCATGCAGCACACAGACATTTTCATCCTAGCCCGAATGGCTGCTGAGCGGGATATGGGCGGCGTGGCACTGGTACCACCACCGTTAACTACAACACCAACACGACCTACAGCTCCCATCTTTTTTATTCAGAAGGGCCGGCATGTACCTCCATCCAGCTCGACCTCAAGTAGTGGTGCTGTAAGTGAACAACAGAAACAAATCAGCTACGCCCATCCTCCACTTCATCTGGCATTGAAAGTCAAAGTAGCACCTCCACCTTCAGCAGACATAGCCAGTCCCCAGTTTGGGACTTCTTTACTGTTAGCGCAAAGGCGGAAAACATGGTCGTTTGTTCGATTTGTAAAGTATCCGTTAGTCGGGGTAAGCTTGGTACCAACTATGGTACCGGAGGCCAGAGAGGTCATCTCAAGCAACACCACACTATCATTTGGGAAGCACACATGAGGAAGATCGAGGAAGGCAAAAGAAAAACAAATCCAAATGTATCCCTTGATATTGCATCTGATGATGACGAGAATCTGATCGTGCAGGGGAGAAGTGAAGAAGCGACAGACATTTTTTCTGGTACACCCAGTCCTGCAGCAGCAGCACTGCAGTGGTATCGCCCTCTACCCCTGCAACATCTATGAGGCACACAAAGTGTGTTGTAGAGACACCAATGCGAAAAACGACATCAACGGGCCTAACTGGTTTGAAGACGTCATCATCATCATCATCATCACGTAAAATGATCCAGACCACCATTCGCGGATTGTTCTGGTCGGAGGCGCCATATGAGCGCAACCACCCAACGGTACGTCTGTATAACGCAAAGCTGGCTAAAATGCTAGCGCTGGACCTTCTCCCTTTTTCTTTCGTGGAAGGGGTGGGGTTTCTAGAATTAGTGGCACCAGTCTGCCCTAAATGGAAGGTTCCTAGCCGGTCCTATTTTGCCAGAGTTGCAGTTCCTGTACTACATCAAGATGTGCTGGAGGTGATTGGGGCAGCTTTGCAGAAGAGTGCTGTTCACACTATCCACTTGACAACAGACATGTGGACCAGTTGCCAAGCCCTTGATTACATGTGCATCACTGCACACTGGGTCTCTTTTGCAGGGTCTTTTGCAGGGGTTAGAGACATGTCGAGTGCAGTTGCTGACCCTGACACAGTTTTTCAAGCTACTCGGAAACATGCAACATTAGCCATGTTTGCCATGGAGAAAACTCATACTGCAAAAAACATTTTGGATGAGTTTAACAGTAAGGTCTCCAAATGGCTGCAACCAAGAAATCGCATAGTTGGTTATGTTTCCACGGATAATGGCAGTAATATAGTTAAGGCCATGCAGGACGGTGAATATTTCAGAGTGTCGTGTTTGGCCAACTTTTTAACCCCTTCGATGATGATGACGAGCTCAGCTCGTCATCACCCACGGGGGTCGTGTGCTGATGACGAGCTGAGCTCGTCATGGTGCCACTAAAATGGCATTTTCCAGCACAGGGGGGGAAAACGCCTAGCAGCCAAGTGGTTAAACCTGGTTGTTCAAGATTTCTTGAAAACTGAAAAGCAAGTCAAGAAGTTACTGTCTACCTGCTGAAGAATCTGCACACATATCAGCCATTCTTTTAAGGCCCGGAAGCAGCTGAGAAGCATTCAACATGAACGTAAAGTGCCAGTCAAAGGACTCATCCAGGAGATGGCAACACGTTGAAACTCAACCTTTTACATGCTTGAGCGTCTGTTTGAGCAGTGCATGGTAATCAATGACTATATCTTTACAGTAGGTTCTACTATTAATGACATGAGGCTAGAGTTGGAGGAATGGCAGCTAGTTAAAAGCCTGACAGACATGATTCGTCCTTTTGAGGTCTTCATGCGTGAAGTCAGCAGGGAGGACTGTTCTTTGAGCAAAGCTATCCCATTGTTGCGCATGCTAGAGCACCAACTGTGTCTTCAACGTTGAGAGATGATGGTGGAAAGCAAGGTGCATATCTGTTGGCGGAGAACTTATTAAGCCGCCTAGTTGCCAATGAAAGGCTTCAAAAGATACATACAGAACAACATTTCATTTGTGCCACTTTTCTGGATCCACAGTACAAAAAGGCAGTGGCCACCAAAGCATTCATTCCTTTTGATGAGACAGATGTTTCAAAGTACAGACATTGGATAGCTGTGTCAGCCAGTCGGTTCGAAAAAGATCAGCTGAAAATTCAAGAAGCCGTCAGAAGTCCAACTGAATCAGCAGGCAATCCAGCATCAAGTTCCACTTCTGAATCTGTGGGTGAAGGGAGTAACTTTCCCTCACAGCCGTTAACGACACCAGCAGCAACCCTATCATCATCCTCACCTGCACCAGGCCCAGCCATAATATTGTCGGAAGCGGATTTGCTAACTCATCAAGGGTTTGTTCCTTCCAGTGCTGAGAAGGCCACAGATGGTACGCAAAGTGGAGCAACCCTGGAGAACCCTGAGTTAATGGTGCAGGCCTATCTGGATGAGCCAACACAGGTCTTTGTTCATACGAACCCATTGCTGTATTGGCACAGGAAAATGGCTCTATGGCCACTGATCGCCAACCTGGCTCTAAATTATTTGTCTTGCCCACTCGCAAGTGTGTCTTCTGAACGTGTTTTCAGTGCTGCTAGTGCCATTGTAACTTCAAAAGGGCCCGCCTCTTGGCCAAAAATGTGGAGTGGTTAACACTGATCAAGATGAATCAGCACTTAATACCACCAGATTACAAAGTACGTGAATGCACGCAGTAAAAAGAGGACACCGACTTAGGTGACAGAAGTTCTTCTCTGTTATCTGACCTACTCCCGTCTCAATTCATGGAGTTGGAGGACAAGCTCTACTTCCCTGACACCGAGCCCTGAAAATGACTTCCTTTTTTCGTCCTTATTCACTTTTATTCCTGTGTGTCTTTCTTTGTTTTGCAACTTTTACCACAACAAAACTCTAATCATATAATCACAACAAGTCCATCAGCAGCACTGTCTTCATCTTATATTCCTTATTGATTTGTAGGTGCCGCAGTCTGCATTCCTGAGGTTCACAAGTTCACAACCCAATCATGCTCCTTTATACTCCTCCTCCAGACTCCCCCTATCCATTTCCCTCAAGGCAGATGGATGGATTACGACAAGTCCCCTCAAGTGGGACTGAAATTACTGACAGACTACATGCTTGCTGATTGCTGACAGAGTTACTTTTGATATTGACAGGATAGTCTGCCCTGTGGGCCTTCACTTTCCGAAAAAGATGCGGACAAAAAGTAGAACAGGTAATGAATAATTGAGAAGATGGCATGCACTGGACAGAAATGGCTGTCTGGCTCTGATGAAACCAATTGCAGTTTGTTTTTTGTGCATGAAATGATGATTCATATGTCTTGTCTTAGTTATTATCTAATCTTTCACACAGTAATTGTAACTCATGTCAACAACTCTTTTTGTTTACCTTGTTTAATTAAAATTGTACTTCAAATTCAGGGGCCACTATATTGCATTTCACAAAAAATGCAAAATGTCCTTGGAGCGGACTCACTTGCCAATTTACCATGATGATTGATTAAATAATATATCTTTTTTCTTTACAGTCACTCACTGGGATGGATGGATCTTCAGCGTTGATTTACGGAAGAACTATGGCCAATTCATGAGTGGCAAACAGGTAAACCAGTCTACAACAACTACTACAGCAGCACTACATGTCTGTCTATTCGTGGTATGTATTGGTCGAGGGCGAGGCAGTGTACTGTTGTTGTTATGCCAGGCAGAGTCCACTCCAGACAGCAGTTCATGTAAAATTGGGGCTATGTGGCTTGCTGCATACAATTAGATATGCTTTGTCTGTCTGACAAAGAGCCTAGGTATGCTACATCAGGTTGCTTCACTAATTGGTGCCTGCCTTGACCCTCTGCATGGCACTTCCTCAATCTTGGGCCAAACATCCGTTATGTTTGCAAAATTTGCTGTTTTTTGGTATTTCGCAAATCTCGCGAAAGTACCGAAAAATCACAAATTCTTGAGCGGAACGGATTTTTGGTCCATGCTTGCGGCAGGGCCATGCAGACGGTCAAGGCAGGCACCACTGAGTGAAGCATCCTCCTGATGTAGCATACCTAGGCTCTTTGACACAGACAGCATATCTACGGTTTAGGGTTCAGTGCGTTTTACTAGGCTTTTTTGCCCACATGCATCAAGCATTTTTGGAGTCGCAAACGGTGCGATTCCTTAAAATCGGCCGTTTGCGATTCCAAAAATGCTTTTTGAGATGCATCATTTGTTTTTTTTGAAAATCGCAAATTTTGCGATTTTCTAAAATGCGATTGCATTTAAGGAATCACAATTTTGCGATTCCTTAAATGCAATGCATCATTCTTAAAAAAATTGCGAATTTAAAGATTGCAAGTGCAAATTACCACTAGGTTGAACCTCGTGGTAATTTGCGAAAAATGTTTAAAATGCTCAAATCAGCATTTTAAACACTGTCATGTTACAGACACACATGTCCTTAGGACATGTGTGTGTGTGAAACATCCATTTTAAAATACATTTCAGGGGTGCGGGGGGGGGGTCCTTTGGACCCCCCCCTGCACCCATGGAATGCATCAACATTTTGCGAATTCCAATTTGCGAATTCGCAATTACCATTGATTCCTATGGGCCTTTTGGCCCATAGGAATCAATGGGAATTGCGAAATCGCAAATTGGATTTCGCATAATATTTGCGATTCGGTAAAAATTGCGATTTTTACCGAATCGCAAATATTATGCACTTTCAATAATGCATCCCGTTTTGCGATTCCTTATTTGCGATTCGGTAAAAATCGCAAATTTGGAATCGCAAAACGGGAGTTTGATGCATGTGGGCATTTGGGTTTAAGTTGCTATGGTTCACGCTGATTCTAGGGCTCGGGCCCAATGAAGGCTCATTCATAATGATGTTGGCAATGTTTTAGGGGGGTTTGGTGTTCTTTGGTCCAGAAATGGCAGATTTTGGCCTTTTCGGGTGTTTTGCGGGCGTGTGTGTTTGGGTGAAAAACGAAATGAAAACTAGTCGTAGACCTTCTTCTTCTTCTTCTTCTTCTTCTTCTTCTTCTTCAAAGAGCGCAGTGGTTCGATTTTGTTCTGCCTTGCTGAGATTCTTGCGAATCGCTGGAACAAGTGACTGTCCAGGTGAGTTTCAAGAGGATCAAAGTAGTGGAAGTGCTGAAAACAGCAATGTTTTGTGAACAGTGCAATTTTCCATGTTTTGAATATACCAGTATTGCATGTTTTTGGGGGGCTGTTTAGGGGTGTTCTCGATTTGTGGGGGAGGGTGTGGGGGACTAGGGGTCTGGGAGCACTGCTGGGATTGCATAATTTATTTTTTATTGGAAGTGATCTGAAGAAATTCCATGGTGGGAAAGAGAAGTTAGGGCCTTGCTGCAGAGCGCGTTTGGACGGATGTTGACTGGTTGGCTGAAAACTTTCTAAGTATGAGTTATTGCATTTTTGCTTTTTGCCTGTTTAGGGGTGTTCTGCTTTTTTGCGGGTGGCTGCAGGGGTCTGGGGGCATAGCTCAGAAGGTCTAATATCGGAATCAAGTGTTTTGGACCAAATCCATGGTGAAAAAGTTATTGCGTTTTTGCTCACTTGCCTGTCTTTGGTGTGCTGTTTGAGGGGCTTTCAGGCTTTTGTGGGTGGGTTTTGGGGTCTGGGAGCACTGCTGGCACAGTCAAGTCAAGTCAAGTATTTCTTTATTCGGTTTCGGGCAGATAAAAAAACCATAAAAGCAGTTACATTAAAAACAGGAGTTACATTTTATATAGAATTTTTTAAAAAACAAATACTGACAATAAGTTTTAGTTATAAAAAATACTATTAATAACAATAATAAAATGTAATCACTTCATTATATTTAACGAATGTTTACACCCATTCTATTTGATATGTGAAATATTTTAACAAAGTTTATCATTCACGCTTTATTCAGTCGATTTGTTTAGGTTTTATGCCCCTTTACAGATTTAGACGATGCCGAAAGATGCATTTTAGAAATTTAACAATGCACCTCGGCATCCACTCCTCCTCCATCGACTGTAGGAATAACATGGCCGGATGGCACCTTCTTATTCCCACATGTTTAAGTAAAGGGATTAACCAGATCTTCCTATGTTCACTGTAAAATTTGCGAAAGAACAGAGTATGTATAGTGGCCTGGGTTGAGTTCTCATCACACGGGCATGGGAATAGTACTGTATCCCACTTATTTCGTTCCGGGAAAGCAACCAAATGGTGGAAGATGTTTAATCTGAATCTTACAAGGAGAAATCTCTCAAAAGTGGTAAGATACTGGATTAAATATGGCTGGATGGATAGACTGGTTTGGACAGCAACACTATATCGCACGGAGGGTTTCGGGGCTTTTTTCGTTAGCCGAATTTCTTCTAGATAGGCCAGTGAAATCGTTTTTAATGCCTTTCTAGATAATGACTGAATTGTAGTGAGGGCCAGGTAATACTTTTCCAGTCCTAGGTCAAGTAAGAACCTTTTTATGTAGGCCAACAAACCAATTTTGGATGAGTAATCTAAAGCGATACAGTCTAGGATAATTTGCTGGGTAAACGTATTTTTATTTTTATCCCTGGACCATATACGGTGCCAAAGAAGAAGTGGCTGTATTTTTGCTATGTCCGTAATGTATGAGATTCCCAGCTCTGTGTGGCACGCAAAGGTGGATGTACTTTTGGGGACCGCTAGGAGAAAACGGAGGAATGCGTTTTCTGCCACTTGTAGATTTTTCGTGTTTGCATACCCGCACACTCCTGCTCCATATGGCGCAACCGATTGACATTTAGCTATGTAGATTTTTAGGAGCTCTACTGGTGGTCTTCTCCCCAATTGTTTTGAAAAGTTAACCAGAGCCATGATGGTCCTAACTAGATGGAATTTTCTTGACTCTATAGCAGGGGACCGATTCAGTTTATCGTCGATAATGATGCCCAAATATGGATATTGTGCTGTTACGTCCAATTTCTCATTATTTAAGAATATGCTCTGTGGCCTTTGCTTCATTAATTCAGCACTCATGACAAAAGTCTTTTTAATGTTGATGCATAGGTTCAGCTCACCCATAAACTGGGAATACCTGTTTAGGGCCTTCTGAAGTTCTAGGGGAGTTCGAGCCAATATTACGGCGTGGTCCGCGTAGAGCAAAGCCGGAATCGGACGGTTGTTAGCTTGTGGAAGGTCCTGGCTCCCGTTCAACATGGCCTTCTCTAGACCGTTAGTATAGAGCGTGAAGAGAAAGGGAGCCAGGACACAACCCTGTCTTACTCCCCTTTCCACTCTAAACGACCCAGATAACTCTACCCTTGCACCATATCTCACCCTAGCTGAAGCATTTGTGTACAACTCTCGCAGAAAGTTTACTAAAGGTAAATCCACTCCATGTCCAACAGTGCTGCCCATAGTTTAGTGTGGCAGACGCAGTCAAATGCATCGGACAGATCCACATACACCATGTGGATACTGCCCCCCTTTGCACATACGTACTTTCCTAGAAGGAACGTAAGGTTCAGGGCCTGCTCGACTGTCCCACGGCCCTCACGAAATCCAAACTGAATGTCTGAAAGTATCGTGCCATCCTCCGCCCACCGCTGGAGACGCTCCAAGATGATTCTACCTGCGACTTTGCCCAGCGAATCCAGCAAGGAAATCGGATGGTAACACGAAAACTCTTGGCGGTAACCCTTTTAAATAATTGGGACTAATATAGATTTTGACCAAGAATCCAGAAGTCCCACCTCGCACGCTCCCCTTAGTACCCTAGTGAGTAATGGTGTCCAAAGCTCCTTGTTTGACTTAAATAGGTCTATTGGGACGCCGTCGGGTCCAGGTGCTTTGCCGTTTTTACTGGCTTTGCTGGCTCGCTGGACTTCACTGATATCTATATCTATTTCTAGGGGGTATATGGAATTGGATGGAACAACACTTTGATTTACACTTATAGCTGGTTGGCCCCCTCCAAATATCTTAGAGAAGTAGTTTACCCAAGTCGGTTCATCAATTGCCACGTCAATGGACAGTTGGTTCTTTTGCTCTTGTAAAAAAGGGGATTTTATCACTGCCCAAAATGCAGAACTGTCTTTGAGAATACAGCTTTTATGCAACTGATCCCATAGGGCCTGTTTGAGTTCTGTTTTCCTTTCCTTTAGGGCAATTTTATACTCCGCCTTAGGTCTAATATTTCTTTGGCCACCCTGTTTGGGTTTTGCTGGGCTACTTTCAATGTGGAGTGCGCCACTGTGCATCTGTGATTGAACCAACCTGCTTTCTTCTCTTGGGTGTTGTTTGATTTTACAAACAGGGTTGAATTTATTGCTTTTATGACCATCTCAAAGTTACTTATTAATTCTTCGCTATGTACAGACAGATCTAAGCATTTGACGATTGAACTGTATGCTGTTTGGATGACTCTCTTAGTGATTTTTTCGGGGTCGATTTTTCCCCATTTCAGCGAGTAGCCGTTTAGTCTGTCTAGATGTAAAGTATTCTGCCTTAGTGCACTTAGTATAGTTTGGGTGCTGTCATCTTGGCTGAGATGGAGTGTTGTAACAAGAGCACAGTGGTCGCTCTGTATGTTGGCAAGGGAACGAAAATTAGTGGCGTGGGTCGCTGAGGAATTAGAAATCAAAATGTAATCTATGGTGGTTTGACTGCCTCTCCCAATATAGGTTGCATCTAATCTCTTAGCTGGCAACTTCATTTCATTCAGGATTTGTAGGTCCAGATCGAGTAAGGATTCATTTAGACAGTTTCCCGTGCTTGTATGGGAGAAGTGTACCAGAGGTTCATCATTTTCATCCATAAACCCACACAAATTATGATTACAATGTTCACAGGGATGTTGATTGAAATCGTCCCCCACAAGATTGTGGCCCCTTTTGCACAGTCTAATGTTGATTGCATTTGTTTTTCAGGAAATCCATGGTGGAAAAGGGGAGTTAGGGCCTAGCTGCACAGCGTATTTGGACTGAATTGAAGGTAGTCCCATTTTTGCCTATTGCCTGTTTGGGGGTGTTCTGCTTTTTTACGGGTGGCTGCAGGGGTCTGGGGGCATAGCTCAGAAGGTCTAATATCGGAATCAAGTGTTTTGGACCAAATCCATAGTGAAAAAGTTTTAGCGTTTTTGCTCACTTGCCTGTCTTTGGCGTGCTGTTTGGGGGGCTTCCAGGTTTTTGTTTGTGGGTTTTGGGGGCTGGGAGCACTGCTGGCACAGTCTAATGTTGATTGCATTTGTTTTTCTGGAAATCCATGGTGCAAAAGGGGAGTTAGGGGCTAGCTGCACAGCGCATTTGGACTGAATTCCAGGTAGGCCCAAATTTGCTAAGTCTCACTTTTTGCGGGTTTGCTTTTTGCCTGTTTGGGGGTGTTAAACTTGTTTCCGCCTGGGTTGACGGGTCTGGGGGCATTGCTGTAAAGGTCTAATACCGGATAAAAGTGGTTTGTAGAAAATCGGAGGTGAAAATGTTTTTCCATTTTCAGGCATTTCGCTCACTTTAGCGTTTTCGGGGGGCTGTTTGGGGGGGTCCTGGTGTTTGTGGGTAGGTTTGGGGGTCTTGGAGCAATGCTGGGTATGGATACTTTTGATTGCAGAGGTTTGACGGAAATCCATGGTGGCAAAGGGGAGTTAGGGCCTAGTTGAAGAAAGCGTTTGACACTATTTTTAACTTAGGGCTTGTTAGGGTTAGCAGTATTGCATGTGTTTGGGGGTGTTCGAGATTTTGGCAACTGGGTTCTGGGGTCTACTCTTGGAGCACTTGTCGAGAAATGTCTAACTTTTGGTTGCAAGTGGTTTGAAGAAAATCCATGGTGGGAAAGGGCGGATTTGGGCCTACTTTACTTTTAAAGTACGTTTTGTCACCATTTTCCACAAGGCCTCAGACAGGTAGCAGTATCGCACGTTTTTTGTGGTCTGATTGGGGGTATTCTATATTTTAGCCATGTTTAAGGGTCTGGGAGCACTGCTGGGAAGGTCTAATTTTGTTCTAAAATCGTAGTTTACACTACACCTAGCTTGAGGGGAAAGATCCGCAAAATTCGCCCATACTTATTTATTCTTCAAAAGGAGACTCAGAGTACGCCCTTTCGAAACTATTGTACTGTCGATTCTGAAACTGAAAGTGTGACTTTTTGCACTACACAGCGTACGTACCTTATATTTTTTTCTCAGTGGTGTTTTAATATCACTTCCTGTTTTTGCATCAACATTTACAGGGCGGCTTTCACCCTTTGCAATGGAAAAAAGGATAAAGTCAGGCTTCATATTAGCGACCCGCAATTCAGCATCCGCCAGGCAGGCAGTGGACAGGGTGTCTTCTGGTCACCAACATTGATCGACGGAGCGTCAGATGGAACGGAGGAGTATCGCAAATAAGAGGAATGGCTTGATGCATGCAACTTCCCAAATTCAACAGGACAAGTACAACAACATACAGTAAGAGTATCCATTCATTTCTACTTATCTTTTAAGTAATGTTATTGCTGTGAACTTCTATGAGTGTGACTCTGCATTTTTTTGCACTCTGCTTCTAAATTTGCTATGTTTTTGCTATGTTTAACAGTAATTTAATGTTCTAAGTGTTTATTCTCTCTGAGGGCAGAGAGGCAAGTAAAATTGCGTAATGACTGCAGTCCTGTACTCTCAACTTGTTTCTTCGTAGTTACTAGTAAGTTGCAGTAAGTAGTAGTGCTACTTTGCACTAACCTAACCATCCATTTAGTAAACAACTTCTGGCATGCAGTAGTGCACTTCCTTTATGTCCCTTTAAAGATTTATCAATATCTTCAAATCCAAAGATGTGTTTCTCTTCATTTGTCGATTGACTGTCCATGCTGTGTTTTTTTCCTCTCTATCAAACTTTCCCAAAAAAACCCATTCCCACCCAATTTTCAAACCCTAACCCTCTTTCCCCGGGCTGTGTGGTGTGACTGACAACAACAATAAATTCCACACATTTGCTGGGGCGGATAAGTTCAAAGCAGCCAAAATCATTACAATCAGAAGTTCATGTGCGCCATCGTGGATTGATAAGAACATCCTCCTCCTACAAGGCGTGAACAATCAAATGCTTAATGCTTACGTTACCTTGATGACGTGTCCTTTGCCTTAATTTCTTATAGCAGTCCAACTCCAAGCAACTACTACTTATATTTACATTAATTTAACACTGCTTAGGCTACAATTTAGGGCACTGTTCTCTACCGTACTATCTAATGTGCTGTTTCTAATGCTACGCTCAGCCCACTCAGTGTTTCATTTCCTTTTTTTTCATATGGTGATACTGCCAGTGTTTACCACTACTGCTACCAGCACAACAATGATATTGCATCCGTCGAGGATTCAAGTCAACAACCAACCTTATTCACCAACTGTGATTCACAAATCACAGGTAAGATAAGCATATTGGAGAGGTAGTAGAATTATGGGCTAGGACTAAGTTGGGAGGAGAGCTGAGACTAACAATACTACTAGTAAAGTACAGTAGTAGGGCTACTGAAATGACTAACTTGGTTACTTGCATTTTGGTACATTTCAGGACAAGATGTTTCATTCATGCTGGTAAGTTTGAAAAACCAAACGTCCAGTAACCACCACCAACCCCCACACAAAATAATATGAGCGCGTATACTGTGTTTTGGTATGAAAAATATAATTATTAAGAAATATAAATTATGGATGTTGTTGTCACAAAAATAAAATTAATTACCCCAACTCACCCCCCCTCACTAACCAAACAAATGTCCAAAAATCAAAAAGTCCCCTTTCCCAAAAAACCAAATTCCCACCCCCCCAATAGTCTTTAAAAAAGGGGCAAGGGACAGTCAGTTCCTCCAGTGGCATAGTGTGGGCAGCTGGTGCTGCACGTCCCGCAGCTCTTTGTGGAGGTCCCGGAGCTGGTGCTGATGTTTTTCGCCCAACCGCTCCAGGTAGTCCACTCGCTTTCGGAGGCGGCGCACACGTGCCATCCAGGCTTTGGGTGTGCAGCTGTTGTTTTTGCAGCTGTGCAGCGGAGGCGGGAGGCTGTCGGGCTCGGGGGCAGTGGAGGAGGATGTACTGGTTGATGTTGATGTGTCCTCATGCTCCCGAGCCCACAACCGACGATACTCAGCACAAATAGCCTCCAGCTTACGGGCCCTGGCCCGGACAGCCATCTTCTCACGGGTGAGCTTTTTTGGAGTAGCATCTATGAAGAAAGAAAGAAAAAAACTGTAGCCAATAGTCTTTAACATAAAGTCAAAATAATTCAACGTAAAGTTGACACTCAGTAACACCGGTACAAAAGGGGGTGGTAATGGACGGAGCATCTGAATCAATCAAACACTCACACCCAGTCAAAAGATCTGGGTTTAATCCATCACCGTTCTTTAGCCCACTCTGCCACCCCAGTTCAGACATGGCTATATGCAAATCAGTCTGACCCTGTGCCTCAAGGGAACAGTCCAGCCCGAACTGCCAAGCCATGTCTTCCCTGGACCGGAAACAAGCTTCCGAGGACCGGTTTCTGGCATTCCAGCCGTCTTCAGGCCGGCTTGCTTGAATCCAGTGGCAAAGTGAGCAAGGGACTCACGTCTGAGCATACCCTGTCACACTTATGGCATCCCCACCCCCCTTTTGTACCGCTTTTAGCCGCCATAAGTGTGGCAGGGTATGCTCAGACATGAGTCTCTTACTCACTTTGCCACTGGATTCAAGCAAGCCCGGCTGAAGACGGCTGGAATGCCAGAAACCGGTCCTTGGAAGCTTGTTTCCGGTCCAGGGAAGACATGGCTTGGCAGTTCGAGCTGGACTGTTCCCATGACGGACAGGGTCAGACTGATTTGCATATAGCCATGTCTGAACTGGGGTGGCAGAGTGGGCTAAAGAACGGTGATGGATTAAACCCAGATCTTTTGACTGGGTGTGAGTGTTTTATTCAGATGCTCCGTCCATCACCACCCCCTTTTGTACCGTATTTACAATGCGGCACACCATGGGCCCAAAACTTCACCGAAGCGTTACGCATCTGTGCCGTAAAGGCGGCGCATTGCTGGAGTTGCATCGCAACGATGGCGCAGCTCCAGCAATGCTCTGGGGTGCCCTATCTCCCCAATGCCGTACGTCTGCTTCAAGCAGGTGCAGGGTTTGAGTCACACATCATTGTCCTAAAAGTGACTGATTGAAATCTTGTAGATATCCCTCAGCCACTTTTAGGATACGTTCCTAGGAAACTTTTTGGTGTTGTCGCTGATCTGCAATCACGATGGACTTTGTCTGTCACTTCGCGTGCTGAGGACTGCTGCCTGCCAGTCCTAGGCGAACCTTTTTAGTAGTTTGTTTAGTGAGTTACATAATTTTCCAAGTCGACGGTCCGCAAATCAAGCAATACTAATATCGTAGTACACCACATGAGACAGGTCAATATATCCCGTGGAATAGTTGTCTATTTGCTATTTCACCAAAATATTTTGTTATTGTTCTTTTGAAATGTTTGATTTGGTTCACAAATATCATCCATGTTTTCTGGTCTTTCTTTCTTTCATGTTGTACATCAGCTCCCCCCAGGGGCAAGAGGACATTGGAGGAGGCTGCTGCTGCTGCTGAACAAGGCCAGGATCGGTCGGCGAGGGCTCCTTTGCTGGCCCCGGTAAGTTTTAATTTTAATATAGAGTACCTATTTTTTCCTAGCGTTCCTCATTCGATTTTTTCTAAATCATCTTTGATCTACTTGTAGACTGTATCTAAATTCTTATCCTGCCTCGACTATGACTCCCTGTGATATTACTAGATTATTCTTATTAGTCTGTGTAGCTAACTAAGATTGCACATTTGGCAAAAGGTGTAAAACGAAACTCCCATTCTAGTCATCAATAGCTCTATGCACTTAGTGCAGTTCTCTGGGATTGCCCATAATGTCTTTTCAAGTCTTCTAAATGTTTATGCTTTGACAATTACCAACAATAAAAAGGTGAATGACCACCAAGAAAGAATAAGATACTACTTTACTTTTGGTTTGGATAGGAGGACAATCCATACTACTACTGTTGCAGGGACAAATCTGCACAAACAGAACTATGGACACTAAATAGTGCATTGTTTATCAATTATAATAGGCGCAGGTAGACTTTCCACATACCCCAGTGATATCAGACTTTGAAGAACCCCCAATCTCCTTACTGACTAAATAGTGTGGCAGAGTCATTTAGCTCCCGAATTCATCGATGATTGATCCCAAATGATGATTTTCCAAAGCAGGACAAGAGTACAGAGTCAGAGTCCAGAAGTCTCAGAGGCACGGACTAATGCTTGCAAATTGCAAAACCCTTTGCTCATTCACTCATGACCAAAAACCACAGAGTCTATTTAAGTTTTAAAGCTTTATTAAAAGTAAAAATATTTTTTAAAATCAAGCTTGTCATAAAACATAAACGGTTGATTAAAAATGGAAAAGTGCTTATAGTGATTTATTTCACACATTTATTGTGGGCGAGCCGAGCCCTCACCTGGTTTGAACTTTCATTTTTCTTTTTGGTGCTGAATCATTGGTCCCTTCGTCCTAGGTATGATGATTTGTTCTTAGAAGTGAAGCTTCTGTCTGTTATGAGAAAAATGGTGCGTGTTAAAAAGCAAGCATTCATCAGTTGTGCCAAAAAGTGCATCAACACAACACCCTTCCCTGGAAAAAGGGAGATTTTTACTTTAGAGTAGACAGTCACAAATTATTAGATTGGTTTCTGTATTCACATTTCTTCATTCCTAGACAAAATACTAGTGAGTGGTGTATGTCTATGAAATCTAACATTCTTAAATGTATTTTGTAGGTGGAACATCTGGTGCTGGGCCCAGCGTGGAGGTGGAGGAGGAATGCTCTGGGGAGGAGGCGGTACAAGTGCCGGACCAAACTGCTGTGCAGGTTGCCACGGTAGTGGCGGGCAGTGGTAAGCTCTTATATTCCTTACTTATTGAGATTGCAGACGGTATAGTGTGCTCCCCGTGAGAAGACATAAGGTTTGTCCAGATGAGAGACATGAAGAAGAATGATTGACATATAGTTTGAATGGCTGGATGCCTGGATCATGGTACTATCTGACTCTTAGATAGCATATGTGTATCTAAAGAGAGTAGACGGTCACTGGATGAACTAAGTGTTACTTTGAAGAGCATGTAACACCGCACCCGCACATCCGTCCCAGTGTAGGAAAGGCAAGGAAAAGAAGTTGTAATTTTGTCAGAATACTACCATGAATAGTAGCAGTAGTTTGTATTGCAAGCACAGCATATATCCGGCTATTACGATGGCCACTTACTACCTCTGTTAATAAGTTTAGTAGAACTCGGTAATTCATGTGCGGATGTATCACTGTTCATTCAATAAAAAGCAAAGCACCTAAAGTCATCCCATATGTAAGCAAATACATACCATATGCAGTGATAGATAATCAGATTATTTATCTTCTTCATTTTCCTTTTCTAGTATTCATTGGCACTGTAGGGTGAAAGTAATTAAGCAGTAGCCCTTGTAACAAGTTTTCTCAGTGCCACCCGTAATAGAAAAGTAAGAGCATCACCACCTGCATGTACTGGACTGGTACAGTAACGCAAGTCTGTGTCACTCATCATGGCAGGCGTCTATTTTTCTCGGGTGCAAGTTGACTGCGCTGGCATTATGCCGGCTTGCAGAAGTTAACGTACCAATTTTGCTAAACAAGAGAGAAGAAGAAGAATAAGACTGGTGTACTGTCATAGTCGACTCTAATGGAGTGAGTCCATAGTGCTCGTAGAATTGATTCCTTAAACTCCCACTAATGTTAGAGCAAGGATGAAGAAGTGGGAGGTTAGATAGATACTGGCCACAATAGTTATGTACTTCGCTTGCAAGTTGCTAGTTCTACTGTGACACAACTTTCTGTTGAATCATTTTGTGTTAATCTTAAAGAGCATTGGTTACAGACTATGTCTTTTTCTTCCTTCATATAGATGCTCCTTCCAAACTAACATGGAAGGAGCTGGCTAGATGGGCCCGGCAACGGAGGCTGGAGGCCACTGTCTCCGAATATCGGTGGCTGGTGGCCCAGGAGGAGGAGGACACGCAGAGTACATCTACAACATCTACGGCGACACCTGCATCCTCCTCCGTGCTCCCTGGGTCAGCCAGTCAGCGCAGCAGGTCTCCAGCGGTACGGAGCAGGGGTACCGCAGCCACCTGCCACCGCCGAGCAGCAAAGAAATCCTGTCATGATTCATCAATCATGCCCCCTTTGCGCAGCAGCAAAGAGATGTTTACCCCGTCAGAAAACCCACCCCTGTCCCGTGCATCCAGCACGCCATAATATGTGTACAATGCAATAGTGTGCTTTGAGTGAAGAAACGTTTTGCTTAATGACTTGTTTATGATTCTTTGCTTTGGGTATTATTGTAACTGTAGCGAGTGTTCAGTATGATCCTTTGCTTAGGGTATTATTGTAATTGTAGCAATTATACAGTGATAGGCTATATCTTAAAAGATACAACTTATTTTCCAAGCTTAGTTATTTTCATGCGCAAGCTTTGTTATTGTAGTACGGAGCATCAGGAGAGGTTTGCCGTCGGGATGGGCTGAGCGCTGTTGACGCACACGCACACGCACGCAGGTAAACGGTGCGCAATACGTTCTTCCTTCCCGGGTGTGGCTCAGCTATAAAAAGCCACACCCAGGTCTTCTCGATGCTTCGTCTTCTTCCACGCTCTCAAAGACAACTCACAAGAGCGCTCCCCTGTTCCTGGACGACCGCTGCAGCCAGGAAATCTCTCGAAGGTCTTCGTGTCTTCAAGCTCGGATTTCAGCATGCGTCCCTGCAAAAAAGAACAAAGCTAAGTGAAACTTTCTTTACTTTTAAATAAGGCGCCAAACGCAAGCAAGCAGCAACTAATTAAAGACTCGAACTAACCTGGCAATATTTCATTGACTTCGGGCTCATCCAGGAAAGAGACAATTGCAACCTGAAAGAAACTAAAAAGAGGCTTTGAGAATAATATCAAAGTGATAAATAATTGAAGAACAGAAGTTAGAATTTTGTGCTTTGCAAGTTGTTTTCTCTTGTTAAATTATTGTTCCCATCTAGGTGGTGAAGGTGTGAAGAGCTTTTTACAGAATTGTATAAGTAAGTGATATGTATCAAGAGTAGAGGAAGTAGTTGAGAGTTAAGAGAAGTAAAAGTGAAAGAAGTAACTTATTCATGTGCAATTGTTTTCCCTAGGAGAAAGAACTGATTTCTCCTTTTGAATTCAACACTTCAACTCTTCAACTTCAAGAGTCCACATCACATCACCCCTCGACGACAACACGGACGCGACGCCTAGATACTTATTGTCGCAGGTAGGCCTTTTTACAAAGTTAAAACGGAGGTCTTCTTAGTGAAGTGCAAGAAATAGGAGAGAGTGTAGGAAATAAGGATTTAAGTTACATAAGTTTCTTTGTTGCCTCGCAGGTCGACAACCCAGGAACCAGGTAGCGTCCATTATCCGGCCTTCCTCCTTTTTTTCTATTTAATTACCTAGGTGTTCAAATTGATAATCACTAGGTGTTGCCTAGGAATCTGGGAAGTTGGTCCATAACGTCTCTGCGAAATCCAGCTACAAGCAACTCACAGGTAAGAGTTCTTGTGGCCTTGACAGAAGACGAAGCCCACGACAATTATTTCGCCCAGACGTTATGGATGCTGCTGATCAGATTTCTCTGCAAGACATTGCCAACATGTTAACAGCTATTCAGGAAGAGAATGTAGCGCTTCGTAGGGATATTACGGTAATCCAGCGTAATATACAATCTGGACCCAGTACCTGGAGTTTTTCCCCTAGTCAGAAATCCGTCTTGAAACCAGCTACCTTCCAACCTGGGTTTCAAACTCAGCATTCAAGCACTGACTCACCTACTACCCCAACTCAAATTCAAGTAGTAACGCCCATGCCTGTACCTTTAGCACCTCCTGAAAGGTTTTACGGGGATAATAATAAGTTTTCCATCTTCATGAACCAATGTCAGTTACATTTTATAGCAAAACCAATTGCGTTTCCTGACTATTCTTCCAAGATAGCTTTTATTCTATCTTATTTAGGTGGTGACGCAGCTCAATGGTCTGTGCCAATAGTGGAGAGAAATGACCCAATGCTTTATGACCTTAGACGTTTTAAGAATACCATGAGAAAACTGTTTGCCAAACATGTTTTTGTGCAATCTGCTGATCATGAACTTCTGCATTTAAAACAGGGTTCTTCAGATCTTTTACATTATATTTCACAGTTTAACAAATTAGTGATTGAATCTCGCTGGCCAGAGGATAAGCGAGTGTCGATTTTTTATAAAGGGCTAAAAGATGAGCTTAAAGACATGGTCACCCAAATCCTGGATCCTCCAGACGATATAGAGGATTTTATAGATTTAGTAGTGAAATTGAATCATCGGTTATCTGAACGAAGAGGGGAGAAAGGAAAAACAGAGCACAATAAAGTGTTTTCTTTCAAGGAAAGAGTCAATAGTGTAAAAGCAGACACCTCACCTAAGGTGGATCTAGGAGAACCTATGCAGATAGGATCTATAAAAGGACCATTGAGTAAGGAAGAAAAAGACAAAAGAAGGAAATGAAATCAGTGCCTTTACTGTGGAAAATCAGGGCATTTCGTTAAAGAGTGTCCAGTTCGGCCAACTAAACCTAAGGTCAAAAGTGCGGAAGTAGGTCTGGTTCAGCAGTCGGAAAACTAGCTAGCTCGGCTAATCAAGACGTCAGATTGTCGAGTATGTTATCTAGTTTGGCCTCCGCCACTCCTGTAATTACATCCCATCATCTTAGTATAAAAATTTCCTTACAGTCTATGACCAATAAAGGTAAAATTTGGACCATAGACGCCTTAATCGATTCAGGAGCCACGGGAAATTTTATAGACACCTGTTTCCTGAAAGACTTGAAATTTGAGACAGAATCAAAAGAAAATCCCGAAGTAGTAAAGGCTGTGGATGGTAAAGAATTATCATCTGGGTTAATTCATTTCAATACAGAAAAGCTCTTAATGACTTGTTTAAATAAATATGAAGAAAAGATCACTTTTGATGTGATTGATGCCCCCCAATTTCGTTTAATCCTAGGCATACCCTGGTTGGTAAAACACAACCCAAAAATTGACTGGGTTAAAAAGACTGTGTTATTTGATTCCGATTTTTGTCGGTCTTCTTGTTGGTTATCTCCAGAATCTGAAAAGATTGTTCAAGGCAGTAATTTCCCTTTCAAATCAAAAAGTATTCTGTTGATGGAAGGGGTTCCAAGAGAATACGCTGATCTATGTGATGTATCCGACAAAAAAAAGGCTAATACATTACCACCTCATCGGGACTTTGATTGTCGAATTGACCTTGTGCCTGGAGCTACTCTGCCTTGTAGCAGAATATATGCACTCACAGAGAAGGAAAACGAACATTTGAGAGAATATTTGGATGAATATTTGGCCAACGGTTTTATTCGCCATTCAAAATCTCCAGTGTCCTCCCCCCTCTTTTTTATTCCTAAGAAGGGGGGAGAGTTGCGAACCTGTATCGACTATCGAGCTTTGAATAATGTCACCATCAAAAACAGGTATCCTCTTCCCTTGATCCCCACTCTTCTTGACCAGCTGAAAGATGCCACAATTTATACAAAATTGGATTTGCGAGGTGCTTACCACTTGGTGAGAGTCAGAAGTGGTGACGAATGGAAAACAGCCTTTCGTACAAAGTTTGGTTTATATGAGTACCAAGTCATGCCATTCGGTCTCTGTAATGCACCTGCAGCATTCCAATTTTTTATAAATGAGGTATTACGAGAATTTTTGGATGTTTGCTGCATAGTGTATATTGATGATATTCTCATCTATTCGAAGGATACCACAGAGCATGTAAAACAAGTAAGAGCTATTCTTCGAAAACTACTTGACAATTCCTTGTACATAAAGCTAGAAAAAAGTAATTTTCATATCACTCGAGTAGAGTTCCTAGGCTATATCTTAAGCCCCAATGGAATCGAAATGGACCCAAAGAAAATCCAAGCAGTTCTAGATTGGTCTAGCCCCGCCTCAGTAAAACAAGTTCAGAGCTTTCTTGGGTTTGCTAATTTTTATAGACGGTTCATTTGTAATTTTTCTCGCATGATCACTCCAATAACTAGGCTGTTAAAAAAGAACATTAAATTTGATTGGAATAAGGAAGCAGAGGAGGCCTTTCAAAGTCTTAAGAAACAATTTACCACAGCACCTGTATTGATGCATCCTGATCCTTCTCAACCCTTCATAGTAGAAGCAGATGCTTCTCAACTTGCCATAGGAGGTATTTTATCTCAGAGACATAAGGAAACGGGACAAATGCATCCAATTGCATTTTATTCAAGAAAACTTACTCCAACCGAGCAAAATTATGCCATTGCGGACAAGGAGTTGCTGGCCATAAAAGCAGTTTTCGAAGAATGGCGTCATTATTTGTTAGGGGCTAGGCACCCTGTAACAATTTATACTGACCATAGAAACTTGCAATTTTTGCGTTCTGTGAAAGCCCTAACAGCCAGACAACTAAGATGGACATTGTTTTTCAATGATTACAATTTTATAATTACTTATCGACCCGGAAAAGAAAATCTGAAAGAAGATGCTCTGTCTCGAATTGGAATGTCTGAAGAAAAGGAAAACCTCATTAAAGAAATTCAGCCAGTATTATCTGAAAGTTGTTTTAAGATAGGTGTAATTGTATCTGATGTAATGAGTGACATAAAAGAAAAAATACAAGAAAAGACTATGGAAGAATGGCGTGATTTACATCCTCTTATACAAATTAAAGACAATCTGTTGTACATGAATGAACAAATGTTTGTACCCACACAAGAGTTACAGGAAAAGGTGATGCAGTTGCATCATGACACTTTAATGTCGGCTCATCCAGGTGTGACCAAAACTTGCCATTTGATAAAAAGAAAATTTTGGTGGCCAACCCTGTTAAACAATGTTAAATCTTATGTTGAGACCTGTGAAATTTGTTCACAAAATAAGAGTTTACATCAAGCTCCCAGTGGTCTTTTACTTCCCCTCCCGATTCCACCTAAACCTTGGCACACATTATCACTTGATTTTATTGTGGAACTTCCTAAAACTAGAAGGTTATACTACCATTTTAACTGTAATAGACCATTTTACTCGTATGGCTCATTTTGTTCCATTAAAAAAGATACCTTCAGCCAAAGAATTAACTCATGTTTTCTCCAAAGAAATTATTCGTTTGCATGGTATTCCTTCGGTAATCATTTCGGACAGAGGCCCTCAGTTCATATCTCATTTTTGGCAGAACTTAGGAAAGACTTTAGGCATGGACATCCGTACGTCGTCTGGTTATCATCCTCAAACGGATGGGTTAACAGAAAGAACTAACCAAACTATCAAACAATTTTTACGTTGTGCTTTAGTGGAAGAGGAAAGGGAATGGTCAGATATACTTTGGATACTAGAGTTTGCCTATAATAATATGGATAATTCCTCTACTACTTTTTCACCCTTCTTTAGCACTTATGGATTCCATCCCAGAAACATCCCAGATTCTGTACAAATTCCTTCTGATATGCCGTCTTTAGAAGACCATATCATGAAAATAACCCACACTCAAGAACTGGCTCAGTATCATTTGGCACAAGCAAAAGAAAAACAAAAGGAAAATTCAGATTTGCATAGGAAAGCACCACCTAAATACTCAGTAGGAGAAAAAGTGTGGTTATCTACAAAAAATTTAAAAATAAAAACTTGCAAAAAATTCTGTCCCAGGTTTATCGGACCATTTTCTATCGAAAAAATAATAAATCCAGTCAGTGTAAAATTAAGTCTGCCAAACCGGTACAAATTTCATTCAGTATTTCATGTGTCACTAATCAAGCCTTGTGATCCAAGAACTAGATTTAAGGACAAACCTACAAGCATTCAGGTAGATGGAGTCCCTGAATTTGAGGTACAAAAGATCGTGAATTCAAAGAGAATTCGAGGTAAATTATTTTATCTTGTTCATTGGAAAGGTTATGGTCCTGAGGAACGAACTTGGGAACCTTTATCACATTTGCAGAATGCCCCTAAAAGTTTGAGACGTTTTCATCTGCAGAATCCAGCTAAACCTAGACCTGTACCTCAGATTTTGGGAGGGCTCTTGAGAGGGGAGTACTGTCATGATTCATCAATCATGCCCCCTTTGCGCAGCAGCAAAGAGATGTTTACCCCGTCAGAAAACCCACCCCTGTCCCGTGCATCCAGCACGCCATAATATGTGTACAATGCAATAGTGTGCTTTGAGTGAAGAAACGTTTTGCTTAATGACTTGTTTATGATTCTTTGCTTTGGGTATTATTGTAACTGTAGCGAGTGTTCAGTATGATCCTTTGCTTAGGGTATTATTGTAATTGTAGCAATTATACAGTGATAGGCTATATCTTAAAAGATACAACTTATTTTCCAAGCTTAGTTATTTTCATGCGCAAGCTTTGTTATTGTAGTACGGAGCATCAGGAGAGGTTTGCCGTCGGGATGGGCTGAGCGCTGTTGACGCACACGCACACGCACGCAGGTAAACGGTGCGCAATACGTTCTTCCTTCCCGGGTGTGGCTCAGCTATAAAAAGCCACACCCAGGTCTTCTCGATGCTTCGTCTTCTTCCACGCTCTCGAAGACAACTCACCAGAGCGCTCCCCTGTTCCTGGACGACCGCTGCAGCCAGGAAATCTCTCGAAGGTCTTTGTGTCTTCAAGCTCGGATTTCAGCATGCGTCCCTGCAAAAAAGAACAAAGCTAAGTGAAACTTTCTTTACTTTTAAATAAGGCGCCCAACGCAAGCAAGCAGCAACTAATTAAAGACTCGAACTAACCTGGCAATATTTCATTGACTTCGGGCTCATCCAGGAAAGAGACAATTGCAACCTGAAAGAAACTAAAAAGAGGCTTTGAGAAGAATATCAAAGTGATAAATAATTGAAGAACAGAAGTTAGAATTTTGTGCTTTGCAAGTTGTTTTCTCTTGTTAAATTATTGTTCCCATCTAGGTGGTGAAGGTGTGAAGAGCTTTTTACAGAATTGTATAAGTAAGTGATATGTATCAAGAGTAGAGGAAGTAGTTGAGAGTTAAGAGAAGTAAAAGTGAAAGAAGTAACTTATTCATGTGCAATTGTTTTCCCTAGGAGAAAGAACTGATTTCTCCTTTTGAATTCAACACTTCAACTCTTCAACTTCAAGAGTCCACATCACATCACCCCTCGACGACAACACGGACGCGACGCCTAGATACTTATTGTCGCAGGTAGGCCTTTTTACAAAGTTAAAACGGAGGTCTTCTTAGTGAAGTGCAAGAAATAGGAGAGAGTGTAGGAAATAAGGATTTAAGTTACATAAGTTTCTTTGTTGCCTCGCAGGTCGACAACCCAGGAACCAGGTAGCGTCCATTATCCGGCCTTCCTCCTTTTTTTCTATTTAATTACCTAGGTGTTCAAATTGATAATCACTAGGTGTTGCCTAGGAATCTGGGAAGTTGGTCCATAACGTCTCTGCGAAATCCAGCTACAAGCAACTCACAGGTAAGAGTTCTTGTGGCCTTGACAAATCCGCTGCCCCCCACAGCAGTTACAAAAAAACGATGCACCGCCTTTCCCTGAGGGTATCCTACCTCGAGCAGGAGCTCCTCAACACCAAAACCCTGCTTGAGACCCTCCACAAGGAGCATGCCGACCTGGCCCGGAAAGTCAACAGCAGCAGCCAGAAGTAGGAGGAGACTGTCCCTTGCCCCTTTTTAAAGACTTCTGGGGGGTGGGATTTGGGAGTTGGGTTTTTTGGACTTTTCATGGACATTCGTTGGGGTTAGGGAGTGGGGGTGGGTTGGGTCTTGCAGGAGATTATTTTTGTAAGGGATATAAATATACTTTAAACTTTATCTTAGCATACGTGTTTTTTTTACTGCTTTTGAGGCTGGTGGGTGGGGTTTTAACAGTAAGTTTGTTTTCCTGAAACTTAAGTGGCATCTTGATTCAAGTTGTGTAATTAATTAATTGCCCAAATGTTTTCAAAACTAAGTGCCTCTCACAGAGTAAGTGAATTCAATAGTCCTAGGACTTTACTAGTGCTAGCGTCAGTCTCTCGTCTCTCCTAATACTCCATTATACTTCCTCCCCCCAAACGCTTATCTTACCTGTAATTTTTCTTTGGAAATAGGGCTAGGCACAGGGCTGGCTGCACGGCAAATGGCGATTAAGGTTGGCAATCCTAGGCACATGAAATGTCCTCATTGCGGTGGTACTAGTGGTGTTACACAGTGGCAGTTGCAGCATCTGAAAAAAAAGAAAATGAAACTTTGTTTGTCCTTACCGCAGCATTAGAACGGTACAATAGAGAATATAGCAGGTGACAGTACACTAGAACAGTGCCACAATGTAGCCTAACAAATGGTAAAGTATTGAAAGTATAACTAGTACTTGCGTTGAATTTCTTTGACATTGGCTACTATTACAAGAAATAGTACTGAAGGTGAAGGACACAGCAGCGTAATAATTTGACACGTCTAGGAGGAGGATGTTCTTGATGACCAATCAAGTTGATGGCGCACATGAAAATCTGCTTTCATTTGCCAATAGTGATTGAGTGTCAAGCTGAGTAAGAATAGAATATATCCTCGGATTCCTTCACCAGCCTGTTGCTATGACCTTATGCTCCCCAGCAAGTGTGTGGAATTATTGCTGTCATTTAGTCACACATCAATCAAAACCACACAGCCCTGGGGAAGAGGGTTAGGGTTCGGAAAATGGATGGGAATGGGGGATTTTGGGAAAGTTTTGTTGCGAGAAGAAAAAAAGCACAGCATGGACAAACAATAATTGAAGATAAAGAAATCTTTGGGTACAGAGCTAACCATAAATCTTTTAAGTGAAATAAAGGAAGTGCATGCACTACTGCATGCATGGTTACTGAAAAGTAAGTAGTACTTTCGACAACCGTGAATGAAAGAATGAGACAGTACAGGGCTGCAGTACCAATTATGCGTTTTCACTTGCCTATCTCTGCACTCAGAGAAACACTTCTTACATTAACTTAGGTTTAAAAAATAGCACAAGTAAAACCTATAGAATGGCTATAGGGATAAATTTAGAAGCAGAGATCAAAGAAATGCAGAGTCACACTCATAGAAGTTCACAGCAACAACATTACTTTAAAGATAATTAGAAAAGAACGGATACTGTATCTGTATGTTGTTGTAGTTGTCCTGTTGAATTTGGTAAGTTGCATGCACCAAACCATTCCTCTTATTAGCGGGACTCCTCCATTCCAGCTGGCGCTCCGTCCATCAATGTTGGTGACCAGAAGACACCCTGTCCACTGCCTGCCTGGCGGATGCTGAATTGCGGCTCGCTAATGTGAAGCCTGACTTCATCCTTTTTTTCCCATTGCACAGACTGTAACCCGGCCTGTAATTATTGATGGAAAAACAGGAAGTGATATTAGAAAACCACTGACAAATAAATATAAGGTATGTACGCTGTGTAGTGCAAAAAGTCACACTTTGAGTTTCCTAATAGACAGTACAATATTTTTGAAAGTGCGTACTCTGTCAAAGTCTCCTTTTGAAGGATAAATAAGTATGGGCGAATTAAATTAGCGGATCTTTCCCCTCAAGCTAGGTGTACTGTAAACTGTGTTTTAGAACAAAATTAGACCTTCCCAGCAGTGCTCCCAGACCCTTACTAAACCTAGTCGCAAAAATGTAGAAGACCCCCAATCAGATCTCAAAAAACGAGGCCTAGTAGAAAAATGGTGACAAAACGTAGTTTGAAAGTAAAGTAGGCCCAAATCCCCCCTTACCCACCGTGGATTGTATTCAAACCACTTGCAAGCAAGCAAAAGTATCCATACCCAGCATCGCTCCAAGACCCGCAAACCCCCCCACAAACAGCCCCCCGCCCAAATAGATGCAATACAATACTGCTAACCCTAACGAGCCCTAAGTTAAGAATAGTGGCAAACACTTTCTTCAACTAGGCCAAATCCCCCCTTTCCCACCATGGATTTTCTTCAAATCACTTGCAACCAAAATTACACATTCCTACAAGTGCTCTAAGACCCCAGAACCCAGTTGCAAAAATCTAGAACACCCCCAAACACATGGAATACTGCTGCCAGTGCTAACCCTAACGAACCCTAAGTTACAAAAAGTGCCAAGAGGCTTTTCAGCATGGATTTTCTCCAAACCACCTTTATCAGGTATTAGACCTTCCCAGCAATGCCCCAAGACCCACCAACCCACCCGCAAAAAAGCACAACACCCCCAAACAGGCAAAAAGCAAAAATGGAAAATCTCATACTTACAATATTTTTCGGCCTTCTTTCGATTCTGTCCAAATGCGCTGTGCAGCTAAGCCCTAACTCCCCTTTTCCACCATGGATTTCCTGAAAAACAAATTCAATCAAAATTAGACTGTGCCAGCAGTGCTCCCAGACCCCAAAACCCACCCACAAACACCCGGAACCCCCCAAATAGCACCTCAAACACAAGCAAGTCAGCAAAAACGCAAAAAAATGTTGCCTCCGATTTTGTCCAAACCACTTTTATCCGGTATTAGACCTTCCCAGCAATGGCCCCAGAGCCGTCAACCCAAGTGGAAACTAGTAGAAGACCCCCAAACAGCCAAAAAGCAAAACTTCAAAAATGGGCACAGAAATTTTCAGGCAAATTTCCAAAATCACTCCGCGTGCGCTCTGCAGCGAGGCCCTAACTCCCCTTTGCCACCATGGATTTTCTTCAAACCACTTGCAATCAAAAGTATCTATACCGAGCAGTGCTCCCAGACCCCGAAACCCACCCACCAACACCAGGAAGCCCCCCAAACAGGCCCCCGAAAACATGATAGTGAGCAAAAAGGCAAAAACTTTTTCAAGTCTGATTTTCGCCAAAACAACTTTTATCCGGTATTAGACCTTCCCAGCAATGCCCCAAGATCCGCCAACCCACCCGCAAAAAAGCACAACACCCACAAACAGGCAAAAAGCAAAAATTGAAAATCTCATACTTACAATATTTTTCGGCCTTCTGTCCAAACGCGCTGTGCAGCTGGGTCATAACTCCACCTTTCCACCATGGATGTCCTAGAAAACAAATGCAATCAACATTACAATGTGCCATCAGTGCTCCCAGACCCCAAAACCCACCCCCAAACACCAGGAACCCACCCAAAAAGGCCCCCGAAAACATGATAGTGAGCAAAAAAGGCAAAACAAAAACTTTTTCAAGTCTGATTTTCGCCAAACCACTTTTATCCGGTATTAGACCTTCCCAGCAATAGCCCCAGAGCAGTCAACCCAGGCGGAAACTAGTAGAAGACCCACAAACAGACAAAAAGCAAAAGTACAAAAATGGGCACTTAGAAATTTTCAGGCAAATTTCCAGAATCACTCCGCGCACGCTTTGCAGCTAGGCCCTAACTCCCCTTTGACACCATGGATTTTCTTCAAACCACTTGCAATCAAAAGTATCCATACACAGCAGTGCTCCCAGACCCCGAAACCCACCCATAAACACCAGGAAGCCCCACAAACAGGCCCCCGAAAGCATGATAGTGAGCCAACAGGCAAAAACTTTTTCAAGTCTGATTTTCGCCAAACCACTTTTCCACCATGGATGTCCTAGAAAACAAATGCAATCAACATTAGACTGTGCCAGCATTGCTCCCAGACCCCAAAACCCACCCCCAAACACCAGGAACCCACCCAAAAAGCCCCCCGAAAACATGATAGTGAGCAAAAAGGCAAAAACTTTTCCAAGTCTGATTTTCGCCAAACCACTTTTATCCGGTATTAGACCTTCCCAGCAATGGCCCCAGAGCCGTCAACTCACCCGCAAAGAAGTAGAACACCCCCACAAGTGCAGTCTTTCTTCATTGGGCGTAATCCAGCCATCTGCTTTGAGGGAAATAGGAGTCTGGAGGAGGAGGATAGAGGAGCATGTTCTTGTGAACTTGTGAACCGGAGGAATGCAGACTGTGGCACCTTCAAATCAATAAGCAAATAAGTGAAGACAGTTCTGCTGATGGGCTTGTTTTTGTGATTAGGCGAATAAACTTTTTATTTATATTGACTTTGCAAAACAAAGAAAGACGGACACACAGGAATAAAAGTGAATAAGGACGAAAAAGAAAGTTATTGATTCATTGGCTCATTTTTCAGGGCTCGGTGTCAGGGAAGAAGAGTTCGTCCTCATACTCTGCGAATTCAGGCAGGAGTAGGTCACCTAACAGAGAAGAAATTCCCTCATCTAAGTTGGTGTCCTCCTCGTCTTCTTCCGGCGTGTATTCTCGTACTTTGTAATTTGGTGGTATGAGGTGCTGATTCATCTTGATCATTGTTAACCTCTCCACATTTTTGGGCGAGAGGTGGGTTCTTTTGCAAGTTACAATGCCACCAGCAGCACTGAAAACACGTTCAGAAGACACGCTTGCGAGTGGGCAAGACAAGTAGTTTATAGCCAGGTTGGAGATCTCTGGCCACAATTCTTTTTTCCCATGCCAATACGCCAATGGGTCATCATGAACATAGACCTCTGTTGAGTCATTCAGATAGTCCTGCACCATCGACTCAAGGTTCTCCACGGTTCCTCCACTTTGCTTACTTTTTGCTGGGACCTTTTGAGAAGCAAACCCAAGCTGAGTTATCCAATCCTCTTCTTCACACAATGTTACTGTTGTGTCTGGTGCAGATGATCCGGTTGCTGGTGTCTTTAATGGCTGAGAGGGAAAATCACTCACTTCTGCCACAGCCACAGGTGCAGAAGTGGATTCTTTTGACTCCGGATGGCCTGCTGATGCCGATATACTGCCTTTTTCCTTCAATTTCCTGCCGTTCTCTTTCAAACCTCATGGCTGACAGAGCTAGCCAACGTTTGTACTTTGAAACTTCTGCGTCACCAAAAGGAAAGAATGCTCTGCCTGCCAGTGCCTTTTTGTAGCGTGGATCCAGAATAGTAGCACAAATGTAATGCTGTTCTGTGTGGATCTTTTGAAGACGTTCATCGCAAAGTAGGCGCTGTAATAATTTCTCTGCCAAATCAAAAGCTTCTTGCTTCTCTTCATCTTTTTGAAACGTAGAAGACACCGCCTTCAGTTGGTGCTCTAGCATGCGCAACAATGGGATAGCTTTTCCCAAATTACAGTCCTCAATGCTGACTGCACGCGTGAAGACCTCAAAAGGATGAAGCATGTCTGTCAGGCTTTTAACTAGCTTCCATTGCTCCGCATGTATCCTCAGGTCCTTCATAGCTGTACCCTGTGTAAAGAAATACTGATCGACTACCGTACACTGCTCATACAGACGCTCAAGCATGTAGAAGGTTGAGTTCCAACGTGTTGCCACCTCCTGGATGAGTGCTTTCTCTGGCAGTCGACGTTCATGTAGCAGGCCCCTCAGATGCTTCCGGGCCTTAAAAGAATGGCTGAAATGTGTGCACATTCTTCGGCAGGTGGTCAGTAACTCGCACACTGGACTTTCTTCGCTCAAGAATTTTTTAACAACCAGGTTTATACAGTGCGCCAAACACGGCACTCTGAAACAGTTACCCATATCCATGGCCTTAACTACATTGGCGCCATTATCTGTGGAAACATAACCAATCTTGCGTTTTCTTGGGGACAGCCATTGAAAGACCTTTGTGTTAAACTCCTGCAAAATGTTTTCTCCTGTATGACTTGTCCCCAGCAGATCCCGCTGCTGTTGCAGGCGTACTTTTTTATTTTATTCCCCAAAAATGTGGCGGGCGGCACACCAGTCTCCTTGGTAAGTGGCGCCACTTGCTTCTTCTGCTCCTTACTGGCAACTTTCTTGCTAGAGGAGATACGAGGAACTTTTTTTGGGGCCATCTTCTTCAGATGTCAGAACAGCAGGCCGCAGTTGCACGAGTTGCAGAGTTGTCTTGTCTGTGGCCACACGTGACGTTGCGTGACGTTATGCTGCACACACCGCTGCAGGACTTTTTCCTGGCACTGGTGGTTCTCTTGTGCACCTAAAAGCAATGGAAGACAGAGGAACATCAGTTATACACCCCAAAAAGTCAAAAAACACGCACAAATCAGCACAATCCCATGCCATCCATGCCCTCAAAGATGTTTAAATTCAAGACACCCCACAGAAAGACTAGGCCCATGCAACACTCACTACCCCTGGGCATAAAGGATGAAAGCTAGGCAAAATGGGTGCAGGCCTGAGAACACTGCCTGCCTTCAAAATGGCCCCTTGCCCCCCAGCACATGGCCAGGGCCTGCCTGTATCAGCACTCAAAATGGCCCAACCCACATGGCCAGTCCCAACAACACCCCCAAAAAGTCGAAAAACACATAAAAATCACCACAATCCCATGCCATCCATGCCCTCCATGATGTTTACATTAAAGAGACCCCACAGAAAGACTCGGTCCATGCACCACTCAATACCCCTGGGCAAAAGGCCCCAATAGCAGCCAAAAAAATCGAAAAACACACAAAAATCAGCACAATCCCATGCCATCCATGCCCTCAATGATGTTTAAATTCAAGACACCCCACAGAAAGACTAGGCCCATGCACCACTCACCCTCCCTGGGCATAAAGGATGAAAGCTAGGCAAAATGGGTGCAGGCCTGAGAACACTGTCTGCCTTCAAAATGGCCCCTTGCCCCCCAGCACATGGCCAGGGCCTGCCTGTACCAGCACTCAAAATGGCCCCAAACCACATGGCCAGTCCCCAACAGCAGCCAAAAAAATCGAAAAACACTAAAAAATCAGCACAATCCCATGCCATCCATGCCCTACATGATGTTTACATTAAAGAGACCCCACAGAAAGATTCAGTCCATGCACCACTCACTACCCCTGGGCCAAAGGCCCCAACAGCAGCCAAAACAATCATAAAACACACACAAATCAGCACAATCCCATGCCATCCATGCCCTCCATGGTGTTTACATTAAAGAGACCCCACAGAAAGACTCAGGCCATGCACCATTCACTACCCCTGGGCAAAAGGCCCTAACAACAGTCCAAAAATCGGAAATTCCAAAATTGTAGTTGCGGCAACTGTAATGCCCCAAACAAACTTACTTGTGAAATTTCTAATCCATAGGTGATCCAAAGAAAGTCAAAAAGGCCTCAAATCCAAATATCCAGCAGCATCCACAAAAAGTAATCCTTCCAGGTCAAGATCCAAATGAAAGTGACCAGCACATGAAGAAAGCACTGGGAGGAGCCTGCTGGTCAGGAACAGGAAGTTGGAGACTGTGGGGCACTTCCTTCCTCCCCCCACCCAAAATGGACTTCTTGCAAAAAAAAGTGTAGGCAAATGTCAACCTGAGGAGTTATTCTGATAAAAATCATCATTTTCAGAAGGTTTATGCTGCTTGCTGTTGGATTTCTTGTGCAGAATTGCAAATTTTGCAATTTTGCGAGTGCGAGATTGTTGCTGCCCGCCGCATCTACGTGTTCGCAATTGCGAACTCTTGCGATGCGTGCTGTGCAAGGTGGCAAGCTGCGATGACTTAATCGCGGTCGCCAAACTCCCGCGAGATCCCGCAGCAAGATCCAAATTGACGCAGCACACGCAAAATATGGAGAAAAACAACTCTGCAAACGCTGAATGACGGTAAGTGAACGCGGCGCGCTGCAATATTGTATCACCAAGCAAAAAAATCCGCTGCGTGTGAATTTGCGGATTTTCGGCAAACTCGCAAGAGTTCGCGGATTGCGAATTTGCAGAAAATCCGCAAATTCCGCCAGTGGAACGGATTTTACGCCCATGCTTACAAATGCTGTTCTTTTACAGCTAGCTTGTCTTTCCCAGTGACATTCAAGATCGTGGTTCCAATTGGTACAATGCTAAAAATTATTTTCTATAGATTCGCGTTGCGAACAGTCTGTTTGCTCATGATGTTTACAGCCTTGTAACCATAGCTACGCCTGTTTCACCAGTGGCGAGCGCTATATCTTCGCCAGCTTACAACCGGCCTATCAGAGCGCGGAGGTCTAGATACCACGTGGGCCTCCACCCAATTGGATCGCGCAATATAACGTTGCTCTCTCCTGCCGTTCGGTGCCTCCCCAGTCGGTTCAGACGCCGGCCACGGAGTACCGACGGTCAGGTAAGAGTGCTCCCCGTTCCCCCACCGCAGTGATAAAAATATAGATTTGGAACAGGTAGCCCTTTAAGTTATTGCGCTCCCTACTAGCGCTTCACGAGTAGTTTCATAACAACCATTTTTCTCGGAGACTTGATAGTGGGGATTTTCACCAAAGCCTTTACTTTGTTTACCGGATCCAAACGGGCTGATCATTCATTCGGCATAGCCCGTTTTCCTTTGTACTTTCTAGTCTATAGGAGGGTGATTGTATGAAGGTTTCTGCACATTGTGACAAACATGGTATTACTTTTACATGTTCTATAGAGCGGTGCTTCACTCTGCTCCTGAGCCACTGCCAGGTGGGGTGAGGTCTTCATATCTTACAGACTATGGTAAGATTTTGTATTTTTACGCATTTGGAATGTAAAGTGTATATCCAAATATTAGACATCTGATTACACTACTGTTATGAGTGCTTATGTCAGCTCCATCTAGTTCGACATAGTCTAAGGTCTATACTGATTGGACCTAACTGTTATGTGAGTTTATAGGTGTATACATCCAGTCTGACACTCAATCCTCTTTTTTATTTCTAACCTTCCAGTGAACAACACTATCTGTAATCTTACGACAAGATATTGCACTTGGAAACTGCAGGTGACATTTGCACTTGTTTGTTTTTACACTATTTCTTAGTTGTCACTTTTTATTTTCACATCTTGCAGTAGCATTCTTTTTGTTATATGGTCCTGATGAAAGCAAGGACAAATATGTCCTAAATTGCTGAAACATGTCGACCTGGTTCCACCTTAGACAGCCCATTCTTTCTAACTGTCTTTGACAAAAATTTTAATCTTGGTCAAGCGAGCATCATTTGAATAAAGTTGATTCTATGCTCCCTTACCCAATTTTATAACACATTGTTTATGTTTTTTCCACGTTCATTTGCACTGCACTCCCTAGTCATACCACATCTTACCACTTTACAAGGTTTCATAGAGTGGTAGACCATACTGTTGTTGGTACAGCGAAGGTGACCTTATTACCATCTGGTCTCCTTACGCCTGTGACAATACACACTCACACGGATGGTCTGGACAAATCCCAAATGATGAAGGGCGGATCCGAGTGGTGACTGAGGGGTATTTTTCTCCATCCATTGAGATGTCATTGCATACCACACTTCTGTTCACTCAATTTAAGGGTGTTGTACAGTTGGTCTGGTGTCTGTCATTTGTAAACTCTTCCCTTCTCTAGACCCTCTGGTACTTTTGTTGTTGTTGTTCAAAATAGATACAACATTTCATTGTGTTACATGTTAGTGTGCTGTATTTTTCTTCTTAATGTATCATCGCTGAAATAAAGGTAATGATGATTCCTCACTAATAACATATCGCTAGAGACTGCACAAAGCATGCCCCATACCCAAATACTTTAAAAAAAATGCACCAACTTCTAGTTCTTTTTTTTCCTCCTTCATCATGGGGACATCCCCGAGTTCTGCAATTGATGACAAACATCTTTGTTGATATTATTAGCAGTCAATCAGATTATTATCTTTTGATCTACCGGTCCTGCGATGTTATGAAGTTAGCAGGCTAGTGGTTGTGGGTGGAGCCCAGGGGGAACAGGAGGAGGAGGAGATGGACAGAGGAAGGGGCAGTCAGAGTAGGGACAGGAGACAGGCTGGTTGCAACAGAATAAAGCTCCAGTAACATAAGTAATTGTGTCTGTGGTTATTTGTAGCGGGATGCTACAACTGGCGACGAGGGTGGGATGTCACTGACTGCAGCCCACAAGATCGTGTAAAGACACCCTGTCCCCTTGCAGCGTCGAGGGAAGAGCTCCGCTGCCGAATGAAGCTGAGGCCTGATGAGTGAGGTCGAGAACAAGTGACCGCGGACTTAAAGACGCCGGGGAATCCCGACCTGGGAGCGCTGAAACACTCGGTCGAAGAAACCCTTGAGCGCGAGTCCCGCCGGGGGGGTGTCGCCCAGCAGCCATGAAAAAAACAGGAGTCGGGAGCCCACTCCGACCCTGTCCAGTGCCCCACAGTGAGTAAAGAGGCGCCCTGGTGGAGAGGACGCTGCCCCGAGAAGCTGCCGTCAAGCGCGGCCAAGCGCACCAGAACCGGAGCCTGTGCCATTGGAGGTGCCTACCTCACGCCTGATGCGTGGGTTTTGGCACGCGGTCGGCGGAGAAAAGCGGGAAACCGAGAGCAAGGTGGGAGCCCACCCCAGCCTTACCTGGTCGCAGCAACAGATGAAGAGAGGAAGACCCTGAAGTGTGCTGCCTCCGAGAACTGCCAACCGGTGAGTCCAGAGTGGACGAGTGATCGAGTGAGCAGGGAGAGAGAGCCTTGTGTGCCTGCAGTGACGGCGGCCATCTTGAAGTCAGGCACGTTTCAAGACAAACCCCTTGACTGTTACACGGCGGCCATTTTGAAGTCAGGCACTGGGCAAAGAAACAAGCATTGGCAAATAAACAAGCATTGGCACCAGAAACTAAACAAGCATTGGCAAATAAACACGCATTGGCGCCTGAAACTAAACAAGCATTGGCAAATAAACAAGCATTGGCAAGTAAACAAGCACTGGCAAGTAAACCAGCATTGGCAAAGAAACAAGCATTGGTGAGACCAAGTGAGATTGATAAAGACACAAACAAGCACTGGACTCGACGTCTAAGCAAACATTACGTAGAAGCGAATAGGAAGCGGGTGACACCTACTGCAAAATGGTGTCTGACGACGAAGGTAATCTGCCTCAACTGAATGACGCCAGCCCAAAGGCTATAGGTGGGTCGCACCTGCGAGCACCCGAGCCTCTCAAAGTGACCACTGGGGGAAGCATGGGTCCCAGATGGCAAGAATGGCTAGAAGAGTTTGAAGATTACATCGAAGGATCGGAAGTGATTGTGGACAAAAAGAAGTTGATTGCCCTGCGCAACCTGGCGGGGCGATAAATAGTTAAAATAATCAAGGACCTTCCTGCTGCTGAGGCGGATACTTATGACAAAGTGCGTGACGCCTTGAATAAAAGATTTCTTCACAAAAAGAATGTAGACTACGAACGCCATACGTTCCACTCTGCTCGTCAAGGGAAGGATGAACCCATGAGTGCCTTCATGATGCGCCTGCGGAGACTAGCCAAACATTGTGAATTTGATAATTTCTCAACAGATGCTGCATTTAAATCACAAATAATAGATGGATGTTACTCCGATCAACTTAGGAGGCGCCTACTGAGAAAAGTACATGAACTAGATGACATAGAGGAGATGACACGAGTTTATGATCAGGCGGAGGAGAATACAGCTGATATTGAAACAGGACACAAAGGAAGTCATGAACAAGTGCGATGTGTGCACGCCAAAAGTGACAGTCGAAGGAGTTCGAGAGACAGACAATGGAGGTCACGCACATCCTCTCGTCAAGAACAATCAAAATATCAGCGGCGAGAGCCGTGGAAGAAAGAGAGAAAACCTGAAGGAGTGAGGAAATGTTACTGATGTGGGTATGATTACCCCCATGTGGACAGTTGCCCTGCCATGGGTCAGAGATGTCGGAAGTGCGGTCGAACTAATCACTTCGAAGTGATGTGTGGGGACTACAACAAGGAGAAACGAAGTGGTGCCACAAGGACATCCCAACCTGACACACGAAGCAGTGCCCCAAGAATGTCTCGGTCCGACACCCGAAGACACCATGCGCGAGCTGTCCAAGACCAGACTGAGCAGTCCTCTGGGTCGTCACACTCTAGCAGAGAGTCACGTCGGTCCAGGTGGGAACGGAGGTCACCCTCCAAGGAATCCAGACCATCATCCCGAGACTCAGCATACACCATTGAATACCTGAACCTAGCGGCAGATCCGGACCAGCTTAAGAAATATCCTCGGCTGGATATCAAAGTTGGCAATCATGACACAAAGTTCGTGTTAGACTCCGGCGCATCCCTAAACTACATTCCGGTCACCGAATACGAAAGAATGAGTCCACGGCCTCCTCTGACATTTGCACCCGTGAGAGTCTTCACGTGGATGGCTAAGAAGCCACTTCCCTGCCTGGGGAAGTTCTCGACGACCCTTAAACATGACAACACAACCATATCAGCAGTCATCCACGTTATCAAGGGCCCAGAAGCAGACTGTCTACTGAGCTTGCCGACAGCTGAACATCTTCACCTAGTGGAAATCCTTTTCAAGGTCAGCGACAACCAAGATGTGACCCGCCAGCTTCCCAGACTATTTCAAGGATTAAGCAAATTGAAAGACTGTCAAGTGCGATTGCATATTAATGAACAAGTCAGACCCGTCGCTCAACACCCTCGACGGGTACCATTCCATCTACAGGCCGCTGTTGAGGAGGAGCTCCAGGATCTGTTAGCTGCAGATATCATCGAGCGCACTGATGGCCCAACACCGTGGGTATCACCGGTAGTTATTGTCCCGAAGAAGGGCACGGCCAGCAAAGTCAGACTCTGTGTGGACATGCGCCTGCCCAACACTGCAATCGAAAGAGAACGACACCCGGGACCACATCTGAGCGATGTGATCGCAGCTCTCAATGGGGCCACAGTGTTTTCCAAGTTGGATTTAAATAAAGGATACCATCAGCTGGAACTGGATGTAGGGTCAAGATATATCACCACCTTTGCAACCCATCTGGGGTTGTTCAGATATAAAAGACTGAGCTTTGGAGTTTCCTCAGCGGACGAAATATTTCAGGAAGCAATTCGGCAAGTCATTCACAACATTCCCAACACGCTCAACTATAGCGATGACATCCTTGTCTATGGTTCCGATCTACGAGAGCACGATATCGCACTCAATCGTGTCTGCCATGCCCTATTGGAGGCGAACCTGACTCTAAACAAAGAGAAGTGCGAATTCCACCAGGCCACACTGAAGTTCTTTGGCCATATCTTCTCTGGCGCTGGTATGAAGCCTGATCCTGATAAAATTGTGACTTTAAACAACACCAAGAGTCCCCAGGACGTCAGTGAGCTCAGGTCGTTTCTCGGAATGGCCAGTTACTGCGCTCGCTATAACAGGGACTATGCAACAATCAGCCATCCCCTCCGCATCTTAACCAAACAAGGTCAACAATTCGAATGGACTCCCCAATGCGAGCAATCATTCAAGGAGATCAAGAGAGCGGTGGAATCTGCGGATCACCTGTCATATTTTAACCCAAAGCGAAAGACTGAGATAACTGTGGATGCCAGCCCCGTTGGGCTTGGAGCCATCCTAGCACAATATGAGAATGACTCAGATCAACGTCGTATCATTGCATATGCAAGTCGTAGTCTGACTGACCCGGAACGGGCCTACTCGCAGCCCGAAAAAGACAGCCTAGCCGTAGTGTGGGCATGTGAACATTTTCATGTTTTCATATACGGCAAACACTTCACCCTAATCACAGACCATCAAGCTCTCGTCACCATTTATGGAAACCCACGATCCAAGATGCCCCCGAGGATTGAAAGGTGGGGCCTACGGTTACAGGAATATACATTCACCATAATCCACAAACCTGGGAAGTCTGAAAACCCAGTGGACTACATGTCCCGGCACCCACTTGCATCGTCAGTCTCTAATCCATCCATTGCGGAAGAGTACATACACTTCGTGACTGACCAAGCCCTACCTCCAGCTATCCCCATGGATACCATTCGAGAGAGTACGGCCCAAGACGTCATCCTGCAGAAAGTCCTTCGCAGGGTTCGAAACAATCGGTGGAGACGCGATCCTCAGGATGAAGATACTGATCCCATTGTTAAACGTGAAATGCAAGCCTTCCGGGATGTATGTGGCGAACTGTCAGCTGCCACTGACGGCATACTACTGCGAGATCAGAGGATTGTGATCCCCACTCAACTGAGACAAGGAGTGGTTGCTCTTGCACATGAAGGGCATCGGGGGATTGTGTCAACCAAACGTGCGCTAAGGGAACGAGTATGGTTTCCGTATCTCGATCAATTGGTGGAAGCCACCTTGAAGGATGGTCACCTCTGTCAGCTCACCGTCAAAAGTGATCCTCCAGCACCATTGCACATGACCACCCTGCCCCTTGGAGTGTGGCAAGAGATTGCCATTGATTTCTATGGACCCCTGTCATCGGGCAAATATGTGCTGGCCATCATTGATGAGCATTCTCGATATCCCATTGCATGCTTCGTACCGTCTACAAATGCCTCTAGTACTCTCAAAGTACTTGATGAAGTCTTTGCAACATGGGGAGTTCCCAAGACAGTGAAAACAGACAATGGGCTCCCTTTCAATGGGCAAGACTTTGCAGCGTTTGCGAAACACCTAGATTTTCATCATAGTAGGATTACACCCCTCTGGCCACAGGCAAACGGGACAATCGAAAGATTCATGGCCACGCTCAAGAAGACCTTTCAACATGCTACCGCGGAAGGAAGAGATCTGCAAGTGGCACTCAATGAGGTCCTCCGAGCTTACCGCACAACTCCTCACGCAATGACTGGCCAGTGCCCAGCGACACTCATGCTGGGACGCCCCATGAGGAATCGCATTCCAGCGTGGGATGGAGCCTTGAGAGCATCATCATCCGCAAGAGATCATCAAGAAATGATGGCAACCGACAAGCGCAATAAAGATAAAATGAAGTCATATGCAGATCACCGGAGAAGAGCGAGGTCACTATCATTACATGAAGGGGACCATGTTCTCGTCAAGCAAGAGCAGCAGAGAAAGACCGACTGTCTGTTCAAGGATGAACCATTGCTGATCACAAAGAGGAAAGGAACTATGCTGACAGCGGAGTCCAAGCAGCGGCGAGTCACGAGAAACATCTCGCACTTTAAGAAATTGTCACGAGATACCACCAGAACCATGACGAGTGAAATGGACATTCCCAGTTCGGAAGAACCACATTCAATTGGTCGTGAGAACACTGCTCCGATCAATGAGACACTGAGTAATACTAGTCCGAGAGCCAGGTCGCCACGACCTCATCGTGACATACGTCCACCCAAAAGACTCATCGAAGAGATGGACTGAGAAGTCAGTATGTTTGTTTGTTTTGTTACAAAAGGGGGAGATGTTATGAAGTTAGCAGGCTAGTGGTTGTGGGTGGAGCCCAGAGGGAATAGGAAGAGGTGGAGATGGACAGAGGAAGGGGCAGTCAGAGTATGGACAGGAGACAGGCTGGTTGCAACAGAATAAAGCTCCAGTAACATAAGTAATTATGTCTGTGGTTATTTGTAGCGGGATGCTACATGCAGGAGTCCTGCAGCAAAAGATATACATACATTGTGTACCTTTATTTCTCAAAAACTACAAAACGAATTTACGACAACTTCCAAAATGCACACTTTCTGGCTAAAGATCTAGCTTTGTACCAAATTTGATATTATTCCTTTCATCCTTTTTGGCTATAGAGTTTTTAGAAAGTTCCTATTTTAAATGGCATATGGAAAACGTGTTTTGGGCCCCAATTTTTCTCGGCCCCCACTAAATGGCTCGCCTTGCACCTTTCTGAGAAGGAACTGAGGTGGATGAACTTGTATTTGGACAGTTTCATGAAGATTCATCAAACGGTGCCAAAGTTAAAGCAAAATCAACTCCTTTCTGCTTGTGGCTGGAAGGTGCCCATTCCTGTGCAAAAACAATCCAGCCTACAACACAGGCACACTCGCACCATGGTACAAGGTTGCCTGCGTTGGCACTAGGCTACCAAAATGGTACCAGCACTGTGGGAAAGGACAGAAATGCACAGTATTAAGTTAATACAGTGCAGTGCTGCCCTTTCACTTAGACAAAGGGGAAGCGCCGCAAGGTGACTTGCTGTACTGCGCTGCCCTATGTCAAAATCCCATTAAATGTGGCCTAAAATTATATGTCCAAGAATGCAATGTGCAGCAGTCTTCAAATGTTGGCATTGCTGATGGTGTGATACATTATATGGGGCCCCTTTGCAGCTGTGATTAGGCTGTCTCTAGAAATTAGCAGAGCTGGCCCATCATAAAACCCATTGCTTTAACATCTGAAAGGTACAGACATAAAGATTATTTAGCCTTCACGCGTGAAAGAAATGATTTTCGTTTCTTAGATGTCCATCTCATGTCATTCGTCCAAAGTCATTTAAATAGCCTGCATTCCTTCCCAGAAACCATAAGGGAAGATGGGACATGCCCCCAAGCACTGTCTCTGTGAAGTAAACGATATTTTAAAAACTGCTTCCACACACAAACACCACACTGCTTGGGCTCACAAGCACCAACTTCCTTCAAGCAGAGTGACGGACTCTGTGCTTCGAGTATTGTTATGTCAGAATTTGCTTATATTAGCTTAACTTTCAACACATATAACACTTTACAAAATAGATAAAAATGTGTGTACAATTATCCAATATCAATGTACAAAATGCAAAATTTCGATTGTGTTAGGAACCTCTTTGTAAAAAATATATTTACATACTCTTAAAATATAAACAAATCAGGGATATGTCTGCTGATCAATCTAGCACTGTCTGTCATTTCTGTATTAGGACCTGAGAAAATTGAGCACCTTTTGTAAACGTCCGAAAATACATAGGAGCCTATTTACAGGCTGGTGTGAGTCGCTATTGTGGTGCAAGAGCAACACAAACCTTAAGTCAGATATATCAAGCCTAGTAAGGCCACTTTGTATGGTCTTGAGTGGCTCCTTAAATTTGGCTCAAGGCAATGCAGTGCAAATCACTGTGTTGCCTTATTCTGCGCTGAAAAGCATTCAGTGGGTGTTGCATGGGTGTTCCCATGCAACTCCCATGGTTTTTGGCGCATACCCAGATTTACCAGTACTGGTAAACTTGGGAATGTGCCAAAAAGATACGCCTTCCCAGGAGAGGTGTAACAAGGACAAATGTCATCATTTCTCTTCGTTACTTCCTCTTTCTATGTGTGCTGAATTATGCAGCACACATAGAGAATTATGCCTCTCAGGATTGTTTTTGTGCAGGAAGATGTCGCTGTATTGCCTAAAAAGCAGTGCATTTCTGCCCTTTCCCTGTCATGCAGTGCAATGACTTATTGCTCTGCACTGCGTGACTTTTCCATAGTTTGTGTGAAAGGTGTGGCTGGAGAGAAGTGTTGTAAGATGTTTTACGCGTGTACCTCTAGAACTGGCTCTGTGAGTTCTTTCCTGGAAATGGGTTTGTTGTGTTCTAGCCTCCCGGCTGAGGCGTGGGCTTGTGTATCTGTCTCAATAACATCATATTAGGGATGGTGTTCTCTGGGTCCCAGGCTGCAGCATTGAAACACTCCTCTCAATAAATACCCTGCGAGCCCAGACCCTTGTCTCACTCTGATCTTGTCTCTTCCTGCAATCTTCCTGTTGAATGGCTTCCTCATCCCCCGCCGGCAGGATGCCCGATTCATCGGAGAAGAAAATGTTCCTCATCGACGTGGACTGTGGGACGGATGATGCCCAAGCAATCATGATGGCTCTGGCAGCTCCTCATGTGAAAGTGCTGGCCATTACATGTGTTGAGGGCAACACCACGCTGGACAACGTCTGTAAAAATGTGTTGCGGGTGCTGAAAGTCTGCAATAGATGTGACGTGAGTACAGAGCTTCCTCTAGCTGGTGAGGTGGGGATGTTTTCTTTTACTTTAGTATCACCCGTTCCATCCTGTATGACAGAAAGCATGATAGTAGGGCCAACTCAGCCTTCCATCCTGCCGATTAACTCAGTAATATAGCTACTGATGTTTTGGGAGATTAGAAATTGTTTTTTGTCATATATGCGCTAGATGCATACTAATGTGATAATGTAAAGTGTAGACCACTAAGCATAGAACGCGGTGCCCTGGGCACACTTTCAGCACTTTACCCTGCTTACAACAGGTCAGTGCACCTACTGCAGAATTATAGATGCAATTTGCAGGTTCAAAAATCATTAGTCTATGCTTAGCTTTTTATCCTGTGGAGTGACTAAAATGAGTTACAGTATTGAAGGCGTTTCATTCCACCTGCATTTCCCTGGTGAGTGGGATGGGGCCCTTGGAGGGCAGTTTTGAAAGCCCAGGGACGCTCCTGTTGCCTCTGACTCCTATTCCAACTCCACAAGGTTAATTAGGGCAGGCATGGAGCGGCTTGTAGAACAGGTGACTCCAACCAGCTGATAGTGAGCTACCAGTAGCTCCCAGACATCTTCAGAGTAGCTCACAGCCTTGGGTTCATTTTTAAATAGGCACAATGCAATAAATTCCTTTAAAGTTAAGGAAAGCCTGTGTTTATTTTACATTATTATCATCAGGCAGCAGATAGCAGAGCCTGTGAAGGAGCAGTGCTCAGTCATATTTATGACCCAAAGGCAACAACTGGAGCACTGAGGTATTTAATTCCTAATAAATGCTCTTGTCAACTTGTTATTGGAGCTGTGGCCAAAATTATGTTTCGGAATGCTTTTAAATAGGAGAAAATGTAAATGGAAAGTTACCTTAATGGTTAGGTTAACTCTTCATTGTAATGTTCTCCCATTTCAAAGTATTACAAACAACAGACCTCCTGCACCCTGTGGACAGTAAACACTGCCATGAGTATTACTGAGAAATGCAACCATTTTTAAAAATGAGATAAATTTAAAGTGCCGAAAAATGTTCCACAGTAGGATTATTTTTGCAGAACATTTATCTGCATTTTACATTTTTCCCATTTTAAAAATGATTTTATGTTTGTGTCATACATGTTACATATATTGAAAGGTATGTCCTGTTCTACAAGTACATACAACACAGGCTCTCAGTCACCCCTACAAATATATCCCTTTCATCTGCACACATGTTCATACATCCTCAAAGACCACCCTCTCACTGACACACATGGCATCCTTGTCATAGTGCCCCAAGTCAAAGTATTTTGTTTAAACCATCGTTTCTGACTCTTTGGACATTAGACTCCGAGTAAATAAAGCTGGGTGTGGGGGTGTCTGGTAACAATGCACTAGTTGTTTACCTTCAGTAGCTCACTATGATTTTCACTGATCAGAAGTAGCTCCCACTACAGAAAAGTTTCAAGAACCCTGTTCTAGAGAGAGGGAGGAGGAAAGATGTGATTAATTTGTGGAAACATTACTGCTCTACCAGTGACATAACCAGTGTGTCATTGACCTTAGTGCTAGACAGTGGTGGCTGGCATCAACAGCGTGGGTGCATGTGCTCAAATAAAATAAAAAAAATATAAAAATAAATGGGTGCATGTGCACAAATAAACTTAAAATATATTAAAAGTAAACTTACGATAGGACAGATCCTCCTGTTTCGGACCTCTTGCAACTGAAGCTCAGCCACCAGGAAACTCCCGAGACCAATCCTGGCGCTGCTCTCATGCTGTTAGAGCAGCACCCTGATTGCACAGGGCTGCCTCATTTGGTGCTCCCCAGCACTCTGGAGGCCTGCAATTGCTCTAACCCAGCTGTCTTAAGACAATTGGGTTAGACATTTCAAAGTGCGCATGTCTGGCTGGTCATCTCAAGACAGGCAGCCAAAGAGACTTGCGTACTCTAAAAGTGCACATTCAGCCCACCCTTCTGCTGTCATTCAGCAACGGCCCTTCACCCATCCTGAAGCTCTGTTGAGGACAGGAGAAATAAAAATAAAATGATAATGAATTAAAATGTTATTCTTCATCTCAGGCTTTGGGGAGAATTTTAAGTGGGGAGGCACTTCTCCGCTCAAATGGAGGAGCTGCCCCTGGAGCTAGGGGGAATGGGCATCTTGCCCCCTGTTTTAGCTGTGAAATAAAGCAATATTCAGGGTTCAGTGGGCCCCTCAGGTCTCTGGACCTCTGTAACTCTGCGACTGCAGCACACATTCATGCTGCACCCCTGCACACTATCCTAAGGGATATGCCATACGGAACACAACTACAAGTGTGCATTCAGCTGTATATTTTCAAAGGCAGGCTCCAAAGATTTCACTTGGTGAGATTTCCACCAAGAGGCTACTTTTAATCACTGTAAAGTTGGGGTAAGAGGCATGAGAGAGGAAACCTGAGGGCTTTGCTTGAAATAGAAAAATATACACTGAAGTCACATGAGTTGTAGGCCATGTTCTGGCAACAGAAAGGGGGTCGAGTCATGATTGGTGAAGTCTGTAAAGAAATTTGTGACAAGGACAAATGTGAAAATAAAACAGAATATTAGGTTCAAGCCTGCGAGAGCATGCACTAGTGCATGCACCTCTCTTGTGAGACACTGTTTTATGCAAAAAGGGGTTTGGAGCCCGCCCGCTGCTCACCATTTTTAGGCCTGCATGGCACTATTTTACAGCATTGTAATTTGTCGTGGCGGGCCTAACGTAATTTTCATTCCTCTTTGTGGAGCAGGGACCAAATGCTGATTGATTCAACAACTGCTCCTGACATGATTAAGGTAGTATTTTGTTCTGTTAAACGGTTATTACCATGCAAACCGAAGATGTGTGACTGGCAAGAACATTCCCAGCAGAACAAACAAAATTGCAAATATTTATTTTCTAAAGTAATGTTTCTTTTATTTTGCCAAGTCTTCTTTTCTCATTTCGCACTCATATTTTTTGTTTTTCCTCAGCTGTCCTCAAAAGATGCAGGTTATTTTTTTGCAAAGCAACAGTCTTTCTTTCTTATATGTAATTTCTGGAATGATGCTTTCACACATAATCATGCAGGCCAACCCAATCCACCCACTCCAATCTATGCCAATCCACCCCACATCAATCCGCCCCACTCAATTCAATCCAACCCAGACTAATCCAGCCCACTTTAGTCCAAACCACTCACCCCAGTCCAATCCACTCCAACCCATCAGACTCCAAGCCTCCCCACTCCAATCTGCCTCACTGTAAATCATTCCACTCTAATCCAAAACAATCCCACTCAAATCCAAAACAATCTGACACAATCCAAAATAATCTGCCCCACTGCATTCTGCCCCACTCCAATCCAAAACAATCTGCCCACCCCAATCCTCCACACTCCAATACAAAACAATCTGCACTACTCCAATCGGCCCCAACCCAATCTAAAACAATATACACCACTCCAATCTTCCCAACTCAAATGTAAAACAATCTGCCCCACTTCAATCTGCCCCACTCCAATCTGCCCACCTCCAATTACAAAACAGTTTGTCTCACTCAAATCTAAAGTAATCACAAGGAGATGATGGACGGAGTGCTTAAACTTTTCAGACACTCACCACCAGTCACAGATCTGGTTTGAATACATCCTCGTTCTTTACCTCATTTCACACCACAGTTCAGCCTCACTCCAATTTAAAACAGTTTACTCAACTCCAATCTGCCCCACACCCATCCAAAACAATTCACCCCACTCCAATCCAGAACAATCTGCCCTACTCAATCCACCCTCTCCATCCCAATACACCCATTCCAATCATCCACAATCCACCCCATTCCAATCCACCCCAATCCAATCTACTCCACTCCAATCTAACTCACCCCAATCCACCCCACTCCCTCAATAGTGCACCCCACTCCAATAAAACACAATCTGCCCCACTCCAATCTGCCCCACAATACATCCCACTACAATCTAAAACAATCTGCCCCACTCCATCCAAAACAACCTGCCCCACTTCAATCCAAAACAATCTTCCCCAATCCAATCCAAAACAATCTGCCCCACTCAAATCAAAAACAATGTGCCCCACTCCAAACCAAAACAATCATCCCTAATCCAATGGGCCCCACTCCATTCTGCCCCAATCCAATCCAAAACAGTGTGCCCCACTCTAATCCAATCCATCCCACTCCAATCCAATCCACCTCACTTTACCCTAATCCAATCCACTTTACCCCAATGCAATCTACCCCACTTCAATCTAATCCACCTCACTTCAATCCAATCCACCTCACTGTATCCCAATCCAATCCACCTCACCCCAATGTAATCTACCCCACTTCAATCCAATCCACCCCAATCCAGCCAAATCCAATCTACCCCACTGCAATCCACTCCATCTAATCCGCCCTACCTCAGTCCATTTTACCTCACTCCAATACAATCCACCTCAATACAATCCACCCCATATCTACCACAATCAATCACTCCAATCCAGTCCAGCGCACTGGAGTCCAATCTACTTGATTCCAATCCACCACACCCCATGCCAATCCCATTCACCCTACTCCATTCCACCCCTCCCCATTCCACCCCACTACAGTCCAACCCATTCCACTCTAATTCACCCCACCTTTATCCATTCTGTTCCACCCCACCCTATTTCTATTCACCACACTCCAATTTAATTCACCCCATCTAGTACACTCCAATACACCCCACTCTACTGCAGTCCAATCTACCCGCTCTATTCCAATCCACCCCACTCTACCCCATCCAATCCACCACACCCCAGTTAAGTCCATCCCACTCAATCCAATCCAAAACAATCTGCCCACTGCAATCTTTCACAGCCCAATCATAATCTACCCAGATCCAAAGCAATCTGCCCCACTCCTCTGCCCCATTCCTGTCTAAAACAATCTGCCTCGTTCCAATCCAACACAATCTGCACTACTCCAATGTGCCCCACTCAAATCTAAAACAATCAGCACCACTACAATCTGCCCCACACAAATCTAAAACAATCTGCCCCACTTCAATCTGCCCCCTTCAATCCCAAAACAGTCTGTCGCATTCCAATATAGAATAATATTGCCCACTTTAATCCAAAACAATTGGCCTCACTCCAATCCAAAACAATCTGCTCCACTCCAACCTGCCCCACTTCAATCCAAAATAACATGCAGCACTCCAATCTGGCACACTCCAATTGGCCCCACTCCACTCCAATACAGCCCACTTCACCCCAATCCAACCTCTCCATACCAATACACCCCGCTCCAATCCACCAAAATCCACCCCATTCCAAGCCAATCCAATACAATCTACACCAACCGAATTCAATCCATCCCAATCCAGCCTAATGCAATCTACCCCACTCCAATCCAATCCACCTCACTCCCATCCAACCCAACCCACTCCCTCCCCAATCCACCCCACTCTAATCCAAAATAATCTGCCCCATTCAATCCATAACAATTTGCCCCACTTTAATCCAAAACAATCTGCCCCCCTCCAATCAAAAACAATGTGTCCCACTCCAATGCAAAACAATCTGTCACACTCAATCCAAAACAATCTGCCCCCTCCAATCCAAAACAATGATCCAAAACAATGTGCCCCACTCCATTGCAAAACAATGTGCCCCACTCCAATCTGCCCCACTTCAATCCAAAACAATGTGCCCCACTCCAAACCACAACAATCTCCCCACTCCAATATGCCCAGTCCAGTTTGCTTCAGTACAAAACAATCTGCTCCACTACAATCTGCACCATTCCAGTCTGCCCCACCCCACTCCATTCCAAAATAATCTGCCCCACTCCATTCTTCCCTCCCCAATCTAATACAGTCTGCCCAACTCAAATCCACCCACTCCAATCCACCCTACTCTAATTAAATCCACCTCACCCAATTAAATTCACCTCAATCCAATCAAATCCAGCCAAATGCAATCTACCCCACTGCAATCCACCCAACTCCAATCCACCCCACATCAACCCAATCCACCTCTATCCAAGCCACTCATCCCACCCGAGTCCAGTTCACCTCACCCCCAATCCCATCCATCTCAATACAATCCACCCCAAATCATTCCACCCCACTCAATTCAAATCCCCCTCATTCCAATCCAGTCTACTGCACTGCAGTCCACCCGGCTCCATTCCAACCCACCCCACCCCATGCCAATCCAAGCAAATTCACACCACTGCACTCCACCCCACCCTACTCTAGTCCAATCCACCCCACCCTAATCCATTATGTCCCCCTGCAGCCCAGTTCTATCCATCCCACTCCACGCCACTTTAATCCACCCCATCTAGTCCACTCTGCTCCACTCTACTCCAACCCACCCCAATCCAATCCACCACACCCAAGTTCGGTCCATCCATCCCACTCAATCTATTCCATATAGCCCACCACACTCCAATCCACCTCACTCCAATCCACCCCGATCCAATCCACCCCTTCAGTCCAGTCCAATCCAATCCACCCCTTGCACTCCACTTTAGTTCACCCCGCTCTAAACCACCCTACCCAAATCCAACCTACCCCAATCCAATACAAGCAGCCCCATGCCAATCTAATCTACCTCCTCAAATCCACCCCAGTAAAGCCTCCTCACCCCATTTTAATCCACCCCACTACACTCAATCCAACCCACTCTACCCCAATCCAATGAGCACCAATCCACCCACTACCTAAATCCACTCCAACCCACTCCACCCTAGATCACCCCACTCCACTCCACTCTATTGCACTCCACTCTAAACCAATCCGCAGTTTATGAAACTGCTCACTATGACCCTGAGCCACTGAACTCTACTTCCACAACTCAACTCTATAACCATTACTCCACTCTACAACACTATACTCTAAAAAATCCAGTGTACGACACTCTACTCCCCCACTCCACTCTAGGACACCCCACACCACTAACTTTTAGCCATATTGAAAAGCAGCCATACTGATGTGCAACATGGCAAAAACACATTGCCAAAGCCAATAGCTCTTGTATAGGCGCAACCTATTGGCTTTACAAATGCTTGTAAAATATCCCATGAAGTAAGGCACCTACTGCATAGATCTACCCACAAATGTATTTTCATAATATTATAATAACGAAGAGATGACTGGTGGTTAATGTACTTGATCGAGAGATCTTTATTTTATCTTATCAGACTTTTGTCTCATCAAGTAGCATAGAGGGATAGTGTGCCTACTGCAAGCACAATGTATAACATGCAGATCACAAATTTGTATTTTATGTAGATAGTTAAGTGGGTTTCTGCTATTGTCACAGGGATCCTTTTGTTACTTGTAGATTATAAATTACAATCCTACTGTAGCACAGTGAGGTATGGACCAACAACAAGGAGTTGCACACAAACTGCAAGGCATACGTTATTTTTTCTCAAAATTTAATTATTCTAACATTTCTAAAAGTAGTTCCTTTCGGTAGTAATTAAAGTTAGTACATACAACCCCAACCTCTGTGTTACATTTTAAATCAAGACTTTGTGTTTTTGCCAGTATCGATGTAAAGTATCCCCTACACCTTGCAACACTGTCTTACATAACCTTTTATGTGCATTGATTTACAGTTTTGAATGATTCATTCTCTCTCTGTGTATATTGTGTGTGTGTGTGTGTGTGTGTGTGGGTGTGTGCGTGTGTGTGTGGGTGTGTGTGTGTGTGTGTGTGTGTATGCATTGCATTGTCTTTTTATAGTGTGTTGGTGAGTGAGTGTGAGAGATGTAAAACACTCTGACATTCTACATAGGGATGGGAAGTGCTATAAAAAAATTAAATAAAAATACATTAGCACGTGCTATTCAAATCATTAATTGTATGGAATAATGGAAACATATTAAGGTAGATATATCTGACACTCATACAGTGCATGCATGTCTATTCCAAAAGTGGTGAATAAAGTCAAAGATTAAATTATAGTCTCTCTTAATCACTTGTGAATTGATAAAAAGTTCCTGTGGTTCCCTCCAAGACTTTGGCATCTAGGCAATAGGGTCCAGATAGCTCTTAGCCAAGATGAGACTCCAGCAACAGGAGGGCTGGTGACTTTTAAGTGAGGCCTTTGTATTGAGCCAAGATGGAGATGAAAAAAATAAGAAGCTACCTTCACCATCTGCAAGTTGCTGTTTCAAACAGAAACCCTGCAAAAACCACAGGTGATGGACAGAATGCAGAACAATGTCATACATTCACCCCAGTACAGAGATCTGGGCCTAAATCCATCGTTTTTTTGCAGTCCACACCACCCCAGTTCAGACATGGCTATATGCAAATCAGTCTGACCCTGTGCCTCATGGGAACAGTCCAGCTCGAACTGCCAAGCGATGCCTTCCATGGACCGGAAACAAGCTTCCAAGGACCAGTTTCTGGCGTTTCTGCCGTCTTCAGCCCGGCTTGCTTGAATCCAGTGGTGTGGAGTGCATGAGACTCACGTCTTAGCATACCCATCCCACTCGGGGTGACAAATGCAAAAACCACAGGTGATGGACAGAATGCAGAACAATGTCATACATTCAACCCAGTACAGCGATCTGGGCCTAAATCCATTGTTTTTTTTGCACTCCACACCACTCCAGTTCAGACATGGCTATATGCAAATCAGTCTGACCCTGTGCCTCATGGGAACAGTCCAGCCCGAACTGCCAAGCCATGCCTTCCCTGGACCGGAAACAAGCTTCCGAGGACCGGTTTCTGGCATTCCTGCCGTCTTTTGCCCGGCTTGCTTGAATCCAGTGGTGTGGAGTGCATGGGACTCACATCTGAGCATACCCATCCCACTCGGGGTTACAAATGCAAAAACCACAGGTGATGGACAAAATGCAGAACAATGTCATACATTCACCCCAGTACAGAGATCTGGGCCTAAATCCATCGTTTTTTTGCACTCCACACCACCCCAGTTCAGACATGGCTATATGCAAATCAGACTGACTCTGTGCCTCATGGGAACAGTCCAGCCGGAACTGCCAAGCCATGCCTTCCCTGGACCGGAAACAAGTTTCCTAGGACCAGTTTCTGGCATTCCTGCAGTCTTAATCCCGGCTTGCTTGAATCCAGTGATGTGGAGTGCATGGGACTCACGTCTGAGCATACCAATCCCACTCGGGGTGACAAATGCAAAAACCACAGGTGATGGACAGAATGCAGAACAATGTCATACATTGACCCCAGTACAGAGATCTGGGCCTAAATCCATCGTTTTTTGCACTCTACACCACCCCAGTTCAGACATGGCTATATGCAAATCAGTCTGACCCTGTGCCTCATGGGAACAGTCCAGCCGGAACTGCCAAGCCATGCCTTCCCTGGACCGGAAACAAGTTTCCGAGGACCCGTTTCTGGCATTCCTGCCGTCTTCATCCCGGCTTGCTTGAATCCAGTGATGTGGAGTGCATGGGACTCACGTCTGAGCATACCCATCCCACTCGGGGTGACAAATGCAAAAACCACAGGTGATGGACAGAATGCAGAACAATGTCATACATTCACCCCAGTACAGAGATCTGGGCCTAAATCCATCGTTTTTTTGCACTCTACACCACCCCAGTTCAGACATGGCTATATGCAAATCAGTCTGACCCTGTGCCTCATGGGAACAGTCCAGCCGGAACTGCCAAGCCATGCCTTCCCCGGACCGGAAACAAGTTTCCGAGGACCGGTTTCTGGCATTCCTGCCGTCTTCATCCCGGCTTGCTTGAATCCAGTGATGTGGAGTGCATGGGACTCACGTCTGAGCATACCCATCCCACTCGGGGTGACAAATGCAAAAACCACAGGTGATGGACAGAATGCAGAACAATGTCATACATTCACCCCAGTACAGAGATCTGGGCCTAAATCCATCGTTTTTTTGCACTCCACACCACCCCAGTTCAGACATGGCTATATGCAAATCAGTCTGACCCTGTGCCTCATGGGAACAGTCCAGCCCGAACTGCCAAGCCATGACTTCCCTGGACCGGAAACAAGCTTCCGAGGACCGGTTTCTGGCATTCCTGCCATCTTCAGCCCGGCTTGCTTGAATCCAGTTGTGTGGAGTGCATGGGACTCACGTCTGAGCATACCCATCCCACTCGGGGTGACAAATGCAAAAACCACAGGTAATGGACAGAATGCAGAACAATGTGATACATTCACCCCAGTACAGAGATCTGGGCCTAAATCCATCGTTTTTTTGCACTCCACACCACCCCAGTTCAGACATGGCTATATGCAAATCAGTCTGACCCTGCGCCTCATGGGAACAGTCCAGCCCGAACTGCCAAGCCATGCCTTCCCTGGACCGGAAACAAGCTTCTGAGGACCGGTTTCTGGCATTCCTGCCGTCTTCAGCCTGGCTTGCTTGAATCCAGTGGTGTGGAGTGCATGGGACTCGCGTCTGAGCATACCCATCCCACTCGGGGTGACAAATGCAAAAACCACAGGTGATGGACAGAATGCAGAACAATGTCATACATTCACCCCAGTACAGAGATCTGGGCCTAAATCCATCGTTTTTTTGGACTCCACACCACCCCAGTTCAGACATAGCTATATGCAAATCAGTCTGACCCTGTGCCTCATGGGAACAGTCCAGCCCGAACTGCCAAGCCATGCCTTCCCTGGACCGGAAACAAGTTTCTGAGGACCGGTTTCTGGCATTCCTGCCGTCTTCATCCCCGCTTATTTGAATACAGTGGTGTGGAGTGCATGGGACTCACGTCTGAGCATACCCATCCCACTCGGGGTGACAAATGCAAAAAACACAGGTGATGGACAGAATGCAGAACAATGTCATACATTCACCCCAGTACAGAGATCTGGGCCTAAATCCATCGTTTTTTTGCACTCCACACCACCCCAGTTCAGACATGGCTATATGCAAATCAGTCTGACCCTGTGCCTCATGGGAACAGTCCAGCCCGAACTGCCAAGCCATGCCTTCCCTGGACCGGAAACAAGCTTCCGAGGACCGGTTATAGGCATTCCTGCCATCTTCAGCCCGGCTTGCTTGAATCCAGTGGTGTGGAGTGCATGGGACTCACGCCTGACCATATCCATCCCACTCGGGGTGACGAATGCAAAAACCACAGGTGATGGGCAGAATGCAGAACAATGTCATACATTCACCCTAGTACAGAGATCTGGGCCTAAATCCATCGTTTTTTTGCACTCCACACCACCCCAGTTCAGACATGGCTATATGCAAATCAGTCTGACCCTGTGCCTCATGGGAACAGTCCAGCCCGAACTGCCAAGCCATGCCTTCCCTGGACCGGAAACAAGCTTCCAAGGACCGGTTTCTGGCATTCCTGCCGTCTTCAGCCCGGCTTGCTTGAATCCAGTGGTGTGGAGTGCATGGGACTCACATCTGAGCATACCCATCCCACTTGGGATGACAAATGCAAAAACCACAGGTGATTGACAGATTTCCGAACAATGTCATACATTCACCCCAGTACAGAGATCTGGGCCTAAATCCATCGTTTTTTTGCACTCCACACCACCCCAGTTCAGACATGGCTATATGCAAATCAGTCTGACCCTGTGCCTCATGGGAACAGTCCAGCCCGAACTGCCAAGCCATGCCTTCCCTGGACCGGAAACAAGCTTCCAAGGACCGGTTTCTGGCATTCCTGCCGTCTTCAGCCCGGCTTGCTTGAATCCAGTGGTGTGGAGTGCATGGGACTCACATCTGAGCATACCCATCCCACTCGGGATGACAAATGCAAAAACCACAGGTGATTGACAGATTTCCGAACAATGTCATACATTCACCCCAGTACAGAGATCTGGGCCTAAATCCATCGTTTTTTTGCACTCCACACCACCCCAGTTCAGACATGGCTATATGCAAATCAGTCTGACCCTGTGCCTCATGGGAACAGTCCAGCCCGAACTGCCAAGCCATGACTTCCCTGGACCGGAAACAAGCTTCCGAGGACCGGTTTCTGGCATTCCTGCCATCTTCAGCCCGGCTTGCTTGAATCCAGTGGTGTGGAGTGCATGGGACTCACGTCTGAGCATACCCATCCCACTCGGGGTGACAAATGCAAAAACCACAGGTGACGGACAGAATGCAGAACAATGTCATACATTCACCCCAGTACAGAGATCTGGGCCTAAATCCATCGTTTTTTTGCACTCCACACCACCCCAGTTCAGACATGGCTATATGCAAATCAGTCTGACCCTGCGCCTCATGGGAACAGTCCAGCCGAACTGCCAAGCCATGCCTTCCCTGGACCGGAAACAAGCTTCTGAGGACCGGTTTCTGGCATTCCTGTCGTCTTCAGCCTGGCTTGCTTGAATCCAGTGGTGTGGAGTGCATGGGACTCGCGTCTGAGCATACCCATCCCACTCGGGGTGACAAATGCAAAAACCACAGGTGATGGACAGAATGCAGAACAATGTCATACATTCACCCCAGTACAGAGATCTGGGCCTAAATCCATCGTTTTTGTGCACTCCACACCACCCCAGTTCAGACATAGCTATATGCAAATCAGTCTGACCCTGTGCCTCATGGGAACAGTCCAGCCCGAACTGCCAAGCCATGCCTTCCCTGGACCGGAAACCAGTTTCTGAGGACCGGTTTCTGACATTCCTGCCGTCTTCATCCCCGCTTATTTGAATACAGTGGTGTGGAGTGCATGGGACTCACGTCTGAGCATACCCATCCCACTCGGGGTGACAAATGCAAAAACCACAGGTGATGGACAGAATGCAGAAAAATGTCATACATTCACCCCAGTACAGAGATCTGGGCCTAAATCCATCGTTTTTTTGCACTCCACACCACCCCAGTTCAGACATGGCTATATGCAAATCAGTCTGACCCTGTGCCTCATGGGAACAGTCCAGCCCGAACTGCCAAGCCATGCCTTCCCTGGACCGGAAACAAGCTTCCGAGGACCGGTTTCAGGCATTCCTGCCATCTTCAGCCCGGCTTGCTTGAATCCAGTGGTGTGGAGTGCATGGGACTCACGTCTGACCATATCCATCCCACTCGGGGTGACGAATGCAAAAACCACAGATGATGGACAGAATGCAGAACAATGTCATACATTCACCCCAGTACAGAGATCTGGGCCTAAATCCATCGTTTTTTTGCACTCCACACCACCCCAGTTCAGACATGGCTATATGCAAATCAGTCTGACACTGTGCCTCATGGGAACAGTCCAGCCCGAACTGCCAAGCCATGCCTTCCCTGGACCGGAAACAAGCTTCCAAGGACCGGTTTCTGGCATTCCTGCCGTCTTCAGCCCGGCTTGCTTGAATCCAGTGGTGTGGAGTGCATGGGACTCACATCTGAGCATACCCATCCCACTCGGGGTGACAAATGCAAAAACCAAAGGTGATGGACAGATTTCCGAACAATGTCATACATTCACCCCAGTACAGAGATCTGGGCCTAAATCCATTGTTTTTTGCACTCCACACCACCCCAGTTCAGACATGGCTATATGCAAATCAGTCTGACCCTGTGCCTCATAGGTACAGTCCAGCCCGAACTGCCAAGCCATGCCTTCCCTGGATCGGAAACAAGCTTCCAAGGACTGGTATCTGGCATTCCGGCCGTCTTCAGCCCGGCTTGCTTGAATCCAGTGGTGTGGAGTGCATGGGACTCACGTCTGAGCATACCCATCCCACTCGGGGTGACAAATGCAAATACCACAGGTGATGGACAGAATGCAGAACAATGTCATACATTCACCCCAGTACAGCGATCTGGGCCTAAATCCATCGTTTTTTTGCACTCCACACCACCCCAGTTCAGACATGGCTATATGCAAATCAGTCTGACCCTGTGCCTCATGGGAACAGTCCAGCTCGAACTGCCACGCCATCCCTTCCCTGGACCGGAAACAAGCTCCCGAGGTCCGGTTTCTGGCATTCCTGCCGTCTTCAGCCGGGCTTGCTTGAATCCAGTGGTGTGGAGTGCATGGGACTCACGTCAGAGCATACCCGTCCCACTCAGGGTGAAAAATGCAAAAACCACAGGTGATGGACAGAATGCAGAACAATGTCATACATTCACCCCAGAACAGAGATCTGGGCCTAAATCCATCGTTTGTTTGCACTCCACACCACCCCAGTTCAGACATGGCTATATGCAAATCAGTCTGACCCTGTGCCTCATGGGAACAGTCCAGCCGGAACTGCCAAGCCATGCCTTCCCTGGACCGGAAACAAGTTTCCGAGGACCGGTTTCTGGCATTCCTGCCGTCTTCATCCCGGCTTGCTTGAATCCAGTGGTGTGGAGTGCATGGGACTCACGTCTGAGCATACCCATCCCACTCGGGGTGACAAATGAAAAAACCACAGGTGATGGACAGAATGCAGAACAATGTCATACATTCACCCCGGTACAGAGATCTGGGCCTAAATCCATCGCTTTTTTGCACTCCACACCACCCCAGTTCAGACATGGCTATATGCAAATCAGTCTGACCCTGTGCCTCATGGGAACAGTCCAGCCCGAACTGCCAAGCCATGACTTCCCTGGACCGGAAACAAGCTTCAGAGGACCGTTTTCTGGCATTCCCGCCATCTTCAGCCCAGCTTGCTTGAATCCAGTGGTATGGAGTGCATGGAACTCACGTCTGAGCATACCCATCCCACTCGGGGTGACAAATGCAAAAACCACAGGTGATGGACAGAATGCAGAACAATGTCTTACATTCACCCCAGTACAGAGATCTGGGCCTAAATGCATCGTTTTTTTGCACTCCACACCACCCCAGTTCAGACATGGCTATATGCAAATCAGTCTGACCCTGTGCCTCATGGGAACAGTCCAGCCCGAACTGCCAAGCCATGACTTCCCTGGACCGGAAACAAGCTTCTGAGGACCGGTTTCTGGAATTCCTGCCGTCTTCAGCCTGGCTTGCTTGAATCCAGTGGTGTGGAGTGCATAGGACTCGCGTCTGAGCATACCCATCCCACTCGGGGTGACAAATGCAAAAACCACAGGTGATGGACAGAATGCAGAACAATGTCAAACATTCACCCCAGTACAGAGATCTGGGCCTAAATCCATCGTTTTTTTGCACTCCACACCACCCCAGTTCAGACATAGCTATATGCAAATCAGTCTGACCCTGTGCCTCATGGGAACAGTCCAGCCCGAACTGCCAAGCCATGCCTTCCCTGGACCGGAAACAAGTTTCCGAGGACCGGTTTCTGGCATTCCTGCCGTCTTCATCCCGGCTTATTTGAATCCAGTGATGTGGAGTGCATGGGACTCACGTCTGAGCATACCCATCCCACTCGGGGTGACAAATGCAAAAACCACAAGTGATGGACTGAATACAGAACAATGTCATACATTCACCCCAGTACAGAGATCTGGGCCTAAATCCATCGTTTTTTTGCACTCCACACCACCCCAGTTCAGACATGGCTATATGCAAATCAGTCTGACAGTGTGCCTCATGGGAACAGTCCAGCCCGAACTGCCAAGCAATGCCTTCCCTGGACCGGAAACAAGCTTCCAAGGACCGGTTTCTGGCATTCCTGCCGTCTTCAGCCCAGCTTGCTTGAATCCAGTGGTGTGGTGTGCTTGGGACTCACATCTGAGCATACCCATCCCACTCGGGGTGACAAATGCAAAAACCACAGGTGATGGACAGAATTCAGAACAATGTCATACATTCACCCCAGTATAGAGATCTGGGCCTAAATCCATCGTTTTTTTGCACTCCACATCACCCCAGTTCAGACATGGCTATATGCAAATCAGTCTGACCCTGTGCCTCATGGGAGCAGTCCAGCCCGAACTGCCAAGCCATGCCTTCCCTGCACCGGAAACAAGCTTCCGAGGACCGGTATCTGGCATTCCTGTCGTCTTCAGCCTGGCTTGCTTGAATCCAGTGGTGTGGAGTGCATAGGACTCGCGTCTGAGCATACCCATCCCACTCGGGTTGACAAATGCAAAAACCACAGGTGATGGACAGAATGCAGAACAATGTCATACATTCACCCCAGTACAGAGATCTGGGCCTAAATCCATCGTTTTTTTGCACTCCACACCACCCCAGTTCAGACATAGCTATATGCAAATCAGTCTGACCCTGTGCCTCATGGGAACAGTCCAGCCCGAACTGCCAAGCCATGCCTTCCCTGGACCAGAAACAAGTTTCCGAGGACCGGTTTCTGGCATTCCTGCCGTCTTCATCCCGGCTTATTTGAATCCAGTGGTGTGGAGTGCATGGGACTCGCGTCTGAGCATACCCATCCCACTCTGGGTGACAAATGCAAAAACCACAGGTGATGGACAGAATGCAGAACAATGTCATACATTCACCCCAGTACAGAGATCTGGGCCTAAATCCATCGTTTTTTTGGACTCCACACCACCCCAGTTCAGACATAGCTATATGCAAATCAGTCTGACCCTGTGCCTCATGGGAACAGTCCAGCCCGAACTGCCAAGCCATGCCTTCCCTGGACCGGAAACAAGTTTCTGAGGACCGGTTTCTGGCATTCCTGCCGTCTTCATCCCCGCTTATTTGAATACAGTGGTGTGGAGTGCATGGGACTCACGTCTGAGCATACCCATCCCACTCGGGGTGACAAATGCAAAAAACACAGGTGATGGACAGAATGCAGAACAATGTCATACATTCACCCCAGTACAGAGATCTGGGCCTAAATCCATCGTTTTTTTGCACTCCACACCACCCCAGTTCAGACATGGCTATATGCAAATCAGTCTGACCCTGTGCCTCATGGGAACAGTCCAGCCCGAACTGCCAAGCCATGCCTTCCCTGGACCGGAAACAAGCTTCCGAGGACCGGTTATAGGCATTCCTGCCATCTTCAGCCCGGCTTGCTTGAATCCAGTGGTGTGGAGTGCATGGGACTCACGCCTGACCATATCCATCCCACTCGGGGTGACGAATGCAAAAACCACAGGTGATGGGCAGAATGCAGAACAATGTCATACATTCACCCTAGTACAGAGATCTGGGCCTAAATCCATCGTTTTTTTGCACTGCACACCACCCCAGTTCAGACATGGCTATATGCAAATCAGTCTGACCCTGTGCCTCATGGGAACAGTCCAGCCCGAACTGCCAAGCCATGCCTTCCCTGGACCGGAAACAAGCTTCCAAGGACCGGTTTCTGGCATTCCTGCCGTCTTCAGCCCGGCTTGCTTGAATCCAGTGGTGTGGAGTGCATGGGACTCACATCTGAGCATACCCATCCCACTTGGGATGACAAATGCAAAAACCACAGGTGATTGACAGATTTCCGAACAATGTCATACATTCACCCCAGTACAGAGATCTGGGCCTAAATCCATCGTTTTTTTGCACTCCACACCACCCCAGTTCAGACATGGCTATATGCAAATCAGTCTGACCCTGTGCCTCATGGGAACAGTCCAGCCCGAACTGCCAAGCCATGACTTCCCTGGACCGGAAACAAGCTTCCGAGGACCGGTTTCTGGCATTCCTGCCATCTTCAGCCCGGCTTGCTTGAATCCAGTGGTGTGGAGTGCATGGGACTCACGTCTGAGCATACCCATCCCACTCGGGGTGACAAATGCAAAAACCACAGGTGACGGACAGAATGCAGAACAATGTCATACATTCACCCCAGTACAGAGATCTGGGCCTAAATCCATCATTTTTTTGCACTCCACACCACCCCAGTTCAGACATGGCTATATGCAAATCAGTCTGACTCTGCGCCTCATGGGAACAGTCCAGCCGAACTGCCAAGCCATGCCTTCCCTGGACCGGAAACAAGCTTCTGAGGACCGGTTTCTGGCATTCCTGTCGTCTTCAGCCTGGCTTGCTTGAATCCAGTGGTGTGGAGTGCATGGGACTCGCGTCTGAGCATACCCATCCCACTCGGGGTGACAAATGCAAAAACCACAGGTGATGGACAGAATGCAGAACAATGTCATACATTCACCCCAGTACAGAGATCTGGGCCTAAATCCATCGTTTTTGTGCACTCCACACCACCCCAGTTCAGACATAGCTATATGCAAATCAGTCTGACCCTGTGCCTCATGGGAACAGTCCAGCCCGAACTGCCAAGCCATGCCTTCCCTGGACCGGAAACCAGTTTCTGAGGACCGGTTTCTGGCATTCCTGCCGTCTTCATCCCCGCTTATTTGAATACAGTGGTGTGGAGTGCATGGGACTCACGTCTGAGCATACCCATCCCACTCGGGGTGACAAATGCAAAAACCACAGGTGATGGACAGAATGCAGAAAAATGTCATACATTCACCCCAGTACAGAGATCTGGGCCTAAATCCATCGTTTTTTTGCACTCCACACCACCCCAGTTCAGACATGGCTATATGCAAATCAGTCTGACCCTGTGCCTCATGGGAACAGTCCAGCCCGAACTGCCAAGCCATGCCTTCCCTGGACCGGAAACAAGCTTCCGAGGACCGGTTTCAGGCATTCCTGCCATCTTCAGCCCGGCTTGCTTGAATCCAGTGGTGTGGAGTGCATGGGACTCACGTCTGACCATATCCATCCCACTCGGGGTGACGAATGCAAAAACCACAGATGATGGACAGAATGCAGAACAATGTCATACATTCACCCCAGTACAGAGATCTGGGCCTAAATCCATCGTTTTTTTGCACTCCACACCACCCCAGTTCAGACATGGCTATATGCAAATCAGTCTGACCCTGTGCCTCATGGGAACAGTCCAGCCCGAACTGCCAAGCCATGCCTTCCCTGGACCGGAAACAAGCTTCCAAGGACCGGTTTCTGGCATTCCTGCCGTCTTCAGCCCGGCTTGCTTGAATCCAGTGGTGTGGAGTGCATGGGACTCACATCTGAGCATACCCATCCCACTCGGGGTGACAAATGCAAAAACCAAAGGTGATGGACAGATTTCCGAACAATGTCATACATTCACCCCAGTACAGAGATCTGGGCCTAAATCCATTGTTTTTTGCACTCCACACCACCCCAGTTCAGACATGGCTATATGCAAATCAGTCTGACCCTGTGCCTCATAGGTACAGTCCAGCCCGAACTGCCAAGCCATGCCTTCCCTGGATCGGAAACCAGCTTCCGAGGACTGGTATCTGGCATTCCGGCCGTCTTCAGCCCGGCTTGCTTGAATCCAGTGGTGTGGAGTGCATGGGACTCACGTCTGAGCATACCCATCCCACTCGGGGTGACAAATGCAAATACCACAGGTGATGGACAGAATGCAGAACAATGTCATACATTCACCCCAGTACAGCGATCTGGGCCTAAATCCATCGTTTTTTTGCACTCCACACCACCCCAGTTCAGACATGGCTATATGCAAATCAGTCTGACCCTGTGCCTCATGGGAACAGTCCAGCCCGAACTGCCACGCCATCCCTTCCCTGGACCGGAAACAAGCTCCCGAGGTCCGGTTTCTGGCATTCCTGCCGTCTTCAGCCGGGCTTGCTTGAATCCAGTGGTGTGGAGTGCATGGGACTCACGTCAGAGCATACCCGTCCCACTCAGGGTGAAAAATGCAAAAACCACAGGTGATGGACAGAATGCAGAACAATGTCATACATTCACCCCAGTACAGAGATCTGGGCCTAAATCCATCGTTTGTTTGCACTCCACACCACCCCAGTTCAGACATGGCTATATGCAAATCAGTCTGACCCTGTGCCTCATGGGAACAGTCCAGCCTGAACTGCCAAGCCATGCCTTCCCTGGACCGGAAACAAGTTTCCGAGGACCGGTTTCTGGCATTCCTGCCGTCTTCATCCCGGCTTGCTTGAATCCAGTGGTGTGGAGTGCATGGGACTCACGTCTGAGCATACCCATCCCACTCGGGGTGACAAATGAAAAAACCACAGGTGATGGACAGAATGCAGAACAATGTCATACATTCACCCCGGTACAGAGATCTGGGCCTAAATGCATCGTTTTTTTGCACTCCACACCACCCCAGTTCAGACATGGCTATATGCAAATCAGTCTGACCCTGTGCCTCATGGGAACAGTCCAGCCCGAACTGCCAAGCCATGACTTTCCTGGACCGGAAACAAGCTTCTGAGGACCGGTTTCTGGCATTCCTGCCGTCTTCAGCCTGGCTTGCTTGAATCCAGTGGTGTGGAGTGCATAGGACTCGCGTCTGAGCATACCCATCCCACTCGGGGTGACAAATGCAAAAACCACAGGTGATGGACAGAATGCAGAACAATGTCAAACATTCACCCCAGTACAGAGATCTGGGCCTAAATCCATCGTTTTTTTGCACTCCACACCACCCCAGTTCAGACATAGCTATATGCAAATCAGTCTGACCCTGTGCCTCATGGGAACAGTCCAGCCCGAACTGCCAAGCCATGCCTTCCCTGGACCGGAAACAAGTTTCCGAGGACCGGTTTCTGGCATTCCTGCCGTCTTCATCCCGGCTTATTTGAATCCAGTGATGTGGAGTGCATGGGACTCACGTCTGAGCATACCCATCCCACTCGGGGTGACAAATGCAAAAACCACAGGTGATGGACTGAATACAGAACAATGTCATACATTCACCCCAGTACAGAGATCTGGGCCTAAATCCATCGTTTTTTTGCTCTCCACACCACCCCAGTTCAGACATGGCTATATGCAAATCAGTCTGACAGTGTGCCTCATGGGAACAGTCCAGCCCGAACTGCCAAGCAATGCCTTCCCTGGACCGGAAACAAGCTTCCAAATACCGGTTTCTGGCATTCCTGCCGTCTTCAGCCCGGCTTGCTTGAATCCAGTGGTGTGGTGTGCATGGGACTCACAGCTGGGCATACCCATCCCACTCGGGGTGACAAATGCAAAAACCACAGGTGATGGACAGAATTCAGAACAATGTCATACATTCACCCCAGTATAGAGATCTGGGGCTAAATCCATCGTTTTTTTGCACTCCACATCACCCCAGTTCAGACATGGCTATATGTCAATCAGTCTGACCCTGTGCCTCATGGGAGCAGTCCAGCCCGAACTGCCAAGCCATGCCTTCCCTGGACCGGAAACAAGCTTCCGAGGACCGGTATCTGGCATTCCTGCCGTCTTCAGCCTGGCTTGCTTGAATCCAGTGGTGTGGAGTGCATAGGACTCGCGTCTGAGCATACCCATCCCACTCGGGGTGACAAATGCAAAAACCACAGGTGATGGACAGAATGCAGAACAATGTCATACATTCACCCCAGTACAGAGATCTGGGCATAAATCCATCGTTTTTTTGCACTCCACACCACCCCAGTTCAGACATAGCTATATGCAAATCAGTCTGACCCTGTGCCTCATGGGAACAGTCCAGCCCGAACTGCCAAGCCATGCCTTCCCTGGACCGGAAACAAGTTTCCGAGGACCGGTTTCTGGCATTCCTGCCGTCTTCATCCCGGCTTATTTGAATCCAGTGGTGTGGAGTGCATGGGACTCACGTCTGAGCATACCCATCCCACTCGGGGTGACAAATGCAAAAACCACAGGTGATGGACTGAATACAGAACAATGTCATACATTCACCCCAGTACAGAGATCTGGGCCTAAATCCATCGTTTTTTTGCACTCCACACCACCCCAGTTCAGACATGGCTATATGCAAATCAGTCTGACCCTGTGCCTCATGGGAACAGTCCAGCCCGAACTGCCAAGCCATGCCTTCCCTGGACCGGAAACAAGCTTCCGTGGACCAGTTTCTGGCATTCCTGCCATCTTCATCCCGGCTTGCTTGAATCCAGTGGTGTGGTGTGCATGGGACTCACATCTGAGCATACCCATCCCACTCGGGGTGACAAATGCAAAAACCACAGGTGATGGACAGAATTCAGAACAATGTCATACATTCACCCCAGTATAGAGATCTGGGCCTAAATCCATCGTTTTTTTGCACTCCACATCACCCCAGTTCAGACATGGCTATATGCAAATCAGTCTCACCCTGTGCCTCATGGGAGCAGTCCAGCCCGAACTGCCAAGCCATGCCTTCCCTGGACCGGAAACAAGCTTCCGAGGACCGGTATCTGGCATTCCGGCCGTCTTCAGCCCGGCTTGCTTGAATCCAGTGGTGTGGAGTGCATGGGACTCACGTCTGAGCATACCCATCCCACTCGGGTGACAAATGCAAATACCACAGGTGATGGACAGAATGCAGAACAATGTCATACATTCACCCCAGTACAGCGATCTGGGCCTAAATCCATCGTTTTTTTGCACTCCACACCACCCCAGTTCAGACATGGCTATATGCAAATCAGTCTGACCCTGTGCCTCATGGGAACAGTCCAGCCCGAACTGCCACGCCATGCCTTCCCTGGACCGGAAACAAGCTTCCGAGGTCCGGTTTCTGGCATTCCTGCCGTCTTCAGCCCGGCTTGCTTGAATCCAGTGGTCTGGAGTGCATGGGACTCACATCTGAGCATACCCATCCCACTCGGGGTGACAAATGCAAAAACCACAGGTGATGGACAGAATGCAGAACAATGTCATACATTCACCCCAGTACAGAGATATGGGCCTAAATCCATCATTTTTTTGCACTCCACACCACCCCAGTTCAGACATGGCTATATGCAAATCAGTCTGACTCTGTGCCTCATGGGAACAGTCCAGCCCGAACTGCCAAGCCATGCCTTCTCTGAACCGGAAACAAGCTTCCGAGGACCGGTTTCTGGCATTCCTGCCGTCTTCAGCCCGGCTTGCTTGAATCCAGTGGTGTGGAGTGCATGGGACTCACATCTGAGCATACCCATCCCACTCGGGGTGACAAATGCAAAAACCATAGGTGATGGACAGATTTCCGAACAATGTCATACATTCACCCTAGTACAGAGATCTGGGCCTAAATCCATCGTTTTTTGCACTCCACACCACCCCAGTTCAGACATGGCTATATGCAAATCAGTCTGACCCTGTGCCTCATAGGAACAGTCCAGCCCGAACTGCCAAGCCATGCCTTCCCTGGATCGGAAAGAAGCTTCCGAGGACTGGTATCTGGCATTCCGGCCGTCTTCAGCCCGGCTTGCTTGAATCCAGTGGTGTGGAGTGCATGGGACTCACGTTTGAGCATACCCATCCCACTCGGGGTGACAAGTGCAAATACCACAGGTGATGGACAGAATGCAGAACAATGTCATACATTCACCCCAGTACAGCGATCTGGGCCTAAATCCATCGTTTTTTTGCACTCCACACCGCCCCAGTTCAGACATGGCTATATGCAAATCAGTCTGACCCTGTGCCTCATGGGAACAGTCCAGCCCGAACTGCCACGCCATCCCTTCCCTGGACCGGAAACAAGCTCCCGAGGTCCGGTTTCTGGCATTCCTGCCGTCTTCAGCCGGGCTTGCTTGAATCCAGTTGTGTGGAGTGCATGGGACTCACGTCAGAGCATACCCGTCCCACTCAGGGTGAAAAATGCAAAAACCACAGGTGATGGACAGAATGCAGAACAATGTCATACATTCACCCCAGTACAGAGATCTGGGCCTAAATCCATCGTTTGTTTGCACTCCACACCACCCCAGTTCAGACATGGCTATATGCAAATCAGTCTGACCCTGTGCCTCATGGGAACAGTCCAGCCGGAACTGCCAAGCCATGCCTTCCCTGGACCGGAAACAAGTTTCCGAGGACCGGTTTCTGGCATTCCTGCCGTCTTCATACCGGCTTGCTTGAATCCAGTGGTGTGGAGTGCATGGGACTCATGTCTGAGCATACCCATCCCACTCGGGGTGACAAATGCAAAAACCACAGGTGATGGACAGAATGCAGTACAATGTCATACATTCACCCCAGTACAGAGATCTGGGCCTAAATCCATCGCTTTTTTGCACTCCACACCACCCCAGTTCAGACATGGCTATATGCAAATCAGTCTGACCCTGTGCCTCATGGGAACAGTCCAGCCCGAACTGCCAAGCCATGACTTCCCTGGACCGGAAACAAGCTTCAGAGGACCGGTTTCTGGCATTCCTGCCATCTTCAGCCCGGCTTGCTTGAATCCAGTGGTGTGGAGTGCATGGGACTCACGTCTGAGCATACCCATCCCACTCGGGGTGACAAATGCAAAAACCACAGGTGATGGACAGAATGCAGAACAATGTCATACATTCACCCCAGTACAGAGATCTGGGCCTAAATCCATCGTTTTTTTGCACTCCACACCACCCCAGTTCAGACATAGCTATATGCAAATCAGTCTGACCCTGTGCCTCATGGGAACAGTCCAGCCCGAACTGCCAAGCCATGCCTTCCCTGGACCGGAAACAAGTTTCCAAGGACCGGTTTCTGGCATTCCTGCCGTCTTCATCCCGGCTTTTTTGAATCCAGTGATGTGGAGTGCATGGGACTCACGTCTGAGCATACCCATCCCACTCGGGGTGACCATTGCAAAAACCAGAGGTGATGGACTGAATACAGAACAATGTCATACATTCACCCCAGTACAGAGATCTGGGCCTAAATCCATCGTTTTTTTGCACTCCACACCACCCCAGTTCAGACATGGCTATATGCAAATCAGTCTGACAGTGTGCCTCATGGGAACAGTCCAGCCCGAACTTCCAAGCCATGCCTTCCCTGGACCGGAAACAAGCTTCCGCGAACCAGTTTCTGGCATTCCTGCCATCTTCAGCCCGGCTTGCTTGAATCCAGTGGTGTGGAGTGCATGGGACTCACGTCTGACCATACCCATCCCACTCGGGGTGACAAATGCAAAAACCACAGGTGATGGACAGAATGCAGTACAATGTCATACATTCACCCCAGTACAGAGATCTGGGCCTAAATCCATCGTTTTTTTGCACTCCACACCACCCCAGTTCAGACATGGCTATATGCAAATCAGTCTGACCCTGTGCCTCATGGGAACAGTCCAGCCCGAACTGCCAAGCCATGCCTTCCCTGGACCGGAAACAAGCTTCCAAGGACCGGTTTCTGGCATTCCTGCCGTCTTCAGCCCGGCTTGCTTGAATCCAGTGGTGTGGTGTGCATGGGACTCACATCTGAGCATACCCATCCCACTCGGGGTGACAAATGCAAAAACCACAGGTGATGGACAGAATTCAGAACAATGTCATACATTCACCCCAGTATAGAGATCTGGGCCTAAATCCATCGTTTTTTTGCACTCCACATCACCCCAGTTCAGACATGGCTATATGCAAATCAGTCTGACCCTGTGCCTCATGGGAGCAGTCCAGCCCGAACTGCCAAGCCATGCCTTCCCTGGACCGGAAACAAGCTTCCGAGGACCGGTATCTGGCATTCCTGCCGTCTTCAGCCTGGCTTGCTTGAATCCAGTGGTGTGGAGTGCATAGGACTCGCGTCTGAGCATACCCATCCCACTCGGGGTGACAAATGCAAAAACCACAGGTGATGGACAGAATGCAGAACAATGTCATACATTCACCCCAGTACAGAGATCTGGGCCTAAATCCATCGTTTTTTTGCACTCCACACCACCCCAGTTCAGACATAGCTATATGCAAATCAGTCTGACCCTGTGCCTCATGGGAACAGTCCAGCCCGAACTGCCAAGCCATGCCTTCCCTGGACCGGAAACAAGTTTCCGAGGACCGGTTTCTGGCATTCCTGCCGTCTTCATCCCGGCTTATTTGAATCCAGTGGTGTGGAGTGCATGGGACTCACGTCTGAGCATACCCATCCCACTCGGGGTGACAAATGCAAAAACCACAGGTGATAGACTGAATACAGAACAATGTCATACATTCACCCCAGTACAGAGATCTGGGCCTAAATCCATCGTTTTTTTGCACTCCACACCACCCCAGTTCAGACATGGCTATATGCAAATCAGTCTGACCCTGTGCTTCATGGGAACAGTCCAGCCCGAACTGCCAAGCCATGCCTTCCCTGGACCGGAAACAAGCTTCCGCGGACCAGTTTCTGGCATTCCTGCCATCTTCAGCCCGGCTTGCTTGAATCCAGTGGTGTGGAGTGCATGGGACTCACGTCTGACCATACCCATCCCACTCGGGGTGACAAATGCAAAAACCACAGGTGATGGACAGAATGCAGTACAATGTCATACATTCACCCCAGTACAGAGATCAGGGCTTAAATCCATCGTTTTTTTGCACTCCACACCACCCCAGTTCAGACATGGCTATATGCAAATCAGTCTGACCCTGTGCCTCATGGGAACAGTCCAGCCCGAACTGCCAAGCCATGCCTTCCCTGGACCGGAAACAAGCTTCCAAGGACCGGTTTCTGGCATTCCTGCCGTCTTCAGCCCGGCTTGCTTGAATCCAGTGGTGTGGAGTGCATGGGACTCACATCTGAGCATACCCATCCCACTCGGGGTGACAAATGCAAAAACACCAGGTGATGGACAGAATGCAGAACAATGTCATACATTCACCCCAGTACAGAGATATGGGCCTAAATCCATCGTTTTTTTGCACTCCACACCACCCCAGTTCAGACATGGCTATATGCAAATCAGTCTGACTCTGTGCCTCATGGGAACAGTCCAGCCCGAACTGCCAAGCCATGCCTTCTCTGAACCGGAAACAAGCTTCCGAGGACCGGTTTCTGGCATTCCTGCCGTCTTCAGCCCGGCTTGCTTGAATCCAGTGGTGTGGAGTGCATGGGACTCACGTCTGAGCATACCGGTCCCACTCGGGGTGAAAAATGCAAAAACCACAGGTGATGGACAGAATGCAGAACAATGTCATACATTCACCCCAAGTACAGAGATCTGGGCCTAAATCCATCGTTTTTTTGCACTCCACACCACCCCAGTTCAGACATGGCTATATGCAAATCAGTTCGACCCTGTGCCTCATGGGAACAGTCCAGCCGGAACTGCCAAACCATGCCTTCCCTGGACCGGAAACAAGTTTCCGAGGACCGGTTTCTGGCATTCCTGCCGTCTTCATCCCGGCTTGCTTGAATCCAGTGGTGTGGAGTGCATGGGACTCATGTCTGAGCATACCCATCCCACTCAGATGACAAATGCAAAAACCACAGGTGATGGACAGAATGCAGAACAATGTCATACATTCACCCCAGTACAGAGATCTGGGCTTAAAGCCATCTTTTTTTGCACTCCACACCACCCCAGTTCAGACATGGCTATATGCAAATCAGTCTGACCCTGTGCCTCATGGGAACAGTCCAGCCCAAACTGCCAAGCCATGACTTCCCTGGACCGGAAACAAGCTTCCGAGGACAGGTTTCTGGCATTCCTGCCATCTTCAGCCCGGCTTGCTTGAATCCAGTGGTGTGGAGTGCATGGGACTCACGTCTGAGCATACCCATCCCACTCGGGGTGACAAATGCAAAAACCACAGGGGATGGACAGAATGCAGAACAATGTCATACATTCACCCCAGTACAGAGATCTGGGCCTAAATCCATCGTTTTTTTGCACTCCACACCACCCCAGTTCAGACATGGCTATATGCAAATCAGTCTGACCCTGTGCCTCATGGGAACAGTCCAGCCCAAACTGCCAAGCCATGACTTCCCTGGACCGGAAACAAGCTTCCGAGGACAGGTTTCTGGCATTCCTGCCATCTTCAGCCCGGCTTGCTTGAATCCAGTGGTGTGGAGTGCATGGGACTCACGTCTGAGCATACCCATCCCACTCGGGGTGACAAATGCAAAAACCACAGGGGATGGACAGAATGCAGAACAATGTCATACATTCACCCCAGTACAGAGATCTGGGCCTAAATCCATCGTTTTTTTGCACTCCACACCACCCCAGTTCAGACATAGCTATATGCAAATCAGTCTGACCCTGTGCCTCATGGGAACAGTCCAGCCCGAACTGCCAAGCCATGCCTTCCCTGGGCCGGAAACAAGCTTCCGAGGACCGGTTTCTGGCATTCCTGCCATCTTCAGCCCGGCTCGCTAGAATCCAGTGGTGTGGAGTGCATGGGACTCACGTCTGACCATACCCATCCCAATCGGGGTGACAAATGCAAAAACCACAGGTGATGGACAGAATGCAGAACAATGTCATACATTCAACCCAGTACAGAGATCTGGGCCTAAATCCATCGTTTTTTGCATTCCACACCACCCCAGTTCAGACATGGCTATATGCAAATCAGTGTGACCCTGTGCCTCATGGGAACAGTCCAGCCCGAACTGCCAAGCCATGCCTTCCCTGGACCGGAAACAAGCTTCCGAGGACCGGTTTCTGGCATTCCTGCCGTCTTCAGCCCGGCTTGCTTGAATCCAGTGGTGTGGAGTGCATGGGACTCACATCTGAGCATACCCATCCCACTCGGGGTGACAAATGCAAAAACTACAGGTGATGGACAGAATTCAGAACAATGTCAATGTCATACATTCACCCCCGTACAGAGATCTGGGCCTAAATCCATTGTTTTTATGCACTCCACACCACCCCAGTTCAGACATGGCTATATGCAAACCAGTCTGACCCTGTGCCTCATGGGAACAGTCCAGCCTGAACTGCCAAGCCATGCCTTCCCTGGACCGGAAACAAGCTTCCGAGGACCGGTTTCTGGCATTCCGGCCGTCTTCAGCCCGGCTTACTTGAATCCAGTGGTGTGGAGTGCATGGGACTCACGTCTGAGCATACCCATCCCACTCGGGGTGACAAATGCAAACACCACAGGTGATGGACAGAATGCAGAACAATGTCATACATTCACCCCAGTACAGAGATCTGGGCCTAAATCCATCCTTTTTTTGCACTCCACACCACCCCAGTTCAAACATGGCTATATGCAAATCAGTCTGACCCTGTGCCTCACGGGAACAGTCTAGCCCGAACTGCCAAGCCATGCCTTCCCTGGACCGGAAACAAGCTTCCGAGGACCGGTTTCTGGCATTCCTGACAACAAGCGATGCAGCTTAATGTGCCCTTCTGTTGACAATTTGCACTGGGAAAGATTTTGGATATTCACTGCAGATGCCTGGATCCTAGATCCTTACCCTTCCTTGCTCCATTCACCTTGTCCCCTATGTTCTTTTAATGCATTTCTGGATACTTATGTAACTTTTAACGGATGTAAATTGCAACATTATTGTTACTCATGTAAGGCGCTCTGATTCCTTTGGGTCTAGCCAGCGCAATATAATAACTCATTAATTACATTTGTTCCCATTTAGTACTCTTTCTCTCTTTGTCTACCTCCCTAGCTTCTAGCTCCTATCCCCTCTCCCCTGAATCTCTCATCTTGCTTGCTAGTCTACCTAGCCCCCTGTCCTTTGTGCCCTTTGACTAAGCACTCCTTCTCCCCTTGTTGGGGAAAGATCTAATATTTATAGTCTGGATTTTCAGCAAACCCGCTGAGGGAGTCCACTGCGACAAGGAAGCCACTCACAGCTGAGGTATGGTATGGCACCCCTTGCCAAAGCTCTCCCTCTCTCCTTTTTGGGGTAAGATCCAGTGTGTAGGCCTTGGAGTCTCAGAGACCCCTCTGAGAGAGTCCAATGCGTAAAGGGAGCCTCCCGCAACTGAGATAGGGAAGTGATACCACTTCCCTTGGAATCACAGCTTACTGGATTTTGGACGTTGCTTTGACTCGTCCACCGGTTTGTGTCCCCGTCGCCCTTCCCCCTCCTCTTTCCATGCGGTGTCCGTCACCCTCCCCTCCTCTTTCTCGCCTTGATTACCTGTCTACTTCCCCAGCTCCTTCCCCCTCCCCTGAATCTCTCCCCCTTACTATTTGTGCTTATTTTATATCTCAACCTTACAAGTAACTATGCTGCCATGCTCTAATAACTGTGTAACCTTTGTAACAATGTAACCTGTAACTATGGTCTGATGCTCATGTAAAGTGCTCTGATACATCCGGGTCCAGCCAGCGCTATATAAAACCTTTAAAATAAATAAATAAAATAATATGTGCCATATCTGGGATATGACTGCCTCATTTCCTGCACTACCTGAGAGTGAGTATGTGTGAGGGTTAAAGTGCAAAACGATAAAAGAGAAATATTCCTGGCCATGGGAGGATTGACTCCTTTGCTCAGATTCTGTGAAGTACCTCTGCTAGTCACTTTCCCTTACCATAACTACTGATACCCTCATGGACGTCAAATAGGGGTCGCCATGGGTCACAGCTGTGACCCCTGGTTTGCGCTTTGCTACCTCTGGCAGAGTCCCTGTGACCCCTGATTTACAAGGCTCACTGTGTAATGTTTTATTTCTGAAAAAGAAAAACAAGAATTCTGCTTTAGTGCAACCTGCTTGTGTTGGAAGCATTGAACAAAGCTACAGCTACTGACACGCTTACTAAGTTAGCTTTCAGTTTTGTTTTCGCCCACTTGTAAGTGTCTAAATACAATGTTGCAATAAGTAATAAACAGACAGGTCAGAGGTTCAGTGCCTGGCGCCATAGGGATGGGCCTCTGAGTATATGTGTGTGTGTGTGTATCCTGGGAAAAATGTGATTTAATTTGCCCATTGCTCTCAGCCCATGGTGGTGTGTATGCTGAAAAGGGCTGAGTGCAACTGACCAATGCCTAATGGCTTTAAGACTTGCATGGCAGTGCCACACTAGCACTGCTGCTGCAAAAGACAGATCGGATTTCAAGCGGGTCCGTCAAGCACTGAATACCTTACTGTAAAAGAAATATAGAGCAACAGCTGTGGAAGGACCTTTAGATTGGTAAATCTGCAACTAAGTGCTAAAATGAAGAGATAAGCATTGTTATGACACCTGGACCACCCTTAAAAAAATACTAGAACACTGTGGGTATTTTTGGTCCGCTCTATTCAGCATTTTAAGGATTAACTGAGTAAAAATGTTATTACAATCAGTTCATGATACTAATATCGATAATTTACAGTGCTTAGAATTTGCAAAAGTGTGGATAGGGGCACTATATATAAACAAGTAATAATAATAAAAATAATAACTTGTTTTTATACAGTGCTTCATACCTGGAAACAAAAATATGCTTCCAGAAATATTCTACTTGCACTTGTCTAAAAAGTCTCTGAAAATACAAACGATTCAGAAAACATCTATAATGCGTGAAGATGGTCTTTGGTATTTTTATTATTATTACCATTAGTATTAATAATAATAATAACCATCATAGTAATAATAATAAAAAATATTCATAATACAAGCCAATAATAATAATAATAATAATAGTAATAATAATATTAATCATCATCATCGTCATTATAAAAATAATCATAAAGAGGACAATTATTATAGCCATGTTGTGTACCCATGCAGTCTGTGTGCAGACTGATTGTGAGATAGGGAGGAGTCTGCACATATGCTTTTATCAGACTGTACCTGTACCTTTATGTTAGGCTATACCTGGTCTAAGAGAGTTTGTGTTTTAGAAACAGAGGGCTCTGGCTAAGCTTATGAAAGTTTTGCCTGGGCATCAGCGGAGGCTCCTCCGCAAAGGCAGAGGACATCGCCCCACTGCCTGGCTCAGAGCCAGTAATTGATAAATAAAACGATATTCTAGCATCGTTTTATTTTACATTTGTCAGCTCTGAGCCAGCTTGTGCAGAGAGGGGCAGGGTATGGGAGAAAAAGTGTTATGTGCGACTCCCTAACTGCATATGTGTTTGGCCGGCCAACTCAGGTCGACTAAAACACACATCCGCACTTAGGTTTCTCCAGCCCGGCTGCATTGAACAGCCGAGCTGGATAAATACCCACAGACACCCTGGCCTGAGCGGAGAGTCTTTCCAGGTCATTCAAGCCAAACCTGCACTGCTCTACAGAACGGGGATTGGAAAGGAGTCTGTTCCAGGGGCTGCTGGGACCTGGAAGATTAGAGGGGGCACAACACGATACAGCAGGCAGCTGGTGGCTTTAGACAAGTTATTTTTGTTTTTAATATATTATTCATAACACCCCACTCAGTGTTAACCCCCGCCCACACGCTCCCTCCACCTGCCTCACCACCCTTTGTTTGTGGAGACCCCACAGCTGGGCATATAATGATCTAATTTGACATTACATTTTACGGCTGGGCATTTGAGGCTGTGTCTGGAAACAGGGCCGGACTGGGAACCAGAACCGGCCCTGGCAAAGTGCTCGGCCGGCCCCCCTATTCCCCCCCCCCCCCAGGGAGGGAGGGGGGGCGCGACCGCGCTCTGTGCCAGGGCCGGTTTTAGACCGTTTTTCTTACAGGGCCGTTTTTGCAGCAAAAACGGCCCTATAAGAAAAACGGCCCCAGGGGCCCAAAACCGGCCCCCAACCATGCGGCCCACCGGGGGATTGCCCGGTGCCCGCAACAGCCAGTCCGGGCCTGTCTGGAAATATGATGATTGTCCGTCAGCATTAGATGATTGCAACTGTGATAGGGTACCCTTTGCTGATCACTGTTGTATCTTGGGCATACCATGCTGCATTCTCCTTTAGATATGGGTAAAAACTTACATCTTGTTATCTATTTTAGTGTATTTGCTGTTATTATGGAAGCTTGCTTTTATTGTATGTATTTCAAGTTCAAATATATCACTTCCTGTGATGTCATTAAAGGCATGTCAAAGGGGTGATGTCTCTTCTGCTACCGCAGACATTTTATGGAATTGAAATTGCGATTTTCCTATTACCATAACAAGAGAATCTACATTTCATTAAAGACACGGAGGCTAATGTTATGGATAATTCTTTTAATGTAACTCCAAGCAGCTAGTTAAAAGCATTACATCACAAAGTGAAAAGGTTCTAGACAAAACACTAAGAACATAAAATAGCCTTGAGCGCAGAACATTCTGCCTCTTTTAAATGTGGAAAAATAGGAAATAGTTCCAAAAGAAGTTCTTCTTCTCTTTTTTTAAAATGTTTTGCTCTTCTACTTTAAAACCAGTAAGAACCAAAAACAAAGAAGATCCAGGAAATCCAAACTTTGGATGGTGAATCACTTATGAAGAGTTACCTGAAATGAAGAGAGGTATAAGTACTCCATTGGAATGAGAGGTAGGAAAGGCGACAAAGACAAGCAATAAAATTCTACACATCAAAATGTTATTTAAATAAACCAATTGAAGACACTTGGATATGAAATATATACCATCTAGTAAACAGAATAAGACTTAACCACCATGGGAGGGTATGGGAGGGATAATGTTAGCCTCTGTGTCTTTAATGAAATCCAGATTCTCTTATCATGATAATAGGAGAATTGCAATTACATTACAAGACCAGAGGCTCTCATTATGCATGTTGGCAGCTTTGCATGACTACATCAGACATGTGATCAATTGGTTTGCAGTAATGTTGTGCAAATGTGTTTGCATTAGATCCAGTCGGCCTCCTTAAGCATGTCATCTAACTTACCTCCAGTCCAGAAGGATTTAATGTCCATAGCACCTCTGAGGGAGTGTGCTTGGAATTTCTTTAAGTTAATGCCCGCTAGTTTCATTGCGGATTTAACTCATCTGGCTATAAAAGCAGAAGTTATAGCTTTGAACGGTTTGCCAAAGATATACATAATCGGTTTACACCGTGAGCATGAAGACCATTCATTATGCATGCAGTCTACAACACAAAGTTTTTTGCATAGGTCAAAATGTGGATACAAAATGTAATCTGACATAGTTTTAGTTCTTCTAATTAACTCAAATTTAACACTAAACATATTATAAGATCTATTTGTGACTTCAAGAGCTTTGACATCATAAGCCCTTTGGCATGAGATTAAGCACAACAAGGTTGTGAGTTTATTGGAAAGACTTTTCCTGTCTTAGGGGCCGATTATGATCGCGGACGGACTTGCGTCCGTCTGCGATCATTTAGGAGGAGGGGACGTCCGCATGGGCTGCGGAGTCCCCTCCTGTGCGATTAGGATGTGACCGCCAGGGTGGCGGTCACATCCTCTATTTTTAACATTGCGGCGGGTGCGGCTTTAAGCTGCACCCGCGGCAATGTTAAAAATGCACGCATTGCATTTGTATGCAGAAAGAGGCAGGCACCGCGCGGTGCCTGCCGCTTTCTGCATGCAAATGCAGGGAGGTACCATAGGTACCGCCCATGTGCACCCCCCACCCCCCCTTCACCTAGGGGGCCCGCAACGGGCCCCCGCAGTGAAGTTACACATGCTTTTCCACGGCGGAAAAGTCGCTGCGGAAAAGCATGTTTGCAGGCACATACTAATCTGGCGGACGGTTTCTGAGAGACACTGTCACCAGATTAGTGCTTTTCCTCCGCGGTTGCAAGCCAACCGCGGAGGAAAAGCTGCAGACGGAAACCAGGACCCACCAGCCATCCTAATGTGGCGGTGGGTCTTTGGTGGGTCCGCTGCGGATTTTCCGCATCCTCCGGGCCGGCGGTGGCTTCCGCCGGCCCGGAGGGTGCGGAAAATCCGCAATCATAATGAGCCCCTAAATGTGTGTTATCCGGTCAATTTGTAAATGGGTCTAAAATTAGTTTTATATCCCACAGCGACTCGTATTTGGGTTTAGCGGGTCTCCTTAGTCTGATATTTTGTAAGACTCTAAAAACTATGATGTTCTTATCTCCCATTTTTCCATTGAATAGAGCATGACCTGCAGAGATAGCTGATCTATAAAAATTAATCGTTCTATAACTGAGGCCCCTTTCAAACTGTTCTACAAGTAAGTTTACTATGTGTACGATAGGAGCCTCCACGGAATCCAGGTTCCTCCCCAGGTACCAACGTACCCATTTTCTACAAATGTTGCTATACCTATAGTGTGTGCCAGGGGCCCAAGGCTCTCGGAGGAGAATTGCAGCTGTCGACGAAAGTCCAGACACTTCATTAGATTTCCTGACACTTGACGAACAAAAAGGTTCAAACTCCGGGCCTGTACTAGGGGGTGATCTTTTCCATCTATGTCTGTGAGGAGCTCTGGAACTGAAAAGGGAATGTTACAAGCCAATTCCAGTGTTGTGATGAAACATGCCTGAGATGGCCAAAAGGGGTTTATGAGTACTAGAGAGCACTGATCTTGTCTCACCTTCTGTAGAACTCACTGAATCATGGCGAAAAGTGGAAATGCGTATGCTTGGAATTCTTTCCAGGATTGGAGAAAGGCGTTTACTGCAAGAGCACCCAGGTTTGGCATCCAGCTGAAGTATTTCTCTAACTGGAAGCTTAGTCTGCTCTTGAACAGGTCTATTTCTAAGGTTCCCCATAGTTTGTTTAGAGCCCCTACGGCGATTACGTTGAGTTTCCAATCACTGTGATCTAATAGGAATTTCGAGTTCCAATCTGCAGATACGTTTATCTTCCCTGGGAGGTATTCTGCTCTTCGAGCAATCTTGTGCTCCAGGCAAAACAACCAAAGTTTCTAGGCTAAGTTTGAGAGATCTGCTGATTTTGTATCCCCTATACTATTTATAAATGCCACCGTTGACATATTGCCCATCTTCAGAATGACTGATCTCCCTTGGAGGGAATGTTTGGAGGTCATCAGTGTGTATAAACCATCAGTCTGTTCTAGGTAGTTTATGTGATGAGAACACTCTGCTTCTGACCAGACGACACCTGTGTTCTGATTGAGAAGACAAGCTCCCCAAACATGAAGGCTTGCATCTGATTCCAGGATTAATTCTGGTGTTGCCCCAAATATGGCTTTGTCATTCCAAGCATCTAAATTCTCTAGCCACCAAGTCAGTTCTGATTTGGCATTCTGATCAAGGGTTATCTAATCTCCGTACCAAAGGCCAGACCTTAGCGCTCTCGCTTTTACCCTTTGAAGAGCTTGGTAATTCAGAAGACCCAGGAAGATGGCTTGAATAGATGAAGAAAGGAGGCCCAGGAGTCTGGCTAATTCCCTTAGAGTTAGGCTTTCTTGTTTCAAAACAAACCTTATTTCCTTTTGGATTTTGGTTATTTTCTTTGAGGGTAGTAAAAGGAGGCATTTTGTTGTGTCTACGGTAAACCCTAAGAACTCCAAGGATCTGGAGGGAGTCAGTATCGATTTCTCCTTGTTTATATTAAATCCTAAGCTTTCTATGAGATCCATAACTGCCTCCAGGTCTTGAATTATTTGTGTGTGGTGCTGGGACATGATGAGGATCTCATTTAGGTATTTAATTAGTCGAATACCTCTTTCTCTCAGGAGTGAGGCAATTGTCCTCATAACCTTGGTGAAACACCAGGGGGCAGAATATAGCCCATAAGGGAGGGCTTGAAATTGGAACAGATTGTTGTTCCAAATAAACTTAACAAAGAATTGATGTTATTTGGCCATCAGGATGGTAAAGTATGCATCCTTTAAATCTAGTTTGACTAACCAATCCCCTTCCAGTAATATGTCCATCAGGAGGTGGATGGCCTCCATCTTATAGTGCCTTTAAACTAGGAATTTGTTTAGTTTCCTGAGTTTTATAACGGGTCTCCATCCTGTGTCCTTTTTCTGAACGAGAAAGAGTGTACTTACAAATCTGATTGACTCTCATTGTACTTCTATTATAGCCCCTTTCTGAATCACTGAGGTTATTTCCTCCTCCACTATTTTTTCTTGTTCCTTTGTCAGTGGGATGTCTCTCAGGTGAGATGTTTGTATAGGTATTTAACGAAATCTATCATGAAACCTTTGGCGGTATTTATTACCCATGGGTCTTGAGTGATTACTTTCCAATTCTGATAGAAGGCTTTGAGTATGCCTCTTAGCTTTTGAGGGAAAGAAGAAAGAAGAGGTGGTAAGGTACTCACTCTGAAAGTTGTTGTTGTTGGAAACTCCATGTGATCTGAACACTCTGTTGCATAAACCTCTCCCTCTCTGAAGGTAGAATTGGGGAGTGTTGAATGATTGAAAACCTCTTCCTATACCTTTGAACCTCAAATAGGGCCTTGGGTTGAAGCAGCCGGAAAAGAGGCCCCTTCTTCCGGCCTTTCTAAAAATGTTTGGGTTGAACACACTTCTCATATTGTGTTGTGCTTTGTCCAGTGGAAAAACAACAAAAGAGTGTTCCTTGGTTTTTATATACACAAGTAAGGGAACACAAGAAACCAACAAAGCCCATTAGGTTTGTTTAGAAAGCCCTCACTCACCGACCTGGTCGGTGACTTGCTTCATCATCGGGCCCCACTGGGTGTGACCGAATGTCACCCCAGTGTGCTACAACGCCAGATTTGCTGCGGAGCTGGTAATGTGAAGATGTGAGGGCTATGTGGTGAATTATGTGAACAGAGTGAGGTGGTGAGTTACAATTGCCTTGTACGTATCAAAAATTGATTTAATGTATGATCATCAAGGGCAAGGTTAAAAATGTGTTGGTAAGCAAGGCCAACTAAGTTGGATGGTCTGCTTCCAATGACATTAGGTGAAGAAGTGATTGGTCAACATGTTTCAGCCGATGTTGGTATAATTAACCTGGCATTCGTCAGGACCTAGTGTGAGTAAACCCCGGCGGTATGGGCACGCTAAGGCCCACCCTACCAAAGGACTTGAAAGTGAAAAGGTGTCTGTGAAGTGCAACAAAAAAAGGGGGGGGCCTCACTGAACAAAAAAGCGGGACGCACACACCCTCTTGGTCTCTAAGTCAGAGACAAAAAATTAAATGCACTACTGACGCCTACTGACGTTCATATTCAGCCACATTTAGCACTATTCTCTTACCGCAAAATGCATCCTCTGTTCCATTTTGGATGCACGGGTGGATTTTGTGATAAAAATAAAATTCTAAATGCTGGGTTTCACTCCTCATCTAATTCTGTATAATCTAATGTAATTCTGCAGGAATTTTTGCTTAATTATGCTACAGCAAATTATGTAAGTTACTCCCACCACCACCCTAGATGTCACCAAACAGTTGCTAGTATGACATCCTTCACTATCCTGGACAGTCAGCAACTATGCGCTGCCTTCAAAGTCAACCACTAACCCATCCCGGGAACCTAGGAAGTCTTTTACTTCCTCTCATATGTCCTCAGCGTCAATCACTAGCCACTTGGGGGATTAGGGCACTTGTTGTCCATCTATCCCCTCTCTGTCCTCAAGGGCTACCACTACAGCTTCCATCTGAGGAATCATACCCTTACCTCGGCCACTACCAACGTGAACCACCTGTGGGAAAATTTCTCTTGTTTAAGTTTAAGTTTAAGTTTAAAGGGGTTTATAAAGCGCATGGTGACGCCTCCCGGCGTGTCCCCGCGCTGTGGAGAAGAGCAAGCAAGAGTAGAGAGGGGGAAGCCATTATGAAGTGAAAAGAAAGGTTTTTAACATCTTTCTAAAAGAAGCCTCTTTAGTCTCTAGCCTAATGTTCGAAGGAAGGAGATTCCAGTGCTTGGCTGCCAGGGTGCGGAAGGACCTGCCTCCCATTCTAGCTTTTCTGGGGCGAGATGTTCTGAGCAGGCCCGTTCCTTTCGATCTTAAGGATCTGTTCGGTTCGTACAGGGATGCCAAATCTGACATATACGCCGGCGCTTTTTGGTGGATTATCCTGTGGCACCAGAGTAGAGCTTTAAAAACAATCCTCTTGCTGATAGGTAGCCAATGGAGGGCTGCCAAAGAAGGGCTCGAAGGAGCTCTGGACCACGAAACTGGCTCGAAAGAACCGCTAGACAACACATATGTGAGTGCATGCTCCATTACAACGGGCTATAATTACACAATCTGTGCATTTCCTTTAAGATAGGGAATTGAAACAAATGGTTTTCTATTTCATTTCTTTTGTGTTCTTTTGTCTTCCTGCACCTTGTGATTTTGATAACAATAGGCACTAAGACATGCCTCTCCATCCGGAGCACAGTCAAGTAGGCCAGCCTCACCTTCTAATGTCTGTTTTGTGTCTGTTCATGTGATAACTGACAGACCTACACAGCAGACTGGATAGTGACATTACCGCTTCTAACAAACAGGGTTTACTAAAGAACAGTCCTGACGAAAGCCCACGACCCCGCTGGGGCTGTGAAGAATGGCTGAAACATGTTGCCGTAGTATTAGACTATCAGGTTAGTAACCCTCCCCTTAAATTAACCCAACCAGTTAACACTGATTTTAATCATAAAGGTGGCACCGAAAAAAAAGGAAAACCCGGGAGACCACTAGGTATTTTTAATTTTCAGTATTTGTAATCCCTGTTAGTATTATGAAAATATCTAAAGAGCTCCCTGGAATATGGCTGAGCCCACCGTGGTTATTAGGGACCAGGCTGCGACCCCCTGATAAAACTTGTACCATGGCACCAGACTAATCCATCATTTTTCTCACCAGACACCACAAGGCTATTCCACCCATCATCTCCACTCACCTGAGATGAACTCATTCATAAAACACTCTAGAACCATGCCCTATGAAGATCCATGGAAGTCCCAAGGGTTGAGATACACCCCATGGGTTACTTCTCTACCCAGGAGTATCTATTGTAGCTCAAGAATGCTTGAGTGCCATAAAAGACAATCATAGACAATCACACATATAACCCCGGTGCCCTCCTTGGATCTCCTGATAGGACATTATTAACAAAAGTTCCCCTTGTCCAGTAGCCCCTTACCAAATTCCATTACAATCATCAACCCCAGCCCCACAAATGCCCTCTAGGCCTAGAACCCAATGTTAACCACATGTATATATACCAATCAAGCAAATGTTTTCTTGTGCAACTTATGCTCACTAACTTGTGCTCTTTTATTTTCATGGTGGAGGATTGTGGCAGTTCCAATTTATATTCAAAATTAATTTTATTACTGTGCATATAACCTTGTTTTATGACCAAAATATTATGATATTATGCTCTCATGTATCAATCCGTTGTACAAGAAGCACTCTGTCTTGTTATTTTTTTTCTTTGTAATTGTCAATTATTGTGTGAATATTTCACCATCAGACCCATGATTAGGCTGTATTTACCTGGACAGTAATTATCTACAATGAGTGGCAGAAATGTCTTTCCCTGTAGGTTACTATTGAAATGACATCACAGAAATCCCTATCCACACCCATCTGGTCACTTCCCTTTGTCCTCTATATACATGCAAAGGGAATCCTCAAACTTTCCTTCTATACTTCCCAGTTCAGGTTGAGAACTTTAGCACAAAATGCACATAGCATATAATACACTCCAACCCTTGCACATGCTCGCACCCACCTCACCTTTCCACAGACCGCTTCACAGACCTAAAGTCCTACAACCACTACACCAGGAGAAAGGACTGCCCCACAGTCAACCAGAAAGCATAATTTCTCTTCTTCTGGTACATTACTACAGCACTAGTAGCCACTGCACAATCTGCCTTCTATCCTGTGATGGTGGGGTGCCGGTTATTCATACATCTTGGTCCATAAGAAAACTCCATCCTCTGCCTCTTCTGAGGTAGCGTCTACCTGGTACTCTGACTTCATTTATTGAAAACCTTCTGGAATTGTCTGTATGACTTCTGTTAACATGCCAATCATAATGTTATATCAAGCAATTCAAATTGGAAGTTGTAGGATGCCCTCAATTCATCTCAGTTCAGTTTAACTGAAACTCACACAAGGCTGGATATGACAAATTAGATTAGGTCCCCACCTCACATCAAGCGGTAAGTGACTGAGTCTGCATGGTACACTGTGATTCTTCTAGCTAACTTTGGAATCCACTCGATTAATTGAGCAAAACTTTTTTTGTTGGTTTTGCAATTAAGAATGAGACTCCTTCTTCTTAGCATTCATCTAATATGTTTGTGTCAACTGGACGATTCTATTACATAGCTAGATAGTAAGTTTCACTGTTCACCCTTTGGTTGGTCTTCACTATCTCACACTGAACAATACTCTTTTTCAAACCTCCAAGAGGGGGAAGGGATTGAAATACAGAGTAATGTTTGTTTGAAAATTAATATCTTACACCCACATGAAGTTAGTTTAGATAGTACCATGGAAGTGAATTAGATCTTTTGGCCGTGTTGGATGACTTCAGAGCTGATGGTGACCTTGGTAGTGCTCAACCTGATTCTTATAGGCTTAACAGAGATGTTCAATGCCTTCCGTGCCTTCAATCGTCACCTCATCCTTGGACACTGTGCGGCCGATGTAACCTGAAATTGGTAAAGTTCTTTTATAATGAACTACTCCCAATCATTGATACTTTTCTCCTTAATTTCTGAATTCTGCTCATGTACATGCACTGTCCCATGGATCAGCCAGTCTCCATATTTATTCAGCATTTATATGAAGCTGATATAATCCACTTATCAGCATTTTATGTAGTCTGAGGACACTCAATTAATCATCAACATTAATGCCAATGTGCCTTCAGACATTGCTTTGAAATTATGCCTCAACTTGGTCTGTGAGTGGAAAGCAGCCCCTGACTAAAACTCACTGACAGTAAAACCAAAGTCCTGTAAGTCAGGACTACTCTTCCATCGATTGTCATCTTCTTGCCTAAGGAAATTGCTCCTACCATTCAATAGTCAAGTCTGTGTGTACCTTGAGAATTCAATTAAACTCAGGTCTTAGGCTATCTGCTCAAGTTTCCACAGATGCACAGTTTCCATATGCGTGTTCTGTATGGCAACTTGAGAAAAATGTGTTGGCTCACACGTAGATTGGGCCAGTTGTTAATATCATTTCCTGCTGAACACCTACTTAAAACCTTTCAACAAATAAAAAACCTTGTGGTGAGTAACTCTATCAGATTTGCTTGTGCCAAATCTTGAGTGCTTGCTCTCCACTAATTCCTTCAAAGGGTCACAGCAGTGTTAAAGTTCCTTGCCTCCCAAACGAGCAGTAAATAGAAATTCTTTTATTTTCATTAAATGGCTTCCACTTGCTGATATTTCCTGTCAGACCCTTTGATAGTTAGCAGCTATGTGGACGAAAATGTCTTAAATTGCTAGCAGACATTATTTCATGTGTACCCCAAGTTGCCCCAATGTGTGTAATAATGCTCTGCTGCCCGTTAAACTGATCACTTCCTTTCCTGTTCTTCATTCACCTCAAATCCTGCTTTTTTTAGTTTACTTTTAATTGAGTCTGCACTTTTGTATTCCTCTCTTTACTGGTAGTGTTATGAAACTACAGGGCACATGTGAGCTTTATCAGAGCTTTTTAGAAATAACATTAACATCACTGGACTGCCAAAGACAAACTCCAGCCCTGCCTAGTACCTCTATCTCAATTCATACCTCCACGTCTACTCAACACACCCACCTATGCCTTAACCGTTTTAGAGCCAAAAGCAAAACAACTCAAGGCTGCTGTTTTCCAGTATTAGGAGTCTATATCTGAAACTTCACCCTGATGGTAATATGACGCCACAACTATTTTACTCAAACAATGTTTCGCCAACACTGAGATGCAACCCCAGGTATATTCACAGTACCCTCTCCAAGACACTGTGCATCCATAGTCCACCCTACAGATGTTGGTAATAAGCCAAACCAGGCTGCCATCGGACAACATGGATACCTTAGTAATGTACATGTTCTGCTCCCTCTCCCAAGATCTACCACAACACCAACAACATTTATCATACTAAATTCTCCCTTAAAAAACTCCCAAATCCTTCTTCCCACAAAAGGCCAAAACAAGATATTTAAGCAATCACAGAACAATAACTGCTTTTTATAATTTTGAAAGGTGCAGAAGTATAAAACCATCAATGTTCACTAGGGTGCACTATGCTGAGAACACTCAAGTTAAGTGAAGATTAGGAACACTCAAGAAAGCTATCACATAGCTTGGGCAGTTGTTTACAGTGGTAAACCTCAGAATGTCGCTCAACCACTTAAAGCTCTCCTGGATGAAAGTTAAAATAATTCCGGATTGCAACATTGTTCATCACCTGACCACCATTAGAAGAACCTCCCCCAGAGCATACAAAAAATGTGTACACAAGAAAGCAATACCATGAAGCAATTGTCTGTAGTCAAGACCTGCGTTTGCCAGCAACAGAGAGTTAGGGAGAAATTCAGTTTTTAGTGCTTTGGATCAAAGGTACTAGCCATGCTCACAGTATTCCCTTTCAACAAATGCTCTAGAAGAATGCAATTTTTTCGATCCTACTCTGCCTCCATGCCATCTAAGATGATTTTCCTTTCTGGTAAAATGAAAATGATTATCTCCTCCCCCTACGTCTCCTCTCATTACACACAGCCCATCTCAAGGCCTTTTATCCTGAAATTCGCCAGTTACTGAGAGGCCCACTTGTGTCTTCCAATAGACTTCAGGATAAAGAAGCTATTAAAATAACATTTTTTATTTGCAAATATTAAATAGCATAATATAGTTGTACATTTTTTGGTGCTAATTTTAAATACAAATTAGTGGGAGTGTAAATAAACTGTAAAATTAGGTGATCTCCTAAAGACAAATTTAGGATTAATAAGAATGACTTTGCCCAACTGTATTTTACAGATTCCTGTGTATCGGGGACTGGGCATGCCAATACTTGGAGATCGTATCCATGCATCTTATTTCCATGGAAAGGATGGTCTGGGTGATGTTCCGGATCCAGATGCCCCTGGAATTGAAAACATCCAGAAAGAGCATGCAGTAGATATCATGCTCAAACTGGCCACCAAACATGCTGGACAGGTAACACATGAAATCATTGGTATTTAGCTTTTTTTAATCTATTCTGTTCGTTGGTTAGTTGATCAGTCATGCTGTCTGTAAAATGGTTATTCAAATGTCTGTATATGGCAGTTGAACATTAAATGACAAAACTCCTGCTGTTTAAACATTATTGACTGTAAAGATGATTAGTATCAAGCAAACATTATCAGTTTTCAGCTTACTCATTCCCCCAAGACCAGGTTAGGGCACATAAAGATGGTAATTGACACTTACTATTGCATGAATGTTAAAGTGATATTACTGCCTCTCTCCCTCAAAAGTCTTCATCAGTTTTCTGTTGTGGGACAACATCAGCTGGGAGCCTGTAAAAGAAACCACAGACACAGTACAAGCAACACCATATGTTCTCATGTTATAAACATTAAACTAGTTATGGAAATTGTTATTTTTAGATTTCCTTTTCTCAAGTGAACAATTTCCATGGGACATCTTGGCAGTAGGGATTAAGGCATTTAAGTATGACAAAAAACTTTTAAAAAAGCCAGTTTTTAGCAGTCTTCTAACCATGATGATTCTTAAGCGATTACCTCGTGTATACTACAGGAGCAACCCAATTAACCCATAGGCCTCTGGGTATGTAATACAATCAAAAAAGAAAATAAAGCCTACAGAATTATTACATGTCCATCTAATTTTAGGAATGGATCCCATTAATTATCCATTCTTGGATTGATCGTTTTACACAGAACTTAATCAAAAATTATTTTATGTATAGAGTTTCTTCAACTAGCCAGCCAATCAAACACAAATAATCTCCATGTACGTGGTTTAACTATTTCTTTTAATTAAACCATGTTTCTCCATAAAGTACTAGTATCTCACATTTAACATAGATATACACAATTTGTACATATATACAAAAACAAACAGAATTTATACATTTACACATATAAACAATTTTCTTTGAACCAAACTTGGGGTTCTTATGCTCAACTTATTTTACGCTGGAAACATTGCGATATCCTGAATAACCAGGTGTTGTGTATTCTGTCTCTTTTACCACTACGGAGACTACGCAGGCTTCGTTTTAAACGGGTGGCCAAGCTCCGAACATTCTCTGTGTGGAGTTGGTGAACAGAAAGGATTTCTGCTTTTCTGTACAGAGTATCAGCCCTAAGGTATTATGTTATTGCTGATGCTACGCATCCTGGCCTTACTTGTTAGCTCTATTTATAATCTTTAATGGACGTGTTGAGAGTGATTATGTTAAATCTTTGCCCTAGGATCGATCAGAATGGATTAAACTGCCGACAAAGTCCATAGTTTCGGCGTTCCTTTACGGAAGGTAAGCCCGACTTTTACGGTTGCTCTAACATAAAGTCTGTTTTCATAGCTGATGGCTTAGTGATTGTTGGATTCACTTCTTTGTAGTTTGAATGAAAAAGCCACCTGGAAGAGAATTGATTTCTCCATAATTTTCATACTTAGACTGCGAATGTACGTATCTTTCCCATTATATGTATGGCCACTCTTTGGGATTGCTTACTGCATGGAGGTGGATATAGAGGACTCTACCCAGAGATCACGGGTTCTTGTCCGTGGATTTAATTTGTGGTTATAATATCTTACTTCTTTGTGCACAAATCAGGGTGGTCACGATATATATAATTTTAAAAAAAACGCTATTGATGCCACTCACCTTGAGAAGAGACACTTGATTTTGTAAAATAGTTGCATAGGTACATACGTGCATAGTATTTTAGAATGTTATCCCTGAAGATGTATATAGAATGTAAATCAAAATATCTGATTTTCTTAGTTAGGAATTATATTTGCCCTAAAAGTCCTGATGAGGCCTGGATTGATAAGAGGCTGAAACGCATCAACATAGTTTTGTTGAAGGCACCAATACAAAAAAAAGTTCTTTTGACTTGGATGATGAAATAAGAATTAATAAGGAGTGCTAGATGGAGAGAGGTTAAAAGTCTTTAACCTTGGACACTCTTTTTGTTTTGTTTTGTTTTGGTGATCTGAAAATAAGGATTTTTTTTGGATATACTGTAGATAAACATCCTTTTAAAAAATAAGTTGGGTAAAAGAACCCCAAGTTTGGTTCAAAGAAAATTGTGTATATGTGTAACTGTATAAATTCTGTTTGTTTTTGTATATATGTAAAAATTTTGTATATCTATGTTAAATGTGAGATACTAGTACTTTATGGAGAAACATGGTTTAATTAAAAGAAATAGTTAAACCACGTACATGGAGATTATTTGTGTTTGATTCGCTGGCTAGTTGGAGAAACTCTATACATAAAATCGTTTTTGATTAAGTTCTGTGTTAAACGATCACTCCAAGAATGGATAATTAATGGTATCCATTCCTAAAATTAGATGGACATGTAATAATTCCGTAGGCTTTATTTTCTTTTTTGATTGTCTTAAGCGATTACCTGCAAGTACATTCACAGTGTGAGTAAATTTATGGGAAAAACCTTGCCATGTGCTCAGTTTTTTCATACAGTGTGACAGTTCTAGAAAGAGGATCTCAGTTTTGGGCAACTGCATTTTTCATGATTTAGGGAATCAATTTTCAGAGAGGAATGAAGGACCTTTCTAGTTCGAAGCTCAGTCAGCTCTACACTGATCATTTGGTGCATCATGGGCTAATGTAGATTCCATTGAGCTGATGATACCTGATCATGCCACCCTACTCCTTACACAATCTATCTATCTATCTGTCTATCCGTCTATCTATCTATCTATCTATCTATCTATCTATCTATCTATCTATCTATCTATCTATCTATCTATCTATCTATCTATCTATCTATCTATCTATCTCTCTATCTATCTATCTAACTATCCATCTATCTATCTATCGATAGGTAGCTGTACTTATAGTTAGGTTAGACTTTCCCTAGGAAGAATGTTTTTTTCACTAATACCTTTGGCCACCTTTGAAGAATGTTTATGAAACTTTACAAAATCAAAAAAGCTAATTCAAAAACAGCTACTTCCTGGAACATTTCAGGTACATCTGTCAATAAATTTAAAAGAATTTAACTCATGTGGGCAGAAATGAGGGTGATCAAATTCCCTCCAGATACTCAAGTCCATTAGGTGGGCAAGACCCAACAAACACCAACTTTGCCTTGTAGAGAAGTCTTCATGGAGAGTCCACTCTGTTCAAACACCTAAGCCCCATTAGGTGGTCAAGCTCATATTCTGCTCAGTCTTTGAGCTGCACTGAACACTTTGGAGCTGATTCCGATTCGGGAAAAACCGCTACGAATAACCGTTCGGAGCTTTTTTCCCCTACAAATCATTCCCTGCAATGTCCCCCATACGTACGACGAAGTACGATTCGTACCAGGAGCCGAACTCCGTACGAGTTGTACAGAGACCGTACAAATCAAATCCCCATCCGAATCTCCCTCAGATCCCGCTGTACGCGACATCTGTACGGTTCGCGGCTGGTTTTTACGACCCAGCAAGTAAGATACATGTCGGGTACACACCATACGACCCTTTTTCTACTGGAGCTGAAAACAGCCGTAAAAGCAGAGTTCGCGCCGAAACAGGTACGGAACGGCCCCCCCGGGTATGGTGCATACCCCCCAAGATCTCAGGGGTAAGCACCGTACCCCAGCGATCAAGAGTTTTTACGACCGTACCCCATGTACACTGGGTGTACGCACCGTACCGCATTTACGATGGGTGTACGCACCGTACCCCATGTACGATGGGTGTACGCACTGTACCCCATGTACGATGGGTGTACGCACCATACCCCTTGTACGCTGGGTGTACGCACCATACACTCATCGTACATGGGGTACGGTGCGTACACCCATCGTACATGGGGTATGGTGCGTACACCCAGCGTACATGGGGTCGGGTGCGTACACCCATCGTACATGGGGTATGGTGCGTACACCCCATGATCGCAGGGGTACGCACCGTACCCCTGCGATCATGGGGTATACGGACCGTACGGTGTGTATGTGTTTGTGCGCTTTTCCGTACGACTCGCCCTTACCTGATGTGGACCGTACGAATCGCGTCCTCATAGCCCGGTCCGGATCGTACTCGTCGGGTTGTACGGCATGTGTACGAGTCGTACAGTTCACGGTTTCAGCCTTGCAAAACGTACGGATCGCGACGATTCGGACGGATTCACGGAATACGGACCGTACTACGCGACTCGGACGGACGGGTATGATTCGTACGGAGAGGGCTCCAGATACAAATCGTATGGAATTTTTTTTCCCGAATCGGAATCGACCCCTTTGTGAGTAGCCAATCTTTTGTGGGTAATCAATCAGACATGAGTGGAAGACACTGCTTAGATTTTGCTCTGTACATACTCCTAATGGGCAGGCCAGTTCTCCAGACAGTAAAGCTTCCTGAAGCTTACTGAAGCTCCTTTAGGATTGAACCCCTCACTATGCCTTGCCTTGATCGTTTCTCATATCTCCTTTTGAGGCAGAGGTAGTGGTGCAATATATATATATATATATTAAATGTTCAATTGGCGCCACAGTACTGCAGTGGAACCAGCTAAATACAGTAAAATGTGCTTCTTTAGCTAGTACTCTACAGCGCTAAAAAAAGTATCAACAAAAGTAAAGGGTTTTTCTATTTTTAAACCAGAAAAGGTGGTTCTAAAAATATTTTTTTTAACCAGAAAAGGTGGTACCACAAATATTATTTTTTTTATTGCGCTTTTACATTTATTTGTATTTTTGTTTTTGTGGTGTTGAATTCAAAAGCAAAGACAGGGCTTTAGAACTTGAAAAACTCAAGAAAAACTATTAATTGTCCTTGGGCCACTGGTCTTTCGACACCCACTAATCCCCTACTGATCTGCTCTGCTCTCCTGCAAAAATATTCTTATGGCACCTGCTTTAGCAGTAAGTGACCATAACCTGGTAAACAGATTGTCATCTGACTGCCCCTGCCTCAGTGGGCACACAATCACCAAGTCCAATGGAGTGCTTACACATAGTTGAAGTTCGAAGAGCTGCTAGTTGCAGAACTTGCTCACAACATATTTTGAGGACACTTTCTTTATCCCTGCTGATATTTCAAAAAAATTGTCACATCAAAGACACCTTGGTGGCATTAGGACTCTCAAATCCCTGATATTATGCATCTTCCTCTCTCCCTGAACCTGAAACCATCCTTGAACATATCGGAAAATTGCAAGAATTGCAATGAAAGCTTGAGAGCCCATCAGATGATGTTAGTACACCAACGTACTACTCTCGAACGAGAAAAAAATGGCAGGTTCTCCATGTAAATACAGCAAGATAGTGAGTTCAACCAATCAGTTACCTTTTAGAGTATGTGTCATAGCTCGGTCGCTACACCTGCCGGGCAACAACACTCAATTAAAAGCCAAAATCATAAAACACTCATGGGCTACTCATTAACTGAACCAGTTAGTAAAGCTTTAGGCTCAAACTTAACAAAAACGGCAACACTCCAGACAGACCCAGAACAGAAAGTAAAACTTACACAGAACTCCCACAAGAGGTATTCCTTGGTTGTACAGGTCCCATGGTAGTACTTCAGGAGAACGGCAAGACCAGGGAAAGTGGGAACAAAATTATACAAATTAACATAATGGTTAAAATTGAAAATTACGTTTTTCTTTTCTTAAAAAACCCTAGTAATTCACTTAGAAAACAAAGGATAAAGTCACGCTGTAGTTAGGTAGAGTAATAATATTTTACTTTACATTTCAAAAAACCTCAGAAATTCTCTGAAACAAACGAAAGGTTAAAGGGATGTTATACTTAGGTGACAATGACATACATACCTATATAAGCAATCCCTGAAATTTGCCAGTTATAGTTCTGTGAGCCAACTATAATGTGCACCCCTACCATGCAGTGATTATGACCTCACATATTACATCACTCTTGACATGTTCAATGACATCATTGATGACATCACTGATCACTACAATTCCATAAGTCATCAATTGTATTGGTTGACATTTAGACAGCTGTTGAACATTCCCTGAGGACTTTGAGTTGTAAATAAGGGGCCAGAACCCAGAAATCTCAACCAATAAAATTGATGACCTATAAAATTCTATGAGCATAAGAAGGCAATAAAGTGGAACCTCGGTCCCTAGTATTTTCTTTATCACAAACACTATACTTCCATTGTAGTGTCTCTTGCTAGCTGCACTTTGAAGAAAATAGACATGTGATATAGAAAATACTTAATAGTTACATTTTCTTTTGAAAATGCATTTTTTGATTTGCTAATAACTTTTAAGCCTGTGGGTGAATTTGGCCGAAATTTGAAAACTCACTAGCTTAGTCAGGTAAGGTCTGGCATGGCAATTTATTTACATGCAGATCTTTGCATGATAAAAAAAGTTACAGAAGGTCGAAAGAAGCTATTTCCAATTTTATCTCCATAGGAAATTACACTCACATCTCAAACTGCTAAATGGAGTGACACCAAACCTGGCATGATAGTAGCACTTTTCTCAGAAAGCATGGCCCGATGTAAATCTGTCCAGTAGCTTAAGAGGTATTAGGGGTTTAAAAAGCTGCCAAACACGCTTGAAATGGTTCATACTTATTCGAAATGAGGGTCTCTAGTTGACAGTGGTTTGCCCCCTGTCCAACTAGGGAACCCTAATTCTAGTCAGGGCAAGAGAGTTACACACTCAAGATAACCCCTGCTCACCCCTTTGGTAGCTTGGCAGAAGCAGTCTAGCTTATCTCAAAGGCAATGGTTAAAGCATTTGTACAAACACACACAATAACACAGTGAAAACAAAACAAAAGAAAACCACACCACTTTAGAAAAATAACCAATATTTATCTGCATAAAACAAGACCAAAACGACAAAAATCCAACATACGCAAGTAAAGATATCACTTTGAAAAGGTTCAGAACAGTACAGTCTATAGGAAACTATGGATAAATCACTTTTTTCACATGGTACCTGGGATGCGTAAAAAACAAAGATGTAAACAGGCACAGGGGCTGGAGTAGCCAGAATAGAAAAGCAATGAGTCGGTTCCTTACTTCCAGGAGAGGTGATGCATTAGTTCCTTACTGCCAGGGGATGTGATGCGTTGGTTCCTTATTGCAGTGCAGGGGGGATGATGCGTTTGTTTCCTTACTGTAAGGCAAAATAATGCATTGGTTTCTGGAAACGCTGCCTTGGTTCTTTACTGCTGGGCCACATCGATGAAAAACTTGGCACACAGGGTCGATGCGTCCAAAATCCGGTCATGCAGTGTTGATGTGGTGGCGGCATAACTGGCACTGCGTCCATTTCCCAGCCGCAAAGCAGGTGATGCTTCGATTTCTTCTGCCGCACAACAGGGCCCATGTCGGATTTGGAGCGTGCACCTCGGACGTCGGTAGTGCCGTTCTCTGGACTCGGGCACAGCATTGATTCTTCCTCTGCACCATGGTAATGCGTTGATTTGCTAACCACACAACAGTTCTGTGCCCGAAAAACAGGTGCTGCTAGTTGATACATGGATTTTATTGGTTCATTAGCAGCCAAACCACCTCCAAGGGCCCAGAACTGAATTGGCACCACTTGGCAGGTCAGTCCCTTAGCAGAGGAGGTCAGGGGCTGCAGATAAAGTCTTTGATGGCCCTGAGACTACTTAACAGGAGGCAAGTACACACAAGTCCTTGGAGAACATTGGCATGCAGGATGTAGAAAGCAAAGTCCAGTCCTGACTGCCTATGAAAGAAGCAAGAAGCAGCAGGCCATCACAGCAAAGAGCACAGCAAAGTGGTAGTCCCTCCTGATGGCTTCTCCAGCTCTTCTTCATACGAGAATGTCCTCTTAGTCAAGAAGTGTTCCGCAGTTATGGCTTCACAGCTTCAGTACTTGTACCAGTTCCTGCCTTTGAAGTAGGCAAATTTCAAAGGAAAGTCTTTTTGTAGTGCACAACACCCTGCATTTCTCTGACATAGCTATAGACACACTACAGAGGCTGGAGGCAGCTTTGTGTGAGAACAGGCACAGCCCTATTCAGGTGTCAGTGTCAACTCCTCCCACCACTCTACTTCAGGAAGAACTATCAGTCTGGTGATGGGCCATCAGGATATGAAGGGCACACCTCAGCTCCCTTTGTGTGACTGTCTAGATTAAATGCAGAAACAGCTCAACTGTCAGTCTAAGCCAGACGTGGATTCCACAGGCAGGCAGAGACACAGAATGGTAAAGCAAGAAAATTCCCACTTGCTAAAAGTTATAACCAATATATCCAGGGGCGCTAATGTGCGCCCCACCTGCTGCACTGCAAAAGTGGGGAACCTTCCCCCTGTTTTTGTGTCCATTTCTTCAACGTTATCCAATATGATCCAATGTCATCTTGAGACATCCATCGTAATCATTGCTTTTAAACACTTTCCAGTCTTCAAAACATAGCTGAGACAGCGCCCTTTCACCTACAGTCTTTATTGTAGTGTCTTAAAAAGTTTACTGAGTGTCCATCCAGGCCTTTTCACAGCAAATCCATACATCAAAGGTGAAACAAAACAGAGTAGGTTCCAACCCCAGCCCATTTGACAGAGTATCAAGATCCCAATGACAAGGAGTGGCATCACGAGGGTCAAACATGCAACTTAAAAACCAACTTAACTAAAAGATGCATTTTTAAATTATGGGTTCAGGGACCTCAAAATCAAAATTTCTAATTCTTCCCAACTTGAAGTTAAACCTGTAAGAGGTTACAAAGCAGCTCCAATGATAACCTATGGGAAGGATAGCCCTTGCAATAGTGATTAACAAAATTAGCAGTATTTCACTATTATGATATGTGAAACACAGCAGTACATGTCCTACCTTCTAAATATACTGCACCCTGCACATGGGGCTACCTTGGGCCTACCCAGGGGGTGCCTTACATGTAGTTAAAAGGAAGGTTTGAGCCTTGCAAGTGGGTGCACTTGCCAGGACGACATGGCAGTTTAAACCTGCTCCCACAGACACTGCAGTGGCAGGTCTGAAACATGGTTGAAGGGCTACTCATGTGGGTGGCACAATGAGTGCTGCAGGCCCACTAGTAGCATTTGAATTACAGGCCCTGGGCACACACAGTGCACTTTACTAGGGACTTACCAGTAAATCAAATATGCAATCAAGGATAGCCAATCACAATAACAATTTAGACAGAGAGCATATGCACTTTAGCACTGATCAGCAGTGGTAAAGTGCCCAGAGTCCTAAAGCACAAAAAACAGGTCAGAAAAAATAGGAAGAATAAGGCAAAAGGTTTTGGGATAACCCTGAAAAAAGGGCCAGGTCCAACTATAAGTATGAATGTCTCTGGCATTTAGACGTCTCTTACTCAGAGTTTAACTTTTTCTCAAATGTGATTGGCTCGAAGAGCCAAAATTTCATGTAGCATAAGTGAACTTCATTTGCAAAGAGTCCCAATTCAGATATAACTGGCAGTTTTACAGTTAGGCGTACAATCGGGGTTCAATGAGAGATCTGAATATACTTAATGTTATTGTCTCAGTGATATATGAATGGAATCCAAGGCATAGTGACTTCGTCAGTATTTCCCACAGAGATATGTGGTCGCACACTGCCACTCACTCAAATGCAGAGTGAGGGCCAGAACATGGTCACCATAACTGCCTCAGTGACACACCAATGAAGGCAATGGTGTAGTTAATGCTAAGGCTAATAGTATTAATACTTATGCAAACACCTTTATAGGTGTACTGGTGTTGAGGGAAACATACAACTGGAATCGGAAGTAGCAAAGTGAACTCTATTTACCATTAAACAAGGCCTTTAAAAAATGCAATAGTTCACACATCTTGTGCAATGTCACTTGGATTGCAGTCCACAATTTTGCAGCTTATACCAAAATGGTACTACCTCTATTGCGAACGCAAATAAACTTTGCTACTACCAGTGGATGTACATCAATGGAGTGTAGAGTAGGCCTGGGAGCATCCTGAGCGAACAGTTTCCTAAAGTGCAGAGGTCCAGTGTGATGAAGAGCTCTGAGAAAATTACAAAGGGGATTTAAATGTAATCCTTTTAGCCACCGGGAGCCATTTAAGTGCATTCAATTGGGCAGAGGCTGAAGCAAAAGGCCAGTTTAGCTGCAGCATTTTAAATACATAGGTACCTTTCCAACAGCTCTAAAGAGGCCTCAGAAAGAGATAATCACAATAGTCCTGGTGACTCAGAACGGTAGCCTGAACCATCACCAGATGGACCAAGAGTTTCCCTCAAAACTCAAAGCAGAACAAGCCCAAATAAAAGACCAGATTTTTCACCATCTTACTAGGGCCGGGAGGGTCAGACCAAATCGGGGTCATAAATTGGAAGGGGAAAGGCACATAGATTGAGTATGGTTAACTATTATACCTTAGTTTTGTTGAAATGACATTGCTGTGTGACAGCTGTCATGCACGGGTAAAACGTCCCAAGGAGGTCCAACTCTGACCTGTCCATGGCTATAATTAGTTATGTAGCATCCAAATAATACATAAAATTAAGATTGAATGATTTCACCAATTTCACCAATGGATGGATGTAGATGTTAAAAAGAGTCGGACTCAATGCCGACCCCTGAGGCAGCCCCTGGTTCAGTGCCTTAAATTTTAAAAAAAAAGAAAGGAGGTAAACTGCCTGACACCTATGATTCATATAATATAACATCATGGCATGTTGACACAGAGGTCCCGGCCTCTGACAGCCTGGATTTGAGAATGGTACATGAGACACTATTGGATGTGGCAGGCAAGTTGAGTGCCAATAATGTCACTGAATCCCCCTTGTCCACCAGGATTCTAAGGTCATCAAGGACCGATAACAGTGATGTTTCCATTCTGAGTGCTGTTCAAAACCCAAACTATACAGGTTCCAGGATCTAGTGTTGTTCTAAAAAATCAGATTCAAATGATTAACATGTTTCTCAAGGATTGTTGCTGCGCAGGTCAGCAGGGCTGGCACACACACCTGCTCACTTCCAGGATACGCTCGCGAGTGATAGTGTGCTGTACTGAAAAAAGATCAACCATAATTAATATATTAAACTGTTACCAATAACTGTTGCTTTCATAATGATGTTTGTTATATCTATTCAAGTAAAAGGTCAGCATACAAGTCTTCATATTACATGTATAAAGCCTGAGAAGCTATCACACATATGCACATTTGTGATGTTTGGTAATTCCTATAATTAACAAGAATAGTGCTGAATGATAAGTAAAGAGAGAAGTGTGCCATTTAGCACTACTTATATAACAAGTGTAGCAGACCTGTGCATTATGGCAAATTAGGCACTTTTGTATTGAATTTGATTGTACATTGGAAATTCTTTTAAACTATGTTAAACCCTTCTACAATTATATGTAATTTGTCCTTGTTGCAAATACCACAGCCATGCACAAAATTATTGATGACTGGTTGTTATTGTTTTGTCCAGCTGACTCTGATTGCTACTGGGCCACTGACTAATCTGGCTATGGCAGTGAGAATGGATCCAACCTTTCCAAGCAAACTTAAAGATTTATACATCATGGGAGGAAATATGGAATGTAAGTAACATTAATGTTTTACCAAATTCTGTTCTAAATGATCAGAAGTGATAGATGGCAGTGAGAATGGATCCATCATTTCCAAGCAAACCTAAAGATTTGTAAATCATGGGAGGAAATATGGAATGTAAGTACCATTCATACTTTGTGTAACTCTAAATAAGTGATCAGAGATGACGCACACTAATATCAATAGGACCAAGTCCTCCTCAATTTCCAAGAATCTGACTACTTAGTTAGCAATACTGTTAAATTCATCTTTCTTCGCAGAAAATCCTTCAAGTTCTTTTTATGTTTTGAATTATTTGTATAGTAAATATGATATATTTAGGACTTCAAAGTGCTGAAGATCCCTTTCCACAGTGATGATACAGTAATAAAGATGCATGACTAAGTATGGTTTGTGAACCATGCTTAAAATCAAACACAATTTAACAGAACACAATGTTAGACAGATATGACATTAACACCTTGGCTGCTAGGCGTTTTCCCCCTCCTGTGCTGAAAATTACCATTTTGCTGGTGTCATGATGAGCTCAGCTCGTCATCAGCACAGCTCAACTGTGCATCATGACGAGCTGAGCTCATCATGAGCATCGAAAGGGTTAAGAACATCTGATGTAGGGAATGGAAGATGACTAGCAGTTTGGAAATCAACAAGTGATCAGCAAGAGTATGATGTCATTGAAAATTGAAGGTGACAGACCAATGCTGATAGAAAAAGGCTATCAGCAACATCCAGTTCTGTTTGATTTGCTTTGTGACTAGCTCTGTGGAAAGACATGTGATGTGCAGGTAGAGACATCTGTAGAAAGCTTTATTATACTATAAAGTTTTGGATCCAATGAGATCTCTGTACTCCAGCCAGGGATTCTGCTATACATGATATGTGTGAGCTATCTTTAGTGAACTTGTCTTTGCAACATCAGTTGTCTTGAGGCCTTTCACCCTACAGTCTACTCGGAGCTTTTTAAGGGACATCTTTCTCCAGGGTAACTCTTCAATTTCCTTGATGTAAATATATCATATTTTAACTGGCCCCCAAAGCAGTGAACACTGCTAATTACCAATTGCTCACAAAAGTAGTAACCAATCAAAGTTCAGAGCTATTTTCCTCCCAACACTACCTTGAAATAAACTAGAAAGTCCAGCTGCATTGCCTGCCTCAGTGGGAAAGCTTCACTATCTACACTACATTTTCTGAGAAAAGGGCAGAAGAAGGCAGTGACTATCTCTGTAAGCTCATAACAATGACATTAAGGTACCGCAACTAAGCTAAGACAATATGCCTGCCCCCACACACATCAGACACAATTCCCACTACATATTATGCATACACAAAAACTGCAGAACTGCATACTGCACATTCATTCATACCTGTAACCCAGAAGCCCACTGTACCCTACTTCTCACCACACACATTCTTAAAAGTGTTTCGGAATTCTCTCAATCGGAGAACCTTGAAATTGATCTTAATTATATAGCTTTTAGCAATGAATTAAAAACCTGTTTCCTTGTGTAGTTAAATAACATTTTTATTAAAGTTTGTCTTTGTGTTACAATATCCATATACTTCACTCCTTATAATTCCATTCATACTTTTTGGAATCATTTTCTTAAACATGTCCATGTCATAAAGGTTTTCAATCTATTGTATTTATATTTCATTTTGTGTCTATATTGAAATATAATAATTACCCCTTGCCAAAACAAGTCAAGTCATTGTTTAATTGTTTGATTCATTGAAATCATTACAATTCCCCCCGATATGCATAAAAAAACATAGAAGAAATATCATTACATTTCTTAAATACACCTGATTTTGACACAATACGGTGATTATTTAACAAAAATACAATCGCTTTTCAATAAAAACTCATGTGTAGGTATTCCTACTTACAGAGTCATTCTCCTAGCTTAAAACCCTAATAGCTGTTTGACTTATTTGGTGTAATCTCTCCCCGTCTCCTGAATAGAAAACACAAAAGACGGACTATCAATTTAGCAGCACGTTACAACTCCAGTGGGGGCTACAGTTTAAAACTTAGAACAGCATAATTAAAAATATGGGGACCCTTTAAGGAAGACGATTATATTGAAGAAGCCCCAGTGTTCAAGACTATAATATTCTTGACCGACTATTTGCGGCCTACGGCTAAACGTGGAATAGTATAGTGTCCGCTTATTAATGTGATGGGTCGACTGTTGCATGGTGACATTGATCCTACTTATTTTGTTTGCTCTCCATTGGCTTGCCATAAGAGTCTTCTGACCATTGTCATATATTTGACCCCCCAGCAGGCCAAGAAGATGGAGGTCCACTCCAGCCAGCATATCACTGCTTGCCTGAACGAATGCTCAGATCGTTAAAGATGCTGTCTCCTCTGGTCCAGGACTGCTGGACAGGCACATAATAAGTGGGTTAAGGATTCTGATTTAAAACCACATAGTCGACAATTTGCAGATAGAAAATACTTTTTCCAGGTTGAATGCAGGTCTTTTGAGTCGTACACACCCATTCGAAAGTTTGTAAAGCTCTTGTTTAACTGCAAGCTGAAATGAGCAGATAGATATGCTTGAGGCCTTAGGGTTCTATACGAGTTGATGACTTTCCACCCATGCCAGTGCTTGATAATTGCTTTTTTGTCAGCCAGCAAGGATTTCTTTTTAGCTGCGGCGTTTGCAGCTTTGCCGAAGCTTACTCTATAATCCCCGATTTCCTATACTGTTTGTAGTTCCAGCTCAGCCAAAGATGTTCTCAGGAAGCTTCCCCATGAGTTCGGTGTTTCAAGGTTCATCTGGTGCTTGATTTCGTCCAAACATAATCTGTTCAAGGTGTCTGGGTTAGAGAAGCGGAATTTGTGACAAAGTTTGACAAAGCCGCTCGTACCCCGGAATTTCTGGTGCTGGAGGCCGAATTCCAGTCGGACCTGAGAAGGAGAGGCGGATTTTGGCAGATCAAAAACAGCCTTGTAAATCCTTGTCTGAAGCTCATCCAGTAAGTTTGCTTCCTTACCGCACCAGGTGACTAAACCATACGACAGGCTGGGCTGGATTTGTGTGGCCATAACTTTTAGCAGATGAATATAGTTCAGCAGTCCAATTTTTTACGTAGTAGTCTGTACGCGTAAATTAATGATTGGGCTTTAGCTTTTAATGCCAATTTATGTTCCTTATGAGATGCGCCCTGCCCGATTGTTAAGCCAAGATATTTATATGAGCGCTGCTCTTCCACAGTTGCCCCTTAAGCGGCCATTTAAACTTGTTTTGTTTGGGATCCACTAAACAAACAATTTTTGTTTTTTCTTTGTTTAGCTCCAACTGTTCCTGATCCAAGTAGGTTGCTAGATTGTTTATTGATCTCTGTAAGCCAAAAGGAGTTTGGCTCAACAAAACAATGTCGTCTGCGTATTGTAAGATGGCAACTGACTACTTGGCCATATTCGGGGGTGACAGTCGGCTTTTTCAATATACTATGCAATGTCTGAAAGAAACAAATTAAATAGGCTAGGAGCTAAAACGCATCCTTGTTTCAAGCATCGCTGCGTATGTATGCTTGGGGTTGTGCTGTACCCGTCTCCTAGCTTTACTCTAGCCCAGGTATCCGTGTATAAGGTAGTTATAGCGTTAAGCATTGCTCTTGGCAAGCCCCAAACCTTAAGTTTCTTCCAAAGATGATTCCTGCTTACTCGATCAAAGGCAGATTTGATATCCATAAAACATGCGAATAGTCGGGATTTCTTTTTTAGCGCTTTTTCAACTAAGAGTGCTAGAATGGCCAAGCTGGTTGTGGTACCCATCCCTTGCCTGAAACCCATCTGGAACTTGGGGATTATATTTGTCTCCTCCATCCAGTCTTGGAGCTGGACTAGCAGACAAGACGCATAAAGCTTAGCCTCCACGTCTATCAATGAGATCTGTCTGTAATTACCCAGCTTTCGGTGGTCACCCTTTTTAAATATGGGGTGGATAATATTCTCTTTCCAGGAAGCCGGGACATTGGACTGTGTGTAGATCTCATTGAAGACAGGAGTGAAGTGGGAGGACCAAAAGTCTGGGTCTTTCTTAAAGATAGCATTAGGAAGGCCATTTGGACCTGCCGCTCCCTCGGTCTTGAGTTTTAATATAAAACCTTTTAGTTCCTTTGCGTTGGTCAGGTTGTTCAGCTCGTTACTAAATGACTCTGATCTTATTACTCTGCCTTCCGCGTGTTCCGGGTCGGGAGCTGATTGTGTTACCTCTTGCTCAAGATGCTGCCCACAAGGCTGATCTGCGGGACCTGTTACTGTGTTGCTGTACAGGGTTTTCACGTGGCAAACCCACGTTTCTTCACCGATTCCCGCTTCTTGCTGTAATGTTGGGCCAGTTGACAATTTGTTTATTATGCCCCGAAAGTCGCTGCTGTTGGGCTTTTTGCTTGCGGTCAAAAATTGTATCCAGATGGCCCCCTTGTACGCTATTTTCGCACTCTTCCGGTTCCTCCTGTATTTGCTCCTTAGTTGGCACAGCTTCCGTTTTTTCTGTTTTTCTCCCCATTTTTGCTGCTCGTGATTGTAATCACACCTCTCTTGCAAGCCCTCTTTTTTGTTCTCGCCATCCATGAAGTGCAACCCAGTGTGCCTGGGAATCTTTGGACTAATAACTGGGCCAGCTGTTCCCAAGATTTGACGCAATTGTCTTCTGCTTACGGGCCCTGTTTGTCCAAGACTTCCCTAGCTGTCTCCTGTATGGTTTGTGGCGCCACTCCCTGCCATTTTAGTTTTCGGAGGTTGAACTTTTCAGGGTATTGCACGGTGGACTTAATTTTTTGGGCAGGCTTTACTTTGATGTTCATTTTTACGATAAGAGGAAGATGATCACTTTCGACTCGTGGGGTGATTTTAAAAGTGTGATTTGTGAGAGCAAATTGTTGCTGATGATGGTAAAGTCTATTGTTGAAGACACTTTTCCGCTCAAATATATGGCAGCCGCTGGAATGTCTCCCGGAGTTTTCCCGTTCAGGATTGTCAGACCGAGAGATTCTAGTTCATTCACTAGTGTTCTGGCTCCCTGATTATCTTGCCTTTTACTTTCGTGCAGAGTACTGGCTATAAGGTTGCAATTGAAGTCGCCTGAAATAACTATTTGACAGTGCTGATGACGTCTCTGCATTGATTTTATTAAATTTGTTAGAATTGTGTATTTTTCATTCTGCTTTTTTTCTTTTGGGGTGGATATAGACGTTGATTACTAAAAGTTGCCACTTGCATTCATCGGACGATTGTTTACCACTTAATTTGGTCACTTGGACCCAATTAGCCCCCGTGTCCAATTTTTCAGTTGACCAGTCCAGGTTGTGTGTGATGTAAGTTCATAGGCCCCCTCTTGGGTGCCCAAAGCTTGAAAATCTTTCAGCCAGGGTATGGTATTCTATGAATCCTGGGATTGAAGTTGGAATCAGATTCCAGGTTTCCTGGAGCAGGATTATGTCTTGATGAATTAAGAACGTTAATGTTTCGTGGTCCTTCCCCATGTCTTTAAAACCATTGACATTCCATGAGCAGAACGTGATGTTAGCTGGACGCACTTCTTCCATGTTAGGGGCCGGCCTCCTTTCTCCTGTTATACTTTTCTTTTCTTCATTAGGTATACTTATTATTTAATGTTTTGGGCACCCAAGACCAATCCCTGATTTCCTGAGATCTACCCTCCATGTTTCCAGGCCTTCCCATTATGTTTGACCTGTTCTCATTGGAAGGCATGGCGGGAGAGTTGGAACGTGCACCGCGCACGCATGTATTTTGGATTTTCCCCGGTGTCCCCCCCTCTTTTAGATTTTTAAAGAGGGGATGCGGGTACCTAGGGCGTTTATGAACCTTCAGCTTAATTCCCCAGACTCCGAACCTTGCGCTCATTAAGTATTTTTTGTCCACCAAGTCCTTTGAGGACCAGGTTGTCAGAGTCTCTTCGACTCCCATCCTTGTTTTTTTTTTAATTCTACGGCTATTAGATCTCGAGAACGAATTCCTTTTAATTCTGGGATTTCTTTAAATAGCCTCAACAGGTTCCCTCTGTTTAAGGTGTCTTGCCTTCCTTTGGTCATGTATTCGGGAACAAATGACAATTTCGTTCATACTCAGGCCGATAATATTCATACCTGGCTTGCAGACGCCAGGGATACTGTTGCTCCTTCAAAGAGGCTTAGGAACAAGCGTCCTCACGATGCACAGCGTTGGTTCTGTAAAACCTTGACAGACCTGAAGCTTGCCCTTTTACAAACTGAGCGCAAGTGGAGAGCGGATTACTGTCCTTTCAAGAAGCTTACTTTTTTGGCCGCATTGAAAGAATACAAATCGGCTATTCTGGAGGCTAAAATCAAGTATTTTTCGGATAAAATCCATAATTCTTTTCATAAATCTCCGGAGATTTTTGCCATAGTTGACGAGTTATCCAAACCTGATCGGATTACGATGACCCCCTCCTTTTCCCAGCACCTCTGTGACTCCCTCAACAATTATTTTGTCGAGAAGATAGCCTTAATCAAAGCTAGTATCCCTACGCCTGATGCAAGCTTTGATACAGGCAATATCCCCAACAATTCTTCCTCTTTTTCCAACTTCCCGTTAATCACACAGGAAATGTTCGTATCTCTCCTTAGTAAGGTTCGCTCTGGCTCTCCCGCTGACAGTTGCCCTGCCCACATTGCCCGTGAGATCTTCCTCAGTCTTCCAGAGGTGCCCCTTTCGCTGCTTAATAACTGTCTTACTGTGGGGACGGTCCCCAGTACATTTAAATCTGCCTTCGTTTCACCCATTCTTAAGAAACCTGGGGCAGATCCCGCGACACTGAGCAATTTTCCCTGCTCCCTTTCTTGGGTAAACTCTTAAAGGCCCACGTCTCTAGCTGCCTTGGTTCATTTGTGGAAAGCTCCTGGTTTCTAGATCAACATCAGGCCGGTTTTAGACCGCAGCACTCCACAGAAACCGTGATGGTGGCAGTTTATGACGAACTTAGGAAAGGGGCTGATCAAAACATCTCCCAGGCTCTGGTGCTCCTTGATTTGTCGGCGGCGTTCGACACCGTTGATCATTCCATCCTTCTTCAACGGGTGGAGAGCGCCGGCATCAGGGACACCCCGCTTAGGTGGCTCACCTCTTTTCTACAAGATCGCAAGCAAGGTGTTCGTCTTGGCCCCTTCACGTCCGCAGATAAGGACCTTACTTGTGGGGTCCCCCAGGGTTCTTCAATCTCCCCGTTATTATTCAATCTTTATATTTCTCCCCTCATTTCCAGGCTACGGGAAAGACCAGGGGTCATCCTCAATTATGCGGACGACCTCCAGCTCATTTTTAACATTGATTCCTCCCCTGCCTCTATTGAGAACTTCCAGTCCACTATGTCATACATGAGTAATTGGATGAATGCGAACCAACTCAAGCTTAACCCAGGAAAGACCTAGCTTGTACTAACTGGACCTCTTGGCAATCCTTGGAACTCCAACTTCTGGCCACACTCGCTGGGAAGTGCCCCTTGCTCGGTGAGCTCGGTCAAGAGTCTTGGAGTTACCATTAGTGAGGATCTGACTATGAAATCTCAAATTAAATCTGTGATGTCGGCATGTTTTTTTTATCTTCGCCGCATCAGAAAGATTAGCAGATTCCTCACTCATGAGGCTTTAGTTCAAGTCACGCTTGGTCTGGTTATTTCCTGTATTGATTATGAGAACGCATTGTACGTTGGCATTCCCCTTTACCAGTCTCGCCAACTTCAACTTATTCAGAATCAAGTGGCGAGACTGGTTTTCCGGCAGCCTAGGACAAGCTCGACCAAGCCTCTTTTGAGGAGCCTGCACTGGCTCCCTGTGATCCAGCGCAGCCTTTTCAAGGTGGGCTGCTTGACATATCAGGCCCTGGCCCATCAAGGTCCGGCCTTCATATCCTCTCGCCTTCATCGATATATCCCTTCCCGAGCTCTCCGCTCTTCGAGCTCCAATCTGTTGCTCATGTGCCTCTTCAAGCGGAAATGGCACGGGGGATTAAGATTCGCTACCCAAGCTTCCCTTTTTTGGAACTCCCTGCCCCCGGACCTCCGTCTTATCTCTTCTTATCAACCCTTTAGGGAGGCTTTAAAGACTTTGTTGATCTCTCAAGCTTTTGATTGATTAATGATTGATTGATGTTTCCATCTCGCAGTCTTTTCCTCTGTCTGTCCAAAGCGCCAAGAAGCCGTTGGTGAACGTGCGCTGTATAAATGTTTTTTATCATATCATATCATATCATATCAACCCCTCTGACTGGTTTTGGTCACTTTGGCAGGAGTATGAAGTTTCCTTGCTTCCGGTTTCGGGAGTTACAGTTAATGAGATATCCTTTTTGAATCGTGGTTCACGCTCCATAGGGACGGCATTTGCCTCCTCAGGTATCCAGTCAGTCGTCCCTGGTTTTTTAATTGCATTTTTCCCTATTTGCACCAGCACTAAATCTGGATGATGTAGCTTGCAATGTCGGCTGTTCCAATTATTGTGACCTCTATTGGATTGATAAAGTTTTGAGCCTTAAGGGTTGTTAGTGCCTGGAGCTTCTTGGCTGGAGAGGCTTTCCGCTTTTCCGGTTCTAGCCCTTTTTTCCTTTCCTCGTGGGGGTGATCCCGTGTTTCTATGCTTGGACCTCTGTTACACCTGGGTTCGCTTTTGCCTGACGTATAAAATGTTTTATCAACAAAAAGGAGGAACCATAGACGGACTATATTTAACGGGGTCCAGTGTACATGTCCGAACGAACAGTGGCACAAGAAGGGTACAAAGTTCCCCAATGTGAGTAGGAATATGAATCTAGCGTAAAGAGAGAGTAAAAAGAAAAAAGGGCGGGAATTTCCCTTTTCGGAACTAAAACCCTCACACACCCAGCAAGCTAGGTGTCATGCTTCATCATATGGGTTCTGCTCCTCGTCATACTGGCGCTGCAATGTCTGACGGGCACCCGCGAAGGGGCTCTTTATCGGAGACCTTTTGTTCCTGCCATATTTTGCATGCATGTAAGAGGGGAAGATAAACGCAGGTGAATGTGTAGTCGTGAAGTGAGTGTAGATTAAAAGAGGTAAGTCAATCCTGTGGGGACTTTATTAGTGTGGTTGACTCCCTTGCTTAAAAAGTGGGACGGGAGATATGTACTGGTGTAAGGTTCACAGTAAAAATCTACTACCCTCTGTTCAGGTCAACATGTTTCTTACATTCTAAGCAATTCATCAGGACCTAAGTGCAAAGTACTACACAGTGAATAAAGAAATACAACCTTATATCTTTAGGTCAATGGTAATGCAGGCCGATTGGTCCTGCCCCTGGACCAATCAAGGGGCAGGACCCTGGATTGGTCCAGGGTCCTGCCCCTGGAAATGCCACCTAGAAAGGAAAGTAAACAACAGAGAAGAGCAATGAACATTACGCTCCATTCCTGTCTAGGTACTCTCATCTATACGCTAAAAACAAACTCATACTGTGAGTTAAAAATTGTGGCTAAGCGTTCAGATGAACAACCACAGTGGTAATTTAAAATCTCTAAACATATAGAGGACGAGGGTACATTCAAGTCATCAGGACAGGGTGATACAGTGTGATGCTTACCCTAAGGATTTCCCTAAGGTGCCACAGCAGTCAGCTCCCGTGGAACCAGCACCTTTGAGTAAGGTACCCGAGGGAGAAGGGACGCAAAATAAAGGAAAAACCTTTTAGAGGGGGCAGGAAGGAATCTGTACAAATGTTCATAGGGCCCATCAAGTAAAAACTCGGGGCAGAGCGATCGCTCCCGTGAGCTGCCCCGTGTCTACCGTCCACGGTCTGCATGAAGGGCGAGGACCACACAGAAGCGGGTCTAACTGCCAAAGACCCCCCCGTAAGTGGAGAGTCAGCTCCCACAAGGGGCGCAAGGCTCCGCTACCGTCCCGCTAGTGCTTGGGGGAACAAGAAACCCCGTGGGGGGAGACAAAGTAGCGGATACGGGTCCGTGATTGCTGAAGCCACCGGGTGGGGTATATGCGTCGACCGGGGACTGTGAGTTTTTTACCGAGTCCCGCATACAACCATATAACAACAGTCAAGGGACACGCACCAGCGCGGGCGCAAAGTACAGAGAGCGTTACCTGGATGATCCCGGTCACGGCGTCTGCTTTTGGTATTGATGCAAACTTACCCAAAACGGTGCGCGGTCTCAGACTTCAGCACCTACCCCCACAGCGTCCGGTTATGACTAGGAGTGACTGGTAATCGGCTCAGGTGAACCTGGAGTCTCTTATGGCCATGTTGTTCCTGTTTTGCTGATCCACGGGAGGCGGTGCCTAACGGGACTAGAACCGCGTATGCGCGTAGTAGGAGGGACGCAGACCTGGGCAAGACTACCAGCTCGGGTGGATGAACAGGGTGGCCATGTTAGGTGTATCAAAGGATTAAGATGGCCAGTAGGTGCAAGCGGTAATAAAAAGAGGGCCCATTACCAAGTTTAAAGCATAATTGGACTATGAAAGACGGGAGTAATATCCTCATTGGTCATAAGCTGGATAGGCAGCATGAGAATGGAGATGGATGGTACGATTGACGGGGAGGGCCCACCCGGCTCACTAATAATGGGGGCAAAAGGTATGGTTGTCCAGTGTCGGGGTAGTGGACATCACAATCCATAGTGCGGGAGGGGGTGGGCACCAGGATCGCCATGATGCATGCGTGGGTAAGTATGTCATTTCTTGGTTACAGTTACAAGATACTAAAGTTGGTAGTAGGGGGCAATGAACTCAACGAGGTCAGCAATTTTGTCAGAAGGGCCCTAGTCCCAAATGGTAAAGCAAGTTTAGCCCCAAGGCAGTCAGGACGTTGGATGAAGAGGTATGGTCCGCATGGTTAGCGAATTAACGTGGACCATGGGATGGAGTCATTCAGACCCACCGTATCCAATCTTAATCGATGGACTCATCTCTGTTCAATCCTAAACATTGCCTGGGAGGTGATGTTTGGATGGGATTCCAGTACCAGCCAGCATATACTGTCTGCTATATGTCCCAGTTGTGTATAATGGTTGGACAGTCTGCTGTGCGTTTTTAGGCATCTAATGTTACTCTTCTGTTCAGTGATTCTCAGCTTCACTTGCCTCATCGTCATCCCAATGTAGCTTTTGTCACAGGGGCAAGGGAGAATGTAGATGTATCTAGTGCTGTTGCAATTAGTGTGTCTTCTAAGATGCCAGACGAAAGTTTCATTGAGACTGATGTCCTTACATTGAACAGTTTGTGGGCATACAGAGCAACCCCCACATGGGAAATGTCCCACTACGGGTGGGAGATCCCACAGCGTGCTCTGGGTATTGGTGTTCTGTTTTCTTGGCCTTGTGTGAATCAGCGCGTCTTTCAGATTGGACGTGCGCTTGAATGCAAACCTTGGTCGTGGGATGTCTAGATTGCCCGTATTGATGATGTTCCAATGTTTATTTATTGTTTTCTTAATGTAAGCTGAGTTCTTAGTGAAGCAAGTCACACAGGTGATGACTTCTTCAGCTCCTTCGGGTGTGTTTCAAGTAACGTTTCCCTCGGGTTATTCAAGGCTCGTTTACAGGAATTGTGACAAAGCCTCGTGGGGTATCCTCTGTATTGTAGTTTGTGTTGGAGGAGTCTAGCCTCCTGTTTGAAATCGACCTTTGTTGTGCAGTTCCTGCGAACCCTGAGGAACTGACCGAAGGGGAGGTTATCCCTCAGGGCCCTGGGGTGGTAGCTCTCATACAGCAATAGGCTATTTCTGTCTGTTTCTTTGCGGTATAGGGTTCTACTCAGCCCCTCTTGGTTTAAACAGATTCTCAAGTCCAAAAAGGGGATGGCTGTCTCTGAGATAGTACCAGTGAATTTTAGAAAGGGGTTCTGGAGATTGATCCATGTGCAGAATTCTTCACAGGTCTTGCGGTCTTCTCTCAATAGGAGAAGGATGTCGTCAATAAACCTGCTCCATAATGTTATGTTGTCAAGGTAGGGGTTCTCGGCAGTCCTAATTGTGTTTTCTTCAAAAGTGGCCATGTAAATACAGGCTAGACTAGGAGCAAATGTAGAGCCCATTGAAGTCCCCCGTATTTGATGGTAGAGCTGTGTCCCGTACTGGAAGAAGTTCTCAGTTAAGGCTATTGTTGTTGGATAAAATGTTATTCCTCGCCCCTCTCCTTTATCAATTACTTCATTACTTTCTTGTTGCTGTGCTTCCTGAATGGATTTCTGGCCTGCTTTGCCCTCCGGAGAGGAAGACTTAGTCTGTCTTTTGGAGTATAGGGCTGGAGGTAATACTATGTTGTTTCGGACTGGGGGTATGGGGATTTTTGATTGATCTATGGCAAATTGTGCTGCCACACGGGGGTTATTCTTTTTCCCTTGGGATTGTTTTGTTGTAAATAACAGGAAGATTTTCTCCAAAGCTGGGCTTGGCTGTTTGTTATATTTGAGCCGGGCCTTCCTTGCGCGCTTTCTTTCCCGTTTTGTAGGTTTGGCAACCACCGCTGACTTCAAAGAGCTCTGTAAGGCGTCTATTTGGAGGTCTGTTGTTTCCGGTAGGACCTGGGGCTCCACTTTCTCTGTTTCGTAGTTGACGTTGCTGATTTCCTCTGTTGTTAATTTAGTGCATTTTGTTTTTTCCTCTAGGTCAGCAGTTTTTGGGGATTTTTTAAGCTGCTTGCTATTACAGGATTGTTTTACTACCCCTAGGATATCCTTTATGTTTTCAGGGAAGGTTACCAGTTTCTCTATAATTGAGCAGCAGCCACAATTGGAAGGTTGTTTGTTGTTATCTATTAGCTGATCCATATTTCCCCTATGTGTTAGTAGGGATGTTATTAAATCCATTTTGGTGTCTATGCCCGAGATGTGGCCGGCAATGAGATTTACGAGGTCTATTTGAACATCCATTTTGTCTGACTGGAAGTTAAAAACCCTTATTGCTTCTTACAAGGTATGAATAAGGGTTTGGGTCCATTGTGTGTTGGAATAGTTTTCATTAAGCTTCGCCGAGACCTCTGACCCAAGATCTATCCTACTAACAGGATGAAATGGTTATTGGTGGTGAAAGATTTATTTGCTTGACTCTTGTATAACTATGAATGTCCTCCACTAATACAGGATGCTGGTAAACTGGCTTGCCTAGTGGGCTTAAGGGTGTGGATGCAGCTATGTTGGATCTGCTCTGTCGAGTTCTTTTACTTGAGTCTAGTTGCGGATCATTTCCTTGGAGTTCTTTTTCCTGACTGTTGCATTCCAATATTTCCAGGATTTCCACCAAATTAGAGTCATTTAACATAGAAAATGATTTGGCACAAACTTCTTTCGTGGGGCCTGCCTGTACTGTAGGTTTTATTGAATTTAATTTTTCGTCCTTTGTCCCTTTTATATTTGAAAGACCTTCTTCCTTGGGGCCTACTAAAGGTTTTTCCTCCTTCGGTCCTGTAGCAGTTGTGTGTCCCTCCGGGGCTACATTGTAAGCTGAACAGCTGCTGTTAAGGTTTTTCCATTCTCTCTTTTCCTCCATAGGTGTCTCAGTCCCCCCCTCCAGTACAACATTATTGACTAGCTCGGTTGCATTTGAGTTAAAAGTTTTAGCAATCACTTCGAATTTTTTTGTAAATGTTGTAGCGGGTGTTGTGGGCATTGCCTGGTACACCTGAGCTGTTGTGGTTACAAGCTTTCCCGCATCTAAGCATGCCATGTTTTTCTGCGGAAATAAATCCCTTTGTGATGCGTTGTTAGAGTTTGCGGGTGTCTGTGGGGGGATAGCTCTTAGTTTGTCAGAGAGAATTGGGCTTGGCAACTGGGCGGCTTTAACTGTTGGAGCGTATATTGCCGCCATTGGGTCCTTTAAAAAGAAGAATTTACGGATCCCTGTTTTATTTTTGGGCTTGGTGTTGTTGTTGTCCGGGTTGGTGCTGAGACCGGCCTCTCCCTTGAGCCTATTACCTTTGCTGTTTGGTTAAAGAGTGAGTCCCCCTCGCTGGATTTTTTAGATTTAGATTTTTTTTTTTTTTTTGCCTGTGGCCGCTTGGCTGTCCCCGATCTCATTTGAGCGGCCCTGAGCTTGGCCTAGAACCTGAATTGGTATCTTCGCACTTGTGAGCAAAACACAGTGACTCCGCCGGTTATGTTAAATCTGGGTGCGACTAAATTTCTCGTCCGATTAATGCTACCTGCAGGTCGGTTTGAACGTGTTTACTCAAGACGGTAAGAGTAAATGAGTCGGGTTTGGTCAACGCTAGGTTGATGCCCAGCAGGGACCTTTCCTGGCGAATCTTTAGGCTGGGGTTGGTAGTTTAATTGAATTCTGGCTCCAGCTGAGGGCTTGCTGAAGGTTAGTAGTTAGTGGAAGCTGATTGTTGCAGTGTCGCTTTAAATGTTTTTTTTCCCTGTTAATACGAGCGGTGCAGCGCCCTTTGTACAGTGGTTATTTTCCCCCTCCAAACTCGCGGTGCCGCGTTATGCCTCCTGCCTGGCAAATGGTGTCCAACAATGTACCGTGAGCAATGGTGTGGGCTGTCCTGGTAGTGTGCGGAGTGAGGGATTGGCTGGGTCCTCAGCACTTGCCTCTAGCCTCTGCCCTCATTGCCTAAGTCCTCTTCCCGCTGGCAGCCTCTCACTGCTGACAGCTCCAGCGCCAGCAGCCCCTACCCCGATGCCCCAAAGCTGCTCGCGCGTTGGTCCGGGGCTCGCAGTGGGCACAGCTTCAAACGCAACACCTACCCGGTCAATCGCGATCTGTCAAACAGCTGGCAGTCGTATCAATCCAGGGGGGGCAGGCTTGGGCAAGGCAAGGCAACTGCTGATGAGGGGAGCCACCGCAACACCGATGCGAATCGCAGGCTCACAGGCTGACAGGCTCTCTCCGGCTACCCGCAGCCGCCGCATGAGCCCCCGACCACGGGCTCAGCTCCTCATGCAGCCCGCCTCTCACCTCCTCCCTTGGGTGCTCCACACGGCCAGCAGCGGGGTCGGCTGGCAGGACTTGAAGCCAGGCGGTTTCTCGGCGTCGGGGTCGGGGGTTAGTGTCTTCTAGCGTCCCAACATTCTTTCCCACACTTCACCACTACTGCTCAGGCGGTCTACTCAACTCGGCTCTGGTCTCTGGTCTGCTGCAAACTCCAGACTTGCTTTCAAAAGTCTTAAACCAAGCACAAACATAAATAAAATAGAATAAATATTTGGTAACTTCAACATTATACCTAGATTTATTGTTAAATACATATCATGATCATCCAACTAATAACAACTTCTTATCCATAGTATCCATAGTAGATATGTCATCCTTTTATTTGTATCTGCACCCCATAAAGGCAGAACAGGCTTTTCTAGTCATTCGGTTTCATACCGCTCTTAGCGCTAGCCAAAAACCTCTTAAAAATGCCATGTAAAGAAAACCGCCAAAATAAGATAATTCTTCATTTGTAATAGACTTATATGTCAAATTTGTCTATCAATCATATACATACCCTAGAGGACCACATCATAGAATTTTCCATGTAAATGCTTCTTTTATTTACAGTAGAGCTATTAGTCTGATAATCTGGCAAGAACACATACAATTCCAACAGCTTTAAGTATTCAGAGCCTGTTGTTCTAACAATTCAGTGATTCTCATTTCTACAATTCATTTAAATCTTTCATGATATTTAATGTGAATTCATTCATAGTATATCCATATTTTGCTCATAGGTTTGTCCACTAAATGTATTATTCCCCAATTATCTTTATGTTTTTTATTTCCAGCTACTTAGTTAATTGAATTCAGCTTACATTATGCCTGCTCAATTTCTAGCATTATTATTTTAATATAATTATTTATTTCAAGCCAGTTACCTGAATTTATCCTAAATAAGTAACAACTTAGTGCTGGGTCAGCCTACCCACCGAACCCTCCAAAACTGACAACGCTGCCCACAGCCTCAGACGCTGGATCGAAGACTGCGCCAACACCCTCGCCCCGCTGAAGAAACCCCCCACAGAGACACCAGCAAGAGGGCCAGCTGGTTCATCACAGAACTCCTAGCCTCCAAGCAAGCAAGCGGAAACGAGAGAAGAAATGTTACAGCGAACAAACTCCGGACAACCGCGCAGCACATAAGGACGCCATCCACAAACACCACCACCTCATCAGGGCCGCCAAGAGAACCTCGTTCAAAAACTGCCTCGACAACAATGCACACAATAGCAAGGAGATCTTCAACATCGTGAAGGAACTCTCCAACCCCAGCTCCAACACCAACGACATCCCGCCATCACAAGCCCTGTGCGACTCCCTCACCACCTTCTTCCACTGAAAGATAGCAGACATCCACAACAGCTTCAACACCCAGACAGACCCAACTGACAGCAACACAACAGACCCTCAGCACACCATCGACCACGACCACCTGCTAGCCTGGGCCAGCGTGAGCATCGATGACACCATCAAGACCATGAGCACAATCCACTCCGGCTCTCCGTCAGATCCCTTCCCACACCACGTCTACAACAAAGCAAGCAGCTCCATCGCACCCCACCTGCGCAACGTCATCAATCTCTCCCTCGAGACCGCAACCTTCCCAAAGAGCTGGAAACACGCCGAGATCAACGCCCTACAGAAAAAACCCAAGGCTGACCCAAGAGACCTCAAGAACTTCCGGCCCATCTCTCTGCTCCCCTTCCCAGCCAAGGTCATCGAGAAAATCGTCAACAGACAGCTAACCCGATACCTCGAAGAAAACAGAATCCTGGGCCCTTCCCAGTCAGAGTTCCGCAGCAACCACATCACCGAGACTGCCCTCATCACCGCAACCGACGACATCAGGACCCTGCTGGACAATTGCGAGACCGCAGCACTCATCCTCCTACCTCTCTGCCGCCTTCGACACCGTCTGCCACCGCACACTACGCGCACGCCTCCACGCAGCAGGGATACGAGACAAGGCTCTGGAATGGACCACCACCTTCCTCTCCGCCAGAGCGTCCACCTCCCCCCATTCTGGTCCGAAGCCTCTGAGATCATCTGCGGTGTACCCCAGGGATCCTCCCTCAGCCCGACAATGTTCAACATTTACATGGCCCCGCTCGCACACATAGCCCAACAGCACGACTTCAACATAATCTCCTGCGCTGACGACACTCAACTGATCCTCTCCCTCACCAAGGACTCCATCACCGCCAAAGCCAACCTCCACAAAGGAATGAAGGCTGTCGCCGCCTGGATAAAAAACAGCCATGTTTATTTATTTATTTATTTATTTTCGAGATTTTTATTGCGCAAACAAATACCCGAAGGTGTCTCGGCGCATGTGGCGGATAGAGAGACCGAGCAGCAGGCTTACTGGTTGAACAACCATGTCTTTAAGAGCCTACGAAAGCTCATCAGATTGGGGGCAGTTTTTATGGTGAGTGGCAGAAGGTTCCAAAGTTTGGGTGTGGCAACCAAGAAGCGCCTGTCTCCCCAGGTTGCCGTTCTCGTGCGAGGTACCGGAAGCAGGCAGGTGTTAGCGGATTTCAGCTGTCTCTTGGGGCTATACAGCTGGAATGCTTCAATCAGAAACTTTGGACCGACGCCATGCACTGCCTTGTAGGCGATACAGAGGGCCTTGAATTTAATACGGCCCTCTACTCTTAGCCAATGCAGATGACGAATGGCTGGAGTGGTTGGCTGGCGGCGGGGGACGTCAAGAAGAATTCTTGCAGCCGCATTCTGTATGGACTGCAACTTAGATAGAACGCGTTTCTGAGTATTAAGGAAGAGGGCATTCCCGTAGTCGATTTTGGAAAACACTAGGGTGAAGACCAGGGTCTTCCCAGCTGAGGTGGGGAGGTTAGGCAGTATTTTCCTAATTTTCTTTAGAATAAAGAACGCAGATGACACAACCTTGTTGACATGAAGGTTAAATGACAGCTTGCTGCCAAAAATGACTCCCAGGTTTCTAGCCTTTTCAACTGGTACAGGTGGAGAGCCCAGCTGGTTAGGCCACCAAGTGGAAGACCAGTCCGGGGAGAGTTTACCAAAGGTCATGACCTCGGTTTTGTCTGAGTTAAGCCTCAAACAATTGGAGGACATCCAGGTACTGACAGCAAGCATGGCCCTTTGAAAATTAGCTGCCACCGATGGGCCATCCTTGTGGATCGCCAGAACCAGTTGGGTGTCGTCTGCGTAAGATGTAAGTCGCAACCCATGGGCCTTTATTACCCTCGCTAAGTCTGCTACATAGATATTAAATAGCGTTGGACTTAGCGAGGAACCCTGTGGGACTCCACAGGGGAGTGCAAAGACAGGAGAATAGAAGTTACCCAACTTCACTGTCTGGGTACGGTTGGCCAGAAAAGATGAAATAAGATCTCTAGCCGTACCGTTTATCCCCAGGGCTGTGACACGGTCGACCAGAATAGCATGGTCGACCGTGTCAAAGGCTGCGGACAAGTCCAGAAGGATCAGGACAGCCGCACCTCCCTGGTCCATAATGGCTCTGATCTCGTCTGAGGCCTTTATTAAAGCGGTCTCAGTTCCATGCCCTTTCCTAAAGCCAAACTGCGTTTCGTCGAGAAGTTGGTGAGTATCGACGAACTCTGAGAGTTGTTTGTTCATCAGAGATTCGCATATTTTGGCAGGAAAGGGTAGACACGCTATTGGTCTATAGCTGGCCAGAGCTGTGGGGTCCAGGGGGGGTTTCTTCAGAAGAGGTTTGATCACGGCCTTCTTCCAAGGATCTGGATAGCGGCCAGTTTGGAATGCGGTGTTACAAATTTCCATAAGTGGACGAGAGATCACCTCGCTGAGGTTAGCCATCACTGAGGGAGGACAGGGGTCTAAAGGGGAGCCAGACTTGGTAGTAGAGATGAGTCTGCTGATTTGATCTTGCGTAATGGGAGCAAAGGAAGAAAAAGGCTCATGGTCAGTGGCTGGTTCTTCACCACTGCAGACTCTGAATCTTGTCCCTACGTTCCCTGCAAAGGATGAGTATATATCTGCCACCTTAGTAGTGAAAAATCTGGACAGAGCATTACAAAGAGACTAAGAGGGTTCAACCCCAGGTCCCGTAGAGGGGGTGGACAGAGTAGTGACCACTGAAAACAATTCTCTAGCAGAGTTCCTGGCATTCTCGATTTGAGCCGAGAAAAATGCACTTTTTCGGGCAATGATAGCCTTTTTGTATATTGTCAGGGCGTCTTTATAGGAATGCTTGGCTATGGGGCAGTAAAGTTTCCTCCAGCGCCTTTCTAAGTTCCTGCAGTGTTGTCGGTGGAGCCTAAGCTCTTCGGTATACCAAGCCGCCGATGGGGATATTCTGTTAGGTCGCATAAGCTTCTCCGGGGCCACCTGATCAGCAGCGTTCCGAATCCAGTCGTGGAGGTCGTAGGCTGATAAAACAGGATTGGCTATCCCCATAGGAGAGGATAGTGTCAGGATATCTACCATCTGATGGATATCCGCATTTTTCCAAGCACGGGTCCCTAACCTAGTTCGTGGCCTGGAAGGGGGAGGGTTAGCGTGCCGGGTATGGATCCCAAAGATAATGGCCCTGTGATCTGACCACGTAAGAGGAAGAATATCCAGTACAGAGATGTCTGAGTTGTTGGTAAACAGACCATCTAGTGTGTGCCCCGCCTGGTGTGTAGTTCCCTTTACCAATTGTTGAAGTCCTAAGGTTAGGAAATCAACAGTGAGTTGAGTGGTTTCGTGGTTGCCCTGTTCTTCCAGAGGGAAGTTAAAATCTCCTAATATCATGTATTCCGACGAACCTATGATGTGATCATTAAAATCAGAAAGTGTGGCAAGAAAAGAATTTCGGGCCCCGGGAGGTCGATATAGCAAAAATCTGAAGCTGAACTCGGACAAGACGGAGGTCCTCATCCTCGGCTCCAACGCTTCAGCCTGGGATGACTCCTGGTGGCCGACGGCACTGGGAGCAGCCCCGGCCGACGGCACTGGAAGCAGCCCCGACACCCACTGACCACACACACAACATGGGAATCATCCTCGACTCAACTCTCTCAATGACCAAGCAGGTCAACGCCGTCTCCTCCTCCTGCTTCAACACCCTCTGCATGCTCCCCAAGATCTACAGATGGATCCCGACAGATACAAGAAAGCCAGTCACCGAGGCCCTCGTCAGCAGCAGACTCGACTACGGAAATGCCCTCTATACGGGAGCCCCGACCAAGCTCATCAAATGACTACAATGCATCCAAAAAGCCTAGGCACGACTGATCCTCAACGTACCACACCACGGCCACATCACCCTCCACCTGAGGGACCTGCACTGGCTCCCCGTCAGCAAGAGGATATCATTCAAGCTCCTCATCCACGCACACAAGGCACTCCACAAGACTGGCCCAGCCTACCTCAACAGACGGCTCTCCTTCTACATCCCCAACTGCCAAATGCCAGCTACACTCCACCAACCTCTCACTCGCCACCGTCCCACGCATCCATAGAACAACCACCAGTGGGAGATCCTTCTCCGACCTCGCCGCCAAGACATGGAACACCCTCCAACTGAGCCTACAACAGACCCAAGAGCTGCTGAACTTCTGGAGGATGCTCAAGACCTGGATGTTCGATCAGTAGCGACTCCTCCCCCCAGCGCCTTGAGACCCTCGCGGGTATGTAGTGCGCTTTACAAATTACTGATTGATTGAATATGAGACTCCAAATTCAGTTAACATCCACTGAACCACAATATCAAACCACACCCATCCTTCGAAACCCATTTGTCCATACACAAAATCGATGACTCACATGGAGTGTAATTCAACAAATTAGAGACATAATTTCAACTGACAATAAAATTTCCCATTGTAGCGTACTAAACGCTTTACATTCTGAAAGCTTTCCTTCATGACAGCTTTGTAACACCCTTGTACTTCAATGACAGCTCTTTTCCAGATCCTCCAAATCGGCACTTGTAAACCTGGCTTATTTGTTCATGCAGCCACATGATAGTATATTTACTTCTTCATAATCATTCAGATATAATGCAGATCTGACGGTTGCGATATGCTTTTCCGATGCTTCAACTAAGCAAAATCTGAGTCTCCACTCCACGTAGACATACGTTTTCTCCTGCCATATTAATAGTAATCTTCTTTCAAAAAACTAGATCACAGGGTCCTTCAAAGTGGAATCACAGCTGCAAGTACCTCTGATGGTAGTAGACTATGGGACTTATTTATAAGCCCCTTGCGCTGCCAGTGCATCTCTTTTTGTGACGCTTTGGTGGTGCAGGAGCCTGCCTCATATTCACCAGGCAGAACTAAGCCAATTTCTTGGCGTAATGATGCCTTGTAAATATTGTTCCCTTTAATACAGTTTTCTGCATTAAAGGGGCGTGCAATGGGTGTTGCTGGGGGCGTTCCCAGCAACATCCATAGCTTTTGACACTGCCCCAGATTTGCAAGAAATTGTAACTCTGAGGCAGCTCCAGAAATGTTCTCCTCCCCAGGGGAGGCATAAGGGAGGCACAACGAGGAGAATTATCTGAAAAACACATAGAAAGAGGAAAAAGCCTCTTGTAATCATCCCTGAGTCAGCAATGAGGTGAGAGCAAGGTAAGTGGTTCTATTTATGTTTTCATTTAATATTATTTATCCTGTCGTCTGTTGACCTACATCACCCCCCATCCTGCCCTGCCTCATCGCCCTACCACTTTTACCTATGTGAACCGCCACTGCAAATACCTAACAAGAAAGTCAAAAAGGAGGATACCTGAAAGGAATAAAAAAGATAATTATAACCGGGTGAATTATTTTATATTTAATAGTAGGGTTCTTTCTGTTAAAAAGGGTTATTTTGGCAGGTTTGCTTGCAGGTTTAAAAGCTGCAGTACTCAGGCTACACAGGTAGGCCTGTAGCTATGTTTCCTTTTTGAGTCTAGTGAATGGCACACCATGTTCTGCAGTCCACATGTGATGCTTACCTTTTCCATGTCTTCAGTGTATTACCTGCAACATGTAGTATGCCCCTACTGAGAAGTCAATTAGGTCAATTAGGAGTAAGCCAATTTTACTATGGTGTATGGGTCAGAACACATACACCGATGCCTGGACAGCAGTGCCTCATTGTGCAGAGTTCAAAAGCCATTGGATACTAAAGTGATGAAAGGATAGTTCCAAGTTGCTAGCATAAGGGCAGTCTGCAAGATAAGGGATGACATAGGGGTCCATTAGGATGTCGGGCGGATTGTCCCCGCAAGGCTGGCGGTAGCCACCACCAGCCTGGTGAGGGCAATCCTCCCGACATCCTTCCCTGTATTCCCCCGCCATATTAGAATGGGGGGGGGACCACGGCGGAGCAAAACACCGCCTGCCACTTTTCCACCCCGGTCGCCTTCCGGCTGGGGCGGAAAATGTTTAATATGGTGGCGGTGTCTATTAGACTCCGCCAGCCATATTACAATGGGCTTAGGGAGATGCCTTTCTGTGGCCACGGAAAGGCATGCAGTCTTCATTCTGGGGTCCCCCTGCGGGCCCCCAGAGTGAAGGAGGGGTGGGTTATGCACATGGGGGGGTACCTGTGGTACCCCCTTTCATTTGCATAAACAAAGCGGCAGGCACCGCGCGGTGCCTGCCGCTTTGTTTATGCAAATGCTGAAATGCATTTCTAGCATTGTGGCTGAGAGCACCGCCCGCCATAATGCTAGAAATGCAGCATGTGCCCGCCACTGTGGCGGGCACATCCTGATAGCCCCCATGGGACCCCCGCCCTTCTGGCGGGCGGTCCCAAACACTGGTAGGATGACGGGCGGACAAAGTCCACCCGTCAACCTAATGGCCCCCTAAGTGTTCAAATGCCAAATGTTTCCAGAATATAAACGTTAAACTAAGTGATGGTAAAATGTTCCTTAGGGATTGGGAAATCAAAGCTTCACTTTTAGATATATTGAGGAAAGACTGATTTAACCCAAAAAATCTCCTTAATAGGAAAATAAAGCTTTTGTATTCACACTGTACCTACGGTAGCCTGACAGCCCAACAGCCCACAAAACAATGCCTTAGACATCTCAGGGTGGGTATACAGACAAAATATCGAGTACAAAATATCGAATTACACAAATATCAACTTCAAAATATAGAATGGACAAAATATCGAATGGACAGAATATAGTCATCAAAAATACCGTTTTTAAGGTAAGTAATGTAATATACATTTTTATAAATATAGAAAGTCAAAATATCGAAGTATATAATATAGGTTATAAAAATTATCAAATTTTTATTAATATCACATTTTTTAAAGTGTTTTGTATGTTAGTATATGTGTGACAAGTGCATATTTTTTTGTAATTTATTTTAAGTAATTAATTTTATGTTATTTTATTTTTGAGTAATTTAATTCTGTAGCGGGTTGTGGGTTTATAGGGGAATAGGGTGGGAAGTAATTTAATTATAATTAATTAACTATGTTAATTTATTTATTGGTATTTATTTTGAATACATTGTAAATTCATTTTTAATTGGAAATTAATTCATTTTTAATTGGTAATTAATTTTTATTAATTGATTAATTGATAATTATGTTAAATGTATTAGTTTATTTTCTGTAGCGGGTTGTGGGTTATAGGGGAATAGGGTGGGAAGTAATTTAATTTTAATAAACTAAATATTTTAATTTATATATTGGTATTAATTTTGAAAAAATTGTTACTTAATTTGTAATTGGTAATTAATTAATTATTAATTGGTAAATAATTTTTATTAATTGATTAATTAATAATTAAGTGAGTTTAATGTATTTATTTTCTGTAGCGGGTTGTGGGTTTATAGGGGAATAGGGTGGGAAGTTATTTAATTGTAATTAATTAAATGTTTTTATTTATTGGTATTTATTTTGAATGAATTGGTAATTTAATTTAATTTTTTAATTAATTAATTGTAAATTGGTAATTAATTTGTATTATTAGTTATGAATTTTATTAATTCATTTTTTTTTTATTTAATTTATATTTATTAATATATTAAATATTTACTTTCTTTACTGTTAAGCTCACTAGAGTGGGAATAGTAATTTTTACCCCTACGCTATCCAACGCTTTCCCTACTGTTGCACTCACTGGAGTGGGAATAGTAATTTTTACCCTTAGGCTATCCAACGCTTTCCCTACTGTTGCACTCTCTGGAGTGGGAATAGTACATTTTACCCCTACACTACCCAACGCTTTCCCTACTGTTGTACTAACTGGAGTGGGAATAGTAATTTTTAGCCCTACGCTATCCAACGCTGTCCCTACTGTTGCACTCTCTGGAGTGGGAATAGTAATTTTTACCCCTACGCTATCCAACGCTTTCCCCACTGTTGCACTCACTGGAGTGGGAATAGCAATTTTTACCCCTACGCTATCCAACGCTTTCCCTACTATTGCACCCTCTGGAGTGGGAATAGTAATTTTTACCCCTACGCTATCCAACGCTTTCCCTACCGTTGCACCCTCTGGAGTGGAAATAGTAATTTTTACCCCTACGCTATCCAACGCTTTCCCTACTGTTGCACCCTCTGGAGTGGGAATAGTAAATATTACCCCAACGCTATCCAACACTTTCCCGACTGTTGCACCCTTTGGAGTGGAAATAGTAATTTTTACCCCTACGCTATTCAACGCTTTCCCTACTGTTGCACCCTCCGGAGTGGGAGTAGTAATTTTTACCCCTACGCTATCCAACGCTTTCCCTACTGTTGCACACTCTGGAGTGGGAATAGTAATTTTTACCCCTACGCTATCCAATGTTTACCCTACTGTTGCAGTTGCTGGAGTGGTAATAGTACATTTTAACCTCTTGCTATGCTACAGTAAAAATATTGTATATTTTAATTAATATTAAGTTAATATATATATATATGTTAAAAAGTTGTATTTTAATTTTTTTTAACTTAAATTAACTATTTATTAATGTTTAAGGTATTTAAGTATTTTTAAGTATGTTTAAATTAATTATAGTTATTATTTCATTAATTTCAAATAATTTTTAAGTTATTTTAATAAATTCGAAATTTTTATTAAGTGTATATATTTATCCTATATTTTTGATTCAATATTTTTGTACTTAGCTGTTTGTAGATAGGATTTTGATATTTTGTCTTTCCATATTTTTACTTTTTTTCGTCTATATTTTTGTAATCGATAATTTTTTAGTGATCCCTCAGTGTGGATAGCCAAACCCTTACTTAACCCTCTGAGATACTAGCTTTGGCCAGTGTTATAGACTGGGGTCAAATAAATCCAGAATCATTCTTGCAGTATTTTGAGTTGGCGTCTGTCTGCAAGATTAATGTATTAAATAATAGCTGGTTTATTACAGTGCAGTAGGTGATGAGGAAGAAGACTGACATTGGATCCAGGATAAGGAAATCATAAACAACTGGCATCTTGACTTGCTTTTTGGATTACTTTCCATAAAACAGCCCGAAAATTAATTTTCTAGAGACAGTGACAATAAGAATGTTGTCAATATGCCAACCTGAGACAGACCAAACTGTTAGTTGAAACCGCTCCAGAAGCCACTGAGCATACTTGAGTAGGGTATGTTCTATGTCACAATCAATCCTGTGAGATCTCACAGTGATAGTTAGTGGAACTTAACCGTCGTTCATCATGAATAGGCACACTCAAAAAAACTTGGGAATCAGGAATATATTGGCAACATTTATTAAAACTTAAATCCTATTTTAGTGCACATAGTATGAATGGTAACAATTACAAATATGAAGATGATAGTAGCAATGATACTTAACAAAAGGCTGAATAATTGAAAATATCGTAAAATGATGGCAAAAGCTTCTTTATATCAAGATCCTGAAAATTCATGGAACAGGAATTGGCCACATAGTCTTGTCTTCTACCCCTTTGCAAAGTGACAGGAGGATTATTCCCTCTCTATGGCTTCAGCAGGTGTCTGGCAGTCCCAGGGTTCAAATGCATGCTGTCTCTATCAGAAATGGCTGGACCGAATGGGTTAGCAATAGCCTGCCATTTAGCAGGAGGATCAGGAGTTCATGCATTATTGTTCTGCACTCTGTGTTCTTGTCTGGGTTGATTCCAGTGGGATCCTGTCTGCCTTCCATCCATATATGGTGTCAGCAATGGTGATTTTGGAAGGAAACAGACAAGGGGAAGGCATGGAGCTCTGCTGATTCTAAGGGAAGTCTCACACATAATTATAAATACATCCACTGATGTACTGAAACATCTTCAATTTCTTCATAACGTATAGACAAAAATAGGAAATGTGGAAACAAAAAAACCTTGCAATTTCTGTTGGTTGAAAAGTGACTGATTTGTCTAAAAACAAATACGCAACTATGATTTTAGCTTGTTGATTTATAAAATGCAATATTTCCTTTGTATTTTTGTAGCAAGAGGCAACATATCTGTATGTGGAGAGTTTAACTTTGTGGCTGATCCAGAAGCAGCATACATGGTGCTGAGAGATTTCACTTGTCCTACCTATATTGCCACATGGGAACATACATGCCGGAGCAAACTATCATGGGTAAGTACTGCCTAGTGTGGTTAATATCTGGCAGGGCAAGCTTCTCCTTCCCACTGCTAATCAACTGGTGAGTAGGCATCTTCTTAAGGAAGTCTGAAGCTCCTGAATGTTCACAATAACATGGTGGGCCCAAACTAGCAAATCCTGAGCCAACAACAAATGGAAACTTGACTTTCACAAGTGAAGAAGACATGCACAGCCGACTATATTGGGCAATGGTCAAGTTTAACAAATGTTTGATTATGAATTGAACTTTTAAAAAGAGTGCGTTATTCATGGTATAATCACTTAGTGGACAGGAAGCCAACATACATGTGAGCTGAATGGATATGGTCAACACAAACACAATGCCAACTGTTTGAATATTGTGCAAGTGAACAACTTCTTACACAAACCCTTCTTAGGAAAAGCAAGTAGCCAAAATTGAATTTTTGCAACATGCAACATTTCCATGTTTTAGAATTGAGCCGACTTGCAATTTTCATTTAAAGTGAAGAATATTACAACACCGATTCGTTTATCTGAAAAGAAGACATGCTCTCTAACACAATCACACCTGCTCTGTTTCATAAAAACTAAATATTTCTGCATGTTTAATAGGTTATCTGGACATTAGAAGATGAGCAAGTAAATATATTACCCTTGCACAGTTGTGAGTTTATTTTATATATCCTTACACACCTGTCAACGTCAGCTTTAAGTCTGCCTTCATCAAATGAGCTTCTGCCAAAATCAAAAAGTACAATTCTTTTAATCAGTTTCTCAAAGAGCACATTTACAACTCAATGCTGAGCAAGGCCCTCTGGTCACAAAGCTATCTACTTTTGCTGTGTCTAACCAATATATGCCCCGCCAAAATATATAGACAATGTTTAACATGCCTTCATAGTGTACCTTCTCTATTGTCTGTACATTTAAGATGTGCGGCTTTCAAGGTCAAAGGCTAGTGTCTAGGATTGTGTATCTTTATTCAATAGGTAAACTTTAGCAGTTTTTTTTATTTCCTCATGTTGTCTGTTGTACTCGAGCAAAATGAACAGGCCACGTTACAACTCATGCGTTTACAAAGCATGCCATTACAAAGTGGTCATTACAACGATCGTGTTGGTACATCGCATACCATTACAACACAAGTTGTCACAACAACTTGTTGGAGGGGAGGCGCTGGAGTTTGCAATAGTATAATTTACTATTCCAACTCCAGTCTGCGCAAGAGTAGGGAAGGTGTTGAATTTTAAATCCCATTCAGCAAGTCCTTGTAACAACTTGCGTTGTAATGGTATGGGATGTAACAACGTGGTTGTTGTAATGACTGCGTTGTAATGGAATGTGTTGTATTGCATTCGTTGTAAACAATGTTTACCAAGCAATACTGACTGAACAATCCGTTTCATTAAAAATATGTGCTCTGATTGATAGTTGAGGTCAAAATACTGGCTCAATACTGCCAAATATGAGTTCCCACAGTGGGAGAGGCTATTAAAGAAACCCGCCCAGAAGAATGTACCCCCGGTATATCGAGGTAGGAAACTCAATGGCACCAAATAACATCGACTCAATATGGGCAAAATATCAAAATGTACGCAAGTATACATTTTCTATACGTACCTCCTTGTATGTGTACCATGACAACATATTGATATATCTTCAAGGCACACATATGTGGAATTAAGAATAGTAAATCTATACTTCCTCTATATGTGCTTATCTTTTGATATTTTGTCACTATATATTCAGTGTACAATATTAGTGTATCACAATTTTCCTAGCCTCGATATTCCGTAGTGTAATTGTCCATGGGTTTGGTTCAAAGCTGGGATATGATTGGGATCTCATCTTTGGGAACATGTGGAATCCAAGTAGGATACAACTCTTTGACCATTTTGCAGCCAAGTTTTATGAAGCAGACTAGCAGAGCAGGGAAGTAACCAGAAAAAATAAATACCCCTCACTAGAACCCACATCCAAAATTGGTGCGAGTGAGCCAGTTTCTCCCTAAAACGGTTATCCTTTCATATTTTCTACCTTTTCTCTTTTCACTCCCTTCATCTAGCACTCCCTTTCTCTAATCCCCCTTTTCATCTCTCCTCTCCTCTCCCTTTCCTGTCTCCCTTCTCTCTCTCTCTTCCCGCTTTCATTTATACCCCTTCCCTCCTCCTTTTCTAAACCTCCCTTTCATTTCACTTCTCTCCTGCTTACCCTTTCCTATTTACTAGTACCCCTTCTTCTATCATCTTTCTCTGCTTGTCTTGCCCAATCTCTCACTTCTAATCACACATTTACCTCACTCCTCATCTCCCATCCATCTTTCTATTGTATTTGTCTGTTCCCCTTTCTCATCTGTGATGCCTCTTCCAATTTGTCTCTTTCTCTCCATCATACTCCTACATTTGGCCCTGTTTTTCCCTCTCATCCTTCCGCTTCCCTTCCTCTCTTACTCTCTCCCCTCCCATCTGGACAGCTGAAATAACAATAAACATGTTTTGGCCAGTGTGGTACCTCTGATTTGTGCCACATGTTTACAAATTTGGACTAAAAAGTAATGCAGTTGATCAAATAAAACATAAAACAATGGCATGTTTGGTATTTTTCCTCCATAAGGGAGAATAGTAATATACATATTAAATATGAAACAGTCTTGACAGGTACAAATGACGTTCCAACACTTTCTATAGTGAGATATATGCATTTCTGGTGCTATAAAAAAGTGAGTGACATAGTTTCTACAGTCCAAAAAGCCTGGTAGTGAAAGAAGTTTTTGGTCTTATTCTTTGTTCTCATTTTCAACTTATTAATTACATAAGTATACTTTTAGTGCTTAAAAAGAGCAGAAATATATTTTGATCCTAAATGTAATAGGTTTGAAGTATGTAGGTCAAACTTCCACATGGCCAAAACTCTCCAGCTGATGTACATCATTAAAGAAGTAGAGGGGGAAAAAGGCATCTATGGCCTTGCTCGCTCTTCTGTTAAACACAACTTCTTTAACACCTTGGCTGCTAGGGGGTTTTCCCCTCCTGTGCTGAAAATGCTTGATTACTATAGTTTCATGACAAGGTCAGCTCGTCATAAGCACAGCTCAACCGTGCCTCATGACGAGCTGACCTTGTCATGAGCATGGAAGGGGTTAAAACAGTGATGCTGGAACAATTTTCAGAGTGGGGGTGTTGCCAACAATGTTACATCAATCAATTAATCAGGGAATTGTCAGCTCGCTACTCACCCATGAGGGTCTCAAGGCACTGAGGCAGGGTCCGCAGACCTGTTTGGACGAAGAGCCAGGTCTTGAGGGTCTTCCTGAAGGTGTTCAGAGTGGGGGCACGTCTAATGTTTGCTGGTAGCTCGTTCCAGGTCTTGGTTGCAATGTGAGAAAAGGATCTTCCCCCTGCTCCGGCTCTGTGGATGCGCGGGGTTTCGGCCAGTGCGAGGTTGGAAGATCAGAGTTTTTGAGGTATTTGGGTCCATTGTTGTGTAGAAATTTGTAGGCGTGAGTGAGGATTTTGAAAATTACTCTTTTCTCCATGGGGAGCCAGTGGAGACTTCGTAGGTGTTGGCTGATGTGTTTGTGTCGGGTCGATGCCAATGATGAGCCTGGCGGCGGTGTTTTGTATTGTCTGGAGTTTGCGGAGTAGGGACTTGTTGATGCCGGTGTGGAGTGCGTTTCCAAAGTCCAGTCTGTTGGTGATGAGTGCGTGGGTGACTGTCTTCCTTGACTCAGGGGGGATCCACTTGAAGGTCTTGCGGAGGATGCGGAGAGTGTTGAAGCAGCTGGAGGTGATGACGTTGACCTGTTGGTTCACGGTAAGTGATGAGTCGAGTACGATGCTGAGGTTCTTGGTGTGGTCTGAGTTAGTAGTTGGGCTTCCAAGGGAGATTAGCCACCAGGTACTGTCCCATGCAGAAGGGGTGGTACCAAGGACGAGGACTTCTGTCTTCTCAGCGTTGAGCTTCAGGCAGCTGTTGGTCATCCAGACTGTGACATCTTGCATTCCTTTCTGGAAGTTGAGTTTGGCAGTGGTGGGGACTTTGGTGAGGGAGAGGATGAGCTGGTTGTCATCAGTGTAGGATACGATGTTGAGTCTGTGTTGTCGGACGATGGCTGCGATCAATAAACTTGTGCAGATTGTGAAAAACTCATTGGTCACACAAAGGCCAAGTGTAGAAAATTAGCCACGTCTATTCAGCTAGAAAGTGGTATGGGTCTGCTATGTAACTTGCTGTGTGTTTAGGATCACACTATCACACATAAATTATTAAAGCAATGTGTGGTAGCACACTGTCATTTATAGACAGCACATTGTCCTTTTAAATGGGTGCTTAATCGTGCAGCCATTTTACTGATAAAACTATGTAGGGAACAAATGCTAATTGTTGGAATTGGGTTTCCGCAAACATTTGTCTTTTGTGCAACATCAAGTAATTGATGATTTGTTCTGATCCTATTAAAATCATTATTTCCATCACACTTGAAATTAAGTAAAAACAGACTGTTTTGCGCATTCATGACTACTAATACATTTTAAACATTTGTACAAGTTCATTTATAGGTATTTATATTTTGTGTTGTTTCTGAAAAAATAACTACATCCTTTCACACCAGCAAGATTGCCAAATGCACTCACTTTTCAAAAATCTCTCGCTTTGCAGTCAAAGAAAAGTAAACGTAAAGTTGCATGTTCAAAGAATAAACATCAATTTGTCAGCAGTAGTCTGACATTTCACTTCTGTCATTAAATGTACTGCAAATGTGACAGGATAAAACTAACATTAAATGGCTTGTTCATTGCCCCTTCACTGTAGGAACTCGAGCATGGTCGTGTTGGACGTGCTATAAAATTGTCCTACTTTTACTTATTTGCATCTATGCTATTAAAACAAAGCAAAGTTGAGACTGTGTTGGCTGTCATTGAATTTGCCCCGTGGTTTCTCCTGGGAGACCAACCGGGACTGGGGGTTGTAGTTCTACATTGGCAAGCATCCAAGAAGAGGAACAGGCCTCTGGACTACGACCCCTATAAACCTCACTCACTGCAACAAGCAAACCAAGCAGGAGCTTTCTGCCAGAGACAAGCTCCTCTCGGTTTGGCGCAAAGTGCTCGGTGAGTCCAATAGCATCCTCTATTTCCCTGCGCTCGAGCTGATGGAGCAGTGGGGGGCGGGGCGTTCACCATGCTAGTGGTTAAGAGTCCAAATCAAACATTACGCTCACGTCCCCGGCCGTGTCCTGCCAGAGCATAGCGTTGTTGGAGGACGTGTCAAGTAAGGCGGTCTCCCAAATAAACATAACCCTACTTTAACCCACCCTACCCTGGGCAAATTGGTAGTCAAAGATCCAAATGGACAGCAGCAGATCGGGAGAAATCGAAGGCATAGTCTTGGAAAAGGCATTAACATCCACTAGATATAGTCAGTTTCAGTTTCATCAACTTTTATTCGATTATCAGTTTGTATAATCATAAAAAGTACATACAAAAAGGTTATCAGCACATGAATAAGTTTAAAAATAAGTCAGGATATGAAAGATTTTTAGTAAAAGATAAAGTTTCGGTTCTGTTCAGTTCTAGAATTAGCTTGGAACATTACGACGTATTGTTAAAACTGCTTTAAGATAGGTCACTATAAGTTTAGCTTCATGTAGCGTTTTCAAAGATTGCAAGTAGAGAAACGCAGAATAGCATTGTCTATGGCCACTGGATCGAAGAAGTGGAATAATCCACGTTTTTCGTGGAAGTTTATAGTATTTGCAAAATAGAACAACATGGATCGTAGACTGTGGGGAGATTCCATCGCAGGGACAGTTCATCAGGTTGCGGGACCAATTATGAGTTTCCGGAAATGAAACCAAGCGGAAAAAGATGTTGAAGCGAAGTCTTGTTAATAAAAACTTTTCGTGGTTTGATAAAAAGTACGTCAGATAGGCTTGTATGCCTTTGCCAGATTGTTGAGCACAGATTTTTTCGTTTGATGGTTTTGAGATCTCTGCCTGGTTCCGTAGGTCCCTCAAGTGACCCAGACACATTGATTTTAACTGTTTCCTGGAAATGCCTTCTACTGAAGCAGGATCTTCGAAGTAGGACTGATGGTCCAGGTCTTTAAAGAAGTTCCATATGTAGGATAGCCAAGGAATTTTTCGCCAGTTTGTCAGGGCTAAACAGTCTGTGATGAGGGAGCGAGTTAAGTGACATTCGGGGTTGGTCCATATTCGATGCCACAGTAAAATTGGCTGGCAGCGGATGGTGTCAATGATATATTCCATGCCAAGCTCGCGGTGCGAAGCTAGTATCGGGGAACTTTGAGGAAGAGCTAAAATGTATTTTATAAAGGCATTTTCGGTTACCTGTAGCTGATCTATGCGACCATGACCCCAGACTCCAGCTCCATAGGTAGCCACGCTATGGCATTTTGCATAGTATATAGTCAGGAGTTCGGGTGGCGCTGGTTTCCCCAATTTCCTCGAGAAAGAGGTCAGTGCCGATGTTGCACGACGGAAGTGAAGATTTCTGGCGTCAATTGCCTTTCGCCAGTTCATTGCTTCATCCACTAAGATTCCCAGGTATGGGTAGACTGAGGTTTTTTCCAGTTTTGTTTTGTCAACCATTATCGATTTTGGGTTTTTAACCCTAGGACCGATGTGCATTGTAAAAGTTTTCTTTATGTTTATTTTGAGGCCGAGTGAATCCATGAATGTTGCGTATTTATTGATTTGTATCTGAAGTTGGTTCAGAGTCCGTGCTAAAATGACTGAATCGTCAGCATACAGCAGTGTGGGTATCGGACGGTGGTTTATCTGGGGTAAGTCCTGGCTCCCTTCCAGCATAGCCTGTTCAAGCCCGTTTGTATAAAGATTGAACAGGAAGGGAGCCAGTACACATCCCTGTCTTACTCCCTTCGTTATTTGAAATGAACGGGACAGCTCACCACTGGTACCGAATCTTACTCGTCCTACGGCGTTAGAATAGAGTTCTCGTAGGAAGGTTATTATTGGGGGGTCCACTCCAAGGTCGCTAAGTGTTTGCCAAAGTTTTGCATGTTGGACGCAGTCAAATGCCGCACTTAGGTCGACATAGACAAGGAAGATGTTGCCTCCTTTAGCGTGAACATATTTCCCAGCCAGGAGGACGAGGTTGAGGGCCTGTTCCACGGTCCCAAGCCCCTTCTGGAATCCATATTGCAGGTCGGTTATGATGTTATTCTCCCGGGCCCAAGATTGTAAACGGTCCAGGAGTACTCGACCCGCGATCTTACCCATGGAGTCCAGAAGGGAGATTGGTCTGTAGCAAGCAGGATCGTTGCGGTCGCCTTTTTTAAAAATAGGTAAAAGGATTGATGTTGACCATGACTGGAAAAGGCCGACCGAGGTTAAATCCGACATGACCCGGGTGATTATCTGCGACCAAAAGTCTACATTATGGAGGAACAGGTCCATTGGAACACCATCAGGGCCAGGAGCCTTACCAGATTTGGATGCCCTGATTGCTTTTATGACTTCGCTGAGGTGGAAATGTATCTTTATCGGGTAGATGTTATTTCCCACTGGATGGTTCTCGTTTGTTACTGGGCCATTGTCTACTACGGAATCCGGAGGTGACCCGAAGATTTTTGAAAAATGGGAGACCCAGTCTTCTTCGGTTACTGATACATCAAGATGTTGAATTTCTGTACTATTGGCCAAGAAAGGAGATCTTATGACTTGCCAAAATGAGGTGCTGTCTTTTCTTCGGGCGCTGTCGTGTAGTTGTGACCAAAGATCTTGTTTGATTTGTTTTTTACGATCTTGCCTAGCAGAGTTATATGCTTTTCTTAGGTTGGAGATTTCCTGGGAATCTCTCGTGGGTCTATGCAGGGCTTCTTTAAGAGATGAAAGTGCCTTCCGACAAGCGGTGTCGAACCATCTCGTGGTAGGGAACTTATTGTTCTTTTTTAGCTTGACAAATAGTTCATCCCTTATTGTTTCCTGGATGCTTTGGAAACTGCTAACGATTTTTTGAGGTGGTGTCTCCAAAGACATGCATTCAGATAGCCAGTGTTTGGTTTTTTCAAGGACCCTCTGCATCGTCTCTTCTGGGTCGATCTTAGCCCATTTAACTGTGTAACCATTCAGTTTATTCATGGAAAGTGTTTGCTGGTGAAGGGAGCTCGGCTTTACAGGGTGTCCGTTTGCTAGTTTGATGGTGAATCTCATACTAAGTGGGTAGTGATCACTTGTTGGGTTAGACCCAGTTTCAAAATTTCCTAGTTGCCCTTTAAGTGAGTGAGAGGCTATTATTTAGTCTATGGTTGTTGAGTAGCCTCTTCCATGGAAAGTTGGTAGGAAATCCTGCTGCGGGTCAACCAATTCATTTACATAGTCCAAGTCTAAGGAAAATATGATGTCATTCAGTTTGTTTCCACATGTCGAGTGCACAAAATGGGGTATGGGGTTGCCAAGTTCATTTTGCAATCCACAGATTCCTTTTTTGTGGTTTGGGCACAAAGGGAAATTGACATCACCACCCCAGATTAGATGGGTTGTGGTTGCATTGTTATTGCTTTGCAGTAAAGATAGAAGTGTAGCAATCTCTTCTAAATTTGTCCAACAGTCCGAGGTACCAGAGTTGTTGTAGTAATTAATGAGAACATAATTATTATCTTTGGAAATTGTTATCTGCATAATTTGGAACGTTGGAGACTCCTTTAGTAGTTTCACTCTAAAGGGGAGAGTATTGGCAACATAGATCGTTAGCCCCCCCTTTGGTCTGCCCATGTTTCCCTGCACTGCTGGGGTGAAAAGAGTTTTGTATCCCGCAAGATGTAACGGGGTTGTACACCATGTTTCTTGAAGGCAGAGTATCTGATGTTCCCTGGCTGTGTCAAGCCATAGCTCCAGTGTTATTTTTGAGGACAGACCTGCGACGTTCCAATAAGCAATGGAAAGGCTCAGGTTTGTGGATTCGGGGGAGGCGTACAGGGGAGGTATTTCTATCGGGTGCTCACAGCCAGAGTGTCTGTCAGATAGTTTGTCTGGGCCTGTAAGAGGTTAATAGGATCTTTAGGGGTTTTGGTTTGGGATAGTATGAATCGGGGGTAGTTCCAAGGGGGTCGGAGGGTATGATATGAATAGCATTGGTGGAATTACAAGAGAAAGCAGTGATAGTCTCCGAGTATGAGTTTTTGTGGATATCAGGAATAGGCTTCGGTGACACTCGCTGCTGGCTTTGATTTACTAGTTGATATGTGGTATTGAGGTTTTTACTCTTAAGTTCAACCCTGAATGGTCTGTCGACCATCTCAAGGCAGTCGAAACGATTTTGTGTTGGAAAGCCCTGCCAGCCTTCGTATGACTGGAAGGGTCTATCTTGCCAGTATTGCCTTGGCCAGTCTCTCGGAGCATTTCTGCTTCCGTGGTCATAGGTGTACTCCATCTGCTTCCACTGATCATTTTGGGGCTGGTGCCAATTCCAGGATGGAGTGTAATGATGTTGTCTCGTTGGGGGATAAAAGAAAGAGAGATGTCGAGCATCAATTCCCCCTTTTTTCTCCAGCGAGGGCCAAGCGCAGATATAATCCACAGTGGAGGGGTCTCTGCATGTAACTATGATGCAGTCCCCACGGGTCGATTTTGGTGTTTTACCTACCCATACTACCATGCGGACTGTAGAGATCCCTCCCGAGTGATGAGATTCTAGTGGCCTGTTGATGCTTAGCCATTGCATGACCTTATTTTTAAGTGACCAGGCGGTTTCTGGTGTATCGTCAGTTAGTTCTGGTACACCAGTGAGTACTATTGTATATGGGGTGGCTTCTGGGGGCAAGTGGGCTGGACGTCTGGGTCCTGGTATTTTTTTAGGGATCTTTTTAGGAGATGACTGAGGGACCGTTGGTTTAGACGGAAGAGGTGTTAACTTTTTTGTGGGGTGAGTTTTGTTTGGGTTATCTGTTGCAAGTCCTGTAAAGACTGGGGTAGCCGAGCCTATGTTGGGTGTTTGTTGATTCAACACCGCATTAATTTTACCCTTTTGTGCTCGAGGCGTTGCATTTTGTGGGTTTTGGTTCAAAACGTTTTGTTTTGGATTTTTTGAGGGTAGGATAGTTGGGGTTGGTTGTTTTATTACTATGGGTGGTTGTGGTTGGAGAAGTGTTTTAGACGACTGAGGGACATTTTGCGGCCCCTTTTTCACTAAATGTGTATTGGTATCAAGGAGTGTTGCAGAAAGAATTGCCAGTTGGGCTTCAAGATTCCTAATGCTTAATTGGATAGGTTTCAAGTGCTGGACCAAAAGGTCTTTTGTTGCAGTTAATACTTGTGAGGTGGCTTTGCATGTTCTACAGGGGTTGTCAATAGCCTCGTTGGGGATTGTGGGATGCAGGAGGTTGGTTTCTAAAGGGAATGATGTGATTGGTTGCAGAGATTGTGTTGTATGATTTAACGGCTCCAAAACGTGACCTGGGTAAGGAGCCGTAACTACTACATTGTCAGTGGGGTTTGTACTGCCTAATTTTGGAATGGCTCCTTCTCTTTCTCCTCGAAGGTACATATCTATATTGGTCTGAGATCCTTCCTGTGTTTGACAGGCTGCTAGATCGGGGGTTGCCTCTAAGTTATCTGATGTTGATGATAGATCAGACTCGAATTGCGTTACAGATAGGTCTACTATAGACGGGACTGTGTTGATGTCAGGAGCGGTCACAGTCACGAAAAGGGAACAGTTTGGGGAGGTTAGGTGAATGGGGGAAGTGGCAGTTGCTAGGGTGCCCAGGGACGATCGTTTTGCGTTCATGAGGTCCAGTGACACTCTTTTTTCGAGAAGGGAGATACTCTGATTGATTACCTCGTGTGTCCGTGAAATGAATAGATCGATTGGTCCGGTTATTTGTGCTACCTCTTGGGCATTCTTAGATTTGGTCTTTGTATTGCTCCTGGTTTTGGGCGGCATGATTGAGGTCTAATGGCTGTAGTAATCAGAGCCGAAAGGGGGGTGGCCCGGTCCGGTCTCTACCGGTCACTAACGGACAACAACGGGCCCGCCCTTGGCCCGGGCTTCGCCCCGGGCTGCGGCCCGCGCGCGTCCGGCGTTGCGCGGTAATGCACTCACTTAAATTCCTGTTTGATGAGAGGGTGCGTGGCACTGGGAGGTGGCGCGGCTCGCACGGGAAGAGGACACAGCTGGTGTTGCTTGCTGGTCCTCGCAGTCCCTGTGCCGCACCTCTCACCTCCGCTGCGGCCTCGATGAATGACTCCTCCTCAGGCTGGGCACTGGAAAGGCTGGAGAACAGATATGCTACTCCTGTAGCTCTGGTCCGTGTTCAAAGTGGCGAAAAACCTCTATGCGAGCGGCACCAGATATAGTCAAGTAAATGAGCTTCAAAGAGGTGTAAAGCCACATCCTAAACAGAATGTACTATACGTGCTCTAGGTCAAAGGTAATGATTGAATCAGACATAGAGCCCTGCCTTAGATTATGTGGACAAGTGGACATCTTCTTTCATACAACGTGGCTTTACCATCAATTTAGGACATTCTTGAACAATGTAAATGGTTATCTCAATGCAACGTTGAACAGAATGTACCTCACAGAAGCTAAATACATGCTGTTGGGATGATTCTCGAATGTTGTGCCTCCTGACATGAATTAACAGCATATTATAACAAGCATTTGCAATGCAATAGGTTTCGCATTATTAAAGTTTGAGCTATTGGCATTGCTAAATAATGCAACACCAATTGCAACAAAAGTCAATAAATATAAAGAAAAAAAAGCTTCTTTTTTTTCCAGCAATAGCGGCATGCTGCGCTTTGGATGAATATGTTTAAAAGTAAAGTGTGCCATACTGCGATCGCTACAATAGTAAACAAGCACTGAAAAGAAAACCAGGAAGGACAGCAGCAATAATGGGAGGGAGAGGAGTGCGTCTGCGAGTGAAGAGGCAATAGTTGGGAAACCAAAAGAAACAATCTGATGTCACATGAGAGGGAGCCAAGCACCCAAAGGCACGGCAGATGGATACTATTGATCAATCACAGTAAAGGAATTTCCAAAAAGCAGGCCAGCCAACCAAAACCGCTGGGCAAAGCTAAAGACCATATTCTAAAAACATGTCTCGAAGAGACAGCGCTGCCTAGGCGAAAACTAAAGTGGCCAAAAAAGCAGTCTGCATTCATTTACTGTGATCAGAATGAGAAGCAGGTCTTCAGAGGCAAATGAAGAACCTCTCAACACAGACCGCTGCCTCCCGATTAAGACAAATCATCCAGAAGTGTGATTTAATGACTGCATAGTGAATGAGCACTGTTTCTAGATAGAACATTAACTTTTGACTACTTTTTGACCTCGTAAGTCTTACATTTGGTCTTACTTGCGTACAATAAACATTTCCCGAAAAGAGTTTGTTGAAAACAGTAAATTAGAAGGAACATATCTTTTAGTGTTTTTCCCCATGTTTTTCCCCGTGTCTGGGCACGATAATTGAAAACACATGGCCGGCGGTGCGCGTAACAGACACAAATAGGCCATGGGCGGAGCAATGCGCCCGCCTTTGGCCTATTGCGTGCTGGCTTTATGAAAAACACGCACGCAAATGCCAATAACGTGCCTCAAAAGGAAAAGCACAAGCTTGTGCATGTGCCACTCCTATGTCCACTTCAGAAACCCCATTTTTAGCTACTAAATGTCTCGTGCTGCGCACTGTAAGGCTAGGCGCGAGACCTTAAAATTGCCAAACAGTAGGTTGAGGGGTTTTGATGGAACTCCGCGTTACAAGTGTAATGTGGAGTGGACAAAACTCTGCAAACCCTGCAGGTGGAGAGGAATTTATTGCCGATCCCTAATAGAACCCTTTTTTTAGCTTTAACTCACACCCCAGGAAAATATGATACTTATTGACAAAAACAAGACCTACTAATGGCTTTGAATTATTGAAAGCTGAATACACAATTTGAAACACACAAGAATGACAAAGAAGTAGAGGAATGGATACAAAAAAAACAAAGGTAATATAGGAGGACTGACCTACTGCCCCATTCTGTGTGCTGTGGCAGGTGATAGCAAAATAAGTATGGTAGCTGAACAGAAAAATGGATAAAGCAAGAGGACCCAAAACCTATGATGTATTTTATTTTTTTATTAAATGATGCTTTCGCTAGGTTAGAGACACTAAAGCTGTATCAAGCTGTACTCAAAAGAGGTGGAATCTGCTCTTCATGGAAATAGGCGTAATGGAGAAAAGGAACTTGAACACTTAGCAGACATTCTGGAGAATTTTAAATCACCCACATGAGACAATGGTCATAACATTAAATATTTCAGTGAGACATACCACAAACAGAGCTTAATAAGAAGTATCATCACTTAGCAGGAAACTAGGCCTGTGGCATAACCTCATAGCCAGCAGGGCCATGTACCCCGCTTTGTCAGCTACGCCTGGGTGGGCTCTTTATGGACCTCTTATGTCTGCCATTTGGCAGATAAAAACTCAACATTAACACGACAAAGAAGAAGAAAAAAAGATGAGTTGATAGAAAAGGAGAAGATGGATGAATGGATGAGTGGGTGAAAGAATAGGTGGGTGAGAGGATGTATGCATGAGTGGGTGAAAGAACGGTAGGCGAAAAGATGCATAGGTGGGTGTGTGAAAGGGTGGGTGGGTGTGTGAAAGGGTGGGTGGGCGGGTGAGAGGATTGGTGTAATGGAAGTGGAAGGATAGCTAGGTGAAAGGATGGGAGGGTGAAAGGAGGAGTAGATGAAAGCACGTTTGGATAAGTAGGTGAAAGGATGCTTGGAAGGGTGGGTGAAAGGATGAATGGGTGAGTGGATGGATGTCTGAGTGGGCGAAAGGCTAGCTAGGTGGGATTATGAGTGGGTGAAAGGATGAATGGGTGAAAGGACGTTTGGATTAGAGGGTGGAAGGACAGTGGGTGACAAGATGCATGGATGGGTGTGTGAAAGGATAGGCGGATGAAACGGGGGAGGTAAATGGCTCCATGGGTAGGTGGGTGAATGGATGGATTGAGAAGTGGACGAAAGGATGGGTGGGTGGGTGGATGGATGGATGGGTGGGTGGTTCAAAGGATGGAAGAGTGTGAGAAGCTGGGTGGGTGAATGGATGGATGGGTGGGTCAAAGGATTGATGAGTGTGAGAGGATGGGTGGGTGAAAGGATGGATGGATGGATGAGTGTGTGCCCTGCAGCCTCCTTTCCCTGTGTCCAAGTGTCCTTTAATATTTCTGCATCCGTGTCCACATGTCTATTGCCCCAGTGTTCTTCAGGCTCCCTGCCCCAATCCTGTTCCGTGTCGTCACCTTTTGAGAGCGCATACCTCCACATTGCGTGAGAGTCTAAACAGCTCCTAGGGAGCTTGCAGTAGTAATCCCACGTGCACACACCTCTCTCGAAAGGCAGCTCATTTACAATGTAGCGAGGGTGGGGTTTAGATGCTGGCATTCTTCCGATAACAGAGATTGGATTGATTAATAAACTAATTATTTAAACATTCAATTTGTCTTTTGTAGTGCCAGTGTGCCACAAGCACTGCAGAGGTTAGCGCTTAGAGTAGAAACACTTAAGCAACACAGTGCTATGAACAACGGAGGCAACATGACCAGCACGTAGTGATTTTGGGAAACCCAGGCTCGGCTAGTTTGTCACTGGTGACTATTACATGGGGAGAGGGGGGGGGGCTTTAAGGCAGGCCTCAGGTTTGGAGGATGCCCACTGTAAAGAAACACGGAGATACGTGTGAATGAAGCATATTATAGTTTTTATAGTCATTAAGGTGGGGGGTGGGGCGCGGTGGGGTTCTTGCCAAATGGAACAGAAAGAGGCCAACTGAAAGGAAAGGCAGACAGCTAAATTGAGGGAGAGGAACAGTACATAGGGATGGAACCGATGCAGACACAAAGAGACGCAGGAACAGAGGTGGAAGATAAGGGTGGGGGACAAGCAGAAGTGGAGCCAGTGTGCGACGAGGCGAGAAAGCAAATGGACAGAACGGACTCTAAGCTTAATGTCCCTCAGCCCCTACCCTCGGGCTGTCAGTTAATGCCCCACAGCCCCCTTTACAAGGTGGCATTTCTAATTATGTCCTTTCAGAGGGTGGGGTAGTGTTTAGACAACTGTACTAGGTATGTTTTTGTGATACTTTGACTGGGTGCTGGATGGTTGCCAGTTAAAGAAGACCTTGGATGGTTGTGGTGATACGACAATGATGGAAGCTATGGGCTTGACTGGTTCAAGGGAAATATTAGGTCTGGTATGTTTATTATGAGAAGTTACCACCGCAGCAGGCCGGACCGGTTTATTGTGAGAAGTGTTTGTTGACGCCGACAGCCCGTGAACGGTGGATTGTTATCACACTGTGTTGAAGGCCGTAAACTGGTCGATTGGTACATGGAAGACACTTATGTTGGTTGCGCTAAAAGAAAGACCACAGAGGCGGAAGAGAAGGGGTGGGGCAAGCAGAAGTGGAGCCTGTGTGCGACGAGGCGAGAAAGCAAACGGACAGATTGATGAAAGACAACATGGACATGGGCGCATACAACAAACATGAGTGCATATTGCGACACATGGGGACACGTATCAGGTGCAAAACAAAAAATACACTGCCCTGCCCCCTGCTGACACCCTACAAATCAGAACATTGCAAATTGCTGTGTATGACTCTTAAGTAAGCAAAGATTCTGCATTGCCTGTAGCCCAGTACTGAACTAACTCCTGCAGCTGCTGCTTAATTCCCTGCAATCGCACGCAGATGTGGTTTCAGATGGCTTAGGAAAACACGGAGTGCTAGCTAATAAAAATAAAACACGCTCTCGGTATTGGGCAGAGGGTGAGCAGCTTCCTTTGAAGTCTGATGCTGAGGCTGTGGGTGTGCGATGTGCGATGTGCACGCGCCTGGCTCACATGAACTGTACGCGATCCGCAGCAGTTTGGGCAGAATTTTGAGAGCCATACTATAATCTCGACAAACATGCATTGCTAAAGCAATGCTGTAGGTCAAGACCTAAAAATTGGGGTGCATGGTTTCCGTAGAGCCATAGTGAGCACCTGAGTTCCTGGGGTAGCTCTGAGTGCCAAATACTGGCAAGGTGGCACTCTAACATGGACTTGTGTATACAAGTAACAACATTGGTGTGTGAAGGGTGTCTTAAGGAGCACAACAACACATGGGGACCACATATGACATATAGGAAAGTTACAAGGGAGTGTGTGCGTGGACAGACTTCAGATGCCTCGCCTTGCCGAGGTTAAGGAATTACAAGGAGGACGGCTAGATCCCTATTGCATAATACACTTAGGGCCTGATTCACAAAGGTAAGCTTACTTGTTTGTGTAAGTTCACGCTTTTTCAGTATTTACAAAACTGCATTTAAATAATAGGTTTATGAGTGCTGATATTCCGCAGCCAAGGCGGAGAATTTCGCTCTTAAAAGATAGGACAGGCCTATCTTCTTCTGTGCGGAGTACTCCGCCCGATCGCAGAGTCTCCGCACTTGTAAACTTACTAATAAAGTGCACTTTTGTTAATAGTGAAAAAGCTTAAACTTACACAAACACGTAAGTTTACCTTTGTGAATTAGGCCCTTACTCAGGCTATACAACTATAATAGTCTTTCTTATTGACAGTAGATTTTCTTATTAAAAAAATGTGTGTGTCGTAACTATCCTGACCCACGTTATAATCAGGGGTGTGTGAAAATTGCTTTAATTTGCTTTCGAATAATTTCGGAAAATGTGAAAACATTTACGTGACCTGATGCATAATTAAGTGAAATGCAAAACCAGCATTTGGTGCTTTATTTTAGCACAAAATTAATCCCCATCCTTTTAATGGTCTGGTATGACAGGGCAGCTGTCACCAGACATTTATATGATCATCACTTGAGAGGGTCTTTTACTCTGCCCAGATGTTGGGAGCCAGGAGTAGATGTTTCGATTTGGCAGACATTGTGTGCTTCCACAATAAATGCTTATACTCCTCTGCTGTGATCGTTTTGTTTATTTATACATCTGCCTTAGCTTAAATGTTCATGGTCACACATATGACACTAGAATGCTATTAAAGTGTCTTAGATAACTATATAATGTTGTAGTGTTTTTCTCTGGCAGTAGCATGGATTTTTAGGTCTGGCTTGACAGTGCAACTGTCGCCCGACCATATAACCTACACTAATGTTATTCACCTGTTCTTTGCTTCCACACAAATACATACCGATTCCCATGCTATTTACTTGTAATGCTTCACATTACCATATAACATTCCTTTAAAGCTAGCCCTTTTGGCATTGCCAATGCTAGTTGAACATGAGAATTCATTTCCCATTAAAAATAGAGCAAAAAACACAAGAGCAGTACACAGCATGCGCTCACGTTGTGGTCATTTGGGTGTTTCCTGTGTGCTTGCTGTTCATGTTTGCTCTGAATGGCACCTAAGTACGCATCATAGCATAAAAGCATTTTGTGGTACAAGCGTAACATGAAATTGTTCAAATTATGTTATATTATGGCAGCATAATTCAGATTTCACAAGGGCCTAAATATAACTGCATTAATTATCCATGTGCGCTAAGTTCATGTTAAAGCATACATGGTTTGCAGAAAAAAATTAAATGTTTAAAAAAAAAAATAAACTTGTCCAATCGATTTCTGGTATCAAATCATAAAACAAATGTCAAAGAAGAAATCAATGTACTGGTGTAAAGGTTAGCGGTTTTGAACATTATCAAAAAATAAGGCTTAAAAAGGCTCATCACACTGCATCAGATGCATGCGACATATAGCACGGTCCAATATGGCATATTCCTTTCCTTTTCCATTGTGCTGGCGCCATTTTGTCAGCCTAGAGCCAATTAAGGCACCCTTGCACTATGGTGCAAGGGTGCCTGTATTCTAATCAAGATTGTTCTTGTGCAGGAAGGGGCACCTTTCTGCACAAAAACAATCTTGAGAAGCTTTTTTCTTCTTAATATGTGTGCTGTGCAATGCAGCACACTTAGAAAGAGGAAAAAGGAGGAGAAATAAACTAATCGTTCCTTGTTACACAACCCTTGAGGAGGTGCATCTTTTTGGTGCATTGCCAGGTTTCTAAAGCCTTGCAAATCTGGGAAAATCTGGGAATGCATCAACGAGCATGGGAGTTGCTTGGGAACATCCGTGCAATGCCCATTGAAAGCATCTCAGGGCACTGTAACGTAACGCAGCAATTTGAGATGCATTGCTTACTCCACATTTTTTAATTCATTCAAAGCCAAGCAAAGTGGCTTTGCATGGCTACAAAAGAATGACTAAAAGTTTGCGTCGCCATGAGCGACACAAACCTGTGTCAAAAATATGACATCCAATATTTTGCATTGCTTTGTGACCAGCCTACGCATTTCCAGTGTAAGCATTGCCCCTTCGCTGCAGGGGATATTCCCCCGCTATGCTGGGGGTGAGGGGGCGCGCACAGCGCTCCCATGCTCATGACGAGCTGAGCTCGTCATGAGCTACGGCGCTCCTGTGCTCATGACGAGCTCAGCTTGTCACAGGTGCATTGGCTCCCGTGGAACGCTCAGCACAGCAGGGGAATTCTCCCCGCACCTGAGCGTTCCACGGGCCATGACAAGCTGAGCTCGTCATGAGCACCGGAGCGCCGTGGCTCATGACGAGCTCAGCTCGTCATGAGCACCGAAAAGGTTAAAGTCTTCGGAGTGCAGAACCACTGTTTGCAAGAATTACCCATCTTGTTAACAGAAATGGTGTGGAATCTGGCTGAAACTCATTGCGCAAAGATGCACATTCCATGAAGAAGGCCTGTCTGGACAGCAGTCCTCGGTTTCTGCATTCACAACGTGCCGACATTGTGGCGCTACAATGCTGGCACATTAAGAATGACAGTTCGGGGATGGAGATATGCTGTGCTGTCCCGTGCTGGCCTTCATCCCAGTATTCACACATTTTTGAATGAGTCGCATTCCTATTCCTGTCTCATCAATAGTCCAGATGGAGTGTTAGGGCTTTAAGTATCCCTCACACCACAAAGGGAAAGCAGGTCACAACACTATGCAAAACGTTGTGCTGTGATCATCCTTTTCAGGCCCATGAATTTGAAAGGACAGTAAAGGTGAGAAGAGGTGAACGAGAGTTAAGAAGTGGAGAATATAGGCCTGAAATTGCATTTATCAATCACACGCAGTGCAATGTTGCAGCTGTTTTATTTTTAAATAACACACTGCCTCATTTCATGTAAATCTGGTCTCACAGACACCACTGGCCTCCAACTCTTCACTTGCAGTCACTCATCTGAGCTTTTCTTAATGTGTTTCTGGATCTAATCCTGCAAACAGCAGGCTTTTCACAGTCCACTGTAAAAGGTGATTAAACATACTGAACGATACCAGCTGCTGTCATGGGGTCAGGATAGGACACCATTTACACGTTCACATTTCTTAAGTTGCCTTCTCTTTTAAAACCCAATAACTTTTTACATACATTTGCATGCATGAAGGATAACATTCTCTGAATCTGCATTGCTTACATTTCCACTTCGTGGGGTCATTATCACACCTTGAACATTCTGTGCAAGGGATAAAGTTCACTGCGCACAATTTTATTTATGTTATTGTCCGGTAGGCAACAACGCTATCCAACTAGAATAAACAATTGTGGCCTGAAAGGGATTGCAACATAGCCACATGGGAGCTGTTAATATATATACAGAACACCTTCCTTGGTTAGGGGGAGGATCACTCGGTTGACCCTGAGAGGTAACTACATCCCGGAATTCCAGCCCAGCTGATTCCTGTGTAGTAACACGAGGGTTGTTTCACTTTGCACCAAGACGGACAGCCTGATGACACTTGCCTGCAGGTAATGGGGAGTTAGACAACCTGTACATGGTCTTAGCAGCTCACCCACACTAGGCAAAGCCAGGTTAGGGAGCGCTAGGGAGGTGTACACTCTGTACAGTACTTATATGCCGGCATATATACGCTGTCTTGGCACAATAGGGGAAATGTTAATCTTTTTCACTATTCTGGTAATGCTAATTACACTAATTTGTTTCATTCTATTGCTTATCGCAGCACATGTATTTTATACAAGAATCACAATGCTTCAATAAATGTTGAAACGCCTTGCTGAGTATTTCTTGTGTATTTCTTTGGGTATGGATGAGAGTCCAAATCAAAAGGTTCTAGATCTGTTACCACGACTTCCTTTGGAGATCAGTGTTGTCACATTCTTAGGTTGCACTCACATTTGTTACCCTAGAGCATTAATAGTTAATGTCCACTATTAGTGTTGTGGTGGACCAGGTTCAGAAATGATCCTTCCCAGGGCAGCTTGGATAATAACGTACTCATTATTTGTGAGCTGATTAAGGGGCCATATGTACAAAATAATTTTTACAGTTGGAAATGGCCCAATTTGCAGAATCGGGCTGTTTCCGACCAGTAAAATCCTTTAATATATGCACCCAGCACAATTTGCGATTCAGTAATATGTTACTGAATCACAATTTGTGTTTAGTGCTTCGGTATTCGGAAGGGATCTGTTTAGGACATCTGTTCCAAATACAGAATTGCAGTGCAATGAATGAATGATTTGCGATTGAATTACATTTGAAAAACATTTATTTTTTACTGACACCTCAAGGGTGGTGGTGAACATTTGCAAATGACAAGGGGTCCCCATGGGGCCCCCTTCCCCTTTGTTAACATTGAAAAAAATATTTATTAAGAGCAAGAAGTGGTTCTCAGGGCCGGACTGGGAACAGCAACCAGCTGTGGCAGGTTGCTTCTCCACCAGCCCTGGAAACGGGAGGGGAGGGGGTTGTTAGCTGCTAAACACTGCTCCCTTTTTTCTTCGAGAGGGACGATTTTGCAGTACTGCTGCAAAACTGGCACCCTGTAGGAAAAGTGGCCCCCTGCAGCTACAAAACCAGCCCCACAGCTCCGGCTCACCGGGGAAATGCCCGGTGCCTGCTACGACAACAGGCTGCATTTCAAAAAAGGAAAGATTGCTTTATTAAAAAGCAATCACAGACATGGTGGTCTGCAGACCTCAGAAGGCTACCATCCCTATGATGGCTGTAATTACTAATGGGTTAGAAATTGCGCTCAACCTCATTAATATTGATGTGGTAGTTCTATTGCAACCCCATTAGGAATCGCTATTTCCAACTTGCATGCTTTTTGCTCATTAGGAATTCTGGCTTCCTAATTACGATTCATAAAGTATCACAATTAGAAAATCACAATTTCTAACTTCTGTAAATGTGGACCAAAGTCTTCAAATGAGTTGACATGATTTCTTCAGAACAAAATCATGAATGTTTTGCTATAGCACTTATCAATTTCTAAAAACTTGTGTGACCCATTCTTCTGTCTTATGCACACATCAAAGACCATATGATAGCCAAAGTTAACAAAAATGTCTGCACCTGAACCAATATAGCAATTTTTAGAGAACCACAAATTAGCGATTCCTTAGAACTACAGGTTATTCTGGTTGAATCGCTACTTTACAACCTAATCTTCTGATTCTGGATCTCAAAGCACTAGCCTTTGCTATTTGCTAAAATGTGCTATAACTATTTTAGCAACATCTTAAACATATTTGTGCATCTCACCCATAATCTATTTTTTTTAGATAGAGTGGCATGTTTTCCCCAGACGTATCGAGGTCACTGAAGATTTCCCATGCTTACATTCAGTAAATTTTGAAATTGATGATGAGGCTATTATGGATTTGATTTATGAGTCTTCACTAGAACATTTGGCTGCTGCATCTTAATAAAAAAAGTGATCTATAAAAACACAAACAAACATCTACTAAATTTGTAAATTGTGTGCTAGCAATTGGTTGGCCAGACTAAATAAATGATGAGAATATCAAAGCCACTGCTAAGACCCAGGACATGAGCAGTCTCTGGTATCTCATACTATACGATGCAGTTAAAATGTTCTTTTATTGGGCCCTGGTAATTATGGCTCTGAGATATCTAATGTGGATTTCACAGCAGAGTCTACAACAATTTGAGTCAGACAACTGTTCCATGCTCAAACAAACTGCAACCTATCTTTAAGTAGGAGGCAGAGATGGTAAAGTTATTGATGTAGCAGTCAACAAAACTAAAGTTACAGCTCAGGGAGAAGATATTATTGTACTATGTAACCAATGACATATAGGAAAACGCTTCTGGAGAAAAGAAACCAACTAACGCTCTGGCCAGAGAGATGCTTTTTGTCAGGATTATGTACTGAATCCATTAACTATTTATTTTGTACATCCATGTATGAGTGGACATTCAGGCAAAACCAAAAGTTTGATAATGGCTAAGAAATAAGTGGCTCAAACAGATGTACTCACCAAAGAACAAAAATATATTTCCACTACAACGTTTTGACTTAACCTTCGTCAGGTAGTACAGGATTGTTTTCTCAGTGACTGCACAGCTGACACTGCTGGAATTTCACAAAGTATCATGAATTAAGATTCCAGGAATGTGGAATCAGTGCAGTCATGAGATCTCTTGAGATATGATCTAATCAGGTATTATTGTCAGTGATGTTCAGTCCATCTGGATGTAATGATTTTAAACTTACATCCACAAGTTTTCTCTGGAGTACAGACGTTCTTTCTTTAAAACATATTCCAAAAACAAAATCATGAAATCTGATAGCAAATGGTCCACAAGTTTAAAGTGATTGTCTAAAGGATTGTCAATTTCCTTATTATTTATTGTTGATTTTTGATTATTGAATTGTGTAGGATGGCCATTCAGTGTATGGCCTACATATTTTTTTACAGCTTTGATGTTGTCATTGAGTCACGTAAGTAATGCATGGTGATCGACATGTAAATTGCTGTCTTATGCCATAGGTTCTTTTGTAACAGAACTTGTTACTGATGCTGTTTGTGAAAGTTATTTATATGTGATGCACCATTTAAAATCACAGCAAAGACCCCTTATTAGTTGTAGCTTGCTGAGGACATCCCTCACAGTAAGAACTTGTAATTTGGGAGCTCTGTGGTAAGCAATGACTGACGGTTTTGAAAAAACCTTATGCAATTTTTTACAGGTAGATATTAAGAGAAATGCATTTCTCATTATGTTTTTGTAGTTAGGAGCTAATGGATGATAGTCAACCATTAATAAGATTCTGTCACTTTTGTTTCTGCTGTTGGTATTCCAAATAAGTGCTTTCCTGGACTACCGCAAAGACTTGTTAATTTGTTACTGTATGAAATGTAGAGAATAGCATCACATTTTAAATAATTTAGCAAGCTTCCATAGATGTTCTTTAGAAATCTCCTCGTTGCTACACATGTGTCTTATTCTGAGTATATGGCTGTAGATGATGCTGAATTCAAAGTGGTGTGGATGACATAAAGTCAAATTTAGATACAAATGAGCATCTGTATGCTTGTGGTTCAGTTTAGTTACAATTTTCTGTTCATAAATGGTGAGTAGCACAGCAAGAAAAAGGAGGTGGACGTTCTGTTCAGTTTTGCTACTGGCAAATGTAATAAGTGGATGGATACTGTTGTTATAAACTGTAAATTATTGTGATCTGTACCAAACGCCCAATTGTTTATTTTTGACATTGACGTTTGGACAATTAGACTTGAGCCTGAGAGATTAGTGAGTATTGGCTCACCATGGAGTAAATGTAGTCCACATATTTCATGTTAGTATTTGTTCATTAATAGTTAATTTGAGATTATGTGGCTAGAATTGAGGTTGTTCTCTATTTTTCACCATACGTCTTGTAGGTTGATACTATTTACATTAGTGGTATTGATTCTAAATGATTTCTCACACTCAGTTGTGTGTATGGTGACATTTTACACAACATTCGTTACTCTTTTTTAAGACTCTTTTTGCCTTCTGGCACTTAGCTTGAGTTGAATGAGTATGTTTTAGGTTTGATTATACAACATTTTTATAGTGGGATAAACGGTTCTCTACTACCTGATGAGTCTGATTGCACAATTAGGGTCTGATTCACAATTGACCTTCGCACTCAAGGTGGAGGCATGCAGTCGTGGGGGGAGTCTGTGTACTCTGGGTGGAATCTCCACAATAATTCTAATTGTGGAGATTCCACCTTAAGAGCGGAGACTCCCAATGACCGAGGTGCCTCCAACACGAGGTTGGAAGCCTTTTGTGAAACAAGCCCTTTGGGTACTCCATGATTTTGAAAGGGTCTCCGGTTCTCTCTTTTTCTTATAGACTGAGACTTATGTTCTATATTCACCTTATATTAGAATATAAGATTACAATTTCAGTTTTCCGAGGTGGGATTTTCACATATATTTGTTAATATTACTTCACCTGGGTAACTCACTTCTCATGTCTTGCCTCACTGGATTTGTACATGCAGATCTATACACATGACTTTGTGATAAATGTCATGGATTGTAAATGTGAAATTATAAGCATGCTGTTCTTTTGCATTTTGTATGTTATTACTCATTTTATAGTAAAGATTTGTTACAATATGAATGCTAATATGTCGGTTCTGTATCGACGCAGGTAATCACACTAGGTTGTTTATATAATCCCATTCTCTTGGCTATGTTCTTGTGTGTTCACTTATACTATTTCCTATTTGGTTTTACACGGGCTGGGGTCTTGCTCCCTTTGGTGATAGAAGATCACCTGATGTATATTTGACTTAAGTAAATGGGGCACTTTGCTTATGTTTTTTCTAGCCCTGATGAAGTCCTGGTGAAGAGGCCAGACAAAATGCATGTTGGCTAGAAATGTATGAAGAAGAACTATATGCAAGACTAAAAGAAGAATCTGGTCAAAGATACTTTGTGTTCTTTAGTGTGCATTCAAGGATTACAACTGTAATTTACGAGTTTCAAGGGTTTGGAGGGCATTAGTGGCGCTGCCCTTCCCTTGAGCTTTCACTTTTTAAAGCTAACATGAACACTAGTACATTTTTGGTGGAGTTTGGTCTAACCTTATCCCCGCCACCCACTTCTGATTTCTAAGTATTTGCAATTACCCAGGGAGCACTTTATTTTGAAAACTAACAACAGAAACAAAAGTGACAGAATCTCATTGGAGGTTGACTATCATCCATCAGCTCCTAATTACAAAAAAACCTTATAAAATATTCAAAAGTAGAAATCTCTGTCCCTCTACCTCTTGTTCCAGTGGTGTTTTACAGTTATTGTTGTTTGCTTACAGGAATGGTATGATCAATGGGTGAACATGGGCACTGCAAAAGCTTCCTTCATTAAGAAAATCTATGCTCTCAGCATGCAGACGTCCAGAAGTGAAAAAAGTGTAAAAGAAATGGTGGATGGAGCTGGATTTGTGTCCTGCGATGCATATGCAATGGCAGCTGCCATAGATAAGAGCACAATAACATCGTCCATAGAAACTGTAGTAACAGTGGAGCTCAATGGCAAATTTACAAGAGGGATGATGGTGCTGGATCTGATCGACGATCTTAAAAGACCTAATAAAGCTTTCGTCATGAGCGGATGTGATCTGAAGAAATTTAAGGTTCTCATGGAAAATTGTGTCAAATAAATGATTCCCTACTGTGTTCAGATGAAGACTTCTTCTTTTAGTTTTCAGTTAAATCACCCTTGGTTTAGCTGTAGAACATTTTTGAAACTGATAATAAAATATTTTGTGTAAGAATGATATTCTCTCATGACATGTTAAAAATATTTGCAATACTTGAAATAATGCAAAATTAGGTGATCTTTAGTTATAATAAGTCTAATGTGAGGTATATGTTAATGATATTTCTCACTTAAAATCATTGCAATTACTATGCTGATCTTCCTATGGAATTCATGATTTGTAAAATCTTCCATGTAATCCTGAAGTAATTGTTAAATGTTTGTAATTATGTGAAAATCTGGAAAAATACAAAAAGGTGCACAATTTTTAAAATGTCATTTAAAGTATAACAGAGATGACAGAAGTATACAATAAAAAGTGCACTATACAAAATACACAATGTGTTGTTACATTTATAGAGAAATCACAATATCGGAAGAATGCTAAATACTGTGATGAAGAACTCAAACCAGACCACTTTTCACATTAGCAAGTTATGTAGAAGAAAACAGACAGAAGCAATTAAACATTAGATATACTATAAAAACAGCGAAATTTCTGAACCTGAGTCTTAATGGCACAGAGCAAGCCAATTATGTGAGAGAGTGCAACTATACCTAGGTGAAAATAAAGGGTCATACAGGGCATTTTATTGCACTATATTCAGAAGACCTAGCACAATAGTTACAAGTTTTCAGGCAGATTTAATGGATATTATATAATATAAAAATATTTTGGCCGCCCATTACTATTGGCTCTTCCCGGTATTTCGCTGTATTATTAAGTTCAAAATATGGAGGACACAAATATTTACAAGGTAACCATATATAGGTAATTTCATACACATCATCACCTTTGTGGAAAGAGTGATCTGTCACACAGGGGCTGAGAAAAGTGGGCATTCCAAAGCACTTTTTTCCACATGCAATTTCATAGGGAAAGTTCAATAGCAATACAGAGAAAATTGCTAATTAGACTGACATCAAATCTGGCAAAATGAAGATCTTTTCTCAGAATCTGTGTGCTTTGTGATTTGATGTACATTTGTCAGCCGTTCCAGAGATATCGAAAGTTAAAAAATAGCAATATCTGTTACAGTAGGACTCCTGCAGGACTCCCGCAGGAAAACAACAAACAAACCATTCTGATTGGCTAGACACATGAGACACCTGTGGGACTGAGCAATATGATTGGCTGGCCACAAGATAAAGAAAAAAGTTGTAAATGGGGGGAGTTGGCCACCGCCAGGGGTTGGTCACCGTACCTGGCCACAGGCCGAAGGCCAATGCGTGGCAGAGGGTTGGCTCCAGACATCTTAATAAGATTTTACTTTACATTATAAAAAACAAAGAAATTCACTGAGAAAATCAAAGGTTAAAGTGGAGTTCTACGCAAATTAAGTTAGTAAGATTTAAATATACATAAGAAAACCTTAGACATTCACAGAAAAATCCAAAGGTTTTAGTGGACTTATACGGAAGTCTTCTAACAATTAAAAAAATACTGTTTTAAAACCAAATTGACACAGAAATTCACCAGTTACACCTAACTGCTATAATTATAAATTGCACCACTATGATGCGCTGTTTATAACCTCACATAACATCATTGATGAGTTCTGAAATCTATGCCGGTGCAAGTTATACTTTTGTCAGTTACATATAACTGGTGCATTTCAGTTTCTTTTATTATTGGAAGACCTATGTATACATATATCTCCTCTTTGGAAATTCCTTTTTCAGTGTATATACATACATGTTCACTAAAAAAACTCAGGTTAATGGGGCATTGTAGTTAGGAATTAAAATCTTACTTTGCATTAAAACAACATTAGAAATTCAGTGAAAACAACTAAAGGCTAAACAAAGTTACAGTTAGATGAAAATGTCAATTAAAACATAACATTTCGAACAAACTAAACCACTTATATTCATCAGTTATAGTTATCTCAAGTAACTATGACGTGTGCCCTAAACTAACTATAACTGGTGTCACCACTTTGCACAGTGTTCTCATCAATGATGTGATTTCAAATGTTGCAGTGATTTTATCATTGATTTCATAGAGCATGTCATGAGTGATATAATATGTGAGGTGATTAGCAGTGTACAGCGAGGGCATTAGTTACAGTTACCAGTTCTTTCACGTCTCAAAAACAAGACCAAAAGCCAATTGTCCAACCAATTTACTTCATGAAGGGCTTCCAATCTGCAATTCACCTACTCATTGCCTCTAAGCTTAGATACATGAGCAGAGTTTTTTGGTCCGTTCCTGTTTAAGCATCTCTCAGTCTGTAAACACGCTACGCAACATCAGTCATGTGACGTAATGTCATGTTGTCCTGCAACCAAATGCTCAATTTGATAACGCTCCTTGTTGTTGTGTCACAGTTGCTGTAAGTCAGGTTTACAAACAAAACCAAGTGGTTAGAATCTTTGATCATGATTGAAACTTGTAGGATTTTAGAAGTAGGATTACACATACTAATGTTTTCCTTACATGTAAGAAAACACAGGCTAAAGATGTCATGCAATTGGTTCACAAGGGTGATTTTCACAGACTAGACACAATGATGGCCATACTAATAATTTGTAATGAGTGCATGTGCATGTACACTCTCAGGTGCAGTGCTCATAAGCCAATACATAATATGGGATCCCAGCTGTGATTTTGCATTGATATTGATGTAAGAATTAACTTTCATAACTTTGTCTCACATTCAACCCACAATTACCATAATATGAGCGAGTTTCTCATTTGAGTTTGAACATAATGCAAGCTAAAAGATATCTCTGTACTGAAGATGATTGTCTAGCACATGAGTGCAGCAACACTAATTTGTTCACAAATATTTATGTGTGTTTTAATGGTTTTTATTGAATTTTATTGATTTGCATACCATCGCAGTTCCAGGACAGAACATATTTCAAGTCAAAGACAAGTGTGCAGATGAGTGACATGTCCAAAAGAACAGGTGTATGTAGAACAACAATATGCAACAATACTAAAAACACAGGGCAGTCATCCATGCATAGGCCTCCAGCTAAGCTCCAGAAGTGGCAACAAGCAGAGTATCAAACAAAAATACAACTTTTCTATAGATGGGGTCTGCTGGAAGGCAAAGATGGCAAAATTGCAATAAATTGCAAGCAAGATATATATTGAAACAAATTCAAAGGACATTTTCAATCTTTCCAGACCAGTTACATATTGGCACTAGGACAAAAAAAAAGCTATGTGTCATTTCGCCAGCGGGCGGAGTTTGCTGGCATGCCTGTTCGGGTGGCTATGGGAATGCGGAGGGTGCCTTTGCATGCCAAATCACACGTGAACGGCATTACGCGGTTCTCAAGTATGTTCCTGTGTTCTAAATCGTGAGCAAACGGCACCACATGGCCTCATGGGCGCGGCCATCTTGTTTTTCTGCTCTCTGTTATGGTGCTGGACCTAAATCTTAATCTATCTTTTATCTCTCTAATCCTCCTTTCTTTATTACTTATCTACCCCTAATTAAATTTTTTTTATAATAGTGTGTCTTTATGTTTATTTTATTATATTTTTTGGGGAAAATATTTTCATGTTTTTTTGTGACTTTTTGACTTTATTTCCCCTTACTTCCTTATTTCTGTCCTTTCTTTTTCCTTCTTTTTTTTACCCCACCCAGCACAATGGCAGAGGGACAACTTCCTTGAGGGGGGTTCTGCCGCCCAGGTGTGCAGCCCCGGGCAATCTTTGGAGAGGAGTAGGTGGCAGCACTAGTGTTTTTTTCGTGCAGCGCCACCTCCCCTCTATGCTGGCAGCAGGTAGCAGGCCAGGCAGCGGATACCCCCTGCAGGAGCGTCAGTGGCACTGTGGGATGGTGTGCCAATGCGTGCAGTGCACCAGCCAGGTTCAGCGCACTGCTCAAAAGCTGACGCACTTCTGGGAAGAAATTCTGGACCGTGATCAGGTGCTGCTCAATCTGCTAGGCATCCAAATTCTGGGGCTCAGTGAGTATATCAATTATTTCCTGTGTTTGTCTTCTACAATGCTAAAATAAAATTTCAGAATAGCATGCTGCTCACACTCAGAGGTAAGTTACGTTTAGTTTATGCTGGTATATTATTGTGCGATCCAGTTTCTATTTTCTGCTGGGCAGGTGCTCATCGCTACCTAATCATACTCTTCATTGGCGCTCGCTATGGCTGATTAATTAAGAAGCCTTTGCAGACTGTTCTCCTGTCACTATAGTGAATCAGTGAGTTGTGCCTTCTGTCTGTGACTTTGTTTATGTTGCTCGTACAGGTCTAAGGGCTAGATGTAGGTAATTGTAAATTACTGATTCAAAAATACAGAATTTTAACGATTAGGTATTTTCGAATTGGGAATTGCAATGTAGATAATAATTCGGTAAAAAATACCGAATCGGTAAGATTCGGTATTTACCGAATCGGTATTTACCAATTCGGTATTTGCCATTGATTCCTATGGGCCTGGAGGCCCATAGGAATGAATGTCAATTACCGAATCGGTAATTACCGATTCGTTAAAATTGGAAAAATGTCACGAGTGGCAGGGTGTCACTTTGACACCCTGCTGCACCCCTGATTAGTGCTTGTGTGCACATGTGGCACACATACATGCCCTAAGGACATGTATGTCTGTCACATGGCACAGATGTAAATGCACATTTATGCATTTACATAGGAATTCCTTATTTACCACCAACTAATAGTTAGTGGTAAATAATGAATTCTTTTTGTGACTTTTTGACTTTATTTCCCCTTACTTCCTTATTTCTTTCCTTTCCTTTTCCTTCTTTTTTTTACCCCACCCAGCACAATGGCAGAGGGACAACTTCCTTGCGGGGGGTTCTGCCGCCCAGGTGTGCAGCCCCGGGCAATCTTTGGAGAGGAGTAGGTGGCAGCACTAGTGTTTTTTTCGTGCAGCGCCACCTCCCCTCTATGCTGGCAGCAGGTAGCAGGCCAGTCAGCGGATACCCCCTGCAGGAGCGTCAGTGGCACTGTGGGATGGTGTGCCAATGCGTGCAGTGCACCAGCCAGGTTCAGCGCACTGCTCAAAAGCTGACGCACTTCTTGGAAGAAATTCTGGACCGTGATCAGGTGCTGCTCAATCTGCTAGGCATCCAAATTCTGGGGCTCAGTGAGTATATCAATTATTTCCTGTGTTTGTCTTCTACAATGCTAAAATAAAATTTCAGAATAGCATGCTGCTCACACTCAGAGGTAAGTTACGTTTAGTTTATGCTGGTATATTATTGTGTGATCCAGCTTCTATTTTCTGCTGGGCAGGTGCTCATCGCTACCTAATCATACTCTTCATTGGCGCTCGCTATGGCTGATTAATTAAGAAGCCATTGCAGACTGTTCTCCTGTCACTATAGTGAATCAGTGAGTTGTGCCTTCTGTCTGTGACTTTGTTTATGTTGCTCGTACAGGTCTAAGGGCTAGATGTAGGTAATTGTAAATTACTGATTCAAAAATACAGAATTTTAACGATTAGGTATTTTCGAATTGGGAATTGCAATGTAGATAATAATTCGGTAAAAAATACCGAATCGGTAAGATTCGGTATTTACCGAATCGGTATTTACCAATTCGGTATTTGCCATTGATTCCTATGGGCCTGAAGGCCCATAGGAATGAATGTCAATTACCGAATCGGTAATTACCGATTCGTTAAAATTGGAAAAATGTCACGAGTGGCAGGGTGTCACTTTGACACCCTGCTGCACCCCTGATTAGTGCTTGTGTGCACATGTGGCACACATACATGCCCTAAGGACATGTATGTCTGTCACATGGCACAGATGTAAATGCACATTTATGCATTTACATAGGAATTCCTTATTTACCACCAACTAATAGTTAGTGGTAAATAACGAATTCTTAAAGCCCAGAAGCACTGTTTACAGTGCTTCCTACATCTCATTTACCGATTCGGTAAATACCGAATCGGTAAATGATGATTCAGTAAATACCGAATCGGTAAATACCGATTCGTTATTTACCGAATCGGAAAAATAGCCTCCTACATAGGAAAAGGCTTTTCCCGGTCGGTAACGGCCGATTTCGGCCGTTACCGACCGGTAAAAGGCTACCTACATCTGGCCCTAAGTAATTTATTTCACAGCGACGTGTAGTTTGCATCATGCAGTGCAAAAAAGGGAGACTGAGTTGGTCCATCATGGGGGTTAAGAAATTGGAATAAATCAAAGACCAATCAGTGCAATGCATTAGTTCCAAATGTAGTTTTAGTTAATGAAATTTGGAAGAAGGATTCATGGGCAGCTCAACAACAGTAGATGAACTTGAGTCGCAACTTGTAGTACTATAGGTGATCGGTTTTAGAGAAGTACAATGTGACTGTGTTTGCTTTTCATAAAAACATTTGTGGAAATCATTAACTGAATCACTAATCTATTTTATTTGATCTTCTTCATTTCTTTCATCAGCACCCAATAGCTAGAAGAGGGACATTTCCGAGGGTCCAGGAGAAGCTGGTCAGCCAGCCTCGACCACCAGAGCTGCTGCTGAGGGCTCTGCTGATCCCAGTAAGTCCTTATATGATTGTTGCCGACTTCTTAGGGTACAATCTTGCGGTATTGGAATGTTGATGCTGTTTATCAAGAAGATTCAGATAGCAGGCCCAATTAAGCTGGTATTATAGATAAAATTCACCATCTATGTTTGTTGAGAAGGCTTTTCTTTTCCTGCTCATACCTATCTCTTACACAGTTGTGTTCATGAGAGAGGACCATGGTCATCATGGACCACTTACCCACCCACCCCTGCCTCCAATGTAGTGTGCTGCTGTCTCGTTAATTTATAGTTACAGTATACCAGCAGTTTCCCATGACAGTGCAGCAAGACTGGAACAAATGTATAAGGTCCCACTCCCATTGCACTTTCCAGCCAACAACAAATGTCTTTTATTTTATTGACCATTATTCCACCCCTATCTTGTCTAACTTTATGAACCAACCAATCAAATGCTCAGATACTGCAGTGGTAACTGAACTGTAGTGCTGTATTAAAGTTGTATTTGGGGTTTCGTATCTGGCATCTGTTTTATTCTAGCCACACAGAACATCAGTGATGCCCGCTCCAGTGCTGTTACACAAGGGGACAGTTAGTTGAAGGGGGAGAAGTGGAAGCAGGGACGGGCACTGGAGCAGAAACTCCCTCCATTCATTGTGTACTCGCAAGGGAAGGAAGCATGAGGAATCTCGTGGTTGGACAAGGCATAGATAGATTAGGACCTTCCGTTCTAGAAGGTGGTTCACATAAATGATTGCCTCATGAAGAATACAGTGAAGACGGTACATTACAGTGGTTTAAAAGCTTAAAATAGTCAAGGGGGATTGAAGTAAGATGAGCGAAAGTGTAACCTATAGTGAGAATCGGCACAGTGGGGTACTAGGAAAAATACTGTGAGAAACAGCGCAATGGAATAAAATTGAAGCGGGATGGAAACGGTAATCGTGAAGTGGGGTGAACAGGATGATAAAGTGGTGTTACGAGGAACCTATATTACAAGTGGCAAGGTGAGCACGAGCGGATCAGATGTGAATGCGGCGCGGTGAAAGCCAGCGTGTGATGGCTACAGTGCTTACCTAGGGTTTGCTAGGATGGATAGGGCGATAAGGAATGAGGGCGGCCTCCCTAAGGGTGAAAGGACCAGAATAATTATCATGGTCGAGGGGCGATGCTCAGAGAAATAAATGGAACAAGGGACATGATGCTTACCAGAATCGGGAGCCGGGGGGGAGCGTCAAAAAGGGTATTTTGATCGTGTTAGGAGAAGCCTGGGAGGAAAAGGGAAGGGATCATTAGAAATGGTTTGCAGCATACTTGTTACGGTGAAGTACCAGGGGAGGGATAAAGCGCTTACCGGTTCAGTCTGTTTTTCAGTCTTCCATGGCAATGCGATGGCTTGCCGGTCTTAACTGGGCTCATATAAAGTGAGAGGAGGCTTCTGATTGGTGATAGGGAGGGCATGGAAATAAAAGAGAGCTAGCTGTACAGGGACTGCGGCGGTCATTTTGGAATGGGGAAGTCTATAGAGGAATAGTGAGGAGGTGATAGAAAAAGTGAAAGAAGTGACTAGGGAGCGAGGAAATAAACGCACTAAAATAAATTCCAGGAACATGGTACAATATAAAAGAGTTCGAATGGTATGTCAATTAAAAGCAGCTGCTGATGACTAGAAGGTCATCTATTATATTAGGTTAGTCCAGTCCTCTTGGAGATTCAGTCCGGAGTTCAGACTATCTGTCTTGAGGATCCACTTCAGCTCCTCTTTATTTAGTAACTTGGAGAGATCTCCGCCTCTTGGTGGTAGGACTACCTGGTTTATCACAGTCCAGCGTACATCATTTTCACTGTGTCCTTTATCAATGAAGTGTTCGACCAACGGAGCATTAGCCGTTCTGCACCTGATCCTGCTTCGGTGCTGAGAGATCCGTAGCTTTATTTTCTGTTCAGTTTGTCCCACTTAAATCATGTTGCAGGGACACAGGATGGCGTAGATGAGATTGCAACTGTTACAGTTCGTGAAAGTCTTTAGCTCATTTCTTACATCTTTGAAGGCAAACTCTTTACACTCAATACAAAATTCACAAACAACACATGAACCACATTTGCAGTGACCTCTTAATGGTGGTAGTAACCAGAAATCATTCAGTGTAGTATTGGGGGTTTCAGTTGGAGGGAGGGCTGCCCTTACAAGTTGGTCTTTCAGATTCTTGCTCTTTTTAAAGGCAAACATAGGAGCTTCCAGCTCAAGCTTACCCGAGTTCACAATATGGCAGTTTTTTTTTATAGTCTTGCAGATTTTATTGGAAATTGTGTAGAATGTTGTAACACATACTAGTTTTTCAGTTGATTTTTTGGGCTTAGGTTCAAGCAATGTTTCGCGTGGCAATACCAGGCCCTTTTCAGGGCATTTTTGACCAGGCGACGTGGGTAGCCCCTGAATCTGAGTTTTGCCGCAAGTGTCTTTGCTTCATTGAAATAGTCGGTCTTTTGGAAACAATTCCTTCTGAGCCTAAGGAATTGAGAATAAGGCAAACTGTCCCTGAGTGCTCTAGGGTGACAGCTCTTGTAACTTAGCAATGTGTTCCTCTCGGTAGGTTTACGAAATAGAGAAGTAAAAAGCAAACCCTCTTTATGTTGAATACAGAGGTCAAGGAATGGAATACTGACATTGCTGTGTGTAAGAGTGAAAGTGAGACCATTACAAATATTGTTGAGCCACTGTAGGAAAGCTTTCAGGGAATCCATGGGGCCACCCCAGATGAGAAAGATATCATCTATATAGCGTTTCCATGTTAGAATCCCTTGGTGGAAAGGGTCGGACACAGGGAGAATGGTGTGACATTCGAGCCAATCCATGTAGAGGATCGCTAATGTCGGCACAAAAAAAAGCCCCCATAGATGTACCTCTAACCTGAGAAACATATCATCTATATAGCGTTTCCTTGTTAGAATCCCTTGGTGGAAAGGGTTGGACACAGGGAGAATGGTGTGACATTTGAGCCAATCCATGTAGAGGCTGGCTATATCTGTGAAGAGGAATTTTGTTTCCTCAACAACCTAGAGCCCAGGACTCCGGCCATCTATGGCCTACCTAAAGTGCACAAGAATAAACTGAACCCACCCATGCGCCCAATAGTCAGCAGTATAGATTCACTTTTAGAGCCGGTCAGTAAATATGTTGACCATTTCCTTAGACCCCTTGTATGCAATTTAAAATCATACGTGCGAGATTCGGCGCACATCATATCTTTGGTTGAGGGTACCCCATTCTGTGAAGAGACTCAATGTCTGGTTACTCTAGACATTGAGTCTCTTTACACTAACATCCCACAGATGGACACTATTGAGGTCATAGATGAAGTTCTTTCTGGCCATGATCTTGGTGGAGCAAACAGAGAGTTTATAGTTGAATGTGTGAGACTCATCCTCACCAACAACGTGTTCCTCTTTAAAAATGATTATTATAGGCAGCTCAAGGGGACCAGTATGGGGGCCACTTGTGCCCCTAGCCTGGCCTGTTTGTATGTGGGTAACTTTGAGAACATACACATAAATAATGAATTGGCACCCTTCTTCGAAAATGTAGCGGGCTGGTACCGCTACATAGACGATATTTTACTTATCTGGGAAGGATCTATGGAACTACTTGAAGAGTTCCTTCTTTGGATTAACCTAGGGGATCCCAACCTGAAATTCACATCATCATGTAGTACCAGTAAAGTTGAGTTTTTGGATCTATGCATTAAGAACTGTAATGGAGTGCTGGCAGTTGAACTGTTCACCAAACCAATGGCAAAAAATACATTGCTAGAGTTCTCCAGTTTCCATCCTAAATCACAGAGGGAGAGTATCCCCTTTAGTCAGTTTCTTCGTCTTCGACGAAACTGCTCTGATCTAAACGACTATTATAAACATGCGGAAGATCTCAGACTGAAATTTAAGGATAGGGGCTACCCTAAGAAACTCCTTTCTAACTCTATGAAAAGAGCACGGTTTTATGACCGGGATGCTCTAATCCATAACACCCCCAAAGAGAAGGAGCCCCCAAACAAAGTTGTGTTTGTTAGCAAGTTTTCCAATTTGAGCAATCAGATTAAAAATGTTGTGAATAGGCATTGGCATATCCTGAACCACGAAGAAGAACTAGTGCTTGAAAAACCGCTATTTGCGTTTAAAAAAAATAAAAACCTTCGTGACCTGCTAGTTCATACTTACAAAGAGGAACTGGTTGAGAAACAAAGAACAATTGATGGGACGAGGGTCATTGGTACTACCAAATGTGGTAATTGTAACATCTGCAATCAGTGCATTGTCGGTTCAGAGATTGTATGTAACACCAAGAGAATAACATGTAAGACTCACAACAACTGTAAAAGTAAGAATGTCATCTATCTGATCCAATGTCCCTGCGGCCTCTGCTATGTTGGAGAAACGGGAAGAGAGGTACGCACCAGGCTCCAGAAGCATAGATCAGCTATTAAAACCAAAAAAATAACTGCTCCCATCGTTGCCCATTTTTTGGAAATGGAACATAAGGAATCCGAATTTGGCTGGTTCATTCTGGAGAAAATCAAGATAGGCAAGAGAGGTGGCAATATAGTTACGAGAAGAAAGGAAAGAGAACAGTGGTATATCTCCTGCCTAGACACAGTCAAAAGGGGTTTGAATTCAAGGGAAGAGTGGGACCGCATTATTGGAGCAGTCTAATATTGCTGCTTCATTGCGATTTGATCTGATCTGATTTGTTTTAGAGCATTAGACGATGGCTCAGCGGCTACCTACTTGTGCTTATGTGATTGAGTAATTACGAATGCATGTATCCGGGGTGTCAGGACCTCATCATTGGAGCAGTTTAATATTTCTGCTTCATTGTGATTTGATTTGCTTTGATTTAAAGCATAAGATGATGGCTCAGCGGCTATCTACATGTGTTTATGTGAATGAGTAAACACGCATCTGTGTATCCGGGCTGTCAGTATATACAAAACATGGGTTCCGGATAACTACCGAGCTCATGACGTCTGGTGTTACTAGTTAGGTATTTATCTACATAGAGTAGATTTCATATACCAACTCTAATTTAGTCCTTTTCGTCATACACCCAATATTGGCACATATTGCTTGGGCTATGCGCATATACAATTTTTTGAATACCGGCTTATCTAGCCTAACTATATCCATGTCAATGTTCACATTAAATGTATAAGCATAATAAAGCAATACAAAATCCTTTTAGTGAAATGTGCATTTATGGATATCTTATTAAAAAAAAAAAAAAAAAAAAATTGCCATAGTGAGTATCAGATATATGTTTACAAATCAGTCTTTCTTAGACATTACATACGCGGAATACGTGTTGGAAGTCTTTCTTCATTGCCTTTCATTTCCGCGTTCGTCATCGTATATGCCCACAAACAATCAAGCGTACGTACTTATTGCGGTGCGGTGCTCTGCATTTGTTAGTATCCGGCACTACGAGTAGGCACGCGGGACGTCTGAGAGCTTCTTATAAGAGGTAAATGGTTAATTTGGGAGGCATTATATACCTTTTATGCGCGGTCATTGGTGGGACTTGTCTTGAGACACAGCGTGTGTCTGTTCTTTGCCTTCCCTTATCATGCAGGGCTAACACGGAGGTATTGCCACGTGTCGGGTTGAGGGCACTCAATTGGAATCCTGTCCTCCCGAAAAGACGTAAACACCACAATTTATAAGTGACCGTAGTATTACCGCGTGCATCTGATACAGTGTCTTTTAATTTTTTGTGAGTATAGCAAGAGATTTACGGTAATAACTACTATTTACATCGGGTGGCTGTTTAACTAACAATGGCTTATCCTTTATTTTCAGCTCCCAGCCATTAAGCTGGATGTGCCATTAATACTGAATCTATGATATAGGCTTTCACCACCTGTTTTAACCAGTAAGTAACAAGGGTGGATAGCCCTCATTATATGTAATATTCACTTTGATGTTTGTTTTTTGGTTTATCCAGACATCTATGGCACGTTATGTGCACATATTACTATTATGCTTTCTTGATTCTTTTTCTGGCATTATCGATATGCTATATGCAGACATAAATATGAGAATTAGGCTACTTATCCAAATCTCCGTGTAATAGAGATGTGTTCGGGTACGAGATATTGCCTCATATAAGTACGGTAGACATAACATGCTTTTTATGAGAGCTATACCAACGACATTTGCGTGTAACTATCCCTATCTTGACCGACAAGAAGCTCTTTTGTGACGAAGTATACACATGCCTTTTATCTAACATATGAGCCAACTGTATTAAGTATAGAAGTGAGCATTGGCCTAGATATGCACTAAATATGATATCCATTTTCTACAATTAGGAATTCTATATTTTATAAGAAGATAATTCGCTGGACGAATATCTATACCTCACGCTAAGGAGGAAGTATACCCCTTACACTGCTATACCCCTTTCTGGGTGGAGGTAGGTGATGTACCATGACTCTTTGTACTGCCGCCTCTCTTATGTCTATTTAGGGAGTGATTTCTTCAGTAAGACCCAGTCATTATAATAATGTTTGACCACATATTGCTGGATTTGAAATTTGATCATATGAGAAAGGTTGTTCATACTGATGTTAAATATGATGAGCTTACCTATTTGATGAGTTTACCTATGTGATATGAATTCATTTGGCTATCAATTGACTAGCCTTATATGTAATTGATGTTGTTTGTTCTGTATATTGGAAGCAATGTTTATGTGTGTTTAAAACTTAGCAAGATACATTATGTTTTGTTGGGAATACTACTTTTGACTTCTGTTATTTAATGTTATCTGTTTTGTCTATTAGTTTTGACTAAGACTGATTTTATTTAAATTTCAGAAGTACTGGGAAACATTTATACACATTTTCCTGATGAAGGCGGGTTGTATTTGAACATACCGCCGAAACGCGTCGATGCAATGAGTCAATCTGGGATGATAAACTGAGGGAAATTCAATATAACTGTTTAGTGTTTGAGTTTAGTCCTCTTTCCTTGAAGCTCCTTTTTATTGGAATGTTGCTTTTATTGATTATTGTTTCATCCTGTATGTGTTTCCCGATTTTTAGTTTTTTATTTATGTAATGTATGCTAATAAATTGTTTTAATAATTCATTTCTTTAGAGTGTTTTCACATATTTCATAGTTTTTTACCTATTTTCATTGCTTCCTTGTTATATGGTTGGTATTTGTTTAATCATTGTCTGTTAGTATCTATGTATGAATGTTAATTCGCCCAAAGGGAATTACTTTTTGACCTGTGCCTTTAAAAAGAGCAAGAATCTGAAAGACCAACTTGTAAGGGCAGCCCTCACTCCAACTGAGACCCCCAATACTACACTGAATGATTTCTCGTTACTACCACCATTAAAAGGTCACTGCAAATGTGGTTCATGTGTTGTTTGTGAATTTTGTATTGAGTGTAAAGAGTTTGCCTTCAAAGATGTAAGAAATGAGCTAAAGACTTTCACGAACTGTAACAGTTGCAATCTCATTTACGCCATCCTGTGTCCCTGCAACATGATTTATGTGGGACAAACTAAACAGAAAATAAAGCTACGGATATCTCAGCACCGAAGCAGAATCAGGTGCAGAACGGCTAATGCTCCGTTGGTCGAACACTTCATTGATAAAGGACACAGTGAAAATTATGTACGCTGGACTGTGATAAACCAGGTGGTCCAACCACCAAGAGGCGGAGAGCTCTCCAAGTTACTAAATAAAGAGGAGCTGAAGTGGATCCTCAAGACAGATAGTCTGAACTCCGGACTGAATCTCCAAGAGGACTGGACTAACCTGATATAATAGATGACCTTCTAGTCATCAGCACCTGCTTTTAATTGACATACCATTTGAACTCTTTTATATTGTACCATGTTCCTGGAATTTATTTTAGTGTGTTTATTTCCTCGCTCCCTAGTCACTTCTTTCACTTTTTCTATCACCTCCTCACTATTCCTCTATAGACGTCCCCATTCCAATATGGCCGCCGCAGTCCCAGTATAGCTAGCTCTCTTTTATTTCCATGCCCTCCCTATCACCAATCAGAAGCCTCCTCTCACTTTATATGAGCCCAGTTAAGACCGGCAAGCCATCGCATTGCCATGGAAGACTGAAAAACCGACTGAACCGGTAAGCGCTTTATCCCTTCCCTGGTACTTCACCGTAACAAGTATGCTGCCAACCATTTCTAATGATCCCTTCCCTTTTCCTCCCAGGCTTCTCGTAACGCGATCAAAATACCCTTTGTGACGCTCCCCCCGGCTCCCGATTCGGGTAAGCCTCATGTCTCTTGTTCCATTTATTTCTCTGAGCTATCGCCCCTCGACCATGATAATTATTCTGGTCCTTTCACCCTTAGGGAGGCCACCCTCATTCCTTATCGCCCTATCCATCCTAGCAAACCCTAGGTAAGCACTGTTGCCATCACACGCTGGTTTTCACCGCGCCACTTTCACTTCTAATCCGCTCGTGCTCACCTTGCCACTTGTAATATAGGTTCCTCGTAACACCACTTTATCATCCTGTTCACCCCACTTCTCGATTACCGCTTCCATCCCGCTCCAATTTTACTCCATTGCGCCGTTTCTCACAGTATTTTTCCAAGTACCTCATTGTGCCGATTCTCACTATAGGTTACACTTTCGCTCACCTTACTTCAGTCCCCCTTGACTATTTTAATCGTTTAAACCACTGTAATGTACCGTCCTCACTGTTATAGGTATTCTTCATGAGGCAATCATTTATGTGAACGACCTTCTAGAACGGAAGGTCCTAATCTATCTATGCCTTGTCCAACCACAAGATTCCTCATGCTTCCTTCCCTTGCAAGTACACAATGAATGGAGGGAGTTTCTGCTCCAAAGCCATGGTCTACAATCAATTAGGCACCGTTGCGCCGTCTTCGCATCGCAATTAGTTGTGACATTTTGAATGGAGGGCATCTGTGCTCCATCATCATGGTCCACCTTTATGTAGACACATTTGCACAGGTATGTTGTATTTTCACATCACCACCTTTTTCACAAATCACCACCTTGTAAGCATAAATACATACTTTTTAACCCCAATTCATGCTTTCTATGCCTTTTTACCCCCTTTTTTCCCCAGGCAATAGAGGCTTGAATCAATTAGTCATTAATTAATGTCCTGATGATCATCCCCATGATTAAGTAGTGGGATCGAAACGCCGTCGACCTTATATGTACCTTATACATAAAGTATACCATGTGACATGTATATGTAAAGGTGCATTTTTGATTATCTGTTCTAATTGCTATTACAAAACCTTGAACCTTTTGCCTAAAATCCCTGTTTATGTTCACAGTTTTCCTTATGTACTAATCTGGATGTGCTTAAGTAGGGTACAGGCTTGTGCCCCACAGAGTTGAATTGTCGAAGGAAATCCTTTGTCTATTTTTCTTGAAGTAAAACATTGAGACCTCTGTCCGGCTTGACAAGTCTAACTAATATAGAATCCATTGTGTCTATATTTATTGCTCTCGTATTTCCTTTTGCATAGGACCAATGTTGTTTTCAATAAGTATGCTTCCCGAGGTCCTGTGCTGACTTGTTTGGGTACCCTTGTTGCTTTAAATATAATTAGCGCAATCGCACGATTGCAAGGGCAAATTCCTGCCTTCCACTTTCACAAGTGGGTTGCTTCCTTTCCCACTTTTTCACTTTTCATTTTTTTACATACTTACACTCACCCCTTATCCCCCTCACGAACATTGGTGCCTTGATATGTCTGATCCACCCCGATATTCAGCTGAATATATTTAAAAGATTGTGAAGGTCCTTCATTATTTACGGACCTTGAAGACAACACTAATACTACTAGCCCCAATCTTTCAGATAATTTAGAAAAACAGAAAAAGAAGTTTGTCCGATTGGAATTGATGATACTAATGCTTACAGAATATTTGAGTTCCAACACCATATCTCTGGGTCTACAAGTTAGGAATATCCCAGGAGTATTCACAGACAACCCGAAATACATCACCGGGTTTAGCCATATTGGAATTACCTGTTCCCGTCATTGGCTAGTTTAAGGCATAGAAACAGCCTCTGAGGAACTTAAAAAACAGGGAGAAATTGTCCAAGACATAGAAAAACAAATCAATGAGAATAATACTGTCCCTGAAGCTAAAAAGCTTCTAGAAAAAATTGAAAAAAATGTACTTGAATTTCACTGTTTTGAAGAAAATAAGAAATCCAATAAAGTAAAAAAAGATATCAAATCCTTTACCCCAGAACGGGCCTTTCCCTATCTCCATAAATATTTCTATACTAACCGAAACTTTAATCATAACCCACAGAACCCCAGAACCTGGGGTCGATTCAATAGAAGGAATACCATTGTAGGATTTACGGATTCTTCTGCAGAATCTTCTGATAACTCAGACTCTGGGGAAGGAGCATCCAACTCTGCACGGAATCAGAACTTCTATTTTTTAGGGAAGGGCGGATCAGAACCACCCAAAAGAGGCCGGGTGAAACAACAACCAAGGTGGTACAACCCACCAGGGGAGAGACAGACTAGACACAAGTTCTACCAGAGGTAACAGACATTGACACTGTGAACATGACTATTCCACTGTCAACTTATCTGACCATACCCTGTCCAGTCAAGAAATTTCCATTTTAAGTAAGGGACTATCCTTCGTACCGACCACCTACCCTAACTTTCTCGACCATCAATCTGAATTATTAGGCTTCTTCAGAAAAATTAGACTTCGAGCTTTTTTTGATCAGAATCCCTTGCTACCCAAAGTGGCTAACACACCCTTCAGACCCCCTTCCACGTTCTCTCCTACTGCCAACATGATCCCGAAAGAGATCATCACATTTGAGAAGGTGATTCTCAAGGAAACTGCTGACCTTGCCAAATCACACTTATTTATCCCTTACAACATCTCATTGGATGAAAAAATGGCAATCTCATCATTACGTGATAACAATCGCCTTGTCATAAAGCCAGCGGACAAGGGTGGAGGGATTGTCCTGAGGAAAATTAAATTTTGGCCATGTTGTGTTCCCTAGCGCGTACCCCACCGACTCCATGTACCAGCTTAAAGTGCATGTAACTTCCCTCCTGTGCCAGCTATGAAGACGCAAATACATTTGCGTCCAACGTTAACTTGTCCTCTTTCAGATCCACCATGAATGGATTATATAGTCCGTTCCTAAGTATGCTATGCCACCGTCTTTTTGTAGTGCACTTTTCGTATTTTTCCTGCTCTAGCAAGAGTAGGCCCTGAATTCCTGCCATCCTGCCATCTGAACCTCTTTTGTGGCTCCTGACTCTGCCCAGGCTACCTCTGTACTCGTGAACTCTGTCCTACTTTCAGCGCGGCCCCTCGCGCTCAGCTCAGCCTGCTTTCTGCCAAGACTGACTATAACCTTCGAGTTATCTGTTCCGCTCCCCGAGAATACATTCCTGCCTACTAGATCCTGTAAACATCCTCTCCAGCTGCAGAGCCAAAGGGCCGACCTGTCTTAATGCAAGTAAATCACAGCCTCTGTTGCCATGCTTCCATGGAAGGCCCCGTGCCCCACGCTTCACATGTAGACACTCAGGCGCTTAAACACGCATCCACAGTCAGCAGAGAATAGCTTCTGCCCTAGAGACCTTTCCGCCCAGATAGTATAGTTCCTAAAACACCAGATATCAGATATGATAGAAGCACAAGTTGATCTGACATGCCAGACTTCTGTCTCTTTCCGTCAGTGTAAATGTCAAGTCCCCTGCACCCCGTCAATCACACGTCATGCAGCTGCGCGCGCATCCAAGCTTCCGATTTCTGCTGACATTGCAACATTCTGTTAGCACCACCCCTTGGTGCCACCCACTTGCGTCACCTATCAGTGACGTTTCTAGCACACACCTCTGGTTCACGCCTAGTTTACGCCTCTTGATGATGTACTAGTACCACGTGTATACTGTTATCTTGTCTTCTCTCAGCTGTTACGCCTCTTACATTGATTCCTATGGTATAAGTCGAGTATATAAGCTATGTATTATCAATAAAATTGAGCGCGCTCATCTATCCCTTCTGACACCCCTGTGGTGGTCAGAACATGATATCCTGATTCCTTTATGAGGAATAAAACCCTTAGAAACTCTAACACCACGGACTCTGTTTTCTTTCATTCCGATTGAGTTATTATTGATTAAGTACTTATCTGCATAGAAATTAAGAGAGTAAATTAATTATTTACGTCATTTTGGCGCCCGAATAGGGACCCCTCCCCCACCTCACGCGCCGGTTGGTGCGTTGCAAACTCTGTCCCCTGCCATCAGTTAGACGGAACACACGTGTACTGGCAGGATTTCCTGCATCTCCCTCTGACCCACGGAGGTGATGAAGACTGCGATCAGTGCCCAGACGAGGCGGTGAGGAGTGCGGAGGATCCCGACCAGAGCCCAGCCGAAAGAAGCAAGGTCCGAGGTGTGAAGAGGCCCACCAGTTTTCCGAAGTTTTCCGAAGTTTTCCGAAGTTTTCCGAAGTTTTCCGAAGTTCCGAGTCGAGTCCAGTCGAGTTTTCCGAGGCCTTCTGTTTCCGTGCTTCCCGGTGAGTACCATTGCTGGGTCGTATCTAGACGGGTTTGGGTACGCAAGTCCGGTCTGCACTGTTTTTAGGCAGTGTATCTGTACTGTTTAGCAGTATATCAAGTATTCCGAATTTCTGCACTGTTACACCGGTGTATCCGTACTGTTGAGCAGTACATACAGTATAGGGGGTAGTCATCTATGTTTGCAATGTTTTTATGTGATTAATGTTGTGGTATGAATGTGACTGTTTAAAACGTGTATTATTGTGTTTCTCGTATAATCTAGCTGTCAGGAGTATTAAGAAAAAAGATCTAGCGTTCAGTAATAAGTAAACAAGATGCCGTTCTTCAACAAGTTAAAACAGATAGGAACTAGGAAAGGGTTACTGGAGGAAGAAATTCCTATCCCCCCTAGGGACACTCCAGGCAATTTTATGTACCAAAAACACGGCATAGATGCCATATTATACCTAGATTTATGGGCCGATTACACCAAACACCTAGACGAAAGACACAGATGGCCTGTTACCGGAACGTGGGATGCCGAGTGCATCATGAGGGTAGAAGAAGCATTATGGAAAAAGAAAGCTAGACAATCTCAGAAGGACGCCATAGAATTTTGGCGTAAGGAATCACGTAAGCGTGCTGACAAAGCACTCCGTAGAGAGGATAGACTTAAAGAATCAGATAAAGAACAGGAAAACGAATTAGTTACTGAAGGGATCCGAGTAAAAACAGAACAAATAGACCGAGCCCGAAATAATCTTGTAAACGGTATGTATCTTGCAGCAGATGGCACATCTGAAACTGAATCAGAGATACCGAAAAACTTACCGACACCATTAGTTCCAACTAAGGTAATGCATAAAACTACTAAAGACATATTCCTAAATTCATATCTAGAGGATGTAGCACCAGCTTACACCAATCTGCCTGTTCGTGCCCTGCCTACTGACAGGGATGGGGGTGGCACTGTGCCCCCAGATAATGTTCCGCCAGTATCACGACAGACATCCTCTGTTCCGCCAGCTCCGCCACTTCCCGTACTCAAAACAGACCTACCGAAACCAGTCCTACCTGATCTCACTAAACGACAAATTCAGACTCAGATCCAGACTCCGCGGAGAGATAATGCTCAAGCATCCGCCTCAGGAGGTGCGACAGCGGGTCTACAGACCCCGCCACCGACACACAGATTAAACTTAAGGGACACGCAGAATCCTTTCCAGTCTCCCCACTTATCCCGGCTTGACGCATTTAAAGAGAAGATGTCAGTTTGCAGATATGATCCAGTGCCCGGAAAGGACGATTTAATGATATTAGCATCACTACGATTAAGATCTGCCACCGATAGCTTGTTATGCTATGTAGGAATGCAGGAACTTCTCGACAGAATATATAAGTTTATACAGACCGGGAAAGACCCCGACAGTGTCAAAGCTGCCATGCATAAACAGAAAGTTGACATTCAAGCACAGATATTACGATTTTTTATAAATTGTGTAATAAGAGAACGAGACAGGCCCAGGACAGATCAAAGTGAATTAGACGCATTAAACAAGTGGGGTCAAAATATAGCCGAAGGAAAGCATGATAAAGGGGCTTGCATAGCCAGTATGTCCCAGAAAATTAGAAAGGCAGTATTGACTGCACACCAGGAAGAGAATGATAAAGCTTCCTCCGAGGAGGAAGATGAACATGACGCACCAGGAAGGTCTACAGATACTATAGCATATGTAGGTAGGGGAGCCTACCTTAGGAAAGGCATCCGTCCGGAGAGCAAGAGAGTTCTTTTCTCTGCTTTAACAAATCCGAATTCTTCTGAACATCAGTTCCAGGAAACTGATAAAAGGCTTCGAGACCGAGTGGGGTACCATGTACTCAATTCTATGGATGAACAAGAACTAGCACGGTCAGCCGTGTTATGGGCCGAAAACCCAGACATGTATAATGATGACACGTTAGTACAGACATTCCTGAACCTTTCCCCGGAAGAGCAGAAAATAGCAGGTGTATACATGATTCAGCACCTCCTCATCAAGTTCAGAAACCATCATTCTGATCCAGGTCCCTTACATGAAACATTAGAAGCACTACTCATGGATAGATGGAGAGGTTTTAGTACCAAATTAATACAAATAATTCTAGAACAACGATGTAAGTATAACACCTTCCTAAGCTCTGAATATGTTCCCGCCCCGCCTCCAGAAAGAAAAACGTACCACATGCAATGCGGTGGTAGCATTGAAAGTCAGAATCCCTTACGAGAAGTACATCCAGTTATGGGTACGGACCAACGCTTGAAGCGTGTGTATGTTCACACACCACTGACTAAGTTAGAACTGTTAGAAATGAAGAAATTAGTTCCGTGCCATGATAAAGACCCTGCAGGTTTTCATAGAGAGCTTAAAGACATGTTACTGATGGGAGATTACACGTACGATGATATTATGAAAATGTTAAAAGTACTGTTGCCCACGGGCATTTACGAAAAATTAAAGGAGAAGGATTGGGAGGTAGGAGAGTCAAAGATAGCATGGGCAGAAATAGAAGACGAAGAAAGCAAACGAGTCCCAGGGTTAGGCCTTGGGGATAAGACTAAAGCATTACCAGGTTTAATAGTACAGGTTTTGCCGAGATTATTGACAACAAGAAAGGAAGATTGGGACGCAATCTCGTCCTGTAAACAGAAACAAGATGAAGATACTAGTGACTTTTATTCAAGATTCGAGAAATGTTTCATCATAAATAGTGGTCTAAAAACTAGTAGTGAGTCATATCCGCACCTTTTTGTAACAAAATTAGTAGAGAATGCCCTACCATTAGTCAAAAATAGAGTGTACAAAGTTGAAAGTACTTGGCAGGCAAATACGCCATCTCAGATGTTACAAATGTTACAATATCACCAGAACAGAATTAGGGAAGAACAAGATCAGGAACAGAAACGTATGAAAGACACGAAAATGAAAATGTTAGTAGCTCAGACGATTCCAGCCGACGGTCATAGAAAAGGTGGGGCCCAGACCAATCATTCTGCCGCTCCCGTTAAAGGGACATGTAATTATTGCAAGCAGCCAGGCCACTACGTACATGAATGTCCAGTCCTGAAACATAACATCGAGACAGGTAAAACTAAAGAAAGACCGCGTCCGCCTAGACATGAACAGGGTCATCAACAGACTTCACAGAACGAACAGCCAATGCAGAATACACAGCCTATGCATGATCAGTCCCATACAGTACAGACAGTAGCAGTACTGCAGCCACAACATGCCCAGACACAGCCCATTGCCGCAACTCGGCAAGTATCACAACAGATGTACCAGTATGCCCAGGCGGCATATCCAGATTATCAGCGTTATACATGAAACAGCCTAGGGAGGGAAAGTGATTTGCCTCTTATTGAAATTCCTGTAGATCAAGAAGGTCCTTATGTACACAGTCACGTATTAGGAAAAGACAGAAAGTTTTTAATTGACACAGGGGCAAGTCGCACTACCATCAGTCACAATGAAGTCCCAGGGGCACCCCTCTCAGGCTCACAGAATGTTTCCCTTGGTTTTTCAGGACAGCCTATTGTAAATGAAGTATCGGAACCAGTACCACTAGCTGTGGGTCCATTATCTCGAGTTACAGATTTGTTGCTTACGAAATCATGTCCAGAAAATCTGTTAGGAATTAAAACACTGAAAGCTCTAGGAGCTATAATATGCTGTTCCCCGGAGGGAGTTAGACTCTTTCTACGGGATTTCAAGGGTCATTATGTTCTACGTGACTTTGATGTCAGATTGAAAAATGTACCAGATCACTTATGGGCAAAAGGCCCAGCTGATGTAGGTTGTATGCATATCACTCCATATCGTGTCACACTCAAGACAGGAGTTGTTTTACCCAGAATCAGGCAATACAAGTTACCACCCGATGCTGTAGTGGCTTTACTGAAAATAATTGAAGAGCTTATTGCCCAGGGAGTGGTCGTAGAGACTGACTCCAATATCTGTAATTCACCCATCATTCCAATTCTTAAACGTACAGACCGCAATGCACCGCCAGTATATCGGCTGGTGATTGACCTTCGAGAACTGAACAAATGTATTGTACCACAGTATCCTGTGGTCCCCGATATCTCCTCCCTATTGACTGCTATTGATTCAGAAGCAACGTTCTTTACTGTAATCGATCTCAAGAACGCTTTCTTCAGTGTACCTATTGACCCGGAGAGCCAGTATCTCTTCGGATTCAGTTTAAATGGACGAAGTTTCAAATTTTCCCGAGCACCTCAAGGATTCACAGAAAGCCCCAGCATCTATAGTCAAGCACTGAAAAGACAACTAGATTGTATCCAAATGCCAGTTAATACCGCTTTACTGCAATACGTCGATGATCTACTGATCACCGCGCGAAGTGAGCCCGAATGTGAACAAGCATCTCTGACAGTTTTGCATTTCCTGGCCGACAAGGGACACAAGGTGTCCCCTTCGAAGCTACAATTCTGTGTTCAGCAAGTTGTGTACTTGGGTCACTTGCTGTCCAAAGTGGGGAGACAGCTCACTCCCGATCGCATTCAGTTAATTGTAAACATGCCACGACCCCAGACACAAAAGGAAGTGCGGGCCTTCATAGGCCTCACCTCGTACTGCAGACAATGGATTCCTCAATACGCATTTCTAGCTAAACCACTCATCCAGTTAACGACACAGGAGGCAGCGACTTCGACTGTCCTCCCTTGGACTCAGGAACACACACAAGCCTTTGAGGAATTAAAGAAAGCTTTATGCCAAGCACCAGTTTTAGCGACACCATGTTACAGCAAACCGTTTACACTTTTCGTTACAGAACGTGATGGTACAGCGTTGTCTGTCCTCACCCAAGATCAAGCAGGTTCACATAAGCCTTGCGCTTATTTTTCAAGTACATTGGATTCAGTAGCCCAGGCACTCCCTGCATGTTTAAAGTCAGTAGCAGCAACAGCGTTAGCAATCAGACAAAGCGACTCAATTGTTTTAGGTCATCAGTTAACAGTACAAGTCCCACATTCTGTAGAGGTTCTGTTAAACAGAACCCAGACTCAGCACTTGACTATAGCACGACTGACAGGTTACGAATTGACATTATTCCAGCCACACATAGAAATCAGACGCTGCAGTATCCTGAACCCAGCAACACTGTTACCTACAGTTATGATAGATCCAGCTCCACATGATTGCATAGAGATCATTAATGCAGTAACAAAGCCCAGACGAGATTTAACAGATGTTCCATTGACAAATCCAGACCTGACACTTTATGTGGATGGTTCATGCATGAGAACAAGTACAGGAGAGTTAGTGGCCGCGTATGCCGTGACCACTGAAACTGAAGTTAAAGAAACACACCGTATTGATACATTGTCTGCTCAAGCGGCAGAGCTCATCGCTCTGACCCGAGCCTGTATTCTAGCCAAGAACAGAAATGTCAACATATACACTGATTCCCGTTATGCGTTCGGAGTCGTACACGACTTCGGCATGCTCTGGCAAGAAAGAGGTTTTCTGACCTCTCATGGTACAAAGATACAGCATGGTCCTCTCATTCAAGCACTGTTAGAAGCAATACATCTGCCTTCAGCCATATCAGTCATGAAGTGTAAAGCACATACTAAAGCCACAGATTCTGTTTCCCAGGGTAACGACCTGGCAGATCAGACAGCAAAACATACAGCACTGACCGACACTCAGATAAATGATACAACAAAGACAACAGATCCGACAAACTGTATGACAGTCAGAGATCCCACACTAGATGTTATTGACATTCAGACACATGCCACTCCAGAAGAAATAAAGAAATGGATGGAACTAGGAGGGATCCAGACAGATCAAGGTTGGATGACGAAGGGAAAATCTACATGGTTTCTCCCTGACTCTATGGTTCAAGTCATGATAAATACAGCACATAGTCCTGCACATCTAGGAGAGAAAGCAATGCTAGACAGTTTGCAAAATCTCTGGAACAATAAACACTTACGAGCAGCAGCAAAACAGAAAGTGCGTACTTGCATGATCTGTTGTCAGTTCAATCCAGGTAAAAGCGTCCCTGTAGAGCAAGGTGGATTTCATCCTCCCGATCACCCTTTTGAAGTCCTCCAGATGGATTATATCCAGATGGACCGTTGTCGAGGATTTAAATATGTTCTCGTAGTTGTCTGTGCTCTGTCCCGCTGGACCGAAGCATACCCAGTCCCAGATTACACTGCTCCGACCACTGCCAAACAGTTGGTTCGTGAATTTTTCCCACGATACGGCATGCCTCGTGTCGTGTACTCAGATAATGGTCAGCCATTCTCATCCGAATTAATGAAACAAGTTTCCTTGTTACTGGGATACCAGTGGAAGTTCCATTGTGTCCGACATCCAGAAGCAGCAGGCCTTGTAGAAAGGCATAATCAGACATTAAAGATCCGCCTTGCCAAAATATGTCAGGAAAAAGGAGTCGACTGGATAGTCGCCCTGCCAGTGGCACTATTCTATATGAGAATGGTCGCCCATTCGAGATCAGGGCTATCCCCGTACGAGGTGGTCTTTGGAAGACCACCGAATATGTGGGGGACGCCCATTCCTAAAAAGATTACTGATGTTGATTCTAATATGTTGACAGATTACCTTGCCTCCTTGATGTCTGCACTCCAATCATGTCGTTCACAGGTTGCCGCAGCCTTCCCTGACAACACTGATGTGAAGCCGCATGACGTCCGCCCCGGGGATACTGTCCTCGTCCGCAACTTCGACAGAAAAAGTCCGTTGGAGCCCCGCTGGAAGTCTCCGAAGACCGTTCTTCTTACCACAAGGACCGCAGTCAAATTGGAAGGCAGAAAGGGGTGGGTCCACCTAAGCCATATCAAAACATTCCCAGGACTGAAACCGGAACAAGACACACCCACCCCCACCAAAGACTGTGTTACCAAAGACTTTACCGAATCCAAACGAGAAAAACCTCCTCAAGAACAATACCGCATGAAATTACGATCTAGCAAGTCAGACAGTTTAATTGTTTAAGTCCTCCCCTAGGTGAATCGGTTAAATAGTTTCTGACATGTATCCCCTAGATCGAGATAGAGAGAGAGAAGCAAAGAAACGTACATATTGCAAATCACTTCGTAGTCACTGCATAGTGACACTAATAATAATGTTTATTCTCAGTGTTTTAATTATTATTGCTAGCATCTTAATACCTATCTACTATCCTATTTTCAAGCGTGAACAATCTGCTTACAATGTCTCTGCTGAACACACTTTTAGTGAGTTACCTCCTCATGAGCTTTCCTACAGACTCGCGCTGCGCAACAATACATTCATTAGTATGTTACACCATTCTCATCAAATTAACAATGCTACAAATTGCTGGATATGTGGCCGACTCCCTCCCTACCAAAATTACAAGGGAGCTCTGCCTCTCTTTCCTTACCCGTTCTCTCACAATGGCTCCTGTGGAGCATGGTTTAAGATAATTAATTCTTTAGATCCCGACATTGCTGTTTTCGATGGGGGTTGGGTTTGGGGAAACCTGAACTTGGTCCTACTAAACGTCTGTTATCCAGATAAGGAGGGACTCCCCACTAGAATAGGAACTGATCTAGAAAATGAAGTGTATGGATTAGGTAATTATACAATTAGCCTTATGATTCTTACTGTCGAATCCGAAGCCACACCAGTTCTACCTATTATGTCAGTACTGCCAGTCACTGGTGAATTATGTATCAAGAAGAAAGGTTCAGTACACTTAGGTCATAGTAAATGCACTACTGTGGTCGAATTCAGTGACCATGGAAAGTCATCTTTCAAAGCTATCAGTCATTCCTACTTTGTTTGTGGTTATACCGCATACATTCGTCTACCTCCAGATTGGGATGGTACCTGTTACATTGCATTCCTTCTGCCACCTGTTTTTCTAGCTCCTCCTGATTACCACAGAAATAGCAATCTAGTAAAGAATAGACCCAGAAGAGATGTCCCACTTGTCGACTACACAGAAACGGCATGGGAACAGTACACCGATTTTAATAAAGGATTCTTTTTCTTTTTAGGACCTGTTCAGAATAGTAAATTAATACGCAGATTAACTAGAACACTTGAAGCCGTAGTAAATGAAACTGCCTCCGCCTTAAGTAACTTAACAGAAGAGCAGTCCGCTATGCGGGTTGTTGTCCTTCAGAATCGTCTTGTAATTGACGTCATCTTGGCAGATAGAGGTGGAGCCTGTAAGGTCATCGGGTCAAGTTGCTGTGTTTTCATTCCACAAAACGCACCATCAGTATATCAAGCTATCACCCGTCTTCATAATATTGCAAATCAGATACATCAGAATCCAGGCACCTGGACTTGGTCCGGTTGGTTCTGGACAACGTTAACAGCTTGGGGATGGAAGATCCTATCCTTCCTAGGCATTGGCCTAGTCCTAGTATTCAGTTGCTGCCTGTGCCTGCAATGCGGGCCAGCGATTTGTGGACTGTGTGCCACCTCTTGTATTGAACATTCCAGTTTTCACTCAAAACGTAACCGAAAGAAAGAAGAACAAATGATGTTACAAGAACAGACTGATCGATTCATGAGGATCGATATTTCATGAAGGGTCCGTAGGGAACAAGGAGGGAATGAGGAAAATTAAATTTTGGCCATGTTGTGTTCCCTAGCGCGTACCCCACCGACTCCATGTACCAGCTTAAAGTGCATGTAACTTCCCTCCTGTGCCAGCTATGAAGACGCAAATACATTTGCGTCCAACGTTAACTTGTCCTCTTTCAGATCCACCATGAATGGATTATATAGTCCGTTCCTAAGTATGCTATGCCACCGTCTTTTTGTAGTGCACTTTTCGTATTTTTCCTGCTCTAGCAAGAGTAGGCCCTGAATTCCTGCCATCCTGCCATCTGAACCTCTTTTGTGGCTCCTGACTCTGCCCAGGCTACCTCTGTACTCGTGAACTCTGTCCTACTTTCAGCGCGGCCCCTCGCGCTCAGCTCAGCCTGCTTTCTGCCAAGACTGACTATAACCTTCGAGTTATCTGTTCCGCTCCCCGAGAATACATTCCTGCCTACTAGATCCTGTAAACATCCTCTCCAGCTGCAGAGCCAAAGGGCCGACCTGTCTTAATGCAAGTAAATCACAGCCTCTGTTGCCATGCTTCCATGGAAGGCCCCGTGCCCCACGCTTCACATGTAGACACTCAGGCGCTTAAACACGCATCCACAGTCAGCAGAGAATAGCTTCTGCCCTAGAGACCTTTCCGCCCAGATAGTATAGTTCCTAAAACACCAGATATCAGATATGATAGAAGCACAAGTTGATCTGACATGCCAGACTTCTGTCTCTTTCCGTCAGTGTAAATGTCAAGTCCCCTGCACCCCGTCAATCACACGTCATGCAGCTGCGCGCGCATCCAAGCTTCCGATTTCTGCTGACATTGCAACATTCTGTTAGCACCACCCCTTGGTGCCACCCACTTGCGTCACCTATCAGTGACGTTTCTAGCACACACCTCTGGTTCACGCCTAGTTTACGCCTCTTGATGATGTACTAGTACCACGTGTATACTGTTATCTTGTCTTCTCTCAGCTGTTACGCCTCTTACATTGATTCCTATGGTATAAGTCGAGTATATAAGCTATGTATTATCAATAAAATTGAGCGCGCTCATCTATCCCTTCTGACACCCCTGTGGTGGTCAGAACATGATATCCTGATTCCTTTATGAGGAATAAAACCCTTAGAAACTCTAACACCACGGACTCTGTTTTCTTTCATTCCGATTGAGTTATTATTGATTAAGTACTTATCTGCATAGAAATTAAGAGAGTAAATTAATTATTTACGTCAGTCCTTCAAGGTATTGATGATTATAAGACTGAGATCTTGTGCCAGCTCTCCAACACAGACCATTATTGTCGATTACCGACAAACCCAACCAAAGAATTGCAAAAACTCATTAAACAAATCACCACTGAGGCACATGAGACTGGTTTCTTGAGCAAACATGAACTCACTTTCCTTAATATTACCACTCCCAGAACCCCAGTTATTTATACACTCCCAAACATCCATAAAAGACTAGATACCCCTCCAGGGAGGCTCATTGTGTCAGGATGTGGATCTGTGTTGGAACCTCTAGGTAACTGTCAGACGAAGTCTTCCTCAGAATCTGATGTGATGATGTAAGGGCCCACCTCTCGATACCTCCAATTCTGATTGTAATAATTACACAGAATGTTGAAGTGATCAAGCGGGGGGAAAAGGGAATTAGGAAGGGAACAGCTGGGAAGGAGATCTGAAAAGGAAAAGTTAAGTACACACAAATACTTTGTTTCTTGTTTATTCAACAAATTATATTATTTCAGTTACTAGATTCTTTTGACAAAGAAACCTATCTGGTTCTTGAAATCATCAATAAGATTGATCACCTTTGAATGCTTGCAATAGATTATTTCTCTTTGCTAGTTATTTGTAACTTCACTCAAAAGAAGAAACTGTACATACTCAAATACCTGTAAATTAATTCTTTACAAGTCACAATCATTTACTCTTTGCGCCTTTTTATTTAGCTATATGTGTTCTTATTTCTTTAGAACATTCACATTATACTTCTCGAAGAATGTCAGCTTAAAATCAAAAATGTGTAGAAAAATATTTGTAAAGATTAAATACACCTCTATTTGTTAAGATAATAAACCTATTATAAATATCAAGATTCAGCTTCAAATTTAACAGCACAGAATATTCTGGATTCCCTTTAAAAATACTGTTAGAAAACTTTGCTTTTGTCTTCAGATTTGCTTAAAAGAATTTTAGCATTCAAAATTCTACTTTAAATTAACTTGTCCTCCTACCTGTAGACTACGACCTACTCTACGAATTTGGAAGGCTAGCAGCACTTCTGGAAGTCAGGAAGAAAGCTGTCCACGGAGAAATTCGTCCCAAACTGCCTTTATTCATTCAGACACGAAACTGCTACTCCTGGACACACCCACTGGAATCACTGCTGCATGCCGAGTCTTCAACCTGGTGATAGAACTGGAAATGGCACCCAAAAGATCGGAGCTTGCTAAGGAGCTACCTTCCTCTCCAAGGCAAGCAGAATAGTGAGCAAAGAAACCTGGGTGTGGTCGCGTACATCGACGTAACAACACCTGCGTATTTTCCCTGTTTGCGACTGCACCGGTAAACCTTACGCATCTCGCGGACTATATCTAAATCAAAGGAGATTTAAGACATCATCACACACAAGGTCTTAGGGCATGCTAAACTCTTAAACAATGCAGCCACCTATGTCCGCAAGAAAGAAACCAATGCGCTTTACCACATAAGCGCCTTGAACATGGCCGAGTACTGTGCCTGCTGCAGAGTGAGGCGGGCCCTAGACCGCAAGCCACCCTGGTCCTGACAATATTCCCCCCTCCCTGGAGCGGTCTAGGGCCCGGCTTTGAAGGGTGAAGGAGGTGGAAACGTCGCAATAAGCGAGAGGCGTGAATGTTTTCTGCTGGTTCCCAAGAGTCATTCTCAGATCCATATCCTTTCCAGGAGATAAGATACCAAAATTTAGTGCCCCTCAGTTTAGAGTCTAATATGTCTTGCACTTCGTATTCCCAATTACCGTGAACTAAGACTGGAGCTGGTCTAGGTGTCACATCCTGTCTAGCCGGTTTTCAAAAGGGAAGCATGGAACACTGGATGGATCCGCAAGGTTTTTGGAAGTAACAATTTGTACGTTACTGGATTGACTTGACGAAGCACTGGATATGGTCCGATGAATTTGGGATGGAACATACTCTTATGCTTGAAAGTTAAGTTTTTGGTGGACAACCATACTTTATCTCCGGCAACATACTTTGGTCCTGGTCTATGACGTTTATAATATTGTTGTTTGTACTTTTCTTTGCTTTGTAATAAACGCTCATGAATTCGTTGATGAATAGTTTGCATGAGTTGTATTGTATCTTGCACAGCTGGTGCATCACTCACATCTTTGGCAAAGTTAGAGGAATAGTATTTGGTAGATAACCGTATAAAGCTTCAAAAGGAGAGGATCCGGTTGATGAATGTGGTGATGTATTATAGGCCATTTCCACAATCCAAAGAAAATCTAACCAGGACTTTTTGGAATCTTCACCATAGCATCTCAAATACTGTTTTAATGTCTGGTTCAATCGTTCCGTTTGACCATCTGTTTGAGGATGGTAGCTAGTAGACATATTGGATGTGATTTGTAGGCTTTGACACCATTGTTGCCAGAATTTAGATGAAAACTGAGAACCACGATCAGATAACAACACTGAAGGCAAACCATGCAATCGTACAACATTTGATAGAAATATTTGTGCTAATTGTCCTGCTGTTGGCCATCGTTTACAAGCAATAAAATGAGAATACTTCGTTAGGCTATCCACAACTACCAAAATGACTGAATGAAGATTTATTTGTGGCAAATTTGTGATAAAATCTAAAGAAACGTATTCCCATGGTTTAACTGGTGTTGGTAAAACTTGCAATAATCCTTTTGGTTTGCTATCATCAGTTTTAAATCTAGCACATATTTCACAGTTTTGAGCCATCAAAGAAACATCTTTTTGGAGAGTTGGCCACCAGAATAGGTTTTGTACTTTTTCTACTGTCTTTTTTGGACCAGGATGTCCTGCCACAGGATGGGAATGTAACCAACCAAATACTGTTTCTTGTAGTTCTTTGGTAGGAAGGTAAACTTGTTTTCCATGGAAGGATATTCCTTCTTTAACTGTTTGATTTTCTTTTTTGTTCTTCCAATTTTTCCATTGAGATGAAGGAAAATTTTCATGGATGTTATCTAGAAATTGGTCTGCGTTCAACAAACAGATTACTTTGTCTGGTTCTATTATTGCTTGTGGAATTCCTTCGAATCTATGCAATGTAGAGTCTTTTCTGGAAAGAGCATCTGCTTTTTTGTTGTCTTGCCCAGGTCGGTAGGTTACTATAAAATCATATTCTGCAAAGAACATCATCCATCTTAATTGTCGTGGAGTTAACATCCTGGCTGAACTCATAAACTGTAAATTTCTATGATCTGTATACACAGTCACCGTGAATTTTGCTCCCATAATATAATGTCTCCATTCTTTGAAAGCCTCAAGTATTGCAAGCAACTCTTTCTCAGCAATAATATAATTTTGTTCTGCTGCATTCAATTTTCGAGACATATATGCTACTGGATGCATTTGACCTGTTTTGCGATGTCTTTGGGATAAAATAGCCGCAATTGCTACATCGAAAGCATCTGCCTCAATTATGAAAGGTTCATTCACATCAGGATGCATTAGAATCGGAGCTAATGTGAAAGCCTTTTTCAAACTTTGGAACGCTTCATTGGCTTCTGTAGTCCATTCAAATGTCACTTTTTTTCTTAATAATCGGGTTATGGGAGCTACCACTGCTGAAAAATGATCTATAAAACGTCGATAGAAATTTGCAAAGCCCAAAAAACATTGCACATCTAAACTGACTTTGGAATGGGCCATTCTGCTACTGCTTTTTTTTTTCTATCAGTCATCTTCATGCCAGTTGGTGTGAGCAGTACTCCCAAAAATTCAACTTCAAAAACATGGAAATCACATTTAGATAATTTGCAATATAGGTTGTGTGATTGTAAAGTTCTTAATACTTGTTTGACATCACCTTCATGTTTTTCCTCTGAATCTGAATAAATTAAAATATCATCTATGTAGACAATAACAAATAAATCCAGAAATTCCCTTAGAACATCATTGAGAAAAAACTGAAAGGCCGCTGGTGCATTACAAAGGCCAAACGGCATTACCAAATATTCAAATAATCCATATCGAGTTTTGAATGCAGTTTTCCATTCATCTCCTTGCCTAATTCTTACCAAATGATAAGCTCCTCTTAGATCAAGTTTCGTGTATATAACTGCTGTTTTTACTTGATCTAAAAGGACTGGGATTAGTGGCAATGGATATTTGTTCTTAATTGTGATTTTGTTCAAAGCCCTATAGTCTATGCATGTTCTTAATTCCCCATTTGCTTTTGGGATAAAAAACAAAGGAGAGGCGGCTGGTGACTTAGAGGGGCGGATGAAACCATTTTCTAAATACTGATCCAAATATTCTCTCAGATGTTGATTTTCTTTTTCAGACAGAGCATAAATTCTGCAGTTTGGTACACAAGAACCTGGTATGAGATCGGTTTGACAATCATAGCTGCAATGAGGAGGGAGGACTGCTGCCTTCTCTTCACTGAATACCTCCTGAAACATCTTGTAACTTTTGGGCAGAATTGTTTCTTTTTCCTCAGCAGTTGCAATTTGACTCACTGTTGATGCGAAAGATTCTACACAAGATGAACGGCAAAAGTCAGAAAGAAATACAAGTTCTCTTTTTTGCCAATCAATTAAAGGATTATGCAGACAGAGCCATGGCATTCCAAGAATAAATCTATACTGAGGTGCTTGGATTACATCAAATTGAACCTCCTCTCTATGATGTTGTCTTTTAGAATCCTCACAACACATTATCACTTTTGAAGTTTGCATGGTAACTGGACCTCCAGACAAGACTTTTCCATCTACTGCTTGTACTATTTCAGGAGTTTCTATCTTCTCACAGATTATACTTAATCGTTTTGCAGTTTCCAGATCGACAAAATTTCCTGTGGCCCCTGAGTCAATTAAAACTTCCATTTGCCAGATTTTATGAGTTAGTTGTATTTGTACTGCTAATCGAAAATGTGCTTTGTAATTACTTACACAAGAGTTTGTTGAAGGGTAAGCAATGGTACCCAAGGGATCCCCCTCTAAACATCTTGGGCATGTTAGTTTTCAGACTTTTGGTCTTTTGTTTCAATAACTGACGCTTTGCCAGTAGTTGGAGACTTGCTCTTGGGTTTCATCATGCAGTCTTTTACAAAATGTCCTTAGCGACCACAATAAAGACACTGTCCATTCTTGCGCCTGTTGTCTTTTTCATCTTTTGACAATGGCTGTCTAAGAGTTCCGATTTCCATTGGCTCAGGACTTGATTCGGAATGTGCAAACTGAGTTCGAGGTCTGTTTTCATTTTTCCAATTAGGTTTATCACCTCTTTTTTATCTGATCTTCGTTCAGAGAGTCTGTGATCTAATCGTAAGGTTAGATTTATCAAATCCGAACAAGCTGTTGGTTGTGGATCTATTTAGGCTAAAACATCTTTTAAATCGTCTTTCAACCCCTGATAAAAAAGAGCTGCTCTCTTTTCTTCTGGCCAAGAGGTTTCTGCAACAAGTCTATTAAAATGTGATAGGTATGCAATAAGGTCTCTATTTCCTTGTCTTAATTGTAACAATTCACGGTCTGCAGATAAAATCACAGTTCGTCTATTGAATACTTTCTCAAATTCTTCAACAAAGCGCCAGCAGTTATACAATAGTGTGCTATCTTGTCGAACCAATGGGACTGCCCAATTTGCAGCATCTCCAGACAGATAAGAAATCAAGAATGCAATTCTAGACTGTGGGGTGGGAAATGCTGTGAGTATACAAGAAAAATGCAATTCTATTTGTGTTAAAAAAATCTGTACTTTAGAAGGGTCTCCTGAAAAGCGCTCTGGAGCAGCCAAAGGTATTTGTGGTGGAACAGTTACTGAAATATTTGTGGATGCTCTAGTGCTAGTGTCTTGAGCCTCCTCAGGAAGGGCAGTATTCATAAGTTGTATATTTTCTACCTTTTCAGATAGTAAAGCAGTAGCATTCATAGTTTCATTTAAATCAGCCTGCATTTTAACTATAACCGCCATTAAGTCATCCATGGTGGCCATTATGTCAACACAATCAGATCGGGAGGAAAATAATTTGTGGGCTCACTATTCTGTCAGACGAAGTCTTCCTCGGAATCTGATGTGATGATATAAGGGCCCACCTCTCGATACCTCCAATTCTGATTGTAATAATTACACAGAATGTTGAAGTGATCAAGCGGGGGGAAAAGGGAATTAGGAAGGGAACAGCTGGGAAGGAGATCTGAAAAGGAAAAGTTAAGTACACACAAATACTTTGTTTTTTGTTTATTCAACAAATTATATTATTTCAGTTACTAGATTCTTTTGACAAAGAAACCTATTTGGTTCTTGAAATCATCAATAAGATTGATCACCTTTGAATGCTTGCAATAGATTATTTCTCTTTGCTAGTTATTTGTAACTTCACTCAAAAGAAGAAACTGTACATACTCAAATACCTGTAAATTAATTCTTTACAAGTCACAATCATTTACTCTTTGCGCCTTTTTATTTAGCTATATGTGTTCTTATTTCTTTAGAACATTCACATTATACTTCTCGAAGAATGTCAGCTTAAAATCAAAAATGTGTAGAAAAATATTTGTAAAGGTTAAATACACCTCTATTTGTTAAGATAATAAACCTCTGCACAAATCGTATTCAAAATTCAGCTTCAAATTTAACAGTACAGAATATCAAGATTCAGCTTCAAATTTAACAGCACAGAATATTCTGAATTCCCTTTAAAAATACTGTTAGAAAACTTTGCTTTTGTCTTCAGATTTGCTTAAAAGAATTTTAGCATTCAAAATTCTACTTTAAATTAACTTGTCCTCCTTCCTGTAGAGTACGACCTACTCTACAAATTTGGAAGGCTAGCAGCACTTCTGGAAGTCAGGAAGAAAGCTGTCCACTGAGAAATTCGTCCAAAACTGCCTTTATTCCTTCAGACATGAAACTGCTACTCCTGGACACACCCACTGGAATCACCGCTGCATGCCGAGTCTTCAACCTGGTGAAAGAACTGGAAATGGCACCCAAAAGATTGGAGCTTGCTAAGGAGCTACCTTCCTCCCCAAGGCAAGCAGAATAGTGAGCAAAGAAACCTGGGTGTGGTCGCGTACATCGACGTAACCACACCCGCGTATTTTCCCTGTTTGCGACTGCACCGGTAAAACTAACGCATCTCGCGGACTATATCTAAATCAAAGGAGATTTAAGACATCTTCACACACAAGGTCTTAGGGCATGCTAAACTCTTAAACAATGCAGCCACCTATGTCCGCAAGAAAGAAACCAATGCGCTTTACCACATAAGCGCCTTGAACATGGCCGAGGACTGTGCCTGCTGCAGAGTGAGGCGGGACCTAGACCGCAAGCCACCCTGGTCCTGACAGTAACTATGTGAACTTCTTTTTGAAGGTCTTTGTGCCTGATACTAATAGTTTTATTCGTGACAGTATGTTTATGATAAACCTGATTGAGAACCATCCCTTTGACCCAGAAAAAGAGACTCTATGTACACTTGACGTGGAGTCTTTATACTAATATACCCCAGAGAGAGTCACTCATAGTCATGAAGAGTATACTGACCAGCAGGGCCCGACCACACACGGTGCCGACAATCTTAATTCTACAACTTCTTGAGATCTGCCTCACACAAAACTTCTTCTTATTTGACAATCAGTACTACCAGCAGGTTAGAGGTACATCTATGGGGGCTATTTTTGCGCCGACATTAGCGATCCTCTACATGGATTGGCTCGAATGTCACACCATTCTCCCTGTGTCCAACCCTTTCCACCAAGGGATTCTAACGTGGAAACACTATATAGATGATATCTTTCTCATCTGGGGTGGCCCAGTGGATTCCCTGACAGCTTTCCTACACTGGCTCAACAATAATTGAAATGGTCTCACGTTCACTCTTACACACAGCAATGTCAGTATTTCTTTCCTTGACCTCTGTATTCAACATAAAGAGAGTTTGCTTTTTACTTCTCTATTTCGTAAACCTACCGAGAGGAACACATTGCTAAGTTACAAGAGATGTCACCCTAGAGCCCTCAGGGACAGTTTGCCTTATTCTCAATTCCTTAGGCTCAGAAGGAATTGTTTCCAAAAGACCGACTATTTCAATGAAGCAAACACACTTGCGGCAAAGCTCAGATTCAGGGGCTACCCACGTCGCCTGGTCAAAAATGCCCTGAAAGGGCCTGGTATTGCCCACGCGAAACATTGCTTGAACCTAAGCCCAAAAAATCCACTGAAAAACTAGTATGTGTTAAAACATTCTCCACAATTTCCAATAAAATCCGCAAGACTATAAAAAAAACTGGCATATTGTGAACTCGGGTAAGCTTGAGCTGGAAGAACCTATGTTTGCCTTTAAAAAGAGCAAGAATCTGAAAGACCAACTTGTAAGGGCAGCCCTCCCTTCAACTGAAACCCCCAATACTACACTGAATGATTTCTGGTTACTACCACCATTAAGAGGTCACTGCAAATGTGGTTCATGTGTTGTTTGTGAATTTTGTATTTAGTGTAAAGAGTTTGCCTTCAAAGATGTAAGAAATGATCTAAAGACTTTCACAAACTGTAACAGTTGCAATCTCATCTACGCCATCCTGTGTCCCTGCAACATGATTTATGTGGGACAAACTAAACAGAAAATAAAGCTACGGATCTCTCAGCACCGAAGCAGGATCAGGTGCAGAACGGCTAATGCTCTGTTGGTCGAACACTTCATTGATAAAGGACACAGTGAAAATGATGTACGCTGGACTGTGATAAACAAGGTGGTCCTACCACCAAGATGCGGAGACCTCTCCAAGTTACTAAATAAAGAGGAGCTGAAGTGGATCCTCAAGACAGATAGTCTGAACTCCGGACTGAATCTCCAAGAGGACTGGACTAACCTGATATAATAGATGACCTTCTAGTCATCAGCAGCTGCTTTTAATTGACATACCATTCGAACTCTTTTATATTGTACCATGTTCCTTGAATTTATTTTAGTGTGTTTAATTCCTCGCTCCCTAGTCACTTCTTTCACTTTTTCTATCACCTCCTCACTATTCCTCTATAGACGTCCCCATTCCAATATGGCCGCCGCAGTCCCAGTACAGCTAGCTCTCTTTTATTTCCATGCCCTCCCTATCACCAATCCGAAGCCTCCTCTCACTTTATATGAGCCCAGTTAAGACCGGCAAGCCATCGCATTGCCATGGAAGACTGAAAAACCGACCTAACCGGTAAGCGCTTTATCCCTCTCCTGGTACTTCACCGTAACAAGTATGCTGCCAACCATTTCTAATTATCCCTTCCCTTTTCTTCCCAGGCTTCTCCTAACGCGATTAAAATATCCTGTTTGACGCTCCCCCCGGCTCCCTATTCTGGTAAGCCTCATGTCCCTTGTTACATTTATTTCTCTGAGCTATCGCCCCTCAACCATGATAATTATTCTGGTCCTTTCACCCTTAGGGAGGCCACCCTCATTCCTTATCGCCCTATCCTTCCTAGCAAACCCTAGGTAAGCATTGTAGCCATCACACGCTGGCTTTCACTGCTCCGCTTTCACATCTGATCCGCTCGTGCTCACCTTGCCACTTGTAATATAGGTTCCTCGTAACACCACTTTATCATCCTGTTCACCTAACTTCACGATTACCACTTCCATCCCGCTCCAATTTTACTCCATTGCGCCGTTTCTCACAGTATTTTTCCTAGTACCTCACTGTGCCGATTCTCACTATAGGTTACACTTACACTCACCTTACTTCAGTCCCCCTTGACTATTTTAATTGTTTAAACCACTGTAATGTACTGTCCTCACTGTTATAGGTATTCTTCATGAGGCAATCATTTATGTGAACCACCTTCTAGAACGGAAGGTCCTAATCTATCTATGCCTTGTCCAACCACGAGACTCCTCATGCTTCCTTCCCTTGCGAGTACACAATGAATGGAGGGAGTTTCTGCTCCAAACCCATGGTCTACAATAATTAGGCACCGTCGCGCCGTCTTCGCACCCCAATTAGTTGTGACATTTTGAATGGAGGGCGTCTTTGCTCCATATTCATGGTCCACCTTTATGTAGACACATTTCCACAGGTATGTTGTCTTTTCACATCACCACCTTTTTCACAAATCACCACCTTGTAAGCATAAATACGTACTTTTTAACCCCAATTCATCCTTTCTATGCCTTTTTCACCCCTTTTTTCCCCAGGCAATAGAGGCTTGAATCAATTAGGCATTAATTAATGTCCTGATGATGATCCCCATGATTAAGTAGTGGGATCGAAACGCCGTCGACCTTATATGTACCTTATACATAAAGTATACCATGTGACATGTATATGTAAAGGTGCATTTTTGATTATCTGTTCTAATTGCTCTTACAGAACCTTGAACCTTTTGCCTAAAAGCCCTGTTTGTGTTCACTGTTTTCCTTATGTACTAATCTGGATGTGCTTAAGTAGGGTACAGGCTTGTGCCCCACAGAGTTGAATTGTCGAAGGAAATCCTGTGTCTATTTTTCTTGAAGTAAAACATTGAGACCTCTGTCAGGCTGGACAAGTCTAACTAATATAGAATCTATTGTGTCTATATTTATTGCTCTCGTATTTCCTTTTGCATAGGACCAATGTTGTTTTCAATAAGTATGCTTCCTAAGGTCCTGTGCTGACTTGTTTGGGTACCCTTGTTGCTTTAAATATAATATACATTTAATTCTATAACCATGTGAAGTAAAGTGATTCTAGAAAAAATTTCATGGTTTCCCATAACACATTTATTTTACACTTGTTCAGATGTTTCCTCTTTCGAACTGTGTAGTGACTTAATAAGCCAAAGATGACAAACCGATGATCAGTGTAGTAGCCCATCTATTATACACCAAAAAGCTCTACCCTACCTGTGTAATCGCTCTACCCTACCCACTGCAGTAAAGTGAATCAAGGTTCTTTTCCTTGCTTACAACCCAGCAAATTAATTTGTTGGAAATATGTGGTGATGGGCGAGGACACAGAGTAAAGTGGGAGTAAGTCCATGATTTGATATCAAGTGTGGCATATGTGATACACAGTGACAAATGTGCCAAATGAAATCTATATGTCCCTTTCCTTTCCCTGTAGTGCAGTCCATAGATTAATTTTCCTCAATGACTCCTTATGGCAGACAGGATAATATATTAATATCAGCATTTCATAGGTGCGCTGTGTGATGTAGTATCTTATTTATTATTCATCTGCCTCCTTGGAGACAGGGTAGAAAGACAAATGCATTTGACGAAGAGCAGAGTCATTTAAAGCATGGTCAACTACAGCTGCATACAGTAGCAAACTAGCCAACACACTGGCTCGCAATGAGCATGTCTTCATTATTTTAGCACAACACCCACTTGTACTCTATATAGTGCATAATGCCATACTGATTAATGGTGGGTAATTTATTCTTCAATTCAAAGTGTCTGACTCTGTTTATAATTACTTGAAAAGTCTTTAGAAGAAAAACATTATCAAATCACTGTTTTTTTTAATCCAGTGATGGTATTCTGCCTTTTAATACTTCTCTGCCACACAGTCTGTGCTTTTTTATGTTTGGAATATGTGGGTAAAACATAAGATTTGCCCTGTGAATCTTCTACTCATAATCACATCAAATAAATTCCAATGGCCCTAGGGGACCAGCAATGTAATGCTACTGTGCCACCAAGTAATCTAAAACAATTGTTTGCACAGCGCATTATTTACAATTTGTCTTTTTTTGTTTTTCACAATATAGCTATTCCTGCTGGTTCAGCCGGACCACCCAACAGGCAGAAGATAGCAGCCCGTATGCGGTGGAATATTGGTGGCTGGTGCTCCTGGAAGAGAAGGAGGATGAAATTAACACACAACAGCCGGGCCCCATGGCAGCCGGTCCCCCTCAGCCTCCAGCCTTCTGGCCCATCACATTGCTGGCACCACCGCCAGCCACCCCTAACCACACTGACAACAGGCCATTGCTACCCAGCATACTGCATCGGCTGAACCCCATTGAAGGCTGGCTCAACATGATGGAGCAGAGCCTGGTCCTGCTTCGGACTGATATCCATAATGAATGTATGGTGGTATTCCACAAGCGGGAATCCGGCTGTGTCTTCACAGCACCGTCATTAGAATGCATTTTAACAATTGAATAAAAGTACAAATACATTTCGGTGCATGCTCCCAATCAAACAAACAACACTCTTAAACAACAATTTTTCAACTTACTTGTGAAATTTCAGATAAAAAGTGCTTAAATCTAATGATATATATGCAGTAGACAAGGAGACTGATTCTTCCAGATCCAAATCTCAATAAAAAGTGTCCAGGAAAGAGACAAAGCACTGGGAGGAGCCTGCTGGACAGGAACAGGAAGTTGGACTCTCTGGGGCACTTCATTCCTGTTTAAAAAAAAAGTTAAAAACCTGGCTTCTCGCTGTTTGGAGAAAAAAAAAACAGGCTTCTCAACAAAAATGCCCAACTCCAACGGCCAATTTGAGAAGACAATCTACTACAAATGACTCTCAGTTGCATCACCAGCTGAAAAGCTGCTTGATCGGTTTGTGCGAGTGAGCACAAAGTTTTGCAGGAGCTAACTAGTGGTGCAAGAAGTCTTGCCTGCACTCGCAAGCGACCAGAGACGTTTGGCACTCGCAGTTGAGAGTCAAAACAAAACTCGAGCACACAAACAATAAAAATCTCTGCTTTGCGCCCAAATTGCGAAATTCAGGAACTCTGCGTTCCTCCGCTGAGTGTAGAGTGCCCGAATTCTACAAACTCCATGAGCGAAGTGAAGTTTACCATCCAGGCCTAATATTCAACTCCTTGGTTACAGTTGGAACCTCATGCAATGTCGGGATCCTTTGATTCTGCCATCAGATGGCAATACTTGAAGAACTTCTGTGAGCTTACTTCCATCATGAGCACTAGTTTGGAACCTGTGCTGCACTTCCATGCTCATTTAACGACTTTACAAATCTTCCTGGAAATCAGATCTACTCCAGATTCCAGTCCTGGGTTTTACCAACTCCAAATGCATTATCTTACTTGTAAACCTTACACAAGCGTGAAAGCTGGAATGGAGCCTCTGTCTTACAATTCAAAGCATGCCCATGTGGCCCCATGCATGAATTTCTACCATGCTCCAAAACAAGATCTGATCTTTGCTTCACTATGGTTTTTTTGCTGCTTACTGGTTGCTTCCTGGAACATCAGTGCACTCCTTCAGGCAGAAAGCTGGAAAACAGACTGCTCTCACCTGCACTGTGCCACAGCCAGATCATGTCTGTTTTGAGTTCCAATCACTTCCTGTGACTTTGAGGAGGGGTCTAAGACTAGCTTCGGCATTCAGAATTCGTGCTTCGACTGCAGTTACTGGTAGCTCCTGCTACCTTGTCCATTTGCCTGCTGTGCTGAACCTTTTAAATCCTAAGAGGAGTTCTGTTTCCTGCTACTGCTTTTTCTAGTGTCCTGCTTTCATGTGGCTGCTTTATGGAGCCTTGAGCTTTATGCTTTATTTCATAGCCTCACATTCTAACCTTGCTTCTGCCTTTATTTTCTATCCTCTTATCCTGAATTTATGTACTTTCCCTATTTGTCTACTGACCACATATTCACCTGGTTGGCAGCAGCTTCCTTTTGTGAATGTTGGTGTTTATTCCATGTGCCAGCAGGACATTAATAATCCTAGTGCCTCTTGGGTATATTCTTACATTTCTTGTTCTGAATCCCTGTTTGAGTTTCCATGTACCAACAGTGAATTATCTGTTTCAGTGCCTATAAGGTACATTCTGGAATTTCTTGTTCTGATTCTATTTCCAGTGTTCCTGTACCAGTGCATGTTGGTTACGCCTGCTCATCATACCAGTATTCTTGCTCTTGATGTTTGAAATCCTGTTAATAATTTCTTATCTTGTTTTCCTCCCTGGCTACTTGCTTTTGTGTGCATGCTGTATTCTGTTTTTTCTTTCCTCTCTAGTTTTCTGTCGATTCCAGATTCAGTCCATTGTCTGTTACAGGCTGGTATCAGTTTACGGTGTGACCTCTGATATGCCTCTGTTCTGATCAAATAAGGGAAAGATTTCTGTTGTTGCTTCCAGGTCCTTTGGAGTCTTATCTGTCTCATTGTTGTCAGTCGATCTAATTCTGAGTAGAAACGTCTCGGTAACAGGAGTCCCAATTATGACTTTGCTGTATGACTGCTGTTAAGGACAATCTGAGGGTGTCAATACAAAACAGTCAATAAAAAAGGTCTGTCCCTAAGCTGCTACCATACATCCCTTACTTTGATCAAACCTTGTTCTTGTCTGTCTCCTTGTCCCTACTTACAGCAGTTTTCATTTCCTCTATAGTTTTGTGACCAATATTCACCTTGCCCTGTCACCTCTGGAACCACCAATCCCTGCCTTCACTCCCTGACATAGAAATGGTCTTCTTGGGGGGTTCCATGTTAAAATATCGATATTAAAAAAGTATTGATGTGAAAATATCGATAAAAATATTGACTTCCTATACATAAACAGGTAAGTACAATAATATCAACACAAAAATATTGATGTAAAAAATGTAGAAGTAAAAAATATCTACTTTAAAAAAAATACATAACCTAAAAAAAATGAATTAAATTATATTAATATTATTAACAAAACAAATTAAATGTAATATATAGTTTAACTAATTATAACTAATAAACGTAATTTAATAAATATAAACACACAAAAATGTGTACATATACATAGATTTACTTAAATACATTTTATTAATTATTATCTTTATTTAATATATAAACTTTTTAAATTATATAAAAATAAAATATACACATATATAAATAATTTAAAATTAAACAAAATATTCTATATTTATTAACACATTCAGGGCCATATGTATCAATGTTAGGTTTTGTGATTCTCAAATAGTGAATTTTTGAGAATCGCTATTTGAGAATCGCAATAAGCTATGTATTTGGGATTTGCAATAAATTTAGCGAATCTTACATATTCCTTAATTGTGAATCGCAAATTGTGATTTGCAATTAAGGAATACCTCCCCATTCATTCCTATGGGCCGAGAGGCCTATAGGAATGTATGGGAAGACATTCTCAATTTGCGATTCCCAATTAGAGAATTGCAAATTGAGAATGCAATTTCAAGTGTGCCAGGGTGTCAAAAGGACATCCTGTTGCACCCCGGAAATGAGCATGGGTGGAAATGTGGTGCACATACATGCCCTAAGGCAGTGCTTTCCAAACTGTGTGGCGCGACACGTTACTGTGTTGCGCCCCACATGTAGGTGTGTCGCGAGATGCGACGCAATGACGTAGTCCCGCCGGCCGATATTAGGCCGGGGAATGCGACTTGAGCCCTCTCACTCAAGTATTGTGAAGTACACGCGACACAGGGGAAGGCGGAAGGCAGAGCAGCTGCGGAGCGGAGCCTCGTGATCTATACAGCAGATAAGCTGCTTATAGTCCGCCTGAAATTAGTGACATCACCAGTACAAACTACCGAGCCCGCTCACACACCAATACACCCCCACCCCCCTCCAAACACACACGCACGTGAGGACACAGCATTACACGCTTCCTCGCACACAGGTCGCCTGCTCGAAGCAGACCGATTCCATTTCCTCACCTTGGACCTTTGCATATGCGGTTGAACTAGCCTTTTTCTGCTCTCCTTCCCCCACCCCCTGCCCCCCCCCACATTTCTATATCTCCTCTCGCCCTTTAGTGCTGTGAGTATATTGTAAACATTTTTTTTTAAATTGCTTCCGGTACATGATTATAGTGGTAGTTATATTTTTATTTGCATACAGGAGGTTCCTGGTGACGTGGTAAATAATGAAAGTGGAGATAGTACTTTTTATGATGTTACTTGGATATTGTTTTCGAAATACTGAAGCACTACATTATCGTGACTTTTTCGTGGCAAGACCTGTAAACCTCCTGTGATGTTTGTATGTTTATTTTTTGTTGGAACCGGGCTTCCTCTTTCTGTTTGTAATTGATGTCGTATGGAAATCTGCGTAAACTGGAGTGACACGACCTTTAAATTGAAGCTTGTGGGCAGATTATAGTGTCTTGAGGAAACACATGGAGATCGGCATGTTAAGGAAATCAGGCTTCGCGTGGGTCATTTTAGGAAGCAATTATAGTCATACCATTGAATGTTATTTCCTGATGCTGATTGTTAAACTTTTGTGTGGTCCTGCACTGTACTGAAATTAACTGGCACGGTTCGTTTTAAAACCTACTAAACGAAACTGTGTAATTACTGCGTTGATATTTTTCATTTTTGATGCTGCTAGTTAAAATAGTGAGGGCTGCATTATAGTTCAAATATAAATGCCCATTTGTACAACTTCCATTGTGCGATATAAGACTACTGGAAGTGTTCATTTAATTAGTCTTTCCTATAATTTTTTGTTGAGCTTAAAATTAATTATAAACCCTAGAATTTTTGATGTGGTCAGTACCTAGCAAATGTTGTGGAAAGTACAGCAATTGTAAACAGGCTATCGTTCAGAGTAATCATGCAGTAGTCTAAAGTTAATGCTTCAGCTCCACTGGATGAATCTTAAAAAGCCATGCATCTGTCCAATTGAAATATCTAGTTAGCCTGGCTGTTTTTGGTCATTTTCCTCTTTTTGAATCCCATTTTCTGTTCCTTCCATTGCCCAGGTAGTGATAGGAAGTCAGCTTATAGTGGAGGTTTGTGTTTTTTATAGTATGCTTGGTTCTCTTCCTCTGGTTCTTTGCTAGTCTGATGAATGGTTTTGTAGGGAGACCACCTCACTCCAGGCCATTACAGACACTGACTCGGGCCTAAACCTTTCTTCTGCAAATCAATGATTTCAGACCTTTTACTCAAATTATTTAAATTGAAGCAAAACAAGACTACAACACCCAGAATGCATTAGGATAGTACACAAAAGTACAGGGCTGGAAACAGCGTCCCTAATGACCTGGAGGGAGATGGTCAGTGGTTATCATAACATAAGCGTAAGCTCACCCAAGGGTATCTTGTTGCTGAATAACAGTCTTACTTTGGGTCAAAGAAAGAGTTTGACACACCAGGAAGGAACATAAAAGTAATGCTTGCTAGCCAGAAAATGATGTCACTCACTGAACGTCAACTTTCGGGTACAAACTGCAAAAAAGAAGAAATAAAAACGTCCTGTTCAGCGCAGTGAGACCCTTGGTACAGGAACAAGACTTAGGTCACAAACGTGGCCAATATCTCATCTGCCTCATTAAAAGTGCATGATCTTTGTCTGATGTCCTGCTTCAGGCCAGGTTTTTTTTCTTGAAACCTGGGACTTGTAGTCCAGTTTTGCAATGGAATAAACAAAACTACAAGACTCGGAATTCAAAGAAGAAACTTGGACTGGAGCAGCACATCATGCAAGGACCCGGGAAACTCAACGGGCTGTAAGTGAATTATATCCTATGACACTTGTCATAAGGGAGATGAGATCTGTCAAGCTTGTGATGGGGCAATCTTCAAACCAAACTCTGTGGGGTTATGTGTGTGGGGGGGTGTGTGTGTGGGGTTATGTGTGTGGGGGGGTGTGTGTGGGGGTTATGTGTGTGGGGGGTTATGTGTGTGGGGGGTTATGTGTGTGGGGGTGTGTGTGTGTGGGGTGTGTGGGGGTGGGTGTGTGTGTGTGGGGCATGTGTGTGGGGCGTGTGTGTGGGGGGGTTGTGTGTGGGGGTTGTGTGTGTGTGGGGGGGTTGTGTGTGTGTGTGTGGGGTTATGTGTGTGGGGTGTGTGTGTGTGTGGGGTGTGTGTGTGTGTGTGGGGGGTGTGTGTATGTGTGGGGGTGTGTGTGGGGCGTGTGTGTGTGGGGGGGGTTGTGTGTGGGGGTTGTGTGTGTGTGGGGGTGGTGTGGGGGTGTGTGTGTGTGGGGCTTCTGTGTGTGTGGGGGGGTTGTGTATGTGGGTGGGTTGTGTGTGTGTGGGGGTTGTGTGTGTGTGGGGGGGGGTTGTGTGGGTTGTGTGTGTGTGGAGTTTGTGTGTGTGTGGAGTTTGTGTGTGTTTGTGGAGTTTGGGTGGTTCGTGCTCGCTCGCTGCGCTCGCGTTACCGTGTCCCTGAATTTTTTTTCACAAAAAGGTGTGTCACCAACATGGAAAGTTTGGAAAGCTGTGCCCTAAGGGCATGTGTGTGCGCCACATGCCACTTTGAAAAATGTGCCAAAATGTGAAATATGTGCCAAAATGTGCCTTTTTAAAAGAAATAGCAAATTACCACTAACCTGTAGTTGGTGTTAATTTGCGATTCCTTATGCCATATTTGCACAACTTGGGTGTTTCATATATTCCATTTAAGGAATCACAATTTGCGATTCCTTAAATGAATTCGCCAAATAAGGAATCGAAAATTTTGCGATTCTTTAATTTGCGACACAGATGTGCTTTCATACATAGCACTAGGCCAAATTGCAATCGCAAACACTGAAATTCTGAGAATTTCTGCGTTTGTGATCGCAATTCGCCTTGATACATATGGCCCATAACTCATAAGAAAAAAACATACATTTAATAACAAAATAAACACAATAGTAGTGAAAACGTTGGATAGCGAGGGGGTAAAAATTACTATTCCCACTCGAGTGAGTGCAACAGTAGGTAAAGCGTTGGATAGCGTAGGGGTAAAAATTACTATTCCCACTCCAGCGCGTGCAACAGTAGGGAAAGCACTGGATAGCGTAGGTGTAAAAATTACTATTCCCACTCCAGTGAATGTAACAGTGGGGAAAGCGCTGGATAGCATAGGGGTAAAAATTACTATTCCCACTCCAGTGATTGCAACAGTAGGGAACGTGTTGGATAGCGTAGGGGTAAAAATTACTATTCCCACTTCAGTGAGTGCAACAGTAGGTAAAGCGTTGGATAGCGTAGGGGTAAAAATTACTATTCCTACTCCAGTGAGTGCAAAAGTAGGGAAAGAGTTGGATAGCGTAGGGGTAAAAATTACTATTCTCTCTCCAGTGAGTGCAACAGTAGGGAAAGCACTGGCTAGCATAGGGGTAAAAATTACTATTCCCACGCCAGTGAGTGCAACAGTAGGGAAAACGCTGGATAGCGTGGGGGTAAAAATGACTATTCCCACTCCAGTGAGCGCAACAGTAGGGAAAGCGCTGGAGAGCGTATGGCTAAAAATGTATATTCTCACTCCAATGAGTGCAACAGTAGGTAAAGTGCTGGATAGCGTAGGGGTAAAAATTACTATTCCCACTCCAGTGCGTGCAACAGTAGGGAAAACACTGGATAGCGTAGGTGTAAAAATTACTATTCCCACTCCAATGAGTGTAACAGTAGGGAAAGCGCTGGAAAGCATAGGGGTAAAAATTACTATCCCCACTCCAGTGATTGCAACAGTAGGGAAAGTGTTGGATAGCGTAGGCGTAAAAAGTACTATTCCCACTTCAGTGAGTGCAACAGTAGGTAAAGCGTTGGATAGCGTAGGGGTAAAAATTACTATTCCCACTCCAGTGAGTGCAAAAGTAGGGAAAGAGTTGGATAGCGTAGGGGTAAAAATTACTATTCTCTCTCCAGTGAGTGCAACAGTAGGGAAAGCACTGGCTAGCATAGGGGTAAAAATTACTATTCCCACGCCAGTGAGTGCAACAGTAGGGAAAACGTTGGATAGCATGCGGGTAAAAATGACTATTCCCACTCTAGTAAGTGCAACAGTAGGGAAAGCGCTGGAGAGCGTATGGCTAAAAATGTATATTCTCACTCCAATGAGTGCAACAGTAGGGAAAGTGCTGGATCCGACAACAGTAAAATTAAAAAAAACATTTTTATTGTTTCGCAGCAAGGAAAAAACATAGAACAAGCATGTCAGTATCAGGCAACACCCCCGCACCCACCACCCCTTATCCCTCCCACTTCCTTCATAATCCAGTACCCCAGCACCATAGTCCAGGCGCTCAACCATTGCAGTCAGAGACCTCCATCCAGACCATGATAGCGTCTCCATTTACCCCACACTCTGCGGAACTTCTTCGGGCACCCTCTAGCTTTGTACGTGACCCTTTCGGCTGCCATGTAGAGGTCCATACCCCTCCTCCAGTCCCCTATCTGCGGGACATCTGGCACCCCCCATTTCCTAGCTACGTCCCTTTTGGCCACTACCAGGGCTAACATTAGGAATATCAACAGTGGGCGGGCTAGGTCCACATCATTGGTCATTCCCAAGAGTGTGAGCTTTGGGTCTAACGGGATATCTGCCTCCAGTACCTCCCCTAGTTCGGTAATGACCTCTCCCCAGTAAATTTGAATGTGTGGGCAGGACCAGATTATGTGCAGGAAACCTCCATCGTCATGTCCACAGCGTAGGCAGCAGGGGTCGGACACTCTCCCCATTTTAAAGAGCTGCACCCTATCAAAGTAAGCCCTATGTAAGATCTTAAACTGAATTAGGCGGAGACATGATTTAATTGCCACTTCCCTGGGGTGCATCATTACCACGCCCCAGTCCACGTCTTCCATGTCCCCTACTTCCTGTTCCCATGTGGCCGGAGCCCTTCCGGTCTTTTTGGTCTATTATTCATGATAGTTTTATACGTTAGGGAGACAGCCCTTTCAGGGATCCTTTCCTGCAGCAGGCGACCCTCCAAAGGAGCATATTTGGGGAGTGCCCCATGTAATATCCCCTCTGCCTGCCACGCATGTCTCAGTTGCATGTATTTGAAAAACTGGGAGCGGTGGAGCCCAAATTCTGCCTGTAGTGAAGGGAATGACTTTAGTGTCCCGCCCTTGGTTACATCTCCTAAGGTCGAGATGCCAATGGCGTCCCAGCCTTGAAACCCTCTTAACTTGCTGAGGTCCTTCAGCCTGGAGCAGTCCCATAGCGGCATCTGCTGTGTTGGTCTATTCTCCCACTTAATGGCTTACGTCGCCCTTTGCCATGCCCCCAGCATGATTTTAGTAGCCGGCAAGAGTCTAGCCTGCCACTTACCTCCGTATATGTAATGGAGACATGTGTGTGTGCCCATAGTGTGCCTTTCCAATGCATAAGTGGGGTGTGTGGCAGGTACATGTAACCATTCATTAATAGGGGCCAGATGTTCCGCCCAGTAATAGGCTTCCAGATCGGGAAGCGAAATCCCCCAGTCATACTGATGTCTTTGTAAAGTTGCCAGCGCCACTCTGGAGTGCTTTCCCAGCCAAAGGTACGACCGTAATTCTGCATGAATGTCTCGGAAGACCTTATTATTCACGGGGAAATATTCATTTTGGAAGGCATATAAGAACCTAGGGAGCGAGATCATTTTAAACATAGCTGCCCGTCCAAGAATCGTCCGGGGTAGCGATTGCCATCTACTAGCGTCAGTCGTGAAAGTATTAATGACACGTTTAATGTTTCGTTCGTAAGAAATAGCACCATCTGTCGTGATAAATATCCCCAGGTACATAAACCCTAGGCCAGTCGTCTGTAGTCTCTCCGGCAATTTGGGCCACTCGCTCCGTCCCCGGGGGTCATAGAGCGTCGACTTATGCCAATTAACCTGGTACCCGGACTGGGCTCCGTAGCGGTCCAGCTCATCAAAGAGCGCAGGTATCGTGGTCTCCGGCTGGGTAACGTAAAGCAGAACATCGTCTGCATAGAGGGACAGTTTCTCTTCCCATTCCTCCGTCTGTCCCACCCGGAATCCCGTGATCCCTGCATTCTGTCTAACCGTGCATGCCATCACCTCAATAGTTAAAGCAAACAGCAGGGGTGACAGGGGGCATCCCTGCCTGGTACCCCGCTGTATAGGGAAGGCTTTTGACAGTGCCCCGTTAACTCGGACTCTAGCACTAGGGCACGTGTACAATAAACAAACTTTATGTCTGTACTTGGGTCCAAATCCCATGTGTTCTAGCACTCCCTCCAGGAAGGGCCAATGGACAGCGTCAAACGCCTTTTCGGCGTCTAAGGATAGGAACCAATGAGGCTCCGTCCTACCTCCAACCTCTCAGAGCCAATTATGCATCCTCCGTAGATTATACCTGGTTGCCCTTTCCGGGATGAACCCCGTTTGGTCCAGATGGACCAGCCCTGGTATGACTCGTCTCAGGCGGAGAGCTAGAATTGTGGCAAAGAGCTTCACCTCCACATTTAGAAGGGAAATAGGGCGGTAGGACAAGCAATCCCCCGCCGGCTTCCCCGGTTTGTGGATCGGGACAATCCTAGTCTGTCGGAGGTCCAGCGGGAACTGTCCCTCATCTTCAGCGTCCTGGAAGAGGCCCAGAAGGTGTCGAGTCAGGAGATCCGCCATTTTTTAAAAGAATTCCACGGGGAATCCGCTTGGGCCGGAGCCTTACACGCGCGTAGCTTGGTCAGTGCCACCCTGACTTCCTCAACAGTAATATCAGCCTCCAGGTCCAGTCGATCTGCCTCCTCAAGGGTCGGGAGATCAAAGTTTGCCATATAGTGCATTGCATCCTCTTTGGACCCCAAGTCACGTGCTGCATAGACAGCTTTATAGCATTCAGCAAACGCGTCAGCTATCTTGGCATCCGTACAAGCCCGCCCACCATGACCATCCCTTACTCTTTCCACCCATCTATCGTCTCTCTCCTTCCTGCTGAGCCATGCCAGAAGCCTTCCAGATTTATCTCCTACATCGTAGATACGGTGTAGTGTCGCCAGTGCCTGCGACTTGGCTTCCCCAGTCACCAAATGCCTGTAGTGGACTTGCAGATCAGAGAGACGTCGAAGCTTCTCTGGGTCCCTGGTAAGCAGGTGTTCCCTTTCCAGTGCCACTATCTGTGCTTCCAGGGCCCGGGCCTCAGCTTGGCCTTTTTTCCGATCCTCCGCCAGCCTGCACTGTGCCCTATCTCGGAGGACCACCTTAAGCGCCTCCCAGAGAAGTACCTTAGAGCCCACTGAATCTATGTTTTCTGCCAGGTACACCTTTACGTCTGCACGTAGCCCCTTCAGGATTTCCAGGTTCTGCAGTTCCCAAGCCGACAGTCTAAGTATTTTGGGCCCTTCCCTCCTTTTCCCTCCTATCGCTAGCAACAAAGGGGAGTGGTCAGACACCCCATGGGCACAGTACTCCGCCGAGTCTGATACCTACAATGCCTGTCGTGCCATGAAAATATAGTCCAGGCGGGAGTATACTTTGTGCGCTCCGGAAAAGAAAGAAAATGCCTTGGCGCCCGGATGGAGCCATCTCCAAACATCAAGGAGACCTAGTGCATTCATAGATTTGGCTAGCGGCGTCATGGTCTGGGGTCTATTGCGATCACCCGTCCTGTCTACCTGAGGGTTCATTACGTCGTTGAAATCCCCTCCAAGACTTTGAGTCGTGTCTGACGTATTGAGGATGATATCCGAGACTCCCTTTAGCGTACCTGCCTGTAGTTTGGGCGGGGCGTAGGCCGAGATAAGTGTGTATTCCTGCCGTCCCCACATCCCACGCACCCCCACGTATGTGCCCTGTGGATCAGTCCATACCTGCGCCACTGTCATACGTGGGTGCTTTTTAATCAGGATTGCCACCCCTCTGGAGCCTGAGGTAAACCCTGCGTGAGCCAGGACTTTATACTGACCTCTCGCCAGAAAGGCACATCTAGTGCCCTGTAGGTGCGTTTCCTTGAGAAGTACTACGTCCGCCCCGGATCTTTTCAGATAGTTGTTGACCAGGCCCCTTTTGATTTTACCTCCCAGGCCGTTCATGTTCCAGGACAGCACCTTAAAGCCCCCAGTTTGTACAACTTCTCTTTCTGTGTCACCCATAAGGGTATGTCCGGAGTGCGCTCGGATGGTATCTCACGGCCTGTGGTGGGACTCGTTGTGTGGTGCGCATCTGCTGTGTTGTGCGTGCATTTGCCTGACATGACATGTTATAAAACAAACTTCCCCCCTGTCTCTTCACGTGTGATGCCGTCCCCCGCCCTCCCCTTACCCCCCCACACCCCCTCCCGTCCCCAAACTCTCTCAAACTGGCAACACCCGCAACTAGCCCCCTACCCCCCTCCCTACCCCCCCCTTCAGTCTCAGCCTCTGCATAACCAATACCACCGGCGGAGAGGGTCTGTCAACGCCTTTGGAACCCTCCCAGTAAGTCTACGAATGCACTCTACCTATTGGGCAGCTAGCCCTACCCTGTCCAACCAATTCTGCAAAGAAAAAGTGCATATCGTGGAAATAAACAATAAGCAGTAAATAAAGGGGTGTTTGTAACTTGCGTGCCCCCTTAGCGACGAGCTGCTGTGCCATATATCAGTCCTGGCCCTCTTCAGGAATGCGAGTCCTGGGTCTCGGTGTCCAGATCTTCAGTGAGGCCGGGTGCCTCCTGCTCTAGCTCCCGGATTGCGGTCACTAGGGGATGTAGGGATTGCTCCACCGTCTCTTCCCCTGCTGATGTGCGGCCACCTGATTCGTCCTCTTCCTCCGAGCCATTGAGACTGGCCAGGCATCTGAACCTGGACCCCGACGTCGCTGATTTCTCCGCTGAGGTCGCCGAATTCTGTCTTCTCCAATCCCGACGTGCCAGGACCAGGGTATGGGGTTGGCTGCGCGTGTCGTCTGGTACTCGGTTTTTTGACTCTTTGGGTCTTAGGTGGGCATCGTCGCAGAAAAGCCGCTGCCAACTCGCCCCTAATCCTGCGGCCCTCCTCCTCCGCTCCTCGAAGTATCGGACGTTCTTCTAGCCATTCCCAGGCCTCTTCCGGGCGGTTGAAAAATTGTGTCTTACCCTCAAAAATTACCTTCAGTTTTGCTGGGCAGAGCAGCATATATTCTATGTGGAGCTGTCTCAGTTTCGCCTTTACCGCGTCGTATGAGCGTCTTTGCTTCTGCACCTCCTGGCTGTAGTCTTGGAAGATCATAATGTTCATATTTTCCAGCCGCAGTTTGCCTTTTTTCCTGGCCTCTCGTAATATTAGATCCCTATCCGCGAATTTTAGGAAACGGGCGATGAGCGGCCGTGGTCGCGCTCCCTCCGGTGGTTTCGCCAGCAGTGCCCTATGCGCCCTTTCAATGACGAAACAGTTTGAGAAGTGGGCCAGCGGGAACGTTGTCTGAAGCCAGGATAGTAAATAGGTCGCCGCGTTCGTCACCTCAATGCCTTCTCTAAAACCTACGAAGCGCAGGTTGTTGCGTCTTGCCCTGTTTTCCGCGTCGTCCACCTTCCATAATAGTTGCTGGTGCGATGCTTGGAGTTCCGCCATGTCCTTGCGGAGGGAGGTGAGGGAGTCTTCCGCCTCTCCAATCCGTGTCTCCGCCGTCGTCACCCTCTTCGTCAGATTCCGAAAATCCTGGCGCAACAATAGTACCTCGGAGCCCACCTCACTGATCTTAACCTCCAGAGTCGCCCTCGAGTCCTGTATGTCCGTCCTAGATGCTTGTATTGCCTCCAGCAGCATATCCGTATCGGAGCGTGCGCCAGAGGCCAGCGGCGCCGCTTCCTTCCATTGCCGGGCCATAGCGTAGTTATCCAGGGTCTCCTGCCGCGCGGGTTTGAGCACCGGATCTCTTTTCCCCATCTCGCCCTCCTCTGCACTTACCCCGCACCAGATGGAGAAATGCAACGGTCATCGTGAGCAGGTCTGCGAGGGGTGGAGGGCAGCAGCGGGGTCACAGCACAGCTCCGTTCAGCAACCAGTGGGCCAGCGCCTGAGTTGCAGTCCGCTTCGTGTAGGGGGACCTTCTTGCGTTGTGTTCCTGGTGGTGTTGCAGCAGGCGAGGGTGGTCTGCCACCCGGCTCATTTGGCCTGGGGCCGCTGGACTTTCCTCGGGTGCACTGCACCATCTCTCTTGATCGACGGGGTCAACACCGAGCCCGACCACTCCGGGCGGTCCGCAACACTTGTTAGTGCCGGTTCTTCAACCTCCTTGAGTGCATTTGGGTATCCAGGCGGCGGGCGGTGTAGTGAGGGTCCAGCCTTTCTCTGCAAGTCCCCAGTGGCACACCCTCTGTGGCTTGTCTCTCGCCTCAGGGTCCGCGCAGTACTCTGGAGGGGAGCAGGGGCCCAAAAGACTCAAACTGCCCCGCTCAGACACCTATATGGTCGTGTGCCATGAGGATCATGGGGACCAGCACGGCGTCCCAGCGCCCGTGTACAGCACTCAGTTCTGGAGCACTCAGCCGGAATACTGGGCGTCTATGGTGAGGGCGCAGTACGGCTGGTGCTGGCTTCATCAAGGTGCGCCATGCCGCCCGGTCGTGGCTGCCCATCAGTGTCCACCTCTAATGGCCCAGCCGGTGCCTTTCCACAACTCGCCACGGCGCGTCCCCCCTCACAAGCTCTCCCCGGGCCCGCGCTGCCTCCGCCGGCCGTCGCCCTCAGGTCACACACCTGTCTCTGCAGGGGCTCCGGTGCGGCCGAGCAGGTCCTGACGGGTGCCTCCGGACCTCCGAGTGCTTCCACTGGTGACAGTCGCCAGGGGCCCCGCCAGGGATCACGCCGCAGGAACCCTGCAGTCCAGCATGGAGCTCAAGTGGGCCTCTGGACCAGGCTCAGGCGGTTCCCCGGGCCCCGCCTCCGCAGGCTACGTCCCGCAGCCGTGTGTCCGCCCCACATGGGCACTTCGCGCCGGATCTCCGGTCCTCCTTCTCAGGGATATCCGTCAGTGGTAAGCACTGGTTGTTGCGAGGGTTTGGCACCGAGCGCTAGGTTTCTTGGCCCGTCAGGATGTATGTGGCCGCCATCTTGGTAAAGGGAAGGCAGGGTACCGGCTCTACCCGAGACAATTACCCCACCATATCAGCAGGATTCGGCGTTTTTTCGGCCGCTATGCAATCCCCGTCCGTTCCGGTCCAGCAGGCACCGATTCAAGGAGTCCAGGGTGTTAAGTATGTCGGATTAAGCAGCAGCTCCTCGGGAGCCTCGCTGAGGCACGTCCTACACGGCCATGCTGTTGGCCACGCCCCCAAAAACATCAATATTTTTACTACATTTAGGCCTAGATGTAGGTAATAGCAATTTACTGAATGGTAAATACCGAATTTTACAGATTCGGTATTCACTATTCGGTAATTGCTATGTACGTAAAATAATCGGTAAAAATACCGAATCTGTAAGATTCGGTAATTACCGATGCCCCATTGATTCCTATGGGCCTTGAAGCCCATGGGAATCAATGGCAAATACCGATTCTGTAATTACAGAATCGGTAAAATTACCGATTTTGCAAGGGTGACAGGGTGTCACTTTGACACCCTGTTGCACCCCTGTTTCTGTCTTGTGTGCCATGTGACACACAGACATGCCCTTAGGGCATGTCTGTGTGCCACATGGCACAGGTGTACATGCACAGATGTGCATGTACACTGGAATTCGTTATTTACCATGGAATAGTATTCCATGGTAAATAACGATTCGGTAAGGGCATGTGGCACTGATTACAGTGCCACCTACATCTTGATTTACAGAATCGGTAAATTTACCGATTCGGTAAATATACCGATTCTGTAAATAAAATGCCCTCTACATCTCAAAAGCCAAATACCGGTCGGAAACGGGCGAAATCGGCCGTTTCCGACCGGTATTAAGGCTCCTACATCTGGCCCTTAATTTCCAATATTAACATATTTAATATATAAAATTAAATATATTATTATTAACAAAGATAATAAAAAATCATTAATTACACATTAATTACCACTATAATATCTACAACACACACTAAAATTAATTACACAATTACAATTAATAATTTCTAATTAATTAATAGAAAGTAATTTATACATATTTAATAATTAATCAATAAAAAGTTATTACTCACCACCCTTCACACCATTTACACGTATAAACACCACAACACACACCTGAAATTAATTACACAATTACAATTAATAATTAATAATTCATTATTGGAAATTAATTTATAAATATTTGATAATTTATCAATAAAAAATTCATTACTTACCATCCTTTACACCATTTACACATATAAACACTACAACACACACCTACATGTAATTAAACAATTAACATATTTAAATATTAATTTGTATTTGAAATTAATTAACAACTAATTATTTAACTATTATTAATTATTCAATTAACAGATTAATTATTCAATACATTTTATATAATTAAATTACTTCCCAACCTATTCCCCTATAAACCCACAACCTGCTAAGGAACTAAAAACGCAAAATTCTAATTAAAAAACAAATATTAACTACTATACATTATAATGTATATCCATATAATTAAATTACTTCCCACACTATTCCCCTATAAACCCACAACCCGCTACAAAACTAAAAATACTAAATTAAACTTTAAAAAAATTAATAATTACTAAAATTTTACAACATATAATAAAATTACAAACAATTCTTATTAAAACCACAAAAAGACATAACATTATTAATGATTCAATATTTTTGTTAACTATATTTTTGTAAACGATATTTAATGCATCAATATTTTTGTAATCAATATTTATTACTTGTCAGTCGATATTTTTGTAGCGATATTTATGTCCCTCGATATTTCTACGTCGATATTCCTGCTCTGCACCTTCTAGGGGCTGTAAGCAGGCAAAAAGTGGCTTTTTAAAGGTACCTTTTTAAAAATATATTAGTGCAGATCTGACCAATGAATTGGATTTGTAATAAATATTTTTAAAGCCAATATTGAACTTTTTAGCTGTTTTCTTGGCAGAGATAACAATACTAAATGTTAATATAGACTTCTAATGCTTTCCTATGGATCAGCTAAGCTCCGTCAACTGTGAAAATAGCCTTTAGGGGCTTGTCACTATAAATGTAGCATGGTTTACATTAAACTTTAGAAAACGTGGGACTGTGTCCAGTCCCCAGAGAATGCACAGCGTCAGTGACACTTTCGGCCTTTATTTTCTATCATTGTAAATTTCATCTTTTATTCTCCTTATTTATATCCATGTAATCAAAATCCTTTTTCTGTCATTATCCACTTTAAGAAACAGGGCCACACGCGCCGTGTACACATTCAAAATACATTATACAAAAATGTATAATAAAAATTAGCATAAAACTGAAACTACAGGTGTGCGTCCTATCTTCATGAAAAAGCATTGTTACATTAAACTTTATCATGGCCAACTTTTAAACACTCTGCCTTATAGGGGATTAGGGCCCACGGAAGGGCAACATTTATATTCAAAAGAAGGGTTGTAGGCATGTCAAAAGAGAATAGTTTGACAGGTCAAATTTTCTGTTTAAACCTGCACCACCAGTTTACTGATGGCAGGCCAGCAGTCATGTTTTTCACTTTCACTATAATGATGGAACAATGTGTGCTCCAGTCCACTAATGATGTTTAAAATATAGACCCTCGGTACACTTTGTACCATTTACTAGAGACTATTGGTAAATTAAATGTGCCAGTTAGGAGAATTGGTAGGCATACAGTTCTCCTAATTGGCATACAGGCAGGCATACAGACTTGCACATGTGGTAAGAAATCTTGGGTCTAAATGGTGCCACATCCTCACATCCAACAGAGCCTTGACAACCTATGCAAAGGTTTACCTTTGGTCCTTATCTACAAAATAATAAGTGAGTTACCTATGTACTTATTCTTAACTTATATAAGTGACTGTGTTGTTCACCACTCCGGGCCCAATTCCGATCTGGGTCCGAAAACTCTCTGACCGAGCCGAATCCGGAGTGTTTTCCGACCGAGCCGGAGTCCTACAGTGCGACCAAGCGAGTACGATGCGGCCGCATGCTGCCGGACTCGGTTCGGTCGGACTCCCATAGAAGTCAATGAGAGCAAGTCGTACGACGCGTACATGGGCTCCCATTGACAGAATTGGTATGTCTCGCACAAGGGTGCCCCCTACAGTGGTTACGCGTTGGTGCCATCCAGACCGTTCGTGCCTCTGTTGGGGAGACCCTTGGGTCTCCCCCTGTGTCCAAATAGTAAGGCTGCGGGTGACAGGGGGTCTGACGCGGACCCCCAAAGGCAACTTCCTGGACGTTTTGTGAGCCACAAACTTCGGCTCGCACTGGCTGTCCGACGCGTGCATCGTACTGGCTCGGTCGTAAATCACATCCAATGCATGGCACCGTTTACTTACGGACGAAACGTACGGAGCGGTTCGGACCCGGAAACGACTCGGTCAGTGAATTTCACGTTGCTCGCATCGTACTTACTCACTCGTACAGCTGTACGAGTCGGGCGGAAAACACGCATAGGGCTTGTACTTTTTCCTGTCGGTTCGCGTTCTGTGCCCTTCCGAGCGAGATCGGAATCGGCCCCTAAGTAGACATAAACTGCAAGTAATGCATCTTAGATAGCATTTTTAAGTGTATGGTAGGGTTTTTATTACTAGGTTCTAAAGAAATGTCATCGACCCCGCTCTCCACGCACAGATGCATGAAATATGTCAACTGCTAACTGGATCAATAAATAACTAATGTTATAATGGGCCACCTCTATTGTTAATCTTGTCTCAAAGATAAGACTCAAGAATAAAAGTTCTCCTTTGGAGTTACCTTTAGGCAAAATCACTATACCGACAATGCCCTATCTCCCACCACACTCTTATTCCATTTAAATAAGGGCAAAAAGGATATCCATTTAATAGCCCCCTCTGAGGGGCTCATTGGGTAATATACCAGCTTCCCTACATTGGAGCACAACCTGATGATGAAGCATGCCACATCTGAAGGTAAGGGTCAGTGCTTTCTAAAAAGGATAGCCCTAATTACTTAGGTATGACATTCAGGGCAATACAAGCTTTTTCTGTTTTCACTTCTGTGTAGGTGCAAAACCACACATCACATCACATTATTATTGAGTGACTTTTTGTTCTGTAAACAGGTCTGGATCTGCAACCCGTTCATGTTGAGTTCTTTGGTTAAGGGTTTACCTCCTCTGCTTCATGATGATGGTGTAGTGTTGTCTTCAAACTCCTCTTTTAGTATTTGCAACTGTTCGGCTGTCAAGATGTTCCTGTGCCTGTTTTCCTCTTTTTCTCATTCCTTTTACATATTACGTTGCTTTGACTTTTGGAGAGAAAGTATTTGCAAATGTTAATCTTTTGAAGTGATTGTATGGAACATTTCACACCAATATACTTCTGTCCAAAATCAACCAATGTATTTATTTTAAGTCCGTAGACGTCTAGACACATCCATTTCTTTAAACTCTAATTAAGATAACAGACTTAGGGCCAGATGTATCAAAGGGTTTTACCCATTCTGTGTCTATGGGAACATGTGTTCATACATATAGCCCCTAGTTAACTCCTTCCCTGCTCCCTGTTACAGTATTAAAACTAAGGACCAGATTTAGAGATCGGCTGGCATGTTACTCCTCACAAACATGATGGAAGCATTACAAGTGCCATTGCTATAATGCACTTGTAATACAGGGGACGGGAAATCCGTCACGTTTGGGGCAAGTATTCCATCTGTTAACTCTAAATCAAACCCTAATCTTGTTATGAATGATGAAATAGTACAATTAAATTTGTATGTTTTGCTTGGTTGGTTTAGGCTCAATATTTGTTTGTAAAAGCCAAATGTGTTTATTTTGCAGGACCATTTCTCAAAAAAGTACTTTTTAAACTATTAAAAACCCTTGCTACTGCATATGTATATTCATCAGACCCCCTCGCCCCAAACAAAAAAGTAGAAATTTGTGGAAACAATGACATCTTTTGTACTAACCCATGGCAGCTTTCTATATTCTCGGGTGTTTTACTTCTCTGCTGCTGCCCAAATTTGCTAACTTTTTATAACAGGTGCCACAAGAAAATAATTTTAAGGTTTAAAAGGAAAAAAAAAATATATATATATATATATATATATATATATATATATATATATATATATATATATATATATATATATATATATATATATTAACCGATGAATATGGATGGTGATAAGATAAACAGTTAAGGTGTATTTAAAAAGCATATATATGCATAGTATTGACCTAGAACCTAATATAAAAGGGTGAGAAAGAAATATGCAAACATTTAAAAATGAAACTGCTGAAAATATCAGATTTAAAAAATATTCAGGATTTTAGCTGCACTATTAACAGAAAAACATGGCATGTAACTATTTAATGACTGATTCAGATGATATGATATATTTTCAGCCATTATTTTATATGATATATCTCTTGAACAATACTGCTGGTATTATTTCTTTATACTCACTAAATATACATGAAGATATTTAACTTGTGAAAAATAATATTGTCCGTGGGCTGCATTTAAAAGGTGATGCTACTGGAAGAGCTATGTATTAGTGCATTTTACTATTAATGTGCACAGTGTGCATTCCCTCAAATATCTAGTGACAATGAGAGGTATGTTTAAGAAACTGGGGTATTGTTTGAGGAGCTGAAAACCCTACTCAAGCAACAACCACAATCCTTGGCAGGGTGAATTACAAAAATCATTTATTCAACCTTTGCTTTACCGTCTTGTAGCTTGGCACAAAAGCAGACAGGCTTACTTAGAGGCTTACTTAATTAAAGGTGTCCAAACCAAATTAAATCCTATTGGAAGTAGCAGAGTTATGATTTCTTTAAAGTAATATAGCATCTAAGATATCTAAGCTACAAACGGTATCTGGTTGTGCAAGACCGTGGCAAAGTAAAAAAAGAAAGGCTGACTGCAATTGAGCGTGGGTCAGAAATAAGGGTTGGATTGGGCCCAGTCTCAGCTTACTTTCAGACATAGAGATTTTCTTGAAGAAATGTTCAGGAGAAGGTAAATTTCAGATGGCAGCTGGCTGTGTCCAAGGAGGAGTCGTCGCCATAAAGCTAAGTGAGCCACTGGACAAAGTCTTGGTAAAGCTGCCAATGATAGTGGGAAACAGTTCAAATCGGGAATACCTGCATTTCCAGGCTAAGGAGGTCATTAGTAGGGAGACGGACACCGTTCAGGCCTGTGAAGAGTTTTACCTTCTGCCGTAGACAACTTTTTGGAAATTGAAATCCTCCAACGAGCAGAACCTGCAGGCTGTAACAAAAGAGGGCTCCATGAGGCTGGACCCTGTCGCTGAGAGCTCAACAGGATTTACCTATGCAGAGTAAACATGGCAGGAGCTACCAAGACATCAGGCCGACTGGCAATGCACCTTGCGCAGATCATCTGGCAGGTAGGTCCTGGTCTTTTGTCAGTTCTCCATACACTTTGTGGTGAAAATGTTTATAAGTCCCACGTTTTAAGGTTAGGTTGGAGCAGCACTTCTAACATCACTTCCTAGAGTCCAGGACCTGGCAAACACCACTTGGGGAGTGGGATTAAAGACTCAGTCCAACAGGAGCCAGGTGCAAAGTTCAAGATCTTTGGAACTTGGTATGTCCTTGTAGCTCAAACAAGAGGCCGGTCAACTAGTCCTTGAGTCAATGTTGTTGGTCCTGGGTTTAAGGAGAGGGTCCAGTTCTCCTTCAAGCAGCAAAGCAGGCTTTCAAGCAGCAGGGCAGTGCTCTGGTAGTAGTAGGGTAGTATACACGGTCCAGGCAGTCTTTCTGAAGACTTCCACAGGTCCAGGAGAGTACTGAAAATGTGTTCTCAGGGTCCAATATGTATACCTGGTATTAGCCTTTGAAGTGGAGGATTCCCAAATTACCCGCACATCTAGTTCTGCAAAGTTTTTCCCTTCCCCTGCCAATGCTCCAAGAAGTCTGGAGCGACAAAGATTAGTGTCAGGTTCCTTTTGTGTGCTGGAGGGAAGCTCTTTGAAGTTTAAGTGGAGCAGGAAACACCTCCATCCCCAGCCATCCTGGCAGGCTCGCCCATTCTGTCCAAACCTAATCCCTTTTGTGTCATTGTCTGGGTGGCATACACAAACCCTACCAGCAGAGCCATTTTCTGCCTTGTGACTCAGCGCACTGGCAGAATTAACCAAATGGTTAGGATGAGAAAATGCAAAGTCTGTGAAAGTGAAATTTTCAGAATCATGAATTAAAGTTTCACTTTACCATTTAGGAGGATTTTAAATTACTATTCATTTAAGTCCAAACATGACATCCTTATCTGCGCCCAATCCAAAGTTAGCACTTATTAAATGAAATAAGGTGAGAAAATGTTACCCAAAGGTAGTGATAGGTATTACAATAGTACCAAGCATTGCTAAATGCAATAGGTTTTGTCTATGTGATTATTAATCATGTTTTGTTGTAAATGTTAGCTTGGTGATCAGGTGTAAAACTGATATGGTAAACTAATATTTGAAAGGGGGTACCTGAATGACATGAAAAAGGTGTACATGCTTACCAATAGATATAATGAAAATGATAATACCTTATTCTCTGTGGGACACTGTAGGAGTTTATCCAGTTAACACAATGACCGAGGCGAGAGTAAGGGGAAGATGAGAAGTGAGTGAGTGTTAGGAGGAAGGACAGGGCGGGGGAGAGAGTAGGATGGAGATAAACAAGTGGAAAAGACAGGAAAACAGAGTGTGTGTGATACAAGAGAAATAGGGAAAGAAGGCTCTATTTTACGAGGAGAGAGAAAGGGAAAAATAATCAAGAAAATCAACAAAGGGAAGTATGAGGGAAGGATGGACTGAGGAAGGAAGCAAGAAGGTAAGTATGGATTCAAGATAAGAGTGAAGTATATTGCTTGAGAGAGCCATGCATAACACTAGAGTGGGTCTTGGCTGCGGCCCTGGTGAGTGCGCGTTGCAAACAACTGAACAAGAGTGAAGTATATTGCTTAAGAGAGCCGTGCAGAGTGCTAGAGTGGGTCAGTGCTTCAGTCCCGGGGACACAGGTGAGTGACCCAGAGCAAGAGAAAGAAAGACAAAAAAGGGGGGAAAACGAGGTGAATAACGGAAATACTTGGAGAAAGATAAAGAGCAGGGATGAGAAAAGAACCTCTAAAAATTAGATAAAGGAACAGGGGCTGTCATTTGATGAGTGGAAGAGGCATGGGGTGGAATCAAGACTACTCAGCCTTGTGGGTACACATCATGACCTATGATAGAGCTGGCCAGAGGCTTCTGAGTAAAACTTTGGACCCTGCACTTATACTTTGACAAAATAAGCATTGATGCTCAGTGGAATGACAAACAGAACTCAATTTGTGCAATGGATACATCTAAAAAACTAGAGATCATAACCTCTTAAAAATGGTTTTGAAACATACTGTTGAGGTGACATCGAGAGGATGGTGACTCGAAGGAGAAACCCCTTATTAAATATAAACAAAACTCACTGCTTTCAAGATAGAATCCTTCTATCAGATATACATTTTGTATACTGAAACATAAAAAACATAAAAGATCCATCAAAATACATCACTTGACATCTAGAGGAAATGTAAAGGTATAGCTCAGCACATGAAGACAAGATCTGTTCAAGTATTTGTCACACCAAGGCTTTCGTTTAGATTTCAGTGGTAAGCTCAGGTGTGCAAACTCCACAGTGCCAACTGCATTTGTGCATGTGATCGCCAAGTTTTTACTTCTAGTTTACACTTTTTCTAGGAAATTGTATTATAAAACACACATTGTTTCCATGCCTCGTTTGCATGTATATTTTCCTGCATATTTTGCATTATTTTCCCGTGTTACCACAAGTGCAAAATGAGCCAGGCAAGTTGGGCCAGCCACAATATATTTGCTCCTGTGTTTACCTCTGCACCTATAAATGGGTCTGTAATAGTCAGTTATAAAGTGGCATATGAAATCTGTGTCAAGATCACTTCAAGCACACATGCATGGAGAGCTGATCATTGATTGAACACACAGCTCGGAGTCAAAGGCAAGTATTTCTGCATAGCTATGTACTCTCCCACAGGTAAATAAGACAAGGGAGAAAATAAATCTTGTCATTCACACACAATAATACCCAAATCACATGAACTGCCTGAAAGCACAAATCTAAATCATACCTAATTCATGGTTAACACTTCACCTCACATCCCTAAGAAAAATATGCCACTTTCGACTAGCACCAAATGCGGAAAACGTATGACAAACGGAGATGCAGCAACAGAAGGCACTTTTCACAGCAAAAACAGAGTATTTGGTGAAGTGCAAATAATCAGAACGAAAACTCCTACAAGCAACGCAATCACAGACAAACCAATAGTCATATGCTCCACATCTACACACCCACATACGACACCAACTTAAAATGCCCTGAATAAAAATACCATGCCATGGTCGCCACTGGACTGGTGAGTGTGCTTTGCAAACAGCTGAACAAGAGAAAATAATATTGCTTAAGAGAGCCATGCAGAGTGGCTGGGGGACTGGTGATTGCAAGTTGCGATCGGAGATTTGGCTTCCCACAAAGCATGCTGATACCCTTTAAAGAAGTTCCAGAAAAGTGGATGAAAACACTACTTGGGTCACGGAACACTGATAAGAGAAACACACAGGGGAACAACAGGAAAATGAAATGGAGAAAAAGTAAGTGGCAAGCACACAAACCAATGAAAAGTAGGGGAGGATATAAGCCCCTTTTAAGATTTATATTAAATACAATCAATTTCACAAGCACAGCAAAAGCACTGTGCAGGCGAAACCTGAAAAAAACTATTTAGGAGATTTTGACAACCAGGACATGTAAAACTTTACAACACGTCCTACTTCCTCAGTACAATGCACCCTGTCCTGTTGGCCTTTAGGGTCTGAAGTAAGGGGTGTCTTAATTGTATGAAAATGGAAGGATTAGGCCTGCTAAAAAGTTTATTTTATTTTTTCAAGCCTGAGACATGGTTTAGAAAGGCTACTTTAGTGGGTGGCACAATGAGTGCTGCAAGCCCACTAATAGCATTTAACATACAGGCCCGGAGTACAATTAGTACCATTTATTAGGGACATACAAGTAAATTAAATGTAATAATCAGGTGTATGGCAATCGTATTATGTTTTGGGGAGAAAGACCAGTACTTTACCACTGGTTGGCTGGGAAAAAGTGCACGAAGTTCTAATGCCAAGAAAAACGGGTTCAGCAACAAAAGGCAAAAATCTGAGGGAGACCCTGTAAAAAGGGCTAGGTCCAACACTATGTAATTAAATACAAAGCCCGTAATTACCCAGAGAAACACATTTGGACGAGATGGCACAAGTAAAGGACACTCCTTGTCGACTTAAGGGTAAAAGACTGCTGTGACATAAGAGGTCTGTAAACTACACAATAACCAATTACCTAGGCAAAGTGTCTTACAAGCTAATATTAACCTCACTAACACGTTAGAAATGTCTTCATTAACTCACCGTGTATAAAATCTCAGTGCCCTCCTCCCTCGAAGCTTTTACCCTTTACATACCCAAACCTGTCATACTACGCATGCACCCACAGATGTCAGACTCGCCATTCGCTCCTTTGTCACCTTTGTCCAATCCATCCCCTTGTTCTCTGACCATAACCCCAACCTCACTGAGCTGTTCTCACCAACCCAGTAAGCTCCCTATAACAACCATTGTCTGGTTGACACCGTCTAACCTAAACCAAACTTGTCTACCAGCAGAAAAAGGACAAATTACAGACCAGCCCCATTAAAACAAACCTTGAAAGGTAATACCCAATTGTACGTGCTCAAAAAACAAAACCAACCAAAAATGATCCAACATAAACTACCCTGAAAGAGAAAGAAAAAACTGTGTATGTGTGAGAGGGGTATGAGTCCTTACAACCAGAAAATAAATAAATTGTGGTGCGCAAAATAGCTACCCTACCCCTAGATGTGCTGATGGTCAAAAAGGTGTGCTGACTTCAAGCCACGTTGTTCCTGCCGACGGACATTTCACCACCTGTACTGCTGCACCTAATTGAACCCTACTGTAGTTGTAGGTGAGGAAAAGCTTGTCTCTAACAAAAGAGAGGGTTCCCCACGCCCAAAAGGGTAGGGTGCCTGAAGACAAATTTCAAAAAAGAAATCCCTTTTGTGTACAGCTTTATATCATATACACACTTTCTAACCACAACAGCTCCTTCATACAGGAGCAAAAATGAAAAATTTATTAAAATAAGACAGTTTATTTAGTTGAATTTGTTAAAAAGCCTGTCATTTCTTGTCATCAGACACAGTTAAAAAATACAATCACAAATTATACACAGTAAAATTTCATAACAATATAAACGTGGGAAACAGGGCGAAAGGAATAGATGAATCCTATTAGCATGAGATGAGCACAGTAGTAACGCCTGTAATTACACTCTGATATCCAACCAGGTATTCAATCAGAGTTGTTGTCACCAGCACTTAAAGTACTCCAACTCAACACAGGCATTTACGCGTTTTGGTGGGCACAATTTTTAGGAGCCAACACCTTCTTCAGGATTATTGATTCAATCCCACATTAAATTTAAAACATCGTCAATGCAAGAAAGAGTATCTTAGATAGGCATAGCTAAAACCTTTTACATTAAATACAACCATCTACAATTTTTCAAAAAACAGATCCTAAATACTCCACATTGTACACTTTACACATCATCCTTACATATACATCCCAAACTTTTCATCACAATAGAAACCGCATTATAAAAACAGATTAACAAACCTTTCATTTTACATGATTCTATAGTTAAATAGTGAACACTATGCAATTTCATACTTGGCATATATGGATAATATATGTTATCCTATTGCTATGCAACTCTCGCCAACACGGCTTTATGTTATTAGCCGACGTACTCTACAACATGGGTTAACCAATAATTACCTCTTATAGAGACAGCTTGAAATCTCAATTTTCTGATAAGTCGTGTGATGCCACAAACGTGGCTATCTAAATATCGGAAAGAGACATAATATAAATACTGGGGTCTCTAGATATATGTGCAATGTGTATTATATTGGATATCCCATCTATTGCACAAACCTTTCAATTTTAGCGTAGTCTTTGTTCAAAGATTCTTTAAAGGTCACTTTTGCATCCATCAGCGGGTTAGGAAGGGGAGCAGGGGTATGGGTGACATCCCCCTTTAAACAAGAAAGCAGGGCAAACACAGGTGTCATGAGCAAATCATTGTTTACCTTACAGTTAAACATCTGCAAATCGGCAAAAGAGGCCGTCCCACACTCCACACTCTCCTAAATTCCCTTTGCGCTCTGCCCCAACCCAGGCAACCAATGAAGCCATGGAGTGCGATAGGAACGTACAACTCACCCGAAACGCCGAAGAGAAGAGACTAAGGGGCATATCAGCAACAGCCAGCGATAATTATCGCTAAGTGCTCTTAGCACGAGGATAATTATCGCTCGCTATCGCTGGATTTTATCGCAGAGATAGGGCATTATCATCAACGCGTATCTCTAATGCGATATAAAATCCAGCGATAGCAACTAAATGTGCAATTATCGCTGGAAATCCAGCAATAATCGCACAGCGATAGGCGAATCCTTGATGATAGGACAGGGTGGACTTAGCCATATAATCCACCTTCTATAGGATATAATGGCCAAGTCAGATTTAAAGCAGGCGTAAAGAAACCTGCGATAAGCGTGGTTAGCGCTACTTTTATTATTGCTATGCGGGTTAGCGGCTACATTGATGATAGGAGAAAGTCGTGTTAGTGACATTTTTCACGTAATTTTAGTGAGGAACACCTACTATGCATCTCATTAGCGTTGAGATGCTGGGCGTTAAGGAAACAGACGCTGAGGCGTGGATTCACGCTATAGCATGATCTTGCTGATCGTGCGATTAAATTATCGCTGCTTTTTGCCCGAAAACGGATGCTAAATCAGCGATAATTTTATCTCGCCGCCTTGATGATATGGCCCTAGGTTTCTTAGCTCCTCCGGGGACACATTCAGAGCCATATTATCTTTTGGTTCATTCTATCAACTAATGCAAAGATTACCAAAAAGTGGAACCACTTAGCAGTAGCTCGATTGTGTTTGCAAGAAATAACCTGCTCCTTTGTGCGGCACTTAAAAAATCACTCTACTTATGTTTTTCAAACGTTAAACATAGACCTGCCATGGAATAAGAGATTTACACTTTCAATCTGGCATAAGGGATTGGGTGTGTTGCATCTCTTGTCTTCATTTTAAGCCTCCAATGGTCAAGATGGGAAGACATTTTCAGAGCTTCAGGCCTTTATCCTTCTTCCAAGTGGGGTCAGCATGTTTCTCAGGTCCTTAAAAAGCTCACCTGGAACTCCATCTGCTTCAAAGCATAAATGGCTGTCAAATGGGGTTAGGAGAATGCTAATAAAATTATTTTCTTTCTTGTCAGAAGGTATGAAAATAACTTTTTTTTAACTGATATACGGTACTGCGGTACCCAACATTAATATATTTGTTTTTTAACCTTTTTAATCTAGTGAGGTGGTTCCTTTGGGACCTCTCTACATGGCCCTGTGGGTCAGGGTGTACTCACCGTGCTCCCTTAAGGAAATTGTACAAAAACAATTCAGGACTTGGGGATCAAGACAGAAGGATTGTAAGGGCTGCCACAGCATTCTGTGAAAATATGAAGTTAGCCAATCAATTCTATCGGTGCAATGGGACCTCTTCTGGTCACATCGTACCGGAAAGGCCCAAAGGAAAATGTGTTCTTGGGGGCAATCAGAAGGCTCATTTTCTTAAATTACCTTCCAGCTGGACTCCTGTGTGACCAGCTGTTAAAATATCACCATGTTTTTAACTTAATTTATCAAAAAAGCGAACAGATTTACACCAATTTACAAAAAGTATACTTTCTGTCAGATTTGTTGCAATTCTGTTCATCTCTTTTTTCCTGTACAGCTTCTTAAAATTCCTATGGGAATTTGCATGGGGAAAATGTATTTTGGGGTCCGCTTTTTTTTCTCAGTGCCCAGTTGATGCACCACCCAAAACTTTTCTAGAAGGATCTGAGGTGGATGATTTTTTTTTTTTAAGGAAAGATTTGTGAAGATTTGTCAAATGGCAGAAAAATTATTATTGTATAGAAACTGACCTAATTATGAGTACACATTGGCGACTGCCACTGTGGGCACGTTGGACAGGTCCTGCAGCTGACCCCATACTGCTCAAGGCGGAAGCCCATGTGTGGTGAGGGGTTGACTGCCTGATGGGTATGGGTTCAGAACCTGATATCACAGGCCAGCCAATGCAGCCAACTACACTGCATAGTTATATTAAGGTCAGAGTTTATATAGAAAAGGCATCTTCGTTTTGCCAATACCTTTGGCGCTCTCTGAAAAACGTTATAAAACTAACGTTCACCCACCTAAGCTCCTTTCAGGAAGGTTTCTGGGTTATCTGTCAAGCGGGGGCTGATAAAAAGCGGGGTCCCAAAACATCATTTTCACATGTTAATTTTCTAAGGAAATTTTTGAATACAGAAAAAAGCAGCTGAACGGTATTACACCAAATTTGACAGAAAGTTAGAAATGTACTCACAAAGTGTTCTTTTCATTATTTTGTTTACATCCATTCAGCCAATTTAGAGAAATTTGCATTTAAAGAGGTGCATTGGTTGTTCATGAAGGGGGAAAAAAAAGAAGTATATCTGACTTGTTGGTCCTGCAGGACTCCTCAGCTACCACAATGTTTAAAAAATTAGTATTCTAATTGGTTAAGAGACCTTTTTTCCCCTCTATCATTTCAGTCCTAGTCCCGTGGGACAAGGCAATCTGATTGGCTGGTCACAACCTACAGAAAATGGTTGTGGCTCCCACTAAGTACAGGGTAAGGATACGCTGACTGTCTAAATATTTTGTAGTGGTTTTTCAAGGAGGAACAACCCTATGGCCAAAATAAAATAAAATAAAAATGTATACCTCTATCTCCCATAGGAACAAGAACAATGCTCTCCTGTAGTGCCATGGTAATCCCACAGGGGTTGCACAGTAGGACTGGATGAAGCTTGCATGGCCCAGCTGTTCCATGGAGGCAATGTTTGGTCACAGTACTTCAAAAGTACTGAGGTAGTTCAACATTTATTTTACAAAATGTCAAACATGTGGGTGGTTTTGGCAGGGGTTGGCCATCTGTGAGAGGTTGACAACCCATGGAGTGTTGGCTGTCAAGGTGGGCTTGGGTACAGAGCCTAGCCAGGTCCTGTGGCCAGCCCCATGCTGTTCATGGCTGAAGTTCATTTGAGGCAGTGATTCAGCTGCCTGCCGGTGGTTGGATGAGGCCTGGGCCTGCAGCCAACCCCTGCCATGCACTGCCATAGATCACATGTCTAGGGGGTTGTCCACTCATGTGGGGATGGGCACAAGGACTGCAATCCCCACGCATAACATTGCCAACATTCATGTCAGGGGATTGGTCACCCGCCAGGAGTTGAGCGCAGGACCTGACTTTAAGCCTGGCCCTGTGTCCAAACCCATGTCACTCATGGCCAAAACCCATGCATGGTGAGGGTTGGCTGACCACAGAGGTTTGGTTACAGGTCTGGTTTTAGGCATAGTTGGTGGTTGGCTGCTCAGGGCGAGTTGGGAGGAGAGCCTATCCATAAACTCCCCATTGCACAAGGCCAAAAGCTGTACTTAGTAGGCCTGGCAAGAACTCATTGAAATTCACTCTGCAAAATTCCACAGAGTTACTTAAAAACTGTGTGAGATTCAACTGAGTTCTGCTAATAGGCAGAAAATGCACATCCCACTGCTGGTGCTCCGATTTTAGCACTGGTAGCACGTTTTGCAGTGAATAATAGGCACAAACAGCACCGCTCTAATTTTGAGTTAATTTTGCTGCCGCACAAGTAGAAAATCCACTCAGGAAGCAGCCCTCAAACCGCAATTGCTTGTATTCCAAAATCTCGCTGTAAGTCCTCCTAGCAAATGGAAATCGCCCTATGGGACATCAAATCTCGCTCACCCTCACATTCTGAAGGTTCATGCTGTTCAAGGTTTCATCATGTTGCTTGAATGGCAAAAGAATTCAGCCACACAGCGATTTTGTCAGGAACTCCACATTACAAGAGTAGCGCACAGTCACTAGAATTCTCCAATTCAGCTTGTGAACTTAAAACTCTGCCCAGGCCAAGTACTTAGTAGAGGAGTTGTGTGACTATGATTAAAAATACAGAAATCGCTTTAAAGTTAGATATGGTAATGGGGTCTTAATTCACACTAAACAAATTAAAGATTAAAGTTACGATATAGTTGTGGAGGGTAATAAGATTTTAGTTTACATTAAAAAAAACCTTGACAATTCACTTAAAAAAACAAATTTTAATGTGACGTTATAATTAGGTATTGAAATAAGTGGGCCTGGGCAGAGTTCGCGGAGTTCTTCTATGCAGAACTCCATGAAGTGCCGAAATAACTTTGCCGCCCTCTGCGGAGTTCCACAAGCGGTGCAGTTTGTTAAGTCACACTGCTCGCACTGATTTTTAGCACCGGGAGCATGTCCTGCACTGTAAACTCAGCACAAATGGCACCATGTTCTTCAGGCCGCTGCTTCTTTCTACTGCTCAAGTAGATGTTCTACTAGACAGGCAGCTTCCTCAATACGAGCAGCAGGTTTCTAAATGTGAGCGATAGTGGCCTGCCGCAAACTTTCACGTTGAGAAATCTCTCCAGGGAGGTGGTCTAGCGCTATACATGGAGTGCTGCGTGAGCAAAACTTAGCGAACTCCGCTGGCGGAGTGGAGTCCACCTGTGGTAAATTTAAATTACCTATGCGGAATTTTATGCGGTAAAGTTCAATAAGAGTAACTCAGTCAAAAATAAGAGACAGAATCCGTGGTATTTGAGGTTTTAAAAGGGGTTTTATTCCTTAAAAAGGAATTGGTTCGAACCAGGTATCATGTTCCATCACCACAAGGGTTCAGGAAGGGAATGGACATGGACATGTACAATGATTTATTAACAGAGCATCATATATATAGTCAATGCATTACAATAGAGATTGATGCAGAAGGCGTAACAGCTGAGAGAAGAGAGATAAGAACACATGTACGTAACAGAAGGCGTGCATGAAGGCGTACTTGGAGGTGTGTACTAGAAACGTCATAGAAAAGTGTCACAGGTGGGTGGATCCCTAGAAGAATCCTGCAGTGTCAGCAGAAATACATGGCGGAGATGCGCGCGCAGCAGCATGACGTGTACTTGACGTGGAACTGGAGGGTGAAGGGGGACTTGACATTTAGCCCTACATGAGGAGACAGAAGTCTGGAGTGTCAGAACAACCTAATCCCAAATCATATCTAATATCTGGTGTTTGAGGAACTGTATTATCTAGAAGGAAAGGTCTCTCGGGCAGAGGCTATTCTATACTGACTGCTAGTGCGTGCATATGCGACTACGTGTCTACGTGTAAAGCAAGGGGGCCATGGGCCTACCATGGTAACAGGAGCTATGAATTACTTGCATGGAGACAGTGAGGCCGGGCCCTTTGCTCTGCAGCTGGGGAGATGTTTTCCTAAACTACTAGACAGGAATGTATTTTCGAGGAGCGGAGCAGATAACTTGAAGGCTGAATACAGTCTTGGCAGGCAGGCAGGCCGAGCCAGGCACCGCTCGCCGCACAGGGAGTAAGGCAGAGGTCAGGAAGCAGCAGACTGTAGTTTTCAGAAACAGAAGGCAGAAAGGGCTCGATGGCAGGAATCAGGGCCTAACTCGCCAGAGCTAGTGAAACATGAAAAGTGCACCATGTAAAGACGTTGGCAAGGCACACTTAGGAACCGAATATCCGACCCATTCATGGTGGATCTGAAAGAGGACATGTTAACGTTGGACGCAAATGTATTTGCGTCTTCATAGCTGGAAGTGGAGGGAACATACATGTACTTGAAGCACGTACATGGAGCCGGTGGGGTCTACGATAGGGGACACAATTGATCATAAAATTCATATTACCTCATTCCCTCCTTGTCCCCTACGGACCCTTCATGATATATCAATCCTCATTAATCTATCAATCTGTTCATGTAACATCATTTGCTCTTCTTTCTTCTTACGGTGTTTTGAATGAGGACTTGAATGAGGAATACATGATGTGGCGCACAAGCCGCAAATCGCTGGCCCACATTGCAGACATAGGCAACAACTGAATACTATGAGAAGGGCAATACCTAGGAAGGATAGGACCTTCCATCCCCAGGCTGACAACACGCTCCAGAACCAACCGGACCAAGTCCAGGTGCCTGGATTCTGGTGTATCTGACTTGCAATCTTGTGAAGACGAGTTATGGCTCTATATACTGATGGCGCGTTTTCTGGAATGAAAACACAGCAGCTCGATCCGATGACTCTACAGGCTCCGCCCCTATCGGCCAGGATGACGTCAAGGACGAGACGATTTTGAAGAACAACAATCCGCATAGTAGACTGCTCCTCTGTAAAGTTACCTAGGGCGGAAGTAGTTTCATTCACTACTGCTTCAAGGGTTCTAGTTAATTTTCGTATCAGTTTACTATTAAAGACAGCACCTAAGTAGGGAAAGAAACCTTTATTGAAGTCTGTGTATTGCTCCCATGCCGTTTCAGTGTAGTCGACAATCGGGAGATCTCTCTGTGGTCTATTGTGTACTAGATGGGTGTCCCTATGATAATCAGGAGGGGCTAGGAAAACGGGTGGCTGAAGGAATGCAATGTAACAGGTGCCATCCCAATCTAGAGGTAAGCGTATATATGCGGTATGACCACAAACGAAGCAGGAATGACGAGAAGCTTTAAACGTAGACTTGCCCTTATCACTGAATTCGATCACAGTAGTACATTTACTATGACCCAGGTGTACTGAACCATTCTTTCTGACACATAATTCACCTTTGACTGGTAGTACAGACATAGCGGGCAAGACTGGTTCGGCTTCGGATTCAACATTCAGAATCATGAGGTTAAGTGTAAAGTTACCTAATCCATATACTTCATTTTCTAGATCAGTCCCTGTCCTTTTTGGAAGACCCTCCTTGTCAGGGAAACATACTTTATGCAGAACTGTGTTCAGATTTCCCCATACCCAGTTGCCCTGGTAAACTACGGAATTGGAGTCTAAAGAGTTCATTAAACTAAACCATGCACCACATGAACCATTGTGTGTGAACGGATACGGAAAAAGGGGCAGAACTCCCTTGTATTTCTGATAGGGAGGGAGTCGGCCACATATCCAACAATTGGTAGCATTGCTGGTCTGATGGGAAAAATGTAGCATACTAATGAATGTGTTGTTGCGCAGCGCAATCGGGAAGATAGTTCATGCGGGGGCAGTTCACTGAAAGAGTGCTCGACAGTGACATTGAAGGAAGAATGTGCATGTTTGAAAATAGGGTAGTATACATGCAACAGTACACTTGCAGCAATAATCATAAGACTCAGAAAAAACATAATCAAAAGTGTCACTATACAGTGGCTGCGAAGAGATATACAATATTCACGTTTCTTGAGCTGTTTCTGTCTATCTCTCTCTCTGTTGGGGTCTAGGGGATACATGTCAGAAACTCGTCTAACCGATTCACCTAGGGGAGGACTTAAACAATTAAACTGTCTGACTTGCTAGACCTTAATTTCAGTTTATATTTTTGAGAAGAAGTTTTCTCGGCCAAGGGGAGTTTTGAGTCAGTCTGTGGAGGAGGGCAAGGCTGGGAGTCTAAGTCTGGCAACGGTCCATGAAATTTCTTTATATGACTCGAATGAAGCCAACCCTTGCGGCCCTCGACTTTTATCGCTGTCCTTGTAGTCAGAAGTACTAGCTTCGGTGCTTGCCAGCGGGGCTCCAGCGGACTTCTCCTGTCGAAGTTCCTTATAAAGACGAGGTCTCCCGGAACCACTTCATGGGGCTTCACCTCGGTGTTGTCGGGAAAAGCTGCAGCAACCTGTGAACGACATGATTGTAGTGCAGACATCAAGGAAGCAAGGTAATCTGTCAGCATATTACAGTCGACATCGGTAATTTTGCGAGGCAGAGGCGTCCCCCACATATTCGGTGGCCTACCAAAGACCACCTCATACGGGGATAGCCCTGTTCTAGAGTGTGCGACCATTCTCATATAAAAGAGGGCAACTGGTAAAGCTACTATCCAGTCGACACCTTTCTCTCTACAGATCTTGGCAAGGCGAATTTTCAGAGTCTGATTATGACGCTCCACAAGGCCTGCTGCCTCGGGATGTCGGACACAGTGGAACTTCCATTGAAAGCCAAGCAGGAGAGATACCTGCTTCATAAGCTCAGACGAGAATGGCTGACCGTTATCGGAGTATACGATGCGGGGCAAACCATATCTGGGGAAAAATTCACGAACCAGCTGCTTGGCAGTGGTCGGAGCAGTGTAATCTGGGACTGGATATGCTTCTGTCCAACGGGAAAGTGCACATACAACTACGAGGACATATTTGAATCCTCGACAACGTTCCATCTGGATATAATCCATCTGGAGGACTTCAAAAGGATGATCGGGAGGATGAAATCCACCTTGTTCTACGGGAATACTTTTACCTGGGTTGAACTGACAACAGATCATGCAAGTACGCACTTTCTGTTTGGCTGCTGCTCGTAAATGTTTATTGAACCAGAGGTTTTGAATACTGTCTAACATGGCTTTTTCTCCTAAATGTGCAGGACTGTGTACTGTGTTAATGATAACTTGAACCATAGAGTCGGGGAGAAACCATATAGATTTTCCCTTCGTCATCCATCCCTGTTCTGTCTGGACCCCTCCTAGTTCAGTCCATTTCTTGATTTCGTCTGGTGTAGCATGTGTCTGTATATCAATTACATCTAGGGCGGGATCCTTAACTGTCATGCAATGTGTCGGTGTCTGGACTATTGTCTTTGTCAGATCAGTTGCATAAGTCTGAGTCTGAGCTGTATGCTTGGCTGTTCGGTCTGCCAGGTCGTTACCCTGGGAAATTGAATCTGTGACTTTCGTATGTGCCTTGCACTTCATGATAGATATTGCTGTAGGCAGATGTATTGCATCTAACAGAGTTTGAATGAGGGGACCGTGCTGGATTTTGGCTCCGTGAGAGGTCAAAAAACCTCTCTCTCGCCAGAGTACACCGAAGTCGTGTACGACTCCGAATGCATAACGGGAATCTGTGTATATATTAACTCTCTTGTTCTTTGCTTGAATACAGGCTTGAGTCAGAGCAATGAGCTCTGCTGCTTGAGCTGACAGGGTGTCTATACAATTTGTTTCTATGACTTCAGTTTCTGTCGTGACTGCGTAGGCGGCCACTAATTCTCCTGTACTTGTTCTCATACATAAACCATCCACATAAAGTGTCAGGTCTGGATCTGGTAATGCGGTGTCTGTCAAGTCTTGTCTGGGTTTTGTCGTAATGGTAATGACTTCAATACAATCATGTGCCAATGGGTCTGTCTCACTTAATGGCAGAAGTGTAGCAGGGTTCAATGTGTTGCAACGTCTGATTTCTATGTGTGGCTGAAACAATGTCAATTCATAACCTGTCAGTCTTGCTATAGTCAAGTGCTGGGTCTGTGTTCGGTTTAAAAGAACTTCCACGGAGTGTGGAACCTGTACTGTCAATTGATGTCCTAACACTATGGAATCACTTTGTCTGATTGCTAGAGCTGTCGCTGCTACTGATTTCAAGCACGCAGGCAGAGCCTGGGCTACTGGATCCAATGTACTAGAAAAATAAGCACACGGTTTGTGTGAACCTGCTTGATCTTGAGTGAGTACTGACAATGCGGTACCTTCACGTTCTGTGACAAAAAGTGTAAAAGGCTTGCTGTAACATGGTGTTGCTAAGACTGGTGCTTGACATAAGGCTTTCTTTAAGTCCTCAAAAGCTTGTGTGTGTTCCTGAGTCCAAGGGAGGGCAGTCGATGTCGCTGCCTCCTGGGTTGTCAACTGTATGAGTGGTTTGGCTAGAAATGCATACTGAGGGATCCATTGTCTACAGTAAGAAGTGAGGCCTATAAGGGCTCGTACCTCCTTTTGTGTCTTGGGTTGTGACATGTTTACTATTAACTGAATGCGGTCAGGTGTTAGCTGTCTCCCCCCTTTGGACAGCAAGTGCCCAAGGTAAACAACTTGCTGAACACAAAATTGTAGCTTCGAAGGGGACACCTTGTGTCCCTTGTCAGCCAGGAAATGCAAAACCGTCAGTGACGCTTGCTCACATTCAGGTTCGCTTCGGGCGGTGATCAGCAGATCATCAACATACTGTAACAGGGCAGTGTTGTCAGGCATGTGTATACTGTCTAGTTGTCTTTTCAGTGCTTGGCTATAGATGCTGGGGCTTTCTGTGAATCCTTGAGGTGCGCGTGCAAATTTGAAACTTCGACCATTTAAACAGAATCCGAAGAGATATTAGCTTTCCGGATCAATTGGCACACTAAAGAAGGCGTTCTTCAGGTCAATTACAGTAAAGAACGTTGCTTCGGAATCAATGGCAGTCAATAGGGACGAGATATCTGGGACCACGGGGTACTGTGGTACAATGCATTTATTCAATTCGCGCAAATCGATAACTAATCGATAAACTGGGGGTGCATTTGGATCAGTACGCTTAAGAATTGGAATGATGGGGGAGTTACATAGATTCGAGTCTGTTTCTACAACCACTCCTTGTGCAATGAGCTCGTCAATGATTTTCAGTAAAGCCGCTACAGCATCTGGGGGTAACTTGTATTGTCGGATTCGTGGTAAGACTACTCCTGGTCTGAGTGTAACTCGATATGGTGTAATGTGCATACAACCTACATCAGTGGGGCCTTGTGCCCATAAATGTGCAGGAACATTCTGTAATCTGGGATCAATATCTCTCAACACATAGTGACCCTTAAAGTCACGTAAGAACAATCTTACTCCTTCCGGAGAGCAACATATCACAGCTCCTAGAGCTTTCAGTGTCTTGATACCTAACAAGTTTTCTGGACATGATTTCGTTAATAACAAATCTGTAGTGCGAGACAACGGACCAACTAAAAGTGGTACTGGTTTTGATACTTCATTTACAATAGGTTTGCCTGAAAATCCAAGGGAAACATTCTGTGAGCCTGAAAGGGGTGCCCCTGGGACCTCGTCATGACTTATCGTTGTTCGGCTTGCCCCTGTATCAATCAAAAACTTTCTATCTTTCCCTAATACTAGGCTATGTACGTAAGGACCTTCTTGATCTACAGGAACCTCAATAAGAGGCAAGCCAACTTCCCTCTCTAGGCTGTTTCATGTGTATCGCTGATAATCAGGATAATCTGTTTGTGCATGCTGGTACATCTGTTGTGTTGCATGTTGTGTGGCGGCAATGGGCTGTGGCTGTGGTACTGCTACGGTCTGTACTGTCTGTTGTGAAGCTTGCATAGGCTGGATATTCTGTGATACTTGTTGTTGGGCCTGGTCCTGTCTAGGAGGACGCGGCCTTTCTTTAGTTTTACCTGTAGCTATATTATGTTTCAAAACTGCACAATCGTTGATATAGTGACCTGGCTGTTTACAATAGTTGCATATCCCTTTAACAGGAGCTGCTGAATTATTGGACTGTGTCATACCCTTTTTCTGACCGTCAGCTGGAACTGACTGAGCAACTAACATTTTCATTTTCGTGTCTTTCATACGTCTTTGTTCGTGATCATGTTCTTCTCTAATTCTATTCTGGTGATACTGTAACATTTGTAACATTTGTGAAGGCGTATTAGCTTGCCATGTGCTCTCAACTTTCAGAACACGATTCTTAACTTGGGGCAGAGAATTCTCGACTAACTTGGATACAAAAAGATGTGGGTATGACTCGCTACTTTGTTTCAGGCCACTATTAATAACAAAACATTTCTCAAATCGGGAATAAAAATCACTTGTGTCTTCATCGGGTTTCTGTTTGCAGGCTGAGATTGCATCCCAGTCTTCCTTTTTCGTTGCTAATAAACGTGGCAATACTTGTACTAACAATCCTGGTAATGCTTTAGTTTTGTCCCCGAGCCCTAGGCCTGGGGTTCTAGTATTTTCTTCGTTCTCTAATGCAGCCCAATCAATCTTTGCGTCTCCCACCTCCCATTCCTTTTCTTTGAGTTTCTCGTAAATACCGGCAGGCAATAATACTTTCAATATTTTCATGATGTCAGGATAGGTATAATCACCCATGAGTAACATATCTTTTATTTCACGGTGAAAACCTGCTGGGTCTTTATCATGACTAGGCACTAGTTTCTTCATTTCTAATAATTCCATTTTTGTTATGGGTGTGTACACAAACACACGTCTGAAGGTATTATCATCATTCCTGACTGGATGTACTTCTCGTATGGGATTCTGTCTGTCTATGTAATACATTTTTCTTTCTGGAGGTGGAGCTGGGACAAACTGTGTATTCAGAAAAACACTATACCTGTGTCGATGTTCTAGAATTACTTTAATTAAGTCGGTACCTAGACCTCTCCATCTATTCGAGAGTAGCTCCATTAAAATATCAGGTAGGGGGCCTGGATCAGAATGTTGGCCTTTAAACAACGTAATGAGATGCTGAATCATGTATATTCCAGCTAATTTCTGTTCATCAGGGGAAAGATTTAAAAAGGTCTGTGCTAATGCGTCATCACTATATTTATCGGAACTGTCAGCCCATTGTACTGCTGACCTGGCTAATTCTTGTTCATCCATGGAATCGAGTACATGGTACCCTATTCGTTCTTGAAGTACTTTATCGGTAGCCTGAAACAAATGTTCAGGAGTCTTCGGATTTAACATGGCAGCTTGAAAAAGTCTCTTACTTTCTGGACGTACCGGACGTATGGAATTATTAAAAGGTCTTCCCTTACCTACATATGCTATCGTTTCTCTAGTTGGTAATTGCAATGTTCCTGTTGTCGTTTCTGGTTGTTCCTCCTCCTCCGAGGATTCATTTTTGTCTGTATCTATTTCTCTTTCAGGCTGTCTTCTTTCATGTATTTGTACTACTGCTTTTCGGATCCTTCGGTACATATTTTCTATACAACTCTGTTTATCATGTTTTCCGTCTGCTATATTCTGACCCCATTTGTTAAGTGCTTTCATTTCTTCCTTGTCTACACCAGGCCTATCTTGGTCTCTTATCAAGCAGTTTATGAAGAAACGTAATATCATACCTTGAGGGTCAACTTTCTGGTATGCCATGGCCTCGCCAATACTTTCAGGACCTTCCCCCGTTTGGACAAAATGATATATTCTGTCTAGATGATCAATCATTCCAGGTAGTAACATTAAATAGTTTGCAACTCGTCGTAGACGTACTGATGCTAGCATCATTCTGTCGTCTTTTCCGGGTACGGGATCATATCTACAATCTGTAAGAGGCTCTTTAAGTATGTCGTAACTCGCTGTTTGAGGTGTACGTTGCTGTGCTAAATCCCTATAAGTCAATCGGTGTGTTTGTGGCGGTGTTTGAAAACCTCCTGCTGCCCCTCCCGAAGTGCCAGGTCCAAAAGGATTTAGTGGGTTAATGGTAGGGAGAATAGGTGCCGGAAGGGCTGGGTGAATAGGCGCAGGATGCGGAACGGGAGGAGGAGTTTGTTGTTGCGGAAGTGGGTGAATATTATCTCGGGGTGGGGTGCCATCATCGGGTGGCACAAGGACACGTGGATTTGTATATTCGGGACCTACGTCGTCTAAATAGGAAGAAAGGAATATGTCTTTTGTGGTCTTGTGACGTACTTTAGTCGGGAGCAATGGAGGGGGCAGATCCTTCGGTATTTCCGGAGTGGCCTTAGGCAAACCCTCGGCCAGGAGAGGATACATACCATTCATAAGAGCGTTTCGTTGTCGGTCTACTTGTTCTGTTTTTACTCGTATCCCCTCTTCAACTAATACGTTTTCTCGGGCTTTGTCTGCGTCCTCTCTACTTTTCTCTGCTTTTCTGAGTGCTTTTTCTGTACGTCTGTGTGATTCTTTACGCCATAATTCAATGGCATCTTTCTGTGACTGTCTAGCTTTCTTTTTCCATAACGCTTCTTCTACTCTCATGATGCACTCGGCATCCCATGTCCCAGTAGCGGGCCATCTCTGATTCTCTGCTAAATCTTTGGTGTAATCCACCCACAAATCGAGATATAATACAGCATCTAGGCCGTGTTTGTGGTACATAAAATACCCTGGAGTGTCCCTAGGTGGAATGGGAACAGCTTCCTCTAGTATCCCTTTTCTAGTTCCTATCTGTCTTAGTTTAGAGAACAGCGGCATGTTTCAGCCGTACTACTTGGTACTTGATACTTACTCGGACTTGGACACAATTAATACAATATACACAATAATGTAGATCGAACAATCACTCATACCACGACATTAAAACACATTTAAACAATTTGAAAAACGAACAACAATGACTAAAATAAAACTAGCTACCTGCATACTCGATATACTGCTAAACAGTACAGATACACTGCTAAACAGTGCAGACCGGGTCTGTGTACCCAAACCCGTCTTGACCGGGCACAAATTAATGCACTCGTCTAGATGCGTCCCCAGCAACGGTGCTCACCGGGAAGCACGGAACAGAAGGCCTCGGAAACTCGATACTGGACTGGACCCTGGACTCGACTGGACTGGACTCGACTCGATTCGTGACGTAGGTACTTCGGAACTTCCGAACTGGTGGGCCTCTGAATACCTCGGACTTTGCTCTCTCAGCTAGGCTCTGGTCGGGATCCTCCGCGCTCCTCACCGCCTCGTCTGGGTGTCGATCGCAGCCTCAGTCACCTCCGTTGGCCTGAGGGAGATACAGGAAATCCTGCGGGTACGCGTAGTTGTCCGTCCGGCTGTGGCAGGGGACCAGGCCTGCAACGCACCGCCGGCGCGTAAGGTGGGGGAGGGGTACCTGTTCGGGCGCCAATTATGTGGTAAATTTAAATTACCTATGCGGAATTTTATGCGGTAAAGTTCAATAAGAATAACTCAGTCAAAAATAAGAGACAGAATCCGTGGTATTTGAGGTTTTAAAAGGGGTTTTATTCCTTAAAAAGGAATTGGTTCGAACCAGGTATCATGTTCCATCACCACAAGGGTTCAGGAAGGGAATGGACATGGACATGTACAATGATTTATTAACAGAGCATCATATATATAGTCAATGCATTACAATAGAGATTGATGCAGAAGGCGTAACAGCTGAGAGAAGAGAGATAAGAACACATGTACGTAACAGAAGGCGTGCATGAAGGCGTACTCGGAGGTGTGTACTAGAAACGTCATAGAAAAGTGTCACAGGTGGGTGGATCCCTAGAAGAATCCTGCAGTGTCAGCAGAAATACATGGCAGAGATGCGCGCGCAGCAGCATGACGTGTACTTGACGTGGAACTGGAGGGTGAAGGGGGACTTGACATTTAGCCCTACATGAGGAGACAGAAGTCTGGAGTGTCAGAACAACCTAATCCCAAATCATATCTAATATCTGGTGTTTGAGGAACTGTATTATCTAGAAGGAAAGGTCTCTCGGGCAGAGGCTATTCTATACTGACTGCTAGTGCGTGCATATGCGACTACGTGTCTACGTGTAAAGCAAGGGGGCCATGGGCCTACCATGGTAACAGGAGCTATGAATTACTTGCATGGAGACAGTGAGGCCGGGCCCTTTGCTCTGCAGCTGGGGAGATGTTTTCCTAAACTACTAGACAGGAATGTATTTTCGAGGAGCGGAGCAGATAACTTGAAGGCTGAATACAGTCTTGGCAGGCAGGCAGGCCGAGCCAGGCACCGCTCGCCGCACAGGGAGTAAGGCAGAGGTCAGGAAGCAGCAGACTGTAGTTTTCAGAAACAGAAGGCAGAAAGGGCTCGATGGCAGGAATCAGGGCCTAACTCGCCAGAGCTAGTGAAACATGAAAAGTGCACCATGTAAAGACGTTGGCAAGGCACACTTAGGAACCGAATATCCGACCCATTCATGGTGGATCTGAAAGAGGACATGTTAACGTTGGACGCAAATGTATTTGCGTCTTCATAGCTGGAAGTGGAGGGAACATACATGTACTTGAAGCACGTACATGGAGCCGGTGGGGTCTACGATAGGGGACACAATTGATCATAAAATTCATATTACCTCACACCGCCCCCACCCCTAAAAATAAGGAAAAAACGAATTTGTTAAAACAAAAAAACTTCTGAAATTTCCCAGTTATAATGTACTCAGTTAACTATAACTTGCGCCCTTGCCATGCATTGCTTATGACCTCACTTAGTACGGCACTCATTACATATTAAACAACATAATTGAAGTCAATAATGATGAAATGACATGGCTGACAATACCATAGTCATATACAGCATAGAGTTATTGAGTGTACATGTTAAGAATCATAGCATCTAAACATGGTAAGACCTAGAGGCAAGTAAAGCTGTGCATGTTGAAAGTTATGTGGTGTACCATTTACAAATCATTTGAGTTCGGGGTCCAAGTATTACTCCCTCATAAACATGATAAAGGCTGAGTGCAACTAATGTGGGTTGCAGAGGTATGTTTGCTAAAAAAGTTAAAGCTTAAGGACAAAGTCTGTTCCCAAACAATGTGTGTTCACAATAGATTATCCACCAGTGGATATATAGGCATGTGCCCATATTAAATAGTTGTAATACAGTGGTATAATCAAATTGTATGTAGTGAGGACAATATTGTAGAATGTAGGGGTATCCCATTTGGAGATGTTTTATCTCTCATTGTTGTTGTAAGCATGGCTCTAAGGTTGTATGCTTTGTCAGTGAATTTCAGGGGGTTTCTTGATCTAAGCTAAAATATTAGTTCCTTGCCTAACTATACCGTCATTTTAACTTTTTTATTTTTCAGTGTATTTCATGGTTTTTTATCGTATCCACCCAACTTGTTAACTTACCATAGCTTTTAACCTTGTGCAGTAAAGGTTGGATGTAGGCCCTGCGCTGTGGCCAGGCCCTGCACTCAACCCCCTGCAGGCCGCCAACCCCACCATTTCTGGCCAACATCCTAGTCACTCAATGCTCTACGTACACCCACCCAACATTTTCCACTTATTAAATTGTTTTTATCTCACTACTGAGGTACTACCGCAGTACGCTTGCACAAGTGGCAAGGTATGGTTGAACAATGCAAGTTTCACCTTTCAAAGCTTGTATAGTCATGGGGGACATGATGAATCCCACAGTACCCTAGTAGGTCCTCACTGGAGGCCTTGCTGTGTCCCAGAGAAATACCACTTTACCTGCAACATCATTTTTTAAATTTTGTCCAACAAGGGAGTCCCTCGAGGGCGTACCTCCACAAGATCCATGGGGCCGGGGTTTCCCTACCCTGCACCATTGTATCTTTTTTTCTTAAACTCAGGGCAGGGAGAACTTCTAGAGTCCAAAAAATGGCTGCTGCAACAGGTCTGTTGATGTTAGGACAAGCCAATCAGACTCCTGTGGTGCAGAAGGGGCAGATTAGAACAAAAGCCCTCTCAGCCAATCACCTGTTTTTTTAAATTAGTGGTACTTCAGGTGTACCACGGCGCTGCCACACTGCCAACCATCACTATATTTTGAATCTTAATTACTCAAAACAACTGAACAGAGCTTGCTTTCTGAGTAAAGATCCAGCTTACTGCCAAATTAGCTGTAATAATGTTTATCATTTTTTTCTGTATCGCTTCAGAAAGTCCCATGGGAAATTGAATGGGAAAACGTGTTTTGAGTAGTCCTTGAAGAAATTTTAATTACCCCCACATAATTGCTGTATTTTTTGGTAATTTGTGAAACACATGTAAGTAAAATTACACAGATTTTGCCTTTATGCCACATTGCATCAATTCGGGGGAAATTTCAACATGAGGTTTAGAGTTCAGGATATTTTTTTACACAAGCAGTATTTTAGGTAGATTTTTTACCTGAGCGGCCAGTCTGAATAATGTTTAATCATGAAACTACAAATGAGAACAGCAGTGATTTGAATGTGAGTGACAGTTCCCTTAATGTCGGCGGTCAACAAATTTTTCCGGTACATTTTTTACCCAGGTGGGCTGTTTGAGTAATTTCTAAGCACAAAAATACAAAATCGAAGGCAAACAGCAGTGTTTTGAACACGAGCAACTGGAAAGCAACTCTAAATTGCATTTTCAAGTTGAGAGATGAATTTCTCTTAATTATGTATCATTTTGCAGTCTTTTCGCGTAACTACGCTAAGAAAATTAGGCGAGTTTCACCACCCTATTTTACTTTGCCCCATTTGATGAGTAACCCTGCAACTTTACAGGAAGAGCTGAGTTAGATGATTTTTTTTTTAGTTTAGTGAAGATTCATCAAACGGCACTAAAGCTATCAGCAAAACAAAAAAAACGCTCTTCCTATGGAAACTCTGACTACACTGGCTCCAGCCCTTATCATTAGAAGTGCATCATAGAGTGCAAGGCTCTGTATTTCAATGCAGGACAGCTTCTTCATGATTAAGGTTAGAGCAACAAACTCCTGAGCCTATATAGATGCCACTAAGTTTACTATATGTTTAATATATATGTTTAATATATATAGGGAAAGGCGTATTGAAGAATGAGTAGGTGTATAAGTGTCTGAATGGATGATTTAGTTGGTTTGTGACTGACTCTATAAGTGAATGATTAAAAGTATCTTACTGAATGCATGGGTTAGTGAGTAAACTGTGTGAATGTCTGTATCCATCTGTTGGTGTGTAAGCGGCTGCATGGGTTTGCGAATAGCTACATGAGTGACTATATGGGTTATTGATTGGTTGTCTGAGTATCTGTATGGGTGTCTGAGTGTTTGTGTGGGTGGGGTGTGTGTGACTCTGTGTATAGATGTGTGAGTGGGTGATTCACTGGGTGCGTGGTTTCAAGAATGCATCTGTGATGGACTGTATGGGTGTGTTAGTGATTGAATGTGTAGCCCAGTGGTACATGTGTGAGTAACTACATATGTGAAAGGCAGTATACATGTGTGTTGGAGCATATAAATGGCTATAAGTGAGAGTGTGTGATTATGAGAGTGGCTGTTTGGATGAGCGTGTGCTTGTATCAGTGATTGTATAAGACGGTAAGAATGTGCTAGTATTTGTATGACTAATTGAGCTGGTGTGTGCATAACTGTTTAGGTGAGTAAATGGCAGTGTGATTAATTATTTGCATGACTGACTAGGTGTGTGATACCTCTATGGATGAGTGGCAGTGTGTGAGTGTCTATATAGGTGTATGAGTGCATATGATAGTTCTGTACTGAGTGACCATAAGTATGAGTGACTGTACGGTGAGTGAGTGAATGTGTGTGTAAACCTAAGAATCAGTGAGAGGGTATGTAGTTATTGGTGCTGGAGTGTCTATGGTTTTAGAATGGCAGTCTGTAATTTAGAGTGGATGTATCGAAGGTTATATTAGGGTGTAAGAAGATGCATCAATTTATCACATGGATGATGTCCTCAGTGATGTCATTTGAGATGTCATGAGTGATGTCATGAGTGATGTCACTGACCATGTTATGTGTGATGTAATATGTGATGTCATCAGAAGTGCATTGCGGGGGCGTGAGTTATAGTTAGCTGAACTAGCTATAATGGGGGAATTTCTATGGTTTTGTATGAGTGAAATTTCCAACTAACTACAACTCTCCCTAAAACCTATGTTTTTTTCAGTGAATTTCAAAGGCTTTTTAAATGCTAATTTCTAACTATAACATGCCTGAAACCTATGGATTTTTAAGTAAATTACAAAGGTTTTTTAAATGCTAGTTTCTAACAACACCGACAGAGGTAGGACATGTGACGATAGAAGAACAAATGCACAGAAAGAAGCAAAAGAAAAGCAGAAAGAAGCAACAGAAGTCCACAAAGACGAAGAAAAGTGCAGGAAGAAGCAAGACATCTGCAGAAAGAACCAACAGAGGAGCAGAAAGAGGCCTTGTTGCAAAATCATCCTGTGCCCACAACTTTTTCAGACTGGTACTGGTGGTAACTGACTCTGACTAACAAGGCCTAGAGCCAATGCTATGCTAAAAGACACTTAGAATACAGTGAAAACACCTACATATACTAGGGAACATTATCCATTTAGGGTACCCCTGTGATTAGCATGACCTCCTCTGTAAGGCCCTAGTACATAATAGGGGGGTTAAAACTACCTCTAAGTCAGAGGTGCAGAAATATGCTACTTTAACTAGTAGTCGTGTTTGCAGAGTGGTGGAGAAAGGGTGCTGGGCATCCAACCAACGCTCCGGAATTCCGCTGCGTAGGACTGACAGGAGGTACCAGAAGGTATTCTTGACCCCAAAACTCTCTCAGGACTAAATTGGACTCCATCCCCCATCCCATAGTCTGCCACGAGGCACGTTTGCAGAGTGGGAGAGAAAGGGGGCCATGGCCTCCGAAAACCTCTTAGCAATCCCCCTGTGTGGGACTTACTGGAGGTAACAAGAGGGGTAGTTGGCCCCCAAGGACATCCTTGGAAGCCAACTTCCCAAACTATTACCTCCAGTGAGTCCCACGCAGCAGCACTGGTAGGTACTCGTATCAGGCCATGCCCACTTTGCCCACCACTCTACAAATGCGCTCCCTGGCACCCTCTTAGATGGGTATTGAAATCCCCTTCACTGCTGGGGGTCCTTTAGGGGCCAACTAGCCTACCTTTTACCTCCAGTAAGCCCCTCGCAGTGGGATGGGTGAGAGGTAGACAAAGGCCATGCCTCCTTTCCCATCACTCTGCAAATGCGCCCCCTGGCATGTTGTAAGGTGGGGCATTAAGTCCCCTTGAATCCTGTGGGTCCCTGGGGTCCAACTAGCCCACCAGGTACCTCCAGTAAGCGCCACAGAGCTGAGATGCAGAGAGGTGTACAAAGGGGAGTGGCCTGGACCACCTCTCTCAAGGCAGGCCTGTGGCGCTTACTGGAGATACCTGGTGAGCTAGTTGACCCCCAGGGGCCCTCAGGATTGAAGGGGAATTAATTCCCCAACTTAAAACACGCCACAGGGGTGTTTGCACACATGTCACCTCAGGCCCGCCCACTCCCTTCGCCACTGGGAGATTAAGTCCCCTTGAATCCTGAGGGTCCCTGGGGTCCAACTAGCCCACTAGGTACCTCCAGTAAACGCCACAGAGCTCGGTTGCAGAGAGGTGTATAAAGGGGCGTGGCCTGGACCACCTCTCTGCAACGCAGCCCTGTGGCACTTACTGGAGGTACTTGGTGGGCTAGTTGGCACCCAGGGACCTCCAGTGTTTGAAGTGGAATTAATTCCCCTTCTTAAAACGCGCCACAGGGCGCGTTTGGAGAGTGTTGCTGGGAGGGGGCGGGGCCTCAGCGATGCCGGTCTTTTTTTATTTATTTTTATTTTCAAGAAGGGTAGCTGTGCTTCCTTTTCTATTTTATGGTCCCTGGGTACCCCATCCTCCAGGGCCTGACCCCTATTTTTTTTTTTTAATGGAAGGGGGCCGCGTGGCTCCCCTCCCAAGTACATATTCAGCCCCGGGGACCCCATCCCCCATGGCATGGCCAGTGTTTTTTTTTTATTTATTTGGAGGGGGGCTGTGTGGCCCCCCCCCTCAGGTCATTTATGGCCCCAGGGACCCCATCCCCTGGGGTCGGCCTTTGCGTGTTTTTTTTTTATTACTTTTATTATGGGGAGAGGGGCTGCATGGTTCCCCTCCCTGGCCAATTTCTCAGGAACTACTGAACGGGTTTACACTATTTAAAAAAAAGGTCTCTTTCTGAACCAAGGGCTACCTTTTTGCCAAATTTGGTGAAATACTGTTCAGCACTTCGGGCTGTAGCATGTATAAAGTTTCCTACGGGAATTAACATGGAGAAAGCACGTTTTGGGACCCCCCTTTTTTCTTGGCCCCCGCTTGCCGAAGTACCCCAAAACTTTCAGGATAGGAGCTGACCGGAGCACCTCATGAGTTTTTACATTTTTGCGAAGATGCGTCAGCCGGCGCTAAAGTTAGTGGGAATACAAAAAACGAGTTTCCTATGGAAACTAGGTCCTAACTATAACTACCTACTAGCGACCGTCAATAGGTAATATAGCTATATATATATTCACTGAAAAAACCATAGGTTTCAGGAACGTTATAGTTAGTTGGACATTTCACTCTTACAAAACCATAGAAATTCCGCCGTTATAGTTAGTTCAGCTAACTATAACTCGCGCCCCCGCAATGCACTGCTGATGACGTCACGTACTACATCATTCATGACATGGTCAGTGACATCACTCATGACATCACTGATGACATCTCAAATTACATCACTGATGACATCACTGATGACATCATCCAGTGAATGGGTTGTTTTCTGAAAATGAAATATGTTTTATATATGTATATCTGAAGGTTGATGGAAGAAGAAATGGGTATATAAGTGAATAAATGGCTGCTTTTTCACTGATGACATCTCCCAACATTTGAAAAGCCCCGGGGAGGTACTGGTCTCCGTTACATGTGGGGGGCCTAGAGCCCCCAACACAATTTTTTTTAAATAAAAAAGGAGCCCCAGGGAGGTGGCGGTGCCCGGGGCTGTGGGTGGGCCTCGAGCCCACCTCAGTTTATTATGAAAGCCCCGGAGAGGTGACGGTCCCCAGTGCAGTGTGGGGGGAATTGAGACCCCCATGCTTTTTTTTTTGCAGCCCCAGGGAGATGGTGGTCCCCGGGACTGCAGGAACCCCAGTGGGCCCCCGCAATTATTTTTTTGACAATGCCCCTGGGACCTGGCCCACCCGGGGACCTCATTTAAATGAAGCAACCTTTTTTTTAAATGGTGTAAATCCGTTCAGTAGTTCCTGAGAAATTCGAGGAAGAAAAAAATCAATTTCCCATAGGAAAATTTAGCCAAGGCTACAGCCCGAACTGCTGAACGGAATTACACCAAAGTTGCCAAAAGGGTCGTTTTTGGTTTAGAAAGCGACCATTTTTAAAATGGGTCAAATCCGTCAGTAGTTGCTGTGAAAATCAAAAAATAAAAATATCAATATCTAGGGGCGCGTTGGGTTCGTGAACCCTCCTGACCACGAGCTTCATTCTTATTGGCTGCCAACATTCCAAACCAGGAAGTGTTGGCAGCCATCTAGTGACTCGGTAGAAAAATGAAGAAAAGGGGGCAGGGTAGAAACACCCTGACCCCCTAGGCCTGCTCAGAGGGTCCCACAAGGACCCCCCAATTGTTTTTTTTAACGTATCAATGCACGCTGAGTGCGCAAATCCGGACAACATATTTTTTTTTTTATGAAGTGGGGGCTCCCCCACTTCATTTAAATGAGCCCCCAGGTGCGCCAGGTCCCAGGGGCAATTGTATAAATATACCGACACCTCCTCTGGGCTACTTAATTTAGGTGTGGGAGGGCACACGGCCCTCTCGCAGCCCCAGGTCCACCATCACTCGGGAGCTTTGAAAATAGAGGGAGGGGGATGCGCAGCCCCCCTCCTGGAGCACTTGATGGCCCTGGGGACCGTCACCTGCAATGTCCCGGGGTGTCCACCCCCCGGACACTGCTGTTTGCTATGACAGGGTGGGAGCATGGCTTCCACCCTGTGATAGCAAACCCTTGATTACGTGTTTTACTTTCTTACCTACACCGAGTGCAAAAACAAAATGAAAATGCTTTTTTTTGCATATATTAATCAGTGCAGTATAACTGGTTTATTTGCAGAACAGGTCGCTGCTCGAGCACAGCAGGTGATGTCACTGCTAGTGTTGCCTGTAATTAGTAGGTCCAGGGACTGCTCAGCTTGCTGTGACCCTGCCTGCTACAACACAGGCATTGTCTCCAGCCGTAATGCTGCCAATGCCGGTAAGTATGGCTGTGGTGCCTACTAGAACTCACGCACGCTCAGCAATTACCATGTTGGGGTGCAGTGCACAGATTCTACAGGTGACGCCATGGCACACAAAAGTTGTGTTGGGCCACAGCCTCATTGAGCACGTTGAGGATAGCAGCAATGCAGGGCTGCAGGATATGCTACTCTGGCTACACAGCAGGTGTAAAGTCCACACATTTATTCTTCCTCAAGAGCCCTCACTCCCAAGTTCCAAATGCTCTCTTGCAGCTTCCTTGCCTCAACTCCGTCATGAGCCAGCCCCCAGCTACAATTATCCAATTGTCCAATGGGAGGCTTAGGCACAGGCAGTGGCAGGGTGCATATTTATTTAACAATTAAGAGGAACCCCCTTCTATCCAAAGGAATATGGTAATATATCAAGGTATCACAAAACGTTATATCCTTTGGAGAAAATATCACCTATTCAATCAATCTGTTACACTCATTCATAGTCACTTATATCATCTGCATTCATTGGAAGTGAGATCATATATTCCTAATAGATAATCCTACCAACATCAGATGTAGAAAAGTACAAAATCAATTTATTGATACAAATTTGTTAAAATATACATATAGTCTAAAAGACAATTATGCATCTGATCATCTATATCTAACATACAACTGTGTCAAAATATTAATACAGGCCTAATTACATCTTATAAAGACCAATAATAAAAAATAAAATAAAAAGGAGAGAGAGTACATATCACAAGACACACTACCCTATGTCATCAGTGGCGTAAACATCCGTAAGAAAAGACTTTGCAGGGCTAGTGCCAGGTATTGTCCAATTTATAAAATACTTTTTGGTCTAGACACCTGACAGATTGTGTACTTTTCAGTAAAGCGTTGACGCGTTTCGATGGACTCCTATATCGTCATCTTTATCAAGACAAAGAATTTTGTAGACTCTCAACAGAATGTATAAGATAAGAAAATAATACACATGTAATAAATTGGAAACCTTCTATGGCAACGTTGAGTACTAATATGACCCTGAGCGTATGCTTCTCGGGCAGTAGGGATCAAAAGCTTCCGATTCCTTTACTGGGATTGCGTTGTATACTCTGCATCATTGTACAAGCAGGAGGATGGTTAGCTGAATCTAAAAGGATCCTTCGACCTGGTGATGGAAGGTGAAGATAGATTCTTCTGGTTAGGGCTGCTAATTAAAGAGGGCGTCACTCACTCTATCATTCCTGGCGTACAAGGTTGCTGGCCCACTCACTGATTCTGAAAATGGCCAGACGGTATCCTTACTGAGCAAAAGCGGATGATTATTGATGATCTCTATCCCTTTCGAATCGAATATCCTGATTCTGGTCCCCTTTGATAATTAGGGTTTGTGTGGTTCGACGCTCTTATGTGAAATCGTGGACCGCTTGTCTTACCCAATAAGTGGCAGGGTGCAGCAGACTCTGGGAATAGAATGCAAGACATAGTTTGTCGATGACTTCTTGGATTTGTGATCGGCGTGGTGATACACAATCATGCCTGCCTGGACAGGCTGATGCTGGCCTGTCTATGAACATTTACCAGCCAGTCACCATGCAATGTATGTTATTCTTTTTATTTTGAATTTGAACAATTAATATTGAGCCCACCACCTGCAGGGTCAGAAATTGTAGCCCCGTCCCTATGAAAGAAGTGCTGGTGCTGAGCATCTGAAAGCACCTGCTCAAATTAAGCACTGGTGAGAGGGAGGAAGACAGAGGGAGGGAGACAGAGGGACGGAAACAGAGGGCGACAGACAGAGGGAGACAGACAGTGGGATGGAGACAGACAGAGGAGGACAGAGGGAGGAGGGCGACAGAGGGAGGGAAACAGAGGGAGCGAGACAGACAGAGAGAGAAAGAGGGAGGTAGACAGACTGAGGGAGACAGATGGAGACAGACAGAGGGAGAGAGAGGGAGGGAGACAGAGGGGGAGAGAGGGAGGGAGACAAAGAGAGGGAGAAAGAGAGAGAGAGGGAGGGAGACAGAGAGAGACAGAGATAGAGACAGAGACAGACAGAGACAGGGACAGACAGAGACAAATAGAGGCAGAGACAGGGACAGGGGCAGAAAAGACAGACAGACTTACAGAGATGGAGAGGGAGACAGAGAGAGGGAGACAGGGACAGACAGACAGATAGAGGTAGAGACAGGGACAGACAGAGGCAGAGACTGAGACAGACAGAGACAGAGAGGCAGAGAGGGAGACGGAGAAGGAGAGGGAGACAGAGGGATAGAGAGAGAGAGGGAGGCAGAGGGTGACAAAGGGAGGGAGGCAGAGGGAGACAGTCAGGGGGAGTCAGAGGGAAGGAGAGGGAGACAGACAGAGGGAGGGAGACAGAGAGAGAGGGAGACAGAGAAGGAGGGAGACAGAGGGAGACAAACAGAGGGAGACAGAGGGAGAGGGAGACAGAGGGAGAGAGAGAATGAGAGGGAGAGTGACAGAGGGAGGGAGACAGAGGAACGGAGACAGAGGGAGGGAGACAGAGGGACAGAAACAGAGGGAGACAGAGAGCGGGAGACGAGAGCGGGAGACAGAGGGTGACAGACAGAGGGAGACAGACAGAGATAGACAGAGGGAGACAGACAGAGGGAGGAGGGCAACAGAGGAAGGGAGACAGAGGGAGCGAGACATACAGAGAGAGACAGAGGGAGGTAGACAGACAAAGGGAGACAGACGGAGACAGACAGAGGGAGAGAGAGGGAGGGAGACAGAGGGAGAGAGAGGGAGGGAGACAGACAGAGTGAGTGAGAACCGCCTGAACCTCGCTCGCTACACTGCCTTACTGTGTCCCAAAATGATGCATCTCCAAAAAGTGTGTCACCAACATGAAAAGTTTGGAAAGCTGTGGGTTATGGAGTTGTCAATAGAAATACCAAGAGATTTGACGGAGTTGGACAGGGGGAGTGAGCAGGTGAGTGTGATAAGGTCAGAGATCCAGGATTGAATGGGGAGAGGGTCATTTTTAGGTGAGAAGAGAATGATTTCGCTTTTATTAGGGTCAAGTTTGAGATGATTGGAATGGAACCAGGTTTGGATATTGGTGAGGGTGTTGTTCAGGTGTAAGATGTCAGCATGAGTTTTAATCTTGTGATAGATTTGGGTGTCATCGGCATAGAGGTGGTAGTTGATGCCTGCTTCTTTAGGAATGAGGGTGAGGGGTTCCATAAAGAGGCTAAAGAGGGAGGGAGAGAGAATAGATCCTTGGGGGACTCCAAGGAAGACAAGAGTGGGGTGAGAAAGACAGTTTTGAATTTTGATTTGCTGAATTCGGTGTTGTAGTTAGGTGACAAAATTATTTGTAGGCAGTACCATTAAGGCCGAAACGGGTCCTAAGCACATTAAGTAGGGCTGAATGGTTGAATGTATCAAACGCTGCGGAGAGATAAAGGAGGATAAGAAGGCATGTCTCACCATTATCAAGTGAGTGGTGGATGTCATTGTTGACATTAAGCATTGCCGGTTCGGTGCTACAGCCTTTCCTGAAGCCTGATTGAAAGGGGTCGAGTAGGTTGAAGTTTTCAATGTGTTTGTCTAGTTGTAGTAGGACACATTTTTCAAGGACCTTGAGAGAAGGGTATTGATGGGGCAGAGATTGTTTAGGTCATTGGGGTCAGCATTGGGGTCAGCATTGGGGTTTTTGATTATGGGAGAGATTTGTCCAAGTTGAAGGGAAGTGGGGACACCGCCAGTGGAGAGAGAGGGGTTGATTGTGGTCCAGTATGGGGTGATGATGTGTTTAAGGGCAGGGACAAGGTTAGAGGGTAAGGGGTCTTTTGTGTGAAAGGGCGGTTTAAGATCACCAATTACTTTAAGGTCTTCTAGCACAGTCACGGGGAGGAAGTTGAGCAAGGAGGCATTGTTCTTTAATTGTGAGTTAGGGGAGTTGATTTCCGGAGATGTGGTAGGGGATAGGTGTGGGGAGTGGTGGGGGGGTGAGGAAATAGGTGGGTGAGGAGAGTCGCTGGGGAGCGGTAAGATAGTGGGCGGAAGAGAGAGGGGGTCAACTGGTCAAGGGGATGTGGAGTAGGCATTAGAGGTGAGGACTGGTTTGCATTGGGAGCTGGAGGGGAGCTGTCTAGGCAGGAAGGATTGATCAATTTTGGCTATTTTTTCAGAGAAGAAGTGGGAAATTTCTTCACATCTGGCTGAGGAGGCACAGATTTGGAGGTGCCGGGGAAGTTTGGTTTCGAATGATTTTGAAGAGTTCCCCAGGTCTGTTTTTGGCACGATCAAGTTAAGTGCGGAAGAAGGATGCCTTTTCCTTGAAGATGTGTTTTTTTTACGTTTATCTAGCACGTCTGAGGAGTACAAGATGGGAGGAAGAGGGATGGTGTCTCCAGGTTCTTTCCGACAGTCTGAGTCACCGTCTTTCGTTATTAAGCTTGGTATTAAACCAAGAATTTGAGAGGGTGTTTCTTTGGTTTTTGAGTTTAGGCGGGGCCAATTGGTCAAGAATACTGGTGACAGTATTGTTAAAGTGTTCAGTGAGCTCATTAGCATTTTGTGAGGGGGGAATTAGAAGTTGATCTTGGAGTTTAGACTCAAGAACATCCTGGGAGATATGTTTTAGATTTCTGGTCAATTTCTTAGGTCTGTTAATTGGGGAGATTTGCAGTGGTAGCAATGGTGAACAGTATAAGGTGATGGTCAGACCAGTCAATGGGGAAGATATTGGTCAGGGAGGCCAGATCTTCGTTGAAAAGATTGGTCTCAAGGATGGCTCCTTTGGTGTGTGTCGGGGACAGGCATAGTAATTTGAGTTCATTTATCTCAAGTAGATTAGTGAGGAGGTAGATGGTGGGATCATCAGTATTGTTCCAATGGAGGTTAAGATCACCAAGAAAGAGTTTTTGACTTGGATAATGAGGATTTTGTCAGGAGCTCAGATAAGTCGTTGATGAAGGGCTGGCTGGCTCCCGGGGGGCGATAGATGTTGTGTAGACGAATTGCGTGGGAATTTTGAGTTGTCAATTCAGCTTCCAGGTATTCGCAGGAGGAGTAGCCAGAGTTATTGACAAGGGATAGTTGAAGTTAATTTTTAAAGATGATGGCTAGACCACCCCCAACGCTGTCAGGTCTATCTTTTCTAAGAATAGAGTATCCAGGGGGAAGAGTAGGTCAAGTATGCTCGTTGAGTGGTCATTGAGACAGATTTCTGTGAGGAATGCAATGTCAATGGATTCACTCAGGATAGTTTCCGAAATTTCCGTGGCATGTTGGACTGCAGAGCGACAGTTGACAAGCATACATGTAAGTGGTATGGGGTTGCAAATGGTGGGTGGGCAAGAGTGGATCAACGTGAGTTGGGGGGTAGTCGGGGGGAAGTGGGGGAGGAGGAATTCTATTCATCCCTAGGATAACAGGGATATGGGAGTAGGGGAGTGGATGATTGGTGGTTGGTAAACTAGGACGGTAGGAGTATAGAAATGTGGCCGTTATAGTGAGTAGAGCTAACTATCACTCGCGCCTCCGCAATGCACTGCTGATGATGTCACATATTACATCACTCATGACATGGTCAGTGACATCACTGATGACATCACTGATAACATCTCAAATGACATCACTGATGACATCATCCATTGATAATTGTATGCACCTCCTCATACCCTAATATAAGCTGGATGGGTTGGTGAGTAGCTACATGAGTATCTATATGGGTTATTTATTGGTTGCATGAGTATCTGCATGGGTGCCTGAGTGTTTGTGTGGGTGGTTGGGGGTGTGGCGTTATGCATAGATGTGTGAGTGGGTGATTCACTGGGTGTATGGGTTCAAGAGTGCATGTGGAAATAGCTGTATGGGTGGATGAGTGTGTGTATGAATGTGTTGGTGAGTGAATGGATGTGTCTCAGTGGTATATGTGTAAGTCTACATATGTGAAAGGCAGTATATGTGAGTGTTGGAGTATATAAATGACTACATGTGAGAGTGAGTGATTGTGAGAGTGGCTGTATGAATGAGTGTGTGCTTGTGTCAGTGATTGCATAAGAGAGTAAGTATATGTTAGTATCTGTATGAATAGGTGAGGTAGTGTATGTATAACTGTATAGATGAGTAAATGGCAGTGTTATCCATTCTTTACATGGCTGGCAAGGTGTGTGAATAACTCTATGGATGAGTGGCAGTGTGTGAGTGTCTGTATAGGTGTATGAGTGCATATGATAGTGCTGTATTGATGAGCGACTGCATGTGTGAGTGACTATGGGTGAATGAATGGATGTGTGTGTATACCTAGGAATCAGTCAGTGCGTATGTAGTAACTGGTATTGGTGTGTCCATAGTTTCAAAAATGGTAGGCTGTATTTTAGAGTTGGTCTATCAAAGATTATATTAGAGTGTGAGGAGGTGCATCAGATTTTGACGTGGATGATGTCATCCGTGATGTCATCAGGAATGTTATTTGAGATATCATCAGTGATGTCATCAGTGATGTCACTGACCATGTCATGAACGATGTAATATGTGACATTATCAGCAGTGCATTGAGGGGGCACGAGTTATAGTTAGCTGAACTAACGATAACGGGGGAATTTCCATGGTTTTGTACGAGTGAAATGTCCACCTAACTATAACGTCCCTGAAACCTATGGGTTTTTCAATGAATTTCTAAGGTTTTTTAAATGCTAATTTCTAACTATAATGTGCCTGAAACCATTGGTTTTTCAGTGAATTTCAAGTTTTTTTTAAATGCTAATTTCTAACTATGCCTACAAAGTTAGGACATGTGAAGAAAGAGGAAGAAAAGCGCAGCAAGAAGCAAGATAAATGCAGAAAGAGGCAACAGAAGTCCGAAAAAAACTTACCTCCAGGAAGCACCACAGAGCTGCGTTGTAGAGAGGTGGTCTGAGGCCACGCCCCTTTTTACACCTCTCTGCAAAGCAACTCTGTGGCACTTATTGGACGTACCTGGTGGGCTAGTTGGCCCTCAGGGACCCTCAGGATTCAAGGGGAATTAATCCCCCAACTTAAAACCAGCCAGGGGGCGCGTTTGCACAGTGGTGAAGGGAGGGGGCGGGACTGATGTGACGTGTCTACTTATCCAATCACTCCGCCAAAACCCAAGCACTTATAAATTCACCATGCACTCTGCTTGCAGTACTCTGATCATCCAGTCAGTACCCATGCTCTCATGCAATGACCCATGCACTAGTTCAAGCACTGCTACAATAGCCTGAACACTACCCATGCAGTCCAGCTATCACCCTGTCAGTACCCATACACTCCTTCAATCACCCAGCCAGCACCATGTACTTATCCAATCACTCTACCAAAACCCAAGCACTTATAAATTCACCATGCACTCTCCTTGCAGTACTCTAATCTTCCAGTAAGTACCCATGTACTCATGGGATGGCTCAGGCACTAACACATGCACTGCTACAATCCCCTAAGCACTTCCCATGCAGTCCTCTAACCACCTACACACTACTGATTCACTCCTCCAATTACCCAGGTAGAACCCATGCACTCCAGAAATCCCTCTGTCACTACCCATGCACTCCTCCAATCAGCCAGCCAGCACTATGTACTCATCCAATCACTCCACCAAAACCCAAGCAGTTATAACATCACCATGTACTGTCCTTGGACCACTCTAATCATCCAGTCACAACCATGTACTCATGCAATGACCCAGTCACTAACACATGCATTGCTGCAATCCATTGAGGACTACCTATGCAGTCCAGTAATCTACCTGGTACTACCTATGCAGTCCTCCAATCACCTAGCCAGTCCTATGTCCTTATCCAATCACTGTGCCAAAACCCAAGCACTTATAATTTCACCATGCACTCTCCTCGCAGTACTCTAATCATCCAGTCACTACCCATGTAGTCATGCAATGATCCAGGCACTAGCACATGCACTGCTACAATCCCTGTGTACTACCCATGCAGTCCTCTAACCACTTACACACTTCTCATTTGCTCCTTTAATTTTCCTGGTAGTATCCATGCAGTCCAGCAATCACCCTGTCACTCCCCGTCCCCGTGCACACCTCCAGTCACTCAGTCACTACTAAGTACTAATCCAAACACTCTGCCAATACCCAAGCACTTATAAATTCACTCAGGCACTTTCCTTGCAGTATTCTAATCTTTCAGTCAGTAGCTATGTACTCATGCAATGATCCAGACACTAACTGATCACTGTTACAATCCCATATGCCCCAACCATACTGTCCTCTACCCACTTACACACTTTTCATTTGCTCCTTCGATTCGCCAGGTAGTACCCATGCAGTCCCGCAATCACACTGTCACTCCGTCAACAAGAGGATCACGTTCAGACTCCTCACCCACGCACACAAGGCTCTCCACGACACGGGCCCAAATGACCTCAACAGCTGCCTCACATTCTACACACCCACCCGCCAGCTCCAATCCGCCAGCCTCGCCCTAGCCTCCGTCCCACGAATCCGCAAATCCACCGTCGGAGGAAGATCCTTCTCCTACCTGGCAGCCAAGACATGGAACTCCCTCCTCACTCACTTACGGCTGACCCTAGACCATCTCTCTTTCAGGAAACAACTCAAGACCTGGCTGTTCGAGCAGTAGCGACCCCCCCCCCCTCAGCGCCTTGAGACCCTACGGGTGAGTAGCACGCTTTACAAATTCTGTTGATTGATTAATTGATTGACTCCCTGTGCACTCCTCCAGCCACCCAAGCACTTATAAATTCACCACAGACTCTCTTTGCAGTACTCTAATTATCCACTCAGTACCCACGTACTCATGCAATGACCCAGTCACTAACACATGCACTGCTGCAATACCTTGAGGACTACCTGTTCAGTCCAGTAATCTCCCTGGTACTATCTATGCAGTCCTCCAATCCCCCAGCCTATCCTATGTGCTTATCCTATCACTGGGCCAAAACCCACGCCCTTAAAAAATCACCATTCACTCTCCTTGTAGCACTCTAATCATCCAGTCACTATTCATGCACTCATGCAATGACCAAGGCATTAACTCATGGCAAATATAGAGGAGATCAGTGCTTAATTTGTGCCGGTGCTTTCCGGGGCTAAGCACCGGCACTTATTTCTCAGGGCCGGGTCTACATGGGCCGATTACTGTAGTACAGTACAGTAAACAAAAGAAACACCCACCAGCTGTTTCAGCAAGTACGCAGCCTGAAACTCGCGTTTAAGCACTGTGAAAGTAATTTCACAGTGCAGCTGCCCATGTGTGAACCTGGAGTCAGGGTTGTATCATCACGGTGGTGGGTGCCTCATTTTACAATGCCCGTGTAATGCCCGTGTATTTCTGAAGGTCTGTCTGTTACGTTTTTTTGCCTGGGCGGGACACACAGCGCCAGAGACAAGCGAGGCAGAGTTGATTTGAAGGTCACTTCCTTGTGAATCACTCCCCCACCCCATGCTGGTCTGGAAGCTTTTTCTTCAAAGAGCAGGGGCTGGAGGAGGGGCCCACAGGATATTTGGCAGTTAGCCCACGTGAGAAGTAACAGGTGCAGCGTGCAGATCATGTTGTTAGCAATTCAGCATGGCGTGCATTGCTTTTGTCACCACTGTTGCCAAATCCCGATTCCCTACTCCTTGGAGCTGCAGTGTCTTTGTAGATTGGAGCGAGGCTGCAGCCCCAGCCCGCACGTCACCAGTGATAGGATTGACTGTCGGGAGAGCAGGACATCTGCATTAGGTATGTGATAATGGCAGCAGTAATGCTGTAAAGTGTAAACAGCGTGTTGAAATTTTGAGTTTGGTATGGAGGTGCCATCCGAAGATAGTCTAGCAATGCTCCTGGCCTCCCTGCACATTTAAAGAGAAGTTTGCGTTACAGAAGGAGATATGCAATTTCGTCTTGGGCTTTTTACATACGTTTCAATAAGGAATGTTACAATTTTGCAGTTAACAAAGATGCCCAGTCTCCCATGTCGAGTGCACATATTTTAACTGCATTATTACTGTATAGACAACAAACGCTTTAAAGGCAGCAACGGCCCCTAGAAGTGTCTGTCCAGACCTGCTCCCGTCTTTATTGCCCACTGCAATGAAGAGAGGCCGAGCGGGAAGATTAATCACAGCTGCTGGAAAGAGGAACATGGAGGGTTCATTTTTAGACTCTCAGCGCATTAACGGTATTAACCTTAAAAATTCTGTTTTCAGAGAGACAGTGTTCCTCTAAAGTTGCTAAAAGGGTTTAATGTGTGGTCATGCATATCTACGATTCTACAGATTGCTGTGTGTGCTTTAAGTCTTTCCATTTTCTTTATTTATGAGTGCAGGATGACTGGTGTGCCCGTTTGAATGCCCGTGAGCACTGTGCCTGTATGAGTGCAGGGTAAGTGCTGTGCAGCGTGACCTGTGTGCATGTATGAGTGTAGGATGACTGGTGTGCCTGTTTGAGTGCAGGGTGAGCACTGTGGCCTGTACGAGTGCAGGGTGAGCACTGTACCTGTTTGAGTGCAGGGTGAGCACTATGGCCTGTACGAGTGCAGGGAGCGCACTGTGCCTGTATGAGTGCAGGATGTGCGGTGTGCCTGTGTGAGTGCAGGGCGAGCGGTGTGCCTGTATGAGTGCAAGTAAGCAATGTGCCTGTATGAGTGTGGGGTGACTGGTGTGCCTGTATAAGTGCAGGGTGAGCGGTGTTCCTGTATGAGTACAGGGTGAGCAGTGTGCCTGTATGACTGCAGGGTGAGCAATGTACCTGTTTGAGTGCAGGGTGAGCACTGTGCCTGTACGAGTGCAGGGAGAGCACTGTGCCTGTACAAGTGCAGGGTGAGTTGTGTGCCTGTACGAGTACAGGGTGAGCGGTGTGCCTGTATGAGTACAGGATTAGCAGTGTTCCTGTATGAGTGCAGGGTGAGCGGTGTGCCTGTATGAGTGCAGGGTGAGCACTGTGCCTGTATGAGTGCAGGGTGAGCACTGTGCCTGTATGAGTGCAGGGTGAGCACTGCCTGTATGAGTGCAGGGTGAGCACTGCATATGAGTGCAGGGTGAGCACTGTGCCTGACGAGAGCTGGGTGAGCTGTGTGCTTGTATGAGTGCAGGATAAGCAGTGTTCCTGTATGAGTGTAGGGTGATCGGTGTACCTGTATGAGTGCAGGGTGAGCGGTGTTCCTGTATGAGTGCAGGGTGAGCACTGTGCCTGTATGAGTGCAGGGTGAGCACTGTGCCTGTATGAGTGCAGGGTGAGCACTGTGCCTGTATGAGTGCAGGGTGAGCACTGCCAGTATGAGTGCAGGGTGAGCCCTGCATATGAGTGCAGGGTGAGCACTGTGCCCGATGAGTGCTGGGTTGGGTGTGTGCATGTATGAGTGCAGGGTGAGCGGTGTTCCTGTATGAGTGCAGGGTGAGCGGTGTGCCTGTATGAGTGCAGGGTGAGCGGTGTTCCTGTATGAGTGCAGGGTGAGCGGTGTGCCTGCAGTACTGTGTGACTGTATGTGTGCAGGGTGAGAGGTGTGCCTGTATGAGTGCAGGGTGAGCGGTGTGTCTGTATGAGTGCAGGGTGAGCGGTGTGCCTGTATGAGTGCAGGGTGAGCGGTGTGCCTGTATGAGTGCAGGGTGAGCAGCGTGCCTGTATGAGTGCAGGGAGAGATGTGTGTGCCTGTAGGAGTGCAGGGTGAGTGGTCAAAACAGAAAACTGCACAGGTGGACAATTCTGACGTGGTTCTGTGAAGTTTGCAGACCTACATTATATTCCCTGTTAAGCTTAAGTCATCTGCACATTTGAACAGTGTAATTTTCAGATACAACAGTATTGCATACCATGCATATACAAAGGGTCCGCATTGTATACTAGTCTATAGACATACGTGTGACACTGCATTTTACACAAGCCTATGATATGTGCACATTTTGGAGACCTTATATATGCATATATTAAGAGGTTTCAGATGTCCATATTTGGCATATTACATGTGTGAATGATGTGCATAAATCAGTTTACACGTTGCGCATATTCCAGAGAGGTGCATAATGTGCATCTAGCAGAGTCCAATATATTCTTAATGTGGTAGATGCCTTCATAGTGGGCTTGTACCACTGAGCTCTACAGTGTCATATATCCTTTGGCAGCAAAATGTACTTATATCAGTGGTTGAATTCCCGAAGTTCTGAGAGCAAAATAATTGAGAAGTGTGTAAGGTGTGGCATTGTCTTTTACAAATAGTTTAGCAGTTTAGAATGTTATTTGAAAATCAAGCCTGGAGAGACACATAATGCAACAGAAGTAGAAGTAGTCATTTCAGCGTTACTTTAGAGTCAGGCCTTTCACCGTCAGAAAAAGTTCATTATCTTCAGTTCCAAAAGTCATAACATCCAGTCTCTTTTGTGGTTTTGCCTTGATTTTATTAAAGATGTCCTTCACAAGGAGCTTGGAAAACCCACGTGTTTCACATCAAACATTATATTACCAAGGTAGGAATTCAGACCAGGTATTACTTCTGGCTTTCAGCAGTGCCAGTTGAGGATGTGGGTGGAGCCAATAGAGTAAGTGGGTGGAGCCAGTGTGGAAGTGGGTGGAGCTGGGGGAGTGGGTGTGGCCTCCTACAAAATGTCAGCACCTGCACTTAATATTTTACAAATTAAGCACTGGAGGAGATCATGCTAATCACAGGGGTACCCCAACGCATAGTGTTCCCTATTTTATGTAAGTGTTTTCACTGTATTCTAAGTGTCTTTTAGCATAGCACTGGCTCTAGGCCTGGTTGGTCAGAGTCAGTTACCACCAGTACCCATCAGCAAAATGTTGGGGGCTCAGGAGGACTTTCTGCTCCTCTGTTGGTTCTTTCTTCACATCTCTTCTTCTTCCTGCACTTTTCTTCGTCTTTCTGGACTTCTGTTGCCTCTTTCTGCATTTGTCTTGCTTCACTCTGCGCTTTTCTTCACATGTCCTACCTTTGTATGCATAGTTAGAAATTAGTATTTAAAAAACCTTAGAAATTCACTGAAAAAAAGCATAGGTTTCAGGGATGTTATAGTTAGAAATTAACATTTAAAAAACCTTCCAAATTCACTGAAAAAAACTTAGGTTTCAGTGACGTTATAGTTAGAAATTAGCATATTTTTTTTTTTATCCTCATTTTGCGCATGATCGTATAAGGAGTACAGAGGGGAACTTTAAGACCTCCACTTTTAATTCCTTCACTCTTTTTATTTTCCTTGCTGTGCCGGCCACGAAGAGTATCCCTTTGGTGGATCTGTCTTGTTTTATCCTTCTATATCCTTTACCATATTCAATAATTCTTATCGATTGGGTGAGAGCTAGCCATCCAGGCTACTCGGCGGTAATTATTCCCGTCTGAATTATTGTCACCGCTTTAATCATCGGACATATCGGTTCTTAGTCAGGTTCCCTTGTTGTCTTACGTATTACTAGTATAGTAGTTTTCCCAAATCTCCCAGAAGTTAAATTTTTTGGAGGGTTTTCCTTTCCTATCTAGTTTATTTGTTGAAATTATAGAATTTAGCCAATCCTCATATAGAGGTGGTACTGGTTTAACCCAATTCAGACATATTTCTCTTCTTGCGAGAAGTATCAATACAAATAGCAGATTTTCTTGTTTTTTGGTCAGCCATTCATCACTTACATTAAACTTGGTACATATCCCAAAAATTAATGTTGTACTTACTTTTAGGTGGTTTCCCAATATCCGACATAGCATATTACCTACTTCCTGCCAGAAAATTTCCAATCGCGGGCAGCTTTGGAGCATATGTAGGTCATCCGCTTTTCCAAGCCCGCATTTAGGGCAAGACTTTATACTTGCTCCTTTGAATTTTGACAGTCTTTTGGGTGTCCAGTATGCCCTGTGCAGTGTGAATAATTGATTTCTTTTTAAACGTGCTGGTTTGATGATTGACCAGCATTTTTCACATGATTTCTGCCATAAATTTTGAAGTTCTGGCTCTATAATATCTTTTCTCCATATTGATTCCGATATTAAAAATTTTCTTCTCCTGCCGCAATTAGAGCCCAGTACCATTTTGAGATTTCTTTCTTTATTGGTGAGGTTTTAATAATCTCTTTCTCTATTTCTGTATTTCCTGTTTTGTTTTCCGTCAGAGAACCTACCCAACTTGTAAGTTGATAGTATTTGAATTTTGACAGAGTTCCGTTGATGATTTCTGTAAGATACTCCCAGGGTTTTATTGAGTTCTCTGTCATCAATTGGCCCCATTTGTCAATCCCTGCTGTTCTTAGTGGAGATGCTAGAGCATCTTTTAAGCATTCAGGAGTGCCTGGGGAATCCCATATGGGGGCCAAAGAGCTGTAATAAGGGATATTTAGGGTACTTCTCACTTGATACCAGAGTTTCACCGCGTTTTTTAGTACCTTTAATTTTATCTTTTTGAAGAATTTGGGGTGTCCGAATTTAAACAAGAAATGATCGGTTTTGTTTGTCAATATTTGGAGAAATTGGGGATATAGTTCATATTTTTTGGTAAGAGATCTCACATTTTTGAATTGGAAAGATCTACAGTATTCCACGAGATCTGGGCTAGCTATTCCTCCTTGTTCTTTTTTCCTTCTTATTTTAATCCAGGCAATCCCTGCTCCTTTTGAGGCCCAAATGAAGTTCGCTATTTCCCCCTGAATCTTCCTCAGATAGTCTCTTTTAAATTCCAGTGGAATAACATTAAAGAGGTAAGTGAATTTTGGGAGGATCGACATTTTTACCAAATTTGATCTTCCTATCATGTTTAGAGGTAACTTGTCCCAGACTTTGAGAAGTTTTTTGATCTCAAGTGAAATCTTATTAAGATTTAGTTGGGGGATTTTTTCGAGATCTTTCACTATAGTTATACCCAAATATTTTATTTTATCTTTTGTGTATGGGTTACTCTGTTGTGTATTCCAGCTCATTGACTCGGTTTTTGCTTCATTGGTCAAGTACCCAGCTACTTTCCCAAACTCTGTAATTGCCTTGTTTATTGCTGAGTAAGAACTTTGGAAATTTTCTGTAAAAATCATTAGATCGTCTGCGTAGAGTGCTACTTTTTTAACCCACACCTGATGTTTAAAGGGGATAATTAAATCGTTATTTCTGATTGTATCTGCCAGTGGTTCAATGTACATGTTGAATAGGAGGGGAGACACAGGACACCCTTGCCTCGTTCCCCTTTGTATCACTATGTTATTTGTATGATTCCCGTTAATTAGGATCTTCGCTCTTGGATTTCTGTAGATCTCAGTTATCAGATGACTAAAATTTTGACCAAGGTTATATTTGTCAATGACTCTGTTTAGAAAAGACCAATTGACCCGGTCAAAAGCTTTAGCAGCGTCAAAGGTTACTATCGTTAAGGGGATTTTTTCGCTAGTTGCTACATCTACTGCAGCAAAGAGCTCATGCGTGATTTCTGATATTTGCCTCCCTTTTATAAAACCTTTTTGATCCGGGTGTATCAGCTTTGGCATTACCAGGGCTAGTCTCCCTGCTATTATTTGTGTGAAGATTTTGTAGTCACAGTTTAGCAGGGATATGGGCCTATATGACTCACAAACTGTGTTTTTTTTCCCTGGTTTTAGAATAATGCTGATTATGGCATCGTTCCATGAGTCTGGGGTTTTACCCTTTTCCCTGTATATTTTGTTTAATAGTCTCGTTAATGGGGGAGCTACAGTTTCCCTCAAAGCTGAATAAAATTCATTTGGGAGGGCGTCTGGTCCAGCTGCTTTTCCTTTTTTCAATGCTTTCAAGGCCGTGTTTACTTCTTCCGTTGTTATTTCTGTATTTAGCTCTTCGCTTTCTGTTTGTGACAGCTTCGGTAGGTTTAGGGAATCAAGGTATTTTCCTATTTGATCCAATGAGGAGGAGGAATCTTCCTCATACAATTTGGCAAAGAAATTTTCAAATTCCTGTTTGATTACTGTTTCATCAGAAGTTACTCCTAGATTGTTGCTCTGTTGTATACTGGATATTTTATTTCTGGTTTGCTCCATTTTAGTTTTCCAGGCCAACAGTTTCCCGCAGCCCTCACCATACTCACCATCCCCGTCTGGTACATCGAGCCATGAAGCGGGCTAGTAACAACAACCGAGCAGCATTATTGGAACCTACCACTCCGAAAGCACCTCTGGAAAGGCTCACTTTTGTACACACTTTTGGTACACTATCCAATAGTATCAAGAAAGCGGTAAAGAAACGTTAGTCGATCTTGAATTCAGGACCCCACTCTATCCAACAGCCGTTGTTTTCCTTCAAGAGAGGACCCAATTTGAGAGACAGAATGGTTCACACTAGACCACCAGAGGAGACCCCTAGAGCAGTGGGCACCCTATGGGACTTGCCCCCAGTGTCTGGCCACCATCCATGTGGCACATGCCAATCATGTGCTCAAACGTCCAAAACTACAGAGATTGACATCGGGACGTCCAGACCTTGGAGACAAGTGAGGTTTACGAACTGTAACAGCGACAAATTAATTTATTTGATCACCTGCCCCTGCGGGCTTAGATACGTGGGGATGACCACTCGAAAGATCAAGGTGAGGCTATCTGAACACAGAAGTACCATCAACTGTAAGAGGCAGGCCACCAGGCTTACAACCCACTTCATTACCCTGAACCACTCACCCACGTCATTCAAATGGACGGTCCTGGAGAAACCGTTCATTCCGTCTCACGTCACCAATGTGAGCGACTTCCTGCATAAGAAAGAACAAAAATGGGTTTTGAAACTTGGCACTGACCGAACAGGGCTAAACGATGGCATACCCTGGTCCTCGTTCTGACACTATCACTGGTTCAACACTCTTTCTGATGACTTATATATGAGTGATCAATAAGATCTTTTTAATGTGGTAAATCCATCCTTTAGTCAGAAAATATGAACGTTTATAAGCTCAGTCTGAGCTTTGATTCCACATTTACTGTTCAGAAACACAGACAACACTCTATTGCATACTGAAGCTTTGATTGCACCTTCATCGCCAAGGCTAGGGCAGTTCACTTTCTAGCGCATATTGCAGGTCGGCGGCACCGCCGTTTATTTACTAAGTCTCACCATGACGACGCGGGGGATGCGTGTGATTGGCTGTATTCCTTTTTAGCATAACCATTCACAGCGTTCGAGACACTGCCGACGCATGACGCGGTGATTTTGCGCGTCACGTGACTGCCTCGGCCTATCAGAAACAGGGTAATAAGTATGTGGGTAAAACAGTCCGCCGGTACCTCCCCAGACGGCACAGATGCCGCGTTGGAGTACCGACGGACAGGTAAGTTTTCTTAAACGCTTCCAATGTTTACTTTCTCAAAGTAATGCGGCTGCAGCGCGTAACTCTCCTAGACGCATACACCACGCGGTCGTGCGGAAGGACGAGTTCGCGCTGTACCGCTACAGCTGAAAAGCTTGTCTCTGGGCATAATAACAACAACTGGCTTAAACTTTGGGTAGCTTAGAGCATTAAGAACGGCATTAACACCTTCCGTGGGCATATGCTCTTTAATACAATATACAATAACAACAGTCCCAGACTATGGGTTCCTCAGAACGGTATCTATACTTCTCGTGGGCACACGTTCTTTACCACGCAGTAACAACAGCGGTATTGCAATCATAGATCCAGGTGGGCACACTAATTGACTATAGTTTGTAGCGGATATGAAATCCTTTATATCGTTCTGCTCGCCATGCTAGTACATTATAAGCAACTGAATTCCCGCATGTACTAGCTACACGCTCAAGACAGTACTCAATGGCAATAAATTGACCTTGTGTTGGCACTTTCGGTGAGTGATTAAAGGGTTTGGATTTATTCACCTTTACAGAGCGGTGCTTCACCTATGTCCTGAGCCGCAGCCAGGTGGGGTGAGGTCTCTACTTCTCACAAATCAGGTAAGAAGTAGTCTGTGAAATTTGAAAAGTTTCAATTTCCATGATAATCGGTATGCACTAGTACAAACAGTGTGGTTGGTCGTATTCTTTTGATATGGACCTCACCAATGTTGATAATTACAAAAGGTGAAAAGGAAGGTTTATTGTGGACAGGTGGTGGGTGATATGCTCATGCCATGTATTTCTATTTCAGTCTACCATTGGTTGTGTGAGAAGACTCAGAACAAGCACACCTAGGAGGTCCAGGTGACACTTATATATCTAAGTTGTTCCAGTTATATTCTCTTTTACAAAAAAAACACTTTTACAAAAAAATACTTCTTCACATTATAGTGGGTTTTTTCTGTTTGCAGTAGCGGTATGTTTAGGTCCTGAAGAAAGCAAGGCCAATGGCCAATAATTGCTGAAACATGTCGACCACGTTCCACCACTAGACAGTTTATAAATATTCCCTGTCTTGGCTATTTTTAACATTGGTGCTGGGAGCTACACCCTATTAAAATTTCCGTTGCTCCTTAAACCAATTTTATTCACTTTTTCTATATTTTTTGGTATCACTTTGTTCTTTGCACTGCACACACTTTTTTACCCCGTCAGTTACATCACCAGCACATAGATTTCCAACTCTAAACGATCATGCACCGACCTACAGGAAGGTCAAGCCTGTCCTGTTAGAGATAAGATCGGGTGCAGTGTTGGTCCTCGGAGCCCCAAATGATGAAGGGCGGTTCCGGGTGGTGACTGATGGGTGCCAGGGACCAGACACTAACCTGACCTGGCTCCTGTAACTTCCAGTTATATGGCTAGTGGTAACAACTCACTACGACTGTCCTCAATAATTACCTGTAGAATTCCTGACCCTCTGATACTTCTTTGTGATAAGTGTTTATAGGGCGTGTATTCAGAGCAGGTCATTAAATTGCCCTCGGGTCCCCTTTAAGTGTATGTGTTGTAGTTGCTAGTTTACTGGCCTCCCACTTCATTTTCACTCTGTCTTCCAGACAGTCTGCCAATTTTACTTTTAATTCTTTTCTCTCCATCTCTAATGTATCTCTTTTTTCTGAGTTGTGTTCTGCGCTAATCAGCCCATCCAGTCGGCTTATAGATTCTTCCTTGTCTCTGATCTCTTGTTTCACAAGTTTTGATCTGTAAGCACCCAGGCTTATGAGTTTACCTGTGATGAGTGCTTTGTAAGTATCCCAAGATATTTGATCTGAGGTGCCTATTCTATTATCTTCAAAGAAATTGGTTGAAGTTATTCTCAATTCTTCCCTTATTTTTGGGTCCAGTAATAGAGTACGGTCTACTGTCCATCTCGGTTGAGATTTTATAATTGCTGTTTGTAGGGTTAGTTGTACCGCCGATTGATCGGAGAGATGTTCTGGTACATGATCAAGGGCTTTGATGTTATTGTGCAGATTTTTACTGATCAAAAAATAGTCTATTCTTGACTTGTGGCCTAATCTTTTATTGTGAAGAGTAAAGGGATGTTTCTTATTTCCTTTCTCTCGCCACATGTCAATCAGCTCTAGGTAATTTTTATAAATGCCTAACCATTCCCTCATTTTAGGTAAATTGGATTGTCTTCCTGGTGGGGATCTGTCTAGTTTAGGGTCCATAATAATATTGAAGTCACCTCCTAGTAATATTGGGTCAGTTGCTGATAAAAGTTCTGTATATAAATTTTGTAAGGGGTTTGGATCATCAGTGTTTGGACCATAGTATCCTACTATGTTGAAGGTATTGTCATTTATTTTTACTTTTGCTAGGGCCCATCTGCCCTTGTTGTCTCCTGCTTTGTGTATGACTTTTACATTGAGCGATTTTTTGAAGAGTATTGCGATCCCTTTGACGTTACAATTTTGGTTAGTACAAACATAGGTATCCACCCAGCTCAAGGATTTTATTATTTGCTCCCATTCAGCCTTTAGGAGATGAGTCTCTTGTAGTATGATTACTTCGTTAGCTACTGACTTTAAGTATTCAAAGATCCTCCTACATCTGCTTGGTGTTCTGAGTCCATTTACATTCCATGATAGAATTTTAAATTCTTTCGTTACTTTAGCCATGATTTTTTTTTCTTTTTTGCTGGTTATTTAGTTCCAATTCCAATTCCATTATTTCTTGTTGTTCCCTTGCATTCCTTCTTACTTTATTGCTGAGGATACATTTTTTCAATTTTTTCCCTAATTTACTCCCCACCCACAGTGGTTTTTTTATTTGATTTTGTATTTTTCTGTGTTCTTTTTTGCCCTCCCCGAGGAAGCTTCCTTTCTTTCTTTTGGGCGGTATTGTTCGCCCTTTTGAGCTCCATAGTTCGACTATTTGTTACGCTCCCTATTTTAAATTTCTGATGTGGTCCGTAGCTGTTCCTTTATTTGCTGTATAAAAATTTCCACTTCGCTTGGCTCTCTGATGTTATGCATTTTGTTCTACCACATGATTCTCAGGGCCGCGGGGAATCTCATCTGAACCGTGGCTCCTAGGGTTTTTAATTCTGCCATGAATTACCCTAGCTCCCACTGTCTATCCTGGGTGGCTTTCGACATATCTGAGCGAATCCTGAAGGTCCAATTATCTTTCTTTAGTGAACTGCTTTTTAAACCTTCACTTAGAATTCTTTCTTTTAATGTGTATGTTTTAAAGTTTATTAAGATTGTCCTTGGCGTCTTCTTGTCTCTGTTCTTTCTGAAAGGGTCTCGATGTACCCTTTGTATGTCCTCGCTCAGATTTATGTCTTTGGTCCAGGGGAAATACTCCTCAAGTAGAGAGATGGTAAATTTCTTTATGTCTTGTTCTTCCAGGTTTTCAGGCACATTCAGAATCCTTAGGTTGTTCTTTCTTGCTTGATTTTCTAGCGATTCTAATTTTTCTTGAGTGGCTCTGTCCGAGTCCCTTAATTTCCTGATCTCCATCTGTTTAGATTCTACTTTTTTGTTAAGGGACACCACCTCTGACTCCACGGCTGACACTCTATCCCCTAGAGCATTTAATTTTTGATCTAAAGTCTCGCAGACTTCTTGAATCTTGGCCTGGTTGGACTCAGATACCTTGAATTTCTCTCTCATCTCTTCCAAAAACTTCTCCATCAGGCTTTCCATGATTTTCCCTGTTTGTTCGAGATAGGTTTCTGAAGGGGGGTAATTAGAAGTATTTGTACCCGACTCGTTTGGGGCTAGCTGTATTTGAGTCTCTGGAGCTGCTGATCTGTCGCTTTGTGAGCTTATGCTGCCAAATGTTTCTGTACTCATTCTTGGGATTTTATCGATTTGACTCTCAAGTTGCTCCCCAGAATGGGATAATTGGGTAGGAGAGCTTTTTTCGGGTGCTCGAGGGGGTTGTTGCACTTTAAAAAAGGACCTCAGCGAGGGTGTGATTTTGAGTTTGTGTTCGGGTAAGGTCTTGACTTTATCTGCCCTAGGTTTGGGTTGCCGCTCTTGGTTAACAGAACCCCTCTTTTTTATTTTTGCTTGTTGTGGCTGAGTCACTTGTTTAGTTGATTGAGGGAAACTTTGTTTAGGAAACTGCCTATTCCTAAGGCAATAGCTCGATTTTATCCTGTTTCCTTCTTCGGGCTCTTGGCTTCCCTTTCGGTCCCTTTCCTCCTCTTTATTTCTTGTCTCTTTTGAGACTAAGTCTAGCACCTCTGATTCATCCTTGCTTTCACAATCTGCACCTTTTGGACCTTCTTTAGTCTCTGCATTCAAGGCACCCCCATGCTTACCCCCCTTACACCCTTCAATTAGATCAAGAGCAATGCCCCCCTGTCTTTTTTCTTTCCCTCGTACCTGGTTCATAGGGTTACAGCAGAAGCTTGAGTCGGTCCTCTCTTTATCACCAGGAGTCTTCGCGTTGCCTTGAACCCCCGGCTCAATCTGCCTGATTCCCAATGTAAAGTGTTGAAAATTGTCCGGGATATTTTCTCTCCGTCTAGTGACGCTGCCCAGCTTGCCCCGGAAACAATCCTGTTTAAACCCCTGCCACTGCCGAATTTGGTAAGAGCTCTGAAACCTCGACCACCCATTCCTGCCGCTGTCACTGCTGCTCTTCCCCCGGAAGAGGAAACTCACTCTGCCGTACACTTTCAGGCAGTCTCGCCGTGCACCCGAGGCCGCCGCCCACCTGTGCGGAAAATCAACAGACCTATCTCCGGCACTGATACTTCCAAGACCCGGTGAATCTTGATCTCTCATCCCCTGCTCTTGTATCACCAGGTCTTTCGAGATCCCAAGACTGCAGCCGCCGCAACCGCCGACGCCAAAGCTGAACACACACATGCGTGAGTAACTCCTTCAGATTTCTGTTTTCTCTGTGTGTGTTCGGTGCGTTCCGGAGTTCAGAGGGTCGCCGCGACCGCTATAATGTTCTTGTAGCTACGATTCCATTAGGAAAGGATTCTGATTTAGCTTAGGCTGATTTTTTTTCTTTCTATTGTGGAGACGAACTTTTGGAGCTCCCGACCGGACCTTCTAGCCGGCCGCCATCTTCCCCTTTCTATTGTGGAGACGAACTTTTGGAGCTCCCGACCGGACCTTCTAGCCGGCCGCCATCTTCCCCTAGAAATTAGCATTTAAAAAAAAAAAAACGAATGAAATCTTCAACTACCTATAACGTCCCTGAAACCGATGATTTTTTCTGTGAATTTCCAAGGTTTTTTGGGGTTTTTTTTTGTTTTTTTTCGAAATTAGCATTTAAAAAACCTTGGAAATTCACTGAAAAAATCATCGGTTTCAGGGACGTTATAGGTGGTTGAAGATTTCACTCGTACAAAACCAAAGAAATTTGTCCATTATAGTTAGTAGACCTAACTATAACTCACGTCCCGCAATGCACTGTTGATGACGTCACATATTACATCACTCCCGACATGCTCAGTGACATCACTGATGACATCACTGATAACATCACAAATGACATCACTGATGACATCATCCAGTGAATGTGTGTTTCTGTAAAGTGTGCCCTCATACTGAACTGAACTGAAGACTGGAGGGGTCAGTGGCCGGACTGGCTGCCAACAATCCTTGGTTGTGTCAAAGTTCGAAAAAATGGACCTCATGAGCTGGAGGTCGTCGAGAGTGCAGTGTTTGTCTCAGAATTTCAAATCAAAGGGAGTTCTTGGTTCTTTGTCAAAGGCAAGCAGGCCTCCCGGGTTCTTGGTGAACAGCTGCAGGACGAGATGACTTTGTTGCAGGGATAGGAGTCCGCAGGCAGGCCAGCAGGTTTCAGTCACAAGTCCTTTTGTACTTGCTCTTTGCAGCTCTTCGATGTCCTTTGTCTACCAGGTAGGCAGGATCTAAAGATCTGGGACCAGGGGTGCCACCTAAATACTGAATTTAGGGATGTCAGAGGGAGTGCCAGGCAGTAGCCAATGAGCTACCTAACGTTAGGGTGACTAAACCCTTGTATGACCACTTCAGTTGTATAACCCTGTCCCTGGTTGACTAATTCTCTACAAGACAAGATTGCGGAGTTGGAAAATTGGGGTCCACTTTGCCTGACCCACCTAAGGGGTGGTGCTGGCTGGATATGGGCCCACCTACTAATCTAAGTAGAGCAGAACAGGGTGGTTGGCCTCTTCCACTAGATGGAGACACCTTGGCTGCATTTCAAAGGCGTCATTGCCTTTGAAGCTTCATGCCTTAGAATGCCATTCTGGCCTGGGGTCTGTGTGAAGCACCTCAGCCCACAGCAGGCATTGTTTCTGGCTTGGATAGTCAAGGCTCTCACGGAAGGAGGTCAGAAACATGTCTGATGGTGGCCGGCTGTCTAAGACTAGTCAGAGATCACAGAAGTGCTCGGTAGGTTATCAGGGGGCACCTCTAAGGTTCCCTCTGTGTTCTTTTTTAAATAAATCCAACACTGGCATCAGTGTGGATTTATTAGGATGAGATGTTTGGTTCCAAACATCCCTGGGTACAGTGAAGCCATCATAGTGCTGGGGAACTCGTAATGATTGGTGTCCAGCCCATATACACTATGGCTTCCATGCTCACTTACAATATCCAAGAGATGACTTAGATATTGTAGGTTCATAAATGCTCAGGCAGATATGACCTACCATAGGGGTGTAAGCCCTGCAGTAGGGGTGACTCACCTATACCTCATGCCGTGTCTGTAGACATGCACACAGGGATATGTGCCATGTCCCCTCCTCAGTTCTCGCTGCACCAAGACACGCAACCTGCAATGGCAGTTCGCATGGCCCTCAAGTGGCACAATTTGTGCTGCAGCCCTAGTGGATCCTCTTAAGTACCCATGCCCTATGTACCAGGGGTACCATTTACTAGGGACTTACAGGGGTATCTGAAGTTGTGCCAATCGTGGTAAAGTTTTAGGGAAAGAACACTGGTACTAGGAACTTGTTTAGCAGAGACCCAGTACACCTCAGTCAAATCTACCACTCGCATTGAGAAAGCTGCAGCTCGAGTAGAAAATCTACTCAAGCAGCAGAAAGAAACAGCGCCCTCTGGTTGCCACGTAGTGCAGTCCCCACTGATTTTACAGCACAAGACAAGCTCTGGGCTTTAAAAATCAATCAGCCTGACGTACCCGAACTCCACCACTCACAGAACTTCGCAGAATCTCTCAGCGATTTTAGGTACCTCCTTAGAAATCCAGGGAGTGAAACTCCAGAAGTTCCGAAAACCCCATCAATAATTTTATGTATCAATTATTTGTGTTCTTAACTCATTTATCTTCTCCCCATTATAAACATCATAAAACAACTATGTATTTATCATATATTATGGCCCTGTAGAAAACATGCATATATTTCTTGGATTCTGATGCCATCCCCCGATGCCTGTTATCTGTAAGTAGAATTGATATGAAATACTGCTTGGCAGTCCTATTAAATGGGGAGCCACTCCTTGGCCTGTCTCTTTGGGTCCTTTGCCTACACCGGCTCCTAAGGTTAAGAACCTGTGTTTTTCCATCAATAGCAAGTTTCCTCTCGCTGGCCAGATCTCAGGAGTCACCTCGGCCAGCTTTGCGGTCCTCAGGTGGTTAAAGAAAATTCTTTGGTTAATTCCACCAGCTGCTCAGAGGACTGTCCTGCAGGCCCTGGTGATCTCCAGGCTTGATTACGGTAATGTACTGTATCTGGGTGCGGGCAAGACCTCTGTACATCGCATTCAGCTCATTCAGAATGCAGCAGCCCGCCAACTTTTTAGGTTGCCTCGATACGCCTCCACTTACCCTCTGCTCCATCAAATTCACTGGCTCAGGATCAGTAAGCATATCGAGTTTAAGGCCCTCTGCTACATGTTTAGAGCTTAGCCCGGCCTAGCCCCGTGCACATACTCAATCTTGTCAAGCCTTATCGACCCTCTAGCAACCTAAGATTGGCCAATCTCTCTCTTTTCTCAGTCTCCAGAGTTAGTCTGACTCGCATGGGAGGCCGCTTATTTTCCTTCCTGGGACCACAATTATGGAATTCCCTTCCGCTAGATCTCAGGAATTGTCAATATATGCTTGCTTTCTGAAAAAAGCTAAAGACCTTTCTGTTTAGTCAGGCCTAAGGCCAACTGAGCTCCACTCTTGTTTATTCAGCTTTCAGTGCCGGGAAACCCTGTTGGGTAGCAGCGCGCTTTATAAATCCTTTGAATAAATAAAGTAAATAAATGCTTTTAAAACTCTAATTAAAAAAGTAAATTTTTTCAGAAATCAAACCCACATAGAGTGCATTTATCTTCTGGTTCGATACTATGTGCCCCTTAAGTACGTATTAGGATTAAACTGATCCTCTACATTGACGCACATCTAATATTTGCAATGAATGCTGTCTAAGTATAGCAATTTCAGACTGTTTGTGGGGTTGCATATTATACACAAATGCTTATCTCCTCTAGCCCTCAGTACCTTAAATTATTTTGATCAACAATGTATTCATTAAAGGTAAAGCTAAATATTCTAATTCGAATCTGTGCCCATTGATAGTTGCAATTTCCAAGGTGACTAGCCCAAAATTAACATGCAGTATAAAAATACATAACAAGTAATATATGTAATATAGTCCTATAATGACATCTTGGTGCACCAGTAACATTTACAAACCATTCTGCCTCAAGGTTTGTGTTGTCAACAGAATCCCATTTTACTTGGTTATCTGTGGTGTAAACTGGCACACATGTGAGCATGTTTTAAAACTTTCAGAGCTATAGTAGCTATGGAAATGCAATGGTCTTTCTCTTTTGTGGATGTGTTTCATATTAGCATGACCCACCCAAAACCCTTCTTAAATTTGACTAAATCACTCTAATTTTGAAGTAATTATTCCTAATTTTCCCATCACTCCCCCCTGGTCCCTCCACATTAAAGGAGAATTGTATAGCTATGTGTATGTCAGAAGAGTCAAGTCAAGTCAGAAGATTTATATAGCGCGCTACATACCCGGAGGGTCTCAAGGCGCTTGAAGAAGGGTGGGGAGTTACTTGTCGAATTTCCAAGTTTTAAGTTGTTTTCTGAATGCTAGATGGTTCTGAGTGAGAGGAAGGTGAGTGGGGAGTGAGTTCCAGGTTTTAGCTGCGAGGTAGGAGAAGGATCTACCTCCCATGGTGGTTTTATTGATGCGAGGTACGGTAGCCAGGGCTTGGTTGGAGGATCGTAGCTGGCGGGAGGGGGTGTAGAAGGAAAGTCGTGTGTTGAGGCATTCGGGTCCAAGTTCGTAAAGTGCTTTGTGTGCGTGGGTTAGGAGGCGGAAAGTAATCCTCTTATTGACGGGGAGCCAGTGGAGGTTTTTCAGGTGACTAGAGATGTGGTATTTACGCGGGATGTCTAGTATGAGTCTGGCTGATGCGTTCTGGAGGCGTTGGAGTTTTTTCTGGAGTTTAGCTGTGATACCGGCGTATAGGGTGTTTCCGTAGTCCAGGCGGCTTGTAACCAGAGCATGGGTGACCGTTTTTCTGGTGTCGGTGGGGATCCAGCGAAATGTTTTTTTGAGCATGCGAAGAATGTTGAAGCAAGATGATGTAACGGCGTTGACTTGTCTGTTCATAGAGAGTGAGGAGTCCAGGATGACGCCCAGGTTCCGTGCGTGGTCCATCAGGATGGGTGCTTTTCCGAGGGCCTCTGGCCACCAAGAGTCGTCCCAGGTGGAGGGGGAGGTACCTAAGATAAGGACTTCAGTTTTGTCTGAGTTCAGTTTCAGACGGCTGTGCTTCATCCACTCGGCTACTTCTTTCATTCCTTCATGTAGGTTGGTTTTGGCGGTGTTAGGGTCTTTGGTGAGTGATAGGATCAGTTGAGTGTCATCCGCGTAGGAGATGATGTTGAGGTTGTGTTGGCGTGCGATGGCAGCGAGGGGGCTCATGTATACGTTGAAGAGGGTGGGACTGAGTGGGGACCCTTGGGGTACGCCGCAGATGACTTCAGTGGCCTCTGAGTTGAATGGTGGGAGGCGGACTCTCTGGGTTCTTCCGGTGAGGAACGAGGTGATCCATTCCAGTGCTTTTCCATGGATTCCGATGTTTCTGAGGCGCTGTAGAAGGCTGCTATGGCAGACTGTGTCGAAGGCTGCGGAGAGGTCGAGGAGGATGAGGGCGACTGTGTCTCCATTGTCCAGTAGAGTTCGAATGTCGTCAGTTGCTGCGATGAGGGCGGTCTCCGTGCTGTGTTTGGCTCGGAAGCCGGACTGTGAGGAGTCGAGGGATTTGTTGGTTTCGAGGAAGGCGGCGAGCTGGTTGTTGACAGCTTTCTCTATGACTTTGGCAGGGAATGGAAGGAGCGAGATGGGTCGGTAGTTTTTGAGTTCGGTGGGGTCAGCTGTGGGTTTTTTCAGAAGGGCGCTAAGTTCTGCATGTTTCCAGCTTTCCGGGAAGGTGGCGGAGTTGAGGGAGCAGTTGATGACGTCTCGGAGGTGTGGTGCTATGATTGAGTCTGCTTTGTTGAAGATGTGGTGAGGGCAAGGGCCTGTGGGGGATCCTGAGTGGATGGAGTTCATCAGGCGGATGGTGTCCTTACTGGAGATTGGGTTCCAGTCATTAAGGATGTTCAAGGGGGGTGAGGGTCCTGCAGAAGGTTGGGTGGGTTGGTCTCCGGGTCGGTTGTCGACGCTGTTGTGGATATCTGCGATTTTGTGGTGGAAGAACGAAGCTAGGGAGTCGCAGAGGGCTTGAGAGGGGGTGATGTCGTTGGAGTTGGCTGAGGGGTTGGTAAATTCTTTGATGATGTTGAATAATTCCTTGCTGTTGTGGGCGTTGTTGTCTAGTCGGTCTTTGAATGCGGTTTTCTTGGCAGAACGGATTAGTTGGTGGTGTATGCGGGTGGCGTTTTTGAAGGCGTCCCTAGTGCTGGTGTTTGGGTCTTTTTTCCAGGCCTTCTCGAGGGAGCGACAGAGTTTCTTCGATTTCTTAAGATCATCGTTGAACCAGGAGGCGTTTTTGCTGCCTAGTTTGATTTGACGTTTTTTCAGCGGTGCTAGGATGTCGGCGCTGTTGGATAGCCATTGGGTGAGGTTAATGGCTGCTTGGTCGGGGTTTGAGGAGTGGGCAGGGGGGTTTTGAAGAAGCGATGAGGAGATCTGGTCGATGGTGATTTTGTTCCAGTTTCTTCGCAGAGTAGGTTGAGGATGGTTGTGAGTTGTGGTCTTGTTGTAGATAAAGTGTACGCAGCTGTGGTCCGTCCAGTGGAGAGTAGTGGTGTGACTGAAGGAGACATGTTTACTGGAGGTGAAGATAGGGTCGAGTGTGTGACCTGCGATGTGGGTGGGTGTAGTGACAAGTTGTTTGAGTCCGAGGTTGGCGAGATTTTCCAAAAGGGAGGTGGTGTTGCTGTCATTGCTCTTTTCAAGGTGAAAGTTGAGGTCTCCCAGCAGAATGTATTCCTCGGAGGGGAGGGCGTGTGGGGTGATAAAGTCAGTGATAACGTCGCTGAATTGTGCGCGGGGTCCTGGAGGTCGGTAGAGGAGTATGCCTCTGAGTGTGGTCTTGGGGTCGGTGTGGATCTGGAAGTGAAGGTGCTCGGCGCTGGTAAGGTTGACGTCTGAGCTGGTTGAGATGCGGATGGAGTTCTTATGGACGATGGCGATGCCTCCTCCTGTTTGGTCGATGCGGTCCTTACGGATGATCTTGTATCCTTCCGGGATGGCAATGGTGATGTCTGGGGCTGATGAGGCGTTCATCCATGTTTCTGTTAGGAAGGCGACGTCGGGAGAAATGGTGTCTAGTAGGTTCCAGAGTTCGATGGCGTGTCTGTGGACTGAGCGGGTGTTGAGCAGGATGCATTTTAGGTGGTTGGAGTCAGATATCTGTTGTGTGCTCGTGGATGGGGGGTTTTTCTTGGTGCCGTCGAACTTGCAGGAGTAGCATGTGAAGGGTCCATGGGTGTGTCCGGGAGCGGCTTGGGCGCAGTTTGGGAGACGGCCGGGGTTAAGGGCTAGGAGGGTGGAGGCGTCGTATGTAATGCGGGAGGGACGGGCATTGCGTGGACCAGGGGGTCTGGCGCTGGGCGCGGTCCAGGCGTGGACGGGCGTAGACGGGCTTACCTTTGGCGCACCTTCAGCGCGGCCGTAGCGCGTGGACGCTGCACGTGGGTCCATCTGTCCATAAATGGATAGTGGGGGGGGCGGAGCGTGGGAGGGTCAGCTTGGGAGGCGGGAGCGGGGAGGAGACACGGGGACAGGTAAACAGCAAACAACAACAGCAAAATGGCGGTGGGGTAGCGAGATACTAAGCAGGGGCACAGTCGATCTAAAAATTGTCAAAATGCAGTACACGTGCAGTTAATAGAATAGTCAGTAAAGTTGCCACTAAGCAGGAGCACTGAGCAAGTTAATAAATTAACTTAATTCCGCTGAAAAACGATAGCAGGCAAATGCAGATTTAAATTAGTGAAGTAAAGTAAAACGATACCAGGCGCTATACAGGAGCGCTATGCACAAGTGAATATCAGGCGCTATGCAGCTGAGCTATCTCTGGAAGGCAGGGCTCGAGGAGGAGCGAGTGGGAGCGACCTCTGAGTGCGAGAGCCAGACGGTCACAGAGGCAGAGGGGGACGGGGTCTGCAAATCGATGCTAGTGTGTGGGAGGGTCAGCTTGGGAGGCGGGAGCGGGGAGGAGACACGGGGACAGGTAAACAGCAAACAACAACAGCAAAATGGCGGTGGGGTAGCGAGATACTAAGCAGGGGCACAGTCGATCTAAAAATTGTTAAAATGCAGTACACGCGCAGTTAATAGAATAGTCAGTAAAGTTGCCACTAAGCAGGAGCACTGAGCAAGTTAATAAATTAACTTAATTCCGCTGAAAAACGATAGCAGGCAAATGCAGATTTAAATTAGTGAAGTAAAGTAAAACGATACCAGGCGCTATACAGGAGCGCTATGCACAAGTGAATATCAGGCGCTATGCAGCTGAGCTATCTCTGGAAGGCAGGGCTCGAGGAGGAGCGAGTGGGAGCGACCTCTGAGTGGATATCTCAGTACAGAAAAATAGAAGAGGCAGAGGTCTCCAGCTGCAGGTTTGTGAATTTCATTTTGTAGTACGTAAGTAGTACTAATGTACATACTACAAAATGCAGTTTGTGAATCAGGCTCTTTGAGTTCAGTTTCAGATACGCTTCAATGCAGAGCAGAGATTAAAATGTAATCTAACAGAGGACCAATTGTTTGGCTCTCTCAGGGTCATAAGATTCATACATAATAAGTTGGAAATTTTCATTATCTCATCACTCAACATGTGTCTAAGTCTTATTATGTGAATGACTCAGTTCATTTGGTAGTAGAAGACAATAACACACAGCAGTGCGTCTACTATATGATATAATATAATATCACTACTAATGTGTGAATACCACTAATATAAAAAGAAGGTTCTTTTCACTAACGTGTGGAAGATAAGTAGGGCTCAAGTTTTGATATTTCTTTTTTGCTATTCATGTTTGTATTTCTCCATATTTATGTTTTTACTTATATTTTTCTCTGCTTGCCCATATTTATTTGGATTTTGCAAATAAAAATGGATACGTCACTACTATGTTTCCAGATATTTTAAGCTATAAATGTACACTCATATACAAATGCCTAATGATTTATTAGTTTGGGAGGATGAGAGTCCATCCCAAGTAATTCGTTTTCAAGCTTCTGTGCACAGGAGACCAAGTACCCCATTTTAGTACTTGACTCTCTCAGGGTATAGAGGCAGAACTGTCCAAGGCCTTCTCAGGAAAAGTGGTATGGACTCGTTCCACCGGCACACAACAAAGAACACCCAAAATATCATTGTCCAGTCAGTGCTTTTACCAATAATAAGGAATACTTTACTGTGCACAAGCTAGTCACTATTATGCACTAATTCACAGATATATACAAGATTACAAATGAAAATACATATGGGGATACTCTCTTAACAGTTCACATGCCTAGAAAGCCCTGAACCCTAAAACCACAATATCCTCCCACATTTGCTGGACATAATATAATGTGGGGTATTTATCAGCTGTCAGGCTGACAGGATTTCACCACATTAACAAGAGCAGAACTATGCATAATAATCCAATGCAACAGCATTAAAATCACTCAGAATGGTTTATTGTTTTTTGACAATCACAAATACATGTAATAGTATACTCCTAACTTTATAATTGTCAATAAAGCATTTCGATATACCATGTGCATAAATATTTTTTCCTACTTTGACACATGCTGCAAAGCAGCCCTAAAGCTTTAATAAAAAAGGTTCCTATTCCAGCAGCGGCTCCTCTGTTATGGTGGAGGAGCGTCACCTCTCCCCCCGCATGCAGATGCAAAACTAGCAAATTAAAATGATAATAAATCAAGTTTATAATCATTTTATTTTTCTTCAGAGGGCCGAGTCTTGGGGGAGGGGCTATGTGATGACGGCCAGGAAGAAGGCATGGTGGGCACATGCTGCAAGTGCACATGTTGTTTTGGACATCTGTCTTACGACAATCCAAACCGGCATGCGCACTGAGATGTCTCCAACCCGAGTTTCATGGCTGGGTTGAAGACAATAAAAGACACACAATTGATGGACGGAATGCAGAACAAATCAAAACATTCACCCCCAGTCAAGAGATCTGGGTTAAATCTATCATTCTTTTGCTCACCATGCCACCCCAGTTTAGACCTGACCATATGCAAATCAGTCTTGACCCTGTGCCTCATGGTAACAGTCTAGCAAGAACTGCCAAGCCAGGTCCTCCCTGGACCGGAAACAAGCATCCTAGAACCGGTTTCAGCCAGAATAGCGTGATTCCAGTGGCACAGTGAGCCCAGGACCCACGTCTGGGCATACCTGGCGCACTTAGGGCGAGAAAGCAAAAGGCAAAAAATTAATGGACGGAATGCAGAACAAATCAAAACATTCACCCCCAGTAAAGAGATCTGGAATAAATCAATCATTATTTTGCTCACCATGCCACCCCAGTTTAAACCTGGCCATCTGCAAATCAGTCTTGATCCTGTACCTCATGGGAATAGTCCAGCCCGAACTGCCAAGCCAGGTCCTCCCTGGACCTTAAACAAGCATCCTAGGACCGGTTTTGGGGTTTCACCCCTCTTCAGCCAAGATAGCTTGATTCCAGTGGCACAGTGACCACAGGACACACGTCTGGGCATACCTGGCGCACTTAGGGCGAGGAAGCATAAGACACACAATTGATGTACGGAATGCAGAACAAATCAAAACATTCACCCCCAGTCAAGAAATGTGAGTTAAATGCACCATGCCACCCCAGTTTAGACCTGGCCATATACAAATCAGTCTTGACCCTGTGCCTCATGGGAACAGTCCAGCCCGAAATGCCAAGCTAGGTCCTCCCTGGACCAGAAACAAGCATCCTAGGGTGGGTTTCGGGATTTCACCCCTCTTCAGCCAGGATAGCTTGATTCCAGTGGCACAGTGAGCCCAGGACCCACATCTGGGCATACCTGGAGCACTTAGGGCAAGAAAGCAAAAGACACACAATTGATGGACGGAATGCAGAACAAATCAAAATATATTCACCCCCAGGCAAGATATCTGGGTTAAATCCATCATTCTTTTGCTCATCATGCCACCCCAGTTTAGACCTGGCCATATGCAAATCAGTCTTGACCCTGTGCCTCATGGGAACAGCCCAGCCCGAACTGCCAAGCTAGATCCTCCCTGGACAGAAACACCTTTCTGACTGGTGTCCATTCCTTTGGTAATGGACCCTCCCTGGAAAGGTTCTTTAACCTCTTGCCTTCCCCAACTATCTCAGTACCAACCTCAAATGTGCTGAGCGGAACAACTGGGGTGTCCGTCCTTGTAGGGCTTGTCACATGCACAGACCACCACCTCCACAACTTGCCAGTATTCCTTTTCAGTGACTGTCCTTCACACATGCCGAAACATGAGGACACACATTAGTTGCTCTTCTCTGAAGGTGTCTCCAGCACCAGGGAGACAAAGCAAAAAAAGCACCACCCATCTCTTCCACAGCCATGGACACACTGCTCCGTAGATTATCACACAGCTAAACTGTCATGGGTTCAATAACAGCTTTGCAGGTGCAATCTTTATGGTCTGACATCGTTTCCTTCCACCACAGACTGGAAGATACTGAAACGAAGCTGAGAGACATGGATTCCCATCTGGATATATTACCAGGATGGTCATCAGAGATATGGGCCCTGAAATGCAAGTAACAGATTTAGAGTTCAATGGCAGGTGAGACAATATCCATCTCACTTGTGTTCCAGGTAGAATAGAAGGGACCAGAGGCCAGAGACCACAGGGTCAGATCTCGTGCCTGCTTCATCTCTCAGGCACCCCGACCTATCCTCACATGCCTCAGTACCATGGCATCAACAGGCACTAAGCATGGGCCGAAAATCCGTTCCGCTCGCGGATTTTGCGGATTTTCGGTAAATTCGCAATCCGCGAACGCTCGCAAATTTACCGAAAATCCGCAAATTCGCACGCAGCAGATTTTTTTTTCTTGGTGATACAATTTTGCGGGGTGCGGCGTAAGCTCGCAATTGCGAACATGTAGGTGCGGCGGGCAGCAACAATCTTGCACTCGCGAAATTACAAAATTTGCAATTCTGCACAAGAAATCCAATAGCAAGCAGCATAGACCTTCTGAAAATGATGATTTTTATCAGAATAACTCCTCAGGTTGACATTTGCCTGCACTTTTTTGGATTTGAGGCCTTTTGACTTTCTTTGGATCACTTTTGGATTAGAAATCAACTTTCACAAGTAAGTTTGTTTGGGGCATTACAGTTGCTGTTCTGCAGAAAAACGAGTTTTGCTAAACTGAAAGCACTCAGCAGGTGCAAAAGTTCAAATTCATCATTAGTAACCATTCCCTGTAGTGCTTCCTGACTGGGGCCCCTCCAGAGTTCAGTTGCTAGTTGCAACAATTGTATGACCCTACTCTGACCCTCACAGCCGGATCATAGAATAGATACAAGGAGGCCACAAAGGTCCTGGAAAAAAAATTGCACTGCAACGGAAAGCAAATTACAGATAAGGAAGCAGGTGCCAGACTGGAATTTTAAAACAGTGACACATTAATAAATCAACCCCAAATTAATTCATGTCAGTTGAAGCAGGGCAGGTGTGCTTGCTTTTTCCCCCCATAATCTACAGTGATGATGATGAAGCAGAGGGTGGCATTGATGTACCAGAGGGTGGCATGGGTGAAACAGAGGGTGGCAGTGTTGAAACAGAGGGTGCTGTGAACCTGTGATGATGAACCAGACGTAGAAACAACATAGTCGCGACCGTTGCGTGCCGACAAGTAAGTTCGCAATTGCGAACTGGTACAAAATCCTCGTGAACTGGCAGAAACCCTTGCGAACACTATAAAAACAAAAGAAAGATTTTGCGGATTGCGAGTTTGCAAATACGCAAATTCGTGAACGCCAGATTCGCAAAATTCGCCCATGCTTAACAGGCACGACCGATTATCTTAGCGGCAAGGCACGTAAACCCTACCAATTTAATAACCACCAAATCTTCCTGTTAGTAGGCTTCTGTCAGGACATGAACCATAAGTGGAAATAGTTTCTGAATCTGTCTCCAGAAATGGGATATATGCTCTGGTCTTATAGAGCCGGCTGTGATGCTTAACTCAATACTATAGCAGGAGCTGGGGGGATTGGAAAAAGTTTAGGATTCTTTAGACAAATCAGACATGGACACTCACGATTTCTGTACCTCTGATGAGATGTCCAGAGTGACTGCAGAAGGGCTGACATAGGACTGGCCAACCGATGACCAGGATATATGGCGTACACTGGAAAGAGTCACCCAAAACTGGGCAATGGGAGGGGGTTACATGCCACAAAAGGACAAGGAACACCGAGGGACAAATCTTGTTCCCCCCTGAAACCTCGATGGGAAGCTTGAACACTCCTGGGCCTGGCCCTCCTACCCCATACTAACTACTTGAGATCGACTAGCTGCAGCTTTTGCCTCTGAATAATTGCTTATGAGCACTTCTCCCCCCACTGTGATCTACATGTACAGGGCCGAGAACCAAACAAAGAGACCCCGAGAACTGTCCTCCTGGACCTTTGGACGGAAGACGTTTCCAACTCCTGCATTTGTAACTAATTTTTCCATATGTTTTGTTTTGCAAGTTATGACTTACTGAGCACATAGTTCGTAATTTGCTGCTTGCCAAGATTCACATTTACCAAAAAGGCTTGCGGTCACTGAAGGAACATGGGTCAGCACTTTGCGGGCTATCATTATCATGTAGGTAACAAATGGCTGGGGCCCACGGACAGAGATGGGCAGACTAGCTCTCGCCCTAGTTCTACAGATAGTTTTCCCTTCTCTTCTGAGCTGGGAAGGAGTCAGTTAATTCCATACGCTGACTCCAGACCCGCAGAGGTGTTGTTCTTTATCCGACCATTCACTGTTTTATTAACTTACATTTGACAGGGATCCACCCTGTTTCTCCCTTTTATTTATTTATTTATTTTATTTTATGCGTTTTTATATAGCGCTGACTTTGCCCGAAGGTGTATCGCACCTCCATGATGTGGAATTTGTCCAGGAAACACACTTGATAGATATATAGAACACACCACGCTATCAAGGGAATATGTGGGCCCAGTGATACATGCTAGCATGCAGGTGTATGACATCTTGTATCCCACCAGCCCCCTAGCCATAGGAAGGGCGGTGTCGATATTCTCCTTCATAAATCCCTAGCTGCTAACACACTTTGGACATGGAAAGAGCCACCCGGCCGATATGTCTTTGCTAAACTTAAAGTATGCCATGAGACATTGAGCATTGGCTTGATATATGCACCGGTAGGTGAGATATCTCACCCTCTTACCACCTTATCCAGGGTCCTCCATTCATTTGGAAAAACCAAACTTGTGATGGTGGGCAACTGGAACTTGCCCCTTGATCCTCACCTAGATAAATCTGGGAACACCTATGTTCGACGACCCTGAAATAGATTCATATGCTCAGATATCATCCACAAGCACGCCATGGAGCAACTACGGTGCCTGATTCACCCTCGAGATAAGGACTGCACTTTCAGGCCTTGTGTACATGATGCCAACTACCACAGACTTCTTCTTGATATCGGTGGTGCAAGTCAAGTCCAGTCAAGGCAAGCTTTATTCGATTAGTTAAAATCATAAAAGCATTTTCATTACATATATAAAAAGACAATTTGTGTGTTAAAAACAATTTCATATATAAAAAACAGTTATTACGTTTAAAAAGAACTTAAAAGGACAGTTTCATATATTTACATAGGGTAGAACATTTCGTCTGTAGATCTAATGGATAACAGTTATTAACACATATCAAGGAACATTTAGCTTCAGTTTTTTAGACTTAATACGCATAGCAGCAACCAAGAAACTTGCGACCCCAAATATTACTCTGACGCTGCTCAGGAGCTGTAGGTAACGGAGTGCGGGCCGGACTTGTGTAAAGCCTGCTTCTCTTAAAATAGGTAATAAAAACTGTTTCCTACATTCCTCATAGTGGCCACAGAACATAATAAAGTGCATCAGTGTTTGTTCAGAGAAATTATCACAGCTGCAGGGGATAGATGGATCTAATTTTCCCCATACTGGATAGTTCCCCAAGGAATACTGGATGATATTAAGTCTAAATCTCACAAGGAGGTTACGATGGAAGGGTCGGTCACAATATTCAGATAGGGTTCCAATTTGGGGGTAGTCTGTAGTATGTAATTAGCTCTAACTCCCGGTTTTTGGACCTCTACTTCCTCCCGTTCCATCTTCACACGTCCCAAAAAATTGATCTTAATGCACAGTACTTCACCCTTCTTAATGGTACTCGGGGCAAAATATAGTTCAGGCCTCCCCAATTTACAAAGAGTGTTTTTAATGTAGACCAACCATGGTATTTTATTGACTTTGTCTAGTGCCATACAGTCTTTAAGAATAGAATGGTTTAGGCTAATTTCAGAGTTCAGCCAGGTCTTGGCCCAGCAGGTCAGAGGAGCTAGCTGTAACTGGTGACTGATGAAACCAAGACCCAATTCTGTATGCACTGAAAGTACTGGGGTTGATTGGGGGACCACTAACAGGGATCTAAGGAACTTATTTTCCGCCACCTGGAGTTTGCCTTGTGGTAAATAACCCCATAGGGAAGCACCGTACTTTGCTATTGAAAGGCTTTTTGCCTTGTACACTGTCAATAGGGCTTCTACTGGGCGCGATCCCAGTCGTTTCGCAAAGCTCAGTAAAGCCGAAGTTGATCTTGTGACAGCTAAGCTATTGGCATTTAATTGTGGCCTTCAGGTGCCCCTTTCATCAAATATGAAACCCAAGTAGGTAAAAACCGGGACCCTGGAGATTTCTTCGCCGTTGCATAGAAACTTTCTTATCTTTACAGTTTTTGGGCGTTTCCCTGCAACCATAATGTTCGATTTTTTGTTATTTATATGTAAATCCAAGGAGGACATAAATACCCCAAAATCGTCCAAGAGTCTCTGCAGCCCTACCCCGGTGCGGGCCAGCAGTACCGTGTCATCCGCGTAGAGGAGTACCAGCACCATATACTCTCCCACTCGTGGGACATCAGGTGTGGACCCCTTCAAGGTTGATTCAAGGGAATTTATATATAATGTGAATAGGAGGGGTGCCAAGATGCACCCCTGCCTTACGCCTCGTTTCGATCTAAAAAAGCTAGTTGTTCCTCCCTCTTTATTGGTTCTAATAGAGGCACGCAGATCTTGATGCAGTGCCGCTAAATAGTTTACCAAAGACGGGTCTATCCCTATGTTAATTAAAATCGCCCAGAGTTTGGAGCGATTGACCAAATCAAAGGCCGATGATAGGTCCATAAATGCCATATATAACAGAACCTCCTTAGCCAAGGTGTATTTGCTAATTAACATGTGGAGGTTGAGGCATTGATCGAGAGTACCCCTTTTGGCCCTGAACCCGTATTGTAATTCAGAAAGGACCCTCCTCTCTTCCAGATGTTCACCGAGTCTCTGCAGAATGACTCTGCCCAAGATTTTAACGGCAGAGTCAATCAGAGAGATCGGCCTGTAGCAGGCAGGGTCAGTTCTTGAGCCTTTTTTAAATACGGGTATTATAGACGATGTAGCCCAGGACGAAGGAAACCCCGATGTAATTGTGGAGTTGAAAACATTTGTAAGAGTCTTGGTCCAGAACCCCAGGGGGTCCTGTAAAGGTCTGCGGGCACGCCGTCTGGGCCCAGTGCCTTATTTTTTGACATCTCTACAATAGCCCTTTGTACCTCTACCTCATTAAACCGCAAGAAGGGAGCTAAACAGTTGTCTGTCGGATCCGTCAATGATATATAATCCTCCACACTATTGTATATTTTGCTGAAATGCGCAACCCATGTCTCATCAGGGATCACAGAGTCCATCACCAGGTTGTTTGTATCAGCAAAATAGGGGTGGTTAATTACAGCCCAAAATTTAGAACTATCTCTGAGTACATCAATTGACATAAGATTTTCCCATGCTTAGTTTTTTATGCATTTTTTACGATTTGCCATGGCAAGTTTGTAATTTTTTCTAAGTACAGCCACTAGCTCCCGATTTCTTAGTTTTTGTTTTAATGCATACATTAGTTCTTTGTGAGCTTTTGAACACGTCTCATCAAACCACCTTGGTTGGTCTGGACTATCCCTCTTCTTGTTACACTTCAGGTCAAGTCTGACTTGAGCGGAGATGTTAGTAAAGGAGTTTATGACCTCTTTCCCATCCGCAAAGTTATCTAGGCATATTTCCATGTCCTCTTTTACTTTGTACTCTAACTTCTGCATAAAAGTGTCTGGGACCACCTTGGCCCAGTTAAGCCTCCTCCCCTGGTCTTTAGGGATAAGTTTGTCAAAATTACGTACCTCAGTTTCCCTCTGATTATGTGCATCCCCCCCCCCCCCTTGTGTAGGGACAGAATCAGGGGGTTATGGTCGCTGAATGCCGAAACTGCGACCTCAAAGGAGGAACCCGCATGTACTATGCCAGGGGAGACGAAGATATAATCAATTACTGTCTCTGCCTCTCTATCTATGAAAGTCGGGGCCCTTTCCTCCCCTCCACTACCCTCAAGTTCGTATAAGTTAATGTTTTCAAGGAGTTCTTTCAACAACTCACCTTGAGGCGAGTGTTCGAAGTGAGTGGAGATTACACCAGGAGGACCTATGTGGTGTTTAACCAGACAATCCCAGCCACAAGGGTGTATATTAAAGTCACCCATTAAAATTACGTAGAATAAAGCATTTTGTGATGACTTATAATCTTCTAAAAAGGATGCCAGTGTATTCAGGTATATATTTTGTGCATCCTTCACTGGCACATTATAAAATTTCAAAATTAAAATCTTGGGGTATTTAGGACGGGTCCATTCTAATCCTTGTAAGTTAGCTGAATTAATCCCCAAATTGGTGAATGAGCCTGAGAGTTTAAGTGAGATTAGGATACATAAGCCACCTTTAGGCCTCCCTCCCAGACCAGGGGTAGCCTTAACTTGGAAACTACAATAACCATCTAAATAAAACAGATCACTTGTGTCCCAAGTCTCTTGAAAAGCAATAATCTCATGCTGTGCCACGTAGTGTAACCATCTGTCATCTTTTACTTTCTTACTCAGCCCCGCCACATTCCAGCTGGTTATTTTATAGGAGGAGTGGGATAGTAGCCGCCTATTCTGCTCATTATTGGGAGTATTAACAGTATCAATGGGTAGTTGTCAATCGTTAATGTCCAGACTCGACAAGGCGGAGAATCTATTTGTTAGTGTTATTTCTGGATTCGGTCCGACACCAATCTTGTCGGTCGAGACTGTTTTTACTGCCCTCAAGGAGGCCTGTTGAGATTGATATGAATTACGTTTTGTGTTGTTAACATTCAGGATAGAACAGAGAATCTGTGGAACATTAGGCAAACATGCTTTGGGTTGTGGGTAAGAGGGTGGAGGATAAAAATAACCCAGAGGTAGTGGCCTAATACCTTGACCATCAAGCTCTGAGCCATCCCATAACAAAGTATCCACAATATTTTCTCTATTAAAATTAACAACCACGCAATCACCTGGAATGGTCTTTTTCCATTTCCCAACCCACTCAACCCTTCTGGCCGTAATAATGCGCAATGCAATGTCAATGCTCCTACTGCTAAACTGTGAACACCACCTTTTAGTTCTGTCCAGAAGTTCTTTCTCATTTTCCACAGCACCATTTTTGAGGGAAGGAATACCAGACAGAATTACCACTAAGGGAGCAGCTTGCGGGGGAAGATGTAATGTGGGTAATTTTGAGCTCCGGATATCAAGAGTGTGTCGATCTTTGCCTGGGGACCTTGTATGTGTAGCCTCAGCGGATAAGACTTGTCGTTGAACCCCCGGGGTTGACTTCGCCCTCTTTTCTTGATATCTAGATCTTTCTAAATTAGTCTGCATGTCATCACCCAGGTGGGGATCCATATCTATTTCCTGACTGGACACCCTAGTTTGATTTACACCTATGGCACTGCCTTCTTTGGGACCTGTAAGGTGAGCCCTAAGATCCTTCAAGAATTTATCAATATTTTCGCATTTCTTAACAATGTTTGCGACAAAAAGATTCAAAGAGTCCACTATGTCCTTTACAATGTTCACAAGTACAGGCTAAAAAAATGGGATTCAATTAATTCTTCCATCAACTCCATTACATTAGTTGGAAGGCTAGAGTTCGATGTTGTAGCCACACCTCCTTTGGTCTGATTAAGGGGTTTCTTCCTTTTACTACCTTTGCTAGTCACTTTTTCATTTTCAGCGTGTATCCTCGTCGCCCCCGAGCTGGCTCTCTGAGAAGTATCTGCGGAGACCGGGTTATCCGGGGCACCCTGATGCGGGTTAACTACTATAATGTCTGGTTCTAAGGGGATGGGGGATGCAGTACTAGATGATTTTACAACATTCAGAGTGGGCAGTGCGTCTGTGAGTAAATCAATTCCCAATTCCTTCTCTACGTTTGCAATTTGGTCATTTAGTGCCCCCACAGCAGAAGTTAAATATGAAATAATAGTCTCCGATTTACGGGGCACCTTGGCCTTCTTACCTTCCCCTTCTCTAGATGTTAGTTTGCGCTTCCCCATCCTGCAGCCTGCTGGCCCCTGATGGCCACAGATGGCCCGCCCTCTGCCCGGGCTCAGCCCGGCGCCGCCAGCGCGCGTCCCGCGACGTGGATGGATCCTCCGGTGTTTAAGCGCCTCCAGGCGCGCGAGATGCGTGGCAGTGGGCGGGACAGTCGCAGTGCTGCCTGGGAGCTGTGGTCTCCCCCACTGCGGCCGCGGGATATTTCTGGCGGCGGCAGGGAGCCCAACAGCGTCAGGGACCCAGGGACGACTGGCTGGTGCAGCGTTGGAGTGAGTCTGATGGCCCTGCTTTGATTCACGTTCTCCCCCGCTCCTAGAAGGAGCCTCCGGTGTTTAAGCGCCTCCGGGCGCGCGAGATGCGTGGCAGTGGGCGGGGCAGTAGCAGTGCTGCCTGGGAGCTGTGGTCTCCCCCACTGCGGCCGCGGGATATTACTGGCGGCGGCAGGGCGCCCAACAGCGTCAGGGACCCAGGGACGACTGGCTGGTGCAGCGTTGGAGTGAGTCTGATGGCCCGCTTTGATTCGCGTTCTCCCCTGCTCCTAGAAGGAGCCTCCGGTGTTTAAGCACCTCCGGGCGCGTGAGATGCGTGGCAGTGGGCGGGGCAGTCGCAGTGCTGCCTGGGAGCTGTGGTCTCCACCACTGCGGCCGCAGGATATTACTGGCGGCGGCAGGGAGCCCAACAGCGTCAGGGACCCAGGGACGACTGGCTGGTGCAGCGTTGGAGTGAGTCTGATGGCCCCGCTTTGATTCGCGTTCTCCCCCGCTCCTAGAAGGAGCCTCCGGCGTTTATGCGCTTCCGGGCGCGCGAGATGCGTGGCATTGGGCGGGGCAGTCGCAGTGCTGCCTGGGAGCTGTGGTCTCCCCCACTGCGGCCGCGGGATATTACTGGCGGCGGCAGGGAGGCCAACAGCGCCAGGGACCCAGGGACGACTGGCTGGTGCAGCGTTGGAGTGAGTCTGATGGCCCCGCTTTGATTCGCGTTCTCCCCCGATAGTTTATGCCTGCCTGCTGCTCTCTGCAACCCACAAAGAATCGGTGCTATCCTGCATCCCGGTGGAAACCACTATAATTCCAAATAGTACATCTGACCATTACATGATTGAACTGGACCTTAACCTATTGAAACCCCCCATTCCTACCTGCGCCAAAACTTTAGATTTTTATTTATTTATTTATTTATTTTATGCGTTTTTATACAGCACGGACTTTACCCGAAGGTGTCAGAGCGCTTCACAATAGGAACTTTAATGATACATGAGGAGAAAATTTCAAGTGAACAAATTACAAAAGCAAACGTTAAGTTACATGACGTAAAAGTGACAATTGTGAGCAAACAAAATACAAGAGGTAGCAAACGGTACATTACAGGAGGAAAAAAGTGACGTGTGCAAGTTACAAAGGCGTACAAAGTATAAGTAGAGGTATAATACTGCAATAAATGGCAGACACTCAAACACAAGAACAAACTTTACGTAGGCAATGGTGGCACCTGTGCAAGTATCTAAAGCAAACACAATGTAGGAGGTAGCAAACAGTGTGTTACAAGAGAAAAGTGACGTGTGCATGTTACAAAAGAGTACGAAACACAGGTAGAAGGATAATACTTCAATAAATGGCAGACACTCAAACACAAGAACAAACGTTACGTAGGCAATGCTGGCACTTGTGCAAGTATCTAAAGCAAACAAAATGTAGGAGGTAGCAAACAGTGTGTTACAAGAGAAAAGTGACGTGTGCATGTTACAAAAGAGTACCAAACATAGGTAGAAGGATAATACTTCAATAAATAGCACACACTCAAACACAAGAACAAACGTTACGTAGGCAATGCTGGCACTTGTGCAAGTATCTAAAGCAAACAAAATGTAGGAGGTAGCAAACAGTGTGTTACAAGAGAAAAGTGACGTGTGCATGTTACAGAAGAGTACCAGACACAGGAAGAAGGATAATACTTCAATAAATGGCAGACCACTCAACACCACTCAAACCACAAGAACACACTGGGAAGGCACTTCCATATTCATGGTGAATAGAATTTCCTATAATGGAGGGTCTTCCTTCAGATGATAGAGAGGACGAGAATTATATTTGGAAGTGTCTTTAAAGGAGGAGAACTTTGAGGTCAGTTTTGAAGGCCTTAGATGAGAACATGGATATGGTCTCTTTGGCTCAGACTCTGCGGGCAGCTGGGAATGCCTGCTTATGGGGCAACTTGATGGGAGATTCTGCAGCCTCCAAGAAGTGTTGTGAGGCCGAACACCATAGACTGACAACTTTTACACTGGGGCTTATTATGGCATAGAACTCGAATGTAGCGTTGTCGCTTCTTCGATAACTCCTCAGGGTGAAATATGACTCAAATACCATATACACTTTACAGGCGGAATCAGCACTTTTCAGGCTCAAACAAAGACACTATGAGAGGAGGGAAAAGGCTAGGAGGCACAATTCAAATAGGCTTACTCACACTGCACCATCCCTGTTATTAAAACAATCCAGAATGTGCTCCTCACCGACCCTCATGACATATTTCGGGAGTTCACAAATTTTTATGGGTGTTTCATGCATGACACCTCTAAAGCTGTAGTGGAGTTCCTGAGCAAACTTAAACTCCCAGCGCTTACTCGAGAACATGCAGTCACCCTTGGGTGGGATATTAGAAATTATGGAATAGCCCAAGTCATCGATGCAATGGCAACAATGAAGGAGCCAGGAGACAACGGGTTCCCCACCAAATTTGACAAATTTACCATATCATTAATAGTGCCGCTTTTGGGCAAATTATTCTGGGAAATTTCAGCTGACACTACACCTTTTCCCACATTTGACAGATATAGGATCTCATTGATACCCAAGCCTGGCAAAGACCCACTCTATTGCACCAACTGCAGGCCCATGTCTCTAATAAACTCAGATATGAAGATCCTGGCAAAAGTCTTGGCCGCACAGCTCACATCCTACATTTCCCTCTTAATGCACCCCTCATAGATTGAGCTTGTGCCTGGTCGCAAATCAGAAAACCACGCAAGGATGCTCTCCCACATCTTATGACAAGTCAGACATGACAAGGATGACAAGATTCTCATCTCACTTGATGCCCAAAAGACATTCTACTTCATGGAGTGGCTATGTTGATTTAGAGTCATGGACCATGTATGCCTGGGAACTCCATTTATTCAAAAAGCCCAAAGGTTGTACTTCTCCCCCACCACCTCAGTCACAAGTAAAGGCTTCTTCTCCCATTTCTTTGAAATAGGTCATGAGATGAAACAGGTATGTCCTCTGTCCCACCTATTATTCCTGTTAGCACTGAAACCACTGGCAGTAATAATATGAAACATGCACACTATACATGGGGTGCAAACTGCAGCAGGGGATGAAAAAGCCTTTCATTATGCAGACGACATCTTGGTTACATTGTCTGACCCATCGAACGCTATGCCAGCTCTCAGGAACATTATATAGTCTTTCTGTGAAGTCTATAGGCTACAAGATAAATTGGTGCAAATTCGAAGCCATGCCACTGACAAGTAGGACAACCAAGGCATCCTTAGGAACTGCACAGTTTGCCTGGCAAACCAGCTGTTGTAAATATCTTGGTGTGTACCCAAACACCAGACTCACTAGCGTTGTCAGCGATAATATTGCCTCAATAACTGGAAAGTCACCACAGAATTCGCAAACTGGTCCAAATTCCAAATGTCATTATGGGGCAAAGTGCAGATCATAAAAGAGAATGTACTGTCGCACTTAAGTTATGACTTTGGCATGTTTCCTCTAATGATCCTCCTTACCTTACTGCAGGAGATTGACTGCCTCCTTAGAAACTTAATGTAGAGCAGACACAAGCCACACCTCAAAGCTTCAAAGTTATATTCCAAAACCGCCACAGGGGGTCTACGACTACCACGTGGAGAATTGCATTGGCTGGCTTCCCAATCTGGTGAGTTAAAGTGGTTTGTTAAGTACCTGTCTGTAAGTTTCAAACCACACTCAGAACTACCACAGATTCCTGGTTCCTCCCCTCAGAATCTGCAAAGTGGAGCCCGTCCTTTGATTGTTTCCAGAGATCTAACTGTCTCCCTTCTGCTTTACTTAGGATGAGCCCTCCCAGGCCTGTTACAGTGTAAAAATATTTAGCATGTGCAGATCCTGTCCCCACCCTTTCCCCAGCCAGTAAGATCTATTCACTATCAAATGTCCCTATTGTGTGGGAAAGCCTTTGATATGACCGAATTAACACTACACCTGCTTGTGATCCCTGTTTATCACAAAATTGGTGAACTAAGCAGGTCTCTAGGCTGAACTATGTAAAAATTCTACTTTGGCGCAGATTTCACCCATTATAAACAATTCAGGAAAGCATAACCCTGTTTTGTGAAACATTACAAACTTATACTATGAATGTCCACTCACAATATAAGGCATGCACATGTCAGCACCAGTCCTCGAAGGGTCCCTCCTGTGCAGGCTACCTAACCTTGTTTACTAGACTGAGATGGACGGTAATCCCATTTGCTCAGCCGACACATGGGTGCACAAGTGTGCAGCCCCCCCACAGCCTCCTACTCTAGCTGTGCAGAACTGTGCAGAACTAGTTTTCCAGCAAGTACCATATAGATTTGCACAATAACATGAAAGCCTGTCACTGTAGCACAGAAATATCACATCTGCAGCAGTTTCAGCTTCATTGGGAAATCCTTTCTATGTTTTATTGCCGCAGAATGTTGTCTTTAAAAACACAGGTGATGAATTACATTTCTGTTTGCATTCATCTGTAAAAATATGTAAAACAGGAAACCAGGATCAGTAGTGATAAGTCATGTGCCTGTGAAATGTGTGATAGATTTGAATTTTATAAACAAAGGATTATTTCCATCCTTCACTCATTTAATTTCAAACTTTCTTTGAAATGATCCGGTAGGGAACACTGGAGCTATTGTTTACAATTCTAAAATGTTTTTTTGTTAATTGGTATTTGTAGCTGAACCCTTGCCCTCTACTGAACTTTCTATTTTATTTTGTATTTATATAGCTCTTCATGTCAGGGTATATGTGTGTGAAAGGCTGCTTCATACACTTGTTTCACAATTCCAGCTTTTATGATGAATTAGTAGTACTTAAAATTTGATCGGATTGCACTCCAACAGCTTTCCCTCATGGGCTTTCAGGCCTTTCATATTGCTTTGTTTTTTTTAAAAAGAAAATGATTATGCAAATGGTGTCTGGTTAAAGAGCAAACGTGTACACCATGGGGCCTAGTCAAAAACGGAACTTTTTAGAAAGTTTAATAGTACTCAGGCCTGGGGGTAGTTCGTGGAGTTTTGCTACGCGAAACTGGTTACAAAAAAACTCTGCCAACTTCAGACAGTGGTGGAATGCAGTGCGAACTGCAGTTTGTGCTGGTATTCCTGTCGCTAGGGTAGAAATTCTACATGAGCGCTCACGAACTTACCCTTTGCGATCGCAAACATATCGTTCGCAATTGCGAGGGGGGAAACACTCTGCTGCATATCACGAAGCTGAGTTTTCTGCACTCCGTGAGCTCCGCAGATTGCAGAATACTCTGCAAACACATTGAACAGAGCAAAGTTCTCCGCCCAGGCCTAGTAGTATTGCAATACTATGATTCAATTATACAATGCTATTCACAAACCTACGCTTAGAGCACTGCCCCCCATATATATTTCTGTGCATAGGTTTCAGTACCATTTGCAGAGCTCTCCATAAACCTAGTTATATAGATATATATGTTAGTGGTAAATGTGGAAGGAACCTGGTGGAATATGGAAAATAAGGAATACTTACTACTAAATGGAAAGGAATTGGGTTGGGGTAAGGAGAAGCTTAAGGAGGAGTAAGGAGTGGTTTAGATAAGGACATGCAAAAGCAAACATATACCCACAAAAAAGTATGTCCATTGCTATTCACAAACTGCACTTATAAAGTTACTACAGCAAACAAAATGACCTGAAAATAGGACATGTACTCAAGCACAACTTGGAGGAAGCCAAGAATAACAGATAGCCACTCAAGTGTACTGCAACATACTCCCATAGAACACAACAGAGGCACAGAAATAAAACAATACTTCATTATAAAAAATGTTATGTATTACCTACTGGCAGCCGCCAGTAGGTAGTTATAGTTAAGACCTTGTTTCTATTCAAAAAGCGTTTTCTCTTTTGACAATATCTTTGGCGCCATTTATGGAATCTTTGCGAAATTTTAAAAACTAAAGGTTCACTCAGGTCGGCTCCTGTCTTGAACGTTTCGGGGTGATTCGTCAAGCAGGAACCGAGAATAAAGGGGGGCCCAAAATGCGTTTTCCCCATGTTAATTTCCATAGTAACTTTACACACGGGTACAGCCCGAACTGCTGAACGGAATTACACCTAATTTGGCATAAAGGTAGCTCTTGGTTCAGAAAGCGACCTTTTTATTAAATGGTGTAAATCCGTTCAGTAGTTGCTGAGAAATTAAAAAATATCAAAATGTATATATCTGCGGGCCGAGGAGTGTTTGCAAACCCTCCCCGAGAACAAGCTTCATTTTGATTGGCTGCCAACACTCCAAACCAGAATGTGGTAGCAGCCATCTTGTGTCTCGGTAACTGAGTCACAAGAAAAAGGAGACAAAACATAAAAAAACAAGAAAAGGGGACAGGGTAGAACCCCCCTGACCCTCTAGGCCTGCTCAGGGGGTCCCACATGGACCCCCAGGGCCTCAAAAAGCATTTTCCTTTTTAAATTGTCCAATTTCACGCTGGGTGTGCGAAACCGTCTGGAAAAAAAATTACGTCCGGGGAACCGCGCTTCAGTTTCTATAATGCCTCGGGTGGGTAAGGTGCTGGGAATGTTTTATTGTTGTGTGGGTGCCCGTGGGGGCCCCTGCAGCCCTGGGGACCACCACCTCCCTGGGGCATTTCTGATAAGGAACGGGGCACGCAGCCTCCCTGCAGCCCCGGGGACCGCCACCTCCCCGGGGCTTAATACATTTTGTGCGCGGCCGTGTGACCCCGGCAGCCCCGGGGACCGCCACCTCCCCGGGCTTTTAATAAAATGCATGGGGGGAATCCTACCTCAACCAACACACACTATTACCATTTCTTTTTCACATTTTTAGCACTGCACTTCCCCAGTCACAACACTTTTTTTACCATTCACTAGCCCAGAGAAGTGGCCCACCATACCATTGTCTGCTCAGTTAAGATTCCTCATTACACCTAGGTCTCTTTGTTACTGAGCAATACATACCTATTTGGATGGTGTTGAAAATATCCCAAATGATGAAGGGCGGTACAGAGTGGTGACTGATGGGTGATTCTGACCATCGATCTAGTTTGTCAGTATACACCACTATTCACAGGTCAGCTTTAGGTGTTCCCTGTTCCTTGGTTGTACTTTAAACATTGTAAGTCCTCATTTCTCTGATAGACCCTCTGGCACCTTTTGGTTGTTTTCGCATGTCGTGAGGGACGTGTCCGGAGCTAGGTCTCTAAATATTCCCCTGGGTCCTACCTCACCTTAGTGTTTTTGTTGGGAATCCTACCTCCCCACACTGCCCCGGGGACTGCCTCCTCCCCGGGGCATTCAGAAACTGGGGGGGGTTGCGGGCCCCCAGAAGCCCCAGGGACCACCATGTACCCGGGGCTATAAGAAATAGTGAGTATGGGGGTATTTGAGCCCCCCACACTGCCCTGGGGACCACACCCTTCCAGGGCACGAAATATTTCAATACAGGAGTCCATTGCGGATCCCCGGTGTCCACCACTTTCTTGGGGCTGTGCATATGATGGGAGGGGGTCCATGCGACCCCTCTCGTGGATTTTTCTACAGCCCTGGGTACCGCCACCCCCCAGGGCCGGCTTCTGCAATGTCCCGGGGTGCCTACTACTGAGACACTGCAGTTTGCAATGACAGGAGCATGTTTGCAGCTCCCCTCGTCCAAAAGTAATTCCGGCTCCCGCAGGAGGCAGGGACCCGGCTGGGACCATGGGGCATTGGGGCTCCCCCTGCAGTCCCCAAAGTGGGGCCAGCCCCCAGGGCCAATAGTGGCCCAGGGAAGCGGGGCCATGCAGTCCCCCTTCCTATATTAATTAAATATGTTTTAATAAACAATAAGGCCAGGACCAGGGGGATGGGGTCCCCGGGGCCAAAATTGGCCACAGGAGGGGGGCTACACGGCCCCCCTCCTCTAATAAAACTTTTAAAAACTAGACACAGCCCCGGGGGAGGGGGTCCCTGGGGTTGAAAAGGGCCTCCTTCCCGATTTTTTATTTTTGTTTAAAAAATGGGTCAGGCTCTGGGGGATGGGGTCCCCAGGGCCCACAAAGTATTAAGAGACGGGGCCACACAGCCTCCCTTCTAATAAAGAAAAAACAATTAGAAGCCGGCATCTTGCTGGAAGCCTTGCTCCCTCCCTATACCAATATGCACGTTCTGTATTGGGGAATTACACCAACTAGCCCACCAGGTACCTCCAGCAAGCCCCACACAGTGAGATTGCCTAAAGGTGGTCCGAGGCCATGGCCCTTTTTACACCACTCTGCAAATGCTCCTTTTGGAGCACTGCTGCTGGGGCGATGTGGTTCTCTTTTGTCCTGAGGATCTCAGGACTGAAGTGGACTTCATCCCCCCGAGCAGCAGTGCACCAGGTGATGTGTTTGCAGAGTGGTGTAAAAAGGGGGCGTGGCCTTATACCACTCTCAACAATCCAGCTGTGTGGGGCTTACTGGAGGTAACAGGTTTGCTAGTTGGCCCCCAGGGACCCTCAGGAGACAAAGAGACTGCATCCCCCCACCAAGAGTGTGCCAGGACGTGTGTTTGCAGAGTGGTGAACAAAGGGGGCGTGGTCTTTGTCCAGGGCCGTGACCTGCTATGTGAAATTTAACAATGCTGCTATGTGGGACTTACTGGAGGTAATAGGAGGGGTAGTTTGCCCCCAAGGTTGCCCCGCGAGCCAACTACCTCTCCTGTTACCTCCAGTAAGTCCCACACAGTGGGATTGCTAAGAGGTCTTCGGAGGCCATGCCCCCCTTTCTCCACCACTTTGCACTCTGCTCTTGCTTCTTTCTCCACCTCTCTTGCAAATTTCTGCATCCCTCTTGTCTCTTTCTGTACCCCTCTTCCCACTTTCTGCACCCTCTCTTGCCTCTGTCTGCATCCCTGTTCCCTCTTTCTGCACCCCTTTTGCCTGTTTCTGCAACTTTCCTGCCTCTTTCTGCAGTTCTCTTGCCGCCTTCTGCACCTCTGTTGCTTTTTTCTGCACTTCTTTTGCCTCTTTCTGCACCTCTCTTGCTTCTTTCTGCACCCCTGTTGTCTCTGCGCTCGTCTTCCCTCTTTCTGCTCCTCTCTTGCTTCTTTCTGCATCCCTGTTCCCTCTTTCTGCACCTCTTTTGCCTGTTTCTGCAACTTACTTGCCTCTTTCTGTAGTTCTCTTGCTGCCTTCTGCACCTCTGTTGCTTTTTTCTGCACTTCTTTTGCCTCTTTCTGCACCTCTCTTGCTTCTTTCTGCCACCCTGTTGTCTCTGCGCTCGTCTTCCCTCTTTCTGCTCCTCTCTTGCTTCTTTTTGCATTTCTCTTGCTTCTTTCTGCACCTCTCTTACCTTTTTTGCATCCCTCTTGCCTCTTTCTGCAGTTCTCTTGCCATTTTCTGCACCTCTCTTGCCTCTTTCTGTACTTCTCTTCCCTCTTTCTGCACCTCTCTTGCTTCTTTTTGCACCTCTCTTGTCTCTTTCTGCACACACAGGCTACTTTTAAACTGACCTTAGGCTCAGCAGTAAACACATGCAAGTGCAGAAAAGGGCTTCTGGCTTCTAAACTGCCATGCCCTATGCTTGGGACTTAGAGGTAGTTTTAATCCTCATGCCCTATTATGTACTAGGGGTATGGGAAACAAGGCTACCCCGATATGTGAACTTAAATAGTATTCAGGTGCTCACATATAAGTAAAAAAGCATGAAGTGACAAAGTGAAGGTGAGTTAAAATCTTGACATCGCATTGACAAACAACGTCAACCCCATACAACAGGATCTCGTTACATTTTGTTTGGAGTTCCATTTTTCTTGTTGTCAATGTGAAGTTAGGATTTTAACTCACCCTCACTTTGTAACTTCACGCTTTTTTCACTTAGATGTGAGCACCTTAATATTATTTAAGTATTTTGAACTGTCTATGGTAATAAATACCTTACCTTATAAGAAATCTCTGCCCCTGTACATCATTAGATATTCCCTACGTGATTAAATATCATTGAAAACGTTTTTCCCGATAGTGTCCCCCTTTGGAAGCACCAAGTACATACATGGACCCTTAGGGCCACCTCTGAACCATTGTTTTTTCTAAACCTATTATGTACTTGGGTCTTACAGGGAGGTCATGGCAATCACAGAGGTACCCCAACCCATAGTGTACCCTAGTGTCTGTAGGTGTTCTCACTGTATTCTAAGTGTCTTTCAGAATAGCACTGGCTCCAGGACTGGTTAGGCAGAGCCCAGGGTCAGTCAGAGACAGTTACCACCAGTACCAGTAAGCAAAAAGTTGGGGGGTTCCCAGGGCACAGGATGACTTTGCAACAAGTCCTCTTTCTGCACCTCTGTTGGTTCTTTCTGCACCTTTCTTCCTTTTTCTGGACTTCTGTTGCCTCTTTCTGCATTTCTTTTGCTTCTGTCTGTGCCTTTCTTCCTCTTTCTGTACATGCCCTACGTCTGTAGGCATAGTTAAAAATTAGCATTTAAAAAAACCTTAGAAATTCACTGAAAAAAACATCGGTTTCGGGGATGTTATAGTTAGAAATTAGCATTTTAAAAAACTTTGAAATTCACAAAAAACCAAAGGTTTCAAGGACGTTATAGTTAGAAATTTGCATTTAAAAAACCTTAGAAATCCACTAAAAAAATCACAGATGTGTATACATTTTTTTTTTAGAAAAGCAATCATTATAAAAGGATGTTTAAAATTTGGTAAAACAATGTATAGTTTGGATGCATATACTCATTGAAAGCTTCTCCCAGGTAAAAGTCACTTTATACAATGGTTGTCTTATCCATTAATGCTGTTCGCGCATGGTAAAAAAAACACAGGTTTCAGTTAGGTTATAGTTAGTTGGACATTTCACTCGTACAAAACCAGAGAAATTTGGCTGTTATATTTAGTTGAGCTAACTATAACTTGCGCCCCCCCCCAATGCACTGCCGATGATGTCACATATTACATCACTTATGACATGGTCAGTGAGATCACTGATGACATCACTGATGACATCTCAAATGATATCACTGATGACATCATCCACGTGACCATCTGATACACCTCCTCACACCCTAATATAACCTTTATGCACCCCCTCCAAAATACAGACTACCATTTCGAAACCATAGACACACCAATACCAGATAGCAAATACCCACTCACTGATTAATGTCTACACACATATATACTCACCCATACAGTCACTCATACACTTAGTCACTCATCAATATATCCACTGATATATGCACTCATACACCTATTCAGAGAGCCACACACCACCATAGAGTTACTCACACACCTAGTCAGTCATAAAAAGAATCACTCAGACTCCCACTTACTCACCTATACAGTTATACACACACCACCTCACTTATTAATACAGATACTAACACATACTCATAACACATTACTCTCTTATACAATCACTAAAACAAGCACACACTCATCCGTACAGCCACTCTCACAATCACTCACTCTCACATATAGTCATGTATATAGTCCAAAACACATATGCTGCCTTTCACATATGTAGCTACTCACACATGTACCACTGAGACATCCATTCACTCATCAACACATCCATACACACAGTCACCCACCCATACAGCCGTTCACAGAAGCACTCTTGAACCCATACACCCAGTGCATCACCCACTCACACATCTATGCAAGTCACACCCACCCACACAGACACCCAGGCCCACATACAGATACTCAAACAACCAATCAATAACCCATATAGACAGTCATGTAGCTACTCATCAACTTATGCAGCTGCTTACACACCAACTGACAGACTGATACATCCATCCATCATCTCATTGTGTTTTCCTTGTTCACCCTAGGTTGGCAGGGTATGCCCAAACGTGGGTCCCTTGCTCACTTTGCCACTGGATTCAAGCTAGCCTGGCTGATGAAGGGTGTTACCCAGAAACCGGTCCAAGGGTGCTTGTTTCCAGTTCAGGGAAGATTTGGCTTGGCAATGCGGGCTGGAATGTTCCCATGAGGCACAGGGTCAAGGCTGATTTGCATATGGCTGGGTCTGAACTGAGGTGGCGAAGTGAGCTACAGAATGATGATGGATTCAACCCAGATCTGTGACTGGGGGTGAGTATCTGAAAGGTTTCAGCGCTCCATCCATCATCACTTGGTGTTTGATACAGACATTCACACAGTTTAGTCACTAACCCATGCATTCAGTAAGACACATTTAATCACTCACTTATACAGTCAGTCACGCACCTACTAAATCCTCCATTCAGACAGTCACACACCCACTCATTCTTCAATACATCTTGGCCTATATATATAAAAAACATATTTAAACTTTATAGAAACACACAGTCACTGAATGATGTCATCAGTGATGTCATTTGAGATGTAATGAGTGATGTCACTGACCATGTCATGAGTCATGTAATATGTGATGTCATCAGCAGTGCATTGCGGGGGCGAGAGTTATAGTTAGCTCAACTAACTAAAACGGCCGAATTTCTCTGGTTTTGTATGAGTGAAATATCCAACTAACTATTAACGTCCCTGAAACCTGTGTTTTTTTCAGTGAATTTCTAAGGTTTCTAAATGCTAATTTCTACCTATAATGTCCCTGAAACCTATGTTTTTTTCAGTGAATATTTAATAAATGATATTTGAATATAATGAGTCTACTGAGGGTACATTGGTAATACCTATTTTAAATAATAATAGGTTTAATTTCAATTAATATGTTTTGTTTATTTCATTATTTAGTAAACATTAGTTTAATGTGTTAATATCTTGTAACATTTTATTTTCTTACTTCCATGTTAATAATATTTATTTTCAATTTTTTAAATAATTATTAAACTTTTTTATTTTTCCTTTATTTTTTCAATAGGAAGCTCTCAGCTACTTCCCCTCATGTCAAAAGGTATGAGTACTTATGGGCTGATTACGATGTTGGCCAGACCGCAACCGGCGGCCTGTCCTTTGTGATCCGACCAATGTCTTTACATGCAGTACGACTGACACATTATTATGCGCCGGTCAGAGGCAGGGGGAGGAGGGACTGACCATACCTAGCCGAAGGGCTCAAGGAGCCCATCGGGACAGCGGGCAGAAAATAATCAACTACAATGAGGTAGTGTCTGCTCATAGGGATTACGATGAACGTTTCAGGCAGCCTTTCAGTGGCGGTCCGACCGCTGGATCACTGACTTAATATCGGCGGCCAAAATATAGACTACCAAAAATATCGTCGAGAAATTATCGACACCCATAATATCGATTCCTAATACCTAATCAACTAACAACTAAAATATTGAGTACAAAATATAGTCACTTACAAATATCGAAGGACAAAATATCGAAAGACAAAATATAGAAAGACATAGGGCTCCATTATGATGTCGGGCGGATCGCCACCGCCATGGTGGCGGTGGCGATCCGCCCGACAGAAATGCCCACCCGCCACCCTTTTCCCCCCCGCCACATTACAATGGCGGGGGGACCATAGCGGTGGCAAACACCGCCCGCCTTTTTTCCGCCCCGGTCGCCTTGCGGCCGGGGGCGGAAAAGGGTTCATATGGTGCCAGCCATATTTGCATGTGTGGCTATAGGTGCCTTTCCGCGGCGGTGATCCCGCCACGGAAAGGCAGGCGGTCGTTGCCATTGGGGGCCCCTGCGGGCCCCCATGTTGAAGGCCGAGGTGGGGGTGCACAGGGGGGTACCCCCCTTCATTTGCATATACAAAGCGGCAGGCACCGCGCGGTGCCTGCCGCTTTGCATATGCAAATGTGAAAATACATTTTTTGCATTGGGGCGGGCGGTGCAGAGTGCACCGCCCGCCACAATGCTACAACTACAGGATGTGCCCGCCACTGTGGCGGGCACATCCTAATAGCCCCCACGGGACCCCCGCCCTTATGGCGGGTGGTCCTAATCACCGGTAGGATGACGGGCGGACAAAGTCCGCCCGTCATCCTAATGGGCCCCATAATATCCTGAAACACTAAAATAAACAGTACTCAACTAAAATATCGACATCAAAAATATAGTCAGAACAAACATCGAAAATTAAAAAATATCAACTATGTTAAAATGTAACAAAATATATATTATTAAGAAATGCATATATATTTATACAATATATACACTCTACGATAAATATCTAACTTATAATACAAGTTATATAAACCACAAACAAACAAAACTACACTGTTACACTGTTTTAGCAATATTTAGTAACTTACTAGCACTTACTCTACACAAAATAACCCAATTAACAGAAAAAAATTCAAACCTGCCAATGAAAAGCTCCCATTCTTCATTAAACCAATCAAACACAACAACTAATCAAGAACACAGTAGAAAAGGAAAGACTTTCAAGCGTTACTTCCTACTTCTAACTCTAAAGAAGAAGGTGACACGCTGCCCAACTTTCTCCAGAAAGAAGTACCCTTCCTGAGAAAACATACACAAAGTAAGTTAACCTATTTTACATTTTTACCAAAATAAAAGGTTAAAAACTAATTTATTTGATCATATATTGTATCTTACATTTGTTGCACACTATTTATATCTCCTCTACAAACACCTCCAAAATACAGCACTAAACATTTCATATCTTTGTAAAAGAAATAAGTATTTTCTTGAGTTTCTAAAGTAACAAACAACGATTATGTGAAAGCAAAATTGTAAAGCAAATGTTATTTGTGTTCTACCTCCTTCACAGAACAGTTATACATACCCAAAAACGCTATTTTCAAATTAAAGAACAACAGAAATTAACAATGTAAGTATATATTTTTGTGATTGCTAAAACATACCATTTAAGTTTTTTAAATGCTAAATTGTAATGCATATTTTTTTCTTTACAATCTCCTTAACAGAAACTTAATGAAAAGCCAAAACATAATAGTTGCAAATACAGAACTCTACAAATTACCTAAGTAAGTATAGATGTTGAATATTAGAAACAGCTCAAATGCATTTTTGAAAACTAAATTATAATGCACATTTTATTCTTGTTCTATCTCCTAAACAGAAAATCTATACACACCCAAACCTACTCATTCAAAGTAAAGAACTCTACAATTTTCCCACGTAAGTATATATTTTAAATAATACAAAACAACACAAACTCCTTTCTTTAATGCTAAATTGTAATATATATTTTATTTTATTAATTTCTCATTAACAAAAAATGTATAAATACCCTAAACCTACTGCCTTGCAAAAATTTACTCTACAAATTTCCTAAGTAAGTATATATTTTGAATAATGGAAAAAAAAATAGTACATTTTTAAACACAAATTCTAATTCTCATTTTATGGTAATTCTATCTCCTCAACAGAAATTGTATACATCCCCCAAAGCCTACTCCTTCGAATTAAAAAAACTCTACAAAATATCAAAGTAAGTATATATTTTAAAAATTACCAAGACACACCTAATGTATTTTTCAAACAAAAATGTTAATGCATATATTTCTTTTTTACTATCTCCTTAACAGATAATTTATACATACTCTTAACCAACTCCTCAAAAATTAAGACAAACACAAAGTACCATAGTAAGTATCTATTTTTAAAAATGTAACTAATTAAAATGGTAACTGAATAACATTTTGCCTTCTAAAACAATATCAAAATTACATAAAAGAATACACTAACTAAATAAATAATATTTTTCTTCCACCAACAGAAAATACATCATCAAAATAAAAGTAAAAGCTGTATATACTGAACATTTGCACCAAAGATAAATAGTAAGTATAATACATTTTTAAAAAATGCTTTTACAAAATTATGAACATCATTTATACTTAAAATCTGTTTCTTTGTACTCTTTCATAGCACAACCAATACAAACATGACTGAAGGTGCAGTTTGTCATGTCTCAAAAAAAAACCTTTTACAATGTTATATGGAATATATCTATAATCAAGAAAGACAGACAGGATTCAAAGTATTTTCGAAATGCAGAAAATACTATTCCAATAAATGCTATGGCAGGGCTATAACAGAAGAAGCCAGAGTACTAAGTACAAGAGAACATAATCACCCCCCCAATATCACAGAAATATAAATAAGAAATGCGCTTGAAAGCATAAAAGAGGCAGGTACAAGCACTGACAAACCTACAACCCAAATATTAAAAGAGGAACTCTTAAAAGTTCCTCCGCACACCTCTGGACAACTACCCTCTATTGACTCCCTTAAAAAAATAATTCAAAGACAAAAAAGAGTAACCAGTACAAGTCTACCAAATCCTAAAACACTACAAGAAGTTGTCATACCCCCAGAATTGAGTATAACTCACAATAAAGACCAATTCTTGCTTTATGACAACAGAGACCCTACAAATAGAATTATAATGTTTGCTACTGGTAACAATATTAGAAAATTACAAGACTGCCACCACTGGGTGATGTATGGGACTTTTCAAAGATGCCCAAAACCATTTTACAAACTATACACCAAACATGGATTATACCATCATTCCAATATACCTTTCATATATTGCCTTTTGCCAAACAAACAACAGAACACCTAGATAGAGGTACTAAACACAATTAAACAGGAAACAAATAATGATTTTCCACAGATAATAATTATTGATTTCGAATTAGCCATGATTAATTCCATTCTAAAAACTTATCCACACACAGCAATACAAGGTTGTTATTATCATCTCAACCAAAGCATTTGGAGACACCTCCAAAAATCAAAATTAAGCATCCAATATGCTACAGATAGCACATTTTCTTACCAAGTGAAAAAATTAATTGCTCTAGCATATGTCCCTGTCACCGATGTAGCAGAACATTATAATACATTAATAGATAGCCCACACTACAAAAAAAAAATGAGGAAAAACTATCACCTCTCCTCGACTACTTTGAAGATACATAGGTGGGAAGGTTACACCGTTCAGGACACAGGCGCCAACCAAAATTTCACATTGCTTGGTGGAATGCATATTGAAGCACACTTAACCAAGAAGCAAGAACTAACAACTGCGTAGAAGGATGGCACAATGCCTTCCAGGCAACCAGTGGCAGAGGAAACATACTGTCCAAAAACTACTAGAAGCTTTACAAAAAGGACAGAGCTACCAAGAAGTATGCATACAGCAATCAAGAACTCAATTAAGACCTAAACTAACTAAACAAAGTAAACAAATGTTTAGACCAATTCAAAGTCAGGTAACCTTATATCCTTCTGCTAAAGGTCTAGACTATCTATATCTCATAGCTAAAAGCCTCCATTAAATTTAATACACACATAAAAATAATCAATATAGTACAATAAAATCATTTCAAAACCCATATTAACATTAATATATCATCTACAAAGAAACATAACTTTAATTTAACAAACAAAAGACACTAGGCATAAAACACTCCGTCACAACACTTCCGTTAAAAACAACGAACACCTAAAACATACCGAAACCACAACTAAATCATTACACTAATACTAAACACATCCCAACTACAGTCAAACATTAGTAATCTCTAACAAATATTACTTAAAAATAATCTTACCTTTCCCAACGCGACGCACCATCCAACCGCGAGCTTCTCCACTCCTGAATAAAGCACAATAACATTACGCGGTTAGAAAGTAGTCCCTGCAAAACTAAAACATTAACTTAAACATATTAAATACAAAGTTATACAAAATATAAAACATAATAGTAGACTCTAAAATCAGAAATATTTTTGTGTGCCTTTACAAATTACTATATGTTTAATTATCTTTTGTAAATTAATAATAATAAATAATAATGTATTACTAATTGGTATTAATACTTTGTTTAATCTGTGAAAATGCCCCCAAAAAAATATGACAAATTACATATCTATGTATATATAATTTACATTTTTATTTAACATTAAAAAATGACTATATAACAATTACAAATTTGTAAATTAATAATACTCATTAAGAAAAGTATTAATAATTATTATTAATAATATATTTGATATGTATAACTTTTAAAACAATACATATAAACGTTACACTTCAATATATATATTTGTCGAACTTTTTTGTTATTTTAAAAATTACTGTACAAATAATGTACCTTTCTATATTAATAATAACAATTAATATCTAATATTAATTATTAATATTAATACTTTTTATAATGTGTATACATATTGGAAAATTGATATCAAGCATTATACCCGACTGTGTGCATACAATTGATTTTTCTGACTGTAAAAAATATTACAATTAACTAACATTTGTAAATTAATAATAATAATTTAAAACAAAATTATTATCATTATTAATACGTTCTATATATGTTAATGTTTATAATATATATGAAAGAGGAAAATATTCTAAATGTACTTGTTTTTCATTTTTGTTCATATAATAATAAAAATATATAATTAATAAAATTAATATATTATATATTAATAATATTAATTAAATATTTAAAGAAAAACATAAAGAAATATATGTAACACTGTTAATGACTGTTTTGCAAAATTATAAATGTTAAGAAATCTGTGAAATTCAAACTAAACTGTATGTATATTTAGAAAATGCAATGTAATAAAATGATATTGTATTTGAGAAAACAAACATTTATGAATAGAAATTAAAACTTTTTTTCGAAAAAACTTTAACATAAACAAAACATTCTTTCATTATCCTATGTACCATCACGAATATAAATAAATCATGTAAATAAAAAAAATGAAACTAAGTTTTTTTTTATCAAACAATAAAAAAAACAATTAAATTGTGATCTCTCTTTTCATACCTATGTATTTAAATGTTATATTATATTTTCAAACTTTCTAAATGCATTTTTGATTTACCAACACAAATGTTTTATAAATATTTTGCTCATTGAAACATAAAAATCAAAAAACTAACAATTCCAACTAAAAACTACTGAAAAAATGCTGGACACTGACCAAATACAATGTACTATTCCAACTCCAGTCAGGTCAAACTCAGAGAAGGTGCTGAACAGTGACCCAATATAATTTACTATTCAAACTCCAGTCATATGAAAATTAGGGAAGATGCTGGACACTGACCAAATACAATTTACTATTCCAACTCCAGTCACGTAAAACTCAGGGAAGGTGCTGGACACTGACCCAACATAATTTACTATTCCAACTCCAGTCAAGTGAAAATCAGGGAAGGTGCTGGACACTGACCCAATATAGTTTACTATTCCAACTCCAGTCAGGTGAAAGTCAGGGAAGGTACTGGACACTGAGCCATCATAATTTACTATTACAACTCCAGTCAAGTGAAAGTCAGGGAAGGTACTGGACACTGACCCAATATAATTTACTATTCCAACTCCAGTCAGGTGAAAATCAGGAAAGGTGCTGGACACTGACCAAATACTATTTACTATTCCAACTCCAGTCAGGTCAAACTCAGAGAAGGTGCTGGACACTGAGCCTACATAATTTACTATTACAACTAAAGTCAAATGAAAGTCAGGGAAGGTACTGGACACTGACCCAATATAATTTACTATTCAAACTCCAGTCATATGAAAATTAGGGAAGGTGCTGGACACTGACCAAATACAATTTACTGTTCCATCTCCAGTCAAGTAAAACTCAGGGAAGGTGCTGGACAGTGACCCAATATAATTTAATATTCCAACTCCAGTCAAGTGAAAGTCAGAGAAGGTGCTGGACACGACCCCACATAATTTACTATTCCAACTCCAGTCAGGTAAAAGTCAGGGAAGGTGCTGGACACTGAGCCAACATAATTTACTATTCCAACTCCAGTCAAGTGAAAGTCAGGGAAGGTACTGGACACTGACCCAATATAATTTACTATTCCAACTCCAGTCAGGTGAAATTCAGGGAAGGTGCTGGACACTGACCAAATACAATTTACTATTCCAACTCCAGTCAGGTCAAACTCAGAGAAGGTGCTGGACACTGAGCCAACATAATTAAATATTCCAACTCCAGTCAATTGAAAGTCAAGGAAGGTAGTGGACACTGACCCAATATAATCTACTATTCAAACTCCAGTCATATGAAAATTAGGGAAGGTGCTGGACACTGACCAAATACAATTTACTATTCCAACTCCAGTCAAGTGAAACTCAGAGAAGGTGCTGGACAGTGACCCAATATAATTTACTATTCCAACTCCAGTCAGGTGAAAATCAGGGAAGGTGCTGGACACTGACCAAATACAATTTACTATTCCAATTCCAGTCAAGTGAAACTCAGGGAAGGTGCTAGACAGTGACCCAATATAAATTAATATTCCAACTCCAGTCAAGTGAAAGTCAGAGAAAATGCTGGACTGTAATGCAATATAATTTACTATTCAAATTTTCCACGCATATACCAAAATACATCAAACTTATAATTTTACAATAAAATGTGAAAAATATAATTTTTTTTAAAAAATTAACAAATTCTAATTTATTACTCATTATTGTAAAACACTCCCCACCCTTATCCCCTATTAAAACAACATCCCACTCCTAAATAAACATAACTAAAAATCGAAGTTTAAAATTCAAAATTTAAATTTAATTAAATTTCGAATTTTAAAAATAAATTTCAAATAATAAAATTTATTATCAATTTTTTTTAAACAATCCCCACCCTTAACCCCTATTAACACAGTGTTCCACTCCTAAATAAAATGTATTGAAATTCGAAATCATGTATAAGCCTCATTTAGCGTTAATTTCAGAAACTCATATTAAGTTTCAAGACAGAAAACGTCTTGGACAACTAGGTTATGAGCTTATTGTATGCTCGACTATTGGTGCTTCTATTCGGGGGTGGCAATACTGAAACAGAAACATTTTGCAATGGAAATTACTAAAACTGGGGTGGATCAGAGGGGTAGATGGGTGATTATCCAAGTCCAACTCGAACATAGCAATTATGTATTTTGTTTACTGTATGGACCCAATATCGATGATCCCATGAAGTACGACCAGTTGAATACAGAATTATTGGAATGGGAGGGGGAATTGCTCATTATGGGGGATTTCAATTGTGTAATGAACTATAAGGTAGACTCCACTAGGCAAGGTGCATCATTAAGGATGCGTAAAGTTAGGGCCGCTATATTAGAACTTAGTCAAATCCATAGTTTGTATGATCTTTGGCGCCCCAAACATCCTAATATAGCAGGTTTTACCTACTACTCAGCACCTCACAAAGTCTGCTCTAGGATAGATATGATCTGGGCATCTAATCGAATTCTGGGAAACTGTAATATAGAACTTTGCCCGAGAATAACATCGGACCTCAATCCCATTATGCTAGAATTTAACATTTCTGACAAGAAATAAATGGTTAGACAATTTACTTTTCCTGGACATTTATTCACAGACGCTTTGTTTATACAACAATTAAAAGAACACATTAAGGAATTCATTGAAAATAATTTGAACTCTGCTGCAATAATCACTGTTTGGGATGCCTGTAAATGCAGTATAAGAGGTTTTGCCCAACAATATGTACTGAAAAAGAACTCTGATAGCAGGAAAGAAGCAAAGCTAATAACTTCTAATATCCTATTGGTCAAGAATCAATTAGTAGAGGCTCTTACCCAAGGAAAATCAAATATAGATGAATTAAGACTCGAGTTAGCGAATTTGCAATCGGAAGTAAAGAAGACATTAAGGGAGAGATATAGCGCCAAAATTCATGAATATCAATTGTCACAATACGAAGGTGGAGACAGAATAGGCAAAGTTTTAGCTTACAAAGTGGCAGATAAAAAAGCTAGAACTAATATTAAAACAATCCAGGGATCTGACTTTTTCATGTATAACCAAGCTGATCAGATATTAGACCAATTCGTTAAATACTATCGTAATTTATATGCCTCAGAAAATAACCCTACCAAAGAGAATATTTCTCAATATCTTAATCTACGTTTGCCTAGCCAAAGGGATAATGAAGCAACTAAACATCTGAGTTCAAAAATAACACTAACTGAAATAAAAAATGCTATTCTTTCCTTGCCCTCGGGTAAGGCGGCTGGGGATGATTTGCTACTTATAGAACTTCATAAGATATTTATACAGGAATTCCTGCCTCTTCTGGAGTCAGTAATAGATTATATTGGAGAAACTGGAAAAGCCCCTATGTCATGGAAAACTGCAAAAATTGTATTTTTTCTTTAAAAAAATAAACCGCCGGAAGAATGTGGGTCATACAGACCGATTTCGCTGATAAACTCAGACGCAAAAGTCTTTGCAAAAATATCAGCCAATCGGTTAGCACCTCTTATGCCTGATTTAGTTAGTAGCCAGCAGCATGGGTTCGTACTAGGGAGAGATACCACTGCTCACATCAACATGGCTATCACAGCATTTGATGTAGCTTAAACCAATCTCACCCCGCTCGGAATGGTCATGCTCGATGCTGAAAAAGCATTTGACCGGGTGGGGTGGGAATATCTTTGGGCAGTACTAAGGGTTAATGGTATACATGGGCAATATCTAGGCTGGATTTGCTCACTCTACGATAGTCCAACGGCTAAGATCGGCTATGTAGGTTCTGATTCTTCTAATTTTCCGATAGATAGTAGATTACTTACTTGTGGTGAAATTTTAATTTAGCATGGAGCTCTCACACTCTCCAACCAGATCCCCAGTACAGCTGACTAGGCGCTGACTTGGAGGGACCGGGACAGGGGTCACAGCCACCATCTTGAGAGGACGAGGGGTTGCAGTCTAGCTGCAGGACGCCTCCCGCCCTCCCGGGTTATTTAAATCAGGTGAAAGTCGCAGCGCGCTGACTAACTTGTGTCTGCTCAACCCCTGAGGCGGAAGCCGGGGGCTATATCTGCTTTCCTGATTTTAAAAATATCGAGTAAATTTATCTGTTCCTTTACTTCGAAATTATCGAGTTAATTTGTGTATAATCTGCGTCGTTGGCTACAAGTAGATTACTTACTTGTGGTGAAATTTTAATTTAGCGTGGAGCTCTCACACTCTCCAACCGGATCCCCAGTGCAGCCGACCAGGCGCTGACTTGGAGGGACCAGGACATGGGTCACAGCCGCCATCTTGAGAGGACGAGGGGTTGCAGTCTAGCTGCAGGATGCCTCCAGCCCTCCCAGGTTATTTAAATCAGGTGAAAGTGGCAGCGCGCTGACTAACTTGTGTCTGCTCAACCCCTGAGGCGGAAGCCGGGGGTCCTATTTGCTTTCCTGATTTTAAAAATATCGAGTAAATTTATCTGTTCCTTTACTTTGAAATTATCGAGTTAATTTGTGTATAATCTGCGTCGTTGGCTACAAGTAGATTACTTGCCTGTGGTGAAATTTTAATTTAGCGTGGAGCTCTCACACTCTCCAACCGGATCCCCAGTGCAGCCGACTAGGCGCTGACTTGGAGGGACCGGGACAGGGGTCACAGCTGCCATCTTGAGAGGACGAGGGGTTGCAGTCTAGCTGCAGGACGCCTCCCGCCTTCCCGGGTTATTTAAATCAGGTGAAAGTCGCAGCGCGCTGACTAACTTGTGTCTGCTCAACCCCTGAGGCGGAAGCCGGGGGCTCTATCTGCTTTCCTGATTTTAAAAATATCGAGTAAATTTATCTGTTCCTTTACTTTGAAATTATCGAGTTAATTTGTATATAATCTGCGTCGTTGGCTACAAGTATATTACTTACTTGTGGTGAAATTTTAATTTAGCGTGGAGCTCTCACACTCTCCAACCAGATCCCCAGTGCAGCCGACTAGGCGCTGACTTGGAGGGACCGGGACAGGGGTCACAGCCGCCATCTTGAGAGGACGAGTGGTTGCAGTCTAGCTGCAGGACGCCTCCCACCCTCCTCAAGACTGTATAAAAATCACATGTCTTCCCGTCCGCTCAGCGGGTGGGCGCAGCGGGCACGCCGGCGGCGCACCAAAGGCAAGCTCGTCTGCGCCCGTCCGCGCCCGACCGGGTCCAGGGGCCACCCCCCCTGGCCTTCTGGTGGGAGACAGGAGGTTATACAGCTCGAACCTCCTACATCACCTTCATCCATCTATGTCACCTAATTGCTGTCATTCTATACATCCATTGGAGATTCCTTGCCTCTGCCCATACTGTAAGTCGGAGCTGATTAGTACAACCACCAAGTCAGATGTAAGGGTTTACTCCATGCTTTTGCTCAATTGTAGGTCTCTCCCTAAGCACAGTGTAGAAATCTCTTTGTTGTTAGAGGAACATACACCGGATGCAGTCTTCTTGACCGAAACTTGGTTGAGTCAAGACTCTCAGCCGGACCTGGCGCAGGCCCATACACCTGGTTACCAGATAGCCCGGCTAGATCGACCTCAGGGTAAAGGTGGGGGGCTTGCCATCATTTATAAAGATAGCTATGTTTGCCATTGTTTGACGGAGGCGATTGCGGATTGCGAAAGTTTGCCCTTCGTGATCGAGTTTTCCCCTAATACCAGTTTTATCGGTAACCTTATTTACCGTCCCCCCGGACCTATTGGACAATTCCAAATATCCCTTCCTTCGGTGGCTGCCGACTTGGCCACCTCTCCCTCAAACTTCACTTTACTCAGAGATTTTAATGTTCATTTTGATAATTTATCAGACACCATGGCTACAGAGATGATGTTGAGTTTAGCTGCCATTCAATTAGAGCAAATGGTCCCCTCTCCAACGCATGAAAAAGGCCATCTCTTAGATCCGATTTTCAGCAACTGTGAACGTCTTAGAGTTGGCACCATTAGTTGCCTACCATGGACGGATCACTTTCTGATAGCCTTTACTTGGGCCATACACAAATCTCCACCGTCTATTTGTACGCCCCGTAAAATTCGAAACTGGTCCAAACTTCCTGAAGATAAGGTCCTTAGTACCACCAGACCACTACTCTCTCATGACCCATCTATGAACAACAACGAATATAACAATTGGATCACCACCTCCTTAGATCTGATTCTCCCTCTTCACCTATCTGGGTCAAAGAGACAGAACAAATCTGCACCGTGGTATACAGAAGAACTTAGGGATAAAAAACGTATCTGTAAAAGATTGGAGAGGAAATGGCGCATGACCTATGACTCCATTGATAAAGCTACCTATAGGGAAGCCATCAGGACCTATAAATTCGTCATAAAAACCACACAAGCAGCCTACTATAATGAGAAAATAACATCGGCTAAATCCAAGCCCAAAGAAATATATCGAATAGTCAAATCTCTGACAAAGCCCCCTCCGCCCGTGGCAGACAATAGTAACTCTTTCTCCAGATGCAACAAGCAGGTTGACTTTTTCGTTCATAAAGTCGCCAAAATCTACCTTTCCTTTCTGGACTCAGTCACTGAACTATCTACCCAAAGCACCAATCCGGTCTTGGATACAGTAACTCCTTCTCAAAATAAGTTAGACCATTTTCCTCTGTTAAATTTGGAAATATTAGAGGCTCTAGCACACCAAATAAAATCTGGCTATCTGTGCGATCCTGCCCCTCCAGGTTCGCTGGTTTTGGCCAGTAAGGCCATTCTCCCTACACTCATGGAGCTGCTGAACTCCTCCATTTTGAGTGGGATGGTACCCTTGGCATGGAAGCATGCCATGGTGCGGGCTTTGCTGAAAAAAACAGCCCTGGATCCAGCTAACCCCAGCAGCTATCGCCCGATCTCCTTGCTCCCAGGGGTAACCAAGATCCTCGAGAAACACATCAACACCATCTTGACGCAGTTTCTCAAGGAAAACCATCTTCTTGACGTTTCCCAGACGGGCTTCCGCCCTAAACATGGGACGGAGACTGCCCTGCTAGCTGTGACGGAGGAGGCGAGGCGGATCTTAGATCGAGGAGGGTCAGTGGCAGTCATCCTCCTCGATCTGAGTGCCGCTTTTGACACGGTTCATCATAAAATCCTTGTGAACCGTCTCGCCGACATGGGTGTGTCCGGAGAAGCCCTGGCTTGGTTCAAGTCTTTTTTAACAGATAGAACCTTCCAGGTCTTTGACGGCACATCCGTCTCGTCAAGCAGGAATCTAGGGTGTGGAGTACCTCAGGGTTCTTCACTGAGCCCAACGCTCTTCAATGAATATATATGAGACCGCTGGCTGGGATTGTTCGTCCGCATGGAATTAACATCATTTCCTATGCGGATGACACCCAGCTAGTGGTTTCCCTTGTGCAGAAGAGTGGTCTCCAACCACTGCCTAATTTAGCAGTGTGTTTGGAAGAGGTTAAGAGCTGGATGATGAGTTCCTGTCTGAAGCTCAATGACGATAAGACCGAGCTCCTGCTATTGGGCCCGGCAGCCCCTTCCACTTTGGAGCTGCTGTGGCCCGCGAGCATGGGTGCGGTCCCCGCCCCCAGAGATAACATCAAAAGTCTGGGGGTATGATTAGATAAGTCATTGACCTTCAACACACAGGCTACCAAGGTGGCGGCCACCTGCTTTGGCCTTCTCAGGGTGTTAAAAAAAAATCCTTCCCATTCTTCCGTTTAAGGCCAAGCAGATAATTATACAGAGCCTTGTTCAATCCCGCTTGGACTTCAGCAACGCCCTGTATCTTGGGGCACCAGACTACAGCCTACATAAACTTCAACGCACCCAAAATTGCGCAGCCCGCGCATTACTTGGAGTCCCACGAAGAACGTCAATAAAAGCCGGGTTAAGAGCATTGCACTGGTTGCCCATCAGGGAAAGAGTGAAGTTCAAATCTCTGTGTATTGCTCACCAAGCTTTCTGGAAATCGGGCCCAGAAATCAATCACTCTTTGATCTCCCCTTATCTGCCCAATAAAGCGCTTCGTTCTTCATCCGCATCTCTGGCCAAGATTCCTAGAATTTACAGAGCCAGAGCAGGAGGCCGTTCCTTCTCTTATAATGTTTCAAAGTTGTGGAACACTCTTCCTCTGTACATGAGAATTAACTCTAATTTATCCAGCTTCCGTAAACAGCTCAAACCTTTTTTGTTTCAGTAATTTAGAACCCCCTGTTTTCCTTTAATGGCACTTTTTCAGTGTTAGCGCCTGGACGCCTGAGGGCAGCTGTAGCGCTCAATAAATCCTATTTTCATTTCATTTAATTTAATTTCAAATGCTGTTTATTTAGGAATTAAATTGGCATAAGATACCACTTAGCTTGACAGGGCGTATTAATCTGGTCAAAATGAAAATCGTGCCCAAATTTCTCTATTTATTTAGAGCTATTCCATTGCAACCTAAAATTCTTTTTTTTAAAAAATTAGAAGGCATTTGTGGAAGTTTTGTATGGGCTATAAAAAGGCACGTAGATCAATCAAGCTTCTGAAATTACCAATTGAAAAAGGAGGTTTAGATTTTCCAGATTTCAGACTCTATTTTTTTGCAACTTTCTTTCATAGAATACGTAGTCTTATGAAAAATGAAAATTTGTTATTCTTCCATCAATTTATGCTGGGATTAGATTGCAAGCAATTTCTGTTACGTGTCCATGACCCGAACTACTTTAAAAGAGTTAAGTTCAAGACTGCAAAAGACATTATAAAGATTTGGAACCAAATCATGATAATAGATAAGATATCTTTTTTTAATTCTGAATTACAAATATGGGGAAATCTCGGATTGCCTGGTATTTTTTCAGATGGAGCGGGGATTCTTTGGGCAGGTCATGGTATTAACACTCTTGGTGATCTCTATGGGCCTGATGGTCTACTAGGACTTACATCATTAAAGCTTTTGTATAAATTAAATGATGGCATGTACTTCAAATATATTCAAATACGGGACTTTTTAGTTCGGAAAATGAAAATTGCTGAAGTTAGGTACTCAAATTTATTAAAATGTTTGTATTCAGATCGTACTAAGTCACTCATGAGTGAGAGTTATGGTTACCTAATTTCAAGCAAGATTGATGACGGCGGGAAAATGGCAGCTAAATGGTCTAATAGATTGGGAATTAATATTAGTGCTAATCAGATCTCTGCTTCTCTCTGTCAAATCAATAAGGTAGTTCATTCTTCAAACCTAAGGTTACAACTATATGGAACCATCTGCCAATTGTATTATACTCCACAAAGAATCTCTAGCTGGCTACTAGGTAATCAATCTAACAAGCGCACTAAATGTCCTAAATGCAACTTGGAAGCAGCTGGCATAGAACATATGCTTTTTTCGTGTTCCTGCACTTGCCCTCTTTTGGGAAGGAATAACTGAGGCTTTAAGGACGAAACAAATTATCTCCCCACCGCTTTCAGCCCATCTGATTCTTCTGGATATACAGGACATCAATAGTTTAGATAAAGATTTGATATCTATACTATATGCCTGTGCAAGGTTGGTGGTAGCTAGGTCTTGGATCTCCTCTCAGCCTCCACATGCTATGGAATGGTGGGCTCTCGTCATGGAAATTCACACAATGGAAATTGCACTAGCCAATCTAAGAGGATGTAGGTCATTGTTAAAAAGCGAAAAGATCTGGGGAACGTTTATGTGATATAAATAATGGAATTTTTGAGACCAGCTTCATATCTACTCATATCTATTTTATAACCAATTGTTTATTCATACGCTATGACTCCTCTTTCTTTTATTTTCTTCCATTTTCAATTCTTTAATTATGTATTCTTTTCTTCAGTTTTAGTTAAAGGCGGAATGATTTATAGCTATTATTGTTAGGTATTTGAAATGTTTGTCTATAAATTTTCTTTTTCATGCAACAACAATAAAAACGTTTTTAAAAAAAAGAAATTGGAAATTTTTAATTCAATTGAAATTATTGAAATTATTTAAAATGTATACAAAATGTAACTAAATTTAAAAATTATTACTCATTATTTTAAAACACTCCCCACCCTTATCCACTATTAACCCAACATCCCGCTCCTAAACAAACTTTTTTAAAAATCGAAATTTTTATTTCAATTTCGAAATTTGAATTATTTTCGATTTTAAAATTTAAATTTCATATTTAATTTTTTTTATAAATATTTTAATACACTCCCCACCCTTATCCCCTATTAACCCAACATCCCGCTCCTAAATAAACATTATTTATAATTGATTTCTTTTATTCAATGTCGAATAAATAAATATTTTAGAATTTCATAACAAATTTACATATTTTATAAATTATTACTAAATATTTTAAAACACTCCCCACCCTTATCCCCTATTAACCCAACATCCCGCTCCTAAAACACAATATTATTACTAAAAATATAACATAAAAAATATATATTTGATTTATAATAATTATACAAATAGTATTACAAATTAAAAAATTAATATTATAATAATTATATATATTTTCGATATTTTATGCTTTCGATATTATGTCTTTCGATATTTTTAACAGTCTATATATTACAATTTGATATTTCTAACAACACTGACAAAACAATATTTTGGTAAAACGATATTCTTAACTCGATATTATGACCAACGATATTTATTACTTAATATTCAAAACGATATTTCGATTGATGATATACTCACAGTCGATATTGTGGATGTCTCGATATACTGACTTCGATATAACGTCCAGTCGATATTCTAAATTCAATATTTTGTCCATTTACCCCGACCTCTTTTGAAAGGATAACTGAAACGGACTTTGAGGGCCCTGTCCCTCCTCTGCCTCTGCTAAAAATGCCTGGGGGTCACCTGTGGTGCCAACCCAAACATGGATCCACATGGTACCTGGCTCATTGTGTATGGATGTTTGTAAACATCCATTTCCCTAATGCGGGTTGTGCAGCAGCCCTTTTCCGCCTGCTGCACTAGCCGCTTTAGAAAAATGGATGTTTACGACCGCATCATGGGCGGTCGCATCCAAACTGGTCGGATGGAACCGCCAACTACTAGTACGATTATAATTTGCCGAAAATTTTAAAGGACTGTTTCTGGCTGTGCCTACACCATTTCCATTTTACAAGTTGTTAAACAGGCTTTATACCTCCATGAGCTCACAATGCAGATTAAATTGCTCGAAAGATTAATATACTTGTTTCTTATTCGTTTTTCCAGGAAACTGATTTGCCATCTTCACTAATGGCTCAGGAGATCGAATAGAAACTTCATCAATAGAATAATCCTATATCTATTTTGACTGATGGGCAGACATTTTATGACGGATGCCCAACAACATTTAGAGTAAGCCAGCCCTCTGTGGATTAACACCCCTCCCTAAGGATGCACACCCAATAGCTGTCATTGTGTTTGAGGAGTTCATGTCACTTTCTGTATCTTCCATTATGCAGCAGCATTCCCTCACCACAGAGTCTGAAATACTGCAAGAAGTAATTTCCCTATCCCTGCGTCTGCTATGGTGCGAGAAGCCCCTCCTTTATGAGTAGTTTAAAGGAGCCCATAGTCTGCCATTGCGTCCCTCAAGGGTAATGTGTATTGTGTAATAATTTGTTTTTTGGAGGAACATATGTAGCGCCCTAACTTGTTTGGCAGGTCATGAAGTTATCTTGCTGAATGATGGAATGCAGAGAGCCTTGGCAGAGCACTCAGGTGAACCCGTCATCACCCAGCACTTTGGCACGTGATGTATGAAACAGTCGCAGTACATCAGGTAAAAATCTAAAGCTTCTCCCTTCCACCCTTGGACAAAGTGAGTGGAGAGTCAGGATGATAAATCATCCCAACAGAGGTTCAGTGCATTTACCTGCAGTGTGCCCTATCAAAGTAGTCTGTAAAGAAATACTGATGAAGACGTTTTCAGAATTATTTTATGGGACTTCCCTCAAGCTCAGAGCCATAGATGCACAAGCACTCAAAGAAAATGAGTTTAATCTTGCATTTTCTAACCTGTGCCAAACTACACTGGCGTTTGAAAATGTGGGTTAGCTCAGTACTCAAATAAATAAATATCTCAAACCATTTATTTTAGTACTTGAAAGTTCAATTGCTCGTAGAGGAGTTGAACCCCCCTAAAAATGTCACTAATTATTTTCCATTATTTGTTAATGATATATTTAAAGTTTGCAATAATGTCAATCATCCCTACACAGATATCACGCACCCTTGTCAGTCTTTTCCAACTGGTTGGTGGGTTGCTTGCATTCCCCCACCCCCTCATTTCTTGCCCAATGCCAAGGTTATTCATTTTCCAGGGTAGAACGCAGTGCTGCTTCTAGCTGCCACAATAATATTCTAATCTGGGAACAAGGCAACAGGACAGTTGTAATCTCTCCTGGCTCTCTCTGAGAGAATGATGGTGAAAGGATAGATACCAACTGTCTCTGAGCCATGTTTGAAAATGGAATTACATAAGGTGATTCATGCCTCAACATTTTGTAGGACAAGGACGACAATAGCTGCTCAGCATTGACCCAGTGTCCTGTTCTCTATTGCAAACTTGTCATGGTCCTCGTTCACATTTTATTAGGTCGAGCGACAGCGCATGCGATGTCTGCAAAACCTGCTGCAATTATTATGAGTGGTGAAATCCCGCCTGCTTCTTACCATAGACTGACTCGTCCATTGCTCGTCTTTGCTGGCTACGGATTGGTTGGCATTCCCATACATAAACTTCCGTTTTTTCCATCAGAAGCATCGGCCAACTACAGTTTCCTTGCGCTGTAGGTGGTTTTGTGTTCCTTTGGGGACTGCATTAATTTTGTTACTTTCCCCTTCCTTTCCTTCAAACGGTAAATGCACTTTTGTGTAGCTTTCTTTAGGTTTCGACTATGTGTGTTTGATTTTCACTGCTGTACAAAAAGGGTTGTGATGGACGGAGCATCTGAACCAATCAAACACTCACACCCAGTCAACAGATCTGGGTTTAATCCATCACCGTTTTTTATCCCACTCTGCCACCCCATTTCAGACATGGCCATATGCAAATCAGTCTGACCCTGTGCCTCATGGGAATAGTCCAGCCTGAACTGCCAAGCCATGCCTTCCCTGGACAGGATTTAAGCTTCCTTGGACCGGTTTCAGTGATTTTCACTGCTGGCACGGCTGGACAGCTCGGCCGTCTTTTGTGCAACAAAGGCGCTCGCAGAGCCGATTTTGTGGTTTTTTTATGTTTCATTTGCCACAGACAATGGTTCGCTTCCTTTCAATTTGGACAATCCCGCCTTTCCACAAATGTCACTTTCAGTGGATGGCGCTCTCTTCCATGAAACCCATCCACTGAAATAGAGGTTTCGATCTCTCTGCTCCCTCACGGCCGGCGTGCACTCTCTTGCCTGCCTCTGCTCTTCTCGCAATAACTATACTCTATATATGCTGGCTTGAAGCATAATAGGCCATTTATTAGGACAAGGTTATCATAACACCCAACTTTTATTAAAACATAACACTTCAACTCTATAACTTTATTGAACAATAAACAACCCATACCCCTAATCCATTCTCCAACCGTCTCACCATTTTTACTCCTCCCCACACTTGCTGTAAACTTCTCCATACACCCCTTCTCACCTTCACAGCCCTCATAAACATCCTCTCTTGCCTTTCTTCTGCTGCACCTTGCATCCTACTCTCCACTCTCATTCACCTGTGTACCTTCCCCCCGAGGGGTGGCTCCGCCCGTCTGTGACTCACCACCCCTCCAAAGTTCCGCAACCCTGGGTCGTGTAACCCATCCTAAACTGGCAATCATAACTCTCACCCCCTATCCCTTTAACTGCAGGGTGGGTGGGTGGATCAATTCACCAACCTCCTTAAGCTGGTGGTGAGAGGTGTTAGGAAAGAGGCCCGAATCTCCCACCCCAGTGAGCTCCCCTCACTTTGTCCTTCCGGGCAGCATGAAGCTCCCCGGGGGAAGAAGACTGGTCTGCGACCCTGCTTCCCCCTGGGGCCCACATAGCGCAATAACTACTCTCCAGGCTGGCTTGAAGCCTAAAAGGCCATTTCTTAGAACAAGGTTATCATAAGTCCCAACATTGATCAAAACATAACATATAAACTCTATAACTTTATTCAACAATAAACAACCCATACTCCTCATCCATTCTTTAACCGTCTCACCATTTTCACTCCTCCCCATTCCTGCTGTAAACTTCTCCATACATCCCTTCTCACCCCCACAGCCCTCTTAAACATCCTCTCTTGCCTTTCTTCTGCTGCACCTTGTATCCTGTGCTCTGCCCTTATTCACATGTGTGCCTTCCCCCCCAAGGGGTGGCTCTACCCGTCCGTGACTCACCACTCCTCCAAAGTTACGCCACCAGGGAACCCCCCGTAGGTCGGTTACCTGCCCCAATCTGCATTGTGCACCTTTCGCACCCCACTCACCCCTGTGGCACCAGATGGTCTCATTCCAAAGCTTGCTGATGGTGTCCACACCTCCATCATATAATATGCATTACCCATTCTCAAAAGGTGCACCCCATCATCCCTGAATAAGACAGGCTCTTCCATCCTCAAACCCCTGTGAGCAATCAACTTAATGTGTCTTGGCTGGCAAAAAACTCTCATTGCTCTGTTCAAATTAATTTGAGCCATATCAATAGCTGCATGATTGGCAGCTCCCCACCAAATCCTCCTCTGCACTAGTTCGGTCCATACTAGACATGTCCCCGCCAGGTTTTTCTTCAGAACCTCCAAGTCTCTTTGCATGTACTGCAGCAATGCCAGGCCTGACATTCACATCAAGTCGTGCTCCCCCAGGTGCAGATCTAGAATATTTTGGCAGCCCCTCTGAGTTACCATCTTAGTTAGCCAAGGCAGCAACGCACCCCATTGCATTCCCCCTTTACCCCACCAGCTAACTTCATGATGACTTTGCCTCAAGCCCAGATTTCGTCTGTATAGCTGCTGGTCCGAATACTTGGCTGCCCAGTGAAATAACGAGTGTAACGCGGTCCAGGTGACTGTCTTGGACCCCAGTCCATTTCACACATCCTGTGACATAAAGACATGCAAAACAACAGTTGATGGACAGAATGCAGAACAATGTCGTACATTTACCCCAGTACAGAGATCTGGGCCTAAATCCATCGGTTTTTTGCACTCCACATCACCCCAGTTCAGACATGGCCATATGCAAATCAGCCTTGACCCTGTGCTTCATGGGAACAGTCCAGCCCGAACTGCCGAGCCATGTCTTTCCTGGACCGGAATCAAGCATCCTAGGACCGGTTTCTGGGTATCAGCCGTCTTCAGCCAGGATAGCTTGACTCCAGTGGTGTGGACAGCATGGGACTCACGTCTGAGCATACCCATCCCACTAAGGGTGACAAAATGCAAAACAACAGTTGATGGAGAGAATGCAGAACAATGTCATACATTCACCCCAATACGGAGTTCTGGGCCTAAATCCATTCTTTTTTTTCCACTCCACATCACCCCAGTTCAGACATGGCCATATGCAAATCAGCCTTGACCCTGTGTCTCATGGGAACAGTCCAACCCGAACTGCCAAGCCATGTCTTTCCTGGACCGGAATCAAGCATCCTAGGACCGGTTACTGGCTATCAGCCATTTTCAGCCAGGATAGCTTGACTCCAGTGGTGTGGAGAGCATGGGACTCACGTCTGAGCATACCCATCCCACTCGGGGTGACAAAATGCAAAACAACAGTTGATGGACAGAATGCAGAACAATGTCATACATTCACCCCAGTACAGAGATCCGGGCCTAAATCCATCGTTTTTTTGCACTCCACATCACCCCAGTTCAGACATGGCCATATGCAAATCAGCCTTTACCCTGTGCCTCATGGGAACAGTCCAGCCGAACTGCCTAGCCATGTCTTTCCTGATTTTTGCATTTGTCATCCCGAGTGCTCTACTACACACCTGTGACGCTGTCCGTGGGCTCCTCCTTTTGTTCGGCTCTGAGAGTTGTCTTGAAACCATAAAGATCTCTGTCACTGCATCTATACTATTTTTATAACTTTTAAATGTAAATGTAAATGTGTTGTATTTGTATAGCGCGAACAGTAGCCCGTAAGCATCCCGGCGCTTGTACTCCTACCACAAGGGAACCCCTCCTGGCTTTTCCTTGTGAGGTGTCCACTCCTGGGCATCCCATGGTGAAACCAGGCATCCCTTGTGTATCGGGGGCCGTTGTGGAGACTAAGCAAGCTATTGCCCAGAGTTGCAGCGTGGGGCCCATGCTTAGATTCGGCACTGAGGCGAGAATATCCGGTAAGAGGAATTTAAGCCCGATCCCGCCGAGGCGGGAATCGAACCCTGGTCCCTGGCCAGCGCTCTGCATCAAGGTCTGCCGCTCTAACCATTGAGCCACACTTCTCCACTATACCTTTGATCAGTTAGAGCCTATTCACACCTCAAATTTGAACAGTAAGTTCAGGACTGTGATTTATAAAATTTGCAGTATAACTTTGATACAATATATGGCATCAACAGAATAATGTGGTCTTTAGAGGGAAACCACATGCACCCTCCTTTACCGAGTATCACTACTGTGAACTTACTTGGCTGATTATAGTGGCAGGACAGACTTGTTTACCGGTGGCGAGCCAAAACTATCAAAAGCCTCTTTATCTGTCTGTCCTGTTCAATACACTGAAAACACATAATTACTATCCACATAACACCACTGCACACCATACCACATATTTCCCCCACACAAATCCACAAAACACCACACAGTTCAATGCCACAGCTAACAATTCCAATCCAACCGACATAATTCCACTACACACCACATACATCCACTCCACTCCATAACACATAGGTAAGAGACATTTACATTTACAACACCAATAGCTCTAACTCTTTTTCTAACACCCAAACACACACATCTGGAGCTTAGCACCTACTTATTAGTTATTTTTCATGAAGAAAAAGGCTAAGCTAAGCAGAGTTTCACACCACACAATTCAACTTCACACATTTGCAGGCCACACCACTTAATTCAACACCAAATCACATAATACAACTCAATAACACAATTACACAACACACCACATACATCCAATCCACACCACACATTTCCACATCATGCTACAAAATTCAACAGCACACCACATAATGATTAAACTCCACTTCATAGCACTCACAACACAAAATAACATTCCACTTAATTACACTCCATTACACACAATCCCACTCCACATAATTCCAGTGCACTCAATACCACATATTTACTATCAAAAAAATTACACAGCAAACCATGCCACATAATTCCACTACACAAATACACTCCACACCACACAATTACACAACTAATTCAATTCAACCCACATTATTCCACTACACACCACATACATACATACACTCCATAAGGCATAGGTAAAAGACATTGCCATTTACAATGCCAATAGTTTTTACTGAAAACAAATGCGAGACGTATTGCTTTTCCACTGCTTGTTTCAGTTAGGTTAAATGATAACCTGAACAAACAACAGCTGCTTCCAGGGCCGTAGCCATGGGGGCCCAAGGGGTCCCAGCACCCCTATATTTCTGCCTGGCCCCCAAAATATGAGGCCAGAATGGTGTTAAATGACTCTTTATGGGATTTAAATAGGTGTATGTTTGCTGTTTAAATTTCATCTTTCTTTCTAGAGAGCGATTGCTGCCTGTGGTGTCCGTTGCTCTAATGTTGCCATGACTGCCAGACACTATGGCGCCACGCCATCCCTCAGGCAATAAGGGTGAGGAGCTCTGTTCATCTGGGCTCTGTGCTAGTTGCAATCAGCTCACAGTCCTCTTCTCCCTCAAAAGTACAGGGAGAAGGCAGAAGCACACAGTGGCGTAGCTAGCGGTGGCGGGGGCACCCAGTCGGCAATATTTTTGAGGCGGCCGCGACACTGGAGGCCCGTTGCGGCCGTGGTGGCCTTTATAATTTATTTGGGAACTGTTCCCAAATAAATTATAAAGGCGGCAGCAGCCGCAACGGGCCTCCAATCAGTAAAGCTGCGCTGCGGACGCGAGTAGCATGTGTGCATGCATGCACCTGACCGTCGCCTGACTGCTGCACAACACAAACGCGGGACTTGTCAATTTTGGCAATTTAATTGAAAGCACTGCAGACTGCAGTGCAGGCGGTGCTTTCAATTAAATTGCCAAAAAGTAAGTCCTGCGTTTGTGTGAGTGTCCTCGGACCTCGCCTCCTCCTCACTCCTCAACCGTTGTTGCCCCCCCTGTCCCTGCCTCCACTCCAGGGCCGTCAATCTTGTTGTAGAGAGCGATTGCTGCCTGTGGTGTCCATTGCTCTAATGTTACCATGACTGCCGACACTATGGCGCCTTGCCATCCCTCAGGCAATAAGGGTGAGGAGCTCTGTTCATCTGGGCTCTGTGCTAGTTGCAATCAGCTCACAGTCCTCGCCTCCCTCAAAAGTACAGGGAGAAGGCAGAAGCACACAGTGGCGTAGCTAGCGGTGGCGGGGGGCGGTCGACCCCAGGTGGCAATATTTTTGAGGCGGCCGCGGCACTGGAGGCCCGTTGCGGCCGTGGTGGCCTTTATAACTTATTTGGGAAGGAACACATTTCCCAAATAAATTATAAAGTCGGCCGCAGCCGCAACGGGCCTCCAGTCAGTAAAGCTGAGCTGCGGACGCGAGTGGCGTGTGTGCATGTATGCACCTGACCGTCACCTGACTGCTGCACAACACAAACGCGGGACTTGTCAATTTTGGCAATTTAATTGAAAGCACTACAGACTGCAGTGCAGGCGGTGCTTTCAATTAAATTGCCAAAAAGTAAGTCCCGCAGTTGTGTGAGTGTCCTCGGACCTCGCCTCCTCCTCACTCCTTGACTGTTGTTGCCCACCCCGTCCCTGCCCCACACCAGGGCCATCAATCTTTTTGTAGCGTGCGGGGTGCACAAGAGCGCTACCAATGACGGCCCTGGAGTGACAATTTGGCCAGCCCTCCCGATTAGAACGTAGCAGTGACGCGTTACGCGCTTCACCGCTACGCTCTCATGAGTAGTCTATTCTAGCCTGGTGGTGCTTGCAGCTTTGGGCATTTTGCTGCCTCTCTGTCTCTGGAAGTCATTAGGGTTAACAAAGTTCGAACCGAACCACCCCTGCCTGCCTGCCATAGAGACCCTGCCTGGAGCGAGTGAGGTAAGAGGTCAGAGGAGAGCAGCAGCAGGTTCAGAGGGGTGGGGGGCTGAGTCTGTGGCTCCAGTGGTATCAAAAAGACTTGGAATGACACTGCGTAGAGAGAGAATGAGGGATCAGTAAAGATAGGTAGAGAGAGGAAGGTTGGTTGAGATAAATAGCCAGATGTGAGATGAGGAGAGAAAAAGATCATGTTCCCGATGGGGGCCTTGGGCAATTGCACACTTTGGAATTTAATCTTGTGATGTGCAGGTCACACCAAGAGCAAATGTTTAACTTCTCAAACCAAGCACGAATGTGGATAGTTTTTTGGTGTGGTGCTGCTCTTTTTTGCAGGAAGCAAGCTCCTGGTGAAGGGAAAAGCAGAAAAACGTCATTGTACATGGGTGCTTCAGTGACCACATTGCTCGTCCTGTGGCTCAGAGAGTTACCTATGACATGTACACTTCATGCAGGTCCCCAGTCCCATAGGCTGCACGCGCACTCTGAGATGAGTAGGCGCAGACGTTGCAGCCACGTGCCTCCTACCTCAGCGGGCCCATCTTTCCCGCCCAAACGGATTGTCAGGATACAAAAATTCTGTGTTAACAAATATCACGGGGTGTGGTATTGCATGATCTGCGCTCCTGCTGTCTTTGATTCCTGGAAGTGTGATGGTGTTTAGCTCCCACTCTCCTGTGTAGATATGCCTTTTGTCGAAATCTGAAGTAGGCGCGCGTTGCCCTCTGGGGCAAACTGCCCACCTCTTGTGCTTTGTCCCCAGCCTGTTATTTGTACGTAGCACCACCAGTGTGGTTTCTGAAGCATCGTACCCTCGCCTTCAGAAAGTGTGCATGTCTGTGTGTGTAAAAGTGTGGACACCTAAGATGTAGACTGCCGCAGCCTGCGTAAGTGCTGATGTGTGTTATTCATAGCTGCCAAGGTTTCAGATTTGTATGTGTGGCACTCTAATTCAGCGAAATCTCGGGTTAAATACATTCACTTTATACACTGCAGGGTGCAGGCACAGAGATACAGGTGCTCAGCTAAGCCCCACATTTGTGGATTCCATCATGATGGGGCTCCCAGTGCAGACACCCAAACTGTGCCTCCACCTCTGCTTCTGTTCAGAAATTACTTCAGCTGTAAATGGGAGGAAGTAGTAGTACTGTGTAGAAACAGACCAGGAAGCAGGACTCCACATGCTGAAAGCTTACTGGTAGTTCTGATCTGTGCATGATTGTGTGTCCTAGGACTCAGAATAGCCTGGTGCAGAGGAGGAATTCCCCTTTGGAAATGGTGTTTCTGACAATGGGAAGTCTAGTCCACTTAATCACGCTACATGTAACCTGCCCCATACTACTCACCGTGTCCTTCTTGTATGTATGCTTTCAGAATTTCATTGTAATTACGAGTGACATTTCAACGTCTAGGAGTCACACTTTCTCACGGGCAAAAATTAAAATCACTCAATAAAGATGAAGGAAACATATGAATACCAGAATTTACACACATTTGATTATGGGGAAACTCTAACATTTTGAAACGGGTGCAAAGCAGCTGATCTTTGCAGTATGAATTTTAACCCTATATGCACAATTTAATGGAGAGTCAAAACTGCTACTACTAGACAAGACTGAAACTGAAACGTGGTTATTCAATCAGTAACTCAAATCTCTGTACTTCCTGATCATGGTGATCATGGTGAGACATCAATGCATTTCAGCGCCGAGACGCCCACGGGTAATTGTACACGCTTTACAAGTGTCATTAAATAAATAAATAAATAAATAAACAAGTAACTATCGAGCAGGGGCTTTTACACCCATGTCTAAGTCCATCATCCTGCCTTTCCGCTCAGCCGCAGGTGCGACTGAACCACAAGTAAAATGATCTCTGTCGCAAAAGCAATAGCCCACCGAGAGGTCTACATAAAATACAATTCCTGATGTCAAGCTGTAGATGATGGGTCCCTGAACAGGGTCTTGTATGTGCATGTTTGCATTGTGCTGAAGGATTACCAGGTAATTGTTCACACAGCTCTCTGATGGATGTCACATGCGGTTTTTCTGAGTCCCCAGATAGATCATGTAGTCTGTGTGTTCTCTTTTGTACTGCCAGTCACTGGTGTATTCAACTGTGTAGCCTTTGACCATGTCATGTATGTGCATGTAACTTGCATGATCGAGGTAACTGTTAGCGTCAATACTACGTGTCAATCTGAGGGATAGCCCCGGGCGCCACAAGCTCTAGCTACGTCTCTGTAAGCACAGTGAAGCTGTGGAGCGCTGTGCTAGTGCTAGTTGGTTTGTCTTATTATCTTATTTTTCTTGACCATGGCAGCAGTAATTTATGAAAGTCGGAATAAAGTTGGGCTGTAGCCTCCCCTAATAGTGATCTCTGGCCAGAACGCTCACAGAAAGTAATGAGAATGTGAGTCAGTTACACTTGAGGGAAAATGCAAATGCAAGATTAATTCTAAACTAGCATTCTTGTATAATGCAACCAATAGTCTGTGTGGGGAATGAGGGGCTGTTTTTGCGGGAAAGGAATGGTTTGGAGGGTGAGGGGTGGGGTGCTATCAGTGAGTGTCAGGAAGAAACTATGACACTTTTTTTTTAACAAACACATTGTGGAAGCACTTTTGTATCTGTCTAAAGATGTCACTGTGTTGCAAAAAGAGAGAAATGCATCCTTTCAATAAATGTCTAACAAATGCCATGGAAACCTTCACATTAACTATACAAACACCTGTCTCAATGAGGACGTTTAGGAGGTTGTGTGTCTGCTTCTGTAATCTGTATCTAATGTACAGGTCATAGATTACAATAACATAAATGGCATTTGGGGGTTAATGGACACGCTGCATAGATTTGACTATCTTGAATATCAAGCTCTATCTTTTATGTTATGCATTTTATACAGTGTCGAGCCAACTCGAAGGAGAGGTGAAGCACTGCTGAAAAGATTTTTAGTGTCAAGTCATTTTTATTTAAAGTTAGAATAGAACAAGACAATATTCAGCAATCACTAAAGTGTGCCCCAGATATAGCTCTCACGTAGCCTGGAACAGCAGTTCTGTTTTTAACAAACCCAGCACTAAAGCAGGTGAGTAATTGCGTAGTGCTCAACGTGGCGACCCCATTACCAAAATGCCCACCAGGACATGCTGGAACGGGAACAAAAGGCAAAAAAAGGGAGGAAGAGAGAACATGAAATCCGAGAGAATAAGGGAAAACGCTGAAAAGAAGGAATAAAAGGATTGGTCATTCAGGGAGTGTAAAAGGACGGAGAAACCACATCAATGTATTACCAATGTATCAGTGCCATGAACCCACATCCCTCCCCTATTAGCCTCATACGCACAGACGGGGAATAAAGTGCTATTGTCTAACTCAATAGCAGGACCTCTATTGCAAAATAGCAGCCTGAGTTCACCACTCCAGTACTTTCTTTTCTCGATGTTCTCTGTCCTTGTTATTAAACCTCGGGGGATATTATCAAGAAAGGGCCTTACATTATCGCCGCTATTATCGGCAGGAAACTGCCGATAAAGCGGCGATAATGGGCTTGATAATATGCTCTATGGAATTCCAATCGAAGTCCATGTTACATGTCTTCACATCTAACATGAGCTTCGATTGAAATTCATAGAGCATATTATCAAGGCCATTATCCCCGCTTTATCGGCAGTTTCTTGCCGATAATAGCGGCGATAATGTAAGGCCCTTTCTTGATAATATGCCCCCTCATTCTTCCCAGTCACATTAAGAAGCATTTGACCCCTAAGCAAGCAGTTTAAGTGTCAAAGTCTGGAGTTCCTTTGTATTGCCATTTAGCTCCTACCTGACATCTTGGACCTTCCATTTGCAAAGCATTAATCAGAAGCACCACCTTTTAATAAAAAGTTATGAACGCCCAGGACACAATGGAAAACAATGGCAGAACTGCCACCACTCTCTTAGAGGAAGCCCCTCACCCAGAGGGGGAGTCTGTACACTTTCTTGATCAGGGTACCCAGGGAGGAAAATGTAGTCAGAAAAAAATGCTGCTATCATTTCTATCACAGACCCTCTAGCATGATATCCCAAAACCCTAATGCTGGATTGGTGTCTGTAATTTTCCAGTGCCTCAATCCTTTCTTCTACCACCAACATCGCCCCAGTCACCCACTTCAAACTTATCCTACACCCCATGCCTCCTCTAGCCTGTGCTTCTGCCCCTCTCTTTGCAGTGTTTTCATTGAGATAACCTTCATTCTGGTATTTTTTCCAGCTGTGCCATGTATAGTAGACTTGTATTTTTTTTATATTTTGATTTGATGATTGCATCCTTTTTATGGCACGATTGAAGCCCAAAACCAGCACTAAGTACTATACATAGAGACATGGAAGATGGAGGTTTAGATCTCCCAAGCTCGAATTCGTTTTACTATGAACATTTTGCATAGTCTGAATTCAGGGTTAGAAAGACTTGTGGATTACATAGATGGAACTAATTCTTATTTTATTGGTGACACTTCGAGAATAAGCATTTTTCAAGCCAACAATATGCTGCTTAACCATGGAAAAAAACACATACACACAGATGAACAAAGACAGACAACTATGTTCCTGTGTTTGATGGTCTGTCTTCAGCCATTGTAATATGCATGTTAAATCAATGACATTTCAAATTCATTAATTGGAATATTGTACTGTGTCCATAATTTGATTTCAGCTCATAATTAATATCATAAAATAACTATTAATTAATCATATATTATGGACCCTGTAAAGAACACACATATGCTGCTTGGATTCCAACATCACCCCTTAATGATGTGAGTTATCCTGAAAGTAAAATTGGTATACAATTCAGCTTGACAGTCTTACTCAATTCTGGAAAATGTCACATGTATCCAGAAATTAAACCTGTATGGAGCATATTTGTCTTCTGGTTCAATACTATGTGCCCCTAAAGCAGATTAAGCTTACCCTCTCTGTTAGAATTGGGGGTCTCTAGTTGGCACAGGTAGGTACTTGTGACAAATAGGGACCATCTTCTATAGTCAGAGTAAGGGGGATTACACTCCTAAAATAACCCCTGCTCACCCCCTTGGTAGCCTAGCACGAGCAGCAAGGCTTTATTTCAGAGGCGTAGTAAGTTAAACATTTGTGACCACATACAGGAACCCAGTGACAGCACTACAAATAGACACCACACAAGGTTTGATATAAAAAATAAGTATATTTTATATAGTTACCACAAGACCAATGAATGCAAAAAGAATCCACAGTGCTTTTAGATTTCAAGAGTTCTTGTAAAAGGCTTAAATCAAGGTTCTGTGCGAGTCGGTAGCCCGGACGGGCTACAGCGTTGTTGAAAATAACAAAGAGTCTAGCAAATCCAGCGAACCGCGTCGGTACGGGCCCACTCAAATGTCGACAGACTCAGTCACAGTACCTTTTTCTTGAGGCGGCCGGCACAGATGTGCGAGCCGGTTCAGGTATTCATCGCGGTGCAGAGTGGAAGCGTTGCAGAACGCGTTGTCCCTCAATGCGGTGCAAGCAGCGGCCCATTGACAGAGTCGGTGGATCCAAGGCTTGCGTTGAAGGGCGAGATGGTGCTTCGATGCGGTGCTTGCAGCTTGTGGTGCGGAGACAGAGCCAGAGTTCGGGAGCTGGCGTCGATCAGTCCGGAGAGCGGTGCGAGTTGGACGGAGCGTCGCGAAGCGGGCGAGGGGGTGCCCAACTCCGGTGCGGTCACAGGACTCGGAGTCAGCAGCAGGGACCTCTTTGGTCAGACCAGTACGAGTCGGTGTAGCGAGGCGTTGCACGTCGCGGTGTCTACCAGTCGCGGTGCAGGCTACGGCTTGTGACGGCATCAGGACGGAGTTAGTGAGCGCAGAGTTTGCGTTGTTCGAGGCGGATGTTGTTTGATGCTGTGCCTAAAGGACACCAGGAGAATCATGAGAGTCTGTCACAGCTCGCTGCCTCTGTAGCCACTTGTTTCCAGCAGCAATTCACAAAGGCTGGTGAAGTCCACTGGTCCTGGGACTTCGGTCAGGGGGCAAGCTCTCTTCCAAGTCCTTGGAGATCTTTTGCACAAGTTGAAAGAAAAGTCCATAAAGTTCTTTCTCCTCTCTTTGGCAGTCAAGCAACCACTGCAGGCCAATCCCCCAGGCAGCACTTCATCTTGGGAATAGTCTCTCCTCAGTTTCTTCAGGTTCCTTCTCCTCAGCAGAGGTTTCATCTTGTAAGTCCAGAAGTGATCTAATTTCATGGGATCAGGGTCCCAATACTTATACCCCAAAATCCTTTGTTCTCTGAGGGGAGAGGGGCCTGTGCCCAATTCAAGCCAGTACTGAAGCACTCTGTTTACCAGAATTCTCCTTTCCTTTTACAGTGCAGGTCAGGCACATCAGACGCCCCACAGGAGGTGGAGCCAGCATTATGGAAGGCAAGTACAGTACTTGAGCACTTTGTTGACAGTCTTCCTCCTCTTCTTTCAGTATGCAGGGCAGAGACATCAGACGTACCACAGAAGGTGGAGCCAGCATTGTAGATCGAAGGCCCAGCCCTATTCAGGTCCCAGGAGCAACTCCTCTCTCCCATCTAGATGCAGATCTCCCTATTCACCACCGGGCTGCCCCAGCCTGTCTCTAGGAATTCCCCAGCCCTGTCACTCACAAACCCAGACAAAGGAATACACAACCTCCCAGAGGCAGGCTCAAATGGTTAGGCTAGCAAATACCTATTTTCTAAAATTGGTATTTGTAAACACAGAATATTAAAATAAACTTCACTAAAATATGTATTTTATTATTCTGAGTCCAGGCATACTAAACTCGAATTTCTACCATGTTCTCTGAGCCTGCTAGGATTATAAACATGTAATAATCCTGCAGCCCATTCTGCCCTATGGGGAACAGGTAGCCTTGCAATAGTGAAAAACGAAAATGGCTGTTATTCACTATTAGGACATGCCACACACATCAGGGCTTGTCCTACCTTATACTTACAATGCACCATGCCCGTGGATCTACCATAGGGGTGACTAATATGAAGTCAAGGGAAGGTTTAGGGACTGGCAAGTGGGTGCACTTGCCCAGTCAGCATGATAGTACCAGACTACACGCAGGCTCTGCAATGGCAGACCTTAGACACATTTTACAAGGCCGCTTCTGTGGGTGGCACAATCAGTGCTGCAAGCCCACTAGCAGCATTTGGATTTACACGCCCTGGGCACACTCAGTGCACTGTACTAGGGTCTGACAAGTAAATCAAACCTCCAATCATGGAACCATTATTCAATACATCGATTTACAGTAGGGAGCACTTGCACCGTGGCACTGAACAGCAGTGGCACAGTGCCCAAAGCATCTAACACCAGAGGCAACAATAAAAATGGAAGGTAGACCCACGCCAATGGTACCAGGTCTAACACTCTCTATTGACACATATTTATGATTCGCAATGATGGCTTTCTAAGTATAGCAATTAGATACATGCAGTTTATATTTGACACTGTTTGTGGACCTTCACACTAGAGCACATATGCATAACTCCCCTGGACCGCACCACTTTAAATTGTTTTATCAACAATGTGTTCATGAAAAGTAAACCTATATATTGTAAGTTGAAACTGTGCCCATTGCTAGTTGCAATTTCCTAGGTCATCAGCCTAAAGTAACATGAAGTATATCAATATTTAATGAGTAATATGTGTACAATGGTCCTATAATGACATCTCAGTGTTCTGGTGTCTTTTCCAAACCATTCGTCCTTGTGTTTTATGATGTCTACAGAACCCCTTGACTGAAATTATTGGCCCATTGTATATGTCAACATGTTGCCTAAACTATATATAAGACAATGATGTTTTGTGCTAACTCATATTTTACTCAAAATTGGCGGAATATGGGATTTAAAATACTCAACTATTCACTCCAATTTTTTCCACAACATTTTTCCTCTTTCATCACAGATTTTAGAATAATATATTTCTACTTTGGTTTCTTTCTAATACTTGTTTATTACATACATTTTGCCTTTTTTTCACATAGTTACCAAAGAGGGATGATGACATACTGATTTTCTTTCTTCCATGTCCTTTATGCATTTAATGAATATTAAATTGTGATTTGGTATTAGTGACATTAACAACATGTAATTACATTATTTTTCATTTGTAGATACTATACAAGAAAATGTAGAAGTTTAACATCAGTCTTGAATATTTTATTTAAGGACAAAGAAGTATCTTGTCATTGTTCATGATACATGTTTGTATTTATGTTCTGAGTGAAATCGGTACTAAATAGCTTGACAAAGGCTATTTGTAAGCTGAAACATGGGGATGTACACAAGTGCAATTAAGATGTAAACCTCATCCTGGAGTGCCACTTGGCTGATTTTTCACTTTGAAAACATCTTGGAAATAATACACACATACACACATGCACAAACACATGCACACACACACATATAAATGTAATATGAGTTCCAATGGGGTGTTATTCTAATACCCTTTTTGTTTTGTATGGGACTGTGTAGCAGTATCAGTCACTTTGCTGTTTTTTCCCTTCGAACACATCTTAAAACCAATACATACACACACACATAGGGCATGATTATGATGGTGGTCGGGCTGCAACCGATGTCTTGTCGTTGCGGTCCGACCGCCATCTGCTGTTGTAGTCCGACCAAAGCATTACAATGGGTGTGGTCGGAGACAGCAGGTGGATGGACCATTCAAAGCTTTCCGACTGGCTCAAGGAGCCTGTCCATGCAATGGAATGACTGCATATTCCCTCAATGCCAGCGGGATTATGATGTCGGTTTCTGACCACCAGTCACATAAGGTGTGCCTTACTACGATTAAAATTGAACGAAAAGGGAATAAGAAGCTGCAGGTAAGCTGTGAAGCTGTTTTCAATCCAGAGGAAACTCAACTTAACTGCCGATTAACAAAGTACTTTGACGTAGTGGCTAGCAGACTCAAAGACTTATAAAACAGGTGCAGGAAGTATAGCACGCAGCTAAGACACCTTTGTCTTTGTCTAGAATCAGGTCAGCTCAAATCAAGACCAGCACTCTGAAGAACAAGCACTTTATTACCCTCGAAATGGATTGCACAGACAATGAAATTGTCTTCGATACGACTTTTTAACTGAAGAGTTAACCACTTTTAAATGTAATTGTACAAATTGTATAAGGCTGTTCACAATTTTACCTTCAACATTTAATGTTTTTTTTTTGTGAGTTTTAATTAACTGTACAATAAATTCAAATTCACCTTTCAACTAGTCCCTCCAATTTTTTGCACAGCATTTTGCCTCTTTCATCACAGATTTCAGAATAATAAGTTGGTTTCCGACCACCATTCCATGTTGGCCTTTCTGACATGGATAGGATGTCATAAAGCGATATTGGAGGCCCCCTGCCCCTACGCAATGTGGCCTGGGGGGGCACCTATCCTGCTCCCTTAAATTTCCCTGACCTGTGTGGCAGGCACCGTATGGTACCAACCACACGATGCAGGGATGTTTTTAAAGTGTACATTTTCTATTGCGGCTTGTGCTGCAACCCGCAGTATATATACACTTTGTGACCGCCGTGAAGGCGGTCGCATTTTAATAAGGGCAGCGGACCGCCGACTCCTTGTCGGGCGGTCCTGTTTCCACTATGTAATGATGCCCATAATTTAAAAGACACAATAATGAAATTAATTTAACATTAGTTGTTATGGGGTGTTATTTTAATACCCTACCACCATTGTATTCTATGAGATTGTGTTGCAGTATCAGTGGATGGCCATGAGTGGTGCTTTGAGACTTGCTTGGGGTACACATGTGAACCTGTTTTGAAACTTTCAGGGATACAGTAACTAGGGAAATGCAAAGGTCATACTGTTTTGTGGGTGTGTTTTTTGTGTTAGCATTCACCACCCAAACCTCTCCAGAAATTTCCCTAAATCACTCATTTTGAAAGTAATTGTTCCTCATTTTTCATGACTACCCAGGTCCCTCCCACATTGTAAAAGAACCGCTTAGCAATGTATAGAATGATCTCTGTGACTGTTGTGGACATCTCAGTAAAGATAGATAGGAGAGGCGTAGTTGTCCGGGTGAAGGTTTGTGAATTTCATATTATAGTATTAATGTAGCACTAGTTTACATACTGCAAATCGTGAATCAGGTCCCTAGTGTTCGTTTCACATATGCTTCAATGCGGAGCAAAAATCAAAATATAATCCAACAGAGGATCAGTTGTACTCTTCTGTTAGGGTCACAAGATTGTTACACAATTATCAGATGGAAAAATTAATTATCGCATCAACCAACATGTGTCTGAGTCTTGTGATCTGAATTCCTCTGTTCATTTGGCAGTAAAAGACAATAACACACAGTCGTATGTCTACTAAATAATATAACACTGCTAATGTATGGCTGTTACTAATATGAATGAAGCGTCTTGTTACTTACTTGTTGTGAAGGAGGAGTAGGGCTCAAGGTTTCTTGGCATTTAATTTTTGGGCCATTCCTGTCTACTTATCTATATTTATTTGTTGCTTATTTTTTCTCGGCGTACCCATATTTATTTTGGATTTTGTGAACAAAAATTAATCCATCAATTGAATGTTTTCAAACATTTTTAATCTATAAATGTACACACATACTTGAATGGCTAATGTGTTATGTGTTCTAGAGGATGGGAGTACTTCCAAAGTAATAAGTCCTCAACTTTCCTTGTATGGCAAAACAAGTACCATGTTTCAGCACTGGACTCCCTCAGGGTATCACAGCAGAGCAGTCCTAGACTATTTCAGGAGACGTGGGGGTATATTCACAAAGTAGTTGAGCAGCGCAGCGCTGCAGAACATTTTGCAGCGCCATGTCATTTGAGAAACGCCGGGAAGCACCATATTCACAAGTATACGCACACCCCTGTGTTTTTCCTTGCTCTGGTGCTAAAAATAGCTACCTAGTGCCTACACTGACACCCTTGCGCCATAGTAAAAGCGTGCCTACATTGCAGGGAATCATCCCTACAAAGCAGGCACCTGCACCATTATGCAAGGGTGTCTGTGAAGCAGAGAATGATTTTTTATGTGCAGGAAGGGAAATCTTCCTGCACATAAACAATATTTAAAGGTGATTTGCTCATTCTATGTGTGCTGCAGAATGCAACACACATAGAAAGAGAAAAACCGAGGAAAAATAGTATTTCTCCTCGCTGTGTCAATCTAAGGGCTGCTTTAGTATGCCTTTAGTATTTGGGGCAGCCTCAGATTTACACATTCTTGTAAATCTGGGGCAGTGTAAAAAAGTAATGGGTGTTGCAGAAGGACACCCACATCAACACCCATTGCACGCCCCTTTCACGCAGAAAGCTGCCTGAAACGGTACCAAATTTACAAGTAGGCAAGAAGCTATGCAAAGTGGCTTAACACGGCTTTGTAAATACGGTCCTGGACATTGCGCTACCAGAACGGTAAAAAGTGATGTTCTGGTGGCGCAATCATCTTGTAAATATGCCCCGTGGTTTGGGCCATTAACTCAGTTCACCAGCATAAAAACAAACAACACCCACTAAATCATTGTCTAGTCAGTGCTTTTACCTATGAAAAGGAACACTTTATTGTGCACACGCTACTCACGTCTATGGATTAATTCACAAAAACATTCACAATTCCAGGTGAAAATACCTAGAGACACAACCTCTTCACAGTTCACATGTCTTGAATAAGTCAGTCTTAACTTTATCATTGTTAATATAGCATTTAAATATACCCTGTGCATGAGCACCACTGTACCACCAGTGATGCATTCAGAAAGTCCCTTTGTATCCAAGTCCAGGGTGCTCCAGCATCCCATAAAGCGGTACAATCTTCTTCATGGTCCTGCAAAATGAATCTACTATCTTTCTCCACTATGTAGAAGTTTCAAAGTGAGGATAGAAAGTTCCAGAAGCTATGTGCCTACACCAAATTCTGAAATGACACATCATTGATAAGGGTTTGTGAAATTCACGAAATTTGATTTGATGTAATTACTCAAAATTTCTGGAAAAGGAAGCAAAATTATGTGTAATTGAACGAAATTCAAATCGATCATGTTGTCCTATATTTTGTGTGAAATGCATTCTTGCACCAATTTTGGACACAAGGATGCATTTTAAGCTTAAGAAAACTGTACAGCAAAACAAAAGTCCCTGAAAATAGCAGCTGCTCGGGTTTTATTGTTCCTGTGTGTTCATGGTACATTTTGACAGGAAATGGCAAATTTCCAGTACATTTTTGCGGTGATTGGATTGTAAGTATGCCAAGGGAGAGGGTGTATCCTTACAGCTAGAGCGGTCGCCCTCGAAGCTGGGGAACCGGTGGGTTCGAGTCTCAGCAACGACGCTCAACCTCCTGTGATTCTGGACAAGTCACTTAATCTCCCTGTGCCTGACAAAATGAATGTGTACATCGGTAACGAAACTGATGTTCATGTAAAGCTCTCTGATACCTGATGTCTCGGGGCTAGTTAGCGCTATATAAAACTAATAAAAATGTAAAAAGTGGCGTAATGGCATAATGTTAGAAATTTCACGTAATAAATGCTATCCTACATGCCATAATTTGTATTTTGCCGAGGCCAAATTATTATTCCATCTCTATTCCAATCCTGCTGCAGAGCTTTTTCAGAAATTTCAACCTAATGAATTGAATTGGCTTGTTATATACCTCACCCCTAACTGCCATAGTTTCCTGAATCTGTCACTCAAACATTTTAAAGTGGAAACCCTACTTTGATTGTGTCCAAAGGTCTGACCTCCACTCAGTTCTACTAGGAATGAGCTTTCCCAAGCCTGTTACAGTGTAAAACGTATTTAGCATGTGCAGATTTGGTCCCCACCCATTCATCAGACAGGAACAAACCTATTCACTATCAAATGGTCTTATTGAGTGGGAAAGCCATTGATCGTCCTGCCCTCCAGCAGAGTAATTAACTTGGTCCAGCATGGTGTACCAAAAAACAGAATCTTATTGCAAATTAACCTATAGAAATATGATTAATCTTAAAGTGCTAGAAGGAGTGCAGATATAACAAAATCAATATTACCTCTGCACTAGTGATCCCTGTTTATCATAAGATTGGTGCACTAACCTAGTCTCTGTTGCATCCTCCCCTGCTCTGGAGCACACAAATGACCACGGCACACACGGAGCTCTGTAGTACAAGTCATTAATCTTCGACATGCTCCCATTAGGTAAACACACTACATCATAAACTTTATTGACCACACCCAGACACACCCCGATCCATCCCAACTGATTACGCAACGTAAGGAGTCTGCAGAGGTCCAAAAAGGTCCAACTGCACATGATTACATGACCATACATCTCCAACTATGTTGAATAAAAGGTAAATACAACATATATGCATTAGAGTTCCTCAATGAGCTGTTGCGGTGCTCTCACCGATCTTCCAGATCAAGCCGCATGAGGTGAAGGAGCTGCACTGTTATGTGGCATCGTAGATGTAGACTCAGATGCTTGTCTTGGGCACTCAGGTGGACTTGTCTCACTTGTGATGTCTGGAGCCGAAAAACATCGAGGCAGATGCTTGAAGTGTGATGAGTCTCTCATAATGGACTTTCCAGGATGGTGAAAGGTCACCATATACCCTTTCCTTCTCACGACTCTCAATGGGTCAGCAACAATCCGAGTGTCAGTCTTGCTCCTCAGTTTTTGTTTGACTAGGACCCGGTCTCCTTTTTCAAAAATGATGGGGCCCGATTGACAGAATTAACTTAAGACAAAATCCTAAACTTACAACCATTTTGGTATTCACAGAAGGCACTTACTCATTTTGGTATTCACAGAAGGCACTTACTCATTTCGGTATTCACAAAAGATAGGCCTCCTAACTTTAGAACTCCTAAATGCCTTCTATGAATAACGAAAGTCTTAAAGTTAGGATTTTTCTCAGTTTAGGAGTAGTAAAGTCAGGACTCCTAACTTAAGGACTCCTTAACTGAGAAAAATCCTAACTTTAAAACTTTCAGTATTCACAGAAGGCATTTAGGAATCCTAAAGTTAGAAATCCTAACTTTACTACTCCTAAACTGAGAAAAATCCTAACTTTAAGACTTTGGGTATTCACAGATGGCATTTAGGAGTCCTAAAGTTAGGACTCCTAACTTCTGTGAATACCAAAATGAGTAAGTGACTTCTGTGAATACCAAATAGTAGTAAGTTTAGGATTTTGTCTTAAGTTAGTTCTGTGAATCGGGCCGATGTCCCGGGCACACTTGCATTTATCGGCATAAGACTTCATTTTGCTCTTGTGGAAAGTGTCTATGGCATGAACCTCACCAGTGTCTATTACTCGACTTGTGGTCTATTGTGATAGCCTTGGCCCAATGGCTCTCGAAAACAGCAAGATGGCAGATCGTTCGCCTGTTTTGGAATGAGAAGTTTGCCAATATGCCAATAGGCATGAAAGGCTGGACATAAGGCTGACCTGAGATCGATTCCCTTGAGCACAGCGCACTGAACCACTTTCTTCAGGGTGCCCATAAATCATTCACCGCCATTTGCCCGAGGCCAGAGAGGTGTGCTTTTCTAATGCTTGACATTTAAGTGACTAGAAAGTCCTAAATCTCTCTCCTATTGAAGGGTAGATCATTGTCAGATTTAAGATTTGGGGTAACACACCACACTGTGAAACTATAATCCAGCCTCTCTCTTTGTAATGGGTGGTTGATGATAAATCTTCCACCAAGGGAAAACATGAGTAATTTTTGATCACTGCTGTGGGATGATGTCCATTGTGTATGGGTCCAACTAAATCAACTGCATTTTTCCCCACACATGCTTAGGAAGGTCACACATATTTAACAGATGATGTGTTGTTTGTGGATATAAATAGTTACACAGTGTACATGCTTTCAGTTCTTTCTTGGCTCCTTCATCAAGGTGAGGAAACCACACTCGGCACTGACGGGTCTCTTTGTGGGTGCAATGCCACCATGCCCCTGGTGTGCCAGCTCAATGACGTGTTGCCTCAAGCTCTCAGGTATGACAATTCTTGAACCTTATGGTATTATACCTTCATGAATGACAGAAACTTCGTCCTGCACATTTTTGATTTTTTTATATTCAATATCATCTGTGAAAGGTCGGGTACAGTATGCTTTCTCCATGATTGAGTTGCAATTATATCCTTGAGTGTGAGCATGTCTCTGTCAGTGTTGGCAGCAGCAACAATCTGTTCGATGGATAAAGCCGTAAGGGTGCTGGACATTATTGTGAAATTGATGTACTCTTCAGACGTTTCAGAAGTTGCACTGTGACGATGTAACAGCACTTGTGAGAAGTAATCTGCTGAGTTTTAATCCTTCACCAGTTTATGTACAATAGTGTGATCATACTCTTGCAATTCTAACCCCAACCTCTGGTTGCGATAGGGCATCTTGGCTTTCAGATTTCCAAAAATGATGAGCAATGCCTGGTGGTCAGTGACAAGGGCGAAATGCTTTTTGTACAGAAACACATGAAAATGCTCACAAGACAACATTACAACCAGGCTCTCTTTTTCTATCTCAGAATATACACTTTCAATCTGAGATGAACTTCTACTAGCATAGGCCACAATGTGTCTCTGAGTATTTGGGTGTCTATTGTGTTGTTCAAGGATAGTGCCCAACCCCACCGGGTTAGCATTATTGCGTGTTTATCTAGGTTCCTGATCGATACTGTGACCTTATGCCCCTATTCGGCTATAAATCCATTTATTCCCTATATTGGCATAACCGTTCAAGTGCGATTTTCTGAAAAGTCATCTCTGGCCTCACACGAACAGAGCCACATTCCAGCATAGTTCCCTCTGCCACTTCCTTTGCGACCAATTAGTGCAATGACAGAGCAGTAGTCACTATCTGATATTCCTAGATAACACTCCGAGTTCTTCAACAAGATAAAAACTCAGCAAACCTGGAAATCCCCGCTTGCTATGTTTTGATTAGTAATAGAACTCTAATGAGCAACTGATAACTAACACTTCCTAGTGACATCTTTAATTGACGTCTTATGTCCAGCAAACTTGCGTCAAACCCGGCACCTGTCAGGTATAAATATTACCAACGTTGCCTTAAGCAATTACCTGTTGTACGAGCTACTGAAGCCAGCTGCCTGCACGACCCCGTGTTGGTAAATATAGCACTCTGTCGCTGCAGTCTGCTATCCTGTGGTGGTGAAGCTGCTGATACCATTATCGCCGCTAAAGCGCGACCTATGGTGCAGTACGCTTAAGGAGCTGAACAGACGTCCCTCTGCGAAGACATCCAGCAGATTCCAGCTGCCCGCGGACGCTGTCCCCCCTCCTTCCTCGACGCGCTGAAGAAAGCCGCTGCCTTTCTCGTGTAGAGAAATCCAGTCCCGGCGCTTCCGGTTTACCCTCGCGGGTGACTGGGATATCGAGAGAGACCCCTGAAGGAGATACCAATCCTCCATCATTCTATTCAGAGGTATGGTGTTGACTAAACCATTAGACGAGAATTCTTGAAACAAACCTTGGCAAAACCAACTTAACTTAAAGCTACTTACTTACTCCCCTCTCACGTGTTAGGCTTAGGTCAGGCACACTGGGGTAGGCTTAGTTAGAAGCACCAGTTGAGTATGTTAGCCTAATGTATATATGACTGTATATATGTTTTATTACTTTTAAACCATTGTATGGCTAAGAAACCATATCAATGCTTTTACAGTTCTATTTCGCAATACTTATCTTACTGTACGTACTTTTTATAATAACAATTATTGCAATTGTGGCAATACATTTCTCTTGTACGAGAAGAAAGACTGTTCAATAAATGTTAACCTTTATTGATACACGCCCGTCTCTCTATTCTCTACATCTCGTGAAAGTAAACTGCACTAGACTGACTGAGTGAAATACATGTCTATTGTTTCACACGACCCTAGAGATTGACTCTTGATCTGAGGAGCAAAGTTGTCATGTTGCACGGTTGTTGGAAAGCTGAATCCCTTCTTGTCTGTGCCAAGGAAGCTGATCACTTCCTATGCAGAGAAGAAAGTTTCCAGTGACCTCTGAGCTAGTTGGTAACACAACCCAATTAAGTTTAGCATAGTCAGTGGAGGCCTGGAATATCCGCAGTTCCACGTCGATACTACTGTTTATGTTATTCCAATGCGCAGGGCCTAGTGGGAAACTAGGAACTACAGTACATGGCGCCCAAACGTTTGGTAAGGCGATAAACTAACGCAAGACTTGTAGAGTAACTCAGTTGTGCATATTTCACACCCCTTTCTCCCGTAAATACTCCAATAGACGTCTGGAGTGGGTAAAAGGTTAAAATCCGCCCGACCTCAGTAGGAAGAGATTCCTATGTAAAGCTCTGGTTTATTCAACGTTGAAGGATACAGTGTTCCAAAATATTGTGCACCTAATCTTTGTCTCCTTGGAGACCTACTCTGCAAACCTCGCATTTTTACAATGCCAGAAAATAACGGAACCACTGGGGCCGCAGCAGATGCGACTCAGCAAGGTCCCGAATACACAGACCCGGATGCAATAATCATCCCGGCACATTTAAGAAAATCTATAACGTCAAAACTTATAGAAAACGGACTGACACCTCAGGGTGGTACAGTAATTTTCGTGATAGAGGCTCACGAGTATCGGCAGACAGAGGTATTCTATTCATGGATAAACTTTCCAGCGGTAAACGCTATAACAAAAGAGTTTCACTATTACAAAATAGAGAAACCTCCGGAAGAGTACGCTCCTTTCGAGGAGATTGAAATTCCACTTAAATTTCAAGAGCACCTGCTCTGGTTTAATGGCGCCCTAAAACATAATGATCACATAACTAGGCTCGGTCCACTAGGTAGACCAGGAGCCACGTGGCCGGTTCTAGCCAGCTACACACCACATCCTGACATTGTAAAAATGTCTAGAGAAGAGCTGTTAGTACAGCTAAACACATTAATAAAAATACATAGGCAATTAGTCCAATATGTAATGCGGACTGCAACAGTCCAGCCAGCTGTTAATGTACCACAGCTGACCCCTCATCAGGGGAACACAAATAAAATTACACCACAGAACATACAGTCATGTCTTGGTAAAACACCCGTAAAACGGGAACAAATTCCTTTCTGGTTAGCCCAGAAAATCACTCAAATAGAGGCAGTATTTCCTGATACTACCCCTATAGAGAAACACAGAATCTTGACCATCTGCCTTCCTATGGGAATCGCACCACACGTGGAGGACTGCGACACTTGGGGTACAGTCTTTGCTTCCATTTACGCAAAAACACACGGTGTTCCGTCTATGGCGGTTATACCAGAAGTGCTAAAACAGATTCAAAATGAATTCGGTCCAGAGCCCGCTTTAAATCTAGGTATGAAATTACTGAAAGACTTCAAGCAGGTCACGGCTATATTATTAGCCAATATAAAAGGAGAAGCAGCATCTGTGGCGATCCGCCAGAAGTTGAAGGAAACAGATATAAAAGATCCTGTTGAGCTTGCAAAAATCATAGAAAAGTGCTATGAAGAATTAGGTAGAGATAGCTTGGGTGGGAAACCAGTAAAGCCCCAACTGCTCGAAAATCCTGAAAAATTATTTATTAAAAATAATCTAAACACTCCTAAAAAGAGCTGGGATGGAAATAAACAATCCACTCCCAAGGAAAAAGTTTTCCAGTCCAGAGGAAGGTCTCCTCGACGGAGGGAAAGAACTCCGACTCGAGCACGCCAGTCTCCCCAGAGGGAGCCCTCTGAGAAAATATATAACCTTAGAAATAGGGATAATCTGAAAAAACCAGATAGATATCAAAGTATTGATACACGTCCCTCTCGATCTTTTCCACAGAATTCGGAAAGAAGAAGACGGTCAGACCCAGGAGAGCACACCAAGTCCAAAGACAAGGAACCTGCTCAAAATAAGAAATCTCAATTTCAGAAAAAGAAGGTAGCCAGTATTAGAGTAATCAACCATGCCGAGAATACTGAGGACACAGTTGAAAAACGGGGAGTGGGCATTGACAATGTTGGACAGTGCAGCAGAAATCAGTATAGCGCGCAAGATCTTGATGAGTCATCTGGAGACAGTGGACACGAATGAAAACATTCAGGTTGAAACTGCCGACGCCAGACTTAGCGAGCCCCATAAAATATACGAAATAACATTGCGTATAGAGGGTGATAAGACTAGGAAAATTAAGGGTCTATTTTGGGATAAGCTCTCAAAAGGCTATGATATTCTGTTAGCTGAAAAAGATTGGCCCCCAGAGTTTGTCAGGGAGTGCCCTCGCGGCGAAGAAGTGATTATGCCTGCCTTCTCGAATCACATTCCGATTCACAAAAAATACACTTATGCAAGGAAATGGGCAGTGGCCCAGGCACCTGCATTATATAAAAATCATGTAGGATGGGATGAGGATTCACCGCCTCACAAAATCCAATTAAAAAGTGAACCAACTGCCCAACGGCAGTATCCCATAAAGCAAGAAGCTAAAAAACAAGTCAGGGAGATCTTAGATCAACTTGAGTACCAGGGGGTGATTGAAACATGCACCTCTCAAATGAACAATCCTTTGTTTCCTGTCTCCAAGCCAGACAATTCATATCGTCTAGTTTTGGACTACAGACACCTTAATACATGTTGCAAAACTTTTGCAGTACAAAACTCGCATAGTGCAGCCCTAATGAATAATATAGTTAGGAAAAAATATAAAACGACATTAGACATTTCTAATGGTTTCTTTTGTCAAAACATTGCACCGGAAAGCAGATATTTGACCAGTTTCTCCGCATTTGGGTCGCAGAAAAAATTCTGTCGACTCCCACAGGGGTTCAAGAACAGCCCAGGACTATTCTCAGCTAGGGTAACAGAGTTACTACAAATCTATGATGATGAAGCATTATCTTACGTAGATGATATTTATCTCACAGACGACGACTTGGATACTCACTTGAAAAGAGTGAACACCATTATACTTGGGTTCGCAGCAGAGGGTTACAAATTCAACTTTAAAAAGTCTCGAATTGCCCATCTGACAGTACTATTTTTAGGGTACGAATTATCAAGTGAAGGGAAAAGCCTAGCGGACAACTTCTTAGAGAAGTGCGCTGTACTCCAAGCTCCAAAAACGCTGAAGAATTTACAATCCATTCTAGGTTTTCTGAATTTCGGAAGAACTTACATCCTAAATTACGCAGAGAGGGTTAAACCTCTCTACGAACTAATTAAACCTGATTTTAAACAAATCAATTGGACTCAAAAACACACAGAAATTTTGAGATCACTGCAAACAGACATGTTAGCAAAAACAAAATTAGATACACGTGACAACACGATCGATCTTGTAATCCGAGTCATCCCAGGAAGATGCGGATTCACGTACCTAACCTCTAATGAGGGAGAAAAGGTACCAATTTCAATTAAATCTCACTTGTACACACAAGCAGAAAAAACATTCAGTCACACAGAAAGAACTGTGAACGCAGTGCAAATCGCATTAGCAAATGAACAAGAACTAGCACACGGCAAACGGATTAATATCCTTACAGTGGAATCCGCCTTCGAGGCGCTATTCAGCCCAGTAAACCTGCCTACAGTGTCACTAGATCCGAAATGGATTCAGTGCGTAGATTCTCTAGGAGCGGAAGACGTGAAATACTATTTCGCCCCGCAATTTGAAGAACTGAATGATTTAGAATATGAAGAAGAATATCCTCTGCCAATCGAAATTCTGCCTCTCCCACAATACGCCTGTATAATCTACACAGATAGCTTTGTACAGCATTTCAACGTAGAGAGAAAATCCTACGATGCAGCATGTGCGATCATTAAAGGTCGTTGGCTGTGCGGTAAATTCAGACCGAAAGTAACAAAAACTGAATCTGTAAGAAACTGTTCGGTTCAGAGAACTGAAATCAGATCTTTAAAGATGGCGCTCGAAAATGCAGAACGTGAATTCCCGACACTTATAGTGTGCGATTCTCATTTTTCCGTCAACTCTTACAACAATAAACTGCAGAGTTGGATCGAAAACGACTACAAAGATGACACAGGTGCCACAATAAAGCATAAATTGCTCTGGAACGAGGTAGCTCTTTTATACAAAGAACTACAAAAGACTCACGTGATTCACGCACAGAGTCTTCAACGTGATGGCGTTCACGTTGCAGGGAATTCATTGGCTAATACAGCCAAAGCGGAAGCAACTAAACCGGCTTCCGTAGCCACAAAAAAGCGTACAGATAAGTACATAGACGGGGAAACCATGCTGGCAGTAAAAACGACCGTAAAAGGCGACTGTGCAGCACTACCAGTAAACTATCCACTCAATTATGCATACATAATCGATGCAAACTCCGTTCCTTTTGCTCGAATCCCTGGAGTGGGGGACAGAGTAATTCCAAACACGAACAGGAGAATATTTTTAATAGCAGACGCACACATGGGTTTGGGTCTAAGGCACAGAGAGATCAAGGAATCACTGAACAAATTACAATCAGTATTCTGGTGGCCGGGAATGAGTGTAGAACACCAAATATATGCAAACAACTGTGAAAACTGTAATAGGGATCGCAGTAGCGAACCTTGCTACCGGCTACCAGTCAGAAAGAGCGTAACGCTGCCTACACCCAATCCTGCGTCCTATTAACAGTTAAGACGAAAATGCACTTAAAAAATGAGGCCTCCAGCGCTCGGCTGACGCTAGAACGGTTATAAAAGATTTGCGAGTCTTTATCGGCACATACGCAATTACCACGTTCCATTCTGACCAGGGTCCTGCTTTCAGCTCTCGAGCTTATAAGGAGGCCATGGCCAGCATGGGAATTGGGTTGCGGTATTCTTGTCCATCATACCCCGGAAGGGAATAGTGTGGTAGAAAGAAAAAACCGTGACATAAAGCAATCTATAACAGCGAAGGTATTAGGTTCAGGCGCTGGGTGGGTCAAACATTTAATAAGTGTCCAAACTAGTCTTAACAACATGCCAAGAAATTCTCTAAAAGGTTTCAGCCCATACGAACTATTGTTCGGAATTAGAATGCGAGTTCAGGACCTCGATAGTCAGATGTCAGTGGTACAAGAAGAAACAACGCACTTTGATGTAAAAGATCGTTTGGCTGTTTTACAGGAACTGAATGAAACAAGAAAATCATTAAGCAACATAAAGTTAAAGCAACAGCCAAGTACCACTGACGAGGCACCACCCGCAACAGCCCCAGCAAGGCCTGTCTGGATTCCAAAGATTGGGGATCTAGTCAGAGAAAAGATCGCGGTGAAGAAGGAATTTGGGCCTTCTTACAGAAAAGCAGTACCTGTCTTAGCAGTCACCGGAACAAGATCAGTTGTACTACCGCCCCTTGCTGGTAAAAAGGAGAACAGAGTTGTGTCTATCGATCTGGTAAAACCACAAGCATGTGGCCTATAATCAACAGTAGGCCCAGTGGACTCCCAAGAAACAACAGAATACCCAAACTTGCAACAATCCAAGAGGTTCAAACTGAAAGACTCATCACATTCGATCAGCCTGCAGTGCACAATGAAGGACTATGCAATAATGCCATGGAACTCGTGCCTCTTAAAACACAGATTGAAACAGTTTGTCAAGAAACAACACCAGTCTACAATGATGTGGCATCAGAAAGTGCTACCGAGAGACAGATTGAAAGAACAATCCCATCAATTGACAGAACTGCCTCTGGTTATTTCATCAACTTCGACAACTTCTCTGAAGATTTAAATGACCCCGAAGTGATGCCAGAAACAAAAAAGTCTTTTAAAGAAAAAGCAACAGAACTCTTTCATCAACTGAAGGAAATCTACCTTATTTCCCCTTGGCTAGAGTTCTGGTTCGGTCTAGGTGTATTTTTCCTCCTGCTTTGGCTCATCATGGTACTGTGTTTGGGAAAATTCATTGAAGGAAAATATATTACAATGGACACAGCAAGTCAGAACATCAACCTAGTCCTGAAACCACACAGATCATCCCACGTGAAGAAAAGAGAACTGTCAACAGTAAATGTCACAGCAATTCCAATACCTGGTGGGGTAGTATGGGAGAAAACAGACTATGAGATCTATGGTCCGGTCGAAATCCTGAAGTATCCTCATCAACTAAAGGTTTCCTTAAGTGACTTTGTGACACCAAGTACATTCTCTGATGATTGGGACTTTAACAGTATTAATGACATGATGTCTGATTTAGTAATGTCAGCTAGATTCACAGATCATGATTATTTACAAGGTTCATCTAGTTATGAGCAGTTATTCTGTTACACCCACTATGGGGATCATTGCTTGCATAAATCTGCACAGCCTAGAAATGTTTTTATGTATAATCAATGGGAACATTGTGCTACACCACCTAAAAGCAGTTCTAAAGCATTTTTTGAGAAATTCAAATACTTCTCAGGTTTTAACACCAGTGATGCAGAAACGTTTTATTATAAACTGTTAGATAAAACAGGCATGAAAACAATGCTGACAAATTCTAAATTGATATATTCAGAAACATTTTATGACAAAATGATGACATTTGGTTTTGATTATTGGAAAAATAATATTGAAACGAAAACAATTTGGGGTACAAAAGATTGGCAGGTGCAAGGCATTGAAGCACTATTTAGAACCTGCATGATACCTGAACAAATGTTGTTTTTAAATGACACAGTACACCAAACATCTTGTCTTGGCCTAGCTAAGAACAAAGACCTTAAAACACCGTCTATACCAAAGCCAATACCTGAGAATAAAACCACAGATATTGAGTTAGACGTGTCACACATTTTACATTTCAACAGAACACATCCTGATTGGAAAAAGTGGTTAATCTGGCCTACAGACACAAACAGCTGTCAAGATAGATTCCTGAATGAAACACAGGGGTTAAAAATGACCAGATTAGACTCGAGATACTCCCAGAGACAACATCCAGGGATTATAACAACATACAGTGTAGGGAAACTCTGCCTAGAATGGCTAACCTCGTCCACACTGGCTGAAATTAAGCAACACTTGTCTTTACTAAAAGATGGTGCTGATTTGCGCGATTTCATTCTTGGACCACGCAAACAGCGTCAAAAGCGTTTCATAGCGGCCAGTATCTATGCTGCTTACAACGAGGCTTGGAAAGTAAAGCAGATTGAAACTGCTGAAAAAATACGAGAAATTGATCGTATTAATTTGGAGAAATCACTTTCTGTGGTAGACAATGGGTTAACGACTCTGTCTTCCAGAATATATTCGTTGGACAATATTGTATCCTCTGCCTTTGATGTGATAGACAGAGATTTGCTAATGTTACAATATGGCCAATCTCAATTACGCTCTATTATAGAACTAGGCTGGACGCTGCAAAATCTTCGTTCAGGCTATGTGCCTTGGCGTTTAATCAACACGACGTCATTATTTTCCAGTTTTAACCTTACTGATAAACAGATCAGTTTGGCACAGAAAGGAGCAGACTATACAATCCTGAGCATCGAAAAACTCGAGAGATTACCATTGACAATGTCAGAGAGTCCTGTCATTGAATGGATAATACACGGAATTATCACAATTCCGATAACAACTTTCCGATTTAAAAAGTGCCTTGAGTACATACCTGCTGGCCAGTATGAACAATTGGGTAAAGGATATATAAAATCCGAATGGAAATTACCATACACTCATTCTTGCTATAGTGACAGTGACAAAAATGTATTTCTTAGTGGTGAAAATTGTAAACATTCACTAAGCGGTATACTTTTGTGTCAGGGTATTAATTTACACGGAGCATGTGATGGAAATTCAAACAACCTTTCATGCCACCAGCTAGTCACACCTGCAACTCAGATAGAGCCCTTCTTTATGCAACTTTCGAACGGGAGATACATTCTTAGAACGGATCACAGATGTTGTGGCCTGACGCCAGGGAAAAGTTATCTAGTACAAGTTACGTCCATGGTCAAATGTTGTATGCAAGCATTGTTCCCAAGCGGGCCTCCAGACATAGTGACTCCCCTCTGGCCTCGTCTGAATCTCTATTCTATACGAATTGATACATTAAGCAAAATAAAATCTGTACTTTTACAGACAACAGTGCCTATAACGTCATCTAAAGAGACGTATGATCTTCTAGTTGCAAGGACAGCTACTGAAATTCATGACCTTTTATCAACAAATTGCCCCGTGCATTTCGTAGAAATGTTCAGCCAACTCCTTAACATGTCTAGTGCAACAAGCATCCCAGGCATATTTAAGACAGTCTTTACGGGACTGCTAACACCCTTCCAGGCAATTTTGGGAATCTTTCCTAATTTTGTACACTCCATTTTTGGCGGCATACCTTTATTTTTGGGACTCGTCGCAGGGATTCTATTTTTTGACCCTCCTGCTACGTTATGGCAAGCCTCGGCTCAGACATAGCTCCCATGGGAATGGAAGAGACAATCCTAGCAATGCGCTACCGGGACAGGATAACTAACGTCCTCGGATTGGCCAGGCTGAGAGATCTAAACATGACCTGGTTCCTTTCATTCAGACCGATATGGCAAAATTGCATTTTACCTGTGCTACGGTGTATGCTTTGCGGCGATGAATGCATGTTGGACATCTGTCTTTCACTTCCATCAGCAGTACCAATGGACGTCGATACTTTGCTCAGTCCAATAACGGCTCACGCATTGTGTTGTCCCCAGCGGCTACCAATCCTGATGACGGCATTCGTGGAGACTCCTGTGCTACAGCCAAGTGGTAACAGTGGAGCGAGTGACAAAAGCAACATCATCCAGGTACAACGTTCTGTGAGCATTGCTGGTCCTGCCTTCGATGACAGCAATCATTCTCACACCTGCCAAGTTACAGCGCTATCTAATTTGGTTGAACTATCACCTGAATTTGTAGACCAATTCTTTGAGAGCCTGTCTGATACGATGTTCTCACCCATAGAGAAACAATAACATTTTTAGAAGCTTTCCGACACACAGCGTTCCCATGAACTCTGAATTCGGCATTCAGTTTTGATCAACAAGAACTGCCAAGAGCTTTTGAAATTTTTTTTTTGAATTGGACAATTTTTCTAATATTGACCTTTTTTGGCACAAACAATTCTTTGCTTAAAGTAAAAACTATTTTTAGAGAACAGAAGCTTCACACTTCTATTTCTAAACACATCTAGAGACATAACAACATTACACCAGCCTCTAGCACACATGTTATTACAATGCATTTTTATGTGATGATTTATCTCGCTTTTCTTCTGTCAGAGATACTTCATGTGTAATTCCTTTTGCATAATCGTTGATTGATTTCATATGCAATAATTTTTTGAATGATTACTATGCTTTAAAAAACGTACAGTACCTAAATTCCATGTATTACAAGTACGCCTATTTCGAATGCATTTATGTATTTTGGGGTGGGCAATGTTACACATACATCTAATTGCTTAGTTTTAGTAATTTTGATGGACATTAACCCGTGGAGTGGGTGTTGCATGTTTATCTAGGTTCCTGATCGATACTGTGACCTTATGCCCCTATTCGGCTATAAATCCATTTATTCCCTATATTGGCATAACCGTTCAAGTGCGATTTTCTGAAAAGTCATCTCTGGCCTCACACGAACAGAGCCACATTCCAGCATAGTTCCCTCTGCCACTTCCTTTGCGACCAATTAGTGCAATGACAGAGCAGTAGTCACTATCTGATATTCCTAGATAACACTCCGAGTTCTTCAACAAGATAAAAACTCAGCAAACCTGGAAATCCCCGCTTGCTATGTTTTGATTAGTAATAGAACTCTAATGAGCAACTGATAACTAACACTTCCTAGTGACATCTTTAATTGACGTCTTATGTCCAGCAAACTTGCGTCAAACCCGGCACCTGTCAGGTATAAATATTACCAACGTTGCCTTAAGCAATTGCCTGTTGTACGAGCTACTGAAGCCAGCTGCCTGCACGACCCCGTGTTGGTAAATATAGCACTCTGTCGCTGCAGTCTGCTATCCTGTGGTGGTGAAGCTGCTGATACCATTATCGCCGCTAAAGCGCGACCTATGGTGCAGTACGCTTAAGGAGCTGAACAGACGTCCCTCTGCGAAGACATCCAGCAGATTCCAGCTGCCCGCGGACGCTGTCCCCCCTCCTTCCTTGACGCGCTGAAGAAAGCCGCTGCCTTTCTCGTGTAGAGAAATCCAGTCCCGGCGCTTCCGGTTTACCCTCGCGGGTGACTGGGATATCGAGAGAGACCCCTGAAGGAGATACCAATCCTCCATCATTCTATTCAGAGGTATGGTGTTGACTAAACCATTAGACGAGAATTCTTGAAACAAACCTTGGCAAAACCAACTTAACTTAAAGCTACTTACTTACTCCCCTCTCACGTGTTAGGCTTAGGTCAGGCACACTGGGGTAGGCTTAGTTAGAAGCACCAGTTGAGTATGTTAGCCTAATGTATATATGACTGTATATATGTTTTATTACTTTTAAACCATTGTATGGCTAAGAAACCATATCAATGCTTTTACAGTTCTATTTCGCAATACTTATCTTACTGTACGTACTTTTTATAATAACAATTATTGCAATTGTGGCAATACATTTCTCTTGTACGAGAAGAAAGACTGTTCAATAAATGTTAACCTTTATTGATACACGCCCGTCTCTCTATTCTCTACATCTCGTGAAAGTAAACTGCACTAGACTGACTGAGTGAAATACATGTCTATTGTTTCACACGACCCTAGAGATTGACTCTTGATCTGAGGAGCAAAGTTGTCATGTTGCACGGTTGTTGGAAAGCTGAACCCCTCTTGTCTGTGCCAAGGAAGCTGATCACTTCCTATGCAGAGAAGAAAGTTTCCAGTGACCTCTGAGCTAGTTGGTAACACAACCCAATTAAGTTTAGCATAGTCAGTGGAGGCCTGGAATATCCGCAGTTCCACGTCGATACTACTGTTTATGTTATTCCAATGCGCAGGGCCTAGTGGGAAACTAGGAACTACACTACAGCATCTACAAAACAAGCCATTTCAGTTATATTTTCAATTGTGTGTTTGATTTTCTTGAAACTTCGGTCACATTCTTAGGACCACCAGAAGGGAATATTCTTCTTTGTCAGATCTCTTAATGGGGCACTCACCGTAGCAAAGTCAGAAGTGCATCTGGAGCAATAGCTGGCCATGCCAGTGGCATAACATAGGCCCCTGTAACCCCTGCGGTGCGAGGGACCCCAAGCTCCAGGGGCACACTCAACACAGTGCCATGGCTGGAGAGCTCCTGATTAAGATGGGGGCCCTCCTTGTACTTTGCAGGGGGGCCTCCTCAAGTTTGATTACTCCACTGTCACATGCCTAAAAATGATAGTAGCAAGGTTACATCCTGCAGTGGAAAAGTGGACGACTATTGTACTTTTTCAGTGTCAGGAGTCATTCCCCCTTCTGAGAAAACATGCCCAAATATTTTGAGTTTGATTTTGTTAGACTCACAATTTCTGCATTTAGCGAGACCTGCATCAGAAAGCAGACAGATTACTTGTGTATGAGCTTTTTCATGCTCCTTTCATGTGGCCCGAACACTAATATAGCACCACTGTAGTTAAAAGCATGGTGACAGGTTGAATTACTCAGCGAATTACATCCTGAAAGATTTATGCAGCCGACAACGCACTAGAGCTGCATCTGAACAAAACAGCATGAGTTGAAAAAGTAGTAATGTACCTACTGTTTTCTTCCAGCTTGAGTTGATATTATCCTTTGCTTAAATTAAGATGCAAGAAGACTGACACAATTCAGCTATGCAATCATGTCTGATATGTGTTGACCTGTATGTCTTTCTCTCTCAATTGCTTTGTTGGCCTAGCGTATAGCAACACAATTGCGCACAGCATCACCACTGTCCTTTTTTGGCACTACCACTATGGTCGAAACTCACATCGTCGGGCCAGAAGATCGCTTCATGATGTCATACTTTGCTAATGTTTTAGTTCTTCCTCAACGGCCTCCTGTAAATGAAACGCAATCCGACAGAGCCACTGAGCAACTGGCCAAACATCCTTATGAAGTCTTGTTGTCTAGGTTTCCCTAGTCCATGAAACAATGAAGGGAATAGACGTATTACTTCTTAATGTGCATTTAGGTTGCAGTTGATGGATATCAGCCGAATATCAGCAGCAATGCTGAAACTGAGTAAACATACACTCAAATAAGTACCTTGGACAACATGAATTGGTGTGTGTACTGATGAGGGGTGTTACCCGAACACCTGTCCCAGGATGCTTGTTTTCGGTCCAGGGAAGACCTGGCTTGGCAGTTTGGTCTGGATTGTTCCCCTAGGCACAGGATCAAGATTGTTTCGCATATGAATGGGACTGAACTGAGGTGGCAAAGTGAGCTAAAGAATGATGATGGATTCAACCCAGATCTGTGACTGGGGATGAGTGTCTAAAAAGCTTCTGAGCTCCGTCGATCATCTCCTTGTCTTTGCATTATTCGCCCAAAGTTTGCAGGATATGCCCAGACATGGGTCCCTTCCTCACCTTGCCACTGGATTCAAGCTAGTCTGGTTGATGAGGGCAGACGTGAGTCCCAGGCTCTCCATGCCACTGGAATCAAGCTATCCAGGCTGATGAGGGCTGAAAGCCCGAAACCGGTCTTAGGATGCTTGTTTCTAGTCCAGGGAGGACCTGGCTTGGCAGTTCGGGCTGGACTGTTCCCATGGGGCACAGGGTCAAGACTGATTTGCAAATGGCTGGGTTCAAACTGGAATGGCATGGTGAGCAAAAAAACGATGGATTTAGGCCTAGATATCTGTACTTGGGTGAATGTATGACATTGTTCTGCATTCTGTCCATCAACTGTTGTTTTTGCATTTGTCACCCCGAGTCTGATGGGTATGCTCAGATGTGAGTCCCGTGCTCTCCATGCCACGGGAATCAAGCTATCCTGGCTGATGAGGGCTGAAAGCCCGAAACTGGTCCTAGGATGCTTGTTTCCTGTCCAGGGAAGTCCTGACTTGGCAGTTTGGGCTGTACTGTTCCCATGGGGCACAGGGTCAAAACTGATTGGCATATAGCTGGGTTCAAACAGGAATGGCATGGTGACCAAAAAACGATGGATTTTTGCCCAGATCTCTGTACTGGGGTGAATGTATGACATTGTTCTGCATTCTGTCCATCAACTGTTGTTTTTGCATTTGTCACCCCGATTGGGACAGGTATGCTCAGACATGAGTCCTGTGCTCTCCATGCCACTTGAATCAAGCTATCCTGGCTGATGAGGGCTGAAAGCCCGAAACTGGTCCTAGGATGCTTATTTACAGTCCAGGGAGGACCTGGCTTGGCAGTTCGGGCTGGGCTGTTCCCATAGGGCACAGGGTCAAGACTGATTTGCATACAGCTGGGTTCAAACTTGAATGGCATAGTGAGCAGAAAAACGATGGATTTAAGCCCAGATCTCTGTACTGGGGTGAATGTATGACATTGTTCTGCATTCTGTCCATCAACTGTTGTTTTTGCATTTGATGAGGGGTGTTAGCCAGGATTCTTGTTTTCGGTCCAGGGAAGACCTGGCTTGGCAGTTTGGTCTGGGCTGTTCCGGTGATGCACAGGGTCAAGACGGATTTGCATATGGCTGGGTCTGAACTGGGGTGGCGAAGTGAGCTAAAGAACGATGATGGATTCAACCCAGATCTGTGACTGGAGGTTAGTGTCTGAAAAGTTTCAGCGTTTCGTCCGTCATTTCCTTGTGTTTACTTTTCATGATTAACAGTGATTCATTCTGGGCTGCTCTAGCTTCTATCAGGTCTTGCTGCCATGAGTACCTTTTCTCGACTGAGTGTCTCTCTCTCAGCATGTGTTACCTAAATTGGAGTGGCAACCATTAATAACACTGAGACGCATGGCTTCTTCATCATTAAATTCACTGAATTTGCAGTGCTTGATGAGGGTATCAAGTCTTTGCGACACAATGATCCAACATTTCACCAGATTGCTGTCATGCTTGGTTGAAAATTTACCTTTCATAGCCGACATTTGGTGTTGGATTGAACTTGACTTCTAACATTTCTTTGATTTCACAATACTGTTCTTTATTAGCTTGTGATCATTTTTATATTGCTTCTTTCACTCCATCACCTGCATGGTTCTTTAAGTATTTGATGATTTTTTTGTCATAAACTTCTTCTAGAGCATCTATGAAGTCATAGAACGTGTTAATTCATGCAGTCCATCTGGTGCCAATATTTTGCTTTTTGCCTGTGTAGAATGGTGGTGGAGGTTTCAGGAACGCAACTGCACCGTATTTCACGCTCCTTTTTGTAGCCATTGAACAATGTCACTATTCCAACTGGCATTTCATCTGACTGGTTGCCACTGGCTATTGTGGATGCATCGGTCTCTGACAAGGCCCAATATGAGGTCGGGTGGCGCTTCTTTTGTTCACACTTGTACATGCACTTTTACTCTCTGTACCTGCTTGTCACTGCCTTTAGCACCTTCTTGCACCTATTTGCCACTGCCTTTAGCGCTTCTTCGTACCTGGCTGTCGCTGCCTTCAGTGTTTCTGCTTTGAATGGACAATGGCTCTGTGTAACCCTGTGGTGCAGTATCTCAACTTTTGGCCTTACCAGTAGGCTTTCGGAAGGCTTTCTAACTGTGCTCCTCTGTAGGACCTTCACCTTCTTCGAGGGCCTTGTAAGAGCTAGAGCAGTGCTTTGACAGCAAATACGCGAACTGTAGACTACTTCTTGGGGCGCATGTGGCACACACGAGCAGTATACTGGACCTCAGCAATCTCTCAGGGAGACCAATATTATTTCTTCGGGGTATGTATCCCCTACTCGTCCCCAATTGTCATGTCCTCCACAGCTCTTGAGCACTCAAATGACCACACCACACATGGAGCTCTGTAACACAGGTCTTTATTCTTCGGTATACAACCCTTAACTGAATGAACAAAGTCACAAACTTTATCGACCACACCCAGATACCTCCCAACTTATTATGTAAGTTTCTGAGATAAGGAGACCGCCGAGGACCACAAGAGTCCTACTGCACATGACCACACAACACTATAGTCTCTATGCGTAACTACAGAAAAACTCTACTTTGGGGCAGATTTTGTTTATAATGTAAAATACAGCAAAGCATAAGCCTTTTCTGTGAAGCACACAAAACGTACATGATGAATGGCCGCTCAATTATAAGGCCTACACATGTTATCACAAGTCTACAAAGGGTCCCTTCTGTGACAGGCTACCTAGGCTCATTCTTTAGGCTGAGTTGGGCAGTAATATCACTCTATCCACACATGTGCAGTCCACCCAGAACCTCCTACACCAGCTGTGCATCAGCAGACCCTTTTTTATAAGGCAGACACGATTGGTTAGCACTCACTGTTTTAGCGTGAAGTGTGCTTGGACAAAAATCTATTGTATTCACTCCTTTAACCATACTGGGCCCCAGGTGATTAGAAGAAATACTTTGCTCTTCATTTGCCACAGAGGTAATGATCTCGCAATGAAACTTTCTCCGCCGATAGGAGGGGTGATAATTAGGGTGACCAAACTCCATGTTAGCTGTCCAATGAGGACCATTTAATTGACAGCAAACTCACAAATTAGGAATCCTATTCAGATATAACACTTTTAGGACCATGAAAAAAAAAATAAAGAATCACTATGGGTAAACCCAAACTCCTGAAGAAGTTTTGTCAAGCTAGTATAATTCAAACCAAGAGTTTTGCCACTGCGACACAGAACAAGAGAAGCAGAACTTGATGCTCAGTAAAGGCTCATTGATTCTCCCTACCCTTCAATTAAATCATTTAAAAATGTACCGTCTTAATGGTAAAAACAACATATTCGATAAGAGACTTGGACGGGTATAGATTAAAATCAGTTATTGTATTACAGTTTCAAAAATTCACCAGCATAAGCAAGTTCTTAAAAAGCTCCAACGGAAATATCACCGCTTTTAATAAGATGCAAATCATTTATATTAATTTAGAGGATGGTTCTCCCCTCCACAGAATCAGTTTACAAAGTTACAGAGTTTCAATACCATTAAGGCAGATGGACAGTCCAATCGACTAACAAATCAGAATCCTAAGGCAAAGGGATCAGGTGTAGAGTCCAGTAAGAGCTAGTCCATTAGCGTACGCAAATAAATCGAGAAAATTATAAATGGCTCAGCAAAGAAAGTTCAGTACATCTGCAATAAATTGTAGCATTCAGCAAAACATTTCTTAAGTAAAACAATGATTCTAGAAAGCATCAAAATTGATCAGCATAGTATGGCGTCGCTCAGTCAAGGAACAAAAAGAAATCAAATTGGTCATTCTTTGGGGTTTCTTCTTTTATAAAGTTTGCCACAAAGTCCTGGGTGATGTAGCATCACACCACCATCGAAAGACCATCATATTCCCATATCCTCATAGTGTCAGCTAAAACACTTGGAACGTTAAGAAATGTTGCCATGCTAGTCAAGAAAAACCAGAATTTTAGATTTCACATACACCTAATATTGAAAGAAAAAGTTAAAGTGTTGCAAACTTATAGTACCAGCTGAACTCCTGTTCCCACAGGAAAAAATATTGCAGAAACCTTCAGGAACGTCAAGGTGCAGGCACGTTCAGAACATAATATGATACATTTCTTCAGCAGAGTGAATGTCTTATTGTATTAAATCAGTAGAAAGATCAATATTTAGAAGAAAGATTTTGAACCAGAAATAAAGAAATAAAGGGGCAGATGTAGGTAATCCCAGATTATCGATTCTTAAATACCGAATCATAACGATTCGGTATTTAAGAACAGCCAAATGGGATGTAGGTAATTTTACCGAAAAAATTACTGAATCGGTAAGTTTCGGTAATTACCGAATCGGAAATACCGATTCGGTAATTGGGGGAAACATTGAAGGGTGGCAGGGTGTCACTTTGACACCCTGTTGTACCCCTCAATTGTGTTTGGGTGCACATGTTGAGACATACATGCCCTAAGGGCATGTATGTCTGCAACATGGCACTGAACAATTTGCATAAAATTGCTTTTTGGGGGATTTTCTTTATTTACCACTCACTTGTAGTTGGTGGTAAATAACGAATCACAAAAAGGGGAAAGTAGTCATTTGAATGCTCCCTACATTGCTAATTCGTTAAATTACCGATTCGGTATTTTAAGGAATCTGTAATTTACTGATTCCTTAAAATACTGAATCGGTAAATTACCGAATTAGCAATTTGGGCACCTACATCCAAGTAGCCTAATTACAGTCGGTAAAGGCCGAAATTCGGTAATTTTGGCCGTTACTGACCGGAATTACGCTTCCTACATCTGGCCCAAAGTCTTTAAGTTAGCATTGCATGTTCAAGTGAAATAAGCTTTTGAGCAATATCATGTATAAATGAAATAATATCATATCAATTCAGCAAATTCACAAAAATCATTCAAAGATTATTGCATAAAAATAGCTAACGTTAGAAATACTCTTCTTCCACTATTTTTCAACGATATTCATGAAAATGCATGTTTTCCTAAATTCATTCTACAAAATCTGTTTTAATATTTTCATAAACTAGAGCATCTCTAGTTATACTCTACCAAGTTTCAAGCTTGTACTTCATTTCTATACACTTTTGCACTGACTTTGATATTTGAAGCATATTGACATAAATAGCATTAAACCTTAAGTCCCTTCACTTATTGTATTTAAAATATGTAAAGCGCACTGTGACCAAAAATTGTATCCTGGCTTTGACTAGACCACTATGTGAAGAAGTCTACTGAGAAGAATCTGAAAAAGCTAAAACCGGCTGTTAATGAGGAAAAAGCCAGGTTTCCAAAGACCTTCTGAACTTTAATAGGTAAGAGTGAAGTCTTAAGGGAGCTGGCTATTTATTCCAAATTTGAGCTGATTTTGCGGAAAAAGCACGTCCTCCTTGTCACACTTTTTAAAATCTGTATTCTTGGACATAGTTGCATGTGGCTGATCGGAGGGGTCTGCCAGGAGTATATTTTATTAGTTTAGCCTGCAAGGGTTTTGGTCTTTTATTGTGTAGTGCCTTAAGTACAATACAGAGCAACTTGAATATAATCTTCTCTTTGATAGGCAGCCAATGAAGATCTCTCAGGGCACTTGTGGCAGAGGAGTATCGGGGTCTGTTTAATGTTAGCTTTGCTGTGATTATCTGGATGTGTTCCAACTTCTTTAATTGAAAACTGGGAGCTCCCAGTAAAATGGCATTACAATAGTCCAGCCTGCTTAACATTACACCTCCAGAGATCAGTGATCTGGCTGGGAGGTCAAGAAGTGGGTATAACTTCCTGAGTGTGCTAATCAATGCAAAGCAAGTCCCAGTGATTCCATTCACTTGCTTTTCCATAGAGAGACCTTCATCTATAACTACCCTGTAGGGGAAGCTGTCACTAGTGAGGTGGACGCCCTGGGGAGGACCTGCTGCATAACCCTGTTGCCGTGAGGGGAACGGCTGTTGACACAATAGCGCCAGCATCCTGACCACTGCGAGGGCAAGGGACTACATCCCCCAGGTGCCCCGGCGGTCGTGTGACGTCAGCGGAGCGCCCGGAGGCATGGGTAAAAGTCAGGAGAACCTCTCGCATCGCGAGTCGCGCGCGGGAGCGTCCGGGCTAAGCCCGGGACAAGGGCGGGACCATCTAAGGCCATCATAGGCCAGAAGAGGCCGGGACGGGCCACCCCCCCTGGCCGCACAACTAATAGAGGTAAAAGAACTTGTGTGAAGACATTCCCAGTCCCTGTAGGTGCCTGCTGCTACTTACGCCATGTCTTCTAAGGGGGCCTGGAAAATTCCTACTTTGACAAGGGACATGGCTAAGGGGACGATGGTCCACTACTTAATCAAGACAACACCACCTACTGTCCAACAACCTGTAAGAATAGAACGAGAACGATTGTCTATTGATTGTTCCAATAGTGTTTTCACTCCCCCACAGTCAGCCGCCGTATCACCAAATCTATCATTTCTGGAGGAACTTAATACTTTATGCAAAACCAAGTATGCTGCTGTTAAGTCTACATCAGAGCACATTAACGCATCCTTTTGTCCTACAGTCATTACAAGCCCCCAGTCCAGTACATTATCCCCACCCTATGGAAACCTCCTGGGTACTTCCCTCTGTCCACCTGAAACAGGTAACATGAACCCCATAATGTCTCTCCAGGACCTTTCAGGTAAAAGAAAACGACCAGTGGATAAACACACAGGCACCCAAGCAAAGCAGAAAAAACTGTCTGCACCCCCAACCTCACCAACCCTGTTGGCCCAGCTACAAACTATGATTAACTCTGTGATACACCCTTTAATAGAAAGAATGAGCAATCTTGGGGATAGGATCGTGGCAATAGAGGAAATGACCAAGACAAACTTGCTACTCCTAAAAAGTATGGCAGGCCCCAATCATTTACAGCCGTTACGCGACACTGTAACGCCTTTAACAACTCCCCAAAGTAATATTCATCAACATCGACAGGCAGTCCCAGGTATGCTAACGCCACCCATCGAGAAAGTTCCCGCCAAACTAATAACAACACATAGTTGTTCCCTTGAAACGGGGCTGAACAAAGTAACCATACCACCCAAAGGGCCACTTCCCAATACAGGGAACATGCCACGAAAATCAAATCACATCCATTTACCACCGGAGGCTGCCCCGTTTGTGTGTGTCCTTTCTGGTGTGCCTGAGCTCACAAATGGAAAAACTGAAAGTCAACAGGAGCTAAGAAATAAGGCACTGTTTTGGTTAACAAAGAATAGACCCCTACCCCCTGACATCGACGGTAGAATACAATGTGTTAGAAGGGTGGGAAGGTTAGGTCCGCTTCGAAAAGAGAGATCTGGCGATCTGGTGCTGATAAAGTTTATAAATAGCAATGTTGTCCCATACCTACAGACTTGGAAACCACAGATAGGAGATGTATCTATACACACCTGGGGACTATCTGACTTTTATCCCAGAGAATCACTCCACCCCCATACAAGATTAATGAAGAGAGTAACTTTTGGTTGGGCTGAAACGGCTCCGGGGTGAGGGGTATTATCATCTAGACTGACTTGATATACTATCGATTTGGTACCTGACCTCTTTTAAAGATTTTATGCTATAATGTTATTTACTGTGATCTGAATTGAAATGTAACAGTGTATATATTTTGCAATGTGCTTTTATGATTTTATACCTAAAAATCGAATAAAGCTATTTCCACAACCACCCCTAGGTTTCATACCACAGTTGAATTGCCCAATTGGGTTTCTGTGAGCAAAGGCCAGAAATTAGGGTATAAGGATACAGGAATTTTATTAGACCGGCAACAAAGTAGCTCCGTTTTACTTCCATTCATCTTAAGTGAATTTGCATTCATCCAGATAGATATGTCCTGGATACATGCCTGAAATTTGCACTGAATGCCTTCCTGATCTGTATTTAATTATAAAACCAGCTGGGTATCGTCCGCATAATTAATCAGCATCATCTTGTGGGAATTAATAAGAGAGATAAGGAGTTTAATATAAATGTTGAATAAAATTGGGCTGAGGGAAGAAGCCTGGGGCTGCCATTTGAAGTCATTTCCAAATTTAGATAGAAATGGGGAAAAATATAGAGCCTGACAGCAGCCCAGCAGATAGGAATTTAGCCAGTTTAACACCGGGCCACTGACACCCACTGACATGAGTCTAGACAGAAGAGTGCAGTGGTTCACCGTCCATTAGTATCTCATCCATTATAAATTAATCAGCAACTTGTGCATTAGAAATTCTTATCAGTGCAACTCATGTATATGTATCAATATTTACTCTATGTGTATATTTCTGTATCTCTATGTTTAAAGCACGCTTTTACTGCACTTGTCTTCATCTTGTGTGTCTCTGTCTCTTAAAGTGTGCAACGTATAATTTCAGTTTGATGTGTTCTACAGATTCTGTATCAGGTATAATGATTCTTGAAAATAGTGCTGTATCAGTGGTTCTAAACATGTTTTGCGCACATGCTTTTTCACCATGGCCCAGTCTCCAGGTCTGAGGTCATGCCACTGTTCTTCTTGGACCTCACAGGCAGCTTCTCCAACCTGGTGATAGCATACCATACCACATCCTCAAGGCCCTGGCAGAAATCTAAAATTAAATTATCAGTAATGTTGACCAATGCATTTGCAGGACCAGCTGACAGTCTCATCATATGTACTGTGATAACTTCATGTGGGAACAATCCTGTTCTACTATCCGGAGTACTTGTGTCATCAACACAAGCAGCAGTGCATCTGGCCACTTCAGAGACGTCAAAGCACATACCTTCGCTAATCTATACTTCAATGTGCTGTTAATCTACTCCACCAAACTGGAAGCCTCAAGTCGTTAACTGCAGTGGAGCTTCTGCTCAACCTGTAGTGCTGCACTGTGGAAAAGAAGGATCCTTCTGCATGGTTACCCCCACCTTTTGCCTGGTGCTAAGCCGTATTTTGACTAGTCTGACTGGGAACCTGCTAGTATATGGTAGTTGGGTACCCAGGGCATAGGTACCCCAAAGATCTACCATGGGCTGAAGCATGTATTATGCCATCCATGAGAGACCATTCAAAATGGAAATACAGGCCTGCCATTGCAGCCTGTGTAAGCTGGTGCTTGCACCACCTACTAAAGGTATAGGTTTCCTATATCTAGGGTCGCTGCACTAAAAAACCTATAAGTCACCCCTATAGCAGGCCTTTGAAATCCTGGAGGCAGGGTGCTTGGTTTTAAGTGAGAGGGTGCCTCTGCATGAGCAGGACACCCCCCCCAGCCTACGGAGTCCATTCTCCCGGATTGTCAGCAAAGCAGCCATATTCTATTTAGAGGGGCACAGTATGTTTACACGATGACCAACTCGAAAACTAGTGCAACAAATCCTATCATTTTGGTATCAAACATGGTGGAATCATACCCCCACACTGTAAACGGTGTGGGGGTATGACTCCAAGCACTGGAAGAGCCCTTTCAGTGTTCCTGGTACAGCCTTCTTGACCCAGAAAGCACAAAATGGTTGCTGCCGCCCAGAGACACTATTCTGCCCGCCTGCTGCTGAGCCAAGCCCGAGCAGGGGGAGGCAGAACAATAGGAATCCAGTCACAGGGAGGTGTGACCACCTCCAGACAGGATTTTGTGTATTGATATGGGGTGGGTGCGCTTGCCACTGCCACTCAGTCTGCGTAAGGGTCTCTGTGCATAGTCCAGTTCAAACCAGTCCTGGGAGCCGTTGGCTCCCGTTCTGGTGCAAAACTGGACAAAGAACATGGGATTAATCTCCCCCCCCTGTTCAGACCCTCCCATGAGAGGGTCCCCTGAATCTTTCCAACACTTTCCCTAGGGTACTTAAGAGCTTAGCCGGGTGTAGATCCATAGATGCATCATGAGATAAGATTCAGATCAGACATCACTGCATTTCTACCGCCTGGGCACTCTGGACTTCGCTGGACTTCGTTTGGGCATGACTTCATCTCCCTCCCAGTCTGCTGCATCATCTGTGCCTGCACATCATACAGAAACCTTCCAAGGCCTGTGAAGCATCAAAGACACTTGAAGAAATCTTCCTTGGCATGAAGAAGTCACTCCCATGCATTTGCATGCACCGCAACTAAGTCGACCAGCCTGCAGATCTTGAGAACCTCCAGACTCCGTGGGTTCTACATAAACAAAGTGGAATCCACTCAAGGTGGTGGTGATCCTTAAAGTGATGGGAAAACACACAGTGTTGTTTAAATGCACCTCACACACCAACAGGCCCCTTGGTGTCATGCTTCATCATCGGGGCCTTCGCACCCCTCTACGGGATGCGGCGTGCTACGACTCGCGAATACGCAGGAGTTAAGGTATCAAAAACCACTAGTATAGTGGACACTATACTAGTGGTTTTTGATACCTTAACTCGTATCTATCTAACCACGCCCTGCACTTCTTTTAATAATACCAGCCGGGGATTAAATTTAAAAAAAAATTTCCTCCCACGTGCCAGGTATTTTTTAACTTTTCACTTTTTTCACCTCACCTCACTCACATTTCTGATCCTACACACACCCCCACACATAGTCCACTTCAAAGTGCTCCTGCGTATTCGCGAGTCGTAGCACGCCGCATCCCGTAGAGGGGTGCGAAGGCCCCGATGATGAAGCATGACACCAAGGGGCCTGTTGGTGTGTGAGGGGCATTTAAACAACACTGTGTGTTTTCCCATCACTTTAAGGATCACCACCACCTTGAGTGGATTCCACTTTGTTTATGTATACATTCAGGGAGACTGAATCCACTGACTCTCTCTCTCCCCCCTTCTGTTATAATCCGTGGGTTCTACAACACAGGTGGTAGTTTTACACAACTCCTGAGGCCTGCCCTCCCCTCTCGCTACGTTTGAGGCCAGTATCCCTTGCGGTGGTTGCAATAACTGAACCCCTGTGCACCGCATCCAACTTGCAGTTGCAAAGGCTTGTTGGCTTCTTCCAAGAAGATCTTTGGTCTCCAAGTAGACCCAACCTCGCTTTGGTGAGTCCCCTGGACCTTGTTGGTCCTGACGTTGCTCCTGCTTTGCTTCCTGCATTGCTTGCCTTTTCCAAAGCACGTTGGTGCTCCTGCCAGACACCGACCCCTCAGCACTTGACATCCTTTGTGGGACAGCTATTGCATAGCTCCTGGTCATCCTCAGCGTCACCTGGTCCTCACAGCTGCAGAGTAAAGGTCATCGTCATCCATTCTGCAACATCCGACATCAGAGGGCATCCGTCTTCCAAGTCTCCTGGTCACTCCTGAGTGACATAGACACTGTCCCCTCTGCTTGCAGTTATCTCTCATCTAGAATCCATCCTCAGACACTCTCTCCAGCAGTGGCACATGTCTAAAGACTTCCATTGGGTTCGACAGCGGTTTCCGAGACCACTTCACACGTATGCACACGTCTTCCCTGGTGTAGGTAATGTGGGTACTAGGGTATCTACAGGTGGGGTGGCGCTCCAACCTTCTGTCTTCCACTGGTTTTTTCAGGGTCTACTGGGAAGGGTCCTTAAACTTTAAAATTCCACCCGCAACTTGCACATCGAGTTGTATAGATCACGTGGTCGTGTTCCCACTCTGCACACGCTCTCCCTGGGTCCCTAACTACTCACCTTGGGTGGTTCCTTGGGGTCCCAGCACTTCTCCATCCTCTCAACACTGTCTTTACTCGAGTCGTGGTTCTTATACCACTTTCTTAGTATATGGTTCCACTGTGTATCTTGTGCTATTTACTGTGTTTCTTTGATAAAGTATTGTATGTATTGTGCATATCTCCAGGTAGGAGATATTTCTTTGTGTTAGAGAGTATTATATAATAAATACATATTTTTTATAAATCTTTGTGTGGTTCTTTTTCACTTCATCTGTTTTATATGATTGCATTCTGGTAAAACAAGCTGCTTTACACTCCTTCTAGACTAAGCCTGAAGGTTGCTCTCCACAACTAACACTTAGGGAGCTTTCTAAGGTTGTCTAAGACCTCTTAAATCACCATACGGGTTGGCTGGAATGGTGCAAGGTGCCCACTTACATTAGTGGACATCATATACCAGGCCAGGTTTTCACATGCATGCAACATCTTCAGGACTTCATTGTTGAAATGTGTTCCACGGTCTGACTAAAGAGAAACCAAATCTGAAACGCGGAATCAACTGTCTTAAAAGTAATTTTTCCACAGTTAGACTGTCATTCCTACAAGCAAGATATGCCTCAACCCACTTTTAGAAAATGCACACAATGACCGCCACATGTCTTAAGTGGCTGCAAAAGGGCATCTCTATAAAGTCTATTTACATACGGCTAAAATGATCTGCTGATTTACCAATCTGACTCATCACATCCTGTACTTTTCTTCCTGGGATTTGTTTTTATCTGAATACACATCAATGACATAGCGCTTCTGCAGTTACTCTAAATCTAGTATTGTGCCACGCCTGTTGGAAAAGGCGCATCATTGCATCCCTCTCAACAATTGCAGGACCACGGTAATGCCTTGCCATTGGTAACAACAAGCTGTCAGGCAATACCGGTCTGCCATCCGTATAATCCCCATTCGTCATCCTCCCTTCTGGTGCAGCCTGTTCTCACCCAACCTTGCCCTTCGGCCTCTGTCGCTTCATCCTGTAACTTTCAAACCTCTTCCCACTCTTCTAAGGCTGACAACCTCAAAGTGCAATCTGTGATCCTTCATTGAATGTGTGTGCATTCAGTGCACAATAACGTGCAATCCCTTCAGCGTAACGGTTACCAACTGTCACATAGTCAGTACCTTGTCAATGAGAAGCACACTCTCCATTCCTTATTAGAGAACCAGATGATGCTATGAACCCATGCCATAACCACGATTGCCCAAAGTCATTTGCGACTCCAAAATCATACTGACAATCAGTGTAAATTGTAACTCGAAGGAAGCTGTTCTGAAATGGTACATGCTTGTGTCAGAGCTATGAGCTCTGGCACTTGTGCAGAAAACAGTCCTTGCAGCCATGGCACTTCCAAAACACTTCACACTTTACATTCAGCATATGTAGCTTTCAGATTTCCTTCATTGTCTTTCATTGTCTTTCAAACAAGAACCATCAACAAAGAGCGCATGATCTGATTCAGTCAATGGTTTGTTAGCAATATCAGGAAGCGGCTTTGTACACAACTCTGTCACATCTAGACAATCATGTTCAGCTTCATCAATCACCATTCCACTTCCGGGCAATGGCATCAACGTAGCAGGATTCAATATCGTGTGATTTAATAAATATCCTTGTGTGTCAGCTTCTTGAAAGGCTTTACTGCCAAAGAAAAACTCGGTACCCACTGTCTACAATAGCTTACCATTCCAAAAAACATATGAACTTCCTTTTGGGTAATGGAGGACACATATTAAGAATCGGTGATTTTCTTTACTCTGACACTTTCCTCGCTCCTTTCTCAATGTTATGTACCGAGTATAGAATTTTGGTTTGGCAAAATTGTATCTTACTCAGGGAAACTTTATGTCCATGTTCTGCGAGGTGATTCAATAAGGCACTATTGTCAGCTTAACAAGCTTCTCTTGTATTCGACCCCACCAACAGGTTATTGATGTACTGCACTAATACTGAGTGATGCAGCATATTCAGATATTCAAAAATCTTTTTAAGTATCTTATTAAGGGCCTTTCCGTTCACCCTAGTGGGACTCGACACTATGCCAAAACACGACTATTGACCTAAAAAACTAATACAAATTGGCTAGCTTGATGCAATGAAATCGAGAAAATAGCCTAGCACAAGTAAATGACCTGAAAACCAGCAGCCTCACATGGAATTTGAAACAAAATCACAGCTTTATTCGATATCATTGGACAACAAGGAACAACATTGGCATTCTTCTTGCGCAAATCTTGCGCAATGTGATATTTGCCATTTGGTTTCTGCAAACCCATAATAGGAGAGTTACATGTGCTTCTTCCTATCTCCTTCAAATTTACTTGCATTATCATCGAGTCAAGCACAGGAATAATTCAAGCAATGGTATCTGCGGACAAATTCAATTGTGGGGTTTTGGGAAATTCTGCATTGGGTTTAATTGTAATTCAGAATGGATCGACACCTGTTATTAGTCCGATATCGTTCCCTGTGAAGTCCCAGACTTCAGGTGGGGCTGTGTCTCTTAGTTCTTCAGGCAAATCCCTACACATCGGGAGAGGATACATACCCACATACATTTTCTGTTGGGCAAGTTTAAAAACAATATCCTCATCATTTGTATGAAAGTCAATTCCTTGGGATGTACAATAAATTGAACAAATCAGTTTAAAGTAAATCACGTCCGCGCAAATTAACTGGACTTGCGTTGCACACTACATATTGATCACGATCCTCAAAGGATCCTATTTTTATAATAACTGGTTCTCAAATTTAGGTGGCCAATTTTCTATTAGTAACTTCAACAACTTCGATACTTTCTCCCGAGAGGGGCAGGTTTCTCATCCACTTGTCTGTCCACATAAGCACCATTCTCGTCTACCTATAGAGCTGTGTTAAGCATGCAGTCCTCCTCACCCCTCAGTCACCATCATGCTAACGGGTCATGATCACTATTGTCTAGTTCAATCAAGTACTGTTGTGCTACATTCTTATTCTGGTAGGAATTTTGTTTCGCATTGTATCTGTGCACCTGCATATTCTGTTGTGGCATGGGAGCTTGGGGCATTATCATCTGCTGTGATACATTACAATTATACATTCTCTGTCCTTGCATCTGTTGGCTCTGTCCCATGTTATTCACTTGAGACTGTAAATATTCCACATTCTGCATCTGATTCTCTACATTATTTAAAGAAGCCTTACACTTGCATCTCCAATGTCCAATCTTTCTGCACGGATGACATAGATTTGTCTTTTTCAAAAGCAACAACACTCAATAACTGTTTTAGGATCCACAGGACCACCACAACCTTACCTAGCGAATGGAAAATCTGCAGTTGCAAACCATTTGCACCCTGCATCATCAGAATCTGACTATAGCTTCACTGTACCTGTCCGTTGTTTTCAAAACCCATGTGATTTGGTCTTTTCTGCATTGCATTTATCTGAGCATTCATCAGCTTTTCCTTAAGCTTCTGTGCCTTATAGATATTCTGCACAGTATTTTGAGAAACGCAAAATGTAACGTACAGATTTACTTTGCCAGCAAAGTATTTATTGTCCGGTCCTTTCAGAAATCTCTGGTCTCAAACCCATGACAAATTTATAAAGCAAATCAATCCAAAAAACCTTGAAAATTTTCACAAATCATTCAACTTATCTATAACACTTCACTGGCTTTTACCTTAATCTCGGGTATTCGTTGGTAAATGACAAAATATTTTGTCTATTCCATGGTACGTGAACATACCCTCCTCCAGGTTCTGTTCTGTAGTTCCCACTAATCCGTAGGATTTGCACATTTGTTGGATAACATAAACTTTGGGTGAGGTCCCTAGACTAATTTCAATCACCCGCATGATATGTTGGCCTAGAGACCAGCTAGCTCACAGTGCCATCATAAACCTCCCTAACACTTCCAGGGAGTGAATGGTTTCTGGCAACAACTGAACATGACAACTCTGACCCTTCAGGGATCATGGTAACAAATCAGAACCTTTCGCTCAGTCACTTGTGCCTATTTGTTCTTAGAGAAATAAACAGAGAATACACAGTGGGAAGTTTTCAATATATTCATTAAACCAATGTTATTCTTGTATTAAACACAGGTGCTGCGATAATCAGTAGACAGAAGCAGATGTAAGTGATTACAAGCACCAAAAGAGTAAATAGTAGATATAGTTCTACCATGGTGCTAATACAGTGTATATATGCAGGCATATAAAACAAGGTAGTAATCAAGCATTCTCCTTCTATTTAAACCCTACTCTGTGTAGAGTGTATGTAGGTGTAAAGCCAAGAAGCACCCCAAGGGATAATCCAAACCCATCACCTAGCAGGAGAGAATACAGGACCTCGTCTTGGTCCCGAAGTGGACACCCCTCACGGAGATGTTAGACAGCTGCGTGGTGAGGTCTCAGAATGCAGGGTTCCTCTGTGTAAGCTGAAGCACCTCTTCTGCTAATCCTATGATATGCTGATTATTTGTAATAAAAAGCATCCTAGCGATGTTTGTATAGATGAACAATTTATGGATATGTAGATAGCCATGTAGCCCCGTGGATGAAGATAGAACAACATTTGTAGAATGGCCGTGTACTTGGTGTCCGAGGCACCATGAAAATGTTATGCGAAACCAGATGTGAAAATAAAAATAGTTTGTTTCACGGAAACAAATCCAACTTTGTCACGCACCCAATATGTGCAAAATGTCACAGCAGTAATGTTATTGAGCAAAAAAGGACAATGTAAGCAAATGAGCAACTTCACTATATGGCTCTATTTTGGGCACATAACAGTATCTCTCTCTCATAGGAAGCATTTGTACATCCCCTACACTGCCTTCAAAGACATCCGAATGTGACTGCCCACAAACTTGTTTTATTTGGTTTTTTTTCAACCATCTACCTTCCCACTTCTCTCTTTGTTCCCACTTTCTGAGTAATGTTATCAGCTATTCAATCTGTAATTTCTTTCCTGGTATTCTCATGTTTTCAATTTCTTTTTCAGTAAAGTACATCCTGTGGGATCTCTGTAAGGCCTTTGAACTTCAAGGATCTATACCATATTTCTGAGTCAATTCAAGCAATCCCTCATTGCTCGTTGTGTGATGTTTTTACGGAAAAATAATAGTTCCTCATCCATGTAGTTCTCTAATTTTACTGGGCTCAGCGTTCCCTGAATCAACTCTCCTACCTCAATTTTTAATCTGCTCACTTCTAAAGATGGTATATTTTTCTGAACTGAAGGTTGAACCAAGCTTGGATCCTCAACCAGATCTGGAGTGCATGATGAATTAAGGATGGAAGATTGGGATGGAAATCAATAAACAGTCTGATATGGGCAGTAATCCCACTCGCTCTACCAACATAGGTGTGCAGCCGACCCAGAGCTTCTTACACCAGCGGTGCAGCAGCAGACCCTTTTTAGGTCGAGCTATAAGATTCCGCAGGTATCTAATTGCTAGCCTAATGCCGCTGACCCACTGCTTTCACAAGCGGAGGATTTGGCGGATTTTGGCCAGTGCACGAGAGTCACGTGACTCCTCGTGGACGAGGATGCCCGAGCCTTCCCACTGCCAGCAGCATTTCTCCACGCCCGCCAGGCCACATCAAAGGTTTCCCCAGCACTGCCCCGCCCATCAATCACCCTCCCACGACAGCAGCTCTTACCGCTCTGCCCCCTGCTCTCTGCCCCCTGCTGCATCAAAGGCTCATACAAGATTCAATGCGTCTTTTATCCATGTGTGTTTTTTTTACCAGTTTAGCATGCATACGCTTTCTTCTGTGGTTTTTTACACATCGCGGTTGCTCCCGCTGCCTTTCAAATGACAAATTCTCACTAACAAGACCCTTTGAAGACCCAAACTAATTCTAGCTGTGTCCAGGGGAACGACGGGTTAAGGCTTCTGGAGAAGCTTTGACTTGAAATCCATGTCATGAAATACATGTGCCCCTCACCGCTACTTAGAAAATCTACTTTAAAGAGTCGCTGGAGGTTGTTAACACAGGGAGATGTTGGGTGCCTTCTTGCGCTGTCCGCGAATATTACCTGATCCGTCGACCGCCAAGCCAACCCCTCTGTGACCAGAGGGTGCCCGGGAACTAAAGAAACTAATTAAATAGCCCCTCAGTGACTCCCTGAATACCACAGGTACCCCTCTTAAGACCGATTGCTTTGCTACCAGACACGTCCGCATCCCCATTAGAGTTAAAGCAAAACCCAAGAAACGTAGTTCACAGTCCCACGTTGCAGTATGAACTTACTGTTAAAATGAGCACACTTTTTTAACACAAGAATTGTTTACCATTCATTCTGCTTTTAGACCATGTGTCTTCTCACTGCCACTCATGAGACCGGCCTGTAAATGCTTGTGTGTTAAACCAGTCTTTCATCACAGAGTCCGACTATGACCTTCGGGTTAATTACAGACCAAATCCTTTTCCTGTAAAGTCATCCCGCAGACTCTGCATACCAGGTTTGTTATTTAGAGAGGCATAAAATATGGTCATTTTCAAAAGGTAATAGAAAGTTCCTCTCAAATCTCTGTGTCAACATAAATTGTGAATGTCCTTGGGGACCGCTTACCAAACCTCAACATTTACAGCCCTTTAGTCCAGGCGTTGTCACCGCTGTGTAGTAAAATTAATCTGTGCTGTTACCAACAAACGGAAAGCGTGTCTGAAGGCCTGCTAGCTAGCTACCTCTGTGAGAGCATTTTATTCTAACAGCTTTTGAAAATAGAATCTGGTTAACACATTTTTGACTTAAGAACATTCAGAATTACCAGCCGCGTTTCAAAACTCTCAAAAATGTGTTGCACGATGTTTACCATGTGAGAATGGTAGACACTTAAGTTGCAGAATGGGCTAGACCAGTACTTCCCAAACCTTCGATGTTAGTGCCATACCTTTTGTCATGGATAGGACAATCCCCCCCGCGCGAGAACCCTAGCTCGCCCATGCTTAAACTCATCTTTAGAAATCCTCTTCGGGCAATAATTATGCAGGCCCAGTTTCCCTGCTGTTGATCTTCAACGCTCTGTGAGAGACAGAATTTCTGACCTACATGTCCAGCCCCTTGCTTTCACCTCATGCTGTAAACAGGTGGATGTCAACATCTAGCATGGTCGGCAGTGAAAAGCGAGTCACAAGAGCACACGTTTCAACGATCCTTGTGACATGCGCTGATCGATATTCTATTCATTGCTTGGATGTTTGTGGACCACAGTTCTGTAAATATGTTAGCCTCTAGGCGCTTTAGGGATTGGCTTTCTATCACTCATATATGCCCACCCCGAGCGTTTCATAGAAGGCAATATGTTATACAGTTTACCAAGAAAAATCTTCAAAAAAACGGATACTACATGAAAGACAAACAGCAAATGAATTGAGGTATCCAAAGTGTACTCAGGTGTAGAATAAGGCTTCTGAAAAAAATCTGACGGGGCAAGTGTGCTTAAAAAAAACAGAGATCAGTAACACGAGTTTACCTTACTAGATGTTGGCCAAGGTAATCATTATATAAAATAGTAGTCATGCCTTCACTAACCACGATGCTTGTTTTAAGGCATGTGTTGTGCCCTGGACTCTGCCTCCCAACAAATCGACTCCCAGCCTCACTATCTCTCTCTTCTCCATCTCCCCTTGCCCTGGTGGAGTCTTAATAAAATCTAACACATCTTTGAAGAGTTGAGTACAGAAGGCTGTCCCCTTTATCGCATCGCTGGGCCTCCTGACCTGAAACCACGCTAACACGGAACGGTCACCGCCCCAGGCACAGAGTAGCTTCGGCAGAGCCAAATGGACTGCGAGGCTTTCCCCCCTCTCCACTCACGATGAACATGCCTATTTACAGCCTCCGCTGCGTAGCTGGGTTTTTCATAAACTAACCCCGCCAGTGTCTGCCACATTGCTTGTGTTGTATTGCTATTGCAGCAGTTCTGTATATCGCAAACAAACCTGGTCGAAAGGCAGCTGCTGATGACACAGCTGTTTCTTCACGAGGCAAGCCTCCACGTTCACTTCTCTAAAACGTGCATGCACTGAAACTAAAATCCCAGCTATTTTTGGGCAAAACAATGAACCAACCCATCTGAATTGAAGAGGTTTCAATGCTTTGCTGCTGCCCGTTTGACTTACGTGCTTTCTCTTTCCACAAACTCGACGTCTGTGTTCCTTTATTTTGAGATGCCTGTAGTATTACTGTCACACACACAACCACAACCTCCGCACAATCACACACACACAACCAACCACAACCACACACAACCAACCTCAACCACACACACAACACGCACACACAACCACACGCCCACACACAACCACACACGCCCACACACACACACAACCACACACATACAACCACACGCCAATACACATGCCCACACACACACAACCACAACCACACAACCACAACCACACACAGCCACAACTTGAGTGCACGCTTTCACCAGGCACAGACACCATCAGTCGTCAGTGCACGCTTTCACCAGGAGCACACACCACCAGCCGTCAGTGCACACTTTCACCAGGCACACACACACCACCATCTTCAGTGCACGCTTTCACCAGGCACACACCACCAGCCATCAGTGCTCGATTTCACCAGGCACACACAACACCAGCCGTCAGTGCACGCTTCCACCAGGCACACACACCACCAGCCGGCAGGGCACACTTCCACCAGGGACGCACACCACCAGCCATCAGTGCACAATTTCTACACGCACACACACCACCAGCCATCAGTGAACACATCAATTGTTAACACATCCACAATTAACTATTGTATCAATCGCAGTATGGCGCACTTTACTTTTACAATTGGATGAGGTCCGCTGCACTCCACAGAAATTAAGGTAGACTTGGTGGTAATCGATGGAGTTCAATCATTCAGGGTGAACCCCTTCTGTCCGGGAGGGGCAGAGAACCAACCTCCTACATTCCGCGCAGGACTTTAAGGTCTTCTAACACTGGTCTTGTGATACTTCCACGTATTCAAAAGGCCAAATGGGGTGGAAAATCTTTTTCCGAAATGTTGGAACTTAGTCTGAGAACTGGGTTGGATGAGGTCAGGTTCAGAAAGTGTCTTAAAACTTGGCTATACCCCAAGTAGTTTTCAGGTCTACTTTTTAGTGCCACGGGTGTACGCTCTGACACTCACAGCAGTGGGATGCCTTAGGATAGCTATGCGCTTTACAAGTCAAGATAAAATATGATAACATTTAATTCCGAACTTGCTTTGTAGTCATCTGGCCGGGAACACGGAAGCTACTGCTTACAATTCAAAAATACTTTTTTGTTATGTTACACTTGTAACAGAACCTTTGCCAGGCACTGAACTTTCTATTATATTTTTTACTTTTACTTATATAGCTCTTCATGTCATGGTATAAGAGTGCATGCCCTTTGGGTAGGCACAGAACTTAAGTCTGACCTATGTAATGCCTTTTCCCACACTTGTTTCACAATCCCAGGTTTTATGATGAAATAGTACTTTCCCTTTGCACACCATCAGCTTTCCTGCATTGGCTTACAGGCCTTTCACATTGTTTTTATGTAAAAAAGAAATTGATTATGCAGCAGGTGTTTGGTGAAAGTGTAAAGATGTGCACCATGGGGCCTAGTCACAAACTGAACTTTGTAGTTTGTTATGTTATGTTATGTTATGTTAAATTTAACTTATAAAGCGCACGTACGCCCGTAGGCTTCATGGCGCTGTAGGAAGTTTTCAGAAGCACAACACAACAACAGGAGGACAACTTAGAACATCTAAGGATAGGCTTCCCTAAAAAGCCAGGTCTTAAAGGCTAGCCTAAAGGCTAGAATATCCTCGTGTGACCTTAAAGAAGCTGGCAAGGAGTTCCAGAGGGAGGCAGCAAGAAAATGAAAGGAGCTGCCGCCCTGACGTTGTTTCCTAACAACCGGCACCGTGAGCAAGCTTTTGTGACCAGAACGGAGGTTACGAGAGGGGACGTATCTGGCAAGCAGGTTGATGATAAATTTGGGACCTTTGCCTTGTAATGCCCTAAAGATAATGCAGCCGGTTTTAAAAGCCGCCCTCTGGGCTACCGGCAGCCAATGCAGATCTGCCATGCCTGGCCTGATGGACTGCCATTTAGGAAGCCCACAGATCAGCCTGGCCGCCTGATTTTGAACCAGCTGCAGCCTCTTGAGCTGCCCGGCTGGAAGGCCCAAGTATAAACTATTTGAGTAGTCCAGCCTAGACAGCACAAGGGCGATGGTCACCTGTATCAGGGCAGAATGGGTTAGGAAATGGGCAATCTTTCTGATCTTGCGCAGCTGAAAGAAGCATGCGGAAACAACTGACCCTACCTGACCTTTCAAGGAGAGGTCTTCACTAAAGGTGACTCCAAGGCTCTTGACCGTGCGGGATTTGGAGGGGGGATTTCCCATCTCCGGAGGCCAAAATTGAGGTCCCCAGCGGAGTTCACTCTTCCCAGGCAAGATCAGTTCAGTCTTGCCTGGGTTAAGTTTTAGGTGGTTAAGGCCCATCCATCTCTGGATATGAGCCATGACCTCCCTAAACTCAGTGACGGCATCCGGCGACCCTAGGGGGAAAATCAATTGCAGATCATCTGCGTAGTTAAAGATCCACACTTTGAATTTCCTCAAGGAGTACAAGAGGGGACGCAAGTATAAATTAAATAAAAGGGGAGACAGGGAAGAGCCCTGAGGGACACCACAGTCGTTCTTAATTCTAGGGGCTGTGAAGGTGCCCAGTCTCACTGCTTGAGTTCGGTCAGACAAAAATGATTCCACCCAGCTCAGGGCAGTACCTCTGAGGCCTGCCTGCCCGACACGGCCGACCAAAATAGTGTGGTCGACCGTGTCGAATGCAGCAGACAGGTCAAGAAGCACCAGTGCCTGGTGGACGTTTGCTTAGTAGTTCTGCAATACTACTACTCAAAGATTATGTAATTCTATTCACAAACATACTGGCAGAGACCTCTGCCTTCCCCTCACCTATCTTTTCTAGGCAGAGGTCTCCATCTCATTTTCAGAGCTCTCATACACCTAGATATCAACTGCAGTGGTAAATGTAGGAAGAACCTGGGGGAATGGCTGGAAAATTATGAATACGTATGACAATATGGAAAGTGAACAAACTGTCATTCTAAAAATACTACACTAAAAAAAGATTAAAAACGGTAATAAATGTACACTACCATAACCTTGGAGAAAGCCAAGATGCAACACATGGCAATTTACAGGTACTAAGCAAAACAAAAGGTGATGATGGACAGAGTGTTGAACATTGCAAGCACTCACCCCCAGTCAACTGATCTGGGTTTAAACCATCATCATTCTTTAGCTCACTCCGCCACCCCAGTTCAGACATGGCCATATGCAAATCAGTCTGGTCCTCTGCCTCATGGGAACAGTCCAGCCCTAACTGCCAAGCCATATCTTCCCTGGACCGGAAACAAGCATCCTGAGACCGGTTTCTGGCTAATCAGCTGTCATCAACCAGGCTAGCTTGAATCCAGTGGCAAAGTGAGCAAGGGACCCTTGTCTGGCTTACCCTGCCAACTTAGGGCAAGCAAAGCAAAACCAGAGGGGATGATGGACGGAGTGTTGAACATTCCAAGCACTCGCCACCAGTCAACTGATCTGGGTATAATCCATCATCATTCTTTAGCTCACTCTGCCACCCCAGTTCAGACATGGCCATATGCAAATCAGTCTGACCCTGTGCCTCATGGGAACAGTCCAACCCGAACTGCCAAGCCATGTCTTCCCTGGACTAGAAACAAGCATCCTGGGACCGGTTTCCGGATAATCAGCCGTCATTAGCCAGGTTTGCTTGAATCCAGTGGCAAAGTGAACAAGGGACCCCGTCTGGGCATACCATGCCAACATAGGGCGAACAAAGCAAAAACAAAGGGGATGATGGACGGAGTGTTAAATATTGCAAGCACTCAGCCCCAGTCAACTGATACGGGTTTAATCCATCATCATTCTTTAGCTCTGAAATGATGTTAAGCCTTACTGCACTTTGAAACTGAACTTTATCAAAGCCATTATTTCAATTCTTTAAAAAAGCACAATAATTCTGTTCTATCTAATGCCCAGTCTGTAACTATGTTATGAAACCTAGCCACCTGAAGTGTAAAAACTGCTGAAAAATAGATTAAGGTGGTTACGAAACAAAAAAAAGTGAATTTGAAGCAGAGTTGTGCACACAAGCATGAGCACTTCACTCTGCGGCCCAACACAGCTCCCTTGTGAAGCTGCTATCCTTCTCAGATTTCAGACTAACTGAGGCAGCACTTCTACCGATCAAGGTTGCTTCATTTAGGAGGGCCATTAATTAGGTTGCTCCTCATTCAAGATGGGCTGTGTACCATTCGACTGACAGCATTTGCAACTTTCGTTTAACTGTCATAAGAGTTAAAAGGATATGCTGTGTGCCAGCTTGCGTCAGAGAGGGCTTATCTTCAAATTCCAGAACTTCCTCTAGGATAGTATGTTTGTGTGGCTGACTGAGTGATTAATAGTACGAGGCCCTGGGTGAGCAGTAGGCCCCAATCGCATCACTGCACAGCAGGGACACAAATAAACTTGGGTGGCAGCTTGGCGAATGATCACATGCGATCACCCCCGTTTATTTATCCCATTGGACCGAACCTGGTCATGAGGGGTGCATATGGATATATTTTATGGGAGATGCTGGGTGGCTCACTACATGAGGGAGTCCACATGTTGTTGGATTAAAAAGAAAACTGGTGGGTTTCAGCCTCCCAACAGGAAGTTTCTATTGCAGCTCTATAAAACACCTCACACCTGCACTCCAAGGCCAGAAGCTCAAAACTGGCATCTGAAGGGATTTTTTACAGCTAAGTGGTGACCTACCGCCCTCAGGAAGTCAGCCCTCCATCACCGGCAGCAGCGACGGGGGTGGGTGACACAAAATATTAGCTAGGTGGCCACAGCACCGACATGAATGTACAGGTGTGGGTGACACAAAATATTAGCTAGGTGGCCACAGCACCGACATGAATGTAACAAAAACATTTTGTGCTGCAGTAGGGCAAAACCCATTAAAAAAATAGTGCTTACATATTAATAAAACGTCCTGTGTTGCAATAGGAGTACAATGGCCAGTCGCCATGGGAGGTTTCAAAATAAGACAAGGCGGTACTAAGAACGGACTAACAAGCCTATTAACGACTCAGAAGCCAGCATTTACAAAGGACAATGACATAAGTCATAAGTCAAAGGGGTCGCTGTCCCAGGCTTCTCAATGAAGGCTCAATAGGTAAAGTTTAAAAATTAATAAAAAGCGTAGGGGTCAAACAACACTTCCAGCCCATGCTGAAAGGTGGGACTAGTCAGTTTTAGGAATAAGAACACTGCTTAATTAGATAGAATCAAAATTAGAACCTATGGCTCTTATTTAGAAATTTTGAAGAATACATCTATTCAGAACCAACATATGCTCATTGGCCAGCATGTTTTTATTTAACAAACCTGGCGACTCTGATGTACTTTCAGTTGTATTTGTGGAAACATCATATAACTTTGTCCCAAGCCCAGAGCAATATGCACTGAATTAGAATTTTGTGTTTTGTATTTCGTACTGTTCTTCCTGAACTGAATGCCAATTTGTTGAGTTGGAATAAACACATTAACACTGTCACAATGGACCCTTTATGGAAAGGTAAATATACATGTGTGGATTTGTTAACATGTACATTTATTGTTCCATATAGGTGTGAGTCTAAACCTTTTACCATTGAGCATCAAACGGGTTGATTTACACCTCAGAGCAGGCTTACATACCTTCGCCCCCTCAGTTCAGTGGGTGGAGACATATATGACTGAATTTACAAGTGCAAGGTAAGTTACTACCAGTACATCTTCACACATGGGGTGGAAATCTCACTATGGTACAGTTTAGCAAAACATAATAAAATGTAATTCCTAAAAATATATTGGAAACATTTTAATTTAAAAGTAATACTAAAAGGCATTCAAAATAATAATATTAACCTATTGCTAATGACATAAACATTGTATCTCCTTAACTCATCAACTGAAATGTTTTTTTCATAACTAAATGAAAGAAAATCTAATAATTTATACATATATTTTTGATCAATATTTCAAAAACATCTTCACTAGCTTGTTCATATTTAATTCATTATTACTATGTATTAAATGTGATTAATAGTTATTTGTTTTAGTAAGAATGTAAAACAATTTCGTTTTTAAACGTTTAAAAGTAAAATTTAACAATTTTTTATAAAAATGCATCATATAGTTTTGAACTCATAAAATATTACATTTTAAATTGACTAACTTCATTTTACTTAAACAACAATTATTTACATGGAATTTCAAAGTTGAACATTTTTAATTAATTTAATAATATTTCCTATGTGCTGGCATAGTAAGTGCCTGACTATCTTATTTTCTGTAGAAGTGTGTGTGTGTGTGAGTGGCAATGTCTACTGCTAAAGATACCCGAAAGCTGAGCTGAGTATGTTTCTACTGTTCTGAGTTCCTTTGAGCTGTAGTAATTTTCAAATATTCAAAGTGTTTTGGTGCTTTTATTGACAAAATGCTAGAGAGAATGAGATAGAAAAGTAGAGAGATAATTAAGGAGCTTCCTTCAGATCATGAACAAACCATGACATGCTAAATCAACTATCATGGCATAGCATGGCAACTTTGATTGTGTGTTATATGTTGTTTCTGTGTGTATATATTTTCCTCTGAGTGTTTGCAAACGCATATGATGATGCAAACATATTATGTGCAGATAACAATTAACTGTGTTCATCTGTGGAATTCTGTGTCTACAGGGATTTATATGATGTATGAAGCGCGTCTTGTGTATGCATTTGTTTTGTCTATATAATTTGTTTTTTGCTTAAAATGGTCAGACCGGGGGGCGTGGCTTGGCGCCTGACGGTAATGGCGGCACCCGTGTGAGGCTCTGCAGAAGCCTCGGGAGATTTACCGTCTGTAACCCGTCTTTTCCTGCTGAAGGGCTATCTTCGTGCACCGGAGCACCCCTGGAGGCCAACAAGACTGCTGCCTTCGCGCTGCCATGATTTAATGTGGAGAACTTCATCGCAGTAACTGCCTCCGATTCAGGTATCGGCGCGGCCGCCATTTCATGACGCCACGCACTTTTAGCTCTCCCGGCTGCCTCATGAGGTTCCCTCAGTGACTGCATTTTCTTTTATATTGGAACCATTATGCTATGTTGAGGCTCTCTACGGCTTTCTTGTGGACTGCCACTTAGCCCTTCACTTTTGTTTTAATGTGCCTGATGACCGCGTCTTCTTACCTCCTGACCGCCATTTTGCGACATCTTCTGTGAGTTCTTGCTTCATTTGCGAAGTGGCGTAGGAGTGCTTATTATTGCTACTGGCTGCCTCCTTTTTTCACAACTCATACTTGTTGCTGAACATTGCAATTCAATTCAAAAAGTGCTTTATTCGAGTATTACTCATAAAAGCAGACAAACATACATACAATTAAAAAACAATTAAATTTACATAATCAATCAAACAAGCACGTACATATTTTGACAATTTAAAAACAATGACACATCGTATATACAGGTGCAGAAAACATTATCGTCGACAAATAGAGACCAGAGGGGAATGATCATAATAACAATGTAAATATCCCCAGGAGATCATTCATTAAAAAAGAATTCATTGCATTAAAAAATCAATATTAAGCCGATGACAGATTACATAAACAGAGAATAGACGAATGTCTAGCAGTCTCTGGTCAGTTAAAATTTACAGAGAATAAACGTTAGTTTAGCAGTCTCTGGCTATTACTAAGCAGTTACAGAGAATAGACAAATGTCTAGCAGTCTCTGAGCGACTTGATGGCAGTATTTAACTTGCCAGCAGTCTCATCCTTAAAACCCACGCCCATCCCAGGTACTTTGCGATTGCAATATTGATCCATTCTTCAGTGGTAGATTTTACTATACGCAGTGCCACCATGCTACTTTTTGTACCTAAATTCCTACACATAGGAGCCAACCAGGCTTGCCTTGGGGCAGCATATACTGGGCAACAAAACAGAAAATGACCTAGGGTTTCTTTACCTACCCCACATGCTGGACATAGTACAGCCCCCCCTGTTTTCCATTTAGCTGTTAGGTTACAGAGTGGGAGCGAACCTACCCTCATTTGAAATAACAATTTCCTGTCCAGGGGGTTCATTATGTAGTCCCAGTACTTTTCATAAATGGGGAACATTTTAGTTTCTAAGTAGCCAGTGGTCATAGTCCCACTGTTGGTATTAAGTAAGCTACTATTAGCTACGTGTTCCCAAAATATGTCTTTTAACACAGTCTTAGAGGGAAATAAAGCCCCAGCAGGATCTGTCCATAAGGCATGAAGTCCTAGATTGAACAATGCAATCTTTAATGTTTTAAACCACCTGATTTTATTGTAGTGATCAGCTTTAATGACATCAAAGAACCCCTCCGCATAATGAGAGAGTTCTGGTGTGGTCCAAAGTCTGCGCCAGAATAATATCGGGCGCAGTTTGGCCTTTTCCGTGAGCTCTCTTCTACCTAACTCGTAACGCAGGGGTAATAGTGGGCTACTCTGTGGAGTACCCGTCAATGACCTCAAAAATTTATTTTCGGATAATTGGAGTTCATGGAGGTTTTCATACCCCCATAGCTCCGCACCATACAAGGCAGACCCAATTGCTTTTGCCTCGTATATTATCAGTGGTGGTTTAATTGGTTTAGTCATTGACTTCCTATGCTCCTTAATTATAGCCCCAGATAGCTGCTTGTGCCTTAATGTGGCGATATTAAGGTGTTGCTGCCACTTATTGTCATTGGAGATCAAGATCCCCAAATAGGTGAAGGATTTTACAACTTCTAGAATGCGGCCACTCATGGTAATATTCGATTTAAAATTTCTATGTGGGTTAAAAGCCATGAGTTTTGTCTTGGTCGCATTCACCTCAAGTCCGTGGTCAGTACAGAACCCATCAAATATTGCCAATGCTTTTTGTAAGCCACTGGGGGTTTTTGATAAAATTAAAGTGTCATCGGCGAACATTAAAATGGGGACCTTCTCCCCAGCGAGAGAAGGGGCATCCACAGCCTGAGATTGCATGCGGGAAACAACCCCATTAATAAAGAGGGTAAACAGAGTTGGGGCCATTGAACATCCCTGCCGAACCCCGCGCTCAACAGGAAATTCGGCAGTGTTGTTCCCGTATCCTCCCCATCTTATTTTGGCATAGTTGCCCTCATGCAGTCGCATAATTAAAATCAACAGATCCCCAGGGACCCCTAGTGTCTCAAGCACTTCCCACAGTTTCGCCCTCGGTACCAGGTCGAAGGCAGCCCGCAAATCAACAAATGCTGCATACAGGCTGCCTCCCCCTAGCACCACGGTCTTCCACTGTATTAGTTGAAAACGGAAGACTTGATCCACAGTGCTGGTTGCCCTGCGAAATCCGGCCTGAAAGGGGGATAAGATATTATGTTCATCAACCCAATCCAGCAACCTGTTGACAACTACTCGGCCCACTATTTTCTGGATGGTATCTATTAAACTAATGGGGCGATAGTTACCGGGCTGTGCCCGATCTCCTTTTTTGTATATAGGGATGATTTCAGCACCCCTCCAAGTCACTGGGATATCTGCCCCCCTTCCAATCAAATTTATCAACAAAAGTATGTATCTGCACCATCTATCAGTGTCATTCAGGAAAACATCTGCCGGCACCCCGTCAATACCAGGAGCCCGCCCACTACGAACAGTTTTTAAGGCAGCGAGTATTTCATTCTTAGTGAAGAGGTCATCCCCAGTAAGTAAACCGTGCGTGCACCTTCTATCCACTGCCTGATCTCTAGAAGCATACTGCTCGCTAAAGAACTTTACCCAAGCATCCTGGGGGACATTATTAGTGCTTGCTTCTTCTATCCTATCATGTCCCCATTTAACTATATGCCAAAATAACCTGGAGTCCTTACGGTCGCTAGCATTTTTCAGGTTGTTCCAGTGTGCCTCATCCCAATCTTTTTTCGCTCTTGTTATACATTGTTTGTAATGCTTTCTGGCAGATCTAATTACCTCTAGGTTCTTGTTCTTAATAGCATCACCCAAGGAGGTTCTTGCCAGCCTACATTCGTGATTGTACCAACGTGCAGGTCTGTGGGCATGCATCTTTTTATTTGCCGATTTCAGGAAATGGCCTCTAATTTCATCAAAGAGAGCTTCATGGACCTTAGTGGCATTATTTAAACTGGAAAGAAGCCCAGTTTCACCCTCAAGGGCCATGATAGCCTTGTCAGTTGCCATGTTTATTTTTTCCATAACCAGCTCATCTGTTTTAACACTAGTCCACCTCAGCCTACGTAAATCGTTTGTAGGTACAATCAACGGGGGTAAGGGATCGATAGCAACACTGGGGGCAATCACATCAGACAGCCACCACTTGTGGAGGACGCAAAGAGGATTATGGTCACTCTCAAGCCTTTCCTTAACCTCCATATCAATAATGGATGACCATAGGGCAATACAGCATATAACATAGTCAATACGACTCTTAGATCTTCCATTATCAAAGGTCATGGCTGATACTCTGTCTGACTTAGTACGACCATTCAGAGCCCTTAGCCTATATTCAAGGCACATAGCATTCAAGCTTAAGATATCCTCGGTCCAGCGAGTTATAGGGGTTAAATCAAGTGCAGGGATTTCCCACAAGTTATCTTCCTCCGCACCTAAAAAAGCCTCACCAGTATCAAGGGGTTCAAAAGTACGGTTTAGGTCTCCTGCCAGTATGATGTTATTCCCAGAAGAGTGAGTGTCTAGCTAACTGTACAGTGACGATAAAACCGTAGATTTACCAACATTTCCCCCTCTAACATATAAGTTATAGATGTCAATGGGAGTAGAGGAGTCCCTCTCTAGTCTAATGAGCTGGATGTCTTTGTGATTTAGCTCTATATTTTTTACTAGGATCTTCAGGGACTGACGGACCCATATAGTGAGACCTCCCATTGGTCTCCCCTTGGGACCTTTGGTGGCCGGTACATAATAATTCAGATATCCCAATGCATAAACAGGATCACAGGCCCAAGTTTCTTGGAAAATGCAGACATCATACTTGCTAATGAATTCAAACCACTCTCCACAGTCCATTTTGGAACATAGCCCAGCTATATTCCAAGATAGTAGGTTCCCAAAGGCACCCTCCCCACATAAATCAGAGCTGGGAACAGGCCTGTTCGTATTTACATCCACAATGACATTACCATCTACTATTAGATTTGTTAATCCTACTAAAACATCTGGAGTACATAGCTCGTTTGAAGAGCCAATGGCTTCATTCTGCCCCCCTGTTACACACAAGGATGAAGGTATTTGCAGCTGAGGCATACAATTAGTTATTTGTCAATCACAAGCATCTAGATTGGAAAGAGCAGAGAATCTGTTTTCTAAACCTAGTCCCCACTCAACGGAACCAAAATTCTTACTAGCCCTTTTGGTTACAACGTTCCATTTTGTTCTTAAGGTGCTTGGATTGGGGCCTCTGCCTTTTCGAGGATAAAAGAAGTCAAGGGTCAGTGGTACGATAGAAGTGGAGCGTCTCTGTGGCGGAAAAATATTAGGCAGTATGTTTGGTAATGCATCAGGGTGTGAGAGATTAAGCACAACGCAATCGCCCTTGAACTTTTTTTCTCTGTTCCCAATCCACTCCACTCTTCTTGCATTTACCAGTTCCTCAGCCAGTTGCTGTTTCCCCCACGAAGATATGGCCATGTTATTGGTTAGCCAAGATAAAGATTTATTCACAAGCGATGCTGTTGATTCAGCTTCACCGGAAGCCAGAGGGGGTACATTTGCTAAAACAAGAACTAATGGCGAGGCTTCCACCACCAGTTCAAATGACCCTTTCAAGGTATTAGGTTCAACAATAGGATGGGCGGGGGGTGCAACACCAGAGCTAATTTCCGGAAGGGTCATCAGAGGAGCCACTGGGGGGTTTGGAATAACAGTGGGTGGCAATTTATTTGCCAAAATGTCATTAACCATGGGTTGTACATTGGACGTAATGACTTCCGGGAGTTTCCCTACTTCGCCCAGCGTTTTACCAAGGAGACCTTCCAGTTTAGTCACTTCAGCGGATAGCTTATCAATTTTGCTTATCAGAGGTTTGACTATACCTTTGATTTTTATGTCCATCAGACTGCAAAATTTCTGAAGTAGAATATTAGAGAAGGTTGCATTTGTTTCCCCCGAGGGATCATCCTCCTCCACACAAGAGGTTTTCCTTGGTGGTGTTGCAATTCTATTTTTAGCTGACCTTAACCCCGGTCGTTTTTGTATAGCTTTTCTTTTAACCCCTGTAATCCTTGATGCTGGAATTGGAACAATGGGAGGGGTAATAAGCTCGCAGATCATAGGACTCAAAGGCACTACGTCGATGTCGCTGATATCTTCGGTGCTGGCCACTATGCCACTTGGTTGAATGGTGACAGTATCCTGTGAGGGAGCTTGTGCCACTCCAGAGAGGCTAGTGGTTGTCAGGTTAAAAGGATCCTCTGTTTCTATATCTACTAGTGGGGGTTGTGTGGAAGAATCCAAACCCAGAGAGGACCTTCTGTCACTGTTTATTTTCGCTACTACCTGGACTAAATAGTTCTCCATAGTGTTGGTAGCAGGCGTTGACTTTTTACCAGGCAAACCAGGCATGTGTGCAGATGGCTAGATAACAGAACGTAGTGTTAGAGTATGAAAAAGCGGATTACCTGACAGAAGATAAGCTTGCAGCTCAATGAAGGTCAGTAGGCCTGTAACTGTTTGGGCAGAGTTCCTGGCCCAACCCAACCTTGTCCGACCTTGGACGGCCTCAGACGGCCCGCCCTTTGCCCGGGCTTCGCCCCGGGCGTCCCGCTCGCGTCCCGCGACGCGGGGTTTCCCGGTCTTTATGTCCGCGTTGGCGCTCTCTGGGCGCGAGGCGCGTCACTCTGCACGCGCCGCCGCGTTGCCTGCCGGAATTTGTGGTCTCCCGGAGCGGCGGCGCGGAGTCCGGTGCCTTGGGACTCTTGGCGGTGGCGGCGATGTTTGTTGGAGCTCCCTGGTGCTCCCTGCTGCTGTTTCTGCCTTCAACTGACTCTCGGCGGTGGCGGCAAAGGTTAGTGCTTCCCCCCGCTCTGCCGGGTTTGCCGGTCTTTATGTCCGCGTTGGCGCTCTCTGGGCGCGAGGCGCGTCACTCTGCACGCGCCGCCGCGTTGCCTGCCGGGATTTGTGGTCTCCCGGAGCGGCGGCGCGGAGTCCGGTGCCTTGGGACTCTTGGCGGTGGCAGCGATGTTTGTTGGAGCTCCCTGGTGCTCCCTGCTGCTGTTTCTGCCTTCAACTGACTCTCGGCGGTGGCGGCAAAGGTTAGTGCTTCCCCCCGCTCTGCCGGGTTTGCCGGTCTTTATGTCCGCGTTGGCGCTCTCTGGGCGCGAGGCGCATCACTCTGCACGCGCCGCCGCGTTGCCTGCCGGGATTTGTGGTCTCCCGGAGCGGCGGCGCGGAGTCCGGTGCCTTGGGACTCTTGGCGGTGGCGGCGATGTTTGTTGGAGCTCCCTGGTGCTCCCTGCTGCTGTTTCTGCCTTCAACTGACTCTCGGCGGTGGCGGCAAAGGTTAGTGCTTCCCCCTTCCTGAACATTGCATAAAAGCATCCTGTTTTTGTGACGCTTTGATACTCAGCCCTTCAGCACCATGACGCGCGTCAGCTGTGCCACCTTAACTCTGAACTATTCTTATTTGATGCAAGGGTGAGGGGTTTTGGCGCATTTTTCACCCCTCATTATTTGGTCATGCTCTGGCTTGCAGCTTCTACTTCATGACGGGCTACTGTTGATTTATTGCCCATTTTGCCGGCCGGTCTATGCCTTCAATTGCACTCATTGGTTTAATCTGAATGGGAACCACCCCAATATGTTTCTCAACAGTCAATGCTTCTTGCCTATTGTCTTTACTTAATGCTGTCTTTGACCGTGCGGATATCGAGGTGAATGGAGACTTTATGTATGCCTCATGGTCCACTGCATATGTTTCGCCCTAAAGGTTGCTGATCCTCCATGTTTAGCGGCTCTTTGAGTTCACTGCAGATGTTTCCTTCTGGCTATGCACCCATTGACGGAGCCCTCCGACTCAATGCAGTAACTTCTTTCTCACCTGGATCGTTCAGCTTCTACTCTGTCTGACGCCTGCTTTCAATTTGTGCCTGACATTTTCAGCAAGTGCCTCTTCTCAACGTCAATTTTGCCTTCCTCTTCTTCAGAAGCCTGTTTTGCGATTTTTCATGCCTCATTGCGTCATTCCATCCTACTGCGTAGATAGTCCGTGTTGCGCAGGCTGCTCCATTCTCATCTGCTTTTTATGGGGCTACTTAAATCTATGTTGCGCACACCCTCCAAATCATCTACAAAGGTGACCTTCGTGAAAAATACCAAATTTTTTTCTGTTCTCTCCAAGCTAGAAGACTCTCCTACCTCATCTGGCTCGGATAATATCATGGATCCTTCTCCACCACCATCGGGGAAATCCAACATCAAGAGACTAAAGAAGAATCCCCCCTCGCCACCCAAACAGTCTGCACCTGTTTCCATGGAACTCTTGTTGGAGGAGATTAGATCTTTCCACCCCTTTTTGGAGGAGATTGGATCTCTACGTCCTTTCATGGAGGAAACTAATGTCAAGCTTCAAGTTCTCCATGACAGTTGGTCGCAAATCGAAACAAGAGTTTCCTCGGTTGAACAGTCCGTTGCTTCCTTCCAAGAGACTTGCAACAAGGTTTCTCATCTAACTTCACAGGTGGATACCCTCCAGAGGCAGGTGGAGGAGTTGGAAAATAGAAATTGGCCGCAACAATCTCCGCATATATGGCCTAGCAGAGGGTCTTGAGGGCATGGACTCAATCACCTTCTTCGAATCCTTCCTCCCCAAGTTAAACGCTTGCCATAAGGTACGACTCTTAATATTCAGCGTATTCATCGCCTGGGTCGCCCACCTGCATCTACTTCCTTATCACGACGACCAAGAGGTGTTATCCTTTACTTTTTGGAGTATACTGACCTTTTGAAGATTCTTGCAGCAGCCAAGGCTTCTCTCAAATTATCATGGTCGGGCTCCTCTTTGTTCTTCGCTCAGGATTATGCTAAGGCGACTGCATATCGCCAGAAGGCCTTCCTTGGCATGAGAGACGACCTTCGTTCCATGGGTGCTAGATACGGCCTGTACCATCCCTGCTTGTTTAAGGTCACCTACAATAACAAGACGACTACTTATGAGGATCCAGTGAGATTACAGAGCTTCATCAATGCACATAAAACCACTGCCATTGACTCCTCTGGACCTTCCTTATCTCGTCCTGTTTGAGCTGTTACTCTGCTTGTTCTTTACTGCTCCTGTTTGCTCATGTTTCTGTCTCCCCTTTACACAATTGCTCTTCGATTGTTACTTGTACTTAGTTGCACAGTTTAACTGTTTTCTGTTCTCTTTTGATGTAGGTTTGTAATCTACTTTATATTTCCCCTCTTTGCCTCCACAGGATTCCTTCCCCATTTGATGATGTCTCCCCGGCTTCCTGCCTAGCCGACCTTGGATGTGTTGCCTTACCTCTGTGGTTCCTCCCCCCCACCCCCGACTCCTTCTCATCTCTTCCTCCTATAGGTATGTCCATCCCTTGTTTTTTCCTCTTGTTTCATCTTTTTTTGTTTTTTTTCCTTCCTCTTGTGTTTCGATTTCCTTGGTTGTGCAGAAATTATAAAAAAATTCTTTCAGGTTGTATTTATCTTTATCTTCTCTCTCTTCTCAATCTGACCTTCCTGAATTTCTTTCCGCTTTCTACTTTACTCTTTTCTCCTGCACACTATCTCATTCTCGTACATTTCTTCCTTTCTTCTTTCTTCTTACTTTGCATTGCATATTTTTCTTCCTTCTATTTCTTCTTATTCATGGGTCGCTATTCCTGTTCTATTTACTCTGTATTTATTGAATTACTATAGGTGCTATGTCCTTGAATATAATTTCGTGGAATGTCAAGGGTATAAATTCCCCATTAAGCGTCAAGGCATTTTATCACACCTTGCCAAATTGAATGTTGATATTGCGTTTCTCCAGGAAACCCATCTTCCTGATGTAGAGTCTGCTAAGCTTAGAAGAGGTTGGGTGGGTGAGGTTTTCTATTCGCAAGGTGATGGTAAACTAAGTCGGGTTGCAATTCTATGCCGCAGATCACTCCCTTTCACAGTCATTTCCCAAGAGTCCGATACTAATGGCAGATGGACACATGTCAGACTATCGCTTAGAGGTGTTCCAATCTCTCTTCTTAATGTCTATGTTCCCACCACTGGTGAACCCCTTTTCTGGGCTGAATTTTCTCCACGTATCACCCAATTCATGGATGATAATTTTATCCTTGCTGGGGATTGTAACCAACCCCTGGATCCGTTTATAGACAGGAATTCTGACGTCACTTACGTTCCTACTAAACCACACAAACTTTTTTCTCAAGCCATATCCCAACATAAGCTTGTTGACTCTTTGCGCCTTTGCAATCCGACCTTGCGGGAGTTTACCTTTTACTCTCCGTTTCATTGATCTCAATTGCGGATTGACTACATTTTTGTCTCCCATAATCTTGCTCAAAAGCTTACTGCAGCTGAAATTGGTCCAATTTTATTCTCGAATCATGGCCCGGTTGTAGTCAGCCTTGATGTGATCCCTAAGGTTGACAGGCCCAAGAGATGGCGTTTTAACAATACCCTCCTCTTGGATCCCAAGTTCTCCACTTCCTTCACTGCCTTTTTTGATGAATTTTTCTTGTTTAATGATGTTCCGCCCATTTCAAAACACACTGTTTGGGACGCTTTCAAGGCAGCCGCACGCAACTTCATTATTGGATATGTTGCAAAGAAACGCAGGACTGCTCGCCAATTCACTAAAACTCTCCTCCATGACATTAAGCGATTGGAACACGCCTATTTCACTTCAGATTCCCAAGATAGTCTGACAGCTCTGGTCACTGCTAAGATTAAATTTAATGAAAAGTCTACTGAAGATGAGTCCTTATATTTGCTAAAGTCAAGCGCTAAGTTTTATGGTGGTAGGAACAAAGCTGGTAAAATCCTTGCCAATTACTTAAAGGTCAAGCACAACAAGATGAATATTGAATCTGTTTTTGACACCAATGCTCACTTACAGCACAAAGATGCCGATATCCTTGCTGCATTTTCCCGCTTTTATGAGACTCTTTACACCTCTGACACCCAACCCTCTCTTTCTTCTCTCACACATTTCTTCTCGACCATCCAAAAGCCTGCACATTTCCCTCTCGATCTCTCCCTTTTGGAAACTGACATCTCACAGAAAGAATTGCTCACTGCGCTCCAGCGTCTCAAACTCAATAAAGATCCTGGACCAGACGGTTTTACCGTTGAGTTCTATCTTCATTTCTCCAAGCTATTGATTCCCAAATTGCACTCCCTTCTCAATACCTTTGTTGAATTAGGTGCCTCCTCAGGGACCTTTTCCGATGCACACATTTGTTTAATACCCAAACCCGGAAAAGATGTACAGTATTGCAAGAATTACAGGCCCATCTCCCTTGTCAATATTGACTATAAACTCTTCTCTAAGTCATTGGCGATCAGGTTAGATCATTTACTTCCTGATCTCTTAGGCGAAGAGCAATCTGGTTTTGTTAAAGGTCGTTATATCACTGACAACACCAGACTTTTATTTAACATACTGTCGAAATCATCCCATCTCCAACATTCCCTTGCAGCGATAGCCCTGGATGCCGAGAAGGCGTTTGATAGGATCGAGTGGCCCTATCTCTTTCACACTCTTGGATGGTTTGGCTTTGGCCCTAAATTTATTTCCCTAGTCTCATTGTTATATACTCACCCACGGGCTGCAATCTATGCGAATGGTCAAATCTCCCCCTACTTTGACCTTGGAGAGGAGTTCGCCAGGGCTGCCCCCTTTCACCTTTCCTTTTCAATCTCGCTTTAGAACCTTTCCTGTTCAAGCTTCGCCAAAACCCCAACATTCATGGCTTTCAGACCGAGGAGTCTTCCATTAAACTTGCTGCCTACGCCGATGATATTTTACTCTTTATCTCAAATCCCACTGTCTCCATCCCTGCTTTCTTAGAGGAAGTGCGGAATTATTATTAAAATTTCTGGTTATAGGCTCAACAATGATAAGTGTGAGATTTTACCCCTGACAAAGTTCACCTTTAAGCCTGATTTCAGTGCCTCCAATTTTGCTTAGAGATCCTCCCACATTAAGTATTTAGGATTGCACATCACCCCTTACATCCCTGACACTGTCTCCCTATGCTTGACTAAATGTACTCAGAAAATCTCCGATCTTACAGCTAGGTGGCACCCTCTCTACTTGTCTTGGTGGGGTCGTTTGGACACTATTAAGATGATGTTATCCCCCATTATTTTATAAACTATCTCTAATATCCCTGTCCCTATCCCAGCCAAATTTTTTAAGAAAATCAAATCGGTCTTATCCTCCTTCTTATGGCATAATAAAAAACCCAGAATGTCCCTTGCCAGGCTTATTCGCCCCGCTTCTGAAGGTGGAGTTAATTTTCCGGACTTCCCAGCCTATCAGAAGGCCTTTTTGTTACATCAAGCTTCCTTTTGGTTGCAAGATCCTGCTTCCCCATGCCCTCTATGGACTAAGGTTGAGCGCCTCTTCCTCTCCCCTTTCTCCTTCGCTGAATATATCTCTTTTTCACGCAAACCCTCCTCGATTCCCACTCCCATTCATAAATTTACAGTCAAACTCCTCTTATCCTCTAATCCTCCCCCCCCCCCCCCCCCCCTACGTCTGTTGCTGATTTCCTCTCATCCACTATTTGGCATAACAAATACCTTTTAATCCGTCGTAAACCCTTTTATTGGAGATCTTGGAGGTCCAAGGGACTGCTCTGGATTTCGCAACTCTTCTCACATTCCACCTTTTTGCCTTTCCACACCCTATGTTCCACCTTTGATTTGCCCTCATCCTTTGCTCCCAAATACCTCCAACTCAAAGCAGCGGTTATGGAGGTCTATACAAGACTCTTGCAGGCATCCTCATCCCCTATTTCTCCTGACCTTACTCTCCGACTTCACTCTACCCTACGAGCTATTCCTAAAGCTTCTACTCTCTACAGGCACCTTCATGCACATACACTTACCAGGCCTAAGTCTAAGGTGGAGGAGCAGTGGGAATATGACCTTTCCTCATCATGGCCAGTTTCCTTTTGGGACAAGATTTGGACAAAGGTCCGTAAAACATCAAGAGCGGCGTCCTTGACGCAATCCATGTTTTTCATTTATAATCGACTGCTCCACACTCCTTCTGCCCTTACCAAACGTTTCTCTACCACTCCAGATGTTTGTTGCTCTTGCTCCTCACCTAATGCTACCCTGTTTCATATGTTATTTATATGCAAGCATGTACATGATTTTTGGTTACAGGTCTGGGCTCAAATTAATGTCATTTTCCATACCTGTATTCCCTTGTCTCCAACCCATCTCTTTTTGGGAAGTCTTCCCCCTTGTTGGGATAGGACTGATCTTCATGTTCGTATTGTTGATTTGCTACTGGCTGTTGCGTTTCAACAGATTCCTATTAATTGGAAAAATTCCTCTACCATTTCTTTCAGAGCATGGTGGTATAATGTATGTCATAATCACAGACTTGATACTGCTTTTGTTTTTCCTGCCCAGTTGGCAGCCAAACGTGCAGATCTCTGGCTTTCTGTTGCGATGTATTTAGATAACTGTACAACTCGTTCATTCTGTCCACAACCTGCTCAGCAGGAAGTCTCCAAACCCCCCTGATGCCCTTGTCATTTCCTTCCTTTTTCAACATTATTACCTGCATATCCTCGTTTGCATTTGCTTTGTTGTTTAATCCTTGAGCCCTTTCTTTTTACTCATTAATGCCCATGATAAGTTTGTTGTTGTTTCCTCAATCATAAAGTTTATTCTGATTTTTCTTCATATGCTTCCCCTTCCCTCCCCGTTTTCCACATAATTTTTTTGCTGTACTATGTATTGATACCTTATATATTATGTTTAATAAACTTTTATTGAACTTAAAAAAGAAAATGGTCAGACCGACTTGGATTGTATGTTTAATGTACTTTGCATGTGTGTCTCACTGTTTTCCATGAAGCCCTCGACAACACCTCGTGGTTTTGATATAAATTTCAATTCTGCATGTTGCAGTGTGGTATTGCGTGTGGGGGTTGTTTTGATGGTGGGGATATAATTTGTGCCTATGTCTTTTGTGAGCCTATCTGTTTGTCTATTTATTAAGGTTTTCACAAACAAATTACATATTGTGAGGATTTGGTTGTATTCTATTATATAACGGTGGGGTCTTATAATGTAATGCACTCGCAAAACTTGTCTTGGGTCAAGTCAGGCTAATTTGTAATTCTTGAGCTCAACCCTGAGTAGCTGTGGCTTCAAGCAGCAAGACTTAGCAAAGGAACAATCTTTAAAACATTTAACAGTACCAAACAACAAAGTAAGAAAAACCATTTACAAAAAAAGAGTATATTTGTATCATTTTTGAGAGACCGTGATAATCAAAATTCACCAAAGGGTTCTGCAGATTTTAGAACATTTAAATGTTTTTAAATGTAAACGCAAACAGGCATTGGTCAACAAAAAGCTTACGAACTTGAAAGTTTGAAGGAGTCCACAACTCCAGCCTGGCTTGGGCAACCAAATCTGACTGGATGGAGGTCTAGGGAGCCAGAGAGAATACTTTAAACAGATATCTGCCCAGCAGAGCGTTGTCAGGGCAAGTTCCCAGCTCTACAGGATGATGGCCATAGACTATAACAGAGTGGTCCTGATGCTGGGGATGCAGGCTAAAGATGCCCAAAGGATGCTCTGGTTGAGGTGCTATCAATTGGCGTGTCTTTGTGGTTGTCCCTCGGGTAATGAAGGGTGACTCTGGCCACAGCGATCGAAGTTCCTCTAAGTCCTCTACCCTGCAGTAGCAGATCAGCCGATGCTGGCCTACAGGTCTCGCTGCACCACATTGGAGACAAATTCCTCAGGTGAAGGCCGGTGTCCCTGGAGTACGATGAATTCCGACTCTGATAGCACTCACGGTTCTGGAAGTCTTGGGTGCAGACTTTGACTATCTCAAATTTGTCCTTGGCTGAAACTGGTAGCAGCAAATCCTCTGCAGTGGCTACCAACTTGTCAGTTCTTGCTCTTTCAGTGATTGTCTCCCAGGTGCTAGTTCCAGGGGATCAGCCACCCAATACTTGGAGTCACTGACGTGAGATGAAGCCAGGAATTAACTTTTCCCCGGGTCAGGAGCTGCAGGCACAGTCCAAACTTCACTAGCCAAAAGTGCAACAATGCAGTCCTTCCGACTGTGCAATCTCTCGCTGTGCACTTTCAAAGGCAGCAGGGTATCCCTACTTCAATCCTTTCTTCAAATCAGAAGTGATCTGGTGAGCAGGGACCCATACTTATCCCAGTAAAGTGTCATGAGTGGACCACAGAGTCACAAGCCAATGGGCTACTTGGTCCGCTCCAGCTTAGTGACGTTTCCTGCTAAGTGTGACATCTAGCTATCCCAGAGTTCACAATTCTAGCAACACTCAAAATATCCAGACCCGTCCTCGGCTACCAGGAGCTCAGTAGCCCATCTTAGGGGTGTGGCTACTTGTGGGTGACCCGCCCAAGGGAAAACTGGTTTGAGGGTGGTTTTTTTCTCCTTGTCCCTGTTTCCAATTTGTCTGCATGAATAAATGGCATTCAAAGGCGACTTCCCCTTTGAAGCTTGCCTTTTGGACTAACACCACGAGTGGCCTTCCTGGGCAAAGAGATAACAACTCGCTATGCTGCAACTGCCTTTGTTCCTACGCCTGGGAGTCGTTCACAAGACTCCCCAGGTGGGCAGAAAGTTGTCTATGTGCTAAGGCCTTTGTGAGGCCATTTGACTAGCTAGACACAGACTAGCAACTTTCTAAAAATTGTTTACTTTTAAAAGTTATATAAATCTCAACTTGGGAATCAAGTCGGAGGTAATACAACAATTAATTTGATTCCTTACAGATCCCAGCTAGGTAGTCCCATTCAGAAGTTAGCCACACTGGTATGCCAACCAGCAACCCTGTTCTAACTTTTCGCCAGTAAAACAACAATTTTGAAGTGTTGCTGTTAAGATACATAAAAGGATATATGTCTTACTCAGTAATACACAGCTCTCTGCCATATAACTTCAGAGGCCTTCTTTAGGGGAGTCTGATATATAATGTTACGGTAGTGGTGCCTTTGCCATTGGTTTTAATTGCAAAGTGGAATAAGCAGCATACACACTATCCCTCCAGTCTGCATTGGCCGGCTGGGAGGCATTTTGTCCTGTGGCACAACCAGTGCTGTAGCCCTGTGTGTTCACTGCCTTACATGCCCTGAGTACCCTGGGCACTATATACTAGGACTTTATAAGTAAGACAATACTTACCAATTGGGTAGAGCCAATTCAACATACTTTTGTTAAGTGTTAAGAACTTTGGCACTGAGGTCTGAATAGCAGGCATCAGTGCACTCTCAGAGTCACAAACAAGCAGCATCAGTCCATAAATATGGGGGTGAACACGCAAAAAGAGGCATTTTCTTACACATGTTCACATATATGTTGTTTCTTGCCCAAATGGATCAAAATAATGCTACCAGAGAATATGTGGCAAAATGCAGCATAATTGGTGGTCCCTTGAAGCATAATTTAGATCAACTTGCTGCATATCAGGGTCCTCCACTGCTAAATAATCCTTATAGCACGCCAATGGAAAAAGACGAGAGAGACCTGGATCACAAATGGCCAGTTAATTCTGGTGGGTCCATTGATTGCTGTCACCAGATTCCTAATAGTTCTTTTACATTGTTTTTCCATAAAACTCCATTTTGAAGACCGAACAAAACATGAAGAAATCAGTGCAGAAACAATTATTCTCTGTATGTTATTCCTAAAAACTTATATTTGCCCACCGTAGAATTATCAGGATCCCCAGCAGCACTGATTCTAGAGTTGGGAAATGAAAGGATTTTTCCTGGTCACTTTAATACAGAAACACAAAAGGTTTGAAGGAAGACATTATGATGATGAAACATCATTAGGGATCAATGAATATTTTCAATATTTCACAATACACTGTGAAATGTGCACTTTATAGCCCTTCAAAGAAACGTGGACTTTTACATCTCTGCATTCTCCACAGTTAAATTACTCACACATATAACAGTGCTTTTATTGTGCAAAATGCAGTGGAGTAGAACCACATATTTTAAAGGGAACAATACAAATGGGAAATTGCATGGTTTCTTTTTGAAATATGGATTTCATTACCATTATGACAGTCTCAAACCACTCAGCAGAGCTTTACTATTGTCAACGGGTTGTTTCACAATATTATTTTGATCCATTTGAGCTAAAACCAAAATATGTAGTTGAAATGTGCTAATTATGCTGCCACTTTGAGACAAATGTGGAAAATGCATAGTTATGTGGCAAGTGCTGTGGCCACATAATCACATATTAGACTGCATCGTATCAGTTATTTGTGAAAGGTAAACAAAACTTGAATATTCTAATTGTTTCAACCAGATTACATTGTTAGCTGTGTGAGAAGTTCAAGTTCAAGTTCGTGGATTTGTATAGCGCACTGCTCACCCAGAGGGTCTCAAGGCACTTGGGGAGGGGGTTCTTTATTTGCCGAATATCCAGGTTTTAAGATCTTTTCTGAAGGAGATGTGGTTTTGAGTAAGGCGGAGGTGAGTGGGGAGTGAGTTCCAGGTCTTGGCGGCAAGGAAGGAGAAGGATCTGCCACCCATGGTGGATTTTCGGATGCGCGGGACCGCAGCGAGGGCTTGATTGGACGATCTTAGTTGGCGGCTGGGTTTGTAGAAGGATAGGCGATTGTTGAGGCATTCGGGTCCTAGGTTGTAGAGGGCCTTGTGTGCGTGGGTGAGGAGGCGGAACGTAATTCTTTTGTTGACGGGAAGCCAGTGTAGGTCTTTTAGGTGTCCGGTGATGTGATCTTGGCGAGGGATGTCTAGTATGAGTCTCGCTGATGCATTTTGGATGCGTTGGAGTTTTTTCTGTAATTTTGCTGTGATTCCGGCGTATAGTGTGTTGCCGTAATCCAGTCGACTCGTGACCAATGCGTGGTTGACAGTCTTTCTTGTCTCTAGGGGGATCCAGTGGAAGATCTTTTTGAGAGTGCGAAGTACGTTGAAGCAGGAGGATGAGACTGCGTTGACTTGTCTGGACATCGAGAGAGAGGAGTCTAGGATGAAGCCAAGGTTGCGTGCATGGTCTGTGGGTGTGGGTGTGGGTGCTGTGCCCAGAGCGGAAGGCCACCAGGAGTTGTCCCAAGCAGAGGGGGAGGATCCTAGGATGGGCACCTCAGTTTTGTTTGAGTTGAGTTTGAGGCGGCTATGTTTCATCCATTCGGCTACTTCTTTCATGCCTTCGTGAAGATTTGTTTTGGCGGTGTTAGGGTCTTTGGTGAGAGAAAGGATTAACTGGGTGTCGTCGGCGTAAGAGATGATGTTAAGGTTGTGTTGACGTGCGATGGAGGCAAGTGGACTCATGTAAACGTTGAAGAGGGTGGGACTGAGTGAAGATCCTTGTGGTACTCCACAGATGACTTCAGTGGCTTCGGAGTTGAACGGGGGGAGACGGACTCTTTGAGTTCTCCCCGCAAGGAATGAGGTGATCCAGTCCAGGGCTTTTCCTTGTATGCCGATGTTGCTGAGGCGTTGTATGAGGGTGCTGTGGCAGACTGTGTCGAAGGCGGCGGAGAGGTCGAGTAGGATGAGGGCCACTGTTTCTCCATTGTCCAGTAGTGTTCGGATATCGTCAGTAGCTGCAATGAGGGCAGTTTCGGTGCTGTGCTTGGCTCGAAATCCGGACTGAGAAGGATCAAGGGAGTTGTTGGATTCAAGGAAGGCGGCGAGTTGGTTGTTGACGGCTTTCTCGATGACTTTGGCCGGGAATGGGAGGAGGGATATGGGCCGGTAGTTTTTGAGTTCGGAGGGGTCTGCTGTGGGTTTCTTCAGGAGGGCGCTGAGTTCGGCGTGTTTCCAGCTTTCTGGAAAGGTGGCAGACCTGAACGAGCAGTTGATGACATTACGGAGATGGGGTGCGATGATGGAGTCTGCTTTGTTGAAGATGTGGTGGGGGCAGGGGTCGGTTGGCGAGCCAGAGTGGATTGAGTTCATTAGGCGGATGGTGTCTTCAGTAGTGATTGGTTTCCAGGTGGTAAGGTTGTTGGTTGGTGGGGTAGGATCTGAGGGGGGTGGGGGGGGTTGAACGCTGGGAATGTTCTTGAAGCTGTTGTGGATGTCGGCAATTTTGTTGTAGAAGAAGGAGGATAGCTCATCGCAAAGGTCTTGGGATGGAGTAATGTCGTTGGATGCTGCGGTGGGGTTGGTGAATTCTTTAACGATGTTGAAAAGTTCCTTGCTGTTGTGGGTGTTGTTGTCAAGACGATCCTTGAATGCTGATTTCTTGGCGGATCGGATCAGTTGGTGGTGTTTGCGGGTGGCTGCCTTGAGGGTGGACATGTTGCCTGTGGTCGGGTTTTTTCTCCATGTTTTCTCCAGGGTGCGGCATAGCTTCTTGGATTTTTTAAGGTCATCATTGAACCAGGGAGCCTTTTTGTTGGTTGATTTGATCTGGTGTTTTTCCATGGGTGCTAATTCGTCAGCACTGTGGGTGATCCATTGCTTGAGATTGATGGCTGCTTGGTTTGGGTCCAGTGAGAGGGTGGGAGGGTTTTGGTTGAGTGATGTGAGGAGTTGGTCGGAAGTGATTTTGTTCCAGTTTCTCAGAGGAATAGGTTGTGGGCGGTTGTGGGTTAGGGTGGTTTTGTAGCTGAAGTGAACACAGCTGTGGTCCATCCAGTGGAGGGCTGTGGTGCGATCGAAGGAGATGTGCTTGCTGGAGGTGAAGATAGGGTCAAGCGTGTGTCCGGCTGCATGGGTGGGGGTGTCAACAAGTTGTTTGAGTCTGAGATTGGCCAGGTTGTCTAGAAGGGCGGTGGTGTTGCCGTCGTGTTTGTTTTCAAGGTGGTAGTTGAAGTCTCCTAAAAGAATGTAGTTCATGGAGGTGAGGGCATGTGGGCTGACGAAGTCTGTGATGTCATCGCAGAACTGAGTGCGGGTGCCTGGAGGCCTGTAGATGAGGGTACCTCTAAGTGTGGTCCTCGGGTCGGTGTGGATCTGGAAGTGGAGATGTTCGGCGGTAGCGAGATTATCATCTGAGCTGGTCGAGATTTTGATGGTGTTCTTATAGATGATGGCGATGCCTCCTCCTGTTTGGTTGGTGCGGTCTTTACAGGTAATCTTGTAGCCGTCCGGTATGGCAATGGCGATGTCGGGTGCTGAAGATGTGTTCATCCATGTTTCGGTGAGGAAGGCGACGTCCGGTGATGCAGTGTCGAGTAGGTCCCAGAGTTCCGTTGCGTGTCTGTGAACCGAGCGGGTGTTCAGCAGGATGCACTTCAGGCGGTCAGAGTCGGGGCTGCGTGTGGAGGAAGTGGGTTTGGTGACGGTCCTGGAACAGTTGAACTTGCAGGAGAGGCACGCGAATGGACCGTGGGTACGTCCTGGGGCGGTTTTGCAGCATTGAGCAGCGCGTCCGGGGTTGAGGGCGAGGAGAGTTGTGGCATCATATATGGCTCTAGTGGGCTGGGTATGGTGGGGACCAGGGGGACAAGCGCTGGGGGTGGTCCAGGCGCGGACGGGCGTAGACGGGCTTACCTTTGGCGCACCTTCTGCGCGACCGCTGCGCGTGGACGCTGCGCGTTGATTCATCTGTCCTAAATGGTGAGTGGAGGGGGGCGGAGCGTGGGAGGGGCAGCTGGGAGGCGGGGAGGAGACACGGGCCACGAGCACAACAAATTGAGCTAGGGAAAGTGAAACTGGGGCACGAACACACTGAAGGGGACAAATAAAATACAATAAATGCAGCGCAATTAACATAAAATATTAATTTCAAAGAAACGATACCAGGCGCTCTCACAGGACAGGCAATTGGCGCTGAGACAGCGTCAAGGCGCTGGATCTGCAGGCGATGTCTGGCGCAGCAAAATGAGATTCAGTCTGTAATCAGCAGGAGGGGTGCCGGTAGGTAGGGAAATGAGGCAGGGAGCGACCGTCGAGGAGCGAGTCCAGCTGGTCACAGTGAGCCAGGGGGGAAGTGCTCTAACTCGGCTAGTGGGTGGGAGGGGCAGCTGGGAGGCGGGGAGGAGACACGGGCCACGAGCACAACAAATGGAGGTAGGGAAAGTGAAACTGGGGCACGAACACACTGAAGGGGACAAATAAAATACAATAAATGCAGCGCAATTAACATAAAATATTAATTTCAAAGAAACGATACCAGGCGCTCTCACAGGACAGGCAATGGGCGCTAAGACAGCGTCGAGGCGCTGGATCTGCAGGCGATATCTGGCGCAGCAAAATGAGCTTCAGCCTGTAATCAACAGGAGGGGTGCCGGTAGGTAGGGAAGTGAGGCAGGGAGCGACCGTCGAGGAGCGAGTCCAGCTGGCCACAGTGAGCCAGGGGGGAAGTACTCTTACTCGGCTATTTGTTGGGAGGGGCAGCTGGGAGGCGTGGAGGAGACACGGGCCACGAGCACAACAAATGGAGGTAGGGAAAGTGAAACTGGGGCACGAACACACTGAAGGGGACAAATAAAATACAATAAATATGTATTTAATCTAAACACAACCCCTCTGCACTCTTTATGAGGTCAGAGGTCAAAATACAGTACAAGTTAAACAGTTAATATAGGATAAGTTGCACAGTATACGTTATGCACCAGGGGTCTCACAAACCATATTCTAAGAAAGTGGTATAGTTACCACGTGAGAGTTAGAAAGCAGGCCTGGGGCCTGTGGAATCGCTGGGGCTACTCTCCTCGACCAAAGGATAGGAAGGAGGAGGCCACGGGAGACGCGTGCAGTGTCTAAACAGAGACGCGAGGTACCATTGACTTTCTATGGGAAACGAAGAAGTTACAAATACGCAATTAAAGGACACTTCCAGGTGGTCTAGGATGGAACCCTTTTAAACTGGGACACTTCTAGAGTCAAGACCCACAGGAGCACTGAGTACTCACGTTACCTCACCCAGGGAAGCCGGGTGCATAGGTGTCTTTTCGTGTCGGGTTTCGTCGTGGTTTTCTATGGAGAGCTGAAAAGAAGTGCTGCAGGCGACCAGAGGAAAAGTGTCCAGGTGGATCCAAGGGTGGATCGGTGATGTGAAGAACCTGAAAGCAGAGGGGACATACTCTGGGTCACTGGCCAGTGACCAGGAAGGAACCAGGAAGGAACCAGGTGATGTTGGGTGCTTTAAGGTGAAGAAGGTGAGTTTGTCTCTTCAGCCACGAGGTCCAGGAGGCATCAACGATGACCAGACGCTGGATCCGAACTGTCCCATAATGGATCTAGATGACTGCGGTGTTATTATCTGTATTGGACCCAACAAGCTTTGGCAACCGCAACCCATGCAGGATGTCAAGATTGGCTCTGTTGCAGACCAGCAAGGTCTGTGGCGCTTCTCCTTTTCAGGGAAGCTGGAGCAAGCCTGGAGCAACCAGGAAAGCAAAATAAATTCAAGATGGCTTCTTTAGGGGCTTCACTAGCAAACGGGCAAGGAACCGGGAAGACGAATCAAGCTCAAATGCAAAGGCGGGGCCCATGAGATACTTGCGGAGTGTGGGTGCCTGAGCTTCAGTGCAAATGGTGTTTGGGGCTGGGGCTTTTTGTACCCCAATGCACAACTTACTGAGGCTTCAGGAAAGGAGTGCAGGTAGCAAAATGCAGGATGTCCAAGATGTCCAGTCCCACGTCTCTCGTGTCCACCACGGGACTCAGCTTTGCTGTGGATGTGGGTCGGGGTCAGAGAAGTCTGGAAGTCTAGTTCTTGTGTTGCAGAGTCTCACTGTACATAATGAGCACTTCCTGCCGGCCGCGCAGCGGGCGAGCCGCAGGGGCGCCGAAGGCGCGCCTATGGCAAGCCCGCTGCGCCCGTCCGCGGCCGGCTGGGGCCATAACCCCTGCACTTTTTACTGGGCATATTAGGCGCTATAGCCCCAGTTCTCTTTTTAGATTAAGAACCAGGTTCAAAGATACGTGTTACCATTCCTACCAGCCTTTAGATCTGCCCACCATCTGTCTTCAATGTAACACTGAGCTCAACGTTACATCATATAAAGAGGAAAGACTGGAACTCACAATGTATCTCTTGAGCTGTAGGTCCCTGCCCAAACACCGCACCAAAATTGCCCTGCTGCTAGATGAACTCGCGCCAGATGCCATTTTCCTGACGGAAACTTGGTTAACCCTGGACTCAGAGCCCGACTTAGTACAAGCACTCCCCAGGGCTATCAGATCGTACAGAAAGATCGTTCCCATGGGAAAGGAGGTGGCTTTGCAATTATATATAAAGATCATTATACGTGCCGTTGCGCCACTGACCCTATTCCAGACTGCGAAAGTTTGTCTTTTTCGATTGAATTTTCTCAGAATAACAGCTTTTCTGGAACACTCATATACCGCCCTCCCGGACCCCCAAAACAGTTTCACACTGCCCTACCCTCTATCGTTGCCGATGTAGCTACCACCCGCTCCAACTTCACGTTGTTGGGCGATTTTAATATCCACTTCGACAATATTGCGGACCACACTGCCTCAGAGCTGATGGCCAGTCTCTCCGCATTACAACTGGAGCAACTTGTCCTCTCCCCCACCCACATTAAAGGTCACCTTCTTGACCATGTGTTCAGTAATTGTATCGATCTTACGGTAGGGTCTCCTATCTGTCTCCCCTGGACTGATCATACACTGATCCCCTTCACTTGGGATATACACAATTTCCCCTCCTTAACGCCTATCCCACGAAAACTACGAAACTGGTCCAAACTTCCTTTAGAACAGTGGACCAGAGCTCTAGAGGCCTCCAGACCTCCAATTAACCATGAGCCCTTATCAGCTAACAATAATTACAATAACTGGATTTCAAACTCTCTCGATTCCATACTTCCTCTTTGCAAAACGACTCCAAAACGACTTCGGAAAACTGCCCCCTGGTACTCGGTAGGGCTTAGGGAGAAAAAACGACAGTGTAAAAAATTGGAAAGGAAATGGCGATTGGACTATGCTGCTTCAGATAAAATGTCCTATAGAGAAGCGATAAGATCTTACAAACATGAGATAAAAACGGCGCAACCTGCATACTACACAGGAAAAATAACTGCGGCCAGTTCCAAACCTAAAGAAATATACCAAATTGTGAAAAGTCTTATCAAGCTTCCCCAAACCCCTCCACTCAACTATAACATACAATCGCATTGTAACCATCTGGGGGAATTCTTCTTGCAAAAAATCCATCAAATGTATTTCTCTTTTACAGATGCAGTTAAGGACCCTCACGCCGATGCTTTATCCTTGACGCCCCAAGAAACTGTGTGCCACTTTTCAAATATTCTGGATCAGTTCCCTCTGTTGGATCCAGAATCACTTGTACCCATAATGCTGCAAGTAAAATCAGGTTCCCCTTGTGACCCAGCTCCCCCTTGCACGTTAGTCACTGTCACTCATACTATCCTCCCCACCATGCGTGACCTACTCAATGCATCCATATCCTCAGGTATTGTCCCGCCTATGTGGAAACCAGCCATGGTACGAGCACTCCTAAAAAAAACTAATTTGGACGCTAACAACTCCAATAATGATCGCCCTATCTCTCTGCTTCCCTGGGCGAGCAAAATCCTCGAGAAGAATATTAATGGGCATTTAATGTTGTTCCTCGAGAGTAACCATCTGCTCTATGCCACCCAGACGGGTTTTCGCCCCAAGCATGGGACAGAGACGGCCCTGCTTGCGGTAACAGAGGAAACCAGAGAGATTCTGGAACGGGGGGGATCGGTGGCAGTCATCCTCCTCGAACTAAGCGCCGCGTTTGATACGGTGAACCACAGAATTTTACTGCACCGACTTCTTAGTTTAGGAGTATCAGGGAGAGCGATAACCTGGCTTAAATCTATCCTGAGAGACAGATCATTTCAAGTCTTTGAAGAGGATATTATCTCCTCCAGTAAACCATTGGGTTGTGGGGTACCGCAGGGCTCATCTTTGAGCCCTACATTATTTAACGTATATATGAGATCACTGGCTGAGATCGTCCGTCCATATGGGATTAAGATCATTACCTATGTGGGCGATACTCAGCTAGTGGTCTCCCTCGCGCAGAGGGACAGCAAATCAGCACCAGCTGATTTGGTGAGCTGCTTGGAGGAAGTAAAAAGCTGGATGACAGCATCATGTCTCAAGCTCAATGGAGACAAAACAGAGCTTATGCTCCTTGGCTGCTCTACCTCGTTTACAGTTAACTCTATATGGCCCCCCTGTCTGGGTCCGCCTCCAATACCCAAAGATACCATAAAAAGCCTTGGTGTCTGGCTGGACAAGACTTTGACCTTCGACAGCCAGGCTACCAGGCTATCAGCCATCTGCTTTGGTCTTCTCAGACTCCTTAAGAAGATTCTCCCCCTCCTACCCTTTGAAGCAAAACAAACTGTGATTCAAGGCTTGATTCAGTCCCGCCTGGACTCTGGCAATGCTCTCTATTTAGGAGCCCCTGAATACACCTTACGGAAACTTCAGCTGATCCAGAACTGTGCCGCGCGCACGTTGCTTCAGCTCCCTCGCAGGCTCTCAGCCAAGCCCGGGCTAAGGAGCCTTCACTGGCTCCCTGTCAGGGAGAGAATCAATTTTAAATCCCTGTGCATCTCTCATCAGGCCTATTGGAAAACAGGCCCGGTGATTAACCATTCACTAATCACTCCCTATCAGCCTAACAAACAACTGCGCTCTGCCCATGCCTTTTTGTCCATAGTCCCTAAAATCAGGAGATCAAGATCAGGAGGCCGGTCATTTTCCTATAATGCGGCCAAGATGTGGAATTCACTCCCTCTTTACCTGAGATCCAACCCCAATTTCTCCTCATTTCGTAAACAGTTAAAAACTTTTCAATAAACACGACTAACTTTCTTTCTGCCAACTGGTCTCATCAGGTAGCACCACTTTCTTTAGCGCTTGGACGCCTCAGGGCAGTTATTGCGCTCTATAAAACCCCCTTTCATTTCATTTCATTTATTCATTTCGGGTTCCGACAGGAGCCTTGAAACTGCAGACCGGCAAAGATGCTGTGGGTGCCTGTTTGCACAGGGTGTTCACTCCTTGACCACAAAGGAGATGCCTTCCGTCTTCCAGTCAGAAAGGAATGTCGAAGGCCCAAGATATGTTTTTCCAAGATTCATCCAGGATACTCTCAAGTCCTAGGGACACAGCTCATACTTATACTAAGAAAGGGGGCTGGATTACCTGACTAGGTCCCTCCTATGGGTGGACCTGAGAAGGGGGTGGTTACACCCCTTTCCCTTTGTCCAGTTTTGTGCCAGAGCTGGGGCTGGAGTGCCCCAGCAACTGGTTTGAACCAGGCTATGCATGGAGCACCTTGTGTGCCCCAGGCAGTGTCTAGATGCATTCACTGAATGCAGCCCTCCCTGCCCCAATGCACAAAAATCCTGTCTGGGGAGGTGCTGGCACCTCCCTGGACAGGAAACCTATTGTCCAGGCCGCCTTGCTGGAGTTTCCCCCAGCAACAGGAGGCCAGACTCGTGTCTGTGGCAGCAGCATCCGTTTTGTGATGCTGAGGCTCTGTTTAACTTTAACCGGGTAAATAAGTAAACTACATGTCTTTTCCCTCTAGAAGGGTGGAATGCTACCCCCACCACCAGAATTGGCGGGGGTAGTATTCCAAAGTGTTTGACACCTTACACAACATGTTTTGATAAAGCCGAACCAAAGTTAGCATTAACCGCGAGGATTATAATGCACTTAAGAGTATATGGTATGGCTATATCATAGAACAGCTATAAGGAGATGTTCCAAAAGCTGCAGAGGGGCCCAGTTCATGCTAGGGCACCCTCTCACATAAAACCAAGCACTCTGCCTCCAGGATTGTCAAGGCCTACCATAGGAGTGGCTTGTAGGTGTATATGTGTCTATCTGTAAAGGCAGATATAGGTATACTATATCTACGTAAGGGGTGATTACACCACCTTACCCAGGCTGTGTGAACAGACCTGTGGTGTCAATTTTGGAAGGCAAACCAGGGGTGGCACAATACATGATGCAGCCCCTGGTAGGCCTAGGGTACACATATGCCCTGGGTACCTATGCTACACTATACAGGGGCTCACAAGATTGACCCAGTAACCAATCTGGTATGTACCTAAAGTACATGGTATCAATTTAGAGAGAGAACAGCTGGACTGTGGGTCTGATTAGTAGGCCCACAGCCACACTAAAGTCGAAAAACCAGAGAATCACAGCAAAAAAGTGGGGGTGACCATAGGAAGCAGACCCTACTCTCCTACAAGCTACACACTGAAGAGAATAGTTTCACCATTATTTCTCTTCTAAAGACACAGGGGCCTATTCACAAAGATAAATTTGCATGAGTAAATCTGCACATGTAAATTTACTTTTACATGTTATAGTGAATGTATTACTTTAGTCACCATTTTGAGTGTAAATTGACTACAAAGTGTAGATTTACATGTCTTCACACCCTGAAGGAGGGTTGAAGCCATCTTGTTTTTCCCTTGTCCCGCCCGCTCGCGATGGTTATTTCCTGTTCCGGGTCGCATATTGCATGCTCGCGCCCACTCGCAATGCTTCTTCCCTGTTTCGGGTCACGTAATGCATGCTCCTGCCTGTTCGCGATGCGATGAGTATTTCCTGTTCGGGAACGCATATAACGTGTTTGCAATGCTTTTTGCGTGCTCGGGAAAAATATTGTGCGAACTTGTCCATGCGGTCGCAATGGGAGCGGCCATCTTGTTTTTTACTCTATTGCTATGGTTCTGGGCCTGCTTTTCTATCCTCCATCTAACTTTTCAACCCTTCATTTCTGGAAACTTTTTTTTATCCTTTTCATTTATTATCTATCTCTCTATTTCCCTGATTCTATATTTTCAGTTTTTTTTTAACTTTTTGTGTGTTTTTCACTACTTTTTCTATTAATTGCTTTTTTCATTTCTTTTACTTACTTTTTTAATTCCTACCTTTTCTTTTCCGCCCTCCCACAAACTAACCAAAACCATGGCAAAGGACAAGGCACATGGCCGCAGCCAGAGCCGCAACCTCCTTCCTTGCGGGAGGTGGCACCCAAAAGGGGAGCATGCACGGTCCTTATTTTGTGAGGCGGAGGAGGCCGCACTGGCTTTTTTTTGTCCTGCGCCACCTCCCCTTAACCCTGGCAGCAGGCAGCATGCATGGGTCTGGGTACGGACTCCGGAAGCATCGGCAGCGGTGGAAAAAGGTGCTTCGGGCAGTGTTTCGCTGCTCTGGTGTCCGGTACACCAATAACCAGCTGACGCACCGGTGGTCTGATATTCTGGACCGGGAGCAGGACCTGCTAGGAGTGGAGGTCAGGGGCTTGGTGAGTAGCTATTTAATATTACTACTTTGTGTTCTGCTGCTCTGTGTTATATATTGCAGATATATTTTTTTTCCGACCAGCAAGAATGCTGCTGCTTACATTGCAGGTAATTACGTTTAAAAATCTTCTGTGATTGTTATGACCCATGCGCTCGCTTGGCCTGATTATGTAAGAGTTTACTTTAGAGAACTTAAGTTAGGTAATGCTAGAGAGACTCTAGTCCTTCCTTTGTCCTCCTGCCAATAAGAAGAGATAGTGGTGGATTGATAGGTTTAGTTACTTATTAGTATTAGTTGGTAATTTTTAAGTGGTCTGAGTGATGCATCCTCTGTCACGTCATGTGCTGCTGAGTGCTGCTTACCCAGTCCTTAGTAGAACCTTTTGTAGTTTGTTTAGTGAGTGTTAATAGGCTTATCATCACTAGCAGAACATCAGCAGCAACCAACCAACAATTTGGTGTATGCAAAAATGTATGCATGTGTCCTCCATCAAGGCATTTTTGAGGAGTAAAATAAATGGAAATGCAGACTAGGTGGGGTCAGGTGGTACTTAGGCTTACTAGACAATCCGTGAATATCGCAATACTACCAGTCGATCAGATTAGATAGGTCAATTTTATTGCAATTGTTGTTCCCCCAAAAATATTTTCGAGCATTTTAAAAAAATATTTTATTTGCTTCACACCAACCATAAATGTTTGTCTCTTTCTTCATTAAATCTTACATGATCAGCACCCAGGGGAAAGAAGACGGGGTCAGAGTTGGCGGGACAAGAACAAGATGCCTCCCAGGGCCAGGACTGCTCCTCTACCGAGGGCTCTGCTGCTCGCCCCAGTAAGTCATCCAGTGGATAATATTAATAATTATATTTCGATAACTTTTACTGCACCTTATTTTATCTGAACTATTATTTTGGTTTCCTAATTCTATTTTTTACAAAATCTTCTTCAATCTAGACTATCTGTTTCTAAATTCTTGTTATCCCTGCCTCTGCTATGACTCTCTGTACTACTACTATTAGTCTGTCTGTAGCTAAGCTTTCCCATGATGGGAGGTTGGACCTTCCTAACACCTCAGTCAGAACCCACCACAATCCCCTGACCAACTAGCTGTAGTGTCTCATTAGCTCCCCGAACGCCCCCCAAGATACCCAATGATTAGATAACCCAGAACATAACACTCCCGACCTCTCAGTCACGGAAGCAATGCACACCCTATCGCTCACTCACTAGTGTAAGTCCACACCAAATACCACAGAGTCTATGTAAGTTTAAAAGGTTTATTTTCAACTGACAAGCAATGTATGTTGTTCTATAATGCAGTAGACGAGCCTGCACCAACAGCAAAATGCACAAGATTAAAACAATGAACATTGTTACACTTACAACTAAAGTCCATAGAAGACTAAAGGCGAAATCATGATAACTGAACAGTGGTGGAATAACTACTCTCCCCTTGGTTAGGAATATAGTTTATATAAAATTATGAATGAAGGTCTCTGAGCAAATTCTGGGGACCCCTCACCTTAGAAGAACCTAGTACTGGTTACATCATAAACTCTGCAAAGCTCTGGTTTGTAGAAGGGAATCTTCTATCTGTTAAGAGAAAAATGGTGCGCGTTAGTATATTTCAAGCATTTATCAGTCGTGCCAAATAGTGTAGCATTTTTATGGATAAGCAATATGGACTAACACCAGAACGCCATAACAAAGTGGCTTGTTTTTCGACCTCATACACAATGCTCAGACAGTAGCAGTATGAGCTCATGTGGGCTAAAAGGCATCTTACACAACAAGCTGTGAGGTAATGTGCGCAAAAATCAAAGACACAAAGCTAAAATGGTTGTATGGCTCAGGCTAACTTAGCAAAGACTAGAATGACCCTAGGGACCATATAACACTTCTAGTGTCTATTACCTGATTTGTACTAGTGATGTATGTTGTATATGTATATATTAACTTTTTTTTCAATATTGCTAGTGAAAAAGGATAAATAGGGGGAGGTGTATATGGAATCTAAAAAATGTGTAATGTGTTTTCTAGGCGTACTACCGACCACCAGTGCCGGGTCCAGCGGGTGCAGGGGGAGGAGATGCAGCAGTTGCAGTAGGAGCTGCCGGGGGTGAGCCAGCAGCAGTGGCGGGTGGTGGTAAGTTATATTCCTAATCCTTACTTATTGACATTACACTCGCTGCAAGGGTGTACTGTATACTGTACTGTTGAGACTTAAGTAAGAAGTTATTATGAACGGTGAATAAGACACCCCTTACTTTGCAATAGCAATAGCATTAGCGGCAGGAGTGTTGAGTAACCAATGGCCTCTTCTATCTGACTTCAACTCAGCTGTGAAAGTTTTATGGAGAAGACTAAAAGTCAGATCAGATGACCTTGATGGATGGGTTGAACGAAAAGGGAAAGAGGAAGGACGGGTGAGATTTAATATTTATGACTGGCAGAGAAGAAAACGTGGGATGCATGCATAGTTGTCTGATAGGATTCAGATGCATGTGTGGTTGAATGCCTAAAACTCCTGCAGGCCAAAGAAGTGAGAGGATGGATACAAACCACAAATGTTATGTACTGTGCTTGCTAGTGCTACTGTGCCACTATGTGTAGAATTAATTTGTCTTACTGCTTTGCTAAGAGTATATTTTACAATAGTCTTGTTTTTTCTTCATGATATAGCTACTCCTTCCAAAGGGAAACCGGACAGGAAGGAGTTGGCAGCCATGGCCCGACGCCGGAAGCTGGAGGCCACACAGACTGAAACCGGCTGCTGGTGGTTCTGACGTAGGAGGAGGAGGAGGAGGTGGCAGCAGCTGCAGCATCCAATGCTCTGGCCCCAACCAGCCCCCTCCAGTGTCACGGTGCCACCGTCTGGCAGCCGCCCACCGCCACACTTCATTTAGTAGCACCGCTGCCCCCTCCTGTGGATGCAATTGCCGTGCATTGAAGCGCCGCATGGCCCTCCTAGAGGAGCGTCTTCGTGTCCTGGAGAGGCGAGCCCGCCGATGAACAGACCCTGTTGATTTCCCCCTTTTTATTGCTTCTTTTGGTGGGTCGGAATCGGGCGTTGGGGTTTTCACTTTATTTATGGACAGACATGGAGAATTGGACATTTAATTTGTTGGACTTTTTCATTTGGAACATTGGTTGGGCTTAGGGAGAGGGGTGGGTCAGGTGTTTGTTGTGGGATTATTTAACCTTTACATACATTGTTGTTATTGTTTTGTGGGTGGGGTTACTGTTTTACGTCAAACTGTTTCCTTGCTGTTGCAGGTCCACATCCACTGTTTAGTTTAAATAATTGGCTGACTTTGTAAGACACAAATAGATAGATGTGGTACCCCTCACTGAGTGACTTGTCCTACTAGTACAGTCAGTCTCTCCTCCTAGTCTATGCATTCTGCAACTGGACTCAAGGGGTGTGTGAAATTGAATTAATGAAAACATTTCCATTATTAATTATTCCTCCCCCAAACTTCTTCTCTTACCTGTGCTTGATGTTTAACTTAGGCCCAGCGATGGCTGTATGGTGATAATGGTTTTGTTTCCCAACATGCCATGGTTGTGGTGGTAGTAGTAGACATTGGCAGTTGCATTAGCAAAAAATGAAAATGAGACAGTCAGTCCCCTGAGAGAGACTGTGGGAGGAGTAGTATAATGAAGTAGAGTACAGAACTTACAGCCAAACAATAATATGCCAAAATAAAATTAAAGATAATGGTGGCGGGGATAGCCTAGTACAACGAGTTACAAACTCTAGTTGTGTCGAGTCACTCGACTAGGCCTACAGTACACTCGACACAAGCGTAACCATTAGTGCTGTGTAGGAGGATGACAACAAATCCAATCGATGCCGGCAATTAAGGCTGATGGATTAGGTTCCTCTGGTAAATAAATAAGTGCCTCGCAAATATATTGCTCATGGGTGGGCAAGCAGAAGAAGATTGTCGCCCTGCCTTGAAAGTGAATTAGTGTTGCTTTTGCCACATCCGCCCCAACAAGAGTGTGATAAATTATTGGTGTACATTTAAATTAGTCACACCTCAATTAATCACACAGACCAGGGGAAGAGGGTTAGGGTTTGATGAATGGATGGGAAGGGGGATTTGGGGAAAGGTTTGACAAAGAAAAATAGTACGCATGGACAACAACAAAACACAATCTTAGCAGACGACCATATCCATAAATCTGTTAAGGGAGAAAAAGGAAATGCATGCATGATGATGATAACTTGATGGTTAATGATAAGTAGTTCTTACTAACTACTACTAGAGAATTAGACTCTACAGGGCAGCAGTATATCATGCAATTTGCCTTTCCTCTTTGCCCTCAGAGAGACCCGAATTACATACAGTTTATGTTCTGTTGTACCCGGGCTTACTTTTAAAGATAGCAAAGAAATTTCGAAAATATCTGTGGGGATGAATTTGAATTATAAACAGAGAGCAAACATAATAATAACAACAACACACAGTAGTAATGATTGAAGACAAACAAGCATTTGCAATACAATAGGTCTTGCATTTACGTTTGAGCTATTGTCATTGCAAATAACAATGCCTTTTATTTTTGCTTTCGTTTTAAAAACATAAATGAAAGGCATTTTCATTTAAAATGCCAATAGCTTTAACTCGTGTAACTGCGAGACCTATTGCATTGCAAATGCTTGTTAGAATTGTTATAAAAAGGTCTAAGGACATGAATACAGTGCCCAAACTTGAATGACTTCCAGTGTTGAACACTGGCAAGATCTGCCCCAATTGAAGCCCTATCCATGTGTCTTTGGTGCTTAGTAAAATGTAGACTTATTTGGAATGCAATAGGCCCCACACACACCTGGGCTTCAGTGCCACTTTCAAGTTTTAATGATCACAACGACCCAAGGTGTGTGGATAAATCAGAGTAAACTAACTGGGCAAAGTACACACATCGCTAACTAGAAAAGATGTGTTTATAATTGTAAAAATATATGGACAAAATGCATACAACGATGACTAGGAAACATACACATGACGGCCATCGAGACACAGTGTATGTACTGTTTACTAGGAAACATGTGTTTTCTCACACTTGCACTCTTGAATTTATCTAAGTCTAATCTGTTGTTGCGTTCTCTAGGGTGTACTCTCCGTAGCAGAGTACCAAGTATAATCCAAACAGCGTGTCCCTTGATTATATCCATTTCAATTAAATCATGATTTAAATGAAATGGATATAATCAGTTATAAGTGGTTATACTGATTGAATTGAAGAAATAAAAGAAATTCTGAATAAGGAATACATTGACATTGAACGTTATTATTTTTTTTACTTTATGTTGAGGAATTCTTACAACCCTTTTGGGAACAAGCTGTGACTAGGGGACGTCACCCAATCAAGGGACACGCTGTTTGGATTATACTAGGAAACTTGGGCATGCCAATGGAAAACTAGCTGGAACGGCCAATAAAAGGAAAGATGTAACCTACCTGCAACACATGCAAGGAAAAATGTGTGTGCCAACCTTGCACAGTGCATGCAGACACATACAAAGAAAGATTCCCACACCTTTCATACCTGGAGCAGTTTAGAAAGCAGTACAAAGCAAGATTTGAGTGCCAGTGTAAAATTGCTAGGACACAGTAGCCACGGCACATACAAGGAAGGATGTTCAAGCCAACGTAAAACTAGATGGGGCAGAAGATTCTACATGCTAATGTAGAACTATTGGGGAAGTAAAAGTATGTGGGCCAAGTACACACAGCTGATAGGAAGCATTGCCCAGCATTGGTGCGAGTACAGTGCACACAGTGCTTACCAGGAAGAGACGTACGAACACTGAACTGAAAAACTGGCCGAGTGCCAAAAAAAAGCTCATACAAGGTAAAAACCTTGCAGTTTCAGTACAAAACTGACTGGGTCTACCTTTTCTGCCAATAACATCCCAAAGTGGCTGCAGTTGCAGCTCCGGGTCGAGCAGAAGGGCTGGACGATGCTCACTCATATCTGAACTTCTGTGCAGTGCCTTGAGGTCCCCAGCACAGCCCCGGAGTTGGCGGTGCCTTCCCTTGGACAGGAAGTCCGCCTCCATCTTTTTTCTCAACAGAAGTCATCCCAGCCTCGGAGCCCACACAGAACATTCACCGAAAGCCAGCAAGGCCAGCCCGGAGGAGAGACCGATGTAGAGCCGGCTGGAGAGAGGGAGGCAGAGCCCAGCGATGGAGGGAAGGTGGCCGCATACGACTCAGCAGAGGTGCTGCCTCCTCGAGCTGTGGCGAGGGAACGGTCCTGCCCCCTCCTCGCCGCCACTGCTGCTAAGGAAGAAGCACGGGCAGAGCTGCCAATCACTGCGACGTCACTGCACGGTGCCAGTCTCCGTAAGGGGAGGTCGGGGAACTGCGGCTCTCCGTCAGTAGTACATAGCGATACTTCGGTTAAACAAAAAGAACAAGCTGTGGCGTGAGATTCTCCTCATGCTAAGTAGGGGGCAGGGGAAGCCAAAGAAAAGGGCAGCAGATTTATCTCCACGCGCTGCTGGAGGAGGAAGAGCGCGCCCGCCTTACAAGCCACATGGTGCCTTAAAAAGAAAAATCCCTGTGCTTCGGGACTACACGGAAGTTAGGTATGGTATCAATAGGCAAAAGAAAGCAAGATAACAACAGCAATGCCGAGTTAAACCAATCGCAAGCGGCATGACAAATTACACAGAGTTTCAGCCAACATACAGATTACTTTATGTCTCGCCGAGACAGCGCATGCAGTGCATGCCCTGCCAAGGCGAGACATAAAAATTAATCAAATCATTTAAAAGATGATGAAAGTTGATACTGTTACTGTATGTTATCCTGGTCAAAATGGGAAGTTGCAGCTCGGCATTCCTCTTGGTCCTCCCTTCCATGGACGGTCCGGCCATCAATCTTGGGTGGCGCCACTGCCTGCCTAGCAGATGTAGGTTCATTAATAAGGTAAGTGAGAGTTGTTTTTCCCAGTATAGCACAGGGTAAGGGCCGGCCTGTAATTGTAGATGGAAAAACAAAAGGGATATTGAAAAATTAAGTAGAAAAAAATGCATAAATTGCGGTGGAGTGCAACAAGAACACTTTCAGAGGCGGCATGGATACACATGTCTACTCTAGTCTGTTTCCAGCATAAAACTCCAACAACAACAGGACAGAGCAGGCCCACTGCACCCGTGACCCATCCTCCATTTAGCGTACATTTTTTGACAGAGGCCGACAAAGCACATACTTAGCAACATTGCAATTTACAAATTAGTTGACTAAATCAATGCACCGCTGTCAGTCATACCACCACACTCAACTCCATCACTACACAGACATGCAGGTCTGCAGTGGTTGTTGTTGACTTGTTTACCTTTAATGCCACTCATGAAACGCCCTGACTTATTCCACAAATCATCTCTGGATCCTACTGAGTGATTGTGAAGATCGCTTCCCAGATTCTGCCCTACTGCTAATACCTTGCGTACGCTGCATTGGCTTCCAATTGCGCAAAGGATCCAGTTTAAGGTCCTTTGTGTAGCCTATAAAATCCTCAAGGGATCCCCTGCAATGATCCTTGCCAATCTTTTGTCCCGCTATGTTCCGACCCGGGCTTTAAGATCGTCGGACTTAGAACTTGCGGTTGTCCCTCGCTTCCAGCGCTGCAGAGCAGGCGGCCGTTCATTTCAAGTGCGTGCCGCAATGCTGTGGAACTCTCTTCCCTCTGCGATTCGTGCCCTTAGGGATCTGCTTTCTTTCCGTTGTGCCTTAAAAACTTTTCTATTTCCCTGAAATTTCCCTGATCTGTTCTGACCAGTTATGTTGTGTTGCTACCTTGTCGGGCGCCAGGACGCTCCTTTGCTGGAGCATCTGTGCGCCTTATATAAATATACCTAACATAACAAAACATAACATAGCATGTCACTGTGGTCATCATCATCATGGTGTTGTCCCACTCAGTGTGCAGTGGACAGACTAAAGTCCCCTTTCCATATTCAAAACGCAATGGATCAGCCTACAGTAGAAGTACAAATGTGTTATTAATAAACAAGAAGGGAAACAAACATTGCCTTGAGTTACTTTTAGTGTGTAGATTTAGATAATAGTAAACAATGAATAAACTTCATGCACAACAAACAACAACAACACACATCACTTAGTCATGGCATCATTCATTACCTGTTCCTTCTCATCTTCAGTTCATGGGCAGTCTCTCTCAGCTCGGAAAGGAGGATAGCTATAGTAGTCATCATCATGTTCCACTTCTTTTAGAGGGACTCAACGAGGCAAGATTTTCTTTTTTCTTCTATTTTGCTAATCATCGGGCTTGAGGACAACAGATTTAGGGGGATTCAGGAGGATGAGGCACAGGACTTGGAGAAGTGGACTGAAATGCAGAAAGCTGAAACTCATATATGGCAATAAAAGACTAGAAGACTGTGGTGATGGATTTGTTGTGATTCGAAGTTTACAACCAGGAAGACAGACACACAAAAAAAAATAAAGGAAGACAGTAAGAAGTGGAAGTCTAGTTGTCAGGGAAGTATAGCACATCCTCAAACTCTGGCGGTTCAACCAGAAGTAGGTTATCATCACCTACCACGCTAAATCTGTCACCGAAGACGCTGACCTCATCTTCCTGGGTTGATTCATGTATTGTGTAACTCTGTGGTATAAATTGCTGATTCATTTTGATCATGGTTAACCTCTCCACGTTTTTGGGCGAGAGACTGGTCCTTTTCACTGTTACAATGGAACCAGCAGCACTGAAAACATTTTCAGAAGAGAAACGTGCGACAGGGAAAGCCAGATAGTTTATCGCCAGTCTGCTGAGCACTGGCCATTGGCCCCTTTTGCCATACCAATACCGCAATGGGTTTTGATCAATATAGACCTCTGTTGGGTCATCCACATAGGCCTGGACCATTCGCTCAATGTTCAGGGGTGCTACACATTGTTTGACAACTTTTGTCTTTGCATCAGCACTGGACCTAGCAAGTCCTTGCTGTAAATACCAATCCCGTGCAGTTTTTACTGGGGCTGATGATCCGGTTCTTGCTGTTTTCGATAGTGTTGTTAACAGCTGTGAGCTAAACGCACTGCCCTCAGGCTCTAAAGTTGAACTTAATGCCGGATGCCCTGCTGCAGTACTTGTTGTGGGTTTGAGTAGCGGGTCTTTTATTACCAGCAGTTCATTTTCCAATTTACTGGCTGCATCAGTTATATAAGTTTTGTAAGGGCAACATCCACTTCTGAAAAAGGAAGTAATGTTTTTCTGTTCAGTGCCAATTTGTGCAGTGGATCCATAATTGTGGCACAAATGTGGTGTTCTTGTGACAAAATCTCAGTTTGCACCCTTGCATTTTCAGTTAAGCGACAGGATAAGCTCTCCACCAACTCATATGCTTCTTTTTTTCCACCACACCTATGTAGGCTTCAGACACCTCCTTCAACTGTTGCTCTAGCATGTGCAACAATGGGATAGCTTGGCCCATAGTACAGTCCTCCTTGCTGACTTCACGTGTGAAGACCTTGAAAGGAAGAAGCATCTCTGTCAGGCATTTAAATAGGCACCATTGGTCCATCTGAATGTTCATGCCTTTCACAGTAGCATTCGCCCTTCGCATGACATATTCATTGATTGGTCTGTACTGCTCAAACAGACGGTCAAGCATGTAATACGTTGAGTTCCAATGTGTTGCCTCCTCCTGGATGAGTGCTTTGACTGGCATTGTATAGTCAAGTTGAACGGTCCACAGCTGCTTCCAGGCTTTAAAAGAATGGCTGCGGCAGGTGGTCAGGCAGTTGCTGACTATGGGTTCTTTTTTGCAGAAAGTCTTGAACTATAATAATAATGCAGTGCACCAAACACGGGACCCTGAAATAGGTACCAGCCTCCATGACCTTAAGTACATTACTGCCATTATCCGTGGCAACAAAACCAATATTAAGACCTCTTGGGCACAGCCATTCAAAGACATTGCTGTTAAACTCTTCCAAAATGTTTAAGCAGTATGGGATTTCTCCATGGTGAACGTGGCTACAGTTTCAGGGTTGGGCTCTTGTTTGAGCCCAACCCTCTTCAATATTTATGTCACCACTCTGGCCAGACTCCTGAGATCCCTGGGATTTACCCCCATCTCATATGCAGACGACACACAGCTCCTCCTCACATTTGATAAAAATAGACCTGCTATTGAACTCATTTTCTCAGAAGGCATGAAATTCATCGCTGCCTGGATGCGTGATAACTTCTTACAACTCAACGCTGGGAAATCTGAAATCATGTTGTTTGGAGGAGCTGTCACACGTTGGTCGCCTACCTGGTGGCCGGAAGAACTTGGTTCTGCCCCCAAAGAAGTGGTGAAGAACTTAGGTGTCAGAATTGATCACAAATTAACCCTTGTGGCACATGCTAACAAAACAGCTGGCTCATGCTTCTACATCCTCAGCCTTCTCAGAAGGATCTTTCTCCTTTTACCTTCATCCACCCAGAAAATGCTTATGCCGGCCTTGGTACTAAGTAGACTTGGCTACTGTAATGCCCTCTTACTTTCAGCTAACGAAGCCTCTCTCAACAAACTTCAGGTTGTGCAGAATACTGCTGCCCGTCTTGCTACCGATGCTCCTGCCAGAACACCCTCTGTTCCCCTCCTTTACCAACTTCATTGGCTTCCGATAATAAAGCGGGTTAAATTCAAAATAGGCTCCACTATCTATAAAGCCCTCAATGGCCAAGGTCCCTCGTATCTTTCGAACAAGCTTGCTTTACACACCTCTGCACGGGCACTTAGATCATGCTCGGATTTGCTGCTCAGCACCCCCAGGGTTAAAAAAGCACGCAGTGTTCAAGTTCAAGTTCAAGTTCAGCAATTTGTATAGCGCACTACTCACCCAGAGGGTCTCAAGGCGCTTGGGGAAGGGATGTGCATTATTTATCGATTAGCCAGGTTTTAAGTTCTTTTCGGAAGGAAATGTGGTTCTGGGTAAGGCGGAGGTGAGTGGGGAGAGAATTCCAGGTCTTGGCCGCCAAATAGGAGAAGGATCTTCCTCCCATGGTGGATCTGTGGATGTGCGGAACTGCGGCGAGGGCTTGATTGGAGGATCTTAGTTGGCGGGTGGGTGTGTAGAAGGACAGTCGTGTGTTGAGGCATTCGGGTCCTAGTTCGTAGAGGGCTTTGTGTGCGTGGGTGAGGAGACGGAACGTTATTCTCTTGTTGACGAGAAGCCAATGAAGGTCTTTCAGGTGACTGGTAATGTGAGCTTGGCGGGGATGTCCAAAATGAGTCTGGCTGCTGCGTTTTGGATGTGTTGGAGTTTTTTCTGTAATTTGACTGTGGTTCTGGCGTAGAGGGTGTTTCCATAGTCCAGTCGTCTAGTGACCAGTGCTTGGGTGACAGCCTTTCTTGTTTCAGTGGGGATCCAACAAAAGATTTTCTTGAGCATACGAAGTACGTTGAAGCAAGAGGATGAGACAGGGTTGACTTGTCTGGTCATCGAGAGGGAGGAGTCTAGGATGAAGCCTAGGTTACGTGCGTGGTCTGTGGGTATGGGTGCCGTGCCCAGGGCCGATGGCCACCATGAGTCGTCCCAGGCAGAGGGGGATGGTCCTAGGATGAGGACTTCCGTCCCAGTTAAGTTTTAGGCGGCTGTTTTTCATCCATTCGGCTACTTCTTTCATGCCTTTGTGAAGATTGGTTTTGGCGGTGTTAGGGTCTTTGGTGAGGGAAAGGATCAGCTGGGTGTCATCGGCGTAAGAGATGATGTTAAGGTTGTGTTGTCGTGCGATGGGTGCGAGGGGGCTCATGTAAACATTGAAGAGGGTTGGACTGAGTGATGATCCTTGTGGTACTCCGCAGATGACTTCGGTGGCCTCCGATTTGAATGGGGGGAGTCGGACTCTCTGGGTTCTCCCGGAACGAGATGATCCAGTCCAAGGCTTTTCCTTGTATGCCGATGTTGCTGAGGCGTTGTATGAGGGTGTTATGGCAGACTGTGTCGAAGGCTGCGGAGAGGTCGAGTAGAATGAGGGCAACTGTTCCTCCGTTGTCCAGAAGCGTTCGGATGTCGTCTGTCGCTGCAATGAGGGCGGTTTCGGTGCTGTGTTTGGCTCGGAAGCCGGTAAGCATTCTCTTACCTTGCCCCTGTATTCTGGAATCAGCTACCCTTTCATCTATGCAATTGCCAGTATCTACCTCCGTTCAGAAAGCTGCTAAAAACTCATCTCTTCTAACTTCTTCACTCTGATGTTCTCCGTCGTCCTAAGCGCTGAGATACCCTCATGGGTGATTCCGCTCTATACAAACCAATAAACTTCAAACTTTATGTTTACGAGTAGCATTAAAAATCTCAGCTGTGTCAACAGCACCTACTTCAGATAGATTTTCTCTAACCCCCACAAAAGAGACCCAGTGTGCATTGATGCACATGTAATCAGTGGCTTGGCAACTGGTCCACATGTCTGTTGTCAGGTGGATATTGTGAATAGCACTCTGCTGCAAAGCTTGTCCAACCAATTCCAGCACATCATGATGTAGTGCTAGAACAGCAACTCTTGCGAAATAGGACTGGCTGGGAACCTTCCAATTAGGCCAGATGGCTGACACAAATTCAAGGAAACCCAGCCTTCCACAAATGAAAAAGGGAGAAGATCAAGCACTAACATTTTAGCCAGCTTCGCATTGTAGAACTGTGCTGTTGGGTTGTTGCGTTGGTACTGCCTCTCCGACCTAAGCATGCTGTCAATGGTAGGCTGGATTATTTTTCTTTGTGGTGCAGCTGTCTTCTTGAACCCATTTAGGCTCAACAACGGCATACTTTTTCTCATTGCAGTACTCGGTTGCCTTGGTGTCTCAGCCTAACTCTGAGAATGACTCTTCTTACTACAGTGCCACTGAGATGTTGCTGAGGATGTGGGCAGTACCACTACACTGCTGGGGACAGGGCTAGAAATGTCTGACTCTTGTTCACCTTCCAGTGCAATCATATTGTTCCCTACTTCTTCATCCCCAACAACAGCAATGGGTTCAGTTTTACTTTTTTCTAAGCGAAATAGGTGAGCCTCCCACTTGATACTGTGGTGTTTTTTGAGATGACTTGTTTGGCCTCCGGTACCATAGTTTGTACCAAGCTTACCCCACCTAACAGCCTGACGAAAAATTGAGAAAATAGCAATGTTGTCCTCCTTACTGCCAACCGAAAAGAAGTCCCAAACTGGGAAGGAGAACTTTCTGACACTGCTGGAGGTGCCACTTTCAATAACAGATGAACTGGAGGGTGTGCCTGGAATTTGAATCCGTGCAGTTACACTACCACCACTACCTACTGAGGTGGTGGTTGAGCTGGATTTAGGTCCCTACCAGGACTTTGCAAAGGCAAATATGGTAGCTGGAGGTCGTGTTGGTGTTATCTATGTTGGTGGTATCCGTGCTACATCCCTCGCAGCGGTTTTGGATAGTGTAAAAATGCTGGTCTCCGTCTCCTCTGGGCCGGGAGTGATGTTCATAATGACTGGCTCGTCATCCTCACACCCCTCTTCTACATCTACCTCCATAACTCTAAGGCTTTCTGGAACTTTCCTTTTCACTAGCCTTGTCTTGTGGCGTGCAACACTCTCAGACTGAGCTGGTGGCTTCCAAGTGGCATCTAGATCATCAGAAGCAGGGTTTAAAGAAGAAGTTGATGGACTAACCCTCCTTTTCCTTGCTGGCGGTCTGGAAGACAATGGATCTTCTGAAACAGTGGCTTGCTCCTCTTCGGCTGCAAAAAGCTCAATAACTGCCCCTACTTCAGGTGGAACAACTACTATTGTGGGCTGGGACTGCGGCTGTGGTTGCGGTTGTGGTTCCGGCTGTGGTTGCGGCTGTGGTTGGGGATGTGGTTGCGGCTGTGGTTCCGGATGTGGTTGCGGCTGTGATTGCGCCTGTGGTTGTGACTGCAGCTGTTGTTGCCCACTTATCTGCTGAGATTCCGCCTGCGAGTTCGTTGATTGGGTACTACTTTGCAATAATGACAATTCAACATCACTGCTCGTTAGTAGACTGGCTACCTCTGCCACACTCATGGGCTTGTGCCTAGGTTGGTGGGGTGGGCCCGCTGATGCGGAGGTACTGCTCCCAGCTTGGTCCCCGACAGAGGGCAGCACACTAGTCTTGGCAAGTGCCACTTCCTTCTTCTATTCCTTCTTCTTCTCACTGGCAGCTTTCTTTGTACTTGAGGACCTGGTACCTTTCTTTGGGGCCATCTTCTTCAGATGTCAGCAGGATGCAGGTGCACAAGTTGCAGAGATGTCTGTGGTGACACATGGACGTGACGTGGTGAGCAGCAGGACATCTGTCTGGCAGTTCAACGGGTGATGATGACACCTCCTCCTCTGTCTTTTTGTGCACCTAAAAGCAAAGAAAATAGCAGAAGAAAATCAGTGAAATGTTGCATTTGTTGTTGTGATTCAATTACTACTAGTACAAACAAACAAATAAAATGTATAACTTAGTGTATCCATTTGTGAGACTTTATCAACAAGGGCTTTCATTGCATACTGTGTACACTCTCAGGAAGGATAGAAAAGAAGAGGAACAACAGCAAAAATACAAATGTAATGGAAGTGGACCCTGTTTGGCATTACATTATTTGATCATCACATCATTCAGGAGGCTGTAGCTGGCAAAGGGGATGGATGAAAGCAGTAAGCCGAGAGGAAAACCATGCAGGCCTAAATGGCAAAAGCAGCACACTTATAACTCCCACCAGAAATAGCCACCAGCCACATGGACACTCACAAATCACAAGCAACAAGCAGGAGGCCTGGAAAACAATGTACTGATTACAGGCCTATAATAGCCGGGCAAAGGCTGCATGCTAAACCACACTGCTTTGCCTGTAATGCAATAAAATGCAAAAACGAAAATCCACAGGGCTAAACAGGGTCTACAATGTACACAACACACCGCACACACAACAATGGCATTTATTAAACACACCCAAAAACTGAAATACACCCAAAAATACACATTTTGCAATTCAATCCAATGACATCCATGCCCTAAATGATGTTTACATTCAACAGAACACATAGAAACATTTGTTTCATGCACTCCTGGCTACATCTGAGCCTACTGGATGAAAGGTCTGTTGGCCACCAGCCACATGGCCAGGTCCACAACAACAAGAAACTAAAGACAGACAATGCAGCCCCATGGCAAAAAGCACACTGCCAGGCTTCAAAATGGCCTCCAGCCTCAAGGGCAGGCCCTCAACACCAAGAAACTGAAGACAGGCAATGCAGGCCTGTGTGAGCAGTGAGCACAGTCCTGGGCACATGTGGTGGGGATCTTACAAAGTTGCTGTAAATTTTAAATGGTACACAAATGTAGCGGTCGACACCAGCATACGTTTGAAATGTTTTTTATCACAAAACAACTGTGTTCAACCAAACAACCAGCCGACACGTTTCGTCACCAGGAATAGTCCTGTAAGTCTTCAGGGCTGCGGAGGATACAAAATAATGGGTGAGTGAAATAGGATAAACAGAGGGTAATCTAGTCGGGAGCAATGGGGAAAAGGGATCACCCTAGGTGTATCTAATGAAAATTTACTCATTACTTAGTGGAAGGTGGAAGGTGACAATAGTGAATGTGCCACTCTCATGGATCGGAACTCATGATAAATGCGCGGGAAAGTATGGTAAATGCAGTGACTTTTGGTGAATGTGCCACTCTCATGTTTATCGAGATCATGATAAAAGGTGCGGGAAGACACATGTTCATTAGGTGAAGTGACAAATAATATCGGTGTGAGCAATAGTGTTTGCTTCAATGTCAAATCGACCACTGAGGCCGAAGCTTGAGGGCCAAATATGCAGAGCTAGTATGAACAAAAGGTGAAACAGGCCAGGAATAATAGCAAAACCTATTATCATGCGTAACTGTGCCTCATAGTGACCAATGGACACTAAGTGCGGAAAATCAATAGCGATGAATGAAAACACAGTGCACCAAGGGTAATGACCCTACTGTGGGTGGGTAAAGTGAACGAGGAAAGAGAGACATTCGAAGAAGGAATGGGAATTGACCCCCAGAAAAACGGTGCACACCTGAACCGCCGGGTTATAAGGTGAAACAAACCACTAGTTACCTAATGAGTGTCTGGTGTGATACAGGGAGCAGGCCCTGCATGAAAAGACATAAGCAGAGCACGGGTTGGTACAGGTGCAGGGCCGCCAAGTATGGTGGTCTATCTGAGATCGAATGAAACACAATGGTGACGCTCACTAAACAACCCATGGTACTTCTAACCCGGTGGGAGGCGTGTGTAGGAATCCAAATGATGGAGCATGGGTAATGAGAAACGCACAGCGTCATGTTCACAGGAACAAGAGAGTGGACGTGGCCACTGTGGAGGAGAGTATAAAGCAGGGGTGTGCATGACATAGTGCGTGAGGTAGTACAGCAGATGGGGTTTTACCTTTCCGGGTTTGAGTGAAGCCAGGACGGTAGTCACAAGATAAGCTGAAGTTGGCGTGTCGAAGCGGTTCACGTGATGCTGTGGGAGAGAGATAGAAGGTGAGGGGGGCAGGGCGAGGGGGAAGAGAAAGGAGCTGAGAGTAAGCGTGGTGGACTTACCCTCAACAGTGTAAAATAGTTCATTCCAGTCTCTGGAGGAGCGGCCAGGTGAAGCTCTGAGTGGCAAAGGATAATAAAAGGCTACAAATGAAAGGGCAGAGACGTGAGGAGGAAGGCTGGCGAGGGGCCCGGAGAAGGTGGCTGCGGGTATGAACATGAGGGAAAGAGGGACTTACCCCGGGTACTGGTATGTCTACGAGATCAACCAAGAGTATGCAATTGTAGAGGAGGGTGCGCCTGTGTGGGGACAAAAAAACGAACATGGATATAGTGGGTTCTCGAGAGTAAAGCAAAGGAAGGAACGGGGAGGCGAGTGGTAACGGCGAGTCATTTTACCTGATCAATGCCGAGCACGGATCCGGAAGACACTGGAGCTGTCTGGTGACCCGGGAGGAAGTGAGAGAGAAGTGGGGCGTGTTTAAAGGAAAATGTCGTCCCACGAACTAGACCGTGCATCGCTGGCTATCCACAGTAGGGTGGAGTGGACGGTCATGTTGGAAGGCAAGGTGGAGAGCACAGGATAAGGCGCATGTGCTAGAAAATGAGGAATTGGGAACGTCATGGCCGTAACCATGGTGATGAGGAAATGGGACACACTACAACAGAAGGTAGAAACAGGGTCTAACTATGACTCAGAGACGCGTAAGGGCAGAGGATTGCCAAAAAGGGAAGAGGTGTGTGAGCCGATAGGGGGTGTAGGGAGATCAAGGAATGGGAGATGTGTCCCGAGGCGGGTGCCCCGCCTGCAATGCAATGTGTCAGTAGGACACTAGAAAAAAGTGTACATTTAGGTCCAGGGTGAGCCAGTCTTCAGAGAGTCACAAGGAGGAGAATTGATGGTGCAACCATATCAAGACGAAATAATGCAAGGGAGGCGAGGAATGGCTGTAGTGAGGCAAACGTTGCCGTTGCCTAAAATGAGATTGACTAAGAAATCAGACTAGTGTAATGATACAAGTGTACGTATCATGTCGTTGCCCAAGTAAGACAGAGTGAAAAGTGTAAGGACACAAAAAGCGACAAGAGAAATGGGTATCCAAATAGCCTATGCACCATTACTAAATTGTTAGTCATTCGTAGCCCAAAAGTGACATGGTTAATGGTACAAGGCTACACACAATAACATGAGGAATCAGTTCAAACCAGGTCCAAGAATGAGTCTATAGCGGGTAATCATTCCCCCGAGAAGTAATGTAACTCATGGTCAGTGTTGAGTCCATGTGGTACCATCCGTAGATGCATGATCCACATTGCTTCCAAACATCGCAGTCTATATTCTCTGTTGCCATCCCTCGCATTGGTGGCTGCTATGCCGAACCCAAAGAAGGAGATCCGCTTCTTTGGGCCTTGGTTGGGGCAGGTAGCCGCATGGACTGCCATGGGGTATCTTGTGTCTCTGACGTGTTCTCCAATGTGATCTTTCAGCGGTCTGATAGTGCTGCCTATATAAGACGTTTGCATGTACATTCAAGAATGTACACAACAAACCTGGTGGTGCCGTTGATGTTATATTTGATTTGGTATCTTTGTTTGTTCGTAGCTGTGAAGTTCTTGACCCCATGTTGCGCAAATCTGCAGACCCCGCAGCAACTGCATTTAAAGAAACCTAAGTTATGGGTGGTGAGCCACGAGGAGTTGTCACTAGGACCTGGTACACTAGGGCTGAGTCTTGTCTTGAGTGTCCTGCCTCTTCTATTAGTGATCTGAGGTTTGGGCGGTATGATATCTCTGAGTGTATTGTCTGCCAGTAATACGCCCAATTTTTGTTGAGGCTCTTGCTCATAGCTAGACCCATGTCGCTGTAATCAGACATCAGTCCGATGGTGCGCCCGAATGACATGTTTGCAATTGCAATCTCTCTCGCGGTACAAGATGGCGCGGCAAATGATGTGTTTACGATCGCACACTCCTGCGGTGTCCAATGGCACGGCAAATTAAGTGTTCGCGATTGCACACTCTCGCAGGATCGCAGAGACTCTACCAAAATCTCGTGGCGCACGCGAACCGATAGGAAAACTCGTCGGCAAACGCAGGAATCCCGGTAAGTCGCTATTGAGTGTGCTAGAATGCATTTTTAAAGCACGAACAAGAAAATGATTCCGCTACGCCGTGGATTGCGGAATTGTTGGCAATTTCGCTTTCTCCGTGGAACGCGAAATTGCCTAAATTCCGCTAGTGTAGCGGAATTTGACGTCCAGGCCTACTCTTAATATAGCAGCGGAGTCCGTACATTTATATTACCTCAAGACATCCCAGAAGGCAGGTCAGCATTAGAGCTTCAAGTTGATGGGAGATGCTGGCAGTCATTTCTGAGCCACAGCGATGTCCGTGCTCCTGCCATAGTTAAGGGAAATCAATGTAGTGATCAATGGTGTGAGGTGGTAGCACTCCACTTTATTGTGAGAGTCTCCCTGTAGCATAATCAGATCTTTCTGAGCCTGCTTCTCCCCTGGGAACAAACCAAACATATCCCTATCCTGCTCTGCTCTGGAATCAGACCCAAAAAACAAGAAGCAATAAACTAGGTCCACCTTATTACTAGGAAATGAGCCCTTAATGGCTCTGCAATTTTCAGATCCCATAAAACAGAATCTTGGCATTTATTGAATCATAAATTGTCCCTTGTATTCTGGTGCTTATAAACTTGAATTTATACATCGGACTCCAGTTCCAGAATGCAAAGGAAAAATCTGGACTGCACAATCTACAAAGACTGTCTCAAAAGGTGAGAAATTCGAAAACACAGAAAACAAATCATCCTAGGTGTGGGCACGTATTTCTTATAGGAAATTTGCCAACAATCTTGTTTTGACTGTGCCATATCCTACAAAAGTGCAGAATGTTAAATAAAGGAACAGTGGTGTGATACCAATGCTCATCACTGTGGTGTACTCTAGTCTTTCTCCCATGTCACGCATTCGCAATGCATTGTGTGTGCACTGATGTGGGTTGAGAGACCATTTTGTACTTGCAGCCTGTGAGAACCCTTCGCTCTCCCTCTCCAATAAAGCACATACTTCCTGCAATTCCGTGTGGACCTTCGCTAAATTCCAGTAACACTTTCACTACGTGTACTCCACGTGTACTCTACAATTTGGCGATGAGGGAACTACCCTGCAGTGCATGCCGTCCGGAGCTGCATACTACGAAGCATGGGACGGAGCAACGGAAATTCTAGCGGGAATTCTACGCAAGTGAAACTTTCTTTTCAGCACCAATTCACGCCAAGGTACCCATATTTAAAGTTGCACTTTTACTCTAAAGCTCTTGGCATACATTTTGTTATTCGTTTTAAGTTGGCATGGAGAGGGAAAGCGGTAATTATGATGAATTTAAATGACTGTATTTCGATCTCTCAGAGTCCACATTCAAAAATTTCCGCCTCTTATCTAATTAATTTTCAGTCAGCGCACTTGCATCACGTATCAGAAATCATCGGCGGCCATTTTATAAGCAACTGACAAGCAGTGGCAACCATCTTATGCATTTCTAGGTCTGCAGTCTGCAGCTATAAGCTTTTTTTTGCGATCTTATTTTTATCAAGGAGAGCCCACATTCAAAAAATGTCCGCCTCTTATCTATTTTATCTTTTTTAGAAGCAAGCTGAGAAGCAGCGGCAGCCATCTTATGCATCTATAGGTCTGCTGATTCTCCACAAGTTCTTCCATCAAGTGGTCTCCCTTTGCGCTATCCTCACACGGTGATGCGCACACCTTCCAGCAGCAAGAAGTGCGTGGGGTTAATCAGCGTGCATACATCAGGCTTCAACAGTCCTTGGCGGCCATTTTAGAAGTAAGCAAACGAGCAGCAGCGCCCATCTTAGTGCATTTCAAGATAGTTCAAACCATAACACATTATAAAAGCAAATGGTCTGTCTTTGCGCTATCCTCACACAGTGAGGAACACTTCATCTCGCTCTTGTGTTTTGAACTACAAGTACTTTGCCTTATTCAACATGCGTGTGCAAACATTCTCCTTGACAAATCCTGTTCCTTTTCTTACTAAGCCAGGGGAGCCTGCCATGAAGTGAGTGGACTGGAAATGTTATTTCTTGAACTATTTATCTGCCATTGAGGAGGAGAATGATGACAAGTTCAGCAGTAACAGGAGAAAGAAAATCTTGTTGCATAATCTGGGTCCGGAAGGGTTAAGAGTATACAGTGAAATGGTAAAGAATCCCAGAAGTGCAGATGATAATGATGTCTTCCAGCATGCTTTGGAGGATCTTGAAAGTCATTAGCAACCTATTATATGTGCAGGCATAGACAGATATAATTGTTTTCAGAGGAAGCAATGGAAAACTGAAAGTGTGGAAGACTATGTAGCAGCACTTAAGAAATTAGCGATTTCTTGCAAGTTCGGGTACCTTCATGATGATTTTATTTGTGATCAAATTATGACGCACACAGTCAATACTAATGTACAGGAAAAGTTGTGGGGATGTGGGGATGCACCACTCAATGAAATTATAGCCATTGTGGAGAAAGCTGAGATGTCCAAGAGGTGTGCTGTAGCAGCTAAAAAAGAAAATGACAATAACCCTAGTGTATGCAAGGTGTCATACAAAAGTGTTGGGGGCAACACAAATACTCCTATAGCAGAGACTAAGAGCAATAAGAAGCCTATAAGGAACTATTCTGCATCTAGTACAAATGTCAACAAAAAACACCCTAGTTGTTATAGATGTGGTGCCTTTACACACATGGCTAACAACAGAAATTGCCCTGCTTTTCGTTCAAAGTGTACGTATTGTGGTGTTGTAGAACACCTGGCCAGAGTGTGCAGAAGGAGGTCAGGTAGGACCTCTGTCAAGTGTGTTTTGTATAGTACTGACTCTGATGACGGAGAAGAGTGCATGAAGGATGACAGTGTTCTGTGCATTGAAGAAAACGTATGAGGAATGTGGGGTAGACATAATGATGGTAGCGGACTCAGGTTCGCCTCAGACCATATTTCAGAGGAATGTCTCGGGAGCTGAATTGCAGGAATCATAGGCAATCACCTAAACCCCACAAACGTGCATCCGGTTACATTCAATGGGGAAAGAATTCCTATGGTGGGGTTCAGACGTCTCAGTTTCAAGTATAAGGGAAGAAACATTGAAGGTAAGTTATACGTAGCAGAATGAGGACCTTCCGTTCTTGGTTTGGCAGATCAAGGTGCGTTAGGAATCACACTCAATCCCAATGGGTTAGACAAAGGACTTATGACGAGTAGCCCTAAGGAAGAGTTAAGAAAAGAATTTCCAGATGTCTTTTGCGGAACTATCGGGAAACTGTCTAAATTTACACACAAATTAGTATTGAAAGAGGGATCGATACCGGTCAGTCACAAAGTTCACAATATTTCATTTGACACCAGGGAGGCTGCCCAGCTTGAATTAGACCGTCTGGAAAAAAATGGTAACATCAACCTATCAAAAGTGCCGAATGGTTGACGCCTTGGTAGTGGCACACAAGCAGAACAGCAAGGTGTGTTTGTGCATAGACCTGAGGCAGCTTAATAAGAATATTATTGTGGACAAATTTCCCCCACCCAAGATAAATGAGATGCTGGCGCAAGGTGTCAAGTGGTTCTCCACAGCAGAGTTGACGGCAGCCTATCACCAAATATTCCTTCATCCATCATGCAGAAAGTTGACTTCATTCATTACGTCTTTTGGATGCTTTCGGCCTAACATCTGCCGCCGCAGTGTTCCAGATATTGATGCACAAACTGTTCAGGAACATAAGAGGTGTCTTGTACTTCCAGGACGATATATACTCATATTGGGAAAAGACAAATCTGAAGATGACCACAAATTGAAGGAGGTCTTAAAGATACTATCAGTTAATGGCTTTACAGCAAAACTAAGCAAATGTAAAGTTGGCCTCTGTTCGGTGTCGTACTTAGGTCATGAAATTAGCAAGAATGGAATAACTCCCAAGAAAGACATCATTGATGCCATCAAGTCTGCCCCGGAACCGAGATTGAAAGATGACGTAAGATCGTTCCTAGGCCTGGTGGAATTCTACAGCAAGTTTGTGAAGAACTTTGCCACCAAGACTCACAGTATGCGCCAGATTTTAAAGGAATAGAATGCTTTCATGTGGGACGCAGGGACTAACCAGGAATTCGAGAAGATCAAGAGTGACATCTGTGACGCCATAACTCTACAGGGTTTTGATATGTCAGCTCCGAGCATTTTAATGACAGGCATCAGTGAGAAAGGCCTGGAGGCTGTTTTATCTCTATTGTCGGAAAAAGGGATAGAAACAACCATAGGATTTGCATAGCATTCCCTCACCCGCTGCAAAGAAAAGTTTTCAGTGATTGAGAAAGAGATGTCGGCAATCATCTGGGGCATGGAAAAGTTCAGACAGTACATATGGGGCACACAATTTAGAATTAGGACTGATCACAGCCTTTGGTGAAAGTTCTCACATCCAGTGGTAACATAAAGACCACCACCCGCATTGCCAAAATGACGCTGAGATTACTGGATTTTGCCCATGAGGTGGAGTATCTGCCAGGCAAATAGAACAAGTAGCAGATTACTTAAGCCGTGCTCCAGTAAGTGGTGCAGTAGTCCCACACAATGAACAGGAAGACTACAGTGTAGCGTTTATGGAAGATAAAGAGGATGTTATAAGTGCTCAGGATTAGAAATCAGCGTATGACAAAGATCCCACACTGGAGTCACTCAAGCTCTTCGTAAGGATGTAAGGATGGCCAGAAAAATGTAGCTTGAAAGAGTAGAATAAAAATTATTGGGAACTGCGAGAGGAACTATCTATCAGTGATTATGTGATCTTTCTGATGAGGAAAGACAAGGTAATTCCTCCAGAAGCCCTGAGAACACGCATACTTAACTTTATGCACAAAGGACATCTAGGTATTGTCAAATCAAAGAGGAGAGTGGAGTCATCCTACTGGTGGCCCAGCATCGACAATGAGATCAAGAAAAATGTGAGAGCATGTATGCACTGTACCAACGCCGATAAGTCATTAGTTATGCTAAGACCGCCATTGGGGGAGTAAGCAACCCAGGAAATCCCTTGAAGGAACTCTCAATTGACGTCCTAAGTCCCGTTCTAGACTCATGGGATGAGGCGAAATATGTCATCGTACTAATCGACCGATACTCAAAACAGATACTCCTGAAATTATAGCATTCTTAACTAGCACATTTTTGCGTGTAGGTATCCCTAGAACCATAATGTGCAAGAATGGCCCACAATTCACATCGGACAAATGGACAGCCTTCCTGAGGAGGAACGGAATTAAGGAAAACACTCCCCAGTGTACCATCCGGCAGGGAATGGATTAGCAGAACGTTTTAACCGTGTTATCATGGGTTCTATTTAAGCAGCCATGAATGCTGGAAAGAATTGGGAAACAGAGATAGAGAAAACGGTATGGGCATATCGCATGACGCCCACCCTGACCGGATACAGTCCTTTTAAGATTTATCTTGGAAGGGAACCCTACACCAGAGACAATAGCGTGTGGATGAACCTCAAACTACAGAGCAGGTGGTCCCCTTCCATAACGAAAAGCAACCTGGAGAAAGCACAGAAAATATATAAAGAGCACTATGACAAGAAGCATGGGGTGAAAGACGGTTCCCTTATTGTGGGTGATTGGGTCAGGGTCAAGTTAGGCACTATTTGCAAGAAAGGCAGCAGCAGGTTCAGCGAGCCTCTACAGATCAAGGAGCTCTATTCCCGCTCTGCTATGCTAAGTAACAGGAAAATATGGTCTCTGGCGAGAATGGCTAAATGCAACAAAGTTTTATGGTAGATGAAGGACAGTGGAACTACAGAGGGAAATTAAGGATGGTTGTGGCCCGAAGTAGAAGGTCTAGGGCCTACCTCTAACAACAGGGAACTAGCAAATAGCTAGGCACAGGGCAGTTCTCATGAGGAAAGGCGGGGCGGGGGAGGGGCAGGGTGGGGAGTAGTAAGCACCAGAATATGGATGATTGGAGGTAAGTAAACAATTAAATCTAAAAAATGAATTTCATTGTGCGCCCTGCAGCGCAACGATGCAGCGCGTGCTACAAAATTTGTTTTATTTATTTAATTGTTTACTTACCTCCAATCATCCATATTCCAGTGTTTACTACCCCCCACCCTGCCTCTCCCGGCCCGCCTTTCCGCCCCATGGACCTCCCTGCGCGGGCCGCAACTGGACCCTTGTCCCTCGCATGGGTTTACATTCGTCTTCGCTGTAACTTCCCAACCACTTTAACCTATATTACACTCAGCATCCTTGTTATCCCCAGTGTATCAGTATTGCAAAGGGGGAAGATGTGTTGTGTTGCACTCTAGTCTTTCTACCACGTCATACATCCGCACTGACGTGGGTTGAGAGACCATTTTGTACTTGCAGCATGCGAGAGCCCTTTGCTCTCCCTCTCCAATAAAGTACATACTTCCTGCAACTCCGTGTGGACATTCACTTCATTCCTGTGGCACTTTCAATAAGTGTACTCCACGTGTACTCTACAATCACCCTTTCACTCCAATCGAAACTGCAAAAGTCCGTCCTCCAGAAGTGAAAATATTGTAAAATGATAAATGAAGTCAGGAATGAGGCTGAGAGGTATAGAAAAAAAGAGCATAGAGAGGTCGGAGAAAGATGGTAGAGTGAAAGAGAGGGTAGAGAGAGGTGGGCCATTAGATTGGCCTGTCATAAATTTACAATATTAATTCTAAATACTCTCTTCCTCGCAGGCCGAAAACTACTGTCTAATAACTGGTGTGTAGGACCTATTTATATGCAGCACAATTTATTTTTTTAAGATGGTGAAGAACCCCTACCAGTTGCCCCTCCACCCTGTTTCTTGCTATTCATGCCATTGCACTTGGGCACGTTTCCCCCTCTTATTTAAGTTGCAATATTGGCATGTATGCACTTGTAAAGAGAGCCCTACGCACAAAAAACCCTTCAACGACGTGTAATTTGGTGCCATACTGGAAAGAGGAACTGGCTTCCCTGTGCCCTTTAGAGGCACCTGGTCTGTCTGCGAGCGGGAACTAGGAACAGAAGCTGCACAGGAGGTTTAGGCACCAAACTCCAACCCTGCCATTCTTGCACGCATTATAAAGGTGAGTAAAAAAGAAAAGGAAAAGGAAAATGAGGCTAAGCCCTGTAACTTTAAGAATGGCAGTTCAGCCGAGTGTTCTGAGAGTTACTAGGCGAGTGCCCAACATGGACACATTTTTTGGCTCCTGAGTTCGTGTTTCAAACAGTGAAACAAGCTGAACAGCTCTGCCTGATAGACTGTTACAGTGTGAAAGGCGGATTGCTATTTAAAGGCGGATTGCTATTTAAAACTACACTTGCGACTTGTATCTCCATTAACTTAACTAAGCAGTTCTCTACAATACTAAAATACTCTGTTTTCTGTACAACAATATCATTTCTTGTCAACTTAATCAAAGAGGAGTGCCCATGGGAGTACAAACGTGCACGAACAGGACACAGTTTACATTTAGAAACCCGTGAGAAATGTGAACCAACTTGCAATTACAAGCTCATATGTAATTATGACAAATTCTTGGCATTGCTGTACGGGCTGATGCACATCCGTTGTAGAGATTGCCTCTGTGACTAAGTATTCCAAGCCAGCATGCGGTGTGTTGAAGCACCCACAAACACATGTCCCACTAGGACAGACCATATAAGCATTAAGCACTATGTGAAGTATACGTTTCAATTTCATCAAATGCATAACCGCAAAGGCAACCCTTCCTCTCCTTTTGGTACCACTTTGCAGTGTGTGCTTGTACAAGAGGTACCCCAAGCCAAAACGCAACATACCTCACATAAGTCTCGCCATATTTTTTCGAGGTATGCTTCAAACCCTTATTGCACCTCACTGGCCGTCCTCAACATTTTGCACAGGTCCCGCATCGAGCCTGGGGTGGCAGAGCGCCTGGTGTGCATGCACTCCAAACCTTTTTGTAGAGGTTGGAACCTATCTGCCTCTTTACAGCACAGTTAGTTATGCTGTGGCTCCAAATAACAAGGACCCACTAGGTGACGGGTACTTCTTAATACTTAAAACACCAAAGAATCAACACAAACAGCAGGTCTCCAAATGACAAAAACAGGAAATTCAGGATATTGGCTTGAGATATCACTAATCAAGAATGGTGTCAGAACTCACATATTAACTAACTCATCCACCTATACATTCACCACAGTTAATGCATCACCCACTTCAGAGATCTGTCTGCAACCTCCATGTCACTTGTGCCTCAAATGGACATTTTCTGTGAGAAATGAGAGAAAGCATTAGTCTGCCCTGCCAGATCTGTTCAGTGGGAAATGGAAGAATGCATGTTTTGCCTTCTGTGAGAGAGGGAAGATTGGTTTGCCACTGTCATATTGTCCTGGTTCTGTGAGGAAGTAAAACTTGCACTGCTGCTTTCTGGTTTGTACCTGTGCTGTGATGTGAAAGGCACGTGCTGATCCTGCCTTAGCTGTATCTGTCCTTTGAAGTTGGGAAACATGCGCTCAAGATGTACCTGTTCTAAGAAGAGGGGTGTTTCCAATTCTGTTACCCCATCAGATAAAAATACAATGGATATTTTGAATGCACGGGCATAACATGACCAGGACCAAGGCCAAACACCACTGATGGGCCCTGATCCAGAGACCCGGGTTTCAAGCACTGCTTCCCAATGGGACCCTTGGCAATTTATCTTGCACCCTGTGCTTCCGCTCCCATGGTCAACACATCTGAGAGCACCTTCAAAAAATGCACTTCATAATGAACGCTGTAAAACAATCTCTCTTGTGCATGGTGTAAAAGACCATAATGTTGTTCCATCTTTAAAAATAAAGTAATATATATGAGAAAAAAGACAAATGATGACCTGTCTTTTCACTCATTAATACAACCATCACAGCAGCACGATTTTTGGTTAACTAATTCTAATAACGTTCACTGAGTTCAGTGATATAATCTAAGGTGCTAAAGAAAAACAATGCAGGTTTGTACCCCAACTGTAAATAAAGTGGCAGTCGGCGACACTTGCAGTAGGGCAGTAGGTCTGGATGAGCCAGGAGCTGTTCTCCTCAATCTCCACCATGCTGCTTTTCCAGGCAGGATGCAACAAACACAGATCTACTCAGAATTATGAGACCCAGCCATCACTGCGTCTCTACAACTGCCCTATTGGCACTGGTAAGGAAGCATTTGATGCTTTGGTGTTAGGTGTGTGGTTCGCAATCTCGCTTCCCACACCCAGTCAGCTGCAGGTGTGACTTCGCAGTGAGGGCATGGCTTGTTTTATAGTGCAGGCTATGATTACAGTGACTCATGCTGTAAAACATGCTGCAAATGCTGACAGCTTTGCCAAAAGCATGTTGCAAGACCTCTTCAAGTAGTAGGTTCGGAGGAAATTTGGCCAATCAAACCAGTGGCTTCCCCCAATAGAGGCTGGTGAAATGCGCTATGAAGCAGGGACTGTTTCAGAGCATTTGATGTGAGATACCTATATTCCTAGGGTAGGCGCCTGAACCCATAGGGGCAATTATCAAGCACCAAAACATGTTAATATAAAAGGTAGCTAGGGTTTGTTGCTCGGCCCTTCTCTCTTTAATCCAGTGATACGGAAAGACCAGTAAACCACCTTGTAGCTCAACCACATACAATTTAACGTAGGTCTGAAATGTTAACAAAGGCAGAACATAAATCTTGAAATAAGTGACATAGCTGCTCCAAACTAGAGAATCCATAATTAGTAGACTTACAACCACTGAGCAGTATCACTCTTGAATGCTTCCCAGTGCTAGATATGGGACCCACTTAGAAAGCCTACAACACTGGGTAGGTGACTGTTCATCATCCTATAATACTACATGAAAGTGTGTTCATTTCAGAAGAGGTTTGACTGCTTCTTCCAGGACTTGAATGTTTACAGAAATTGTACAACCATCTTCTTTAACTCCTCTTCCTCCTGTGCTGTGCCTATCCTGTATGTGTGAGAGAACTTTGTTCTGTTCCTTCTGCTACTGCCACCTGTCCTTAACTTATCAGTTAGTGGTAAAACATCTTCGAAGTAATTATGAAAGGGCTTTAGGGAGACGTAAACTGGATATTAGAAAAGAGGCCTGGAAACAACTGCATATAGCATGTCAAAATAAAGATCCCAGACTCTTTTGAAAAACTGTCAACTCTGACTTCTTCCAAAGCTCCCATAATAGCAATATTGATGTCACAATTATGCTTGATGTGTGGGTAGAGCACTTCTTCAGTCTATATAGTGCTAATGACGAGTGCTGCCCCACTCTAAATTATGGGACCTTAGAACTGATTCAACCAACTCTCAATCAAGTTAAAAGGGGATTAAACCAAACAGTCAAGAATAAGGCAGCTGGCCCTAATCGTATTCCCACCAACTTGTTTTTGGCCAATCCTGCCCGATGGCTTAAATTGCTGACCAATATTTTAAGTTCTATAGCATCCCACACCTCCCCCCAAATCTTGGGGTTCCGTGATAATAGTCCCGATTTTTAAAAAGGTCAGACCCAAAATGTTCTCGGCCCATCTGTTATGTTATGTTATGTTATGTTATGTTATGTTATGTTATGTTATGTTATGTTATGTTGTTATTTAAATTTGTAGCACACGCAGATACTCGTAAGTGTCCCGGCGCGGTGCAAAGAGAAGTAGCCAACAGATAGTTAGGCGAAGAGAAAAGTTTTCAAATTCTTCTTGAAGATGCATGGATCCTCGATATTCCGAAGTGTCAGAGGAAGAGCGTTCCAGGCAGCCGCCTCTTTCCTTGCCAAGGAGCTGCCTCCAAGCCTCTGACATTGGCAGCGGGGGACCAGAGCCAGGTACTGGGACAGAGAGCGCAAATGACGAGCTGGGGTGTAAAAGGCAAAGTGTTTCTGTAAGTAGGTTGGGCCAAACCCATGCAGGGCACGATGGGCCATGACCAGTGATTTAAATTTGACCCGTTCAACCACAAGCAGCCAGTGCAAATAGCGCAAGTGAGACCTCATGCTAGTCCTGGCCGGAATCCTCAAAAGGAGCCTGGCTGCCGCATTCTGGACCACCTGAGGTTTCCTTAGCATGTAAGCCGGAATGCCCACATTAAGGGCATTGACGTAGTCCAATCGAGACAAAATAAGGGCGCAGATAACAGACTCCTTCGCCTTCATAAGTAAAAGTGGAAGAAATGTTCTCAAAGGTTTCAAAAGCCCAAAGCAGGTCCCCACAAGTTTTTTGTTCTGTGTGGCAAAAGAGAGATTTTCCTCAAACCACACCCCTAGGTTCTTGGCCGGCTTCCCTATAGAGGTGGGACTGGGAAACTCAGGGGACCAAAGAATATCTCTGAAGTTCTAAGGGAACTTCCCGAAGAGCAAAATCTCAGAATTTTCTTCATTGCACTTGAGTAGTGCAGCAGCTAGCCAATGTAAAATAGAGGACAGGCAGTGTTGGGCTGAGGAAACTGAGTCCACATTCTTGTCCCAAGTAAAAAGGAGCTGGGTGTCAACAGCATAGGCTATGACCTTAGCCCCAAGTTGCTCTGCTAGGTACACCAGAGGTGTGACATAGATGTTAATAAGCAGGGGGCTAAGAGAAACCCCCTTGGGAACCCCTGTGGCCACTACCTGAGCAGAGGAGGAGGATGGAGGAAGCCATATCTGTTGAACCCGTCCTTCTAGGAAGAATCTGAACCAACCCCACACTGCGCCTGACACCCCAATCTCTGTTATCCTCGATAGGAGGAGGGAGTGGGGGACAGTGTCGAACGCCAACGACAGGTCAAGCAGAACCAACGCTGCTTTCCCTCCGGCATCAAAACACTCCCTAATTGACTCCACAACCTCCACCAGGGCAGGCTCCGTGCTGTGGGAGGCTCTAAACCCTGACTGGGTTGGATGTAGCAGACCCTCTCTCTCCACAAACTCCGTGAGTTGTCTATTCACCACCTTCTCGCATACCTTGGCCAAGCCAGGCAGCAGGGAGATGGGCCGGTAGTTTGCTAGGATGAGGGGATCTTGGGACGGCTTTTTTAAAAGGGGCAGAATCTTGGCCTGCTTCCAGGCCTCTGGAACGCAGGCATCCACAAGAGATTGATTGATAATGCAGTTGACCTTGTTATTAATGGTCTCGGCAACAGCTGCTAGCAATCTGGCCGGGCAGGGATCCAAAGGGGAGCCTGTCGTCAGGCCCCTGAGAATTTTAAGGGACTCAGAAAGGTCCACGGGCCTGAAGGTGTACAGAGAATGCTCTGGATCAGCTGGTGGTGACACCAACATTGTCCTGGTGTCCATATTGCAGGGGGCAAACGCCACCTGGATAGCCAAGATTTTATCCCGAAACAAATTAGAAAGGCTCTCACACCAAGTGTCCGTAGATTTAGACTCCCTAAAAAGAGCAGCAGGGGATGTAAAGCTCTGTACAATGGAAAAGATTTCTTTAGCGTTTTTTTTTGCTAATTCAATGCGAGAGGCATTGAATTCCCTCTTTGCCTGGTTTATTGCATCATAATAGATTTTTTGTTGAGAGCGAAGCCTCTGCTTGGCCCTCAAACAGTATTTACTGCGGCGCCAAGCCCGCTCCAGATTTTTACACTCGTGTTTCAACACTTTAAGATCTGGGTGAAACAGGGCTTAGATGGAGATTCCCTGGAAAGTCTAGGACAAGGTGGCGCAAGTCGACCCTCGAGATTTCCCGCGAGGGAGGGCCTAAAGACTTCCAGGGCTTGGCTCAGCGCCAGAGGGTTGATTTTACCAAAGGCTGGCTTAACATAAGTGCATACTTTTGGTTCACAATTAGTGAGTTTCCAACTGAAATGTGTTATAAAGTGGTCGGACCAGGAAACCGGACATGGTTCCTCCACTACAATGGGAAAGTTGGTGTATATAGGATCCAATATATGGTCTGCCTTATGAGTAGGCAGATTGACCCACTGAGACAGTTGAGCCAGGTGCAAGGACTCCAAACAATCAAGTGAGTCCTTATTGTTAACCTGGACAAAATGGATGTTAAGGTCTCCTGGCACCATATACTGCGTGAACTTCAAGGGTCTAGAGATGACAGCATCATCCCATGTTTCCAGAAAGGAGCCCACCGGACCAGGGGGCCTATAGATCAAAGAGCCTCCCATAGTTTAGTGGGCTGAGAAGCGAACACTGAAGTCCAAGGACTCACAGTTGCCCCATGACTTAGCAATGACCATGCAGAGGTCCCACTTCTCCTTGTAAATAATGGCTACTTCGCACCCTCTCCCCTCTAGGCGATGAACTCTAGAGAACTTGTAGCCCTCAGGTGCGGCTAGAGTGACAATAGGATCAGACGCAGAGTCAAGCCAGTTCTCTGTGATAAACAGCGGGTCAACAGGACAGTCGACAAGTAAGTCAAAAACGTCAACATGATGTTTCCTGAGAGACCGGACATTAATTAATGCTGCTGAAATGGACGGACCGCAGCTAGAAGTGGAATTAAGAGGGGTCAAAGCAACAGGGCCCGCCCCCAGCTTAAAGCCGCAAGTTGGACATGTGGTATTGTGGGAGGCCGCCACATCCCAGGAACCTTGCTGAGAGCAGGACTGATGGCAAAGAGCCCACAGCTGATCCCTGGTATACCGCAGGTCCCCCCCACTCCTGGAGATGGACGGGCAGCGTGGCTGGCGCTGGCCGCTTCTGGGTCACTGACGGGCACCGACGGGCTTGCCTTAGGCATGCCTTCGGCGCGCCAGCGGCACGCCCGCTGCGCGCGTCCACTGCGCGTCATCGCCATCCCCTGATTAAATGCGAAAGGGGAGGAGCGCCGGTTTGAGCAACTAGAGCGTCAACCCCTGTAATGGCCGCTATGAATGGCCAGGCGGGAGAGTGCTTGAACCTAGCCGGTCCACCCTCCACTCAAACAGCCCAGAAGAGCTGCGGTGGAACGGGGCGGAGCGGAACACACAAAAAGTTGTTAAGCCCACAAATAAAATAAAAAGATTTGCCAAGCAACTTAAAAACAAGCGGCAGGTCCGCTATTAAAACGGGCGAAGCTCTTAAATACTGTGCAAAATAGAGTCAAGGTGCAAAATGGCATAAAGACGTCCCCTACTAGCATCCGTTACCTTCTCAAGCTCTAAGCGTCAGCCCCATCCCCTGATTAGATGCGGAAGGGGAGGAGCGCCAGTTTGACAACTAGAGCGTCAACGCCCTGAAGTGGCTGCTATGAATGGCCAGGCGGGAGAGAGCTTGAACCTAGCTGGTCCACCCTCCACTCAAACAGCCCAGAAGAGCTGCGGTGGAACGGGGCGGAGCGGAACACACAAAAAGTAGGTAAGCCCACAGATTTAAAAAAAGCAACTTAAAAACAAGATGCAGGTCCGCTATAAAATGAGCGAAGCTGTTAAATACTGTGCAAAACAGAGTCAAGGTGCAAAATGGCATAAAGAAGTTCCCTACTAACAGCTGTTACCTTCTCAAGCTCATTAATTGACTGCACTCGTAAATTAATGAGTAGGGTCATATTAGAGCGGTTGGAGGCCTGGGTAACCGAAAGCGGGAAGTTCTCAGATGTACAATATGGTTTCAGGAGGGGCCTGGGAACCATTGAACAATGTCTTAATCTGCACCTGGTCATAATCAAGTACACAATAGCCAAGCCTGGATCTCTTTATCTCGGGTTTATGGACCTTACTTCAGCTTTTGACTGGTTGCAGAGAGGGAAATTATGGGAAAAATGCTGTATCTGGGCATCAAACCATCCTTAGTCCACATCTTAGCCAAAATGCATCAAGATGTGACTGGGCAGGTCAGGGTCGATGTGAGTGGGGAACTCTCTGCTCCCATCAAAAGGAATCGTGGGGTGCGTCAAGGCTATGTCCTTGCCCCCTTTTCAGTTTGTCTGTATATCAATGATTTAGAAAGCTATATTAACCATGGGAATGTGGATTCCCCCAAGATAGGAACCAGAAATCTTCGGGCATTAATTTATGCCGATGTCTGTGCCCTAATGTCAAGCACCAGTGTGGACCTACAAAAGTTAGTGGCCAGGTTTAATGATTTTATGAATGAACTGGGTTTAAGGACTAACATAGCGAAATCTTTCACCATGGTGGTTGGTAAATGCCCCACCATTTTAAAATCATGTTGAATCAAAAATGAAAAGTTATCCTATGTCCCAACTTTCTGGTACCTGGGAATCCCGTTCCATCAGTGGAGTACCAAGCATCATCTAATCAAAACAAGGGTCAGTAGTTTCAATCAAAATCTGGAGGCGATATTTAGGTTCACGAAGAAGTTAGGATCAAGACTGAATAACACAATAATTAATATCTATAAGGCTCACTCTTGCTCTGTTACTTTGTATGGGGCTGGAGTATGGGGCTCTTGCAATCCGGCGCGTCTTCAAACAGTTGAGAACAACTTTATGAGACGTTTGGTGAAAGTTCCCAATAGTCTTCCCACTATTGTCTGTCATAGTGAACTTGGTTTGTGTCTTTTTGCATACAAAATTCACCAATTTTACTGTGGCACTCAATTTGGGCAAAGGAAGAGCCAGCTCTTAAGCGCGCCATTATTTTAAACTGTTTTAAACTTGACTATTTGTTGAAGATACCATGGTTCGACTACATAAAAAAACAGTTAGAGACTTTGGGGCTGGTGGACAGTTTTTATAATCTAGCTAATATTGCTAAGACCCCAAAAACTAAATTGAAAAAGGATCACCTGACTTGTCTAAAGCTATCCAGTGAGCCCCTAGAGATGGTAAAAAAGAGAGTCTCGGAACACTCGCTCATAGTGTGTTCTCCAGGTGTTGAGCCTTAGCTCTCTTTTTACTTCAGCCACATTAAATTGTTTTATATTATCCCCGTAAAGCCTATTGTGATGCGAAAGTAAGTCTGTGCCCTTTTAACTCCAAGTCTACACAGAGTACGCTTCATTTTTTGTTCTTCTGTCAACGCTATATCAAGCCAAGGCTTGATTTTATCATTCCTCTTCTAAAGTTTTTACATATTAGGAAGTGCCGGCCAGCTTTATATCATCTTCAGCTTTTATTTGATTAATTTATTTGTTTAATGATTTATAGATACACTTCAGCAGCTGTTCGTTTACGTAATGTTGTTCGGAAATTATCTTCTTTATCCTGTCTGAATGATTTATTTCTGGATTTTATGCCGTAGGGGACAGACGTTCCTCATGAAGTTTATTGCACACTGTTTTAGTTTATGCTGCTATTTCATAGAAATATTATTTATTGCATTATTCTTAATATATCCTGTAGGACTTGGCATTTTTGGCTAAAGTTCCCTAAACATTTTGCTTTCCCCCTAGACCGTTTTCCTGACATAGAGTTGTCAATTTAGATGTTTTGGGTACTTTGCCACTGCTGATCAGTGTTAAAGTACAAGTGTTCCCTGTGTAAAGTGTAATCGTAATTGGTTGGCCATGATTGATATGTTTGCCTTACTAGTAAAGTCCCTAGTGATGGGCACTGTGTGTGCCAGGGCTAGTAATGCAAAGGTGCGCGTAGAAGGGAAATCAGGCCTGCAGTGTAGGGCCTGCGCACAGTTTGATAAGTTAGCATGTTGTCCTGACAAAGGCAACCACTTGTCAGACCTTACTTTCCCTTTTGGGTACACCATGGGCACCCCTATGGTAGGTCCCGGGTAACCCCTGGGCAGGGTGCAGTGTAAGTAAAATGCAGGACATATACTCAGGTGTGTGTTATGTCCTGACAGTGAAAAACACTCCATTTCATGTTTCACTGCTGAAAGGCCACCCTGCCCATAGGACAGAATGGGGGAGGCTGGGTGTTGTGTTTGTTAGCCTAGTTTCCCATTAGATTAAAATGGAGAGGTCAAGTTTAGTATGTATGAACTCACAGTGTCACAACACATCTTTCTATGAAAGTGGTTTTGTTACTGTGTGTTAAGAAACCACTCTTTTAGAAAGTGGCTGAGTTTTGTTCTTTAAGCATTTCTGTGTGTCTCTGCTGAATGTGGATTGACTGTCTACATCTGAGCGGTGAGCGAAGCTGGGAGAGATCTTGACCAAGGGAGGGGTTTAGATGGCACCAGGCTGCCTTGCATCTGGAGAGTAGGGGGAGGAGAAGCCTGGGAGGTGAAAAGGCCTGGGCTGCTTCTATAAACCAATTAACCCATCTCCTGGTGAGTGATTAAGGATCCAGACCCCCAATATCAAAGGGAGAAAGGTGACACTGGGAGGAGACACCCAAAACTGATTTAGGCAGGGGTCAGGGACCCCTGAACACAATGTACTTCAAAGACATTTAGGGGTATAATAACTATGAGAGCTGAGGCTCCTGAACTTTGGAATAGAAATGGATTGAGACTGAAAAGTCTTAGACCCATTTTGTGGTCAAGAGGAACCACTGCTAAGGAAAGAACAACTGAAGGAACTGCTGGGAAGGACCGACCCTTGCTTAGTGATCTGGGGCTGGTATGCAGTTTGCTGTTTTAACCAAGGAAGAGGCTGTCAGAACTGTGCTGTGTGCTCTGCGTCCCCCTGCTTGAAGAAGACTGTGCTTTGTGCTGTGTCTTGTAACCCCAAGGGCCCGAGGTGAGCTGGCTCCCTGTTTGGAAACACAGGAACATAAAAGTTTCCTGAGAAGTTTCATGCGACGTGGTGGGCACGTGTTGTGGCAGCTTGAGACCCTCGGAAGGTGTGCCCTGTGATATTGGACACACAGAGGAGAAGTGAGACTTGGACGCGCTGGGAGCGTGTCGTGGTGCACAGGAGACATTGGTGAAGAGCTCCTGGTCAACATGTGCATCGAAGGTGAAGCGAGTCTTGGATGCACTCGCACCGTGTCGTGGTGCACCGCAGGTGTTGGTGTAGAGCACCTTATCAGCATGTGCATTGGAGGTGAAGTTAGACTCGGACATGCAGGGTGCGTGCCGTGGTGCACCGCAGGCACTGGTGAGGAACGCCTGGTCAGCGTGTGCATCAGCTATGAAGGAAGTCTTGGACGCGCAAGGTGCGTGTCGTGGTGCACAGGAGGTGTTGGTGAGGAGCGCCAGGTCAACGTGTGGATCGGAAGTGGAGTGAATCTTTGACGCGCAGGGTGCGTGTCGAGGTGCACCGGAGACGTTGGTGAAGAGCCCTGATCATCGAGTGCACCAGAGGAGAAGTGAGGCTTGGACACGGTGAGCGTGTGCAGCTGAAGGTGCCAGTGAAGAGCGCTTGGATATCAGGGCACTGGAATTGGAGTAAGTCTCAGTGAAGCAGTATGCGTGCTTTGGTGCAACCTGGGACTGTGGAGGTGATCGGCTGATCATCATGTGCACCGGAAAAAAGTGAGTCTCTGCAGCATGGTGTGCGGGTCTTGGTGCCAACTGAGACCTCAGGAAGGAGTGGTACAAAAGGGGGTGGTGATGGACGGAGCATCTGAATCAATCAAACACTCACACCCAGTCAAAAGATCTGGGTTTAATCCATCTCCATTCTTTAGACCACTCTGCCACCCCAGTTCAGACATGGCTATATGCAAATCAGTCTGACCCTGTGCCTCATGGGAACAGTCCAGCCCGAACTGCCAAGCCATGTCTTCCCTGGACCGGAAACAAGCAACCGAGGACCGGTTTCTGGCATTCCAGCCGTCTTCAGCCCGGCTTGACTGAATCCAGTGGCAAAGTGAGCAAGGGACTCACGTCTGAGCATACCCTGCCACACTTATGGCGGCCAAAAGCGGTACAAAAGGGGGTGGTGATGGACGGAGCATCTGAATCAATCAAACACTCACATCCAGTCAAAAGATCTGGGTTTAATCCATCACCGTTCTTTAGCCCACTCTGCCACCCCAGTTCAGACATGGCTATATAGTGATAGCGGGAGTGACTTCCAGTGTGCAATATCACTTTTGAGTCTTTGCAGTGGGGGGACCAGGTTACAGGAGTATCTAACCGCGGGATCAAGAGATATGAATTTGCCAAGGTATTAGAAGCCCTCTGACACTATCGGTATAGGGCCATTCTGGGGTAGAGGGGGCCAGAACGGCAAAAAGATAAGGCCATTCCAGGGTATCAAATGCCCTAGTGGCATCTAGGGAGACTGTAATTGCGTCCTCACATATGGTCGGCACCCTGCCCAGGACCCTGTGCAGTCTACGTAAATTTAGAGCAGTGTTCCTCCTTGGCATAAACCCTGACTGATCCGGTTGAACTAATTCCCATCTTGTGAGTTGCAGCCTACCTGTGCCCCATATTGCAGTAGGCAGAGTCCAGGAAGTGGTAAGGAGGCAGACTAGTGCTGTCTCTTCCCCAAAACAAATGTTTTTTAAAAAAACGATTTTCCCTTTCTGTGATTACTGACTTTGCCTGTGGTTGTTACAGTTTAAAATTCTCCTTTGCTCTGTGTTAAAACAGTGAACCCCCAGCCACCATTTTGTGTTCACAAGCCAGTGAAACCAGCCTCCCTCCCCCCCAGCAACAGGGATATTCTACATCAGAGGATGCTTCTGTGAGCTGTTTAAACTGTGTTTACTAGGGACTGTGCACTCTGTTTTTTGGCCAGGAGAAGTAGTAAAGTTTTAAGTTAATGAGGCCTTTACCTGCAAAAGTCCAATGTGTGGATTGAGCCTGTGTGTCTCCTAGGAGATTCTGAACAGGTAAAGCAGCTGCCAACTCCCTGGCCAGCAAACCTTCTCTGAGGTCGCTGGGACCTTATATGGTCTGCTAGTGGTTGGTACATGTATACACTGATTGGTGGTTGTATCTGATGTTTCTATTGGATTAGAGTTAGTGTCCTCATTGGTTGGATATTTGAGTGTTCTAATTGGTGTATGGGTCTGTGATTCAATCAATGTAGGGTTGGGACTAGGGCTAGGGTTAGGATTTCTATTGGAGGTAGGGACTAGGGTTTCCTATGTTATTGGTTGTTGGGACTAGGGTGGGACTAGGGCTAGGGTTAGACCTTTAATTGGAAGTAGCGATTAGGGCTTATGGTGTGATTGCTTGCTGGACTGGTTGTGGGACTTAGAGTATGGTTAGACTTTCTATTGGAAGTGGGGACTAGGGCTTTATGTGACATTGATTGCTTGGACTTGGGTTGGGACTACTGGTAGGGCTAGGGCCTCTATTAGGCGTAGAGTTCAGGGTTTTTGAACTGATTGGGTGCTTGGACTAGGGCTAAGATTGGCTGTAAGGTCCTGGTCTCCTACTGGTTCTAGATTTTTAGGGCTAGTGTTGTGATTGAATAGTGTTAGGGCTAGGGTTCACATTGGCTGACGGGGTCACCTGATTACTAGGGCTATAAAAGGCGAGGGTTAGGGCGTCTCAGCCTGGGCATCTCCGCTAAGAGAGGACAGGGGCAGTTGCCTGTTTGAGCCTGTTAAGGGCGGAGAGGACAAGGGCAGTTGCCTGTTTGAGCCTGTTCGAGACTCACCAGGGCCAGAAATGCTGCCCAATATACATACCTCCTTTATGCATTTATATACTTTCAATGCACTCATGGATCAATATATTTATCACGTTCTTCTAATTTAGCATTTCCAATGCACTTCCCTATTTCTCAGGCTATACTTCACTCAATATATCCTCTAGCCCAACCTTCTGACTCATCTCAAACTTCCTTCTGCTACTCTTTCCAATGCACTACCCTATCTCTCATCCTATACATTTATCAATATATCCTCTACATCCACTTTCTCATTTATCCCAAACCCCATACCACTACTATGATCCCCAAAATAACCCTTTCTAGACTCTCTCCTACTCTACTCCTCCTTGCATCATCTGATACCTCTTTTACTGTACCGATCCCCTAAAACAAACCTCTCTAAACTCTTCCCTCTTTTCTACCCCTCCCCAACCCTTCTCAATCCAAATAACTGACTACCATATCCACCACTAAAATTACTTTCATGCTTCACCATACCAATTTAACACTAATCCTGATGGGTTCCGGAGTGGCGTGCTACTCGCCAGAAAAGCGCTTCACCATCCATCAGGGGTGACAAGTGCTATATGAATGCAAACCTTTCTTCCCCTTTTATCCTTCTCACTCCAAATAACTGGCTAATATTCACCACTGAAATTATTTTCATATTTCACCATATTAATTCACCACTAATCCTTTATGGGCTTCCTGAATAGCGTGCTTCAACACTCCATCCGGGGTAACAAGCGCTATATAAATACAAACCTTTTTTCCTCCTCTATCCTTCTGCTATCATTCCAAATCCAAATAACTGACCAACCTATCCACCACTTAAAATGTACTTGCATGTTTCACTATACTAATTCAACACTAATCCTCTATGGGTCCCGGAGTAGCGTGCTACTCGCTGAAAAAGCGCTTTAACGCCTTGTGAGGGGTAGTAAGCGCTATATAAATGCAATTACAATACAATACAATAAAATACCATAGTCAGGTTAGAGGGTTAGAACTATCAGGTTAGAATGGCTCAACAACCCCCAACTATTAGTGAGGATATTATTGCACAGGACCTGGTGGAAGAACTCGACCTCACACCTTACTTACACTTAAATTTCAGAGAAGTAAGGTCCTTATGCAAACTGAAAAATATACCAGTGGGCCTGCATCCAACCATTCCAAGAGCAGATGAGTTGATAGACAAGCTAGGGGCAGCCAAATTCCTTAGTAACTTTGACTTAACTGCAGGGTACTGGCAGATTGGCATGGCCCCAGGAGCCAAAGAAAAGACAGCATTCTCCACCCCTGATGGGCAATAATAGTTCACTGTAATGGCTTTTGGGTTAGAGAATGCCCCTGCCACCTTCCAGAGGTTGGTGAACCAAGTCCTGACTGGATTGGAGTCCTTTAGTGCAGCTTATCTTGATGATATTGCTGTCTTTAGCTCCACCTGGCAGGATCACCTGATCCCCCTTGGAAAGGTTCCACAATCCCTGCAATCTGCAGGACTGACTATCAAGTCATACAAATGCCAGATAGGGTAGGGCACTGTGGTGTACTTGGACCACCTTGTTGGTGGAGGCCAGGTCCAACCCTTACAGGCCAAGATCCAGAGCATCCTGGACTGGGCAGTCCAACCACCCAGACCCAAGTCAGGGCATTCCTTGGCTACTACAGGAAGTTTGTGAAAGGATATGGGTCCATTGAGACTCCCCTCATGGAACTCACATCCAATAAAATGCACAAGAAAGTAAGCTGGACGGTTAGCTGCAAAAAGGCTTTTGACACCCTGAAAGTAGCAATGTGCTCAGCACCCATTCTAAAAGCACCAGACTACTCCAAGCAGTTAATAGTGCAGACTGATGCCTCAGAGCTGGGGATAGGAGCAGTCCTCTCCCAGATCAATGAGGAAGGCCAAGACTAACCTGTTGCTTTTATAAGCAGGAGGCTACTCCCCAGAGAGCAACGTTGGAGTGCCATTGAGAGGGAGGCCTTTGCTGTGGTTTGGTCCCTGAAGAAGCTGAGGCCCTACTTGTTTGGAACTCACTTCCTGGTTTAAACTGACCACAGACCTCTCAGATGGCTAACGCAGATGAAAGGGGAAAATCCAAAACTATTGAGATGGCCCATCTCCCAACAGGGTATGGACTTTGAAGTGGAACACCGACCAGGGACTGCCCATGCCAATGTAGATGGACTTTCCAGGTTCTTCCACTTAGACAATGAAGACTCCCTAGGGCAAGGTTAGTCTCATCACCTTTCGTTTGTGGGGGGGGGAGGGGGGGAGAAAGTGCCATCTTTCTTGCCTTGGTATGCCCCCACTTTTTTCTGAACTGCTGATGTGCTTTGACTGAGTGTTCCCTGGGTTCCTGTCAACCAGGTACCCAGCGCCTGTGTTCCTTCCCTAAAACTGTGTTGAAACTAAAACCCAATTGGCATCCCTGGCCACCTATCAGCCCCTAGTAAATGGGACCCTAGGTACCCAGGGCATGGTGACCAGAGAAGACCCCTGAGGACTGCAGCACGTATTGTGTCACCCTCAAGGCCCCTGTACCCTGACACCTACACACTGCCTTTGCAGGCTGAGTGTCGCAGTACTGAATTAAACAAAGAGGCGACATGGCACATATCCCTGGGTGCCATGCCCACAGAACCCACTGCCCTGGCATACTTCAGTCACCCCTCTAGCTGGTTTCCCTATGCCGAAGGTGTGGGCACAGGTGCATGAGCCCTGTGCCCCTAGAGTACCCAAGGCCATTCTTGGGCACTGTAAGTGCAGTGATGCCATTGAGAGTATATGGTGCTGGGAGGTTGTCATTTTGAACTCCACAGCACCATAATGGCTACACTATAGACTGACAAGTTTGGTACCAAGCTTCTCAGCACATTAAACCTGCACTGATGCCAGTGTGGGATTTAATGTAAACTGCACCAGAGGGCATCTTAGAGATGCCCCCTGAAAACCTAACCTACAATCCACGTCTAGGCTGAGAGGCTGCAGAGGCTGCCACACAGCAGACATGTTGCTGGACCCCTGGGTGGAGAGCCCCCGCTCTCCTGGGCCTGCAACAATGCCCATCCTGGGCGAGGTGCTCAGTCTCCTCCCCCAGGATGGGCAGGGGGAAGCTTCAAAGGCATGCCGCCTCCGTGAGCTTCTCCAGACCATTTGCTGTACCCAGCTTCTAGCCCCCACCAGTTCTGACCCCCACTCTGGCAGGAAGACTGGGGAAGACGAGGTAGAGCACTACCCCGGGCTCCGGCCATCTTGAAGATGGGGAGCCCTACCCAATCACAGCTAGGCTCCTGCCCCCCTCCCACAGGAGAGGAGCAGGCTAGGTGGTGTACCCACCCCAGGACAGGGACCTATTGGTCCCTGCCCTTGCCCTAACTGTAACGCCCCTAAATTCGGTATTTAGGGGGCTCACTGAACCTTCCTTCCTAAGATCCCGATACCAAAATAAGAAAGAAGATCAAGAAGAAGAAGACCCGCTGATCAGCTGCTAACAACAGGACGACAACAACTGACTAGGCCCCAGCCCTACCGGCCTGTCGATCCTGGAACCTGCTCCTGTCTGAATCCCGGCGACTCCTGCGGACAGCAACCTTGGGACACCCAGAGGACCTGCCCGCCTTGACCCTCTTAAAGACTGGGACTCCCATCAGCAAAGGCTGTGCTACAACAACCCCCTCTGGTGCCAGCCAGGAAGCTCCGGACCAGCCTACTCTGCACCCCCGAGCCCGGCCCGTGCCCGAGTGATCCAAGACCACGAGGACGTCCCCCGGTGACTGGGACCCGAAGTCCAGTGCTCAAATACGCTCCTCGACGAACCACACGACGCCTGCAGACCCAGAACCAGGGGCCCCCCAACCGTGACCAGCTGAGGGTAAGCTTTTCCGACACCCAAAGACACCCTGCACCCGGCGCCCTACAGCCCCCTGTGCCTCCCTTTGGGGTACCTACCTGTGCTCCAAGATCCCAACTTACCTCTCGACGTGCTAGTCGCCCCTGGAGTCTCCACCCCTGAGCCTGCAGCCTTTGTTCCTTCTTTACCTTTTCCATTGGATAACATTGAGCGCCCGATGGCTCAAAAGCACCCTGCAACCAGCCGCCCAAGTGCCGCTGGTTGTGCCACCTTTGTCCTATCCTGCTTCCCCCTTTTGTCCTAAGCAAGTGACCAGGAGCCCAGCTCCCACAGCCACGTGGCCTGCTAGCCAGCAGCCACCAACCGGAGGCCCCCTGTCCCCCATTGGATAACATTGGGCCTACCTACCTCTGCACCCGGCCGCCCATGCGCCGCTGAGGGTGAACCAACTGTGCCTACCTGACACTGGGGGACCCCTGAGTCTATGCCCTGAACCACAACTTCACCAGTCGAGTACTCCCCAGGAAACCGGTAACTCACTTACCTGCCTTTGAATAACATTGACTGGTTTGTCTACTTTTGAAAATGTAAAATATTCATATAAAATCATCCGAATTCTGAAATACTCACCTGTGATCAGGAGAGGTGCCAGTACTGTACCCTGTAGCCCAGAACTGAACCGCAAAAGTAATCCCTAGCTGGTTTACTAGTAACTTTTATTTTCTCCATAGAAATCCATTGTCTGCTTTTCTATAAAGGAGCCCAGTACTGGAAAGTAACGAGATCGTACTTTACCTGCAACCTGAATTTTCTCCTGTTGGATAACATTGCCAGGTTTCTGTTGAAAAGTTTCTAAGTGTGAACTTTTAAAATAGCTTTTTATTCCTGAAAAATCACTACAATACCTAAAACGTTTTTGCTAAACTGTTTTCAGCTTAGACCCCAGGACTGAACCTAGGAGCCAGTCCTGGAATTAACAAAGTAATCTACAAAGTAATCCATTGAGCTCAATGCTAAATTGTGTGTAGAATTGTGTTGCCTACTGCAACCCCTGTACCTATTGTATTTACAAAGTTAATTGCCTTTCTGCAAAGTACTCATCTGAGACCTCTCATAGGGAGAACAGTACATTTTGATACCTGTTGGTTCTAGAAATAAAACAACTATATCTTTGATATAAAAACAATTGGCCTGGAGTTCAGTCTTTGAGTGTGTGAAACCTTTTGCTGAGTGTGCGCAACAAATGCTTTACACTGTCCTCTGGTACTGCCTTACTGCTCGACCAAGCTACCACTCTAGAGAGTAAGGTCACACCTGGCGTTAACCTCTGTTATACCTCTGGGGTTTATGGACTCTATACACACTGTACCTTATTCTGGTGCAGTGTATATAGAGCCACTTTCTCACATTCTCCTATTGCAAGGTACAGGGATGTATTATTATGCATTGTATTATATCCCCTTTGCCCAGCACAGGATTGTATCATTATAAAGTGCATTATTGTTTGTCCATTGCATTGTGTGGTATTCTAGCATTGCGACCAGCATAGCATTTTGAAAGCGGTGGTTGGGATTTTGAACCTACCTGCCAGCCGGAACAAATGTTACCCTTTATTATATGTTGACTTTTGTATTGTGTATTCTGATAGTATATATTTTTATATAAAGTTTATACTCGTTTAATCAAACTCTTGTGGAGTCCATTTGTGGTGTCACCAGTGGGTTGCTGTGGGCATGGTTGCACATACTGTACACTTGTGACTTGGAGATAGGCCTGGCTGCTTGTGTCAAGCTACTAAGGGGGTGAGCAGGGCTATCTCAAACTGTGTCCTTACTAGGCCTAACATTGAGTGGAGAGTCATGGGTCTCACATTTGGTGACAGTAGTGCAGGACGGGGACTCCGGCTTCCAACATATCAAGACTATGAATTATCATTGCATTGAAGTATTTTACTCATTGTCTGTATCATATTTTTAACTCATGTTTTAAATGTTTTCTTTTATGGCTGCAAGTCAGCCAAATAAAGATATTTTGACTGACTGACTGACTATTACTTGCCTTACAGAAGGTTGTGCTACAGCAAAAAAAGTTGCACCTTTATTGTCTTGTGAACCTCGGTATAATAAAACTTCCACTACACATTAGATAATAATGATTCACATTTAAGACATAGCTCACAAAACAACTTTGTAAAATTTGAAAACATAGCTGTCAAGTGGTCTGTTCTGGCATTTTAGCCAACAGTGTATGCCGGGTTCTGAGTCCAGGATGACTGAGTCCATGATGAATACTACAGGCTCCACAATGCAAAATGTTGAATGAAAAAAAAGCAGAAGGTGTTCTCATATGTTTAGCACCAAAATGCAGAGTTTTAAGATGCAAAAGAAAATGTAGTTCCTGTCTTTCCACTTCTTTTCCTGAAGGCAATCAAAGGTTAAACAGCCTAATGGGTGGGCGGCAGAGATAGCCTCTCCGAATGCTATGCCAGCATCTAACTAGTCATGAGTTAACATTAACACTACTTAGAAAACCTACAAAAGAGGTCATTTAACAGAACAATGTGAGAAACAGCAGTTAGACTTGTCCAGAGACACGCAGAAACAAAAAAAAATGTCCTCTTGCTGCTATTCGTGAATACATCCTCAATGTCGAATTTGGAACGATGTTGATGGTGCGCTTACAGTACTTCTGTGAAGTGCCCTGCGCTAAAGAAGTGCAGCACATGCAGCAGGTTCTGCCCCTTGAAGGCTGACAGTGTTGCACCTGGTTCAATGGGTAGGTGGCTGATAGGATCTCTTGCCTAACATTAGTCAAAACTGTGTTGTGTTGCCAGCATTTCTTCATGATAAGCCTGTTTTCTGACTCATTTATTTGTGCAGGATTGGTCCAGAAATAGGGGGCCCTATCAGGGCCGGACTGGCTACTGGGCATTTTGGCATGCTGCCCTGCTGGGGGCTGATTTCGTTGATGGGGACCTGCGTGTGCTGAAGGAAATTTGTTTTGCTTTGTTAATTTCGAAGCACACGCAGGTGACAGCAGCAGAATGACCATGGAAAAAATATGGGTTAGCTTTTGGCCGCCCAACTAAATCAGGGAGACACCCACACAATGCGCGACTCATTTGGGAATCTGCTGGTGTATATTATGAATTGATTTTCTTCAGATTATGCCTTCCTCTACATGACAAACCTGGGGGCCAGACCCACGCAAATAAACACTTTCCTCGTACCTTTTGTCAGTGGTGTTCATAGAGGATGAGGTGGCTGATTCTATATCAAACATAAGATTATGGACGGAGTGCTCAAACTTTTCAATAACTCACCCCCACTCACAGATCCATTGTTCTTTTACTCACTATGCCACCCCATTGTGATCCAGCCTCATGCAAATCAGTCATGTCCCTGTTCCTCATGGGAACAGTCCAACCCGAACTACCAGGCCAAGTCTTCCCTGGACCGAAAACAAGCATCCTAATCTCTGGAAATTAGTAGAGCTGGCCCATCATAAAACCCACTACTTTCACACGTGAAAGGTAGAGAAACAAGCAAAAAAATCCTTTAGCTTCCACCCAAAGGAATGTTATATCTACTTTGAGGGTTTGCATCCCGCCCATTGCTTTTCATTAGTTTATTTCAGTGTCCTTTAAAAATTCATGCTTCCAAGTGGTTAAACTTTCCTATTTGTCCCTCCTTTTCATCCAATATTCACTTTTTTTTTCAAACAACAAAAGAGTGTCGTGAAAAACAAATGTATTAGCACAGAAAGCAGAGAAGGAAAAGTCAACCTGAATGAGTCACATTGGAAATCATTAGGGATTTCTTAGAAAGCCCTCACTCACCACCCTGGGTGGTGACATGCTTCATAATCGGGCCCACCAGGAGAAGCCGAATGCCTCCCTGGTGTGCTACAACGCCAGATTACTGCAGAGCTGGTTATTCGTGGCAATAGTGTCAAAAGAATGTGATTTAAAAATGTCAAAGGCTGTACCATACAAAAGTTTTATTCAATGGTCAGCCTGACATAAATAAAAAATATATATGTAGGAAATCTACCAAATGATGTTTTGGTTATTTCCACTTAGAGTAGGGTGGACATGTTTCTGCCCATCTATGTGTAATTTTACTGAGCTTTCATCAGGACCATAAGTAGTGTACCTCGGCGGTATGGGCGCGCTACGGCCCACCCTTACCAGAGGACGTGAAAGTTAAAATCAGGTGTGAAAATTAAAGGGTGCAAAAAACAAACCATCAAGTTGTGGGTTTTCCCTCAGTTTAGAGGAACCTGTATAGTCTGAAAATGAAAAGGACATACATACAAAGAAGACAACAACACATAATTAGTGCAATCCGTCTGTAAAGTTTTCTGCAAGAATGGTCTCTGCGTGGACGTGCTAAAGGCTAGTCAATATGAGTGACCATGGTGCCATAACAGGTATGTTAGTGCATGAAAACGCTGTTCTGGGAATCAGACATGCATGTGAACATGCACTATGACAAGTAGAAATGGCCGTATGACAGAGCGGCTGATTATACATCACTCGTGGTTAGCGATCAAAGTGCCCGAATGTAGGGCCAGTAGTGATGTAAAAACGTCAAGGTAGTATAAATAACTGGCGAATATTAAGAAGATTTCTCACTTGTGAGTTAAAAGATCCACACCCCATAGGTCTCGGGAGGGGGTGGAGGCGACAATGGCACACCCTGTAGAGGGATATTAGAATTACAAAATGAGGGTTAGACACATAGTATATAGCGGACTCGCAGATTACTTATCTCTGTGATGGAGAGAAGGAAGAAGGATCTTACGCCCGAAACGCCTGACACCCGCTCGGCACCTAGCGTCTCCTACTACCGGACCTCGTGGATGTGGTACCGGGATCGGAGAACGCTAAAGAATAGAGCCGACGGGGGAGGAGTTTGCTGGGGGCGTCAGTGGACCAATCCAAACACTGGATTGAGAGTGAGGCTTGGAATGCAAGCCATTGGCTCCACATCATAGGCGGAGAGGCAGCCTATCATCTGGCAAGGTGGGAGAGAGGCTGTGAACGTAAGCTGCAGCAGTTCGTGTTTTGAATTACTGTAACTTTATCGATTACCGGAAAAGTACACAAAGGGCTCGAGAGGTACAGAATTGCACAAAGATGATTACATAAGCGCTTATTAGGAATGTCTAAAAACGCTAACAGTGGAAATTCATGGGAGACATTGCTCCAGCTCTGAATTAGTGTGGGAACTAACGAGCATGTGCGATAAGAGGACTGAGGCCACACAGGTTATCAATGGGCATGTTATAAAAAGGTGTCTGTTGGCACATTTTAATGATACACACTGAGGTGTTAAGGGACACGAGTTTCTTCATGACCTAATCACAAAATATTAATATCAAGAAGTCACATTAGTAACTTGCAGCATATGCGATAGAAGGACTAGGGGATGTTATAAAGAGGTGACTGTTAGCACATTATAATGATACACACTGAGGTGTTAAGGGACACGAATTTCTACATGATACGCGTAGATAGGGTGAAGAAGGAGGATCTCTAATCATTAGAAGATCCTAACGCTTAAGTACTGAAGACCAGGGGATCTGGTCGTTGAGGCCATTAAGATGGGTCCCCAGTCTGTATACCCAGCGTTGTTCCTTTTCAAATAGAATGTTGGCAGTATTTCTTTCAGTGATGATTTGCTCAATGATGGTCCAGTGAAGGTCATTGGGGGTGTGCTTATGTTGGAGAAAGTGTTCACTCATCTTGGTTGTTACTTCATGGCATCTGATGTTACTGCGGTGTTCACAGATGCGCTGTTTCACTTTGCGGGTAGTCATTCCATCATATCTTTTCTGACAGGGGCACGTGATCAGGTAGACCACATTGGTGGAGTACCAGTTTGTGTGTGTCCTTTGTGTCCATGTTTTGCCTGGTTCCAAAGAAAGTTCTTTCGTATGTGTCGTCAAATGACAAACACTGCAATTGGAACATGGATAATGTCCGGTAATAGGTGGTAAACCCCATGCACTTGTGATGGACCTCTCAGTGAGAGAGTTAGACGTCGCTTCTTTTAGTCGTGTGTGTACCAGGGAGTCTTTGAGGCTCCTGCCTTTTTTGAATGAGAAGAGTGATTTATCCCAGGTCCTTTTGTTACTTGTGACAATCTTCCAGTGTCTATTGACTGACTTTTTCATGGCATCTGATAGGCTACTGTAGGTGGTGACACATGTGAGAGGCATATCTGTGGATTCCTTAACGGTATCCTCCAGAAGTGCTTCACGTGGTTGGTTCCTTGCACGTTTGTTTCCTTTATCAAGAATCTTGGCAGGATAACCTCTAGATTTCAATCTCTCGGTGAGGTCAGTTGCTTGGGTTTTGTAGTCCCTAATGTCACTACAATTCCTGCGTATCCTGAGATACTGGCCATAGGGTAGGTTCTCCCTAAGAGGTCTTGGATGGAAGCTTGAAAATTCAAGCAGATTGTTCTTGGATGTTGGTTTGTAATGAGTTCTAGTTGTTAGAACCGTGCCATGTACAGCAATGACCACATCCAAGAATACCACTGACTGCTTGCTGGAGCAATGGGTGAATTTTAGGTATGGATCTAGGGTGTTTATCCAAGTCAAGAATTTTTCTAGATTAGTCTCTCCACCCTTCCAGATCAGGAAGATGTCATCAATATACCTCCTCCATAATCCTATGGAGGAGGTGAATGGGTTGTTGGTGGGTAGGATATGCTTGGTCTCGAAGTCATGGACATATAGTCCCACTACGCTAGGAGCAAAAGTGCTGTCCATGGAAGTTCCGGTACACTGGAGGTATAACTTCCCTTGGTATTCGAAACATTTTTCTTTTAGGGCCATGGTCGCACATTGTAATATGAATTCTTTAGGTGTTCTGTAATCCCACATGGTTGAGTCTAAAGCTGTTCCCAGGACTCTGAGAGTGTCGTCCTGGGGAATGCTGGTGTAGAGACTCTCAATGTCAAGTGTGACTAGGATGATAGAGTCTTCTTCAAAAGTGACTTGTTCTAGTAATTGTAAGAGATTTTTAGTATCTTTTAGATACGTAGAGGTCTTCTGTATGAGGGGTTTTAGGTAATGGTCTATGCTTTCTGTGCTTATACATTTGTTTTTCACGACAATCTTTTGTTGTTTGAAAAGATTGAACAGGGGGACCGAGTGTGTCCTTTACAATTCCCTCTCTCTCAAATTGTTGTTCCTCATCTAATATTCACTGCCACAGAGCAGCATTACTTGTAATAGTCTACTTGTCCTATTTTAGTTACTGGCTCAGAAACTATTTTCCTAATTCTGAAAGAGCACTTCACACAAGCATTTTCATTTTTCCTGATCAGCGCAACACCTGCTTCACAGCCACCATGCTTTATCTTGAAGCACCGTGGCTGCTTCGGGAAACCGTGTGACTTTTTGTCTGCATGGCGCCAGCTTGTTTTAATTTGTACTTTAAAGCTGATAAATGTGCATGTTTCTACCGGCACCTGTTGTGTTCGACTGGTTTTGATCTCTTCCATCCGTCCAGTGTATATTTTTTAACAACTTATTTGCTGTATGTGGTGTTGGATTTGTTTTGGGCTACTGGCAATGAAAGCATGTCTCAGGCTTGTTTTCAAGGGACATAGCAATTGTACTAAGTAGTCGCAGTCTGTGCCCACTTCCTTCATTTGGCTAATAGTCGTTTTTTTAAGTATTAGAATTATGTCAAGTATGTTATTGCTGCTTAAGTGAGTTACCTAATTTCAGTCCCTCATTCTTTAGTAGTTTCAAGTTAATTGCTCTCATGTTCCTTTCACACGTATTTTACACTTTCATTTCTATCTCATTCTCCATGTAGATGTCTCTGTTTAGTTTCCTTTAATGTTACATTCAAAAAATTTAACTCACCTGTCTTTCTGTATCTGTTTCTCCAAATATGTAATGTATAGCTGGCAACAGCCAGTTAAAAATACTGCAAAGATTGGACAATTCAAGGGGCATATTAGCAAGAACCTCGTTAAAATGATCATTGTTTTAGCTGCAGGAAACTGCCGCTAAAACGGCGATAATGGGCTTGCTAATATGTGTTATAGAATTCCAATAGAAGCCCGGGTTAGATGTGCAGGACATCTAACCTGGGCTTCTATTGGAATTCTATAATGCATATTAGCAAGCCCATTATCGCCGTTTTAGCGGCAGTTTCCTGCCGATAAAACAATGATCATTTTAACGAGGTTCTTGCTAATATGCCCCCAAAACTTTTTACTACAGAGAGCATAGTGTGTTTGTGTACTACAGCTTGTGGGGTTTTATTTTACAACTGGCCAATAGGTGCATGCATGTCGGAGCTAAACACATTTTTCCTCCAACGATTGGCTACCTTGTACTCGGTTTGCTGCTTCCCTTCACTCTGAGCCTGGTCAGGCTCCAGTATTCCACGAGGACCATTGTGGGGGTGCCCCCGAGGCCCTGGAGGGCTGCGCTGCAGACAAGGAGTTTTATGTGCCGGAGGCCGCTGCCTGGCCATATCACCCAGGGAAAGGAGAGGAGGGCATCATCGCATTGTGTATTGTGCTGGTGGCCTGAGGGGGCTGTACTTTTAAGGAAAAGGTCTTCAATGCTGCCTGCAGGAACACCGCTGATCTGATCATTTACAATGAGCCCAAGGCAGGCAACGCCACTGTGTCAATGTCTCACATAGGAAGCTCTCCGTGACCCCTCATACACACAGAACACCCCCACACCCAACCCCTTGCCATACCCATGACCTACATCACTAAGTGACCCTCACCACCTCACTCTATGTCTGTAAGGGGTTCATCACCAACATAGGTAAAAGATCTCATCAGGTAGGAGTGTTCCCACGCCCTCTCTAGACCACCTTCACAGCCCTAAGTACCCCCCTATTCTACATCTTTAAGAGACTCCCTTCCAACGTAGGAATGGGTACCTCGCAAACTAGGCAGGCACCATAGTCTGTCTCCATACCATCTCCACACACAGCCCCCTGGTACCACTGCACTGTAAGATGCAAACTCATAAAAATAGATACCTCAACAACAGGAAGTGTCACCCCTGAAATCCTGTCTTCGGACCACCTCCACACACAGCTTCTAGTTCCACCATGCTGTACCTCTGTAAGAGACTTCCTACCAACAGGAAATAGGCATGTCTCCAATGAAGAGTACCCCAATCTCTACACATTCTATCAAGATCCCCTAAACATGCAGCCCTTCCCCAGTATTCCTCCCCCGCAGTTGCCTTTCAGATGCACCATCTCCTTAAATAAACCACTTCACATTACTAATGTGTCTCAGTCTCAGCACTAGAGTAGGTATGCACACAACCTTGCACACCAAGCTATCCAAAATGACCAACACACGCAGGCCATCTGCCTCCACCCCCCAACTTCACACCCATCAACACTTCTTGCTGTGTTATAGTAAAAGGCTCTAACACTAGCTCTTCGTTTTCAATACCCTATTGCACACATGCTCGAGTTGTTACCACTCTAACATCAGAAGGTATTTAATACTCAATCAATGTGTCGTAGGGAAAAAAAACAAGGTCTTTATATAAGATGTGATTTTCATATTCTACATCTTGGGAGAAGGAGGAGTTTAAAAGTCCTAGAAACATTTGGGACATCTTTAGAGTACAAACATGGAGACAAAGACTGTTCAACAAGGTTCATATGGAGCTGGAGATAATTCTGTTGTTGCAGCACTTTTTGTTAATTTTTTGGTCGATGTCTAACAGACAGCATGGCTGTCTGGTTTGCTGATGACAACGTTGGGACATTGGTAAAGCTGCCCTGGTGTTCCGTCACCACTTTGCTAAATGCCCAAACCGACAGGAGCGAAGAATATCCCAATTCGCTACCCACGCCGTAGACGCTGCCACGCGTATGATATATACATGGGTGACGGCTAACAACGGCACCGGGAGAAGGTGGGGGAAAACAGGGAGAAGAAAAAACAAACAATCAGGCGGAACTTCCCTCAGTTTCTACACGACCAGTGATGGAATGAGAATAAAGGAACAGTCAGCCTAGTGAAGAGAGAAAAGAAGACATATAATGTGACATTGTGCAATGCACAATTAGCAAACATACATGATCAGGTGCACTTCAATGCTGGTACAAGCGTTATTCTCTAACCCCATCCCGATGGTCAAGTGGTGAGAGAGAATCCATGTTGGACCAATTTCAACTCGTTATTCAAATAATAGGGAAGCTGTGCAAGAATTCCACAAGAAAAAAGGGCATTCAATTTGAGAACTGTCCAATCTCCCTGAACCCCCAAAACAACACCGACTCCAATTCAAAAATAAACCAAAAAGGGGGAAAAATACAACACAAGCCCAAAAAAATATAAAATGAGGATTAAAGAAAAAAGGAGAGTCCATTGACTGCCTACTAAAACTGTTCAGTGAAAATTCCCAAACTGCCCATAACAATATGTAGCAGTTACAAAAATACAGGAAATCAAGGGTAGACAGGAACGCAGCCGCGTTACTTAACCCATACAGTCCCCTCTCTAGCGAAGCCCGACAAAACTCAAAAATAAGGAAGGGAGAAGAGGGCACAATGAGTTTCCAAGCATGAGTCCAAGGGAAAAAACGAGTCCAATTACCGTGGCACGAATCCATGGCAAGGGGAAGATCCAAGTAATCCAAGGGTGTCCCAGGAGAACAGCCGGCGTAGACCTTCCGGTGAACAGAACCGGAAGCGAAACCAAGCACGTCGCCAATCCGGCAGGAACTTAAATACCTGCCGCCGGCCAGCTTAACACTTGTAAGTGCACCCGATCAGGTATGTGGCCAACGGAGGGAAAGTGGGAAGGAAAAGAACCCTAATCCCACTGCATGTCCTAAAACCCAACACCTGGGACGGCATTCCACCCTTTTATTACCATTGTCTTTGTGGTTTGTAACTCACATTTGCTTGCTTTCTATTTGCTGTATTTATTTGTTTAGGCTGTCTAGCTTGAGTTTGCCCATTCAGTTGCCAAAGCAATATTTAATGTATTATTTTACCAGCACTGGATTTCTATAAACATGCCTTTAAATCTTGTTCTTATCTTGTCACATTTGCTATGGATTCAGAGACAGAGGTCAAGTTTCAGGCTCTGTCTTCCAGGGAGCTTGGTGGTTACTTTTCCTTCCCTGACTTCAACTTGAGAGGATTCATGTGACAATCATGCTGGCTCCCTGGGGTGTGCTAGAGGAAGGCTATATGATGTTACTTTTATATCTAGCACACAACATTTTAATGTCTGTAAATGAACTGTGCAGATATTTCATAATATATCAGAATTTGAAAAGCACAAATGAATCACAGTTTGTGGTAATTCTGAAGTATGGTGGAAACAAATATATTAATACGATCAAAACAAATCAATACGCTAGGTGATGACATTTCCAAAGATTATCATTTGTGAGTTGCATACTTTTATCAGTAAAACTGTATGTATGGGTAAATGCATTGGTCATTTCAATTGAAGATATGTTGTCTGGAATGGCAGTACGCTATCACCCCTATATACATTCATGTTATCCCATTTCACTCTACTCTACACCCCTCCACGCCACTGGTGTCTACACTGTAGCACTCTACACAATGCCACTCCACTCCACTCCACACCACTCCACACTGCAATCTACACTGCACCACTACAGATTACGTCACCTCAATCTATGCCTCTCTACTCTACACCACTCTGCATCTTGCCAATGCACTCTACCCCACACTACTCTACAATGCACCACTACACTCTTCACCTTTGCACTCTACACCACACCTCTCTGTATCACTCCACTCTGTGTCACTCTACCCTGCAACAGTGCACTATAAGCCAATGCACCCTACACTGTACCACTCCACAACAGTGTGCTCAATGTCAATCCACTCTAATCTACTCTACGTCACTTTACTCTGCAGTGCACAACTCCACTCTGTGCCACTGAACTCCACTCTGCATCACTGCACTCTATGCGAATGCACACTCTACCACTTCACTCAAACCCAATACACTCTAAGCCACTGCACACTAGGCCACTATTCTCTACTCTGCAATACTTTATGCCAATGCACTATATGCCATTGCACTATACACTATTGTACGCTATGCTATTGTACACTACGCCACATTACTCTGCACCACTGTATGCCACATGAATGCACTGTATGCCTCAGTGGTATACACTCCTTCATTCTACAGCAGTCTATTCTGCAGCACTGTACTCTCTGCCACTGAACTCTACGCCTCTATACTCCACACCATTGCACTCTATGACACTGTACTTGTACCACTCTACTCCATACCACCCTATGCCAATGCACTCCTGGCATATGGTTCATACTTTCTCAGTAAAACTGTGAATTTGTTAGCCAACATGAATGTCAAAACTGCACAAGACTGAGTCCACGCCCACCGCAGAATGTGACAACACTGCCTCCCCACGGAACACGTGAAAACAGACCTAAAGCCCTTTTTGTTTGATAACTCATGCATGCCCAAAAGGAGACACAAGAAAAACTTGAATTGTCATTTCAATGTTTATTGAAGCAATAAGTTTCTTGTGCACTGCTATTATCAATAGAAGGAGGCAAAACAGAGTAATCAGCATTACAAGAATGGTAAAGAAAATGAACAATTCAATCATTGTACTGTTACATAGATTATATGCTTGCATATAAGTACAATTATAATTGTGCTCCTACCTGGAGCTCCCTATTCTAGTGTGCCTAAGGTGCGACAATCTGCCAGAATCCCTGTAGGGTCACCTAGCTCACCAATTACCTGTGGGTATGTTTCATCTCGGAGCACGTCTTGTTGCAGAGCTGAGCACCATTCTTTGCAAGTGGTAAACAGAATCTAGCTGGGCTGGGAATATAGCATGGAGCAACCTCGATAGTATCTGGTAAATGCTTCTCTAACAACAAATATGAGTAATGTCTTTTATATAATAAACTTTACTCATTTTGCCATGCCTAAGTCCCAGTCAGGTCGTCATTACTTCTATCCTGATAAAGCTGTTGCGGAACAAACAATAATAAACAGCAACATTTTGTGCTGTGAACTTTAGCTTGAGTACAGAGCATTCAAGGTTCTTATATAATGCCTTGTTTGTACATCCTGACAGAGCGAGAGGAGCGAGGATCACCGGACCTACCCTGATTCTTTCCTGCTACTTGTTCCACTGTTCGCCGGTCCCGCTTCGCGGGACCCGCTTCACCAGGTCAGCGAGGGAGCGTGGGCTGCGTAGGCTGAACGGGGCTGCGAGCAAAAGTGCAGGGACTCCATTGCCCAGGAGTCCCTGCGAGGCCAATCAGAGTCACCTGGCCAGCTCTCCCCGGAAGCCACGCCCCCAGCGCCTCGACCCTTGAATACTGGCCATTGCTTGCTCACTGGTGGGACTTGTTTGTACATCCTGACAGAGCGAGAGGAGCGAGGATCACCGGACCTACCCTGATTCTTTCCTGCTACTTGTTCCACTGTTCGCCGGTCCCGCTTCGCGGGACCCGCTTCACCAGGTCAGCGAGGGAGCGCGGGCTGCGTAGGCTGAACGGGGCTGCGAGCAAAAGGGCAGGGACTCCATTGCCCAGGAGTCCCTGCGAGGCCAATCAGAGTCACCTGGCCAGCTCTCCCCGGAAGCCACGCCCCCAGTGCCTACGTTAACAATCGACACCTTCCCCGCGCCCGCGGGACGCGCGCGGGACGAAGCGCGGAGCGAAGACCGGGCAAAGAGCGGGCCGTTAGAGGCCGATTAGGGCCGGGCTGGGCCACCCCCCTAACTTCTAGTTAAAAAATAAACCTCATAACACCTCTTACTTTGTAAGCATGTCTCCCAGAGGAACAAGAAGTAAGACCACGGCAAAAAAAGGACAACTTACTGGCCCTATAGACAGCTTCATAACAAAGGCAAACTCTTTTATAGATCAGAGTATTTCACTTATTGAACGTAGAGTATCCCAAGACCTTTTAGAGGCTAGAAGATCCTCTATGGGTCACCTGGCAACTGCTAGAACGCCGGTCCCCCATAAGGATCAAAGACAGAGTGAGGGTGGGAATAGCAAAAGACAGAGCCATCCAAATATAGTTGACCTATCGGTCTCGCAACTGTCGCAACTTTCGGAATCCCAATTAACATCAGATTTAGACTTAGAAAAAACCCCAGACTTAGTCCCGCACCCCACCCCTGAGGAGGTAAGACAGGCAAGAGGGAGGAGGGAGGGAGCCATAAAGAAGAAGAAACATATAGCGACAAGTAAAACACCAATAAGTAAACCAACACCACCTATAGCAGAAGAAATAGAGAATACATTCAGTTCCCCTCTGCTGGAAAATCAGAATAGGCATATCGCGATGATACACCACGTACATGATGTTTCACCTCCTACAAACCTAGTGATAGCATCTGAGGCCTCGCCAACAAAGGAACCTGATCATAATAATAACATAGATTTATTAGCAAAAATTGGAGACCTTTTACAACAAACCCTTACGCCCATACAAGCCACACTAATAAACTTAGAAAAAGCAATAGCTGAACTCTCAGCTCTGATGAAAATTAAGCATTACCCTAACCGTACCCGAAAGCCACAAAAAGTACAAAAGCCAGGGGCGGCCAAGCCATCTAACCTAACCCTTGTGGCCCAAGCTAAAAGCTCGACCCCTGCACCCATTGTAGCACCTAAGGCCACAAGTACGATAGTGACCAAGACAAAAGTAGTAGACACCCTACCCGCAAACACCTTACCCGTAAAAAATAATACCCCTTGTGACACCGTCAGCACAGCTATGAAAACTAAACAACCCCAAATACATAGAGAGAGGGAGAGACAACAACCGGGCGAAACACGCCCAGTAACCCTTCCGCCAGAAGCGAGCCCATTTGTTGTCATTCTGACCGGTGTTCCAGAACTGGCGGACCAAAAACCCGAACCAAACTGGTCATTAAAAAACAAGATACAACATTGGCTTAGTATAAATCGCCCCCCTATTGCTCTACCAGAATTCTAATGGTTAGAAGAGCTCCCTGGGTTGGTCATGGTAGAAAAACAATACAGGGTGACTGTATCTTAATCACCTTCGAAGACCCTAGAATAGTGGAGTACATCTGCTCAGGGGAGGATTTAAATTTAAATGGGGGGATTGGCACAAAGCGCCTCTCTTTCTTCTATCCACCCAGATACCCGGATGGTCCCTCCCAAAGTGACGGACCCTGGTACACTGTGGGCCCTCGCTACCGGGGAAGAGAAAGGGAAGAGTGGAGAGGGCAAGAACAGCGGAGAAATTACAGAGAACCATCCAGTTGGGAGGGCTGGAATGGAATACCACTAACGAACATGTATAGTGGCTTAGAGTGTGTGGACTGACCATCACAGCCAGACGACCAGGGCCTCCTAATTCCAGATAACCCCCTAACCCTAGATAACCCCTCAACTCCTGATGACCCGGATACTCTTTGTAATTCACAAATCGATAATATCCCCAAGAATGAACCTCCACCTCTGACCATGATCTCCTGGAACATCGCGGGATTACGGCCAAAAGTTGAGGATGGGAGCATCATGCACCCTGTACACAGACACCAAATAGTCTGCCTACAGGAGACATGGTCGCCAACAGAACTTCACCTACTGGGATACAAGACCTACTTTTCTCCTGCGCTGGTGGGACAAAAGGGCAGGCCAAAAGGAGGATTAAACATTTACATAGCAAACACCATCCAAAAAATAAAAATAAACACTATTGAACTGGAACACAATTTCCAGATCATTTGTCTCTCCCTACCCAAAAACGAGTCTGTTGTCCTCGTTAATTTCTATAATAATCTCGAAGAACCACAGCTCCAGAGAGTGCTGGTACACTTACACGAGAAACTAACTACCCTAAGGCAGAAATGAGGAGCAAAGGGCCCAGCATCTATAATATGGGCAGGGGACTTCAATTTACACTATTGTACCCAACCAGAGGAAAAATGTGTAGGTATGGTGACAGAGGAAGGTAATTCTCTTACTCACTTTTGTCATAATAATATCGGTGGAATAATGAACGATCTTCTATCAGATCTGGACCTCCAAGTAGTAAACACCCCAGATGGTAGAATTAAATCTCTAAAAACCGACTTATGTGGGAAGGGGATTTAATACAACGGTTGACTATATTTTAATATCGGCTAGCTTGCAAACTAGAGTTAACCATTTTGAAATCATACCCAACACCTTAAGTGATCATTCAATCCTCAAATTGGAAATGAATTTAATCCACCAACAATCCCTACCTTTGACAATAGCTACTGCACTGAGCCAGGATAATATAAATCTGGGCCAACTAAATGGGTACACAATAAAGTGGGGGAAGATAAACCCCGGGGAACTTACCAAAGAGCTGATAAAATCGGCATATCCTCAAATCAAGAAATGTTTAGACATACCGACAGAAGATGAGGAACTCCTTAGCAACTTCGCACAAATCATGAAAAAAATCAAATCCTTACTCACAGCAAAACATAAAACTGGCCCCCATCGAAATAAAGGATGGTTCAATCATGAATGCACTCAGGCTCACTCCAAGCTTAAAATAGAACTAAATAAAGACGAAAGAGATACTCAAATCATATCTACACTAAGAAAGGAATACTTTGCTATCAGAAAGAAGAGAAAGGCGGAGTTAAAGCAAGCTCTGTGGGATGAACTCCACTCCAGCGCTCAAGCAAAAAATAGCCAAGCATTCTGGAGAGTAGTGAGAGCCCCATTTTTGGTTGATGAAAAAACCCCAAAAATCGAAGTTGCCATAGATGAGTCAGAATGGGTATCACATTTTTCAAAAATATTCCAAAAACAAACAATAGAACAAGAAATTGAAGATAGAAACTTAGCAGTCCCATCTTACCCCATCCAAATAGACTTTGAAATCTCCGAGGTCCTTTTGGCCCTGAAATCAAGCAAAACCGGAAAAGCTCCAGGACCGGACGGAGTCCCGGTAGACTTTTTTAAGCATAACCCAGATCTCTGGGCCCCTATTATTACTAGGGTATGCACGGCAGCTGCAAAGAAAGGAATCCTGGAGTCCTGGACGAGATCCGTGATGGTTCCGATTTTTAAGAAGGGCAATCGCCAGGACCCCGCCTGCTACCGTCCAATATCCTTGTTGGACTCACTGGGAAAGATAGCAGGTAGGGTGATCCTGGAGCGACTCCAGCAATGGGTTGCAATTTGGCTTCCGGGAGGGTTTTGGAACAGTGGAACAAGCCCTAAACCTCTCCATTATCATTGGAAAATACATACATGCAAAGCAGGACAAACTCTATATGGTTTACGTGGACTTGTCCGCCGTGTTTGACTGTGTTTCTCACACCAAACTATGGTCTCTGCTGTCACAAATGGGGGTAGACCTGCCACTTCTGAATTTCTTGAGGGAATTGTACTCCAAACCTTCTGCTAGAGTCCGTTTTGGCACAAAGGGTGAGCTGTCGACGTCTTTTAGAGTGGAGCGTGGAGTCAGACAAGGATGTGTCCTGGCGCCTTTCCTTTTCTCCCTCTATACTAACAACTTGGAGGTCGAGCTTCTGAAGGGCGCCCGGGACCTTCCACAGGCAAAACAACGCCCGATTCCCGCTCTACTCTACGCGGACGACGCCGTCCTGCTGGCACGGACCCCTCGCGAACTCCAGAGGATACTAAACAGATATTCTTCGTTTATGGGTACTCTAGACCTCCACATAAACGTGACGAAGACCTTTGTGATGATGGCAGGCACAGGGAGGAAACACCCTAAAGACCTAACCCTTAAAAATCAAAAAATAGAGTTTACAACTGAATATTGTTACCTGGGCATTACAATAGATGACAAATTGTCCTGGAAAATGGCAGTGGAAGCAAGGAAACACTGCCTTCAGAGAGCTATAGCAGCCCTGGTGTCCTTTTCACAAAAATTGGGAAAACGACCACCCCTGGAACTGCTAACAATCTACAGAGCTAAATGTCAATCAACAGCACTATATGGAGCTAGCGTTTGGGGTCACACGGATGTCTCTGCCCTACAAAGTGCAGAAAATGCTTTTTTGAGGTTCCTCCTGACGGCCCCAAAGTGATCCTCAACGTACGCATGTCATGTTGAACTAGGCGTCCCATACATTGAGGATCTGGCAAGAATACAACCGCTACTCTTATGGCGCCGCATCTGGACTTCAGAAAAAAATGCACTTACCAAGATGATAGTGGCAGATGCTATGACACTAGATCACGCTCTAAGAATAAAATGGCTAGCTTACATCAGGAACTTTTTTATTGACCTAGGGGTAGAAAAATACTACTCCACTCCTGAAAAGATTTGCGAACTTTCGAAAAAACAATTAAAAGTACTAGCCCTGGGACATTTGGAAAATCTGAGACTACAATCTGAAGCAGGCAAACCGTCTGTTCAACATGCTGTAATGGTTCAATCTACTTTTTCTATTCAGCCTTATCTAAATCTTAAGATCAGTATCTTCGATCGCTTTCTTCTGATAAGATTCAGACTAAATCTATTTCACAGGTTAATAGCTTTCCCAGTAACAAACGCATGGGATTCAACTTTACCCCTGTGTCCTTGTGACGAAAAGTCAGCACAAACCACTTTACATACAGTTATGTTCTGCAAATTTTACCATGAACATCGTAAACTCTGGCTATTGACTCTGTTAAAATCCTGGGGCTTTAGGCAGTGCCGTCCTGCCATGTTGTGTTTACAGCTTTTAGACACAGAAATCACCTGCTACCATGTTCTCAACTTTTTGAAATGCATATTTAGACACAGGAAAAACCTGTAAAGTAATTTCCTTAAATCATAGTACTGTAAATAATTTGCGAAACCTATTATCATATGTGAAATTATTTTGCATTTCAAAATTTTATGTGTTCAAATTCGTTTTTTAATGATTGACTTACTATGTATTAACACTGCTTTTATGGATTTCTAACACTGAAATTCCGAATAAAGAATTTATAATAATAATAATATATATAATGCCTATGAAGATGTGTAAATGTAAGCAAAGTTATATCATGGAACATCATCCCACAGAAGCACGCAAGCAAATGTGTGTCAAATGTCAACGTTCAAGAAAACATGTTAACTTTAAACGTGGGCATGTAAAATGGTGGTGTTTTTGCCCTGCCTAATGTGACATTATGAAACTCTATGCCACTACACTCTGCATCACTTCACTATATGCCGATTCTCTACGCCACTCTACTCTGCAACACGGCACTCACTGCCACTGAACTATACTCTGAACTACTCTACTCAACTTCACGCCAGTGCACTGTACTCCACTCTACTCTGCATTGCTCCACTCTATGCCAATTCAATCTAAGATGCTCTCAGCACTGCACTCCACGACACTGAACTCTACACCACTACATTCTACTCTAAAACAATCTACTTAGAGCCACTTTATTCTACTCTATGCTATTTCATTCTGCTCCAAAGCAATCTACGCTTCTCCACTCCATTCCAATTCACTCCATTTGATTCTACGCCATTGCACTCTACACCACTTTACTCACAATACACTCTATGTCACTGCACTCAAAGGAAATCTACTCTGCAACACTGCACTGCACGCCACTATACTCTACTGTGCAACACTCTACTCCATGACACTGCACTTTAAACCAATGCACTCTACACCACTATATTCTGCAGCAATGCATTCCCTGCCACTGAACTCTGTGTCACTCTACTCTGCACCACTGCCCTTTATGCCCCTGTACTCTAGTCTGCACCACTCTACTCTATGCCATTCTACACAAATGCATTCTATACCACTACACTCTACACCACTCTAATCCACTGTGCACCACTGCTCTCTATGCCACTTCACTGAACACCTCTCACTCTACTCTGCACCACTCTATTTTACCCCACTCTACTGTGCACAAATGCACTATTTGCCACTGCATTCTAAACTTCTCTAGTCTATGCCACTCCACTCTACGCTGCACCACTCTACTCTGTGCCACTCAACTCTGCAGCACTGCACTCTACACCACTGCACTCTCCGCTGCACCACTCCACTGCATGCCACTTCACACTACTCTGAAACAATCTACTCTACGCCACTACCCTCTACTGCAGTGTACTCAAAACTGTACCACTCCACGCTACTACACTTCATGTCACTCTTCTCTTCACCCCTCTACTTTATCCCACTGCACCCTATGCCACTTATCTATCCTACTCTAATGTCCCCTGCACCAATCCTCTCCACTCTACCCTGCACCACTCCACTGTACACTACTTCACACTACTCTGAAACAATCTTCTCTTTGACACTGCACTATATGCCACTGCAATTTAGGCCAAATCACTCTGCCACTGCAGTCTATGCTGAACTCCTCTACACAACTCGACTCTGCACCACTATACTCTATGCCACTGTGCTCTATGCCACACTACTCTAAGCCATTGCAATATGTGCCAATGCACTCAACACCACTTTACTCAAACCCAATGGACTCTATGCTAATTATTTTGTGCCACACTTTCTATTCATTTGCCCTTATTACACTATACCACGGAAACTATATCTTACACCGTGCCTCAAAAAACTGAACTTTGTACAAATCAAACCTGCACTTTACTACCTTCAATTACTGAATTGTGACTGCACTTTATTTGTCTGTAACTTTTTTAAAAAAGCTATCTCCTTCAGGAAAAGCATGGATGGATAATTATGCTGTAAATGTTTTAGGTATTTTTTAATCAATATAATAACTTATGTTTTTAATACGCATTTAATATTGCTCGTGCTCATAGTGCCCGTTGCTCTCTCTTTTCTACCTTACACTGTATGTTGTGTCTCTTACATGTTACATGAAATGAATTACTTGGATTGTTTTTAACTGTTTGCTCATGAGTAGTACTTTTATGATTGTAATACTTACAATCGAATAAAGATTTTGAATTGAATTGTGCCACAGCACTCTACACCACTATACTCTACTCTGCAATTCACTACACCACTGCACACTACACCACTCTATACCATTGAGCTCTACGTTATTGCACTTTACGCCACTCTACTCCAGTAGCGGCTGCTACCGGGCAGTAGTGGTAGGGCAGGGAGGGAGGGGATTAAAAAAATTAAAGGGGTGAAGAAAAAAAATCAGTTACCTTCCCGGCGGCCGCTTTCCTCCGCTCTCTTCCGTCGATGTACCAGGAAGCACCCAGGCTCCCGACTCTCCTGACCAATCACAATGCTGCTATGCTATGGGAGGCTGAGCATGGTCCCACTGGGCTGTACACCACAGCCCGGTGGAGAACATGCCAAGTGCATATGTTGATTTGGCCGGCCAAGACGGCTGGTCAAACAGTCATACGCACTTTTGAGAGTGCCACCACTTCTTCCCCTGCTCTTCGGGAAGCGCAGCCCCGCCCTCCCGCAGAGGCTTTACAAAGCCAATAATAAAAAATATAAAGATAATAACATTGTCATTATCATTTTATTTTTCTTGTAGGGCGATGCTCCTCCGCATTAGCAGAGGAGCCACCACTGCACTACTTGGCACTACTGTACTCTAGGTCACTGCCAGCTGCACCACTCTACACCGTGCCACTGCACTCTCAGGCACGGCACCCGCAGTCACTACACTCAATGCCACTCTACTCTGCAAGACTGCACTCTCCACTATTAAAATCAATGCCACTCTACTCTGCACCACTACATTCTATGCCACTGCACACTGTGCCACTCCACATCATTGCGCTCTACATCACTGCACTCTATGCCTCTCTATTCTACTCTGCACAACTGTAGTCTACGCCACTCTACTCTATGCCACGGCACTGTATGCCACTGCACTCTACTCTGCTTCACTCAATTCTGTCACTCTACTGAAGTCTCTGCCAATGCACTCTATGCTGCTACACTGCAAGCCACTCTATTATGCATCACTTTACTCACTGAGCTATGTGCAATTCTACATCACACCTCTGCACTTTACTTTGCACCGCTCCACTCTACACCACTTAACTCTACCCTGAAAGAATCTACACTCTGTCACTGCAATCTACTCTGCACCAATCTATTCTAAGCAACTGCACTCTACTTCACTCTACGTTACTGCACTCTGTGCCATTCACTCTGCATCACTTTACTTAAGACCAATGCACTCTACGCCCCTGCACTCTATGCTAATCTACACCACTCTACGTTACGCCACTTCACTCCAGGCCACTCTATGACACTACAATACATAACTCTATTATGCTCCACTCCATTAAACTCTACTCCCCTCTATGCCACTCTGCTCTACTGTACTCTACGCCGCTCAATGCCACTCTCCAATTCTTCTCCTCTCAACGAGGCTTCTGTCACTCCATGCCACTTTACTCCACTCTATTCTACGACAAACTACTCGATTCTACTCTACGCCACTTCACTCTATGGCACTCCACTCTACAACAATTTACTCCTCTCGGCGCCACTCTACTCTACAACTCCACGCCACTCTACTGTACCCCACTATCTTGTGGCCATGCTGAATAGCAGCCAAGCTGGTGTACAACATGGCTAAAACATATTGGCAAAGCCAATAGCTCTTGCATGGGTGAGATCTATTGGCTTTGCCGATGCTTGTGTTTCTTAGGTGCCCATCTCCTGGCATTCGTCTAAGGTGGCATAAATAACATGCATTACTTCCCAGAAGCCATAAGGGAAGTTGGGGCACGCCCCAAGCACGGAAGCACGGTCTCTGTGAAGTAAGAGATGTTTTGAAAACTACTTCCACAGATAAACACCACACTGCTTGGGCCCACAAGCCCCAACTTCCTTCATGCAGAGTGAAGGTCTCTGTGGTCGAGTAGTGTTACGTCACGAGTCGCTTATGCTGGCTTAATAACCGGCAAATATAATACTTTACAAAATAAGTTTTAAAAAAATCTGTACGATTACCCAAAATCGATTAACAAAATACATCGAATTCCGTTTGTGTTAGGAACATCTTCGTAAAAAAAATATTACACATACCCTTAAAATAAAAACAAACAGAAATATGTGTGCTGATTAACACTAGCGCTGTCCGTCGTTCCTGTGTTAGGGTCTGAGAAAATTCAGCACCTTTTGCAAACGTGCAAAAATACATAGTTTCTGTGAACGGTGCTGCAGGGGGAAGGGGCTGTAGAAGCGGTGTGCGTGCTCCTTTAGAACCGGTTCTGTGGGTTCTGTCCGGGTAGGGGATGGGTTCCAGCTGAGATACTCTGCGCTCTTGCCTCCAGGCTGAGGCGCCGACCCGTGTGTCTGTCTCGATAACATCATGTGAGGGGCGGGGTTCTCTTGCCTCCAGGTGCAGCTCGTGTCAATAAATACCCCGCGAGCCCAGACCCTTGCCTCACTCTCATCTCGTCTCTTCCTGTTGAATAAGCTTCCTCGTCCCCCGCCTGCACGATGTCCCACGCCCCGAAGAAGCAAAAGTTCCTTATCGACGTGGACTGCGGGACGGACGATGCCCAGGCTATCATGATGGCCCTGGCGGCCCCTCATGTGAAGGTGCTGGCCGTCACATGTGTCGGGGGCAACACCCCGCTGGACAACGTCTGTAAGAACGTGCTGCGGGTGCTGAAAGTCTGCAATAGATCTGACGTGAGTACAGAGCTTCCGTTAGACGGGGAGGTGGGGCTGTTCTATTTAGTTCAGTCTCACCCAGGCGGGCAACTAGAGCCAAATTTGGTGGGGGGGCTGAAAAATACTTCGGGGGGGGGGGGGGGGGGGGGGCTTTCTGGGGTGGGAGCTAATTCTTCCTAACTTAGACAGAGTGGTTGTAAGAAGGGGGGGGGGTGGGCTGAAGCCCCGTGAGCCCAATGGGTGTTAAGCCTAGCCTCACCCCTTCCAACCTGTACGACTGTGAGAATTTATGAGTGGCATAAAGCAGGTAGGGCCAGCTCAGTCTTCCATCTTTCAGATTAATTCGATAATATAGCGCCTGAAGTTTTGAGATTAGAAATAGTATTTTGTCATATATGTCCTATATACACACTAATCTGGTATTACAATATGTAGAGCAGTAAACATAGAGGGGCAGATTTACAAGAAAGTGGCGCTTCAGATGCGTCGCTTTCCCTGCACTACCGTGAGAAACCCTTGCGCCACCATACGGCGCACCATGGCACAAGGATTGACAGATGCGTCGGATATTCGGACGCATCTGTTGGGGAAAAAGTCACGCATTGCTGTAGTCGTGCCGCAAGCACGACGCAACTCCAGCAGTGCATTTTGTGGCATATTCCCAGTACACTGCTGCACTCCTTGCGACACGCTGTGGCACTTTCAGAGCACAGGAATGCAACATATTTACAATGATATGTCGCATTCCTGTGCTCTCCCCTGTGCTTGTGCATAAACAGCTGCCATGCACTGGCACAGGCACCCTTGCACCATGGTGCAAGGATGTCTGCGCCATGGGGAGACTGTTTTTGTGCTGGAAGGGGCACCTTTCTGCACAAAAACAATCCATTACATTTCCTCTTTTTGAATGAGAAAAAAAACAAGAAGAAATGAAAACATTTCTCTTCACTGCGCCTCGCTACGAGCGTAGCATACTGACACATTTCCTGGTTGACGATTCCTCGTAAATCTGGAAATGTGTCTGGTTCCATGGGTGTTGTGTGGGAACACCCACAGCAACACCCATGGAATGCCCCTTACACGCAAAGTGCTGCATGTAAAGGGGCCGTATTTACAAGGACAGGAAAAGCTATGCAGGGTGGCTTTTCCTGTCCTTGTAAATTTTGGCACAGAAATGCTCTGACAGTGCTTCACAAAAAGGGACGCACTGGCAGTGCAAGGGGCTTGTAAATCTGCACCGTAATGTTTTGACGTAGTGGCGTCCGAGAAGTGACGCAGTGAAATCTTGTAGATTTCACTGCATCACTTTTACGAGGCTTTCCTGCGTGGGAACTCCCACCCTGCATACATTATACCTGACGCAGGTATAATGTACGCAGGGCTTTACAACTTGATGCATCTCCCTAGATGCGTCATGTTGTAAATTGGCTGCATTTTGTACGCAGCCACTGCGTCACAAAAGTGACGCAACGGCAGCGCAAAATTGTTGCATGGGGCTTTTAAATCCGCCCCAGAACGTACTTCCCTGGGCACACGTATCACTACTCTGTCCTGCTTACAACGGTCAATGCGACTGCTGCAGAAAGTATACGTGCCATTTGCAGGTTAAAAAGTAATCCATCTCAATTTATCTATTTTATCCTGCGGGGAGGCTAAAACGAGTTTCATTACTGTATTGAAGCATAGAGGGCTGGACAGGCCTTACATTTAACCTTCATGTCCCGGTGAGTGGGATGGGGCCACTGGTGGGCAATTTTGAAAGCCCACGGGCGCTCCTTAGGTGTAACGGTCACAGCTGCCAGTTTAGGAGTTGGGAAACCAAGTTTAAGTCTCGGCATCAGCCAAACAGCCTGTAATTCTGGGCAAATCACGTAATCTCCCCCGTGCCTACTAATAACTTGTTCCCGTATAAAGAAAGCACTCAAATACCTTCAGGTTGAGTTTGCACTAAAAAACTGCAATAACGACAAAATCCTAACTCGACGAGGTTAACTGCAGCAGGCATGGGGACGCCTCCAGAGGGGGGGCTGGGAATTAGGAAGGTCGGGAGAAAGCAATCCAATGATGAGAGAGAGAGAGAGAGAATGGACAAATGGAAAGAAATTGTGCGAGGAGATGAAGTTTGAGCATTTTTGCCTGTACTGCTTTTGCTTCCTCTGTCTGGCACCGGAAAGTTATTGGGAGCAGTGCAACAACATTTTCAGTATTATGGCAGCAAGCGGGACATATAATAATAGCATCATTCATGACTGCTTTTTAACCAGTGCTTAATTTGAGCCAGTGGTTTCCAATGCTCGGCAGTGGCACTTAATTGTCAGCACCAGAGATTGTGGCAGCCTGCCACAAGGGGGCGATGTCTAGCTAATTTAGAGATGGCCACAACAACAGTTAATTATTAATGCTAAATTCATTATAAATGACCATTACCTATCACCAAAGTCATTCCTATAGCTTTGGGGGTTTGAAATAGTACGAAATGTCACACTTGTAAGAGTGTGAGGTTAAGTAGTTGTGGTGTTATTATCATTGGCAGCGTGGAAGGGGCAATGTATGATGCAAGCTGCAGTGGCGAGAGTCCTGGCACTTATTTTTTCACAAATTAAGCACGGTTTGTAACCTCCCTGATCCAGAGCGAATGCACCTCTTTTGGGAGCATCACATTAATACCATGGGTTAGCCCAATAAATAGTTTAAGAATTGACTATGCAGCGAAATGAGGGTTTTCAATATCCTGAGTTAAGCTTCACAACATCAACAGTTCAGGCAAAAGTGTGAGATTAATCTCAGGAAACATTTGTTGAAACATTACTACTTTACCAGTGACACAGCCAGTGTGTGTCATTGACCTTAGTGTTAGGGAGGGAACGGGCCTCTTGCACCCTGTTTTAGCTGTGAAATGCGGTAGGCAGGGTTCAGTCGGCCCCTTAGTCTCTGGGCCCCGGTGACACTGCTTCTGATGCACCAATTCAAGCTACATGCCTGTGCACTACCCTAAGGGATGTGCGATATGGAACCCAACTACATGTGCACATTCAGCCGAGTATTTTCAAAGGCAAATTTCCCTTGGAGAGATTTCCACCAAGATGCTGCTTTCTATCTCAGTAAGGTGGTATTATGGTAAGAAGGCGTGAGAGGAAACCGTGAGGTCTTTGGTGTGAAATAGAAACAAGCATTTGCAATGCAATGGTTTCGCCTTTTGAAAAGTTTGATCTATTGGCATTGTAAATGACAACATTATTATTTATGTGTTGGTTTTGAAAACATATAAATAAATGGCATTGTTTTTTACTTTGCAATTAGCTTAATCTCTTGCAAATGTGAGACCTATTGTACCCTATAAATGAGCTCAGCAAACAGCAATTACAGCCACACACACACCCAGAGTCAGCCACACATACACATACACTAAGAGCCACACACACACACCCATAGCCACATACACACACCCTGAGCCACACACCGAATGACATCCGACCTCAAAGAATTTCAAATCAAAAGCGTAATGATTTGTAGAGCTGTGCAATGTTTGAAATTTTAATGGCAAACTATTGACTACTGGTTCCCGTCAATATGCTTAGCCAATCGCATATTTCGACCCTCCTAGCCTTTTGGAAAGGTGCCCCCTTTCTAGATGAAACACATGGAGTTATTTAAAAGTGTTACACAAAAATGAATAAAATTAATTTTTAGAGCCAACGCAGAAACTTAATTCCTTAACAGATAGTTTGTTATCATTACCTAACTTATGATACAAGTTATCCACTGCTGAAGGATGAAAGCCTGAATCAGCGACCTCAGGGTACCAAACAGATCTTTGCAGCAGGCGCCTTAACTCGCAGATGTAAACATGCAACCTGCAGGCAAATTTCACTGATCGCCTGAATTGCTACAGGGATAAGAACCTACGTAGATTTACAGACGACAGCACATATTTCCATGATCTACAAGGAGTTACCGCGGAAGAAGCCTTCACCAGCTAGCAACCTAACTCAAAAACGTTAAGATGTGCACTTGGAGGTTTATGCACTATGCAAATAAGCACACATGAAAAATAAACAAGCAGCAGACGCTTAATATGCCAAAGTGTTCCTGTCTTTTAGAAGCTCTCTCGGACCTTAAGTTAAAGGATCCTCGCAGGAAGTGAGAAACGTGAAGGCCCCATAATCAAATGCAAGCATTATAGACAAACGGGCAGACGGAATTATTAGGCACTATTAAGCATTGCGTTTGTACTGGTGATTACAGAACTGTGGATAAACCTTATCTTATATCTTTACAGCACCGAATGACATCCGACCTCAAAGAATTACAAATATAAAACTTAATGATTGTCGGCACAAGCAAGTCTCCAAAGAAGGTTTTTCTAGAAAATGTAAACTGCTGCCGAAGAAGAGGGCTGCAGAGCGTCCCGTTCGCTCCAATATTTAATGCTTGAAGTAGTCAGATTCTCGTCAACCACCCCTAATACCCCAGGCGTGTAAATGTACACAACGATATTCTGTGGCATGCAGAGAGGCAGACAGTCGGGCACTAGAAAACATACCAAAAACTGATGTGGCGCATGGAGCAGCAGTGCATTGTTTGGATTTTACATGCAATTACACTTCACTGTAGAAATGTTTCTTCTGTAAAGACTTTACCATTTTTGTTTACGTGCGCAGCTCAGTGAGTGAAATAGATGGAGTTTGCAAAGTAAAAACAGCAGGGTACCCGGGGTTGAGTGGCTGTGAGACATAGGCGCCATTGTTGAGTGTGTGCACCACTGAAGTTGAAATAGAAGCGGGCACCGTGCTGAGACACTAAGCGCAGCGCTAGTGAGTGTGTGGTCACTGCCAGAGCTATCTTGAGTGGGCAACGAGTAAACAACAAGCGTACCAGCCTCGGGGCCACAGCAGGACGTGGTGAGTTAGCTCGGAGGACACAGGGACGCGAACCAGCCTCGGGTGCAGAGGCGAACGTTGCCACTGAGTTGAAAATGCACTATGAGGCGTACCAGCCTCCAATACACAGGCGTAAGCGGCAAGTCAGTTTTAAAGTGCACAATGAGGAGTACCGGGTGACATGTCCGGCTGGCTGGAGATGCCGGAGGGGGGGTACGCTGCGCTCCAAGGGTTCACGGGCCAGATACTCTGCGCACAGTTCTCAGCTCACTCGCTGCACTACTCAGCAAGCGCACAGGTCATTACCTTGTCTTGGAGTTTAGTGCGGGCAATCCGGGGGTCAATGCCGTGCATCGCGGTATCCTCCTCCTTGTAGCTCACGGTAGTCGGCGGGGACGGTGCATTGCTAGGCAGCTCTTCACTTGGGATACACGCACAGGTCCTGAGAAGAGGGTGCACACACTCTGTGCGGGGCGAAGCTGCAGTTCACGTCAAGGAGATCGGGATGGGCCTCGCAGCGCTACAAGCCGCAGCCGCTCATGGACAGCGGCAGGCGCTTTCACTAGCACAGCTCACAAAGGGAAAAGCAGGCGCAGGGCGAAGTCTCTCCTCACGGTGCGAGCTACGGCTCGTGCAGGCGACAGTCACGGTGCTTGTTTACGTGCGCAGGTCAGTGAGTGAAATAGATGGAGTTTGCAAAGTAAAAACAGCAGGGTACCCGGGGTTGAGTGGCTGTGAGCCATAGGCGCCATTGTTGAGTGTGTGTGCCACTGAAGTTGAAATAGAAGCGGGCGCCGGGCTGAGACACAGCGGGGGGGGCGGGAACGGGCAAACAGACAGCGGGAGGGGGGCGGGAACAAAGACAAGGATAGCGGGAGGGGGGACGGACAGCGGGAAGGTGGTCCGGATACAGCTACGCGGGACAGGGACAAAGTTAATAATGAAGACAAACATCGATGTAAAAAAAAAAGTACACGCCCACAGTGGCCACGTCTTCATGACGTTGCGGAGAGGGAAAGAATCTGCGGAATGCCCACGAGTCGCCTCACAGAATGACGGACGCCTCTCTCTTCCAATGTCTAGCCTCCATTTATGGAGCTAGCCAATGGAAGACAGAGGCGGGACAAAGCCCACATACTTGTAAACAGCTTTCGACAGGCGAAACCTAAAAATACTCCGGAGTCACATAAATTGATTTGATTTATAATTTTATAAAGAGCGCGAATGCCCATGGGCGTCTTGGCGCTATGACAATTTGGGGGTCATGTTGTGGTAACAAAGGGGATTGAGTCGTGATTTGGTGGATTTATGAAAAACAAGCATTTGCAATGCAATAGGTCGCGCAAGAGTTTAAGCTGTTGGTACTGTAAATGACAATGCCTTTTATTTATGTCTTTTCAAAACTAACAAATATATAAAAGGCATTGTAATTTCTAACGCCAGTAGCCCAAACTCTCGCAAATGTGAGACCACTTTTCATAGGGGCCGCGCCCCTTTCTTTAGACACTGCTTGCCATATTCAGGTTACAGCGAACCGCGTCTAAAGAAAGGGGCATTGCCACCATTAAAGTGAAGGTAAGTCATGGGGCGCTTTTACCCCCTAAAACATTTTTGTTCACAAACAAATGTTTTTGGGGAGGAAAAGCGCACCCATGCCATGCTTTTATTTTAATGGCATGAACGTCCATTTCTTTAGATGTGGCTCACTGTAACCTTAATCCGGCAGCAGCGTTAAAGAAAGGGCTGCAGCCACTATGTAAGTGATAGAATCTGCAGCCCCTTCAGTAATATGAAAGTGGCCCGGGCACGAAAAGTAGGCACAAACACCGGTTCCACCCTTGGGCACTCTCTGTAATACAGCCACTGGAGCCTATTGCCTAGATGCCAATATCATGGAGGGAAAGAGGTATTCAGCTTATCAATTTACAAGTGATTAAGGGACTAGGATATTTGCCTTTTCCCCCCATTATGGAACAGATATGCATGCACTGTACGAATGTTTCAAATATCTACCGTTGTATTTCATACATTTGACGATTTAAATGGCACTTGCTAATATTGTTTAATTTCTTTTAAAGCACTACCCACCCCAATGTAGAATGTCAGAGTTCTTTCTGTCACACACACTATATTGAGACAATGCAATGCACACACACACATTGCATAGACAACGAATCATTCAAAAGAGTAAATCAAGGTACAGCAATTCCTACATAAAATAATGAGTTACGAGGTGTAGGTGTCACTTTACATACATACGGGTAGAAACACGATGTCGTGATTTTAAATGTAACACAGAGGTCGGGATTGTTTGCACTAACTTTAATTACTAACCAAAGGAACCACTTTAGGAAATTTGAGAATAATTAAATATTGAGAAAAATAACCTGTGCCTTACGGTTTGGCTGCACCTTTTTGATGTTGCTCCATAGCTCACTTAGCTGTAGTAAAAGTGTACTTTGTGACCTACAGGTAACAAAAGGATTGCTGTGACACTAGTGGACTATTGCGTTACTCCGGATTTATAAATCCACTCAGGGCCACGCAAGGAGGCCTTGCGTGGCTTGATAACTCTAACTTAAGAGTTTTGTCGCTCTTGCACCGTTGTCTGATAAATGTGTCCCTTATTTTTTCTTAAATCTCTATAAAGAAATGAAAAAATACAACTGTTCTGTATTACTTAATTAGTCACAGCCAGGCTGCTTTCTAAATATCCTATGGGATAAGGCACCTGCTGTAGAGATCTACAATAGAATTTGCTATATATTATAATAATGATAGATAACTGGTGGTTAATGTACTTGATGGAGAGATCTTTAACTTATCTAATCACAGTTTTGGCTCATCACATAGCAGAGAGGGATAATCTGCCTGCTGCAAGCACAATATGTAACATGCAGAGCACATATTTGTATTTTATGTAGATAGTTAAGTTGGTAACCACCAGAGTCACAGCGATTATTTAGTTACCTGTAGGTCACAAGGTACAATTTTACTATAGCTAAATGAGTTGTACACCAACATCAAGAAGTTGTTGCCAAACTGTAAGACATAGGTTATTTTTCTCAGCATTTAATTATTCCTACATTTCTGGTTCCTTTGGGTAGTGGTGCATTTAAATTCATGACTTCATGTTTCTACAAGTATGGATGTAAAGTGACCCCTACAACTGTCACACTCATTGTCTTGTCGCAACTTCTGTACCTTTGTTTACTCATTTGAATGATACATTATCTGAGCATAGTGTGTCTGTGTACATGTGTGCATTGCATTGTCTCTGTATAGTGTGTGTGTGACGTAAAGCACTCTGACATCCTATATGATGGGTAGTGCTATAAAATAAATTTTAAAATATATATATTAGCAAGTATCGTTTAAGTCGTTAACTGGATGAAATACTTATAACAGTAGATATTTGTGACAGTCTTACAGTGTATGCATGTCTATCCCATAAGGGGCGAAAAAAACAAAAATCAAATCAGTTTGTCTTAATCACTTGTAAATTGATAAGAAGCTGAATGCCTGTTTCCTTCCATGAAATTGGCATCTAGGCAATAGGCTCCGGTGGCCATGTTACAGAGTGCCCCGGGGGTGCAACAAATGTTTGCGCCCGCTTTTCACAACCGAGGCACTTTGGTATTACAGAAGGGATGGCAGATGCTTGTGTGGGCCCTTTTGTAATACTGATAGTGCTGTCGCTTTATGTGCGCAAGTGCTATCTGCAGGGGGCACGTCATCATTTGCATGGGGCAAGCCCCATGCAAATGAGAGAATCCCTTTGCCTGTATGCCCACGCCATATTACAGACGTGGGTGCAGAAGCAAAGAAGCTCTCAGGAGGCACACTGACAGTGCGTCGAGTGAGAGCAGCCCTCTGGAGGGAGGACATGGGGTTCCATGGACCCCCTGACATCCCCTTGCAGACGAGAGGCTCTCTAGCCCCTTTAAAAGTGCAGCCGGGTAGCCGCCTGCATTGTGAAAACACAGAGCGTCTTCAAAACAGCTGCTCTGTTTTTCACAAGAAAGTGCTGACTCTAAGGCAGCGCAAGTTTGCAGCTACACCGGGGGCAAATCATTCCATGTAATAGGGCGCACTTTCCCTGTTTGTATATGGCACACCTGATTTAAGGTGCGCCGGGCCCAAACAGGGAATTTCGCCCTTTACAGAATAGGGCCCCAGATAGCATTCAGCCAGGATGAGACACCAGTAACAGTAGGGCGGGTGACTTTTATGTGAGGCCTTTGTATTGAGCCAAGCTGGAGGTGAACATAAGAAACCACCTTCGCCATCTGCAGGTTGCTGCTTCAAAGAGAAACCAGAGCAGACAACAAATGGTAAAGCCTAATGTGCCCATCTTTTGGCAATTTGCACTGGTAAAGATTCAGGCTATTCACTGTAATTGGCCTGGATCCTAGATCAGGCTAAATAATAAGCGGCATACCAGGGAGATGACTGGCTTATTTCTTGCACTATCTGAAGGTGAGGATGGAAGAAAAACCTGGGTGAGCGTAAAGTGCAAAAAGATTAAAAAAAGAAACCTTCCTGGATATGGGAGGATTGACTCTTACACTCAGATTCTGTGATGAACCTCTGCTAGTCGCTTACCCTTATCATAACTACTGACGCCATATTTAAATTTGATAAGTTGGCCTCATCTTTTCATCACATTATCAGTTTATGCAGTGTTTCCGATTCTGCATGAGCAGATAATGTAAGAACGCTGTATTTATAATTTATAACATTTTTAGATCGCAAAAAAGATTTTCAAAGGTTTGCGAGCCACTTGCACACCTGGGGCCACATTACTCAATAAGTGAATTATCATTGCTCACACCAGGCGCACCTTTAAAACGGAGCGCTCGGTGTAACAAATGAAAATGCGCCCTATTATGATGCTGCCCCAAGGCAGCGCATTAGGTGAAAAATGGAAAAGCTGCTTTACAGCTGCTCTGTTTTCACAGTGCATGCAGCAACTTGCCTGCACTTTTGAAGGAGATTAGAGATCCCCTTGCAGGTATGTGCAGTCACTGACTGCACCCACCTGCAGTGGGATGTCCGAGGAGTCCATGGGACCCCTTTCCCCCTCCAGTGGGCTGCCATCAGGGGGGGCACTGACAGTGTGCCATCTTTAAGGTGGCGCACTGTCAGTGCGCCTCCTAAGGGCTTCTTTGCCTCTGTGCCCACATCTGTAATAAGGCGTGGGTGCAGAGGCAAAGGGATTCCCTCATTTGCATGGAGCATGACCCCATGCAAATGAGGGAACGCCCCCTGCAGATAGCACTGAGGCTTTAAGTCCGCCAGCGCTATCGTTATTACAAGAGGGGATTGCACAAGTGTCAGTGGCCACTTCTGTAATACCAAAATGCACCAGGGACGAGCAAAGCGGATGCAAACGCCCTTCGTGCCCCCGGGGCACTTTCCATGATACAGCCCCTATACATAATCGACGAATGCTTGCAGTCATCATTTTAAGAGATACTGTTTGTGCAGCAGGACAGAGTGCCCTGTGTCAGCTTTGCACAACTTATGTCCTTCAGTCATCTCTTTTAATCATGCTTCAGCTACCACAGACCATGCACTGTGGGTCTTACATATACAGCAGTGCAGGTCTAATCCAGTCAATGAACACATGTGATTAATATTCGTATTAGGGATAGAAAATAAGCACAGCCTTTCAGAAAGAAAATATTGTATTCATTTAAATCCTTTTGGTTAATGGTGTAACGTACAATGGAGCAGGTGGCGCAGTGCTCACAGGAGCAGTTGTATGAACAATAAAATATGATGTGTGTATATATACAATCAAGTGGCATGTCCTCTATTTCTTCAGTATACACAGCCCAACATTTTTCAGTTCCTCGTGTGTAGATTTAGTTAAACATGGACAATCCTTGAAACGATGTTGACATTTCGACCCAAACACTAATTTCTGTGTCTCCTCAGAACAACATGTTTATTTATTTAGAAGTTTTATATAGCACTGGCCAGACCCGAGGGTATTGGAGCGCTTTACAACAGAAATGAAGCTGAAATCACATAAGAAATGCATGGTCCCACATAAATCTTCAGAGAAACAAGTGTGCTGAGCGTCATTGAGGTGAGGAAGTCCTGAGATAGCCTCGATGAGCGCACATTGACCTGGGCTCAACCTCATTCCAGGAGGAGGTAACGAGGGGGGGATCGGGAGGGTGGAAGAGGTAGGTAGAGCATTGTCAAGGGGCAGTAAGGTGCCTGAAAAGGTAGGGTCAGGTGGAGCATTATTGAGTGGCTGCAGATTTTAGGAAGAGGTAGGTAGTAGTGGAACATTGTCATGGGGCTGCGGAGTGCGAGCTTTTGCGTTTCGGCGGCGGCTCTCGGTTTGGGAAGGCACGGTTGAGGTAGAGGTCTTTTGGGAGTCTTTTGCATGTTATAAAGGAAGTGGTAGTCCTGATATCGGCTGAGATGGAGATCCAGATTTTTGATGCGTTTCCCGTAAAAGATTGTGCAGCAGTTTTTTGTTTGCGTGTTTTCATGGGGATGAGTAGCATGGTGTTGGAACTCCTGAGGTTTCTTGTCTGGCTGGCTTTCTTGAGTTTGGAAGCCAGGTATTCCCTATGTGCAAGGCTTTTTGTGTGAGGCAGGTAGTCCGAAATCTGGCCCTCATTTTTGACTGCGAACCATTTTAGTTCTGAGTGCAGGTGATAGGTGGTCATATTTCTTAGCTCCGGTGACCATTCTGGCAGCTGTATTGAGTTGTTTTGAGGGGGGCTAGGTGGGATCGAGCTGTACCGGTGAGCATTGCGTTCCTGTAGTCGAGTCAGGATAGCACCAGGGATTGGGTGGCTTGTTTAAGGTCCTTGGGCAGAATGAAGGGTTTGATTTTGTTGAGGAGCTTTAGATTGAAGAAGGCACTCTTCGTGGACATCTTAATGTGATTGTTCATGTTCAGTTTAGGGTCTATGGTGATTCCTAGAGATTTTACTGATTTAGCCAGAGTGAGATTACCGTTGAGGGCATCGATTGCTTTTAGCCACTCTACGATTTGTGGGTTTTCTTCTTTGTTGGAGATGAGGATGAATTTCGTTTTGTCTTGATTGAGTTGAAGGTGGTTTGTTGATAGCCAGTGTTTAATTTCTCTAAGGGTGTTATTTAGTCTTAGAATGTCGTTAATGGAGGAGGTTTCCAAGTAGATATGGGTGTCATCTGCATATAGATGGAAGGGAATGTTGGCTTTTTTGAGAAGGGTGGTGAGGGGTTCCATGTTTACGTTGAACAGTTGAGGGGAGAGCACTGAGCCTTGGGGGACACCTCTGCTGATGGGGTGTAGGTTGGACGTAAAGGTTTTGATTTTTACTCTTTGGGAGCGGTTGTGTAAGAAGGAGTAGAACCTATTTAGGACCACCCCATCCGCATCTACACTATCCTGGAGAGCCTTGATGAGTAGATTGTGGTCAACCGTGTCAAAGGCTGCCGATGGGTCCAGGAGGATGAGTAGGCAGCTTTTGTTGGTGTCTAGGGACTTGTGGATGTGATCCACGATGTTGAGGATCGCGGTTTCGGTGCTGCAGCCTTTTAGACCGATTGGTGGGGATCTAGCAGGTTGATGTTGTCCATGTATTGGGTCAGTTGATCGAGAACGCATTTTTCAAGGATTTTGGATAGAAAAGAGATTAGAGACAGGTCTGAAGTTGTTTAAATCGTTTGGGTCTAGCCCTGGCTTTTTCAATAGAGGTGTGACTTGGCCGACTTTGAGGCAGTCTGGTATGACTTCGGTTTTCAAGGAGCTGTTTATGATTTCGCACCAGAGGGGCGAAGAAGAGTTTCAGCTTTTTGGTCAATTGGGTGGGAGCAGGATCGAGATTGTGGGATGGAGACTTGGAGGAAGAGATCAGTTTGAGAATCTCATCTCCATGTACGAGTTCGAAGGATTTCCAGGCTTCCAAGGGATAGAGGTTGATGTCTAGTTATAGCTGAATCTCTGACTTTTTAGTTGAAGAGGTTGTCACACAGGTCGTTGGAGGCCTGGATTGGGGCTGCGAGGTCTTGAAGTTAGTTGCTTTATGATGTTAAAGAGTGCCTTAGGTCTGTTTTTCGCATTATCCAGAACAGTGAAGAAAAAGGTGGATTTTTTTGTTGATGTGCTTTTTGTATTTCCTTCGGGCTGCTTTGAGTTGATCGTGAAGGCTCATTGAGGGATTGTTCATCCATAGAGGCTCTGTAGCACTAAGTTGCCTCATTTCATCGTTAATGTTTGTGTTGAACCAGGATCTGGAAGGGGTGCTTCTGTGGGTTTTTTTTTTGTTTCAAGGGGGCTAGTTGGACTAGGATGGACATCATAGTTGTGTTGTAGTGGGACGTGAGATCTGTTGCAGAGAAACCATCTGAGGAGATGGGCAGGAGCGTGTTTATCTTTTCTTCTAGGTCGCCCAAGTTGATCTGTTACGTTTCTTGTCCATGTGGGGGGTCTTGGATGTGGGGTTGGTACATGATCGGTTGCGTGATGTGGAATAGGATTAGGTGGTGGTCTGACCAGTTGCGTTGTGTTGGGTGATGATGGCATCCAGGATTGCTCCTTTGTTATGGGTTCCTTCTGAGCAGTGCTTTGTGAGGTTGTTGCTGTGTAATAGCTCATTTAGGTTTTGAATTAGTGAGCTGTGTATTACGTTCCAGTGTAGGTTGAGGTCACCCAGAATTAGGTTCAGTGTCTCGGAGTGAGCAGTGAGTAACCAGGTCTGGCAAGTGCTCCGTGAAAGTGGTGGTGTTGCCTGGGGGATGGTATAAGAGGTGTCTTGTTGTCGCTTGAGTTAATGTTGGCGGTTAAGCATTCAAAGGTGTCAATAGTTGAAGGCATCTATTTCTGTCACTGAAATGTTTTTGTTGTGAATGATCGCTAAGCCCCGCCTCTTTGGTCTTTACGGTCTTTGTTAATAATTGTAAAGCCTGGGGGTACGAGAGTATCCATGATTGGAGGTGAGCAGTCGTTTAGCCATGTCTCGTTAGGGGTGGGCGGAATTTGTGTAATCGTGTTACGCAAATTTTCGCGAAACAGTAAAAAATCTCTGAACACGTGGAATTGCTTTTTCTTGATGCTTTTTTACTGTTTGCAATCGCGGTTTACGTGCTCGGGGGGGGGGGAATATCTCACGAACACGCATTTGAGAACGCGAACAAGCAAAAAATGTTGTGAGGTCGCGGAACGCAGAATTTTGGGCAATTTCGCGTTCTCCGCAGAACGCAAAATTACCCACATTCCACAAGCGGAACTGAATTTACCGCCCAGGCCTAGTCTCGGTGAGGAAGGCTATGTCTATGCTATGGGCTAGGATGGATTCTGCTATCTCTTTGGCATGTTTGGTGGCTGATCTGCAGTTTATGAGCATGCAGTTGGTAGGGGGTGTTTCTTTTTTAGGTTTCTTACGTAGGGGGCCATGGGGATGTTGGTGAAGGAGGTAGGGGGTCTACGGGGTTTCGGAGTGGGGTGGTTTCTTTTGAATCCGGTGATCACCTGGATCATGGATTGAGGGATACCCATAGAGGGGGTGTCGTATGAGGAGGTTAGTTCTGCAGCTTCGTCCGAAGACATAGCCTCGGTGGTTTTATTGGGTCTCATAGTGTGACTCGAGAGGGGGGATGGGATCCAACTGGGTCATGTAGTCTTGGCGAGCCTTTGGTGTGGTGGGTTGGAGGCGACGGGAGTACAGATGGGGATTTAGGGGGCTTGCAAAGTATAGCAAGGTTGGTTAGGATAGTAGCTAGTTGGCTTTCAAGCAGGGAAAGTTGCCCTGGCTCTTCCGGGGTTGGGTTGGGTGGGTTCTGAGCGGGGTCCTCCAGAGGGGGAGAAGACCTAATGATGTTGTGTTGTCGTCTAGTAGTTATTGTGTTGTCTGTGAGGGCTTTCGGATGGGAGGTGGGGTGCAGAGGATCATGTTGCGTCATCTGCGTTCTTTTGCAGGTGGGTGTAGTATGGTGGTTGGAGGTCTTAGACTGTGTATTATGGTCAATTAGTGTTCTTTGGGGGAGGTTGTGCGCAGGGGGCTGTTTGCGGGGACAATTCGACTGGGGCGGGGGAGCCATTTCCTTGGTGCGGGTGGTGTCTCTTGGAAGGGGTAGGAGTTTGATAGAGGGTGCAGGAATGGTGTGTGTGCTCAGCTGGGGGTTCTGGTTGACCAGGAGGAAAGGGTGAGTTTGGCGGGGGAGATGTGAGTGAGAGGAGGCTGTCCAAAGTGAGGGAGGGGAAGAGGGAGTCAAATGTCTCAAAGTTGTTGTTAGCTTGTATCAGGACTGTGCCGTTGGAGTAGATGGTCAGAGGTGTTCCCTCTCCGCGTCATTCGGTTGGGGATAGAGAATGAGGTTCTTTTTCGCTTTGGGTGAGGGGTTGAGGGGAAACGTATCGAGAAGGAGTTGGAGACATTTGGTTTTAAATAGTTTGGTGTGAGGGGGTTGGCGTGGGTTATCGTGGTAGAAGGCATTCTGTCTGACTTGGAAGTGGGGCTTTTTCTATTGGGGCTAGGTGTGTTGTAGTGGTGAATGGACCTGGTAGCGTGGTCAAGCCACTTCTTTAGGGACTGTTTGGATAGCTACCCTCACGTGGTCGTTCCCGGGGGTAGGACAGGAGTAAGGGCGGTGGGAGCGTTAGGGTCCACGCATCTCTTCGTTTCTGATATGGGGTGGGTTGTTGCTGTTGTCTTGTTGTAGGTTTGGTGTTCAGTAACCCACCGGAGTTCTTTTGGGGTGGCAACCGGGTGGTCAGGTTGAGTGCGTCCAGTGCGTAGGAAGGTGCAGCACGACAGGGACGTGGCGGGCCGACAACACTATCTTCAAGTCTCTATGATGTGGGAGTTTACTTTGCAACCATCTTAGGGTCAGGCCCTGTGTGCATTTGGGTTGAGGAGGTGGCAGGCTCTGAGGTGCAGGGGCCTTCTTTGCTTATCTTTTTGGGACCAGCCAGTGTAGGGTGTCTGGGGAGCATTAATGGTGGAGGGGACTCACCGGTGCAGCCAGTTCATTGGCAAAACGTCCTACTTCTGTGAGGCCATTTTGAAGTCAGGCGTTTCAAAGTACATACATTTCTTGTGAGCTGAATCCCAGTGGTTATCTGGCTGCTTTCTCAGTGACTATTTGACTCAGGCTTCAGTCCTGGTTTGCTCTGCATGGCCGCAATCTTCATGGAGTGCGGCGCGTAGGCATCTGTGGATGTGAGGGGCTACCTTTGCTAGATTGACGAAGGGGCTGCCATCTTTGAGACCGGCACTGCAGAGCTCTGCAGTGGTTCGCAATCAGCTTACTGTGGTTCCCCCAGTGTTAGTTCGGTGGTCGTGGGCCGCCAGGACTCTCGTGGGTCCACTGTGGGGCGTTTAAGAGTTGGGAACAGTCCACTGACTGTTACACTTGGGAGTTCGAAGTTGGGGCAGCAATTTTGGGGTACAGGCTCTGCGGAGCTCTGTAATAGCTCACAGGCAGCTTTCTGGCGGTCACCCAGTGTCAGATAGGTGGTCGTTCTGGCACAGCCACCTAAAGGGTAGGTAATAAATGGAGGCTACTTAAATGTCTGTGGGACCAATAGATATGTCAAACAACATACCTTCATACTTACTACATACCTCAATTCTAATCCTTACCCTGATAAATGCAGAGGTTGCCAGGATGCAAGGCCGCACCAGTTCTCATCACCAAATTAGACTGAACAAAATTGTTCAATCAGATCATGTCAGTACTGAATAATCAACACAATTACATCTTTAAAAGCAATTATGCATCTTTAGATGAGTCTAATTGCCATATCCAAGCTTAATAATGTACCTAGTTATACAACCACTCGAGTGAATCTAGTTAGGCGGTCAAATTGGGATTAATACACAGCAAACCTGTGTCCACACTGGACCATATTGTCAATACTTCAGACGGGTTGTAACATAATTCGTCACTCTGCTCCTGTAACTCTTTGCTGACAAAAAGGGCTTGTGCAATAACAGCCGTATATGCTATTCAATGTATCACTGGGGAACTCATTTAGCTATTCAGAAATTCATCTATGAGACACAGTACCACTACTGAATATCATGGTAGTCATGAATTATTGACTTTTGTACCTGCTATGATTGTAACTTTGCAACTGCATATCTTTGTTCACGAAATCTGAGTTAATTACCAATGCCCCATTCATCTCACACCTTCGAAATACTCACTTAACAAATATAACATAGAGTAGAGTCTCAAATTCTCACTTCATATTGAACTGTCAAAATAAAAACCCAGGACATCTTATTTGCCGTATCATGATGCAAAGCGGTGTTAACAATCCATCCACCCACAGGTAGCAATAAATAATAAAGATGTGGAAAGAGCATCTTTGTTCTTATCTCCCGCTCTTCTAGCCACTAGACTGAGTCCCGATTTATGGCAGCCATCTTGTGTTGGAATATTCCCCACGGGGAACCAAGGGGAAGGGGCAGAGGAGAGAAAAAAATGGTAACCTCTCACCACTGCTAGGTTAATGTAATCCAATTATCGCCAATAATCAATATTGAAACAGACGATCAGGATGAATTTTTAAGCCGGTATGTGTCCACGCGTAGCAATTTCGCAGTCCAGGGGGCAATGGAGTGCACCCTCTAAGGAAATAGGCCCCAGTCAGAAAAGAATGATGTGACTAGGATTTACTTCACCATTTGGTGGAGACTTGTATAAGCAGTGGTCCGCAGCACCTTATTTGTATACACAGTCAGTACACAGGCTCGGTTTCTCTTGTCTTCCCAGTCCTGCAGGAGGCCTTTAACAACCATTGCTGAAAGGCGTAGTAGTAGGAGTCTTACAAGAAATATTGGTGTTTAATCAAAACAGACTTAAGTCGCAAGGAAGGGGACAGTTGCCCTTGCAACCCCTTGACTTGGTGACCGTCTCTAGGCGGATTGGAAGTTCGACTCATTATGCAGCCACCTTTTTGCCTTTAATAATAGGGAACCAAGAAGGAAAAAATAGACAATTAGCTCTCCCTTTTTTGAGGGTACTTGTAATATGTGGACTTTTTGAGTGTTGTTTTGGTGTAATTTAACTTGTTTTTGTTTTAATTCTAACATCAGAGATCTATAAAATAATATGAAATATAGATGGGTGCGCAGATATGCTCTTGTAATTAATGTAAACGTAAGTTATAAACCCCTTTTTGCTTCTGGCACAGAAACCAAACACTGCATGCTGGGACACATTAAAATATGCCCATCTATCTTTCAGCATGACAGCTATGTTTGAGGGAATACATGAGCCTGCGTATTTACTTAAATTGTGTAAATATAGTTTTGAATTGTTGTGTCTATATATTTCTGATATACATATTTATAATATTTACACACAATCATTTAAATATGTTAGGCAAACATAGAAAAAATTGGTACGTTTGTATATGTATATCTATATTTACTGAAAAGCACAAAAGTGACTTTATAGCTATGTAAGCAATGATATCCAGACAAAGGTTTATGTGATGTTTTAGCTAGGTTTAGTAATATTATAAAAAAAATTGTTTTAAAACAAAAAATGATATTCCTCAGTGTTAAACTTTGTCCTTTCTGCAGGGTCATCCCCAAACATTTTGCCTTCACTCCTCCCATTTCTTTTTTGCAGAATTCGCTTTTGTTGGACTTAATACTCTGTGAAATTTACCACTGCTAATCAAGACTAAAGTGCTTGTGCTCTTTTCTTAAAACATGGTAACATTGATTTATACCCAATTGGTGTATTTAAATACTTGTATGTCCCTAGTAAAGAGGCACCACACATACCAAGGGCCTGTAACTTAAATGCTATTAGTGGGTCTGTGGCATAGAATGCGCCACCCACTTAAGTAGCACTTGAAATATATCTCTGGCTTGCCAGAGCCTGTGCGTGCAGTTTTAAACTGCCATGTTGACCTAGCAAAATAAACCCTTTGATAGGCCCAAACCATCTGTTTTAATACATTTAAGTCACCCCTAGGGTAGATTCTGGACAACCCAGAGTGCAGGGTGCAGTGCATTTAAAAATGTGGTTATGGACATTTAAGTTTTACATGTCCCTTTAGTGAATAACTCTAACATTTATTTTTCAGTACTGCACGGCCTACGTCTCCCATAGGATAACAGGGAAGTTGCCTTATTGCATTTTTTAAGTGTATGGTCCAAATGGGAACAGGTAATCCCTTCATGTTTGTTTTTTAGAATTGGGGTGAAAAATCCAAACTTATGGTGAAGTCATATTCAACACAATTTTGAAAATGCCACTTTTAGAAAGTTGGAAAGAAAGACATTTAATTCCTGTAGCCTTCAACCTCGAAAACCAAAGGATTGGCCATGAATTTACCACCCTGCTCAATACCTCTATCACCACAGCAACATTTCCAGATGACTGGAAACATGTCAAAGTCAGACCACTACTCAAAAACTTCTCAGCAGATGCCATCAAACTCAAACTACCAACCAATCTCACTACTCCCATTATCAGCGAATGTGCTGGACAAGATCATTAGGAAGCAATTCATGACATACCTAGAGATGCACCAGTTACTCAATGCCTCCTACTCTGGCTTCCACAGCAATCACAGCACCAAAATCATCCTGATTGCAGCCACCAATGACATCTGATCCCTTCTCCACCAAGGACAAACAGCAACTCTCATGCTCCTTGACCTCTCAGCAGCCTTCAACACCATATCCCACCACACACTGATCGAAAGACTCCAACACATTGGCATCCAAGGGTACACACTCAGATGGATCACCACCTTCCTCACCAAAGAACTCAGGGGACCCACCTATCACCTTTCACCTACGAAACCAAGGAGATCACATACATTGTCCCCCAGGGCCCATCCTAGAGCCCCGTGGTCTTCAACGCATATATAACCCCTCTGGCCAACATTGTCAGTTCCAATGGTCTCAGCAAAATTTCTACCCAGACAACACTCAAATCATCCTCTCACTCACCAATGACCCCACCACCACCAGACCCAAATTCTACAGATGCATGAAAAGCGTCACAGACTGGATGAAGAACAACTACCTGCAGTTGAACAGAGACAAGATGTAAGTACTGATCTTCGGCAAAAACAGCAACACATGGAACGACTCTGGGTGCGGAACTCCTCCGACCATTCAAGAAACCTCAGAACCATAATTGACAATAAGCTCACAATGAAATCACAGATCAATGCCTTCTCGTCTATCTGCTTCCTCAGTCTGTGCTTGCTATGTAAGAATTTTCCAGTGCCTACCCCTACACACTAGACGCACCATGACACAGGCCCTCATCACCAGCTGATTGGACTACAGCAACACCCTCTACATAGGAATCACTGCACACCTCCTACATAGGCTTCAGACGGTAGAGAATGCTGCAACCAGATTCTTCTTCGGCCTTCCTCGACGAACCCACATCAAACCCCACCTCAGGCAACTCCACATTCCGCCATTAGAGGACAGAATGTTCTAACAAATAAAACAAAGGCCTCACACAGCCTGAGAGTACTGAAATTCGATCGGTCTCCTTGAGGCATTTGTTCACAGCAAGAGCTGTGAACAACTACTTTAGAACGTTGGAGCTCTGGGCTTGTACCAGCCATTAGAAGCCTAGAGCACTACATTGTTTTTAATGGAGCTCCCAACATTCCAATGTTCTAATGCAGGGTTACATTTGCCCAACCACTAAGTGTTACCTTCCATTGAGGACCACCACTTATAGTACTCCAAGGTATCAAATTAATTGTTACATTGACTCAACATAATGATGAAGTCAGATTTAAGGTAACTTTTATACAAAGGTGACTTTTGAATGTCAGCCCTTTCTTGCCCCAAAGTTCTACTATCTGTTTCTGATTCACTATAGCAGTTTTCACCAGAGATAGCCTGCTGTCTTCCTGCCAGGATGTGTAAATGGGCCTAAAGAAAGTGGAACAAAAGGCGTATTGGAGATGTGACCTCCTCCTAACAGGATACCCAGAGGGCCTTGGCCACAGATGGCCCAGCTTCAAAGAGGCTTCTTCCTCTGAAAGGCAAGTACAAGTCACCCCTTAACTTGCCAACTCCTTTGTGTAGGTAGACAGGCTGGTATCTCTGCAACGATGTATGAAAACCTTGCAAAAATCAGAACTCTGGTTTCCTTCATCAGATTTGTCATTGTGGTTTATATTTAAACATACAAATATATACCATTGTTATAAACTGAATGGATTTTCTACTGTATCCTGTCCCTTACTTATTAACTGTTTTGGTACAAATTAATGTTTTAGACTTGCTTTCCTTTAAGTTAAGCCTGGCTGCTCTATGCCACAGCTATCCAGGACTGAGCTAATGTTTGATTTAAAGAAACCTAACTGGACATGATACAGAATAGTACAATTATTACTTTGTGAGTTCTCACATTTATCCCAAATAATAATCCGCTTTCTCACAAATACTATCCATGGCGATGCAACATTTTGCAATATCAATCATCACCTTCTAAGTAAAACATTGAACTGAAAAACATATGTCCCATGGTCTTATTTCTTTCTTTACATACTGCTACTGCAGCTTTAGGACCAACAGACAGATCTCCACACTGCTGAGCCGAGGTGCAACAGCACCTAATCCATAATCACTTTAGCTTAGGCACACCCGTGAAGACTCTTGGCTACTTCTGTGAGGCATCTTCTGTGGGGCTGCTGCATGTCCTGCAGTCTCCCGCTGCACTTGGACCCTCTTGATATTGGTCTCTGCCCATTCTGGGGTATCACATGAATAAATATATGCAGATTTTACAGCCCTTGCAAGGGCTTGTGAGGTGCTCCATTGCCCTATGGCTTGAATATTAAAATAGCAGCGTTCTGCCATGGGCATTTTTTTTCCTTTTTGCTGCCTTACTTTTTCCACTGCAACTTTGCGCCACATGTTTAATTTATTTTGAGGCCAAGTGCTCCTGTGCCTTTAATGAGGCACCCTGCCCCTGTGCTTTGTTGAGGACGTGTGAAGTTTTGGAATCTTCTTCCTTCCAGCTGCTCATTATTCCAGCATCATAGCCCCAGGCCCCGTTTCTTTTCGAAAGTCTCTTCCTTGTGCAGGGGTTTTAAAAGGGGCTGGAAATTTCTAGAATCCAGTAATCCCTGGCAAATCCTAGACTCCCACATAATTACTCCATCCCTGCCCCAACTTCTTTCCCAGGAACAGAGCTCAACACTGTTAATGGCTCGAAAGTGAGCCAGGCCTTTCATCCTCTTGCTGGCTAGCAGACTAATTAACTTAGTCTACTCGCAGTGATAAAGGCCTGGAACCTAAAAATGACAGCCAGGAAAATGTGACAATTCGCAAAGTGTCATAAGGAGCCTAGATATGATGAAAATGATTGTATGTCCACACTGGGGATTCAGGTTTACCCTAAGATTGATACCCCATTGGAACATGGCGCGAAATTGTACTTTGCTGAAGATTTTGCCTACATTGTATAATTCAATTAAGCCCCACAGACTTTGAGAAATTACTATATGCCTACACTATGAATTCCTGCTCACATTAGAAGTAATACAGGTCATCACTAATTCTTGAAACGATCCTTCTGTGACAGGGTTCTGTGCCCAGATGCAGGGCTGCACAGAAAGACTCACAAGTACATGTGTGCTCATGTATTTATGTGTAATCCACCGAAAGCCTCGTATTCTAGCTGGGCAGGAGAGGTCTTATTTTCATTTTCCCTGACTTCACTATGAGTGAGACTTATTTGGTGTGTTTCACACTTGTTAAATGTTCAAAACCGGCTAGTCCAAAAGTGAAACGTTCAAAGGGTTTAAATGGGCGGAGCACATTTCCAACATATGCCCCTCCAGCTGAAACTATGGAAGAAGCTAACAATTACCTCTGGGCACTGTTTTCCAGTCAGGAGCAACAAGTGGCAATGTGTTCTGTCCAGTCACTCAATTTGCTGTTGTCTACCACCACAGATATCTAAGCTCCCCTTCCTACACAAAAGACTAGCCACCTTACTCAAATATTAGGACACCTCTCCTCACAGGGAACCTAGATTGCACTAAAAACCCTCCTGGTTCTAAGTTGGATGCATCCAGGACACTATGTGTCTACATTGATTGGGCAGGTCTAGGACTACCCTTGCCATGGGGGGCCACACAACCTTGTGGCCATCTCACTCTACATGGCAAAGGTCCAGGGCTTCGCACTGAAACCTTCATGCCTGAAAGGTACCACCTGCCCCTCGAGTCACTGACTTTTCTCCCTCTGAAGAATTTATTACCCTAAGAACCTCACTCATCCAGATCCCTACAACCCAAAGATGCAGATGCAGTCAACTCACAAGACCTCTAACCCTTTCCTACAGCATTTAGGTTTGGATCTATAGCTGCCATCAACCCTGTAGAATGATTGACTTTCAACAGAAAAGTACAACCTCAAACCAGAGTACTCCCCTTACAGAGACGCATCTTGGCAGCTCCACCCATGGGAATTATCCTGGGAATACTGGCCCAAATGTCATCTGCAATAATTGGGTCTATACCCCCCCACTCATGGACTCTCAAGTCCCACCGGGTCAACAGGAAGTGCCATGGCCACTGTTTAGGCATATCTCACCAAGGCCCACATAGGGTCACTTTCAAGCTTCCCAGTTGTCAAGTTGGAGACTAACTAAGGACCCCACAGATCCCTCTGTAAAATTTAGCAGGTCACCCTGTAGGCACACACTGCTGCCTTTCTTCTCCCTCAGCTAAGTAGCGGACCTCACAGCGGAGTACATGCCTTGCAAGCCATGACTTCATAAGGGTCTCAGGGCCTTGCATCTCTAGGCGGGGGCACCCAAAGTCCACCTCTGAAGCCTGTCCTTCCAACAGCTCAGAGCTACAATCCTTCACACAAGTGTCAACAACTAATCAAGACTGATGACAAGAGTCCCCTCCTTCTGCAACAGGCACCTTTCAACCACCTTGTTGTCGCTGTGGTCTCACTCGCCTCCTATCCCACTACAGCTGAGAGCTACACCCACCAGATGAACCAATGTATGCCAAATCAGGACTTCTCCCGGGACCTAAGGGCCTCACATCCCAATGCTGCTACACTTACAGTGCACCTGCTAAGACAGAGTTCCCCATAGCCTGTCCATCTGACAGCTCAGTGATAATCGCTAACTGAAGAAGATTCCTCCCACTAGACTGATGTGCTGGGTCCCCTTCATCTGGAGCTGGTACCATCACTGCAGTCTCACCGCCTACGGTATCTTCCCTGCCTCATGGTCCTCGGTACCTTGTCCACAGTGTTTGATCTAACAGGACCTACTTGAGGGGACACCAGGCTGGGCATCATCACAGCCTCCACCTCAGGATTAGGCCTGGAACACATTTTAATTACGCTATAGTAATCTGAGGAATGTAGACAATTTTCGGTAGTCTTTTAATGTGAAATTATAGAAATGTACGCAATTGCACAGGTTCATAACTATGAATAATTTGGCATTAAAATCCTTCTGCAAGAGTAGGGGAACAATTAACTTAGCGCGAGCAGCTGCTGGCTACTGCTGTTCCTGTTCTGTTACATGTAGCGCTCTTTTCTTACTGCAAAATGCAACCTCTGTTCCATTTTGCATGCAAGGGTGCATTTTGTGGTAAGAAAATAGCACTAAATGCTGGATTTAACTCCTCACATAATTCTGCATAATCTTGTGTAATTTTGCAGGCATTTCGCTCAATTATGGTACAGCAGATTGCTTGAGCTACTCCCACTCCTACACTAGAGCTCATCAAACAGTTGCTAGGATGATGTCCTTCACTATACTAGGCAGTCACCTACCTTGTCCTGCATTCAGAGTCCACCACTAACTCTTCCCGGGAACCTAGGAAGTCCGCCAATCCTACTCAAATGTCCTCTGTGACAGTCACTAGCCAACCTGGGGGAGTAGGGCACTCATTACGAATCTTCTGTCTCCGCAGGAGCTACCACTACAACTTCTACCTCATGAACCATCCCCTTACCTGGCCTACCACCTATATGAGCCACCTGTGACTAGCTCCCTACCCCAGCAGATAACTTGTGGGGAACTCAGAACCACAGCTTTTTCTCAAGCTCCCTCCATGGAAAATTTCTCAGGGACCACACCGCACTGGTAGGAACCCATAGACTGTGTGCACATTTCCTGGAACCGCTCTATCAACTCCTGCAATCCAAAAAGCAAGGCTTACATCTACATCTCAATCTATGGTGTAGGTACACGTCAGTCCCTAAACCTATTGAGAAGTTCCCTCCTCATATAGGCCTTGCATATATAGTGTTAGGATTCAAATAACACTATGGCCCGGTCTCACTGCTGCCACCAATGTATGACATTTAGTTATTAGTTATGTGGCCTGCACAAGTAAAAGGTCCACAATCCCTTTACAGGAAGTCAAGTACCCCCTTGTAGCACTTGACTCTCTCTCAGGGTAGCGAGGCAGAGCAGTTCAAGGCCTACTCAGGAGAGATGGGATGGGCTAGAAACCTCACCTCACTGGTAGGCAATGACACTCAATAAATTATTGCCCAATAAGCGTTTTTTCAAAAAAAAAAAAAAAAGAAAAATACTTTTATTACACACTGCTAAATACTAAATATTAGCTACAAATATGTGCAATCAGGCAGATAGTAATAGGTGACATCCTCCTAACAAGTTTTACCCCACTGGGTCCTGAACTCTATGACCACAATACCTGTAACTATACTAGATACAGTATCACAATACAAGGGCATGTCAATATCAATGAATTAGGCTTACTGCCTTTGTCAGGGGCTCACCAAATTACTAAAAGCCGAAACAAGTTATAATCTACCATTGCATTAATTGGGGATAGTATCAACATTCAGTATTATCCATGATGATATAAAACTCTGCATTGTCAATCATCACATTGTCATTGAAGAACTGTATTGAAAATATGGACCCAGAGTTGTGTTAAAACGTTTTCTATGCTGCTATTATAGGTTTAGGATCAACCAACAGAGCCCCACATTCCAGAACATAGTTGAAAAATCACCAGGTTCAAGCGCACGTTAACTTTATCAAACCCTCTCCTTTTGGCATAAATGAAATCCCCTGGAAGACTTGGGGGCTACTTTTGTGGGGCATCTTCTGGGGAGTTGCTGCACTTCCTCCAGTTCCCCCTCACAACCCTGCAACACTTGGAAACTGTAGGTGGAATCCTCTTCCCATTCTGGGGTCCCACAAGCTTCAAATAGGAGGATTTTACTTCCTTGCAAGAGAAATCAATCTTCAACACATGCACTACCATATGTTATACTTATCATCTAACAGTTACCACACAAGGAAGTACTACACATGTCATTTTCTGACACTTTACAATGTGAGACTTTACCGCGCAGGTATCTGTATTTAAATATATTTTAACAAAGTAAATAAGGGGAATTAATAAGTGTAAGGGGTTTTAAGGGGTTCAGGGTTGGTTATGGGTAGGAGTAAGTAAGGGGTATTAAGGGATTTTTAATGTTCAATGATAGGTAAAGCTAGGAGGTAGTAAGAGATGGGTACGGATGCAACGATGTACAGGTTTTTTTTTTAGGTTTCAGGGTTTGCCGGGGTAAGGGTAAGTGGTAGAAAGCTTTTTAGGGGTCGGTGATGGGTAAAGGTAGGGGGTAGTGCGGGATAGGAATGTTTTTCTTAGATTTCAGGGCTGGGTAAGGGGGCAGGGAGATGAGGGTGGTTAGGATTCATGGATGGGTAAATGTAGGTGTAATGAGGAGCAGTAAGCGGTTTTTAGGGATCAGAAATGGGTATGGGGTAGTAAGGGATTTTTAGAGTTCAGGGAAATGTAAGGATATGGGGAAGTAAGAATTTTTAAGGATAGTCGGATTGGGAGAAAAACAGATAACCAAATTAGATGCAGAGCATCAGATAAAGGAAATGCTATATTGCATGAGCTACATGGTGTAACTATGAATACAGCTTCCCCCTTAGCACCAGATGTGGGGAATGGAATATGAAACACGAATCTTACATGACTAGGGTGGGCAAGATCTAGTTGCATATGTAAAATTTAAAAAACAATTATAAATTTATAATATATTTGATTAAAGATGAAACTGGGTTTATAACAGAAGAGCAAATGGAATGGTTAAGAGTGATACAAATGTTTCTCTGACCTATATGCTTCTATGCTTCCAATCCTACTATAAAAACAGAAAATTATGGAAATAATCCCAAAAGATATTCAACTAACAACTGTTTAGACAGGCTTTTTTAAACACATTTATAGACCAATATCTCCCATAAACCAGGATTGCAAAATATATGTCAAAGTGTTAGAAATCGGATTAGGCAAGATTGTTTTTGATCTAGTTTATTAATCACACATGGGATTTTTATATAACAAGTTCTCAAGTGACAACAAAATACTGTTCTCTTATGTCATTTAGAAGGTAACATATATGTCATCTCCTACAGCAGCTACAGTATTGGATGTTGATTTGTTGAACAGGTATTCAGCAAGGCATCCTGGTCTTTTTAGAAATTAGTTTTAAATAAGTTAAACTTTGGTGATACATTTATTTGTATGGTGATGTACGATTCTGAAATGAAGAGGGTTAGAGCTAACACTTCGATCTTCAACTGTTTCCCTTTGGGTCAGTAGTCAAACAAGGGTAGTCTCTATAACCTTTACTGTTTTTAATGACAATTCAACCCTTATTAGAATATACTACATCTAACCCACACATTGTACTGATACAGTTTGGTTTAGATATATATAAGGCAGCCACATATACCGATGACATTCATGTTTTCGCCGTATAAGTTCCTGAGTCATTTCCCTGTCTTCTTGAGACTACTGATCATTATTCCTTGGCACCTAAATAAAGACAAGTTTGAAGTGTGGCCTCTTAATGTTATCTCTACCCCAAGTTTGTTGATAAGTCTGGACTTATGAAGCAACCAAGATATGTTAAATAACTGAATCTGGTTTAACGACAAGTTGAACAATCTATTATGTAGAATAAATAAATTATTTTAGACAAATTGAAAACCTTCTGTAAGGATGGTCACCAAAGTTCATATCATAACAATGAGGTCATATTGAAACAATTAACATTGTAATTATGCTAACTGTCTCATCAGTATGATACTCATTTGACTCTCAAAAGAGTTTTTTGCAAGACTAGACACTTTGCTAAAACTGTTTTATGAAAACAACAAAAAGCCTTGCATATATGAGACTCACAGTTTGTGTGTGGTTGTGTACTGAAAGTGTCCTGAGGCGGAAAGCCGGGACAGAATCCTTTAACCTTGTTCCTTTGAGGAAAAACTGCTAAATTGCAACATTGCTAAAAACTGTTTTATTAGAAAGAGATATTTCAATAATGCTTTTTTAAACTTGAACTTCGGTAAGCTTGGACGTCCGAATTTGGGCACCTACCCGATCTTTAGGTTTTTAATCTGCAAAGTATTGCTGTGTGTAGCGGAGCGCGGCCCCTTCCAAAAAGACTCGCCCAGAGCCAGAGTCTATTATCACCTGTGCCCCTCTCTACCCACATGCGGTACAAAAGGGGGTGGTGATGGACGGAGCATCTGAATCCATCAAACACTCGCACCCAGTCAAAAGATCTGGGTTTAATCCATCACCGTTCTTTAGCCCACTCTGCCACCCCAGTTCAGACATGGCTATATGCAAATCAGTCTGACCCTGTGCCTCATGGGAACAGTCCAGCCCGAACTGCCAAGCCATGCCTTCCCTGGACCGGAAACAAGCTTCTGAGGACCGGTTTCTGGCATTCCAGCCGTCTTCAGCCCGGCTTACTTGAATCCAGTGGCAAAGTGAGCAAGGGACTCACGTCTGAGCATACCCTGCCAAACTTATGGTGGCCAAAAGCGGTACAAAAGGGGGTGGTGATGGACGGAGCATCTGAATCCATCAAACACTCACACCCAGTCAAAAGATCTGGGTTTAATCCATCACCGTTCTTTAGCCCACTCTGCCACCCCAGTTCAGACATGGCTATATGCAAATCAGTCTGACCCTGTGCCTCATGGGAACAGTCCAGCCCGAACTGCCAAGCCATGCCTTCCCTGGACCGGAAACAAGCTTCCGAGGACCGGGTTCTGGCATTCCAGCTGTCTTCAGCCCGGCTTACTTGAATCCAGTGGCAAAGTGACCAAGGGACTCACGTCTGAGCATACCCTGCCAAACTTATGGTGGCCAATGTCTGAACTGGGGTGGCATAGTGGGCTAAAGAACGGTGATGGATTAAACCCTGATCTCTTGACTGGGTGTGAGTGTCTGATTGATTCAGAAGCTCCGTCCATCACCAACCCCTTTTCTACCGCTTTTGGCTGCCATAAGTGTGGCAGGGTATACTCAGACGTGAGTCCCTTGCTCACTTTGCCACTGGATTCAAGCAAGCCGGGCTGAAGAAGGCTGGAATGCCAGAAACCGGTCCTCGGAAGCTTGTTTCCGGTCCAGGGAAGACATGGCTTGGCAGTTCGGGCTGCACTGTTCCCATGAGGCACAGGGTCAGACTGATTTGCATACAGCCATGTCTGAACTGGGGTGGCAGAGTGGGCTAAAGAACGGTGATGGATTAAACCCTGATCTCTTGACTGGGTGTGAGTGTCTGATTGATTCAGAAGCTCCGTCCATCACCAACCCCTTTTGTACCCCTCTCTACCCACATAGCAGCCGAGTAGGCGCTGCTTGGGCTCCTTCCATTTTCCAAGTGGACGAGCTGACGAGGGCTTGGCCCCTCCCCGCCCACACGTCATTGACCGGATAAAAGTAAATGAACCCCCCCCCCCCCTGCTGAATACGAGTGAGTGTGGTTGTGTACTGAAAGTGTCCTGGGGCGGAAAGCCGGGACAGAATGCTTTAACCTTGTTCCTTTGAGGAAAAACTGCTAAATTGCAACATTGCTAAAAACTGTTTTATTAGAAAGAGATATTTCAACAATGCTTTTTTAAACTTGCACTTCGGTAAGCTTGGACGTCCGAATTTGGACACTTACCCGATCTTTAGGTTTTTAATCTGCAAAGTATTGCTGTGTGTAGCGGAGCGCGGCCCCTTCCAAATAAACTCGCCCAGAGTCTATTATCACCTGTGCCCCTCTCTACCCACATAGCAGCCGAGTAGGCGCTGCTTGGGCTCCCGCCATTTTCCAAGTGGACGAGCTGACGAGTGCTTGGCCCCTCCCCGCCCAAACGTCAGTGACAGGATCAAATGACATTTTCTCCCAGGGAGCGCAGCGGACGGGTGCAGCGGATGGGCGCAGCAGCGGCGCCGGCGGGGCGCCGAAGGCGCGCCAAAGGTAAGCCCGTCTGCGCCCCGACCGGGCCCAGGGCCATACCCCCTGTCCAACTCATACAGTATTCTAGGGAAACTCTGTTAGGCTTTAAAACCAAATCATCCACCTGCACTCCACCACATAACCGGGAAAACCAGGGAAGATTCTGGGGTTACAATATATGGAATAAAAGTTTCGGCCACCCTAAACCAAGCAGGCCCCTAAACCATAGCAAAACGACAAACCTACATTGCGGGCTTGTCAATGTCAGGTCTATGGGCAAGCACGCCCACCATATCTTTGACCTAATCGTGGAAAGAGAGCTGGACTGTCTTTTCATGACAGAAACCTGGTTAACCCAAAACAGTAATCCAGATGTAACGACCGCCCTCCCTCAGGGGTACCTCATTGCCAGACAAGACAGACCCCTCCAGAGAGGCGGAGGAATAGCTATTATCTACAGGGACTCACTGAGCTGCCTGACCTTCACGATTCCAGCTATCAAAGGTGCGGAAAGTATAGGTTTCGCCCTCAAGGTACATGACTCCTTCACCTTCTCAGGAGCATTACTATATCGACCTCCGGGAACACCCACTGACTTCACAAACAGCCTAGGAGAAGCAGTAGGCGGCCTAGCATTAAAATCAGCCAACTACATGATCCTAGGAGATATAAATATACATTTTGACTCCCTCACAGACCACGCTACCCTAGGCTTTATGGACACAAAGAAGATCTTAGGCCTCAACATACTTACCACCAGGCCCACACACAAGGCAGGTCATATCCTCAATTGCATATGTTTAAACGTAGACACACTACATGCAAAAATCACCCCAAGAACTAATCTGTTCTGATCACAGCTACATCCCTTTTGAACTCCAAGGGATAATGGCACACACATCTGGAAATAAGCCATGTGACCCCCATGGAAGGCCCAATTGGAAAAATCTGACATGACTACCGGGTTTCCTAACTAGGGCACTAGAAACCAGACCACAATCAGTAGGGGACCCTGAGAAAGATAGCCAGTCTTTCAGGAAATTGATGGGTGCCCTATCTATAAATAATGACAAAACATCACTTAAACCAAAACATAAAAAGAAACCCAGATCCTCTGCCCCTTGGTTCTCCCAAAGCCTAAAGGAGGAACAAAGGAAGGTTAGAGCACTAGAGCGAAGCTGGCGCCGAAACTACGATACAACTGACCAGCTCAGCTACAAAGTGGCCCGCCGTCACTATCACAGGATGATAAAAACTACTAAAAAGGACTTTTTCACCAATGCCATAACAAACAGCAATAACAAACAAAAATACATTTTTAATATTGTCAATTTATACACCAACCCCAAAACCATGCAGAGAGACATTCATCCCCTCCCAAACCCTGTGCAATAAAATAGCGGAATACTTCCATGAGAAAATACAGACCCTCATTAAAGATTTCCCCCCCCCCCCCCCCCCTCAGAAGAGCCCCAACCAAACAGGAATAGTGGGACTAGCCAACTAGCCGCCTTTCATGAAGTCAGTCTGGAAGAATCGCAGAGAGCAACCCTAAAAATCAAATCCGGCTCTCCTTTCGATCCGTGCCCCCCTTTTGTCCTCCATACTATGGTGGAAATTGTAAATCCTAGTATTAACACCATTATCAACTCCTCACTCTCTTCGGGAGTAGTCCCTGAGGAATGGAAACTGGCAGCTGTAAGACCCTTACAAAAATAATCATTACCAGACCCCACCACCCTCACTAATCTACGACCCATCTCCCTGCTCCCCACCTTTTGTAAACTCACAGAAAAAGTAGTAAACCAACAACTCGCCACCTTCTTTGAGGCCAATAACATCTGGCACCCCAATCAGGCTGGTTTCAGAGCAAATCACTCAACAGAATCGGCTCTAATATTCTCATCGGAAACACTCAGAGCAGCGCTAGACCAGGGGAAAAAAAGCAGTCCTTATACTTTTAGACCTGTCCGCGGCGTTTGATACGGTGTCACACTCCATCCTGACAGACAGACTAGCCGCGACAGGGATAACTGGAAAGGCACTGAGATGGTTAAAAAACTTCCTAACGGGCGACAAGTGGTCACCCTGGGCCATTTCAAACCAGAAGAGATCCCAATAAATTCAGGTGTACCGCAGGGCTCCTGCCTGAGCCCGACACTCTTTAATGTGTACTTGGCCCCCCTGATTTCCCTCATATCATCCTTCGGTATGGCCACCATCTCGTACGTGGATGATACACAACTCATCCTTGTGATGGAGGATGAAACCAGTGAAGCAGAAACAAGACTTAAGAACTGCCTAAAAGCCACTTTTCACTGGATGAAGACAAATCGCCTTAAATGCAACACTGGAAAGATCGCGATCTTACCGTTTGGGAAGGGAAACACTTTCAACCCAGGACTATGGTGGCCAGAAGATGCAACCGTTCCTCCTAATACAGTCAATGCTGTCCGAAATCTAGGGATAAAATTCAATCCATCCCTGAGCTTTCAACAACAAGCAGTAGCCGTGGCAGGGACCTGCTTCGGCATAATAAAAGGGCTCAGGAAATGTTTTGATCTAATCCCTTTCGCCGCAAGGAAGACGGTGGCAGTAGCCCTCATTCCATCCCGCATAGATTACTGCAACAGCACATACGCAGGAACTAACAGAACAGTTTGGCATAAATTACAAATGGTGCAGCATGCAGCGGCCAGACAAGTGCTGGGATGGAAAAGAAGAACCTCAGCCACAATTGCCATGAACATCCTGCACTGGTTGCCTATACATAAAAGGGTGCTCTCTAAAATCTTGCTAATCACTTTCAGGGCAGTGACTAAAACAGGACCCAAATACATCGAAAGCCAGGACCCAAATACATCGAAAGCATGTTCCAACTCTACGTTCCCTCCAGGTGTCTGAGGTCCCAGGGTGACAACCTTCTGACTATCCCCAAGTTTAGACTTAAAACCAGAGGAGGTAAGGCCCTGGCTGTCTTGGGGTCCAGAGCATGGAACTCACTACCATGACCTCTCCGACAAATCTCCACAGAAACAACTTTCAGAAAAACCCTTAAGACCTGGATTTACACCTTGCCCGATTTAAAATGCAAAAATATGATTTAGCATTTTTACCAAGGGTTTCCCACCACAAGAACAATACGCCACCATGTTCTCTCACACTCTGAAGCGCTAAGATGCTCCCTCGAGTGCAACCCGCGCTATACAAACACCAATTACATTACATTACAGTTTCACTGTTGAGATGTCTGGACTTTGATTCCGTCTCAGGCACCACGGGGCAATTCTACAAGAAAGTACTGCAGCGCTGCACCGCAAGCACTTTGGCTGCAGCACTTTCAGAGCACAGGAATTCCAGTGATCTCCCCTGCACTGGTGCACAAAAGCTGCCATGTGCCAGCGAAGGCAACCTTGCATCATGGTGCAAGGATGCCTGCGAAATGGGTGAGATTGTTTTTGTGCAGGAAGAGGCACCTTCCTCTACAAAAACAATCACTATAGGCATTTTCCTCTTTCAATGCGTGCCGTAGAATGCAGCACGCATTGAAAGAGGACAAAACGAGGAGAAATGAATGCATTTCTCCTCATTGGCGCCTGGTTACGCCACTCCCTAGGGTAGCGTAGCAAACTGACACATTTCCAGGTTTACGATTTCTCGTAAATCTGGAAAGGTGTCTGGTTCCATGGGTGTTGCATAGGAACACCCACAGCAACACCCATGGAATGCCCCTTTCACACAAAGTGCTGCATGTAAAGGGGCCATGTTTACAAGGACAGGAAAAGCCGGGCAGGGTGGCCTTTCCTGTCCTTGTGTCTTCTGAAAAGAACTTTCACACGCTATCCAACATATGGTGTATGAAATGCTTTTTAGAGTTAGGTAACACTGTGCAGCTAAATGTTCCTATGGATACAAATGGTTAACCTGCAACATATATTATGAAATGTAGTCTGAAGTATGTCTATTCTGCAGTGTAATGATTTATGCATGCAGAAAAGTATCCCTCCCCTACAATGAATAACATTGAATGCTGTTTCTATGTTACAAAAACCAAACCAGTAGATGGTTCAACATCTTTAGAAAAAGCAGATTGCAATTCTGGAGGAAAAAACATTGTTAGCTTAATCAAATCAGTTGTGATTCAGCATTTCAACAAAAATCAGTTTGACTGTAGAAATTCAGCTGATACCACGAAGAGGATTTTTCAAGAGATTATCCTAGTACAATTCAGTTTTCAAATTGAGTGAGATGTCAGCAGACAAAAATGGCCCTTGTGAAGCTTGATTCGCCTGGATAAATGCCTTGACATACTAGAGTTCAAAGATGGCCACCACATTCTAGTTCACGATTGCTCTCCTCTAGAATTTGACTTTCAGTGTAGGGACTTTGCTGCAAGACTACTGGCGTGCCATATAGAAATATTGTAAAAAAGACTACAAGTGAGTGCCTCTGTTAACCTGGCGCATTTATGGCTGTGGGCTTCTGTGATTGAGCTGAACGAACTACAGTTATCAGACTAACAACTATTCCCTATCTCTTGATTGCTCTAAAAACAATTCTATTAAAATGGAAATCTTTTTTCAAAGATATCAATCCACACATGATGGGTGTTGTTATCGTTTGCAAAAAGTGTGGTTAGTACATTTGTAACTGAATTCCCCCACCTCGTAAATACATTGACCCTAGTGTATAAGCTTGACAGCTGCCTATAAAGATCCGACTGCCATGCCTCATAGATTTGCAAGCTCAATAAACCCCCTAATGCTTTAATTATCGGCCTATGGTATTTGTATTGATAACTATGCCGTGATTGAGACTCTCACTTGTGTTATGTAGCCTCTCCAATGAACATTTACAGTTTATTGTTATTTAATTCTTTACCCACTTACTATTTTTTAGCATGATATGTATTAGCTCTTAAATGTATTTTCTGACAGTAGAAGGGTTATGAGGATATTAACAGCTCTGTCTGAATTTTACTAGTGTTTGACTACAGGGATATGTCCTTCCATTCTTTAGAGTTTGGCAAATTGATAACAATAAATTGGGTAATAGTACCATACATTATTTGTTGCAACCAAATACAATGGAAGTGTAACAAGCACTATATAAAACATTATTAAATAAATAACATTCATTATTATTGCAAACGTGAACAAATGTGATTCCGAGCCTGTGGAACAATGTCTTAAGGTCTGATTACGAGTTTGGTGATCTTACCCCCATACTGCTGCAGGGGCTGTCCTAAGAAGACAGCGGTCACCAGTCTGCCATATTACAATTTCACTGTTGGTCCGGCAGCAGTGTTTTTGATGACTGAGATTATTTTTTCATATGTTTTGATGCAGATGTGTATATTTTGACTGCATACGTGTTAAATGTTCACATATGCATGACACGTGAAAAATTACATGCTGCGAGTACCTATTGCTGTGCCCAGTCCATGAGTAAATAGTGCAAACTGGACCTACCTGGATTTCGGCACAAACTGGGCTGTTTTCAGGGTCAAGATGCTGCTGTGAAGGGGGCCCTGTAGAAAGGGCTCCTCATTGCCGACTAAAGAGAAGAAAAGGAAATGAGTGAGTATGCTCCCCAATTCCTTCGATTACGTCGACTTTGAAGCAGGCAGTCTTCCTGCCAAGGTAGGCTTGACAGAAAGACAACTCGTAATTCATATGGAAGTGAATTTGTCTGTACTACCCTCTGACAGTGGTTTTCCTCTCCCGCTGATGCAGTGGTCTTCGAATGGCTGGCGGTGTCAGCAGTACTCCAGCAGTCTACCCTTCAACAGACCTCCAACATCGTTACTTTGGCTGGTAGACCACCAACTGTACGGCAGGGAATCTGGCACCACTTTGACGGGGGTTCCCTCAACACATGCTGCTCAATTATATTTGAGGCCACGCAAAGCCACTCTGTGTGGCTTTGCATGGCCTTTTAGATACGAAGTAGAGACAAAGCAGCTCAAGTCGCTGCCTTGCATTACTCTGCGTCAAGGAGGCATTCCATGGGCATTGCAGTGGGTTTTTCCATGCAATCACCATGGATTTTGATACTGCCCCAGATATACTTAATCATGTAAACATGGGGCAGTGCCAAAACCTTAGCCTCCCCAGAGCTAGTGTAACAGGAGAAGTATTTGTATTTTTCCTATTTCTATGTGTGCTACATTGTGCAGGTCACATAGAAAGAGGAAAACTCCTCTTGAAATAGTTTTTGTGCAGGAAGGTGCTTCTTCATAAATACAATCCTGCCTGAAATTCTGGACCTATGGTATTTATATAGATAAATACAGCTAGATGGAGGCACTCACTTATGTTGTGGAGCCTCTTAGTGAACATTTGTAGTTTATTTTTATTTAACGCTTCCCTCCCTTACTATTTTTGTGTGTTATTAATTATATCCATCAAAATTTATTCTCTGACGGTAGGAGGGTTATGAGGGTTCTAAAGTCTGTGTGAATTTCACTAGTGTGTGACTGCAAGGATGTGTCCTTCCATCCTGAGCTGGGCAAATTAATAAAAATAAATTGGGTAATAGTAATACCTGTTGTTTTCTGCATCCAAATACAATAAAAGTGTAACAAGCACTATATAAAAACAATATTAAACAAATAACATTCATTATTATTGCAAATGTGACCTAGAGCCTGTGGAACAATGTCTTAATTATTAAGGGACTTAGGGCCATATTACCACAAGTAGCGATATTTATTGCTAAATAGGCTAAGTGCCGATTTTTTTTTTTTTTTTTTTTTTTTTTTTTTTTTAATTGCTGGATATGTTAGCGGAGAAAACCTGCTATTGGCAACGTTTTTCTCCATTGTGCAACAATATCCAGCGATAGCGGCGAAATGTGTGAATATCGCTGAGAATACAGCGATATTCACGCATTAGCGACAAAATACTCTTAGCCATGTTATCCACCTCCCATTGGATAACATGGCTAAGAACTGGTCTGGGCAGGTGTTAGTATTTGGAGATATTCGTGCTTAGCGCAAATATTTCCAATGCTACGCCTGCCTTGCTAATAGGCTATAGCGACGTTAGCGACTGCTTTTAGTTGCTAACTGGTTGGGTACGCCCACTTTGCATGTCATTAGTGATAAACATCGCTGACATGCAAAACTGGCCCCAAACCGCTCGCTATCGCCTAAAAGCTGTCTCTAACATCAGTTAGCGACAGCTTGCTAATAGGGCGATTATCGCCGCTTAGCGGCCGAAAACGGCCGCTAAATCGGCAATAATTGCCTATCGACCCCCTTGGTAATATGCCCCTTAATTATGAGAGGCTTCTGCCGCAGGAGCGTCACTTTTTTGATGCTTCGGTGATGCAAGCCTCCTAATCATATCTATGAGGCAACGCAAAGCCACTTTGCATGGCTTTGCATGGCCTGATAGATATGGAGTAAGACAAAGCAGTGCAAGTTGCTGCCTTGCCTTGCTTTGCGTCAAGGAAGCTTTCCATGGGCATTATGGTGGGTTTTCCAACACACCACCCATAGATTTTGATGCTGCCTCAAATTTACTCAATCACGTAAACCTGGGGCAGCGCCAAAACCTTACACCTCCCCAGAGCAGACGTAAAAAAAAATATTTTTATTTTTCGTTTTTTCCTCTTTTCATGTGTGCTGCATTCTGGTGCACACATGAAGAGGAAAATGCCTCAGGATTGTTTTTGTGCAGGAAGATGCCCCTTCCTGCACAAAAACAATCTTGCCCTCAACGGAGGCACCTTTGCACCATGGTCCAAGGGTGCTTAAGGTGGCTCGAGGCAGCAAATTGTGCAGTAGCTCTGGGGTAAAGAACAGGAATGCACCGTATTTCATAAATACAGTGAATCCTGTCCTTTCACATTGGCGTAGGGTAGTGCAGCAAGAAAACTTATGCCCTATGCCTACTCCTCAGAAATGAGGCCCACAGTTTGCGTTGCTATTTTGCTGTTTGCTTTTGCCCTTCACATGTCTAAGAATGCCCCGGTTACTTACCGGTAATCTTCATTACTCCGAGTATAGTCTTCCTCGCCACATGACTAACAAAGTGAGCTTCAGCTCCACACCAGAACCCTCCAAAGCAAAAAGTCAGCCTCCCATGCATCCCATCCCTTCCCAAGATGGCCGACCCATTACCACCTGACCTCTATAAGAGGAGGGCCGGCCCAACCCATCAGTCTGAAACCACCAAGCACAAAACATGAAGCCGATAGCCAGACAGGGAGGGAGGGATGGGAACTCATGTGGCGAGGAAGACTATACTCGGAGTAATGAAGATTACCGGTAAGTAACCGGGGCATTACCTCCTCGTTAGTCCTCCTCGCCACAAAGTGAGCAAATACCAAAGCCAAGCGGCTTCATGGAAACTCACAAGCAACCAACGGAGCAGGATGCGACCCCCACGGAAGAGGGCAAACCCAACAGCCCAGACCAGCGGAACAACCACTCAAGAGAGGCAACCACGAGCAGGAAGAACCAGCCCGGGACAAAAGAAACCAGAAGGGCCGAAAACCCGGACCCCCGAGACACTAAGTGCCCCCAGAAAAAGCGAACTTAACTAAGGAGGACAGAGAAGGCACAGCCCAAGACCGCACTGAGCCAAAGCAATCGCAAACAGGCCCACAAACGGAGAGCAGTAAGCCGGGCCAAACACGGCAAGACCGCCCAAGGACAGCACAAAGCGAGAGGGGAGCAAAAACCCAAAGAGGAAACGAGACACCAGGGCCCCACAGAAACCAAAGAAACAGAGGGCAACCCCACCACAGCGACCCAACGAAAAAGCCACAGCAGCAAGAGACACAGTCCGACCAAAGCCCAGCCACACTGTACGGTGGACCACCAACAGCGAGAGTCGAACCACCTCCAAACCAAAGACCAGAGGGGAGAAGTAAACAAAATCCACCAAGTCCGTAGGGAAACAAGGGCAGAAGCCAAGGAACCAGACGGAACCAACCCAGACCGGCAGGTGGCGCAAGAACAGATGGAGGTGCAGGAAAAGAAACCAGCACCCCACCCGAACAGCAAGAATCAAGGACACCCAAACCCCACCAACAAGGAGATGCAGGCGGGATACGGACCACAGCCGTCCAAAGGAACCCTGGACGGGAGCGCAACAGCAACAATAGAGCCCAGGAACAACAAAGCCCAGGCAGGTGCAAGGTAAAGTAGACCCGGAGGCCGCAGGAAACCACAATAAGCGCCCCTGACATCAAGGGCACCGAAGGGGACCAGGACCAAAGCCAAGCCCAAACAGGTAGGCAAACACCCACCAGGGGACCACCGGCCCAAGAAAGCACAATGAACCCCGAAGGAAGGGGAAAGCAGAACGAACAAGAGACAGCCCAGCGCAGGGGACAAGCAAAACCGCCCGCACCGCTCCACATGCAAAAATGCACCGCTGAGGCAAACACCCAGGAGGCCAAAGACACACCAGGACGAACCAGCCGAACAATGGAGAACCGACCGGAACAGGAGCGGACACAGGGGCAAGGCCACAGGCAGCAACCCACCCAAGGCGAGAAGACCGAAGAGCCGGGCGGAACGAGAAACGCCAACACCCCCAGGGACCAAACCCGAGCTGGTAGGACCCAGCATCCCAAAACCAGGGACAAAGAAGAAGAGGATCCAAACCGCACACGGAGCGCCGGTGAGAAATAAAAAGACTGAGGTGGGAAAAGAAACCCCTGACCCGATTGAGCCAGCGCCCACAGAGGCACAACACGGGCCAGAGCCACCATCCGCAGGAGCAGAAATGGGAAGTACCCAGACGAGCCCCCCCAACAGGACAAAGAACCTGGCCAGGAAAACAAGCCCAGGTGCGAAGCTGCGAGCCCGGATAAGAAGGCAGGAAAAGCCAGCACCAGGGACACAAACCGGAAGAGAGCGACCGAGGTAAGCCCCCCAAGAACCCGTAGAACGAGGCAGGGAACAACCGCCCAGGAGAGCAAAAAGAAGCCCCCGCGGGGCCAGGGCAAACACACTAACCGACCCAGCACAGATCGGGAACCCATGCATGCTGCACAGGCCGGGAAGGGGAGACCAGAACACAAAGAACAATGGCCGAAGGGGCAGACAGGGCAGGAAGGGGGCCACCAGGGCAAGAGAAGGGACACCCACAGGAACAGGTGAAGGAGGGAAACCCCACCGAACACCGGGACCAACCAGACGGGGGACCCCCAATGGACAGACCGGGCAAACACCACAAGGCACCCAGGCCCAAGGAGCCCAAAACTCAACCTACGGAAGGGCCCCAAAAGGGTAGACAACCCAGACAAGAACAGCCGGGGTCACACAAAACCAGACGAAGGCCGACAGTCACCCAAGGGAGGAGACCAACCACAGAGCCACAGCACACGGGACCGGACCCAAACAGCCAGGAACGCCCGAAACCAGCGGCAAGGAGTGCACGGGGCACACAACAGTCCGCCCTACACGGGGAGACAACGCAAACAAAAAACAAAAGATGGACAGAAAGCATAACAAAGTCACGTCTGCACCCCAGTACAGAGAACCGGGACCAAATCCAACAAGTACCCTCGCACACAATGCCACATCAGCACATACGAAGGAAAAAATACCCCCAGGCAAAACATGTCACAACACGTGTACGGGTGCGTGTGGAGAACACAACCTAGCACACTACTGTATCACCAGAGCCCCCAGAAATGAGGCGGGAGAAGTGAACACAAACCACTTGCACCAGCTGAGAACCGTGATAACACGACGAGGAGGAGGATGCAAGGGACGCCCGCCGATCCAAGGCAAGAAAAAACCAGACCGCAGGAACAGGAGCAGACGCCAAAGCCCACCCGGAGACCACAGATCAGAGAAGAAAAAAACAGGAGCAAACAGAGGACCACCCCCATCAGACATGCAGGCACCCACAGACCCCAGAATCACCCAGGACACAGCCGAAAGAATCAGCAGGAGTAAAATCCACGTCCTGTGGAGGACTGAGCCAACAGAGGCCCAAGGCGCCCCACTGAGCTACAGTACCATGGTAGCGTACAGCACCAGGCATACCCAGGCAGTCTCCATCCAGGCACCAATCAGGCCCAACCACATAAAGCACACAATCACCCCAGCAACGGGGCAACTTGGCCGCTGAAATAACAGACGTATAATGTAAACCAATTTAATGGAACAAAAGTGTACTGACAACGGAAGAAAGGCTGAGTGGACCCGCCGGGATTGAACCCATGACCATGAGGCCAAAAGCAGGCACCAGAAGTAGATGCATCAGTCCACTGAGCCGCCAGACTCACACCAAGAGCAGACGAGAGAAGGGGCTTCCAGGGTGGCATGGCCACAGGCACCAAACAGGGAAATATCAGACAGAAGGGCGACAAGAACCCAAGACTCCAAGAGAGCGAGCCCAACGCAGCGCCGCAGGCCATTCCGGCAATTCAGACGACACAGCAGTCGAAGAATCGACCCCAGAAGGAAGACAGGCACATGCAACATGACAATACAGTGCGCAAGAAATGTCAAACAAAACACCGAAATAGCACACAAGCGACCACACCCGACGCCGAATCCCCGCTCAGGCAACGGCCGCAATCAGGTGATTCAATGACCCGTGAATGGAGGAAAAACACCCAGAATTACATAAATAGCGCAAAGTCAACCCCAAACTGGCATTAGAGCGCCGTACAATTAATCCAACATATGGGCCCCAGATAGAGGACGTGTCAGAGATTAAACAGATAAGAACAGAGACTACACTTGACCGGCGTCAAAAGGCCGAGAAGCAATACGCACTCAGCGCAATACACGAATACATAAAAAACAGAACAGGTATCACGCACATCAAGAATTAGCAATACGCCGTGCGAGCCCACAGGAGCAAAACTCCATACAGGACAACATACCTGACCTCGTCCCGCCCAGGCAACGGCTGAATCCAGCTGGAGGAAAACCAGCCGACTCCACCAATCCCGAAGGAAGCCGGAGGCACCCGACCCCGCCCCCGGACCGAGGCGAGGGAAACACAGGAGGCACACAGCCCGGAGAGCAACGGCCGCGCCCCTGAATATGGCGGGGCAAGAAACTGAGCCCAGCCGCCCCCTGGAAACGGAGCCGGGGGCAGCCAACACCCGCCGTGCGGAAACCCCAGGCCGCTTAAGGTAAGCCTGTGAGAGCGGGAACACCACCGCATCAGGGTAGCAGAGCGGCCGGCGGAGTATCAGTATACGTGCCGCCGAAGCGTAGGGGAGAGGGGAACTCTCATTCCAAAAAAGGAGATTACATGCAGAAACCCGGCAACGGAGGACCGTGAGACCATCAAACTAACGTTCCCCCAACTGGACCACCCACTACATGTACATAAAAAAAACACACAGATATCCCTGCCATCAAGGCGTGTACAAAAAGCGCCTGTCGACCCCCCCCCCCCCCCCCCAATACCTAAAGAATTGGCTGGAGAAGACCGAAAGACAAACTGCACTTGGCAAAACCAATGTGCCAGCCCTTGGGATACATTACAGGTGTACTCGTGCCAAAAACCTGTGGGACGAAAGACAGAGTAGGACCAAACCCGGAAAGGATTCCGGCAGCATGGACATGAGACAGAGCAATAACTCTGACACTGTGCGAGGCGAGGGCAGAAAAGGGACACATAAACAGGAGCCCCAGACCCTGCCCGCCCCCCTATTGACTCATGGTCCGCTAAAGCAGGGCCTAACCGGGCCCCAAAAAAAGGACCGGGGGAAGGTCCAAACAGCCCCAGAGTCCGCTAGCGCAGGACCACCAACTAAGGACCCATGCTCCTGCAACAGCAGGATCCACTTACCTGAAGACGCATCTGGAGAGAAATGACGCGCAGAACTAAAAAACAGACTGATGGGTTGGGCCGGCCCTCCTCTTATAGAGGTCAGGTGGTAATGGGTCGGCCATCTTGGGAAGGGATGGGAGGCATGGGAGGCTGACTTTCTGGTTTGGAGGATTCTGGTGTGGAGCTGAAGCTCACTTTGTTAGTCATGTGGCGAGGAAGACTAACGAGGAGGTAATGTACCTCAAAGAGTTGCAACAACAGAAACCTACGTTTGCTAAATACAGACCGAGATGGCGGCGATCGGTGGATAATGTAGCAAACCCTGCAGGGTAAAAAGCCCATGTACCTCACTCCTCACACTGAATTCCGAGCGATTTCAACGTTTTCAAAATTAAAATTTCTCCGAGATCTTAAATCTCCAGAAACATCTCCGAATTTATTAGTTTTGCTTATTAAGAAGCAAAAATAAACATGTGATTTTAATTTACAGCTAGGGAAAATATAAATCAAATCCCATAATAAAGGAATTCCTCTTTAAATAGCTCACCGAAGAAGAAATTGATCAATATGCAGATTTGTGCTAGAGATAAAATGTAGCCCATTTCGCAGAAAATGAAATGACCACGCTGTAGTCCGCTTGGCCTTGATGGAGAATCGAGCGCGGAATGGGCAATGATATCCGACTGTCTGGTGAATCCGTGCAGTCTCAGGCGTATTTTGAAGTGTCGCATATTTGACATTTTAGACGAGGGTGGGTCGTTGGGGAGAGGCCTGGAATCTGCCCCCACACCTTTCTTCTGAAATTCTACAGTGCTGCGTTTTGTTTGGGGCTGGGCCGCTCGGCAGGCTTTGATACCATCATCATCCGCCTTGCACAAAGGACAGCAAAATAACACAGCTTTTGATTATAGGCCACACCAAGGAAAACAAAGGAGTCCACATGCACTGAAACAACAAATCCGCAAACAGAATCTGAATGAATAGGCAGTTGTAAAAAAAAAAAAAAACGTGTGAAAAGCAAAATAATTCCATGCTATTCCTGTGTCTGTGTATTGCAAAGTATGGAACAAAGCCCGCATACAGCAGTGGCAAAGTAGAACCAGAATATTTCTACATTAAAATGATGGTTTTACCAACATATGTTCAAACGTCCCCGCCTCCCAAAGAAATTGGTGGTCGACATCAAAACAAAAAGGTATTGGGAAAAAAAATGTAATGTGCATTTATTTACCTGAAAAGAAATGCACAAAGTCAACAGGTGTGTTATTAAATAGGCAGTAGTGTCGAAAGATTAACCGATGATGGAACCAAAATACGGGTATGTAATAGGCACACGACTGCAGAGGTTTGAACATGGCATAACGAATTGTATGAGAAAAAGGGGAAATAATACCTCCATCACAGTGCGAGCAGTGGATGACCAGTGGAGGGACACTAATAAAGCGAATTTATCTGTACTTGGCCGTGCACCATGTAAAGAGAAGGAAGTGACGCGTGACCAGCACTGCCCAATGAAAAGGCAGCAAAAAAGAGCGAAAATTAATCCAATGAATGGTAAGCTGTGGGTTCCAAGCCCATTAATAGACACAAGAGTCTTGCAAGCGAGAGCGAGTGCGCTAGTGCACGCTCTTGCAGGCTCGACCTAAAAATGAAACGATTCTGCCAGCCATTTGGTGCTTACCACCAATCACAGGTCTCCAAAAATGCTGATTGTATAGGCTATGCTATCAGACAATTGAAGATGGGGGCTGCACCTACATAAATAAACAGTTTACCAACTGTAACACACAGCCTCTACTTTTTGTCATCGTGTGTGTGTGTGTGTGTGTAACCTGGCATGAATTGGAAAAACACATCCCAAATTCAAAAATCGAATAATGCATCCCAAATCCAGGATACAGGGTAAAACTCTAAATGCACCATTAGTTGACCATTTTAAAACTAAAAAACATACAGAGCAAGACACAAGATTCCCCATGTTAGAACAACGAAAAGCCAGTCACAGAGCAGGAGATATGGAAAGACGTCTCCTCCAATTAGAAGCAACACCGATTTTGACACTCAGTATACCAACACAATCTCTATAAAGTGGAAGAAATAGGCAATATTGTCTACTAAATATGACTATCTGCAGTCACCAGCCCCCCTCTTGAAGGAAAGATAGCCAAAGACACTGACATTATTATTACTGTATATGAACACACTTTAGGTGCAGCAACCTACACATAGCAGTCTCACACATTGAAGTTACCAGTGCAGTCAAAGCCGCTTAATTGCTACATCGCCATTGCCTTTGGATCCTCTTGATATGCAATTGCTAGACTTATTGCTGTCAATTGCGGTTAAGATTATATGAACAGAATGGAAATCCTTTGGGTCCATATCCTATCATACATGGTGGGCTTCGGTATCTTTTCTCCGAGGGGCTCATACTTCTGTGGTGGAGAAACACTATACACCCTTTGTTTCTTGTGGCGTCTGGAGATCTCTTGATAGATATATGAACTTAGCCTTACAAGGCCTGGTGGCGCAATATCCCTTTGTGTCTTCTCCTTAACTTACCCTCCCTATTGTAGCAGGGGTCTTTTGATGAAAAACAAGGTTGTGTTTGAATGGAGTGATACTTGCCAACAAGCGTTTGAAAACATAAAGAGATATTGCACAGGCACCAAAACTACAAGGTTTTGATCCTCATGCTGAATCTATTATAACCACGGATGCAAGTGCTACTGGCATTGGTGGTGTCCTCACACAAGTATCTAATTCTCGGAATGAAGTGATTATAGCTTTTGCCTCCCGTTCATTGTCACCTTCCGAAGTAAAATATTCGGTCATAGAGCGAGAGGCATTGGCATGTGTGTGGGCCATGGAGCATTACAGAAAATATGTATGGGGAAAGAAGTTTTTACTAAGGTCTGATCACAAACCTTTGACGAAACTACTAACCACTGATGGTCTTTCCAGAGCGTCTGCCAGGATTGCTAGATTGTCGATGAGGTTACAGGATTATGTATATGATGTGCAGTATGTGCCTGGCACCAAAAATGTTATAGCTGATTTTTTAAGCCGGTTCTCTTTACCTCTCAGAAAATTAGACAATGATCCATGGAAGGATTACTGTGTGGCTGGTGTATTTGATGATGTTCCTGGTCTTTCTAAACTGGTCTGGCAGAAGGAGTACCAGAATGACGCAATTTTGCTTGAGGTCAAGGAGAAAATTGTTAATGGATGGTCTAATGAAGCTAAGGTTGATCCTAATTTAAGGCCATTTTGGGAGGTTAGAGACGAGTTAAGTGTTGAGATGGATTTTGTTTGCAGGGCAGGAAGAATTGTTCCTCCATCTGGCATCAGGAACAAGATCATCGATATTGGCCATGAAGGACACCCTGGTATAGCTCGTACCAAAAGAAACATTAAAATTTTGTATTGGTTGCCTAAAATTGACATCGATATAGGAATAAAAGTTCGTGAATGTTTCAGTTGTGAGCATGCAGACAAGACTCAGAAGACTTTGAATCCTCCTTTGTCATCTTTAGGATGTCCTAATTTACCTTGGGAATGTGTTGCGTTAGATATCCTTGAACCGGTTTGTTGGCAGGATGGTTCTTTAAGATACATTTTAGTCTTAGTTGATCTTTTCTCTAGATGGTTGGAAGTGGATATTGTTCATGTTGTGGATACTAAGGCAGTAATTAGATTTCTGGAGGGATGTTTCTTAAAAGCAGGTTTTCCAGCTTCAATTTTAACGGACAATGGCGTCCAATTTAAGTCTGAGGCTATGAAAGTATTTCTGGGCAATATTGGAATCGAACAGAAGTTTACAGCTTTGTATCACCCTAGGGGTAATTCTGTCGTTGAAAGAGTCAACAGAGTTATAAAAGGGGTTTTGCAATTGGCAAAGAGAGCTAATAAAAATTTTGAGGATGAATTGAACAAACTTATTTGGTCATATAGGATTACTATTCATGACACTGATGGTGAGAGCCCTTTCGGTTTAATGCGTGGAAGATTTCCCCATTGTAAAATCAATCCCGGTTGGATGGGCAGGAGCGAAAGGTATCATTGGGATGTTGATCGTGTTAAACACTCCATTACTGTGTCTCAAGATAAGAATAAGGAGTTTTTTGATAGCAAACATGGTACTAAAGAAGTGTCTGTGAAAGTTGGACAGTGGGCCAGAATAAAGTCTGGAAGAAGATCTGGGAAATTGGAATCCAGATTCTCGGATCCTATGCGTATCACTAAGGTTATGAGGAACACTGTTCAGTTTGAGGATGGAAGCATTCACCACATGAGTCGCATAGCTTTAGCTAAGCAGGGAATTACTTCATAAAATTGTGAGCGTGTATGTAGAGATTATTGGTGGTTGAATGTCTTTTCAAATCTAAAGGAGGGGGATGTGCAGGATGTTGTTGAACCTTTTGATCATGCAGTTGTGCCTGGAACTAGCTCTACTGTTCCTAGCTCTACGGTTCCTGAGTGGCTTAATGGTTCCCTTGTACCTCTCTGTCCTGATACGAACACTATTGTGGGTCCTTGTCCACATCATGAAGATCCTGCAGATGTTGTTTCCGATCTTCCTTCTGCAGAGGACACACATAATGCTGGTGCTATTAAGTCTAGCAGTTTTGGTAGACCTATTCGCACTCCGAGCAAGTTTGATGATTTTGTTCTTCAGTAATTATTATTTATTTTCTTTTTCTTTTGTGTTTTTAAGGAAGGGGGATGTGTAGTGATTGCTTGTTACTTTAAGACCTGGTAGAATTGTTATATGTAATGGAACCTTTATGATGTACTGTACTTTGTAAGAATGTTATGATTCAGTATGCTGTTCCCTGTTGGTACTACTGCATGCACTTTATTTCATCTGAACTTCTACTTGAATAAATATCCATAATTACTTCAAAGAGTCCGTCTTATTCATGATGAGGAGGTCACTACATCTCGATTTTTCTCTCTCGTTTGCTTTATTTATGCTTCTCTTTCTTTTTTGTCTTCCTTTCTCTCTTTATCTTGCTGATTTGATTTATACAAGTGATACAACTGATTCTCTCGTATTGCTTCTATATTGCTTTTTCCCCCATATTAATTGATATGTCGGTGATATATATGACATTGATTATATCTATTCTGATGAATGCTTATTTGTCTAATTATTTATTGCGTAACTCTCCTTTTGGTTGTATTGCTTATTATGGTATTTTAATTGTTTATATTTCTTCTCTCAAACTATTAAAGATATTAGAACAAAAAAAGCTGCTTAATTGACAATGAACGCGTCCCCGCATTGAGGCAAACTTCACTTCAGACATCTCCGCGCATAACACAACCAGGCTCCTAAGCGCACTGCACCAGGTGCTTTCACTCTATGACATCACACATAGTCCTCCATTGAGAACGACAGAAGGTTCAGACAACGAGCAATGCCTCACCTAATGGAAACCAGAAGAAGGCATTTCCGGGTACGCATCTGGGGCTCACTGCCTGTTCCTGTACGTGGTTCACTATTTGCCCCTCATACAGTACAGAAGTATGACAACCCGAACCACCAACTGGATGTGGGTAGTAAAGATTATGAGATATGGACAGTAACTCTTAAGTGACCTTGCAGTAAGTAGTGACCTTCAAGCAACAGAGCTGTACTGTGATTTCCTCCATCTTATTCAAATCATCCTTTGTCCCCTTTTCATAGCTGTCAGAACCGCTTTCAGAGGGCTACAGGGCAAGTAGGAGCTACTGGGTCCAACCTTTGGGGTTGTGGCCTTTTAAGCCTGATGTCCCGGGCCCGAAATACTATGATTCCTGAGTAACTGGGCAAAGTTTACCTCTTGAGCACTTGACTCTCAGCAGAAGTCCAGGTCGAGCAGTCCAAGGCTTCTCTAGGAAGAGGTGTGTGCAAGGTGTAGACAGACCACCCACTTAAAACATGCTCAGCAACCCCAATACATTATGCCCAGCCAGAACATTGCTTTTATGCAAAAATGTATATATTTTTTTGAACACTAATTCAAATACAGCACACAACAAATAATGAACACAGTCATCGTGAGGCCAGTCCTCTAGCGTTACTTGGGTATGTCCCTGAGTCCAAATCCCTTAAGAAAGGACGGTGGTTATTCTCCATTCATGTGAGGAGATTGACATTAGGCCCCACTAGAAAGTACAAGTCTTAGAAGTCCCACAATGATTTCTTACAATTCAAAGTGTTCCTGCACAGTACCGATTTAAATCGGAGCAAGTTCCCTCAGAGGCTCGATGGTCCGGCAATTAGTCTTACCTGTTCTCACTTGGAGTTTTGGTTCAGCAGGCTCAGGTGTGCATCAGACACCTGGCAGTAAGCAGTAGTCACAATGCTGCAGCGAGGCGGCAGGCACCCACGACACTCCTGAGTCAGGCGGGCAGTCTTGCATGCTTCTGGGTTTTGGAATGGGAATAGATGCACCTCTATTGCAGATCACAACCTAAAATGCTACTCTGGCATGTGCTGGTATAGTGTGACAGCCCTTTTCTTCATTATGCCCCCATCATAGCAACAAGGCTAGCGGTAATGCGCACACACCAAGTGATGCACATGTGCTTTGTTGTGACATGAAGTGGCCGAGAACCGAGAAAGAAGCAACGCGTCAGAAGAAGGTAGCGCCGGGTATGCCACGTACCCCTGCACCTCCACACTGCGGAGAACGTGTCCCGCTACAATGACGCTGTGGCACTGAAGAAGAACCCTTCAGACTTCTGCAGCACAAAACAAATAAAAAAGACTGCAGTTAATCACCTTCACCACACCGATGTGTGAGGAACTATCTTCTCGTCTTCTGCAAGCCAACTTTACCCATTGAATGCAGTACTGACTTTTTTCACCCTTGGGTGCAACATGACGCTCCTCATCACCTACTAAGAGCCCTGATGAAGACCTTTACAAAGTTTCCCTCCTGTCAAGATTTTCTTTAAGGTCGAAACGCGTAGGCTCATCTTTGGTGCCAGGAGGAATATATGCCATATGATCCAACTAAACCATTGGGACATACAGTGAGAGATGCATCTCACCACGAGGCATTAAAGAACTTTCGCAACATATGACTTTCCCTGGCATACCACAGGACAATTAACTTTCCCGTTTGAGGGACAAATCAATAACATCCCCCCGGGATAGCAATACAATCTCCTTGAGATTTACAGTAGGACCTAAACACATCATTTGTAAATAAGATACTGTTGATACATGTATTCACTTTTCTTTTTATTTGTGGATTGTTTATATTTGAATTTATTAAGTGTTTCCACTTATTTTGCCACTGTTTGTTTCACGTTGACCAAATCTAATAGCCAGTAAGCTATTTTTTGTCATTATCGAATGTATTTTCTGATGTAAGGAGACAATCAAAATTGAGTTGTTCACACCCAATGTGTACCCACTTGAACCTTTAAATAATGTGCTAAAAAACAAGAGCATTCACTGTCAATAAATAGGACGTGAATAGAAAACAACTTGTGTGATCCATGGTGTCAGAGGCTTTGTGCATTTAACTATATTTACTTCGATTCCTGCCTCTGATTCCCTAAACAGAATCAACCCCCTGTTACCTTGTAAAATGAAGTGGCCGATAGTCCTCTTCCTTGTCACAGAGCTGTACCAGGCGGCAACCCTTATCTGCACCTCAGCCCCTACCTGGCATATGGGGGTCCCGAGTAGTGCATTCTCAACTTTTGCCCCCTCAGGTCACTGCACTAGCTGTGGCTCACTATTTGCCACAACACTGCACCAAGGCGATGGCCCATAGATTCACCATTGTCTCCGCCTGTCAATGGGGGCCACATACAGCAGCCCTCAGGCTGGTGGCCCTATCAATGCAATGGTCGTCAAATAGCACCCTGAATCTCATACTCTGCTTTAGGGATCTACTCAACAGGATCCCCACTGGACCACTCTCATTCCAGCCTCTCTCCTACACCTCACAGGGCCTGAGCAGGTAGGCAAATACTGGTGCTTGCAAGTGGCCCTGATTTGGCTGGGCAATGTCCCCTCACCCAGCTGGGAGACTGACATATCTCAGTCCACAGTCCTGGTCACAACAAGAAGATGCCATGCTGAGCTTCTCCATGCTGATGTACAGTCCAGTTTAACAATTTTTGGAAGCTCAAACTCCCATGTTATAATTCATTTCCAGACACATATGCTAAGTCTTTGAAGTTTATGATGTGGGGGTTCCCCTCTGAAATGCCAACTCTTCTGTTCTGTCATTTGTCGATGAGGCACTCGTCACAGCAGGAGAGATTCCAGATTTGATAGCCCTGCAAACAGGCCTTAAATGTGGCTAGAATATCCTATCTGGATGTCAACCCCACTGATATATGCCTATCAAAATGTTACCAAGACCCCCAGCTCTAATATTTATAATTCCGTTATCAGAAACATCTCTTTCCTGATATGTACCTCGGCCCTACTGACAAATGACCTTTACAGGATCGAAGAACACTTTTGAAGTGCTCAAGAGAGCCCGGCTGTCCGTTCTCAAGTGTTTGCTCCATCTAGCTCTCGGGAATGCAGGCAATCTTCAAGTCTGTCTGGCATGGATCCTCCAACTCCTCATGGCTCTCTGAGGCGCTAGGCTTCCAATATAGAACCCAAAAGCCTCCATGTACTGTACAATACACAGGCACACATACATCACAGAATGCACACAATCATGCACACGCTGCACTTTTGCCACATAATGTGGGTGAAGAGTGAGGTATCTAAACAGTAGCAGAACTTTACACCCTCGGGGAGGAAAGGCGGAGATTCCACACCAGAAACTCCACCTGAGTGTTGGAAGATAATACTTGTAACTTACCTTTGGGAATACCGAAAAGTAGGAAAGTTAGACTTTTGAGGCCCTTTGTCTTAATTTTTTTTTCTTTACAATTGTTTATTATTGTGTGAATGATTCAACATCAGAACCGCAATTAGGCTGTGTTTAATTGTACAGTAATTTTCTACTATTCATGGCAGAAAAGGGTTCTTTTCTGTAAGTTCCTATATAAAAGACATCCCTATCTGCACCCATCTTCCCACTTCCCTATATCCTCTGCAAAGCCGCACAATGAATCCTTAAACTTTCCTTCTATCCTTCCTACTTCATGGTGAGAATCTCAACACAAATTGCAATCAACCTATAATACTCTTCCTCTCTTGCAGTTGCTCGCACCCACCATACCTTTCCAAAGACTCCTTCACACACCTCAACTCCCATAACCACTACACCAGGAGAAAGGAGTGCTCCACACTTACTCAGAAAGCTTAATTTCCCTTTTTCTGGTACATTACTTGAGCACTAGTAGCCACTTTCTTTTATCCTGTGATGGTGTGGTGCTGATTATTCGCACATCATGGTCCATAAGATTACTCCGTTCTATACCTATTCTGAGCTTTAAGTTTTGAAGCACTCACCTCTGTTTATTTCTCTATTAATATATTTATACTCTAGGGTCCACCTGGTCCTGTGACTTCATTTATTGAAATCTTCTGGAATTGTCTGTTCTGTTAATCACAAAATCATCATGTTATATTACACTGGCCTGGATATAACAAATTAGATTAGTGACCCACCTCAATTCTAGGGATAATTGATTGGTTCTGCTTGGTCCACTGGGATTCTTCTAGATACCCTTGAAATCCACCCAATGAATTGAGCAAAACATTTGTTTAAATGATTTTGTAACTAAGAATGAGCCTTCACCTAACATGTTTGTGTGAACTAGATCATGTTTCTGTTACCTAGCCAGATAGTAAGTTTCACTGTTCACTCTTTAGTTGGTCTTCAACATCACACACTGAAAAATAATCTTTCCAAGCTTCTAGAGGGGCGCTGATTGAAATACAGAGATTGTTATATCTTACAGCCACATGTAGTTCATTTTAGACAGTACCATAGAAGTGAATTAGATCTTTTGGGCGTGTTGTGTGACCTCAAAGCTTACGGTGATGTAGGTAGTGCTCAACTTAATTCTTGTAGGCTTAGCAGAGATGTTCAATGCATTCGGTGCCTTCAATGGTCACCTCATCCTTGGGCACCTGTTGGACATCTGGGTGGCTATGTTGGACTTGGCCCTGTTTGCAGGGTCTTCCCTAAACTTTTTTTTTTTTTTTTTTTTTTTGCCTTTCTCCTAGCCTTTTTTCTGACATGGTGTTGGTGGTTTTAGGACACTGGGCACTTTAGCACTGCTGTCCAGTGTAAAGTGCGTCTGCTCTCTGTGATAAATGTGATAAGATTGGTCTACACCTGTTTGGCCTATTTAATTTACCTGTCAGCACCTTGTAAAGTGTTATCTCATATACCCAGGCTTGGTAAATGAAATGCTACTGGTAGGCTTGCAGCTCTGATTGCGCCACCCCCCAAAGTGGCCTTTCAAACCTATCTCAGGCCTCTGCCATTGCAGGGCCTGTGCACGCAGTGTCGCTGCCGCTGTGAAGTGGCACCTAAAGTGTGTGCCATGTCCGTGACCCCCCTTTTACTACATGTCAGTCACCCCTAAGGTAGGCCCCAGCTAGCCCTATGAGCAGGGTGCATTGTAGGTAAAAGCTAGGACATGTACCTTAAGTGTGTGACATGTCCTGGTAGTGACAAACAGCCATTTTGATTTCTCACTACTGTGGGGCTGCCCTCCCATAGGAATGCATTGAGGATTCCCTGATAAGTGTTTCAGTGGGAATTCCTGTTATGAGAGGAGCAGCGTGGTCAAGTTTGGTATGATTGGAATGGCGATAACAAATGCTACGCAATGGTGTGCGCAAATTTATTTAAACTATTTTAGAAATGCCACTTTTAGAAGTTGGCAATTCTGTGTGCTATGTTTCTTTCTGCCTGATGTGAATTGCATGTCTGGCTTTTGAGTGACTGGGGCTGGGTGGTGTGTGTGGCTCCAGGATGGGCAGGGTGAGTCAGGGATAGACTGAATGGGACATCTACATTTTTAGTAGTGGGAGGAGAAATCCCTGGTCCCTGAATAGGAAGGTGCCTGCCCTAGTGAATGCTTGCCCCACCAAGCCCTGTACTCTACACACAAAGGAAAATGTCCTATAAATGTAGGGGCTATGACCCCAGAAGGGTGTGCTTGTACTTACTTGGAGGGGACCCTCTGCCAGGAGGACCCAGCTGCTGTCTCCTGGGGGTCCCTGCATGCTGGCCTGCCTGGCTGCGCTGGGCAGTGCTCTCTCCACCACCAAGGACACTCTGCTGGCTGGAGCTGTTGCTCAATATCGCCTTGTGAGTGCTATTTTATTGTTGCCCAGCCTTTGCCCTGGGACTATTGAGGGCATAGCGCCTCCTGCGCACTCTATTTTCCCAGAGGAGATTTTGAGCTCTGCAGCACAGAGCTGCAACGTACCTCAAGGGAATCCTAACTGGGGGATTCCCCCTCCTGAGTGCCAAGAGGACGAGGTGGCAGTGGCGTACGGTGAGGTAGCAGGGTTCCCATGCCCCGCAACATAGCTAACGGCAAAAAGGAAACCGGCCTGCCAACTGGAGCCTCCCTGAGGAGAAGAGCGGAGTCCCTGGACTGCCGGTGAGTGGGGGCTGAGGTGGGAGCAGTTGCCTTGTGCTCCCAAGGCCCGGTTGGGGCCAGTGCGTTTGTTCTCCCCCAGCTGCACCACAGATTGCGGGCAGCTGCAATGGTAGTGCACTTTTGTTCAGAAGTAACGGAGTGGTGCCCAGGTTCACATTGGCATCAGCTGCACCACGAGTGATTTTCAGTTGAAAGTCCCAGTGGGAGACTCGCAGGGCACAGTGAGTGCCAGGCCTGTTGGTGCTTTTCCACAGCTATACCGCCGTCGCGGACAGCAGCAACGTTTGGGCACATTTGAGTTTGAGTCCCAGTGGAGGACAGAGGGCACAGTGAGTGCCAGTGCCCATCTTTTTGGCTTCACAGCTGCAATGCAATTAGCGGCAGCTGCAACGTTTATGCCGTGCATTGCGCACTTTTCGTTATTGCCGCATTGGCAGCTGAGCCCTGACTTTCCTGAACATAGGGCATTGGAGCCCTAGAGACGGCCAATTGGCCTGGGGGTCAGTTGAAGGTTGGTAGGGTGCAAAGACCCTATTGTGATTTATGCCTCTAATAATATGATGCCTCATGTGATTGCATAATGTGACTTATGGGATGTGACTTATGCACCCTGTTTTTATTCCTCTAATGATGTTATGCTGGTGAGGTTATGGCGTAATGTGGTTATGCTTAGGAGGGTGTTTATGCTGGGGAGGCCTAATGCGTAATGTGTTTATCCTTAGGAGGGTGTCTATGCTTATGAGGTTTGGGGCCTTAGGCCTTTTATGCCTATCGTGATAATTCTGAGGTTATTATTGTACCAGTAGTTACTGGTTGTGTTTTACAGTTACTCACCTGTTCTGATGGTTTTGACCGTGGCCCGATTGACCTGGTCCTGTATATAATCTCCTGTGAATATTGCCCGTGCCAGTTGGCACAGTGTAAATGTCTGATTATGTTTCTAATGTGTTTATGACAATACAAAGGCTATTTTTTTATATAACCTTATGGTGTGCCTAGTTTGTTGCTGCTGTGTGTGTGTTGCGCAAATGCTTTACATATTGCCTCTGGGATAAGCCTGGCTGCTCGTGCCAAGCTACCAAGGGGGTGAGCAGGGGTTATCTTCTGTGTGTAACTTACTTGCCCTGACTAAAGTGGTGGTTTCTGCCTGGCTTTGGCGCAAACCTTAGCTAACCAGAAATCCCATATCTAACACTGATGTACCCTGGAATCTGTACAGTTTTTTTTTATACCAAACAACTCCCAATCAATGATGCTTTTCTCCTTAATTTCTGAACCCTGCAATCTTACACATACTGTTCCAAGTATCGGCCGGTCTCCATATTCATTCGACATTTATATGAGGCTGATTTAATCCACTCATATGCATTTTATGTATTCTTAGGACACTCAATTTATCGTCCATCTGAATACCACTGTGTCTTAAACCAATGCTTTTAAATTGTGCCTCAGCTAGGTCCGGAAGTGAAAAGCAGCACCAGGACAAACCTCAATGACAGTAAAACCGAATTCCTGCAAGTCAAGTCTTCTCCTCTTCCATCAATTATCATCTTTTGGCCTAATAAAATTGTTTCTGCCATTCACTATTCAAGTCTGTGTGTACCTTGAGAATTCAAATAAAGTCAGATTTTAGTCTACCTGCTCAAGTTTCCTCAGTTGCGCAGTTTCCATATGCATGTTTTGTATGCGCAACTTGAGAAAAATGTGTTGGCTCACAAGTAGACTGTTCCAATTGTTAATATCATCTCCTACTGGCCAACTAATTAAAACCTTTCAACTTATAAAGCTCCATGTGGTGAGTAAATCAGATTTGCTTGTGCCAGACCTTGAGTGCATGCTCTCTACTGTTTTCCCGAGAAGTGTCACAACAGTAATATATTTCATTGTACTGTAAATGTACATGTATTTATATAGCGCAAATCACTGACCGAGGTCGGTATCTAAGCGCTCGCTTAGGGAACCCGTCCTGGTATTCCCCTGTGAGATAACCCCGGCAGGGTATCCACAATGTGAAAACCAGGCATCCCGCCGCAAGGGGCTGTTGTGGAGATTAAGCAAGCTATTGCCCAGAGTGTGAACCCATGAGTCGAGAAGGCACCGGAGCGAGAATTATCGAGCCCGTGGAATTTTTTAGCCCAAGTCCCGCCAAGGCGGGGAATTGAACCCTGGTCCAGGACCGATCTCAGCTTCCGGGTCTGCCACCTCTAACCCCTGAGCCACACTTCTCCACTGCACTGTACTGTCTAACAAGCAGTATATAGAGTTCTTCTACATTGTTTAAATGGCTTCCTCTGCTTTATATTTCCTGTCAGACCCTTTGATAGTTAGGAGCTATGTGGATCAAAAAGTCTAAAATTGTTTGCCGACATAATCCATACGTGCTCCAGTTTTTGGAATACAGTTTTGTGGCCCTTTAAACTGATCCCTTCCTTTCTTGCTCTTGTTGTCATCTCAAATCCTGCCTGTTTATAGTTTATTTTTAAATGAGTTTGTACGCTTTTTGTATTCCTCTCTTTATAGTTAGTGCTATGAAACTCCAGGGTAAAGGAGCTTTATAAGAGCTTCTTAGAACTAACATTATCATCGCTGAACTTCCAAAGCCAACTCTGGTCCTGTCTAATACCTCTCTCAGTTCATACATCCACCTCCATTAGAAACACCCACCTACACCTAACCATTTTAGACCCAAAAGCAGAACCACTCAAGACTTTACTTTTTAGGCCCTAGCAGTTTATATCTGAAACTCCAGACTGATGATAATGACACCACTCCTACTTTATTTGAAATATATTTTTAGCCAACAACAAGATGCAACCCCAAGTGAATTCACAGCTTTCTCTCCAAGACACCCTTCAGCCAAACCCATATTGTCCATCCTACAGGTCTTGGCAATATTCCAAACCAGGCTGCCGTCTGACAACATGGTTACCCCAGTAATCTAAGTGTTCTGCTCCCTCTCCCAAGATCTACCACAACACCAACCACCAACAACATTTATTCCTTTGCAATACTCCCAATTCCTTATTCACAAGAAGACCAAAACAAGATATTTAAACAATCACAGAATAACCGCCTGTTGCCATTTTCCAAGGTGCAGAAGTATAAAACCATCAATATGCATTAGGGTGCACTATGCCGACAACACTCGTTAAACTGAAGATTGGAACACCTATGAAATCTATCACATATCTTGGGCAGGTGCATTACAGGGATAAACCTCAGGATGTGGCTAAATCACTTAAAATTCTCCTGGATGAAAGTGAAGAAAATGCCCCACTGCTGCATTGATTATCACCTGACCAACAGTATAAGAACCGTCCCCCAAACATCCCAAAACAATCTTTGTACACATGAAAGAAATACCATGAAGCAATTTTCTGTAGTCAGGAACTGCTTCTGTCAGCAGCAGAGTTAAGTAAATATTATCGTTTCTGTGCTCTGGATCAAAAGTAGTAGCCATTCTCACAGTACTCAGTTTCAACAAATCCTCAAGGAGATTTCTATTCTTTGGATCCACCTCTGCCTCCATGCCATCTAAGATAATTTTTCTTTCTGGAAAAATGGAAAAATTGTCTCTTCCCCCCCCTAAATCTCCTACTGTTACACAAAGTGCATCAATTAAAATTCACCAGTTACTGAGAGGCCCACTTGAGCGTTTCAACAGACTTCAGAATCAAGAAGCTGGCAATTTTTTCATCTTACAAATGCTAACTAGCAGAAAATAGTTAAAACTTTAGTTTTTACTGATTGAAATTAAAATTGAGTAGGTGTATGAATAAACTGGAAAATGTAGTGATTTCATATAGACAAATTTAGAATCAATATGTTGACTTTCCAAACTGTATTTGACAGATTCCTGTGTATAGGGGAGTGGACACACCGATACTTGGAGATCGTATCCATGCATCTTATTTCCATGGAAAGGATGGCCTGGGTGACGTTCCAGATCCAGATGCCCCTGGAATTGAAAACATCCAGAAAGAACATGCAGTAGATGCCATGCTCAAACTGGCTACCAAACATGCTGGACAGGTAAGACATGAAATCATTGGTATTTAGTTTTTTTAATCTATTTTGTTAGTTGGTCAGTTGTTCAGTCATGATGTCTGCGTTTTGGATCTTCAAATGTATGTATATGGGAATTTACAGATGATCTGTATCAAGAAAACATTATCAATCTTCAGCAAACTCATTGTCCCAAGGCCAAATAAGGTCACACAAAGGTAGCATATGCCATTTACTATTGCATGAATGTTAAAGTGGTATTACTGCCTCTTTCCCTCAAAAGACCCCAGTCAGTTTTATGCTGTAGGACTGCATCATCTTGGAGCTTGCACTAGAAGCCACAGACTACCATTCAAGCAGCCTCATGCATTGTCATATTTAACCGTTGAACTAGTGATTGATAATCACCAGAAAGCCAAAGGAATAGACAATTAGGAACTTTTGGAAACTTTAAAAGGTTTATTAACATATACAATCTCAATATTGGCATTAGCACTGGAATATGGAAGCCATTTGCCACCCCCTAAATGCTTTACCAGGGTTTTTAATCAGCTAGGTGTTATGGAATATGTTTTTAGCTGTCCTTTTCTCAAGTGAACAATTTCCCTTGCACATCGTGGCAGTAGGGATTAAGGCATTACATTGTGACAAAAAAATTTAATTGTTGGAAAAGTCAGTTCTTAATGGGTCTTCTAAACCACAATGATGTATTTATTTATGGGTTTGTAACGCGCGGGAATCACACCCGAAGGTGTATCTCCGCGCAGTGCTGTCTGAGGGTGCAGGGAGAGGTAAGCTCTAGTACTGGAACAGAGTGGTCTTAAGACTCTTCCTGAATAATGAGTGGCTGGTACACTGCCTAAGGGAAAAGGGAAGGCTGTTCCATAGACGGGGACCCATAACAGAGAGGGCACGTCCTCCCTGTCTGGTCTTGCTGAAACGGGGAATCTGCACTAGGAGCTGGTTACTGGAACGCAGGTTACGTGAGGGGCGATGATAGACACATTTTTCGGCTAGATAGGATGGCCCTAGATTATGCAGACTTTTGTGCACCACACAGCAGGTCTTAAATTCCACCCGTTTCCGGATGGGCAGCCAGTGGAGCAGTTTAAGAAGGGGCCGGGAGGGAGTTCTGGGAGGAGCATTTGCCACCAGGCGTGCAGCGGTATTCTGTAGCACTTAGAGTTTGTTTAACACTCCTTCATTGGCCGCTAGGAGAAGACCGTTACAGTAGTCCAGGCGACTCAACACGAGGGCCTGAACCAAGGTCTTTCTCGAGCTGTCGGGGAGAAGAGGGAACACCTTCCGAAGGAGGCTGATGACATGGAAGCAGGACCCCACCGTAATGTTGACATGATGTACAAGTGTGAGGTCGTGGTCAAGGCGGACCCCCAGATTTTTCACCACCTGTTTAGGGGAGGGGGCCTCTCCCAAACTAGTGGGCCACCAGTCAGGAGTCCACAAGATCTTAGCTTCCCCGAACAACATGACTTCAGACTTTCCCACATTACACTGGAGAAAGTTTTTGGCCATCCAGCTGGCGACCGCCGTCATGCCACTCGAGAGCCTGTCTTACCTCAGGGGTAAAGGTTTTAAAGGTAAACAGCAACTGAGTGTCATCGGCGTATGAAATGGGTACAAACCCGTACGACCTCATAATGTTAGCCAAAGAGGCAACATAAACATTAAATAGCGTTGGGCTAAGGCAGGAGCCCTGCGGGACTCCTCTAGTGATTTTAGAAGGATTGGAACTGAAAGTGCCCATGTTCACCTGCTGGGTACGTTCTGTAAGGAAGCTGGTGAACCACGCCAAGGCAGATTTTTCTAGGCCGATCTCCTCTAGTCTTCTTAGAAGAGTGGTGTGTGATATTGTGTCGAATGCTGCGGACAAGTCCAACAGCACCAACACCACAGACAGACCCCTGTCCAAGGACATACGTATAGTATCCGTAACCGAAAGAAGAGCAGTCTCGGTACTATACTTTGGCCTGAACCCTGATTGGGAATGGTCCAAGCAGCCGGTCTGCTCAATAAAGCTGGAGAGGTGAAGGTTGACGTGTTTCTCCATCAGTTTGCTGACAAACGGCAAGAGGGAGATGGGCCTCAAGTTGGACATATCAGACCAAGGGACGGAGGTGTTTTTCCTTATGGGCTTAACCAGGGCATTTTTCCACTCCAGAGGAACTAAGCCTTCAGATAGCGAGCGGTTAATCAGGGTCTGAATAGTGGGACTAAGAACGTTCCCTATGAGATGCATCACTCGGGCAGGAACAAGGTCCGCCGGGCAACCCGATTTAATAGTGCCAATCAGAGAATTGACCTCGTCCAGACTGATCTCAGGAATGCAGGACAGTTTAGTAGGGCCAGATTCAACAGTCTCTAGCTGAGCGCTTGGAAAGGAATCACTAGTATCGACCAAATTAGTAGATTGAGCAATTTTTTGGTAGATAGTCGATTTTATTCAAGAAGAACCCAGCAGTGTCATCACACAGTTGTTGGGACACCGTCTCTGGACTTTCACAAGCAACAGGCTTGGTGAAGGTTTGGAGAACCTGATAAAGTATTTTAGGGTCATTGCCTGCCTCCGATAGTTGAGTAATAATATGGTCTTTACGAGCAGCTCTGATGTTTCTGTGATAGGATCTCATGGCAGAGTGGTAGCGAAATTTGTCTACTACAGTATGGGAGCTTCTCCAGGTCTTCTCCAACTTCCTACATACTTTCTTTTCAGCACGCAGTAGGTCAGAGTACCATAATTCCTGCCTGTGGTTAGACCGCTGGTTACAAACTCGTAAAGGGGCAATGAGATTAACTGCCGTGTTCAGAGCAGCATTATATTTGGAAAGGGCCATGTCCGGGGTATCCGAGGTGGAGATGTCCGGGGAGACAAAGATGTTTTTAAAGGCCTCCACGGACACCTTGTGCCACTGCCTGCGCCGTAAAGGGAGAGGAGTGGGTTGTGGGCGATCCTCAATAAGAGTTGGGAGGGTAAAACCTATCACAAAATGGTCAGCCCACTCCACCTGAGTGGGAGGATGACAGGTCAACATATGTGAGTTAGACAAAATTAAGTCGAGAGTGTGACCAGCACGATGTGTGGGGCCCTCATTGCACTGTTTGAAGCCCAAAGTTGCTAGATCTGCCAGCAAGGTTTGTGCTTCTACATTGTCTACCAGTTCACTGTGGATATTAAAGTCTCCAAGGAGTAGGAAGTTAGTCCCCATGCTGATATGGGGAGCCAGCGTCTCCATAAGGATTGTGGAGGCATCTGTGCAGGGGCCCGGGGGACGATACACCAATGCCCCCTTCCAACTGGTCTCCAATTGTGAGCTGATTTTGAAGACCAGGATTTCAATATCACTGGTACTGCATTGGTCCAGGATAGTGACGGTGGAGGTGTCCTTATAAATAATGGCTACCCCCCCGCCGGTCTTGACAGGGCGGTCCAGTCTAATTATCTTGTATCCCAGAGGGATCCCCAAAGTAATAGCTGGGACCAAATGGGGTTTGAGCCAGGTCTCAGTACAGAAACAGTAATCAGGGAGGGCAGAGTGAATCAAGTCCCAAACCTCCGATTCTTGAACGATTTCCAGCAAGTAATTCTACTGTGTGAGAAACTATATGGAAAAGATTTCTCCAGGTTCTCAATTTTTAATAAAGTGTGACAGTTCTAGGAAGAGGATCTCACCTTTGTGTCAGTGTATTTTTTTAAGACATAGGGTATCCATTTTCAGAGAGAAATGAAGGACCTTCCTTGTTTAAAGCTCAGTCGGCTCTATACAGAGACTCAAACTGATCATTTGGTGCATCATGGATTAATGTAGGTTCAATTGGCCTGATGAGAGATGAGCATGCTTCCCTAATCCTTTCACAAGACATTGCAATCTTTTGAACCAATTGAATTTTATGACTGAGATCCTTTGAGCTAAGCAGCTACATATCATTAATGTGGTGTGATGATGCAAATGGATTTATGATGTGTATGTGTGTTTATGTGTGTTACTTGGGTGTATGCGTGTCTGTGTGTGTAGATATGGAGTGAGGGCGATAGATATGAAGTGAGGGCGATAGATATGGAGTGAGGGCGATAGATATGGAGTGAGGGCGATAGATATGGAGTGAGGGCGATAGATATGGAGTGAGGGCGATAGATATGGAGTGAGGGCGATAGATATGGAGTGAGGGCGATAGATATGGAGTGAGGGCGATAGATATGGAGTGAGGGCGATAGATATGGAGTGAGGGCGATAGATATGGAGTGAGGGCGATAGATATGGAGTGAGGGGGATAGATATGGAGTGAGGGGGATAGATGGAGTGAGACTGGTTTCGGGGATTCAACCCTCTTCAGCCAGGATAGCTTGATTCCAGTGGCATCAAACGATGGATTTAGGCCCAGATCTCTGTACTGGGGTGAATGCATGACATTTTTCTGCATTCTGTCTGTCAAATGCTCTTTTGGCATTTGTCACCCCAAGTGGGACGAGTATGCTCAGATGTGAGTCCTGTGCTCTCCATGCCACTGGAGTCAAGCTATCCTGACTGATGAGGGCTGAAAAGCCCAAACCCAGTCCTAGGATGCTTGTTTCCAGTCCAAGGAGGACCTGGCCTGGCAGTTCGGGTTGGAATGTTCCCATTGGGCGCAGGGTCAAGACTAATTTGCATATGGCTGGGTCCAAACTGGAATGGCATGGTGAGCAAAAGAACAATGGATTTAAGCCCAGATCTCTGTACTGGGGTGAATGTATGTCATTGTTCTGCATTCTGTCCATCAATTGTTCTTTTTTGCATTTTGTTATTTAGAGTATTACCCTGTGAGCTGAAAATGAAGGAGGAAATCGGGAAGGATAAGGTGCAGGGATATGTTCAGTCCAAGCAAATGCCTATCTAAGTTTAGAGTGCAAAATCTCACCAGTATAGTCTTCTTGTGTGAAACGAGTGACCGCATAATGATGAGAAAAGGAGGTAGGAGCTAAAGTAAAGAATTAGCAGATGAGGATGGATCATGATCTCGAACAAGTTAGCGGGATGCAAAATGTGCTGAGGTGTCCATCATGTATAAAAGCCCCAAATCTATCAGTTTTCCCTGTGTACATTATGAATGGTGACCTCACAAAGATGGCTCTGTCCTCCACATTTCCTATGGGCTAACGTTTTGGAGACTTTCAGAGTTTGTTTCATTTTAGCGCATACAAAGTCCTTATAAGTTGATCACAAGAGTAAGATCTTGACTGGCTGTGGCAACATACGTAAATGAAGAGACTGCCACCATCTTATTCTGCCCTAAAATGATAGATTCAACTGTGCCCATTTCACACTATCCACATCAGTTCTGACTATGAATGGTTCCAGGTTTTCTGGATTCATTCTGTTCAGACCTCTGTTGATGTAAAGCCCAAGGTATTTTAGTGCTCACATTTTCACTGCATCCTATAATCTTCAATGATGGATTTATTTGTGGTTTGGAATAGTGCCTCACTCTAGTCCCAGTTGGCTTCATAGCCTACTTGTTCTGAGAACTCAAACTATGTATATAGCAAACACATATTTGCTATATACATACATGGATACCATGCTGGGCACCCCTGAATTAAATGGATCAAAGACCACCCATAACAAATTGGAAAATTGAACTATTTATAACTGTTTCCTTCATAATTATGTTTGTTATATCTAGTTATTAAAAAGGTTAACATACAAGTCTCCATATTGCACGTGTTAAGTCCGAGGAGCCATAACATAGATGTGCATTGGTTTCCGCCCCGCACACTCTACGGAGTCCGTAGTACTTTCGGTCCTTGACAACCTCGGAGGGAATGGATACTAACCAGACCCAGGCCTTGGTCCTCCTCGATCTCTCAGCCGCCTTTGACACGGTTGATCACACCATCTTACTTTCCCGTGTCAAGGCGGCGGGGATCGGGGGTACCGCCCTGCTATGGTTGTCCTCCTTCCTGAGGGACCGCACCCAGGCGGTCCGCCTGGGTGATTTTTCTGCGGACTTCCGGAAAGTTCAGTGCCGGGTCCCCCAAGGTTCCTCCCTTTCACCCCTTTTGTTTAACCTTTACATCGCCCCTCCTTTTTTTTCACTGCAGCAAATGGAGGTCACCGTATATAATTATGCGGATGACCTCCAACTCTTCTTTAATCTGTCTTCTTCCCCTTCTTCTGTCTTTAATTTTCAATCTATTATGATTCACATCCGAGACTGGATGAACCACAACCATCTGAAACTCAACCCAGACAAGACTGAGCTGGTGTTGACGGGTGGTTCATCCAGTCCCTGGTCTTCTCTGTTTTGGCCCCCTTCCCTAGGCTCTCCACCTGTCCCCTCCACCTCAGTAAAAACACTAGGCATCAAACTCAATTCCCAGCTCACCCTTCACTCCCAGGTTAGTTCTGTGGTGTCTTCTTCCTTTCTTTCACTCCGCACTATACGCAAGGTGTCCCGTTTCTTTTCTTTTGACGCTCTTAAACTGATTACCCTGGCAATGGTCATCTCCCGCCTGGATTACGGCAACGCCCTATATGCTAGTATACCTGCATATAGCTTAAGGCGGTTGCAGCAGATCCAGAACCAGGCGGCGCGCCTGGTGTTCAAATTGCCAAAGTCTCACCACGTCACTCCCCTCCTCAAGTCTCTACATTGGCTCCCAGTCCGTGAACGTGTCCAGTTTAAGCTTGCCTCCATCACCTTACAAGCTCGACTGGGCACGGCACCGGCTTTTATCTCATCTGAGATCATCCCCTATGTTCCTACCAGGAACCTGTGTTCATCCACTCAATCCCTTCTCACAGTCCCGCGGTTCCGGAGGAAGAAATGGGGAGGATCGAAATTTGCGACCCTTGCTCCACTCTTTTGGAATTCCCTGCCTCCAGAGCTTAGAGCCTCAACTCTTTATCCGCAATTCCGGAAACAGCTCAAAGCTCATCTGTTCACCAAATTCTTCAATTAGTCCACCAGCAGTCCTGATTTCTCTAACTTAGTTCTGCCACTTCCACCCTAATTTCTGTCAGTTGCAGCGCCATGAAACCGCTGGTGAACGTGCGCTATATAAATAATTTTAAATTCAAATTCAATTTGTGATGTCTGTTAATTCCAATAATTAACCAGACCAACGCTGAGTAATAAGTAAAGAGTGAAGTGTGCCATTTAGCACTACCTAAATATCAAGTGTGACAGACCTGTGCATTATGGCAAATTGAGCCCTTTTTTAATTTAATTTTACTGTACATTGGAAATTCTTTTAAATTACGTTAAACATTCTAGAATTTTGTGTAATTTGTCCTTGTTGCAAATACCACATTCATGCACAGAAATATTAATGACTGGCTGTTATTGTTTTGTCCAGCTAACTCTGATTGCTACTGGGCCGCTGACTAATCTGGCTATGGCAGTGAGAATGGATCCATCCTTTCCAAGCAAACTTAAAGATTTGTATATAATGGGAGGAAATATGGAATGTAAGTACCTTTTGATACTTTACTCTATTGTAAGTGGTCAGAGGTGACACTAACTAATGCCAGGCTTCCCCCAAGTTCAAAGAATCTGAGTACTTGGCTACCAATGCTGCTAGTTCTGCTTTCTACTCAGAGCATTCTTCAAGTTCTTTTTATGTTGTGGATTATTAGTAAAGTAAATATGCTACCCTTAGGACTTCAAAGTGATGAAGATCTCTTTCCACAGTGATGATACAGAAGTAAAGATACATGACTAAGAAGTATTGTTTATAAACCGTGCAAAAAATAACACAATATCACAGAACACATATACTCAGAAATATATGACATTAAGAACATCTAAAGTAGGGAATAGAAGATAGCTGCACAAGTAGAAATGTTGAACTAGCTCTTTGGAAACAAACCAATGATCAGTAAGAGTATGATGTCATTGAAAATGGTGGGCGGCGGACCAATGGTGATAGAAAAATGCGAACATCAGCAGAATCCAGTTTTATTTGATTTGCTTTGTGGCCAACTCTGTAGAAAGAAATGTGAATAGAGGGGTGTGCAGGCTTTTTTTTTATACTACGTTTCTGATCCAAAAAGAGTACTGTATTCTAGCCAGGATTTCTACAATACATTATAAGTTTGAGTTATCTCCAGTGAGCTTGTCCTTGCAACATCAGTTGTCTTGAGGCCTCCCACCCTACAGGCCACTCAGCTTTTTAAGGGACATCTTTCTCCAGGCTAACTCTTCAATTTCATGCATGTCCATAGTATATGATATTTTAACTGGCCTCTAAAAAAGTAAACACTGCACATTACCACCAGCTCACATCAGCAGTAGCCAATCAAAGCCCAGAACTATTTTCCTCCCAACACTACCTTGAAATAAACCAGAAAGTCCAGCTGCAATGCTTCCCTCAATGGGAGAGCTTCCCTATCTACAGTAGGTGTTCTGAGAAATTCAGAAGAAGGCAGTGTCTATCCCTGTAAAGTGGTCAAAACAATGACAGTAAAGCACAGCAACTAAGCTAAGACAATATGCCTGCCCCTACACACATCAGACACAATTACCACTATTCGGCAAACATACAAGCTGCTAAATTGCATACTGCACATCCATACCTGTAACCCAACAGCCCACTGTACCCTATTCCTCACCACACACACGTATGCATGCTCAAAAGTGATTAAACGTATTTTAGTCAGAGATCCTCCAAATTGATCTCAATCATAGCTTTTAGCAATGAATTTAAATCCGGTTTCCAAGTTTAGTTGAATTCAAATTTTGTCAAAGTTCATCTTTGCATTACAAAATCCAAATACTTTATTCCTTATAAATCAATTGATGATTTTTGGAAACAAATTCTTACAAATGTCCATGTCATAAACGTTTATAGGGATGATTCAATTTATTGTATTTATATTTCGTGTTGTGTCTATATTCAACAATAATGACTACCCCTTGCCAGCAGAGGTTTTGCTTTCTCAGGGCTAAAAGCAAGCACAAACACAATAAAATAAATATTTGGTAACTTCAACATTGTACCTACACCTTTTATCAAATATATATCATATAATCATCCAACTAATAGCAACCTTTTATTCATAGTAGATAGTTCTCTTACCTTTATTCATAGCTGAGCCCCATTAAGGTAGAACAGGCTTTTCTAGTCTATTTATTTATGTATTAATTTATTTTAAAAGTTTTATATAGCGCTGGCTAGACCCGGCGGTATCAGAGCGCTTTACATGAGCAGCAGATCATAGTTACAGGTTACATCGTTACAAAGGTTACACAGTTCTTAGAGCATGGCAACATAGTTACTTGTAAGGTAGAAACAATAAGCACAAATACGTAAGGGGAAAAGAAGGCAAGGTGAGCGATTCAGGGGGGTTGCAGTAGGGGAAGTAGACAAATAATGAAGGTGGGAAAGAGGAGGGGAGCGGAGGGTGAGAGACACAGCATGAGGAGAAGAGGGGAAGGGTGACGGGGACACAAACCGGTAGACGAGTCAAGGCAACGTCCAAAGTCCAGTAAGCTGTGATCCCAGGGGAAGTGGTACACCTACCCTATCTCTATTGCGAGAGGCTCCCTTTACGCAGTGGACTCTCTGAGGTCTGAGACTCCAAGGCCTACATACTGGATCCTTCCCCCAAAAATGGGAGTGGGAGTGCTTTGGCAAGGGGTGCCATACCATACCTCAAGTGTGAGTGGCTCCCTTGGCGCAGTGGACTCACTCAGCGGGCTCGCTGAGACTCCAGAGTATAAATATTGGATCTTTCCCCAACAAGGGGAGAAGGAGTGCTTAGTCAAAGGGCACAAAGGACAGGGGATAGGCAGAGTAGCAGGCAAGGGGAGAGATTCAGGGGAGAGAGGATAGGAGCTAGGGAAGAGACAATGAGGAGAGACGAAAAGAAGTCTGCCTAAAGACCGACTGGGTAGGTGATGACCAAGGAGGGAATCCAAGGCGCATCTCCCCTATAGCTAAACCAAGTAGCTCCATCAAGCATCAGACAAAATAGTTCAGTCTCAAAACATTGAGAGAGGTGGGAGGGAGAGACATAGAGGGAGGATGCGGTAGGGGACGATGGGAGCGATGACAGGAAGTGCAACAATGTGGTTCAACAATATACAAGAAGAAGATCAACAAGTAAACATTAAATCAAACAATCAGCAATACAATTAGGGGAGGAGTGAAAGGCGAGAGAAAGTATTGGGGGGTAGGGGAGGAGAGAGTGAGGATAAGGGAGGAGACAACCATAGAGATGAAAGGAAGTCTGTCTAAGGTGCACAGAAATACAGGGTGGGGACAAAGGGCAAGGGCATGTGAGGGCTGAGGACCGAGGACAGAAGCTGGAAAGAGTAGGAGCGGAGAGGGGGGAAGGTTGCATAAGGTGAGGATCGCTAGGTTCAGGATCAAAAGTACCGGGTTATCAATCTGCACAGATTCTCAAGGTGGGTGCATTGTTAAAAACAGGCCACAAGGTGGAGCTCCAGGCTAAGGAAGGGAGCAGTTTAAAATTCAAAGGAAAAATAGATCCGGAGTGTTTCTGTAGAAAATAGGCGCTGTTATTCTAATGGCAACACGTCCATCTTGAGGGGCCTAGAAGTCGTCAGATCTCTGCTTTGGCACCATTTTGTAAGGCTAGTTGGATCACGCAATTTCAGTGCGGCAGTTACTACTCCATTCATGCCAGCGCTGCTTCGCTCCTGAATTCCACCCTGCCCAGCCACTATAACTATTTAACCCCCAATTTGAAATCAGCGCTCCCATAAAGTGTCTTCCCTCGAGACCACACAATCAAACAACTAGGGCATTGCTGGGCTAGGCGAGGGAGGCCTCACTTGGTGCTGAGTTCCAAAGCTCTGCCTGCAATCCCCGCTAGAAATCCCGTCAGCCGATCTCGCAAGTCAGATCTCCCAAAGTCAGTTGAGCTGTGGCATGTTAGGGAGAGCTGGAGCAATGCCTGTTCCTAGGCGCTGAGCTGGGACAAAGCAGCGCAAGAGAGGCAGGCCTCACCTTGTGTCGGTGGGGGATCAACGCACCATAAACAATTTTGTCCGGTGGGGGGTAATCGCATTATCTATTGTTGGTCGGGCAGTCGGGTCATCAGCATCCAGCATCGTGGCGGTGAACTGGGCATGGAGAACTGGGCGGCGAACTGGGCAAGCCACGGATGGAGCGTGAGCACTGGAAAGTTCCGAGGCGCCATGCAGATACAGGCACTCAGGAAGCGGAGATGAGCCGTGCAACTCCCAGGCGCTCTGCGGCGATAATGCTGCCACTGTCCATGGTCGATGGGGCTCTACGCAAGCTAGCAGCTGGGTCAGCCATCACAGGTCGATCATTGGCCTACCGCAGGAGGAGCTAACGAGCGGAACATTCCTCGGCAGGGAGACTGCATGGAGCTGGGGAAAAATTCAGTGTGGCTGAATCGGTGCAGAGCAGCAACCCAGAGGCGACGTGGTGCCCAGAAATCAGTCTCTGATAAAAAGCACAGACCCGATGTTAAGTTCTCCATGGTCATCCAGGCCGGACCCCTGCAGGCGGATCACAGCGTTGGGCGGTCAGTGGCCAGGAGGAGCGTCTGGTACCCAGCGCTAGCGGCGAGGTGGAGAGGTCCTGGAGGAAGAAAGCTGTGGCCTGCGTCCTCGAGGCGCCCAAGCCAGGAGGGGGTCGATGAGGCAGGAAGGTCCCGGTCCCGGTCGTAGCAGAGTAGAGCGTCGTCCAGATGAGTGGAAAATATTTTCTTTTCTTAATGCGAACCAGTTGCTTGTAGTGATGCTTGTAGGTCGAGGAAAACGGGTGGATGGCGGGTTTAACGAAGCATATTGTCCGATGCAGTGATCCCCTACCCTGGAGCTCCTGCTCCCATACAGTCCCAAGCACAAGCCAAAAATGTCTGTAAAGTGCCATCTACAAAAAACCCCAAATATGAAAAAATTCTTAATTTCTTATGGCTTACAAAATGTGATATTCTTGTATATTTCAGGATATGTCAAATTTGTCTAACGATCATATACACAATCTAAAGGACCACATCATAGAATTGTCCATGTAAATCTTCCTTTTACTCACAGTTGATGTATTAGTCTGGTAATCTAGGAAGAAAACACACTTTCAACACCTCTTAGGAGACAAAAGTATATAATTCAAATTAACATTCTTGTGAGCACAAACCTCTTGTTCTGAAAATTCAGTGCTTCCCAATTTTGCAACTCATTTAAATCTTTCATGACAATTAAGGTAATTTTTTTTCATAGTATATCCATATTTTGCTTTCAATTATGTCCACTAAATTTATCAATCCTCTAATACCAATATGTTTTTTTTTATTTCCAACTACTTGGTTAATTGAATTCAACTTACATTAGGGCTGCTCAGTTTGTAGCTTTGTTATTTTAAGATGATTCTTTATTTCAAGCAGATTACCTAAAATAATCTTAAATAAGTACTAACTTAGTGGCGGATAACACAATGATATATGTATTATTATTCTCAAAATCCAGTTAACATCCACTGAACCACAATCTTAAACTACACCCATCAATCCTAATCCATTATCCATACACAACTGATGCCTCACATGGTGTGTAATTCAACAAATTAGAGACATCACTTCAACTGACAATAATATAGCCAATTTTAGCATGCTAAATGCTTTACATTCTGAAAGCTTTTCATCATGACGGCTTTGTAACCCAAATGTACTTCAATGACAGCTCTTTGCCAGACACCAAACTGGCACTTGTAAACCTGATTTGTACGTCAATGCAACCTCATAATAGTCAATGTATGTACTTCTTCCTAATCATTCATATACGCTGTAGATCTGACTGTAGTGATGTGCATTTTCCTATTCACTTCACACACTCTAAGGCCGCAAAATGCAAATTTGGCTAAATCCATCACCTATGGTGTTATATCCTAAGATTTACCTTCTTACGTGAATCAGCCTAGGTCTTCCTAGCCCCTCAGCCAGAGTGAGAGATGGTGACTGAATGTTGGTGTGCCTGTGATGAATGGAATGCCTGGGTGACTGTGTGGATGAGTGGGTGACAGTTGGAGATGGGCGGAGCAGCTAGGCAGGCTGCTCCTGGTGGGGCTGGCATAGGAGATATTGGAGTTGGGTTAAAAGCTGTTGCATGGCTGATCCTTGTTTGATACTACAAGACCTGGATTAATAAAGAAGACTTTAAGAACTTACAACCTGGCTACCAGTGTCTTCATGTACAAAGCACAACATATTTTTGGCGACGAGCGGACCTGGACCCAAGCGTACATAAGGACTGAACAGAAACCGAGAAACTACAAAGAAAACATTGTAAACAGCGCAACTACAAAAAAAAAGAGAAAAATACTTGAAGCAGAATGGAGTAAAAGGCAAGTCAGCCCCACCAGTGTCCTGTCATCGGACGGCCCCAACTTGTGTCCTGCCTGGTCTTACTCCATGGACTTGACCACAGGTATGGTCTGTATGTTAGGGTATGAATGTACTGACTTTCACCCTACCACTTCCCTTTGAGTCTGTTGTATGGATGTATCCACTGCGCAAAGGAATTGTGGCTGTTGAAGATATGAGTTATGGTCTAACTCAGTGAAATTTATTTACATTTGCCACACAGGAGCGCTGTGGTTCAGTAAAGACTGTTGTTTTGGCACATAGAGAGCACGTGTTTGGTCAATGAACAAGGTGGGAATCATATGCCTGGAAGTTATTATACAAAGCGACTTATTCAACCTATCTGTTTAGAAATGTTTCCAATTTGCCTTAATCCGCAAGTTATTTCACTGAGTGGTTATTGATATCACCCTCAAGTTCTTCAATTTGCATTGGAGTTTGCAACACAAAGCGTCTTCATGATTCTCAAGACATGCGTGCAGTGCTTGCTCAGATGGACAGTTCTATGTGAATAACTGTCTTTGGTGGCATGTGAATGAGGATGCAACAGGAATACGGTCTCACAGGAATGGTGTGGCTCACTTATACTGCTTTAATGTTACTGTGTTCCTGGTTCTCTTGAGCGCTGCGTTTTGTGACAGTCCAGTGCAACATTGATAGAAGCGAGTGAAATAAGGAAAAAAAAACCTATGTCTGCATCTTGCTTCATTTTTGTCTACCAATTAAAAGCCATCTGTTAGGAGAATACATTATATTTACAGTGTATTAGTTGCTCATGTATTCTTCATGTATGGCTGGCAAGAGTTTACCGTTGTGCTTCATTTTGAATATTCAAATGTGGCTCGCGCACCTCACCTTGCTAATTGTGCCGCGTGGATTTCATTCAGCCTTCCATGACGTCTTCTTCTCATCACGATCTACAAGGCTGTCAAAGGACGTTTGGGAGCAGGAGCGCGCTGTTAGCCACCCAGCTTGCGTCTCCGCACGTCCTGCCATCTTTGTATTGGAATATTAAGGCTATTGTTATCCCTTGTTGCTGAAGGTCTTCGGTACCCTGCCAACCATGTGCTCACCTAATCTCAACGTTTTTTTTCCAGCGTCACAATGTGAGATTTTTTCCTCAAGTGCCTGCTTCATTAATTCATTGTTAGGGTAATTTTCGAAAGTCATCGGAAGACTCCAAGTCATCGGGCACTCCATAACTGCTTCTGTTTTCATTGCGCATTTACAAACACAACGTTTGTGGAAAATTCTTTTATTCTCGAGGGGCATTTTACACCGGATTGGGCCTCTGATGCATGCGGTGAGTTTGAGGTGCCAAGTCTTTATCTACATTCTCTGGAAATTATGTCCTCTGCCCACCGTTTTGTTGGGCTGCAAAGTACTTTGTGACTCTGCCAAGTACTTCGCAAAGGACAAAAACTGATATTGTGATCTTCTACTGGTACTGTATTCCTTGAGGAGTTTTTGGCAGTTTATCATTTAGAAATATCTAAAGAGTAAAAGGATTTTTTTTAAGGCTTAAGTAGTGAGACGATGATTTTGAAACATGAACAGTTTTACATTCCACTGTACAAGGTTATGCTGCCATCTAGTGACTAAAATTGGTACAATTGAAATTGTACTTGTATTCGCCGCGCAATGTTAGTAGTTCGTGATGCCACAGTTTTCACGCTATTTATAGTTTGAGACGTCATTGTCTTTTGGTGGGTGGACATCACATGTTCCCTCTTCAGGGTGGTTATGGTCTTGGTGGGTGGTTCACATCTTCTTGTGTTGTGTTGGTAAGTCGCATTGTGCTGCACGTCTTTTATGTTTGTATGTGCTTAAGTCTCCCTGCGCCTCACATGTTGTCCTGTGTAAGTCGCCCTGCGCTTCAGATGTTGTGTGTAAGTCGCTCTGCGCCTCACATGTTTTCCTGTGTAAGTCGTCCTGCGCTTCAGGTGTTGTCGTGTGTAAGTCGCCCTGCGCCTCACTGTGTGTACCTTCTATTGGGTCCATATTGTGGTACATGTGTATTTGTAGTGTTTGTTCACCCTCGATGTTGGTTTCTGGCCTCAGGTGTTTGTCGTGGGGTGTGTGCACTCTTCATTACTAAATTATTATTTTGTGTTATTGGGTAAGGACGGGGTTATGCCTGAATTGATATGTAATATTGCTGTTTTTCCTTCCCAATTTGATATTGTCTGATGGCTCATATCTAATGTATCTTAACAATTTTCATGAGGGAGGATGGGGTATTTTGTTGCATGTTTTATTATGTCGTATTAGGCCCATTGTTTCTTGTTTGGTTTGTTCTCTTTGGTGAGGAGGAATCGATCTCCGTTTTTAAAGCACTGTAGCTCAAATTGTTTTTAAAATACCGGTTTGTTCTGCATTCACCTCGAGCACTTCCCCCCCCCCCCCCCGTGCCACCCCCCCCTCCTTAGAGATGCTCAGTCACTCCGCAGCCGATCTTAACGCTGCCGCGAGCCTGACAACAATTGCCGACATTTTGCAAAGGAAGTGAGGCCACGCTCCTTCCCACTTCCCTTAAAAGGATGCGCATCGGCCGGACGCACGCTGCGGGCGCGCCACCAGCGCGCTGAAGGTAAGCCAGTCAGCGCCCGTCCGCGCCAGTACGAGCCCAGAGCCCAGACCGCCTGCCCCTCTTGTCTCATTACCCATTAGCTACTCATCAGACACTCTTCGGAACTTAGAACTCGTGCCCTGGACCCCTGCCTTCACTCAATCTCTCCCGACGAGCATCATAACAAATGCAACCACTGTTCATACAAACTCACTCCGCACTCCTCTCCCAAAGTGAGGACAATCAAAATGGCTCTGCTTAATTGCAGATCCCTCCCCAAGCTCAGCACCGAAATAAACCTCTTAGAATAACGACATAGAAGTGCTGTTTCTCACGGAAACATGGATCAATTCCGCATCCGATCCAGATATAGTCCAAGCCCTCCCTCCGGGCTATACAATTAAACATCTGGACAGACCTCAAGGATCAGGAGGCGGATTAGCAATAATCACCAAAGCCCATCTTACCTGCCATCTCAAGGACCGTCCAGTCCTAACTGTGAAAACGCTCACTTTGCCCTACATCTCTCCCCGGAGAAAACTGTCGGGTCTTCTCATATACCGACCCCCGGGACCTCTTGGACAGTTCCCTAACTCCCTGGTAGAGACTGCCACCTCCCTAGCCTGTTTATCTTCCAACTTTACAGTGCTGGGAGACCTCAACATCCACTTCGATGACCCAGGGAACAAAATAGCGGGAGACCTCGAAGATCTTTCAGCACTCAGCCTCTCCCTGAAAAACCCCTTACCCACTCATAAAAAGGGCCATCTTCTTGACCATATCTTCTCAAATATCCCAGAACTCTCTACATCCTCACCCCTACCAATCCCCTGGACAGATCACCACCTTATCTTCCTCAAATTCCCAATCTCTAGCAAATTCAGCCTCAGCCTTCCACCCCAAGCGCCTTCGCGTCCGTGACACAAATTAAACACGGATGCCTGGACCAACCAGCTCATAGCCTCCACCCCTACCTTGAATCCGGATCCCTCACTAGCAGATGTCCAAATCCGAGACTGGATGGAATCGTCCTTGGACGCGGTTCTCCCTGTCAAACAGCTCCCCAGTAAGAGGGGTTCGTTCAAATCTCCCTGGTTCACTTCGGAACTACGAGATCTCCAGAAAAAATGTAAAAAACTGGAACGTCTCTGGAGGAAAGATTGGAACCCAAACAACAAAAATTTACAAATCAGCCATGAAGCAATATAAAACCCTTATCAAAAATACACAAGCTTCCTATTACGAAGGGAAAATCCTGGCTGCCTCCAACTCCTCCAAGGAGACCTACCGCATAGTAAAATCTCTCATGAAAGTCCCTGAATCGCAGCCGGCTGCTGATTCCACCGGTGCCAGATGTACCCAACTCGCTGAGTTCTTCCCTTTCAAAATCACAATGACTTTCCCCAATGCCTCCCCCCCCTTACCGACCTCCCAACTGGGCCCATCGACCCAGACGCACCAGCCCTGAAAGCCTTCCTCCCCGTCTCCATCGAGAGACTGTTCGACACTCTCAATCGGGTGAAGAGTGGCTCCCCAGATGACCCAGCCCCATGAGCAAACTCAAACTAGTAGCCCCCACTACTTCCCCCCTTCTTACGAGGCTGATAAATGCCTCTCTTTCCAGCGGGATAGTTCCCGTTAACTGGAAAAGTGCGATAGTTCGGGCACTCATAAAGAAACCTCATCTAGACCCCTTGGACCCTTCCAACTTCAGGACCATCTCCCTCCTCCCAGGCATCAGCAAAGTGGCAGAGAGAATTGTAAATGAACAGCTCTCAACATTTCTTGAGACTAACAACCTCCTTTGCCACTCTCAGACAGGGTTCAGACCATGACAGGGGACTGGCACCGCCCTTCTGGCCATAACGGAGGAGACCAGGTCCATCCTGGACGCAGGAGGATCAGTGGCAGTGATCCTACTGGACCTGAGTGCCGCCTTCGACACGGTGGACCACACCATCCTCCTCCACCGCCTCCAAAAAACTGGCATCTCGGGGACCGCCCTGGTATGGCTAAAATCATTCCTGAAACACAGAACCTTCCAAGTTGCCGACAGCTACGGTCACTCCGAATCTCTCCCCCTGAACTGTGGAGTACCTCAGGGCTCCTCCCTGAGCCCCACGCTCTTTAATGTTTACATGGCCCCCCTGGACGACATCGCCTATTCGCCTCACCATTCGGCATAAAGGTGGTCATGTACGCCGACGACACACAACTAGTCGTCTCCATAAGCCAGGCCGATCAATCAATGGAGAACCTAGTCACCTGCCTGCACAATATCTCTATATGGATGGGCGACTCCAGACTCGAACTCAACAGAGAGAAATCCGAAATTATGCTCCTTGGCGACCCAAATAAACTTCCCAAAACCCTTGCCTGGCCTCCTAGCATGGGCACCCCCCTACACTAAAACAAGAAATCAAAAGCTTAGGCTTTTGGCTAGATCAGGACCTTAGCTTCAGAGCCCAAGCAAGAAAGACAGCCGGCACCTGCTTTGGGCTCATGCGAGCAGCCCGTAAGATCCTTCCTCTTATCCCCCCCACCCCCCAGTCTAGGAAAATTCTGATCCAGGGCCTCATATCGAGATTAGACTACGGAAACGCCCTTTACCTAGGCGCACCGGCAGCTGTCATAAAAAAACTTCAGCACGTCCAGAACGCTGCAGCAAGACTCCTCACAGGAACGAAATCCAGATGCTCGGCTAAACCATCCCTCAAGGCGCTTCACTGGCTTCCCATCCAAGAGCAATTACCTATTGCCAATGCCAACATTCACTGCCACAACAATTTTGCAATCGTGAAATCTAGTATCGCGCGCCTCGTCTCGTTCTAACTCGATTTCACGATTGCTACAAGCTAAGTGAAGGCGGAGACTCAAGTTTGGAGTACTTCTGCATCCCCTTTCATTCCCAGGCAGCCGGTATGAGCAGTCAGGCTGTCTCTGGTTAACACAGAACAATTGACGAAGAGTGGAGTGGCAGCCTATAGTGCAGCCCTGATGAATCTGCCAAAATTGTTGTGGCAGTGAAACATGTCGGCATTGGCAATAGGTAATGGTATGCATGAATAGCTACCAGCCTTTTTATCTTAACAGCAGACATTCAATTCTCTATTAATAAAGTTATTGAAGGGAATTGGATGCTGTGTTTTATGCACTAATTTATGTTTTTGTTTGTCACTAGCAGATGCTTTCTGCTTCCACTGTTTGTTGCACGTTTTGGTTGTGTTTTGGACACTTTTCTTCTTCTTTCTCTGAGAATCGGATGACAACTGATGATGAGACAGGGGCCTTTCTGGAGATTACATACCAGTTACCCCGTTGGTGGTGTTTCCGTGAAGTGTCATTCGTTTCTCACACATTTTTTCTAAATAGAACTTGGTCCAACACTGATGGTGTGAATGTCTGGTACTGATTAGAGGTGTCAGACAGTATTTACATGGTGTTCTGTGTATCTGTCAAGCAAGATTGGCCTTTTTAGCTTGAATTTAGAAACCTATGGGCGAGGTGCAGTGAATTGTTCCCTCACGAGTATATAAAAATGATGTAGGGGATTATAATAGTTATCAGTACGCACAGACTGTTCTATTATCTAAGTAACTGACACAATTTACGTGTTGTGGACAGGGTCTTTTGTTGTTGGTTTCTATTAACTCGGAAGAAACGTCAACCACGAACCAGGTCTCACTTTGACGATCCGTCAATTTCAGTTTTAAATAACGAGTTATTCACTCGCAAGCACATCTATCTTCTAGATCGTCAATCCGTTGATTCTTTCAACGCTCTTTCATCTAGTGCTGTGGCCCAACATCAGGTAAAATATCCTCCAGTTATAGATGCTTACACATGAGATACACGTGGGCTCCTCGATGTGTTGCCCAGTTTAGCTCGTCCCCATTAATGTTAAGTAGACTACTCAACCGATATTATCTTTAAAGTATACTTTATTAAGTATAAGGTACAACACACCAGCACGACAGGAACGCTCCGCACAGGCTGCTGGCAGAACTGAATAACTGTAAACTGTCCGAGCAGGTATTATCAGCTGGCTTTCTAGAACGCCAGCAGATGACACAACAATGCATGCGCGAGGACCTAAAGGGAAGTACAACACAACATATGCACTGGCTCTGTTAATGAACAATAATAAAGAAAATGCAGGCCGCCAGCTCGTGCGTGTGGGGGCAATGTATGGGGTTTATTTCTTGGATGGTACAGAGAGACCGAGCCGCCCTAGACTTCATTTCAGGTACTCTAGAAGAGCACCCCTTGAAATAATGTCAGAAAAAATAAACTAATTGCCCAGTACATTAAGAGTAGGCAAAGAGGGATTGGCTTTCAATTCCTTGAGCTGGAGGTCACTTGCGTAACTATAACAGTCGCAGCTGCTCTGGGCAAATGCTGTCTACTCTGCACTGGTGCAAAAACCGGCTTCAAAGGCAATAAAACAAAACACAAGTGGCATCTACATCCTAAAACAACATAACCTTCGTACCGGACACTTGCAACCTTCAGGAGGTTTATGATAAAAATTCTATCAGGCACAGCGCACTCTCCCACTGTGTCCACGAGCAGAACAATAATGCATGCTGCAGCACAAACGGTAAATATGCTTTCTGTAACTTTCTTTAGTCTTTGACTGCATGTGTCCGTGTTTTCACTGCCGACGTGGCTGGAAAGCTCTGTGGGCTTATGTGACAGAAGTGAATACAGAGCGCATTTCTATGTTTTATTATTTTTGTTTAATTTAGCACAGACCCTGAACTGCTCGCTTCAACTTGCATGTATTCTCTGTGCTCTGTCTGTCATTGTTTGATTGTGTACACACAATGGGCATTCCCGCCCTCTCCGCTATCCACTAATGCATTATGCCTCACGTTTGCAAGAATTTGTGCTATTGAAATTGTGAATGACAATGCCTTTTTATGTTTATAAACCATACAATAATAAAAGGCATTGCCATTTCCAATGCCAATAGCACAAAATCAGGCAAATGCGAGATCTAATGCATTGCAAATGCTTGTTTATAAATGTGCTCATTGCTTTTATGTGTTCCTATAGCACCAGAATGCAGCAGTAGGCAGTCTCACATGCTTGTCAACCAGAGGCAGCTTTGGGAATGGGAAGCATTGAGGGAAAAAACACATCCCAGAACAGTGAAGCCCTTGGTGGTCTGTCATGTCCGCATATTCCTTTTCATTTTCCTTTTTCTTTTTCGTTCCCTTTCCTTTTTGATTCCTCTCTTCTTGTGTTTTTTTAAATTTTATTTCTATCAATGTTTTTTCGACATGTTGCACAGCAAGGCAGGTAAATGTGCAACTTGCCTTAAAGTGAACAAAAGCAGTGATATGACGGTCCACACGGATTTGTTTTTATTTACTTTAAGCCATGTTGCACAGCAGTCCACGCTGCTCTGCAGCATCTCGAAAAAATCACATTGGCAACCGCCAATAGATCAAACCTGGGCGAAACCTATTTGCATTGCCAATGCTTGTTTTTCATCTACTATGCTTAGGATGTTTTTTTTCGGCGCCCCCGCAGCGTCTCATTTTATGGAGATGGGCCATCTCCACCTTCATATTCTTCGTGGGTTAGGCGCCTGGGAATAATGCCTGAGTATGCTGATGTGTTTTTTCCAGCGTTGGAGCCTGTGCTTGTTTCCACTTGAATCCGTGATGGTTTTCGTTTTCGGAGGTTCAACGGTTACAATCCTGGTGTTTCACTACGGAAACATGTTGATATGATTCTCGGAGTTTCACTGGTTCTCTATGCTTTATGTTTGACTCATTCTGCATGTTTGAGAAGTTTTCTATTACATTATTAGACAGTAAGTTGAACAATTCTGCCCTCTTGTGTCCAAAATGAAAATCGTCATGGACACTACTATTCGTATTGAAGGACAATTCAGTGCACTCCGAGGGCCATATTATCAAGCAAGGGCGATACATTATCGCCGCTTTTATCATCAGGAAACTGCCGCTAAAGCGGCGATAATGGGCTTGATAATATGCCCTTGCGAATTCCCATAGAAGCCCAGGTTCTGGTGTTAATCTGTACTTCTATGGGTATTCACAAGGGCATATTATCAATCCCATTATCGCCATTTTAGCGGCAGTTTCCTGCCGATAAAAGCGGCGAAAATGTATCGCCCTTGGTTGATAATATGGCCCGAGTTTTTAAGTTAAGGATTTATTGTCTTTTTTTTGTATGTGTTTTTTCTCTTAGACATTCATTCCGCCCCTGTGGGTCTTTCAGGTCCCTTATACACTCTGGTTCAGTTTGGTGGCATTTATAAAGGAGGATAGACACTCCTCTAATAGAAAACACTCCTCTAAGCGCCATCTCTGCTAAAGGGATAAGGATGATGACGGCCATGGAAAAAGACATATACAGGACAGTCCTTCTTCTGTGCTTGTTTCTGGAGCCTCTTTAAAAAAAAAAAAATCGGGTCTTAATTTGGCCTTGAGGGCTGCGATCTACACAGTCTATGACTCTCAGGCTTTGGTTAATGATTTTAAAACTATCACTACGGTCATTCAAGAGGGGGTGGATTCTTCAGATTTATTCTCCAGCATGGAATTACAGGAAAGTTCAGGGGCAGCTGCACCACTAGGGCGGAGAAGCGTCACCCCAATGCTTTCTCCCAGTGCGAGAAAGCCATAACATAAAATCGTAATAACTTTTAGTTATTGCCATTTTATGTTTGCTTTGCGCATTGCGGGTGTGTGGGGCTGCTCTGCTCTTTGAGCAGGGCAGAGGAGTAGTGATTTGCCCACTCCTGAATGCGCAGAGACTGTTTGGTTGGCCCCCTCAGGCCACCCAAACCAGTCATGCGCACTCTGCCCTTCTCCATGCAGGCCGTGTTGCAGCCTGCATGGAGAAAATGCCCACCCCACTAGCCCCTGGCATTGCAACGTAGTGATTGGCTTAGGGGAGGAAGCCTGGCGGCCTGCTTCCTGTTCCTGTTGGAAGCAGGAGAGCATGAGCAGAGAAGACGCGGGACCCAGCAGAAAGGTTTTTTTTTATTTTATTTTTTATTTCCCTGTTACACCCCCTGCAAATCCCACCTACCCACGCAACCCTTCACGCCCACCCAAAAGCAATTCCGGCTGCTACTGCAGGCAACATTTCTTTCAGATGTTTCCTGTGATATTCTTAAGGTTTCTGTTTCATCTACGGCTTCTAGTGTTGCTGGTAGACGCCAGATATATTTGAGGGATTGGAAGGCAGATGGTGCACAGAAGGCTGGTTTAATGCATATGCCTTTCTTAGGCCACAAGCTGTTTGATTTTTGAAACCTTCTTTAGATGGTCCTCCAATTCATCACATGCTCAGTTTAGAGCCCAGATTAAGCCTTATCTTTTTCAAAGACCTATGAGAGGAAGACAGCAAAAAGGTTTTTGCTTGAATTTTCCTTCCAACAGTTACAGGTCAACTCAACCTTATGCTGGGAAGAGTCAAACCTCAAAACCCTTGCTTCCTCCCCCGCAGGCCAGGAAGCATTCCTGTCTATGCCAACCTCAACCTCCCGGTTGGGGGGAATGGGGGGGTTCCCTGCCTTTTGTCTTTAAAAATGGCAAAACAATGTTTCTGACGTTAGAGTTTTGCAGATTGAAGAAAAGGGTTATGTGCTGGAATTCGTAAACTGTCCCCCAAACAGTCTTGGTTCAGATTTCATGGTCAAGAGATCTGGACGAGTTGTTGGCCTTGATTCAGGAGATAACAGACCTTGTTTTAAAAAATGCAATATGTCTGGTCCCGTAAAATCAACAAGGATTTTATTTTTACTCTGTAGACATCTTGGTAAAATGCAAACTGATTAGCAACTTAGGGAAATGTAACTCTTTCCTCCGGAAACCACGTTTCATTAACCCCTTTACTGCTAAGGCATTACTCTTGTTTCTCATTTACTTTCCATTGAAATCAATGGAAAGTCCATGACGAGTTACCCTTGTCATTAGCGGCGAAGAGGTTAAGTTGAAGCCATTTGCTTTGCTATACAATACCAGTAGCAAAGCAAATGGCTTTAACTTAATCAAAGGCGAGACCTATTGCATTTTCAATGCTTGTTTAGCTTTAGCGCGGTTCACCGGCACTCATTTTTTTAGCTTTAGCGCGGTTCACCTGCACTCATTTTTTTTTTTTTTTAGGCTTAGCATGGTTCACCGGCGGCGCTTGCTTACCTTATTTAGTGCGGAATGGATTGTGTGACACTCAGAAGACACACAATTACTCTGGAGCATGCGTATCGTCCCAGCGAGCTGCCCATTCAACCAGTCCTTGAACTTAAAAAAAAAAAAAAAAAAAAAAGATGCGAGTACCTGCTTGTTTCTGATGAGTGCTGATGCTCTCAAAGTACTAGCAATACGTCGCCCTTGAAGCTCCAGTACTCTCCCTCTCAAAAAAAAAATTGCCGGTTCTCAGTACCGGCCCACATAAAGCACTGCTGTCAACTGTTGGTGAGTTCATGGTGAAAACTGGATGAGCGACTTCACCTCTCCTTGTCGGGGCTGAGCAGGGTTCCAGGTGGTGGGTATAACCGGGTACATTTTAAAGAAACTGGGTCCCCCTCCTTATTCATGGCTCAAACGCCAATCATGACTTTCAGACAGGGCACCACCTTCCTGCAGCAATGGTGTAACGATCTGTAACTAAATGCAACAAAATTACCCCTGAGCAGCACATTGAAGTCTCGTAGTGTGGGGCGGGGCAAAGGGGGGGTTGGATATTAAGGCGAGCGCCTGGCAATGCAACAGGCAAGCGGCCATGACGGACTGGCCTGCTGGGTCCTGCAACATGCATCCCAGGTGACTGACACTGCCCCGGCCACTGCGGCCTGTCTCAGATTACCCTGGCGTTCCCTTATACTCCTTTCACTTCTGGGTCCCAGAACACAGAGGGCTTGCGAGCCTACAGACCCAGTGGCTTCATCCCAAGCACTGATCGGCCATTGGAAACAACAAAAGCCCAGTAATCTTTGCAGCACCACCTCTTTCTGAATGAGGTAATAGGTAGCTCCTAGAGCTGAGCCCGAGGCACATAGCTTCTAGTGTAATCACATGGCCACTCCTAAATAATTCACTTTGGCGCTGCTGTTCCGTTCAGCTTGTCGGATTGTGTTGTGTGATGCCCCCTTCCCCTGTCTCACCCTCACAATGCCTGCTACTCCTGCTCAGTAAGTGCCTGCACAATGGGGGGTCGGAGGCACTGTGCCCAGAGTTCCCTGATGATCCGCTGCTGCCTGCACCAGGAGGCCTGCACTGTTTTGTGAGGTGAATCAGTCTCACACACAGCACATTCCAACCCGTCCCTTCCCTTGGCTTGGGCTGTGCTCTCCCTCTCTCTGACACGCCTGGGGTGGACAGGGGGGAGTGGGCAGCGGAGAGGAGAGCCCGGGCTGCGCTGGAAGGCAGGGCTCAGTCAGACACACACTGGGAGAGGGTGTAAGTGGGACTCCGAAACAGGGCGGAGAGAGAGGCAGAGGAAACGAGGGGGCGAGACAGAGGAAGAAGGAGTTACAGAGGGGAGAGGGAGGAGGAGGCATGAAGTGAGGAAGAGAGAAGAGGCTGGAGACAAGAAGAGCAGAGAGACAAAGAAGTGGGAAGAAGGGTGGAAGAGACAGGAGGCAGAGAATGAGGCAGAGAAGAAAGAGGTAGAGGAGGGAGAGTGAAAAGAAGCAGTTTCTGAAAATCCCCTTCTTTTGGCTCTTGGTATTCTTAAATTGATTAATAACACCTGTTAATTACAGGAACGTACAGGCTGCAAAACTGCATTATGAAACAAATATAAAAGAAGTAGACACACACAAAAAAGGCATACGGGAGTACATACACATACATACAAACAAATAAATAGGTCATTACTTTGTTATTAAAACCTTAAAATTAGCATTGAAATCTCCAGAGCAGCTTCCTATAATTTCCCCCATTTTTAGTAGCATAAAAAAGGATGTAAACTTTTTTTCTTTTTGCTGCCTTCTATTAAAAAAAAAATTCCAGACACTTATTTTACCCATGCGTCACAAACCGGAATGGGCGAGAAAAATAGCCCTCAGCAAAGCCTAACAACAAAAGGGACTGAAACAATTAGTCTGACACAAACAACTGCAGACAAATCGGTGTATTAGTCAACCGATTTAAGTGTTTTATCCGATCTCCAAAAACAAATAAAGCTCTTCAGCTATACAGTAGCGTATCATAATTTTTCTGTTTTCCAGTGTAAAGTATAGAGTATTATTGTGGACAAATAGCTGCTATTTTATTTTATTACTATTTGCACAAATTGTCCTGCAAGAAAATAATCTTAAATATTGTGTGCAGCGATTCGAGACACTTTTAATGAGAAATGTGTGGACTCGCTCCTCATTTGGAAAATATATATACATGGTCCATTTTGTTAAACCCTGATTGCGCACAGTCTCACGGGAGCACCCGTTAATAAATAAATTATACATCCCAAAAATAATTTAAAAGTAAACAGACAAGTGGATTTCCCAGATGGCTGGGAAAAAATAAAGCCTAAACGGCTTCCTACTTTTATATTTACAGCAAACTCATTTTGGAAGGGGGGCGGAATGTAGTAACCAAAATAAAAAAAATTGTACTGGGAACAAATAAAGCCTAAACGGCTTCCTACTTACATTTACAGCAAACTCATTTTGGAAGGGGGGGTGGCGGACTGTAGTAACTAAAAGCTAAAATGACAAAAAACGTTTACAGGCAGTAACGTTTGTGCCGAGTCCGCCGTCAGGAGCCGCGCAGTCGAGCCCCAAAAAACAGTCCCTAGAGTGTCACGCGGCCAGTAAAGCATCCAGCCCCCACGTGCACATCTTCTGTCCCACGGCATGCACTTCAGAATCGTATCGATTCCAAAAGGACCTCGCCTTGGCGAGAGTAGCGCATGCGGAGTGCTAATGCCAGGCGAGACCTAAAAAGGAGGAGTGCTAGTAGGCACTCCTGTCTGATACAATGTCTTTATTTTAAATGAGGGGGGACATTCCCCATCTGGGCCATACCTCATCATGCCAAATAGATTTCTATGTATGTATGCTAAAAAGCTAAGTAACTTCCTAGGGGAACCCTTAGCGATCAATATGGACCAGGGTAATGTGTGGTCAACCAAACCAAATGCACTATTGAGGTCAGCAAAACCGAGATCAAGGGATCCTAGTTTGGCTTTAATATGTTTCCCAATGAGTAATTCAATGTCTATGCACTGATCCACCCACCTTCCCCTGGCCGTTCCTAAAACCAATTGTACATCGAAAATGATTGGAAGATTGGCCTGAGAATAATTCAATCTCTCTAAGAGATCCTTACCCATCAATTTGGCTGACAAATCAAGAAGGGAGATTGGGCAATAACATTTAGTATCAGATTTGTTTCTTATCTTAAAAAAAATAGGGATTATGATTAACATGACCTAGGACAGGGGAGATGTGCCCTTACCAGCTGCATTCAGTTCCCTGCTCAAAATGAGGCCCCCTTACTCCCTCATAGCTCTAAATGCATCTTCTGGCACTCCATCTGTGCCTGGTGCTTTTCCCCCTGCACTCATATCAATAGCAAGGAGGACCTCCTCTAAAGTAATGTGCAGGGGAAGCTCCGATTTAAGAAGTTTTCCCCTGCCACTGTCTAGAGGTGGACCCATCATAGATGATTCCAAAATACCCCTGAAATTAGTTACCCATGCCTCACCGGGGACTAGGAAGTCCATTTCAGTTATTGAGTCATCCTTTAAAAAAGGTGTTCGTTATATTCTAAAAAAGGACAAAATATTTTGTCTCCGTTTCCTTTGCTAGGTTTTCCTATGCTTCCTCTTGTAAAACCCCTTTTCTCGGCTTCAAAAACATGCTTATAGTTCTTGCACTATTGCTTAATTTATGGAAAATCGCTGGGGAGACTGTGAAAGGTGTCCCTTAAGAGTTTAGATGCTTGGGTGCACGAATGATAAAACAACCCTTGTTTCCCTGTACTACCAGATCTAGGAGGTCTTAACAGTAATGAATTGAGGGATCTGGCGATTTGACCAAAGGCATTTTAGAGCCCCTCATGATCTACCTCGTTGTCCAAACAATAACTAGGGGACATATTATCAAAGACCGGTATTAAAATTATCGCCAGGAACAGGAGATAAACGGTGATAATGGACTTGATAATACGCCCTTGTTAATTCCCATAGAAGCCCATGTTCTAATGTTAACATGGGCTTCTATGGGAATTACCAAGGGGGTATTATCAAGCCCTTTATCGCTGTTTTATCGGCAGTTTCCGGCTGATAAAACAGCGATAATTTTAACACTGGTCCTTGATAATATGCCCCTAAATTCATTGGGGGTCCTTATTAGTAAAACCCGTAAGACCTTACATGGGCCCACCCCAGCCCATTTAATCCTAACGCTATTAGGCCTGACAGGGGTGATGTTAGAGATACATGCAATGCTTTTAGTGCTGTGGGCCTGGATTGCTAAAGTGCAAACTGCCGGATTGTGATCACTCACAGCAGTCGGTATGACATTAATAGTGCAGCTCAAATCACTTGCAGAAGCAGAGAGCAGACCATGATCAATGGCTGTATGTGCATTTCTGCCAGCAAAGCAAGGGGTGTCACATCATTAATATGCTCAGTTATTCTTTAACCCGTTTACCACGGCTGGAATTCCGCCGCAGTGCGGGTGAATTATGACTGGGCGTGGTCAGGACGGACCCCGGCCGTCCTCTGCACACTCCCAACGTGACGCTGGGGGCCGTCCGACGCCCGCAAAGGGTTAAAAGTAGAAAATCAACTATAAAAAATTAGAGAATTCAAGGCTTTTCCATAATCATTATTGTGGAAATGCTTTGTTCCGTCAAACACCCTCTTTGGGAGTTTGTTTTTGAAAAACAACAAAGTAAAAAGTTGGTGAACAGCTGTCAAAACTGACAGCGGCCACCCACCAAACTTTTAGTACATCGACAGGGAATCACCATGATGGCTGTTTTGTTCAATGTATAGAGATGATCATTGGGCCGACAGTCATCACTAAATTTGATGATCTGACCATGTTAGTTTTCTGGACTTAAAATACTCAATATGGTCTGAGGACCTGTAATATTTAACATTTATAGTAAGAATGAAGAATGGTTCATACTAGGAGAATATTGTTGAGCTTATATTATAAGATGTAGTTTAGAATCTATATGGGAGAATGCGATGATTAGAATCTGATGATGTGGAGATACAACCCTTGAGTTAGTTGGTGCTGATCTCCTGCGCCCTTCAGAAATATTACATGCTGTTGTCATTTTCTACAATAAATCTCTTCTCCGATTTAACATTGCTGGCTGGACTGTGCCACTTTACAAAATATGGCATGAGATTTTACTCTACAAATGTATTTATTTGTTCACGTGGAAAACATTGGATGAGGATTTTATCTATGAACTTTGAAAGGTGCTGTTTTAACATTATTTGGTGCCCCGAGATCATTTGTAGTGGAGGAATATGTCACAGCTCTTTTCTGGCACATTTTCATGAATATTATTCTTTTTTGGAGAGGGCTCGCATTCGATTCAGGGCACATGTCTTGAAATGGCGAAGTCGAATTGTCCTGCTTTGCAAAATGTTAGTGCGTGAGTGACATTCCCCTATATTCAGTCAAGGCGCCTCTTTTGAAATCGCAGAACAGCATTCTCCTGGCGCGCGAAGTGTTAGCGCGTGTGGTACACCACTATATTCAGTCACTGCGCACCATAGCTTTGGAGTCTTTTGGCACTCAGGAGCATATTATCAAGGACGGCGTTAAAATTATCGCCCGTTTAGCGGCAGAAACCTGCCTCTAAAGCGGCGATAATGGGCTTGATAATACGCCCTGGAGAATTCCAATAGAAGCCCATGTTCACACCAGAACATGGACTTCTATTGGAATTCTCAAGGGCAGTTTTCTGCCGCTAAACTGGCGATAATTTTTAACGCCGTTCCTGATACAATGCCACTCAGTGCGTGACGCAGAAAGGAACTTGATTTTACTAGTGATAACAGGGTGGTGTGCCACGGTTAATGTACTCGTATTTGTGCTGCGAGTGCGAGAATCGCACTCTAATGTTTTGGAAAATACTAACGCTAACGCTCCTTGAACAGCAAGAATTTGGTTAAACTTAAAATATAAAGTTGAAATTAGAATTTAGGCTTACCTGCGCCTCCGTTTTGCTGCATAAATCCACCGAAATAATTTCAAGTTTCTCTTTCTCATGGATGTTGCTAGGAGGGCCCCTGGTGGCTAACTGCGGTACTGCTACTTACATGTGTCAACAGCAATGGACATGCTTGGATAATTTTAAGGTTATCCTTGTTCACGTGTTGACAGTGATTGGCACGGTTTTCAAAATTGAAAGAGTCCAATTTTTTCTAAAGACAAGATACGCTAAGAAGTGACATTTTAAGCATATTGGGTGAAATGTTCCCTGTTTTACCTGTCAACAGCGACTGGCACGCTTGGTTACTGGAGCTGTATCATTTGAGTTCATAAGAGGCAGAAAAGTGGTTTCGACATTGAATCCAATCTGAAAATCTAGTAATCTGTGTAGTGAGACTGGTGTATTGAGTGAGGCATACAGGTCCAAGAGTACCAGTGATACATTCAGTAAGGAGAGATGTGAAAAAATGAAGTTGCAAAGAAAGACACGTTTCTGTGAATTTCGCAGTGGGTGAGTTTGTTCGTGTCAAAAATCAATTGTTAGAAAAAAGGAAAATCCAAATTTAGGTAGCCAACTTGTATCATTGAAATAAAAGAACCGGCATTGGAAGCCACCATTGAAGTGTGTTGGAACATGGCTTGTTTGGTAAAAAAAAAAATAAGCGAAAACAGCGGATTAAATGGGGATGAACACTTGGGAGACGCAAACCAATAGATGTTATGGGAAAGTAGAAGAATAGAAAATACTATGCATGTATGATTAATAGTGCATGTCATAAGAGGTGCAACTCATATGTGTATTTTATTATGTGCTTTTTTTGGTTGTGTAAAGGGGTAGAGCTGTGTGGTGTTTGGCATTCATATTAAGTATGAAGGGTGGCTTATACTAGGAGAAGAGCTGTGTGGTGTTTGGCATTCATATTAAGTATGAAGGATGGCTTATACTAGGAGAATATTGTTGCGCTTATATTATAGGGTGTAGTTTAGTACACAATGTGAGGATTAGAATCTGATGATGTGGAGAGACAACTCTTGAGTCAGTTGATGCTGATCTCCTGAGCCCTTCAGACATTTTACATGCTGTGTTATTTTCTACAACAAATATCTTCTTGGATTTAACATCGCTGGCAGGACTGCGTCACTTCACAGGACCTAACAATAATGCACAGAACATCAATGGCAATGTGAGCAAATAGCTTTATAAGTGAATATTGAATACATAAAACCATGTGTTACTATACTTGCACTGAAACACCCACTATATACTGAATAATACATTTCCACATAACACAGAAAAGAGCACAGATTAGCAATATTTGCGAATTACTATGAAAAGTACATTTACTATCACTCAAAGGGGCATATTTACAATAAAGTGGTGAAGCATGTCATTAAGCCAAGAAGGCTGACACGCTTCGTCACTTTGGAAATGCAGGGCTGCAACATATTTATTAGAATATAGTGCAGCCCTGCATTTCCCTCTGCGCTGGTGCTAACTTTAGCTGCCTAACGCCAATGCAGACACCCTTGCACCATGGGGAACATCCATTACAACGCGGGCTTTACAACGACTTGTGCTGGAGGGCGCTCTAGGCTAAGGAATATTAGATTTACTATGCCAACACCTTCCCTACTGTACGTAGGCTGGTGTTGGAATAGTAAATCTTACTATTCCTAAATCCAGCACCCTACAGCGCAAGTCGTAGTAACGTCTTGCGCTGTAAACCCCGCATTGTAATGGCACGCGGGGTAAAAGCCAGCGTTGTTTTGACATACAACCTGCACTATAGTGCAAGGGTGCCTGTGTTGAGGGGAAGGTTGTTTATGTGCAGGAAGGTCTCCCTTCCTGCACCTAAAAAAATCTTTAAATGCAATTTTTTCACTTCTATGTGTGCTGCTTGCAGCACGCATAGAAGATGCAAAACAGCATTTTCTTTAAAATGATTGTTTATGTGCAGGAAGGGCCTCTTCCTGCACATAAACAATCATAGGAAATTTGCTGTTTTTATGGGTGCTGCATAACGCAGCACACATGGAAACAGCATAAACAAGGAGAAATAAAGCATTTCTCTTCGTTTCACCTGTTAAGATCAGGTTTTGTAACAAAAACAAGAGGGGGACTAGTAGCTCGTTGTGGTCTAGTACCTGTGCTCCCTATGCTAATCACAAACTAAACAAAGGGTAACTGTTCCAGGTATTGGTGCAAATAGTCACCCACAAACAAGGGAAGGAAGGGAAAGGAGGAAGAGAGTAAGATCCTAGGGCTAAATCTCACATACTAGAGGCAAGCGCAAGTCTTATCTTTTGATGCCCTTCACACACCCGAAGGATGTCATTCTTCATCGGGCATTTGCTCCTCGTTGGCCGGCGTTGCAATGCCCTATGGGTCCCCCAAATGTTCGCTTTAGCAGAGATCTTTTGTTTGTACAGCAGTATGATGTGTGTGGGTGTGAGTAAGAGGGTTCTAAGTGAACAGGGAGTGGGTGAGTGAATGGTAAAACTGGCTAAGGGATACCAGAGTGAGTACATTTTAATGTATAAGTTCCCTTGTCATGTTAAAAAACCTGTAGGTCGTGAGTTACTGATAGGGCATAATGTGCCTTAGTAAGTAGAGGTCGACATGTTTTGTGCTGTCTAGGCGGTCAGAACGACCCCTGGCGCTTCTTCAGGACCAAATAGCGTGAATAAAAAAGCGAGTGGAAGAGGTTGGGTCTAGAACTCTAATAAATCAGAGCGATCCAACCTGTGTGCAACTACAAGGTGCAATGACTTTATTGAATGGCCGCTCCTAATTCAACCTAGGAGTAGATAAGAGAAAACAAGAAGAACAAAGGAGGAGTCCATGTAATCCTCTCTAATGGCACATGGTAGAGTGCATCTGGTGTCTACAGACGTTTACAGAAAATGAGGTCGACATGCAAGACATACAACACATGTTAAAGAATGACTCCATTCTGGAATAAAATCATATTGGTGATTGCAGGTATGGGAATACTGCATCTGTATTCCTGGGTAACTCGGAATGAGAATGGCACAGAATGAAAATGTTAACATTATGAAAGTGGGATCCACACACACCACGAGCTTCCTTAATATGTTCATGCAGCCAAGGTTTATTTAACTTTTCCTGCATTTAATAACCTTTTTGCAAGAAGATTCAGAAGCCTCTCTGTGATCTCTTTATGAAGAAGCCTATTCAAGCACACCTATGTTGCTCTGTTTGCTTGAACACTTTCATCATTCAGTAGAGGGACTAATACACCTGCTGCGGATACTGTACCTATTTTATGCATTTGAACTGCTTCTGAAAGGTGTTTTTCTGATGAGACACTCCAGAGCTGTTCCTCCTCAAAGGAATAGTCACCCAAATAAAATTCTCCTAACTTCAACCATGTCCGGAATGGCACCTACCAACTGAGTGAAAGAGGTAGTGCAATACTCCACAGCAATGTTTGGTTATGCCCCAGAGCAAACCTTTGAAGCTATTGGGCCAAATGGTGTGTTTCGCCTCTAAATTTGCCAGGAAAATATCCATAAATCTAAAAGATTTCCAGGAAGTTCTGCATAGAAACCCATGAAATAAAACACCAATAGGTTCCTGTGTTCCCCCAAAGAGAATTATGATTTTATTCCATCAAATAGAATGTTGGAAAGTCGGTTTACATTGTCAATTTTACAGCAGAATCTTTTAATTTGTTGGTTCAAAATTTCAATGAGTTTGCAGCAATTCTGAAAAGCACTCATGAAATTTGAAAATACTTGTATGGATGGCCAAACGGGTATCATCCAGTCCAGAGGATTTTATGTTGGCACCATTATCCAAAATAACACGTTAGCAACATGGAGAAGGTTGAAGTCCAAAGTCCCAAAAGGTCTCTAACAATGTCATAGCTAAAAAGATCTGGTATTTCATTTTACATTGTCTTTGAATTTTGTTTAGATGGACCTATACCATTTTTCATTCATTTCTGCCTCCCATCGCCTTCCATTTTCCCTCCTTGTCGCGTTCAAGTAAATATTCAACCAAGTACTATCTTGGAGGCTGCAGTTGGTGATGCTGAACAGCTAGGATGACTCTGAGGATAAAAAGGCTATCCTGACATTAGACAGATCACCAGGCCCAGAACACAATGTCACTACTCGAGTAATAAATACATTTTGGGTCCAGACAGCAGATCTATCCCTACTATTACACAAACATAGCAGGCCCTGGCTTCACATCGCAGTTCACTTGATCATGTCCTAAAAGGTTTTATTGATGGCCACTGACACAGGTTGAACTATTGCTCATGTCTTATTAAAATACAGAGTAATGGGGAATTGGCCATTACAAATTCTTTACTTCTACCCCAGGGAAAGAGGTATGGAAATATACATTTAGGTGGGAACACGATTTGGGTACGAAGGTGATCAGGAATACTCGGAAACAACTTTGGAGAGATGTGTAGACAGGTGGCACCTCACTCCTAACCTATTTAACAAAGTGTTTCCAAGGATCATCAGTAAGTTTTTTGAGATGCTGGGTGGAGAGGGTGCACCTCTCTCCATATGGTGAAAATGCCCATTATAAAAGCAGAATGGAAAGGATTGCTAGCCTCTGCAAAGCATATAGTGGGCTACACAATAGACAATATTTTTGTACCTAGACATTCAATCAATCAGGATATATAAAGTGCGGTTAATAACCCAATAGGAAATCCAGGTGCTTTTGCTGGACATATAAGGGAAAGAAAAAATATTGAAATCTGATAGAAGCATTTTGTTTTGGCCAAATACATTCAATTCTCTACAACAAAAGGTTTTATATCTCAAAATACAATTGCTGTTACTCAAGCAACAGATTGGTATTATAGATCCACAGGTTTGGTTCCTGAAATACCAGTTTGCCGTTTTTCCCATGTACTGAAATGATCTACTGGCCCACAAGAACATAATCTGTTGTGCATGCCCTTGTGCTTAAATCATGTGTCAAGGATGCCTGTCATATAATAGCTGCAGCCACGAGCTATCACAGATGGCCACCTTTGGCAAGGTTGATTTTCTCGTGTTAGGATACTTTTCACACGTTTGCCCATTCAAGAATTGTTTGACTTGGCCCTATTTGCAGGTTTATCCCAGAAATCTTTGCCACCCTCCTTTATTTTTTGTAACATGTTGGTGGTTTTAGGACTCTGGGCACTTTATCAGTGCTGTTCAGTGCTAAAGTGCATGTGCTCTCTATGGTAGACTTGGGAAGATTGGTCTACACCTTTTTTGCATGTTTAATTTACCTATCAGGACCTTGTTCAGTGGTATCCCATATACCCAGGGCCAGTAAATTAAATGCTAATATTGGGCTTGCAGCGCTGCATGCGCCACCCACCAAAGTAGCCTTTCAAAATTGTCTCAGGCCTCTGCCACTGCAGGGCCAGCGTGCACCGTTTACTGCTGCTGAGACGTGGCACATAAAGTGGTTGCCACATCTGTGACTCTCCTTTTACTACATATCAGTCACCCCTAAGGTAGACCTTAGCTAGCCTTATGGCCAAGATGTGGTGTAGGTAAAAGGTAGGACATGTGCCTTAACTGTGTGGCATGTCCTGGTAGTGACAAACAGCCTATTTGGTTTCTCACTGTGGTGATGCTGCCATCTCATAGGGATGCATTGGGGATTCCCTGATATGTGCTTCAGTGGTAATTCGGAACACAAAAGGGGTAGTGTGATCAAGTGTGATGTGTTTGGAATAGGGCATATTGGTGTTCACCTATTTATTATTACTATTTTAGAAATGCCTTTTAGAAGTGGGCAGTTCTGTGTGCTATGTGTCTTTGTGCCTGCCTGTTGTGTATTTTCTATCTGGATTTTGACTGACAGGGCCTGGGGTGGTGAGTGGCTCGAGAGAGTCAGGATGAGTCAGGATGAGTCAGCACTAGGCTGAATAGGCCTGGTCTGCATTTGGGGTGGTGAGAGGAGTAGCACCTGCACCTGAATAGGGCTGTGCCTGCATTCCACGATGATTGCTTTGCCCCCCTGCGGTGTGTCTGGAGCCACGCTTTACACTTTCAGTGAAGGTTGTTGGGCACTTGCAAAGTGCCCCCCAGAACTGGTTTGGACTGGGGAGGAACAAATACTGTAGTGCTATAAGTATTGGGGCTGTGACCCCATGTCTTTGGAACTGAGCTTACTTGGGAAATGGATCTGAGGAACACTCTGCCAGGAGGAACCACAGTGGGAATCTGATACTATCTGCTGGGAGGCCCTGCGTGCTGGCCGCCTGTGCTCAGCTCTGACTTGTGGATTCCTGGAGAGGAGCACTGCCTGCTCCCTGGTTGTGTCTTGACATGGGAGACAGGCTGAGCACTTCATGTTGTACTCGTCCTGTAGCCCTGGACCTGGGCTTGTAGTGCTGCAGGATTTCTTTGCCCTGTGTGCTTGAGCCACTGGCATGGGCTCGTGTTGCCGTAGTGCGTGGTGAGAGCTTCACAGCCAGGAGTACTTTGGGTTCTGACCCCCTGACGACAAGCGCTGAAAGAGCGCCATGTCTCTGTGGTGGATGGAAAAATGCTGGGGAAGCTCTGGGGAGACACTGCTTCTATTTCCTCTTCCCTTCCGGTTGCCGTAGCAATGGGAGAGCCTCCGGAAGCCAGGCAGAGGCCAAGCCTGGTTGTGGATGGGGCCGCGCTCCAAGAGGAAGCTGGAAAGGCAGGTGCGGACGGAGTCTTCGCCCTATGTCCTGCCTCTTTGTGTCCCCGCAGCAGAGCAGCTACACAGCATGGCCGTGGGCTGTCACCATTCTGGGAGTCAAGCCGGATGGCCTTGACCTGCCAGACTTTCTGCCCAAAAGGATCGTGTGGCGGCGCTCGGCCGGTAGGAAGCAACGCCTCCTTCAAGAGCCTGGCGGGGAAGTGAGTACCTCAGGGAAGAGCCGGCCCAAGGGAATCACCATCCCTCATTTGCTACACAAGGGAAGCTGCACCACAGTGTAGCGGGCGGCCACTTTAGCTATTTTGTTGTCTTCGCAGGAGGTGGGGGGAGACCAAGTGAGGCCTTCTTCCCCCTCGGGGACATTGCGCTGCCTGTTGGTGGCATTGCGGGGATTACTCCGTCCGGGAGAGGTCTCCAACATATGTGGCACCAGCATCTGCGCCTTGGAAGGTTGTGACAGCTGCCAGTTGGGTGCCCTGTTAAGGGCCTTTTTTTGTTACTGTGCGCATCACGGGGTAAGTCCAGAATGGGCCCCCTCCTCATTTGCCATGGCAGCTGCAACACAAGTGGTGATCAGCTGTCTCTCACTAGTGTGGGCAATTTGGTGCAAAGTAATGTTCTAATGTGCACGCTGGTGATGTATTTATCATATGTGTTCCCAGCTGGAAGTGCATTAAGGTGCACCGATGATTATACACATATTGGGCTATACTAAGTACTTTTGTTATGTTTATGCCCAAGAGGTACTCATGATCGGTGTACTGCAAGTGGTTACTTTGGTGCACTGTTGTAGATGCTTATGCATAAGGTGTTGAACTATCCTGCCAGTATTTACTGGTGACGCTAAATGTTTATGACCATGGCCTGATTGGCCTAATGATTTATGTAATCCCTGTAAAGTCATGAAAAGTGTTTGGTCTCAGTGTATAAATGTGATGTTATGGATAACACAAAGGCTATTTTTATATAACCTTGTGTGGAGCTTCTTTTGTGGTGTGCCTGGTTTGTCGCTGCTGTGCGGGTGTGTTGCACAAATGCTTTACACATTGCCTTTGGAATAAGCCTGGCTGCTCTGCCAAGCTACCAACTGGGTGAGCAGGGGTTCTCTTTAGTCTGTAACTCCCTTTCCCTGACTAAAGTAGTGGTTTCTGCCTGGCTTAGGCACATGCCCAAGCCAACAAGAAATCCCATTCATACCTTTGGACTTAGACCTTTTAAAAGGGCTCAACATCCTCCAGTGAGGCAAGCCTGAAGCATACACAGCATAGGCACTTCAAAATCTAACACCTTTCTTCACCCTTGTCCCTTCAAGTTAATAAAGATCCTGGAATTTTCCGGCTAACCTTGGCTACTATCTGCCACATACCCCATGCCCAGGTCTTCATGTGAAAAGGTCCAAGCAATTGTTCGTACTCCGGGAGCAGTTTATACACCTCATTAGTGGGAGCAATAGCAGGGCCATCGTTCAGCAGAATGATGCTAATTAGCCAACTGGATGCTCAGGCAGGTAAAGTTGAACTTTTTTAAAGTCATTATTTTAATTTTCTAAAAACCAGACTTTAATTAGATTTTTACCAATATTAAAAATCGTTGTACATTGCCTCTATAGTTTATCCCAATCTAAAGTTAGCAGACTTATGATTTTATTGTGAGCTTTACATTTTTTCATAGGTCAACTACAGCCCTTTACAGTGAAAATTGCCTTCAAGCTGTATGTGCATGTCATCATTAAATTCCTGAATGCACCACGTTTAAGCATTTGGCACCCTACCTTTGGGGGTGGGTGGAACTCATGGAGTTTGACTCCTTGGAATTCTGCGGAAGAACATGAAAAATCTTTGAGAATGTACTGAGTTATGCAAACGAGCAGAATTCAGCATAGTGTGCCAGAGGACACTGATTCTCAAACTGAATTTGCTGTTACTCTAGTAGATTTTCTATTCAAGCAGCAGCTTTCTCACCATGAACAGTCGAAACCACCATGCCATGGTTGGAGGAGTTTTGCCTGAATTATGCATTACAAGCCTAACAGGGAGTAGGCAAAACTTGGTGAACTTCGTAACCTACCTATCTTGTGGAATACACAGACTACGTAGTGTTGATACTTGGTAAATATTCTAGAATAACACCCCAAAAAAAGGCTTTCTAGACCCAATGGCATTAAGGACTTTGTCAAAGTGCCAAAACGAGGCAGAAAGTTAGCTGGACTGCAACCACTGCGCAACCCTCTGAGCATTATCTAAGTGAGATACATTTCAGATACTGATCAATCCTATGAGCTATCACAGGGATAAATATTGGAACTCAAACTCTTGTTCATTAAGGGAAGACACACTAGAGCACTAGAAAAAAATATTTATTTTTAAAATGACCAAAAGCCTATCCTAGTGTACACAATATAAATCATATCTATTATGAACATAAACAATATAGCAACAACAAAATTCACTACAAGTATAAAAGTAAATATTATTGTAACATACTGGTAAAATCCTAACTATTTTCTTTGTCAATATTTACTATCCCATCCTCCTGTTGTTTGCTTACTAAAATGCTCTCAGCACTAAAGTAATGGCCTAATTATAGGAGTGGGCTGAATTTTTCATTCTGCCCACGGAACTGATGTAATTTTGGCCACTCCGTATTACTGTTTAACACAGACTTTTGGCTAAATTCTGCCAATCGCCGCATGATAAAATATTTCTCCTGTGAGGCTCTGGAATATGCAAGCTAGCTATCGTGAGTGTGATTTGGCATCCCCAGGCATGGTTTTCTAATGTGGGTGATCACCGGTGTTCATGAGGTGTTGTGGTCAGAGGGCTGCCGTTTGAGTAGATTTGCTGCTGCTGGAGTCGATTTTCTACTCAAGGGGCAGCAAAATCAACCCAAATGGTCATGTGCTCTTGTGCAACGCTTGGCGCCGTTCGTGCTGATTTTCTGTGCTGCTCACGCTACCTGGGCTAAATTGCAGGATGAGCTTCATATTTTCCACCCATTGGAGGAATTCCGCAGAATCTCACTGAGCTTTTCTGTAACTCAGTGGAATTTCGTGGAGTGAAACTCCATGACTTCCGCCCACCTCTACCTAATTCGAGTTTCAATAATGGTACACACTTACTTTCTCCAAACAAAGACGCAGTGTTCAGTATATCAGTATCTGGCCTCTGGCATGAAATTTCTTTCTACCTTTAATACTCTGTTCATAGCTTGTATAACAGATCATTTTTGTTTACTTTTTAAAATAAGACATTTGCAGATAAGATTTTGGCTACCTCACTTACATTTATTCAGTGAAACCATGTGCATAGTTTAATAATTATAAACAATAAGATACATCATTAGCTTTCCGGAAACCTTGTTAGTAATCCAGAGTGGCAAAAAGATATGAACTTTCATTCAAGATTTCTTTTACTCTGAGTTCAGGTACAGCATAATTGTTCTCAATTTGGGAAGTCTTTAAGGCTACAGTCCAGGGGCACAGTATTGCTCATAAGGCACAGCAATTGAAATTGCTGGCAGACCATATAGCTGAGCTTCAATCCACAGTAAATGCTGCTCTTCAGGTGAAGAATAGGTCTGAGGAACGACCAATCCCACATAGAGGGCACTCTGTGTAAAGCGAAGCTTGGTTTGAGGGAGTTTGTCATTATGGAGAAAATCAAAAGCTTGTGGCACTTTCAACAGCGATTATGTAAGGAAAGCCAGATGATTGGGAAATTTCAGTCATGGTCAATGTGTGTTAAACGTGATGCTGCATAATTTAACCAGATACAGAAGACCGATACTGGGTAGCTAGTCCTTGATATGGCATGAGTGTCCCAAGTTAAATTATAAGGTCCTGTATGAAAGTAAATATACAATCTCGCCGGCCAATATATCTGAATATTTTCAGTCCATCAGGCTTCTGTAGCTGACAATTTCCCAGGGTGAACGAATGGACGCTAGTATATCTGTGGTAGAGGTCCGAGCAGCTCTTGCCACAATGCCTAGTGTGCAGGCTTGTGGCAATTATGGATTTCCGGTTGAGGTTTGTAAAGTATTTGCAAGTGAGCTTATACTCTTTGAGGGAGTTGTTTAATTTTGTGAAAGAAGGTGAGGACGTTCCCTTGTCCTCTAAGGAGTCCATGGTTGCTAGCTTTTTGACGAAGGATAAGAATCCAAAGTACGTACATTTTTTACTAACCAATTATTGGACACGGGTCGTGAGCTTTTAATGGAAATATTGGCCATTCCTATTACCCCAGCAGCACAGGTTTTAATACATAATAATGATCCAACAGGGTTTGTAGCAGGTCAAGTTATGTCAGCAAACACGTGTTTCTTAATACATGCTCTGGACGACTTTACTGTCAACCAGACTTGTGCAGCTGTAATAATGGTTGATACAGACAAAGCATTTTACCTGATTAACTGGGATGCACTTTTTTATGACCTGGTTAGGTTTGTGCTTTCTAGCCCTATTTATTTCAATGCTGGAGAATCTGTATCAAGGGGCAAAAGTGAAGGTTTTTGTAAATTCTAATCTTGCTGGGATAGTAAATATAAATAGGGAAATGTGCCAGGGGTGTCTTCATCCAGCACCTCCCCTCTCTCTCCCTGCACTCAGCCAGGCTCGCATTTCTCCTCCCTCCCCTCCCCAGCCGCCAGCCCCTCCCCTCTCTCTCCCTGCAGTTTCACGGCCCTGTCTCGTCTTAAACCCGCATTTGAGATCTTCGCATTGAATACTAAAAGATGTTGGAAGCCTCATGTTCTTAAAAGAATTTGTAATAACTAACACACATTAATTAGCCTTGTACCGAAATCAATAAATACACTACCCTAAATGTGTGGTAGTGAACGGCAGCGTTCCAATGCTGGTGAGCCCAACAAAATCAAAATAAAATGGCAGCCCTCTATCTGTTTCGTGTGCCTGTCCATCACCCCCCTTTTCTGAATCGTTTTGTCCACCATAAGCGTGGAAGGGTATACTCAGATGTGAGCCCCTTGCTCACTGCACCATCAGGATTCAAGCAAGCCGGGCCGAAGACGGCTGAAATGCCAGAAACCGGTCCCCGGAAGCTTGATTCCTTCCCAGTATAAGAATTGGCTTGGTAGTTTGGTCTGCCCTGTTCCCATGATGCACTGGGCCAGGGACAGACTAATTTGCATGTAGCCAGGTTCTGAGCTGGGATGGTGCAGTCAGCTAAAAAACGGTGATGGATCAAGCCCTGATCTTTGGACTGGGTAGGAGTGTTCTGCTTAATTCAGATACTCTGTCCATCACCACCCCCTTTTCTGAATTGATGGGGTGGGGGGCTGAGGGGGCTTTGAATGCGGCTTCCCTTTGCAGGCTCAGTTTGAAGCCCTGCTCTTAACTCTGCAGCCTCGATACTCAGTACAAACGGAGTAGCAGCAGAAAGGAACGGGCTGCAACTTGCATGACTCCAAGCGCCACCGCCTCAGCCTGCACAACTCATTATTTTCCCAGTGAAACAGAGTATTTTTTTTTTAAATCGCCAGTCTTCGCCATCTGTTCCCCAGCCCCCAGCCGCCCGCACCTCAACCCCTCATCTTCACACACCCTCACACCCCCTGACCCTCACACCCCCTGACCCTCACATCCACTCACCCTCACACCATCCAAGTCCACCCTCCAACTCCACCCTCCAACTAAAATACCACCCTCCAACTCCACCCTCCAACTACAACTCCACCCTCCAACTACTAATCCACCCTCCAACTCCACACGTAAATAGCGTTAGGCAAAATTTATTTCAATAACTAAACATTGGATTACACACTTGTAGGTATTCAAAAATGAAAACTTAATGCATCGCGATGACAGTGCACCAATGAATACATCAAAATGCAGAAAGGGATTGTAAAATATAACATTATTTAAAAAAACAATAAATGCAAACAAAATTGGGAAACATCTGAATACACAGCGAGTAATAGAACAATTTAAAAGTGGACAAAGCCATCTAAAGGACACAAATTCACAACATAAAGCAGTTACTAAAGTAAGGGAAAATAAATAAACAATTAAACAATGGCGAGAATAATCCACAAAACAAAGAAAGTGCGTAATCACAAGAGCACGAGACTTCACAGCCTAATTGCAATTCTTCCAGAACTACAATAAAGTATTCCACTCAAACTAACCAAAAAAATTAAAACAATTAATAAAGGTGGCTTCATACGTATACTTTGCCATTAATTAACATACATACTACTTTATAGTCATTCAAATGGTATTGAAAACATAACATTTCTTTTTGATAAAAAAATACATGTTTTGAAAAGTATAAGCTTACACTCCATAAGTCTTGCTTTAAAATTTTATAGTAGTTAAAAAACATAGATAAGGAATTGCCACAGCACCAGTCAATGCCACAGCACCTCTAAATGCCACAGAAGCACTAAATGCCATTGCACCACTCAATGCCACAGCATTACTCAATGCTACAACCTCACTCAATGCCACAGCATCACTAAATGCAACGGCATCACTCAATGCCACAGCAACACTCAATGCCACACAAACAGTCAACGCCACAGCATCACTTAACGCCACAGCAACAGTCAACGCCACAAAATAATTCAATACCACAACACCACTCAATAACACAGCAACACACAACGCTCCTGCATTACTCTGCGTCACAGTATCACTCTGCGTCACAGTATCACTCTGCGTCACTGCATCACTCTGCGTCACTGCATCACTCTGTGCCACAGCATCACTCTGTGCCACAGCATCACTCTGTGCCACAGCATCACTCTGCGCCACAGCATCACTCTGCGCCACAGCATCACTCTGCGCCACAGCATCACTCTGCGCCACAGCATCACTCTGCGCCACAGCATCACTCTGCGCCACAGCATCACTCTGTGCCACAGCATCACTCTGTGCCACAGCATCACTCTGCGCCACAGCAGCCCTCAAGGCCACAGCAGCCCTCAAGGCCACAGCATCCCTCAAGGCCACAAAATAATTCAATACCACACCACCACTCAATAACACAGCAACACACAACACTCCTGCATCCCTCTGCGCCACAGCATCCCTCTGCGCCACAGCATCCCTCTGCGCCACAGCATCCCTCTGCGCCACAGCATCCCTCTGCGCCACAGCATCCCTCTGCGCCACAGCATCCCTCTGCACCACAGCATCCCTCTGCGCCACAGCATCCCTCGAGGCCACAAAATGCCACAACACCCCACAACACCACTGCACCACTCAAGGCCACTGCACCACTCGAGGCCACAAAATGCCACAGCACCCCACAACACCACTGCACAACTCAAGGCCACAAAATGCCACAGCACCCCACAACACCACTGCACCACTCAACGCCACTGCACCACTCGAGGCCACAAAATGTCACAGCACCCCACAACACCACTGCACCACTCAAGGCCACAAAATGCCACAGCACCCCACAACACCAGTCAACGCCACTGCACCACTCAAGGCCACAAAATGTCACTGCACCCCTCAACGCCACTGCACCCCTCAACGCCACTGCACCCCTCAACGCCCAAAAAAACAATGCCACAGCCTCACTCAACGACACAGAACCAACCAACCAAAGCCACTGCATTACTCAATGCCACTGCATCACTCAACGCCACTGCATCACTCAACGCCACTGCATCACTCAACGCCACTGCATCACTCAACGCCACTGCATCACTCAACGCCACTGCATCACTCAACGCCACTGCATCACTCAGCGCAACGACAGCATCACTCAGCGCAACGACAGCATCACTCAGCGCAACGACAGCGTCACTGGTTCAAATGTGTTCCCTCAATGTTTCAAGCTTTATTACAAATGTCAAAAAGATGTTAATATTTCACTTCTGTTCTTGGATTTTCGTCACAATAAAATACACTGAACATAATCTTCACTAAAGTTATTTACAAAAATTTAACCCATTGCCATTATAAATTACAATCACTTTTATTTAAGTATTAATTATTTAAAAAGGTTAAAATCCATTGTTATTTAAAATATCAATACATCTAAGTCACGTAAACACAAAACATGTTGCATTACAAATGCTATAGGTGTCACATTTGCGAAAGTGAAAACTATTGGCATTGTAAATGACAAAGCTATTCATGTAGCTATTTTAAAAAACAACTCATAAAAGAAAAAAATTTCATTTGTAAGACCAATAGCTCAAACTTTACTAATGCGAGACCTATTGCATTTCCAATGCTTGTTTCATAGAGCCCCTGGCAGCTAGGATTCGGGAGAATGAGGGATTTAAGGCCCCCTGGGATGCAGAAGTAGAACATTTTTGCAGTTGATAATATTTTATGTCTCAGCCCGGAGAAACAGATTATCCAAGGGATGCTGAACGAATTTGAGCAGTTTAAGGGCATTGGGGGGTATAAAATTAATTCGATTAAAACTGAATTGCTTCTTTTTATTGCTTTAGCTAGCGATCTCCCTCCTTGCTTCCAGCAGCAGGCCTGCTTGCAAAAGCGGAGTCAATATCTAGGGAGCTTCATAAAGAATAACTACTCCCAGCTTTTTCAATTGAACTATCTGGTTATGCTCAAGAAGATCAAAGTATTGTTGGATAGATGAGCACTCCTTCCCCTTTCATTAGTGGGTAGTGTAGCTCTTATCAAAATGTCTGTTCTAGATCTGCTGCTGTTTCTTTTTTTAAATGACCCTATTAAATTTAATAAAATACATTTTATGGAGGTGGAAGTACTTTTCAGGCACTTTGTGTGGAACAAGAAGGATTCTAGGGTAAACGTTTCTTTACTCCTATTATATATTATTCAGGGGGATTGGCATTAGCCCATGTGCAAATATATTTAGATCCGGAGGAGGGTGTGGCACTGTTTGGCTTTGTTAAGCAGAACCAGTGCTCTGGTATTGGCAAGTGGGGACAGGTGTTTGTATCGATTGCCTCTTCAAGTGCCTGCTCATTGACCTTATAAAACTGAAATTCACCTAGGCTTCCAATATATCAAGAGTGATTAAAAAAAAAATGCTTAGATGAAAAGATTTGAGGAGGTGTATGCGAGCCATGTGGGGGGTGTCAAAAATATTTAATGCCTCATGGCAGTTGATGGATATGCTAGAAGAGTTGGGCCCCAACGTAGTAGCAGTGCCACTGTTGGCTCCTTGAGGGCTACTTGCAGATATTGGGGATTTTCAATTCTCGTACATATGTCAGGTGTGTTATTTGGATTACTGGTTTAAGGATGTGCCATAAGGGGTAAGGATGTTTCTACACAACAGGGGTATTTAGGATCTAGATGGCCTGTGCAGCTTGCTTTTTTGTGCTGATTTTCGTTAGTGCGACTATAATATACACTTTGTTTACTGATGAAGGGGCATATTATCAAGAAACCGTATTAAAATGATCACCGCTTTAGCAGCCGGAAACTGCTGCAATAATGGGCTTGATAATATGCCGGTGTGAATTCCCATAGAAGCCCATGTTCCGGTGTGAACATGGGCTTCTATTGGAATTCTCAACGGCTTATTATCAAGCCCATTATCGCCGCTTTAGCGGTAGTTTACTGCCCCTAGAGCGGCGATAGTCTTAACTCTGTTCTTGATAATATGCCCCGAAGTATTTATAAAGGAGGTGGGGGTTTAACGTAGCTCAATGGCACTTTATTGATGGCTGCGGGCACAGATGTATTGTACAATTGTTTATATCATTGGACGAACAAAGCAATTTAGAGATGGAGATCTAAATAGGCATGCAGTCACTTTATTGTTTGCTACAATGCATCTTAGCATTACTGTTTTTACTTCATTGATAAACCTAAACTATGTGATGGTCCCTTTAATTTTATATGATCTCGCTAATATCACGTGGTATAGTGTATAATATTCGTATGGCATGTCTTTTACATATAATTGATCCGTAATTCTGTTCAATTTGAAAAAAAGGAAACTTCGTTCATAATTTCAAAACAATTAATGGAACACACAACTCCATTCTGATAGAATAACATGAATACATTCATGCAGACGTGATTATCTCTCAGCAGTGAGTAGTGACGTATACATTTGAATTTCATATATATCCATTATATTAAAAAATCTGACATTTGTAATGAATAATATGGATACCGTAAAGTAATAAAAAATATAATTATAACAGGGTGATGTTGTATCCTGAGTTTTACATTACCATGTATATCAGCCTAGGTCTTCCTAGCTGCTCAGCTAGAGCAAGAGATGGTGACGGAATGTTGGTGTGCCTGTGATGAATGGAATGCCTTGGTGCCTGTGTGTATGAGAGTGTGACAGTTTGAGATGGGCTGAGCAGCTAGGCAGGCTGCTCCTGGTGGGGCTGGCATAGGAGTTACTAGAGCTGGATTACAGTTGTACATGCTGGATCCCTGTTTGATGTTGCTAGACATGGATTATTAAAGAATACTTCAAGAAACCTTCAACCTGACTACAAGTGTCGTCTTATACAAAGTACAACATATTTTTGGCGACGAGGACCAAGGACCAAGACCCAAGCGTACTTAAGGACGGAAAACAGATCCAGAGACTCCTAAGAAAACTTTGTCACCAGCAAAAAAAAAAGAAAAAGTATGGAGTAAAAGGCAAGTCAGCCCCACCAGTGTCCTGTCATTGGACGGCCCCAACATGTATCCTGCCTCATCTTACTCTGTGGACTTGACCACAGGTATGGTCTGTATGTTAGGGTATGAATGTACTGTCTTTCACCCTACCACTTCCTTTGGACCTGCTGTATGGATGTATCCACTGCGCAAGGGAACTGTGGCTGATCAAGATTAGAGTTCTGGTCTAACTCTGTGAAGTAAGGAGCGCCTGTGGCTGTTCAAGAGATGGGTTATGGTCTAACTCATTGAATATTTTCACTTGTACCACACAGGAGCGGTGTGGTTGTGCCATGTTCGCTGTCTTCGTTGCGCATGGAAAGCAGTTTCTGCATCAGACTTCTGTCAGCTTAGAAAGACTGCTTGGCATAAAGTACTGTATGTTATGTCTAAGTGATGTGATGGATTTCACACGTGCCATTCAGGAACGGTATGCTTCAATACAGTTTGGCGTTTTATAGCACAAGGATAATACAAGTATAGACATTATTTATTTTGTCTGGAAGTTTGGTTTTATTCTGAGCAATACCATTTGAACTTATGAGATCTGCAAGCGCAATGTCAGTGGTCCTCTGAAACATCAGCGCCTATGTACAACAGAGCGCCGAAGGATGACAGGATCCCGCTACTGGTTTTTAGTTTAGAGACCAGGAGAGCTGTACAAAACCTGTTATAAACTTTGGGCATTAGCCTTGAGGATTTTAAAGTGCTGCGCAATTTTCTGTTCAACCGCCACCCTGGATTTAAATAAAAAGAGCACGAGCCAAGTAACTCGCGTGCCTACCTTCTTCCTTCACGTCGCATGTGAGTTCTTCTGCCCTGCGTCATCTGCTTTCTTCTGACGTGCGGTGCTGCTTCGAATTAGGAGCTGCTTTCCTGTGTAAAGATCCTGTTGTGCATGTATGCACCATGAGCCACTCGGCATTGCGCTGAAAACATGCTGCCATTTTGATTTTGGCCCTGATCACAATGTCCTGGGTCAAGGTGTTTGCCGTGTGGGAATCTCGTCAATCACCATGGTAAGACGAATCTAAGGAACACAATTGTTCTTTGTGCTGCCCAGCATTAAGATTCTTTTCACTCAAGTGTGGCATTTTGAACTGTACTGTAGCGGTAATGCTGTTTGCCTAATTCTCCACGAGTGCAATGAAATCTTAAAGTGCTGTGCCAAGATGGAACTGCCACGATGACAAGCTTGCTGAAAAACCTGCGCTGAGAAGCGGTTTGTGAATTTTACTGTACCATGAGTAACTCGTATGCTGATTCTTGGGTTTTTTAGTACCATGCATAAATGTACATGTAAGGGTGATTGCTTATTCTTGAATCTAAGTCTGGAGTGCCATCTGGTGGTTCTTGGTTGTATAACGGGGAATCTCTATAAGCCTAGAGCTAGTTATAGAGATCGTTGGAACATGTTCTACGCGTAAAATGGAACGGTCCTATTTTCTGTTATTTTATAACTGATAGTGTACCTTTAAGCACGCATGTTTCCAGCACTAGTTTTAGTGCATCTTTTGTGTTGATTGTTTCTGTTGTATTTAAATATTATGCAGCACAACTCGGGTGAGAGATCGCTCACTGGTGTGGGGATAGTTTGGAAGTTCTTTTCTCATTTGGTTTTTGTACTTCCATCTACCATGCATTGTTAGTAGTTGGTGATGCCACAGTTTTTACGCTTCTTAGCTTGGGACGTCTTAGTCTTCTGGTGGGTGGTCATCAATGTATCTCCCTTTGTTAAGGGTGGTTTGGGTTCAGCTGGGTGATACCCATGTTTTGTGTTGTCATGTGTAAGTCATCCTGCACGTCACATGTTGTTGTGTGTAAGTCGCCCTGCGCCTCACTGTGTGTGTACCCTCTGTGTGGTCCATGTTGTGGTACACATGTATATGTTGTATGTGTGTACACCTTTGATGTTGGTTTCTGGCCTCTGGTGTTTGTTATAGGGTGTGTGCACCTTTCTCTATTGAGTTATGCTTTTGTGTTTTTGGGAAAGGATGGGGGTCATAGTTTGTTGCAAATGTGATATTCTTTTACATTGTTTTTCCTTCCCAACTTGCTATTGTGTGATTGTTTATATCTAATTAGTCATCACCACTTTCATTAAAGGGGGATGGGGGATTTTATGCATGGTTTAATGTGTTGTATCATGCCCATCTTTTCTTATCATCCTTGTTCTCTCTTTGGTGTTTTATATTTCTTTTTAATCCCTTAGATATGGACCGTTTCGCATTTTGTGTATAGTTCCTTTCTTTTAGAGATTGTAACTTTAATTTTCATTTTTAAAGGAAAGGGATAATGTATCCTGAGTTTTACATTACCATGTAAATCAGCCTAGGTCTTCCTAGCTGCTCAGCCAGAGCAAGAGATGGTGATGGAATGTTGGTGTGACTGTGATGAATGGAATGCCTGGGTGCCTGTGTATGAGTGTGTGATTGTTGGAGATGGGCTGAGCAGCTAGGCAGGCTGCTCCTGGTGGGGCTGGCATAGGAGTTACTAGAGCTAGATTACAGTTGTACATGCATGATCCCTGTTTGATGTTGCTAGACATGGATTATTAAAGAAGACTTCAAGAAATCTACAACCTGACTACAAATGTCTTCTTATACAAAGTACAACAGGTGACTTATGTAATATTTATTACTAGAGTTATTTTGACAGGTTCGCTTGCAGGTTTAAAAGCTTCAAGACTCAGGCTATCGAGGTAGACCTGGAACTGTTTCATGTGAGTCTAGTGGATGGCACAACATGTTTTGCAGTCCACAGGTGATGCATACCTTTTCTATGTCATCAGTGTATTTCATGCACCATATACTATGGCCTTACTAAGAAGTTTTCAAAATATAAGGGCCATATGTACGACCAATTTTAGCATGCGCTAACGGTTTAGCGACCTGTTTGCGTATGCTAAAATTGGAATGCCATGTACTAACACAATCTTGCGAGTCGCAAATGAATTGCGACTCTCAAAAAAGTGTTTAGATACTCACTATTTGAAACGGGCGTTCCCTTCCAAATAGCGACTCTGTAACCTATTTACGAATGGTTTGCAACCGTAATTGCGGTCGCAAAACACTCAGAAATTACCATCCTCTTCATGAGGGTGGTAATGGAGTCGCAAATGGAAAGAGGTCTGCAGGGGACCCCTTCCCCTTTATGACAGGCTCTGAAAATATTTTTTAAGGCCAGGCAGTGGTCCCAGTGACCACTACCTGCCCTTAAAAAATGAACACAAAATGTGTTTACATGTATCCCGTTTTCCTTTAAGGAAACTGGCAGCATTCCAAAAAATAAAAAAATAAACTGGTGTGTTTAAAAGGGATGTATGTCATTACAACGCCGGCTTTAACACCCCGCTACAATTACGATGCAGCCATCACAACGCAAGTCGTTACAACGACTTGCGCTGGATTTAGGAATAGTATGATTCACTATTCCAACTCGAGCCCACGTAACAGTAGGGAAGGTGTTGGAATAGTAAATCATGCTATTCCTTAGTATATAGCGCCATCCAGCGCAAGTCGTTGTAACGACTTCTGTTGTGATTGCTGCGTCGTAATGGTAGCGCGGGGTAAAGCCTGCGTTGTAATGCCTGTTCCCGTTTAAAAGCAGTCCCAGACATGGGGGTCTGCTGAGCCCAGCAGGCCACCCTACCTGGGAGGACCTGCCATTCCCAATAGACTCACAATTTGCGAGAGGCTCATTGATCTTCATGAGCCTCGCAATATGCGACCCCATTGGGAATCACAAACCGTGTTAAAAACACTGTTGTACACGCAAAATAGCGCTATTTTGCGCGTCATACATTTGGCCCACAACGAAGTAATGTTAAAATGTTCCTAAGAGGCTGCGAAATCAAGTCTTCACAATTTATTCAGGAAAGACAAGTTTAAACCAAAATTAATCTGCAGGTTTAAAAAAACAAAAACTCCTTATTAGTAAATTAAAGCTTTAGTATTTATGTGGTACCTATGGTCAACAACTCCTAAAATAATCCTTAGACATCTCAGGGTGGATAGCCAATTCCTTACTTGACCCTCTGACAGTCCTAGCTTTGGCATTAAGGAAGTGTTACAGACTGGGGACAAAAAAAGACAGAATCATTCTTACAGTCTTGTATGTTAGCATCTGGCTGCAAGATGAGTGCATTGAGTCACAGCTGGTTTACTACAGTGCAGTGAGTGATGTGGAAGAAGGCTGATATTCCTGGATAAGGAAATCATAAATGGCTGGCATCTTGACATGCTTTCTGGATTACTTTTCTGAACACAGCCTGGAAATGAGATTTCCTGACACACTGGCAATAAGAATGTAGTCAATATGCTACCTTGAGAAAGAGAAACCAGCGGATTGGAACCACTCCACAACCCATTGAGCATACTTGAGTAAGGTGCGTTCTAGGAAACCATCAATCCTGTGAGATCTCACAATGATAGTTGGTGGTACCTAACCCTCTTTCATCATGAATAGGCACACTCAAAAAAGCTTGGAAAGCAGGAGTATATTTGCAACATTTATGAAAACTAAAATCATATCTTAGTGTACATAGTAGGTATAGTAACAAATACCAAAAATAAAGAAGCTAGTGGCAATCATACTTAGCAAAAGGCTGACTAATTTTAAATATTTAAAAATTATGGCAAACACATTTATATCAAGATCTGAAAATCTAGGGAACAGGAATTGGTAACCTAGTATTGACATCTACCTCCTTTGCAAAGTGACTTGAGGATCATTCCTGCTCAATGGCTTTATTTGGTGCCTGGCAGTCCAGGGTCCCATTGCATGCCATGTCTGTCAGAAGTGGCTGGACCAAATGGGTTAGCAATAGCCTGCCATTTTGCAGGATCCTGCCTCTGGGCAGGAGCCTCGGGAGTTCATGCATTATTATTCTGCACTCTGTGTTCTAGTCTGGGTTGACTCCAGTGGGATCCTGTCTGCATTCCATCCACTTACCGCCTCTGCAGGGCATAGAGAGCCTATTTTCCAGATATCATGGCAACAGTGGTGATTTTGGAAGGGAGCGGACAGGCATGGAGTTCTGCTGATTCTACAGAAAGTCTCGCACATAATTTGTAAATGCATTCCCGTAGGTACTGAAACACCTACCATTTCTTCATAAAGGATAGAGAAAAAAACGTAAATGTGGTATAAAAACCTTGCAATTTGTGTTAGTGAAAAGCAGCTTAGTTGTCTAAACAAATATTCAACTCTGCTCTTAATTTGGCGATTTCTAAAATGCAATATTTCCTTTGTATTTTTGTAGCAAGAGGCAACACAACTGTATGTGGAGAGTTCAACTTTGTGGCTGATCCAGAAGCAGCATACATGGTGCTGAGAGATTTCACTTGTCCTACATATATTGCCACATGGGAACATTCATGCCGGAGCAAATTATCCTGGGTAAGTACCGCCTAGTGTGGTTCGTATCTGGCAGGGCAAGCTTCTCCTTCCCACTGCTAATCAACTGGTGAGAAGGCATCTTCAGGAAGTCTGAAGGTCCTGAATGGTTCACGATAACATGTTGGGCCCAAACCTGCATAGTCTGAGCTAAAACAATTTAGGAACTTGACGTTGACAAATGAATCAAACATGCACAGTCGACTATTTTGGGCAATGATCAAACTAAACAAATGTTTGATGATAAACTGAACTGTTAAAAAGAGTGCTTAATCTTTTCACTTAGCGGACAGGAAGCCAAAATACATCTGAGCTAAATAGACATGGTAAACACAGCCCACAATGCCAACTGTTAGTGTATTGAGCAAGTGAGCAACTTCTTTCCCAAACCTTTCTTAGGAGAAGCAAGCAGCCAAAATGAAATTCTTGCAAAAAAGCACAATGTCCATATTTTAGAATTAATCCGACCTGAAGAGCATCACAACACCTTCGGAAGGCATTTTCTCTCTAACACAATCCCACGTGCTCTATTTCACAAAAATAAATGTCTGCGTATTTTATAGGTTATCTGGACATTAAAATATGTGCAAGCATATATACTACATTTGTGCATTTGTGAGTTTATTTTACACATCCTTGTTCAAGTGCTCAACCTCTAAACACGCCTGCCAACGTCAATAAGTCTGCCTTTATCTGGTGAGTTTACCCAAAATCAAAAAGTGTAATTCTTTTTATCCATTTCTCAAAGAAGCACATTTACAACTGAATGCTGATCAAGGCCCGCTGCTTTTTTTACTTTATCATCTGAAGAATCTATTTAAAATGGGTGTACATGCGCTATGCAAAACCGATATATGGGATTATGTACAAGCCCATTGCACCGTCGATGCGTCACTTTTATAGGCACACAACAGCACAATGGGCTTGCCCATATATACAAGGCCATGTAAAGTCCCCCTGCGTGACTTTTCATGGCCTTGTAAATATGTTTCCCATTCACGCATAACTCTGCATGAAAGGGGTGTCCATGGATGTTGCTGTGGCTTCTCCCACACAACATCCATGGAACTTGACGCATTCCCAGATTTACAACATTTTGTAGATCTGGGAATGCATCAGTATCTTACCCCTCTCCAGGAGAGGCGTAAGAAAGCACAAGGAGAAATACTTGAATTTCTCCTCGTTTTCCCATCTCTTTATGTGTGCTGCATTCTGCAGGATGCATAGAAAGAGGAAAATGCCTTTCATGATTGTTTTTATGCAGGAAGGTGTCCCATCCTTCACAAAAACAATGATGTCTCTGCTGGTACACGGCTGCTATTTGTGCGCCAGCGCAGGGGAGGAATGCGCAATATCTTGTAGATACGGCGCATTCCTGCCCTTTTATTTTTACACATGGCAATGCAGCAGGACGGCTTGCTGGGCGTCAAAATATTGTAAATGAGGCTCTTATGTCCTTCCAAAATGTCTGTATTTACCATGCCTTCATCATTTACCTACACTATTGTCAGTACATTTATAATGTGTGGCTTTTAAGAACGAACGTTAGTGCCCAGTAATATGTGTCTTTATTTAACCGGCATTGTATTTAGCGTAGTCATATATTGTCACTGTTTTATTTTTTTTTTAATTTTCTCGTGTTGTCTGCACATGAGAAAATTGACTGAACTATGCATTTCATTAAACGTATGTGCTCTGATTGATAGCTGAGGTGAAAATACTGACCCACTACTGCCAAATATGAGTTCACACAGTGTCTGAGCCTATTAAAAAAAAACCACCCACAGGGATGTGCCCCCAGAATATCGAGGTTGAAATCTCGATGGTACTGCATATCATGGACTCAACTCAATATCAATAGACAAAATATTGAAAGGTACGTAAGTATAGATTTTCTATGCCTAACTCCACAAATGTGCTCATTGACAACAAATATATATATATATATATATATATATATATATATATATATACAAAAGCCCTCGAGCTTTGGAAGGGCACACTACGCACTCCAATGCTTCAGGGCAATTTGTTGGTGTGTGTATATATATATATATATATATATATATATATATATATATATATATATATATATATTCACAAAACTGCATTTTAATAATTAGTTTGAGTGCTGAGAGTCCGCTTCCGGGGTGGTGAATTTCGCACATAAAAGATAGGACAGGCATATCTTCTTATGTGTGGAGTTCTCCACCCCTAATGCGTAGTCCCCACACTTGGAAACCTACTATTAAAATGCACTTTTGAGAATAGTGATAAAGCGTAAACTTACACAAACACGCAAGTTTACCTTTGTGAATTAGGCCCTTACTTAGGCTATAAAACTACAATAGCCTTTTTTACTGACAATAGTTTCCTGTTTAAAAATGTGTGTGTCTCAACTATCCTGACCCAGGTTAGAACTAGGGCTGTGTGAAATTCACTAGGTTTGTTTTTGAGTAATTACACAAAATTTGAGAATTTCAGTGAAATGATGCACAATTACGTGAAATGCAAAACAGTCATTTGGTGCTTGATTTTAGCACAACATGGAGCCCCATCTTTTTTCTTGTCTGGGTTGATAGGGCAGTTGTCACTAGACAATTATATGATCATCACTAGAGAGGGGCTTTGGCTCTGCTTGGACATAGGGAACCAGGAGTTGATGCTTTCATTGGGTGACCTTGTGTGCTTCCGCAAAAACGTGCTTGACCTCCACAGCTATGATTATTTTGTTCATTTATATAGCTGCCTCTTGGGAATGGGATTTCTGGTTGGCTAAGGCTTGCGACAAACCCAGGCAGAAACCACCACTCTACTCAGGGCAAGGGAGTTACACGCCAAAGATAACCCCCTGTTCCCCCCCTTGGTAGCTTGGCTCGAGCTGTCAGGCTTATCCCGAAGGCAATGTGTAAAGCGTTTGTGCAACACACAGCAACAACATACCAGGCACACCATAAAAGGAACTCCACACAAGGTTATATCAAAAACAGCCTTAATATTATCAAAAAAACACATAAGAATAGTAATCACACAATATACACTGTGCCACCTGGCACTGAGCACTATTTACAGGGGATTATATACACATGACAGGGCCACTTGGGCCACTGTCTGAACCATCACTTAGTAAAGATAGAACATATAATAGACGTAGAATACAACCAGTAATTATTGGCAAACACTGTACTCAGCATCCTCCTGTAACACAAACCATATTAGGCACAGTATCACATTTAGGCATGAAATAGATTCTGCACCAACCTCAACCATAAAACCATATTAGAAGCATAAATCAGGGTGCGTAAATCATAATACATGCATCACATTTCCTAGCACCACATAAATCTCATTAAGGCCTAGCGCCCTACAAACCTAACGGTCACCCTGGACAACTGGCCTTCTCACAGGGGCTCCAATGCCCTGTGTCCAAAATGTCAGGGGGCGTTGCCAATACAGCAGAATCCAAAGTGTGCCAGTGCGCTGGGGCTGAGGAGTGCATCTCACTCCTATCTCTCACAATGCCCCTAAAGGCATGATGGCCTAAACGTTGCAGCTGCACCCTACTTGATGGGCAGCTGTGAATGAAAACAAGGCTTGTTACACGAAAAGGGTGTGGAACGGACTAAGTTTGAGGCTGTTGTCCATGCGACCCGGTGGTGCACAATGTACCTGAGATTTAAAGGGGAATGGCACGCATCCTCACAAGGAAGTTGCGGTATCACAGGCGGACTCGCGGCCACAGCCCCCAGCTGTAGTGGTCTGTGGCGTGCACTCACAATAATCCTGGGACGGGGCTTAAAGGCAGGCACCCAGCGGCACACGCAGGTAATAACAAGATCCTCGAAGTGGTGACAAATGCGGGCACTCGGCGGCGCAGCTCCCCAGCTGCAGCGGCCCACAATAGCGATGGCGATGATTCTCGTCGGACGGCAAATGCAGGCACTCAGCAGCACAGCTCCTCAGCTGCAGCGGCCCACAATAGCGATAATGATGACTTTGGTAGGGGACACCTCCTTTACGACGCAACTTTTACCACGCAGTGCCTTTACAACGCAGGTTTTTGCAACACAAGTCATTACAACGAATTGCGCTGGGGAGCGCTGTAGGACAGGTAATAGTTTAATTTACTATCCAACACCTTCCCTACTATCCACGGGGACTGGAGTTGGAATAGTAAATTAAACTATTCACTATCCAGCACCCCCAACGCAAGTCCTTGTAACGACTTGCGTTGGGAAACCTGTGTTGGAAAGATGCATGCGTTGTAACAACGTACATCCCTTTGGTAGCACAGGCAAATGCGGGCACTCGGCGGCCACGGGTCCTCAGCTGCAGCGGCCCACAATAGCGATAACAATGACTTTGGTAGCACAGGCAAATGCGGGCACTCAGCAGGCACAGCTTCTCGGCTGGAGCGGCCCACAATAGCGATGCAATGACTTTCAGCCCGTGTTCCCAGCAGTAGAACCAGTGGCTCTGGAATTCTAAACAGAGGCCTCGCCTGCAAGTACGATCCCCCTTAAATAGGAATCCGGACGGCTGATGGGTGAAGTCTAATGTCCCTGAGACTTCGGCAGGAGGCAAGCTCAAATCAGGCCCTTGGCTAGTTTCTTCTGCAAGAAGGATGAAAGTTTCAGAGTCCTTTCCCTCTATTTACACGGACAGAGGTTCGTCTTGACATCCAGAAGTAACACATGCAAAGTGAAAGGTCCCAAAAAGTCTTCAGAGAGGAAGGGGCAATGCAGGGCCCAGGGAGGCAAGCCCTCATGGCAGCCCCCCCCTGGTTCCCAGCAGCAGCACGCCCCAGCAGGATTCTGGAGCAAGAACTGAACAACCTCATGGGGTCACAGCCCCTATATTTATATCAACAAAAGTCTTTGTTCTCAAAAGTCACAAGTCACGGAACCCAGCCAGAACCAGTTTGGTGTCGCCCTGGAGCACATTGTTTACAAGGCTGCATCCTGCCTTTCAGGAAGAGGGGGTCTGCCATCAGATGCACAGTGAGAGGTTAAGCCATCATTCACTTTGCCAGGCACAGCCCTGCTCTGATCAAAGGGTCACCCCTCCGCATACTCCAACTGCAGATCTCTATTCACTCCAGATCGGACTCAGCATGCCCTTTCCCTCCAAAACCAGACAACCAATACACATTAGGCAGGCAGACACATAGCACACAAATGCCAACTTCTAAAAGTGGCATTTCTCACGTAGTCATAATAAATCTGTGCACATCATTGCGCAGCATTTCTCCTCACAATTTCATACATACCAGACTTGACCATACTGCTCCTCCCATAACAGAAATTACCACTGACCCACACTGAGCAGGGAATTCCCTATGCAGTCCTATGGGAGGCTCTCACTAAATGTAACAGAGTAGCACAGTGGTTTAGTGTAAAGTGTGTGCAAAGTGCCCAGAGGCCAAAACCCACAAACACTACACAGAGAAAAAGGCTGGGAGAAATGCAAAAAAGTTTAGGGTGAACCTGCAAAAAAGGCCAATTCCAACACTGCCTAAGCTTGAATTTTCACGTTCAGACATATGACACTAGAATGCTATTAACGTGTATTAGATATTAGATAATTTATAGTGTTTCTCTAGCAGTAGCAGAGATGGAAGGTCAGGGATTAACCTACTTGTATTTTTAGCTCTGTCTGGACAGTGCAACTGTCACCTGACCTTCTAACCTACACTAATGGTATTTAACAGTTCTTTGCTTCCACACAAATATATCTATTCCCATGCTATTTACTTGTAATGCTTGACATTACCATACAACATTTCCTTAGCCAGATCTATAGGCACTGCCAATGCGTGTCGAATATGAGGATGCATTTCCCATTAAAATCAGAGCAAAAAAACACAAGAGCAGTACACAGCATCCGCTCACATTGTGGTCATTTGGGTTGTACCTGTGTGCTCACTTTAAATGTTCGCTCTGAATGGCACTAAATTACGCAAAATAGCATAGAAGCAAATTTTATAACAAGCATAACTTGAAATTGCAAACATCACTGTTATATTACAGCAGTATAATTGAAATTTCACAAGGGCCTAAATATAATTGCATTAATTATCCATGTACGCGGAGTTGATGTTAAAGCAGATATGGTTTGCTGAAAGCAATACCTTTTTTTTTTTTTTTTTAACTTGTCCAATCACTTTCTGGTATCAAATCACAAAACAAATGTCATAGAAGAAATACATGTACTGCTGTAAAGGTTAGCGCTATTGAACATTAATGAAAAATGAAGGCTTAGAAAGGCTAATGACACTGCATGAGATGCATGTGACATATAGCATGGTCGGTAGTGAGCAATATAACCCAGGAAGACATGCCAAGGAGTTGTGCACAACTGTCACTTTTTTTTGCAGACAAGTTGTGATAATACCTTTCTGCTGGAGGTTAAGGTTGCTCATCTCTAGTCCTCTGGAGCCACAAACCATGAGGATTTCTGGCAACTTGATGATTCTGAAATCCCTATCCACAAATATGTTTGGATGAAGTGCCGAAATGCTATTGTACACTTTGGGGCCTGTTTATGAGATGGTTTACATCACTTTTGCACCAGGCAATGTGGTGCAAGAGCAACGCAAACAATACATGTGATTTATGAAGCCACACATGGCCATGTTGCGTGGCCCTGAGTGCCTCCATGAATCTGGAGTAAGGCACCACAAATCAAATTGCTGTGTTGCCTTACTCTGCCCTGGGAAGGCATTCCATGGGCGTTGTGTAAATGTTGTCACACAGCCCCTATGATTTTTTAAACATTCCTAGATTTACCAGAACTGGTGGACCTGGAAATGTGCAAAAAAGATACGTCTTCTCAGGTGAGGCGTAACAAGGAAAATATCACTATTTCACCACGTTACTGCCTCTTTCTATGTCTGCTACATTCTGCAGCACACATAGAAAGAGGAATATGTCAAGCCGAATTGTTTTTGTTCAGGAAGGTGTCCCTTTGTTCACAAACAATTCTGCATGCAACGCCGGCACCCTTGCACCATGGTGCTATCGTGCCTACATTGGCGCAAGTGTGCAAAAGGGTGCCGGCAAAACTGAAAAGGCAGGAATGTGCCCTATTGCCTTAAATATAGCACATGCCTGTCCTTTCCTTGCCATGCAGTGCAGCAAGGTGACTTGCTGCACAGCACTGCATGGCATTCTCTTAAATAGGCCCCTTTGTTTTATTGTCACCTCGAGATACCGAGTCATTACCTGTGCCTCGCCATGCTCATTGAAGTAAGAAGCTGACATAAGACTCCAAGGGCATATTTACAACTTTAGTGGTGCAGGGATGCGTAACAAGTCACTTTGCTACGCTGGCCAGCAGCACAGTGAAGGTGCAGGAATGCACCACGTTTATTCCATACAGCGCATTCCTGTCCTATGTCCCTGCTCTGGCATCATTTTGGCAGCCTAGTGCCAATGCAGGTACACATGCACCACGGTGTATTGTAGGCAAGATTGTTTTTGTGCATGAAGGGGCACCTTCCTGCACAAAAACAAACCGGAGAGGCTTTTTCCTCTTTTTATGTGCCCCGCAGAATGCAGCACTGTTTACAGGAACTCCCCCCCTTGGTATAGTAATAGTGTGGAGTCTGCCTGCAACTCATTGCGCATATATGCAAATGCCATGAAGAAGGCCTGTCTGGACCACAGATTTCGGTCACCGCATTCCCAGTGTGCCGACATTGCAGTGCCACATGCTGGTACATTATGAATATTTTCAAGAAGGAGACCCGGTCACGGTTTTTGTTCCGCAACTTTATTTTTTAGGGCAGAATCTCACCCTAAGGTATTTAATCCTTGGGTGCTTTACATAATCTTTGTGAGATAGTGGAAGAATTTTTTACAATATTTCGCATTACATGTGAAAGACATGCCCCCTAATTCAAATTCCGCTCGCCCCCGCAGCACAAACGGCGATCTTTGGAACCGATTAAAAGAGGTGGCGCCCCATTATACGGAAAGACCGGTGCTTCACGCCATCATAACTAAAATGAAGTAAGTGTACGCTTGCATCCTTGCGGCTTGCCGGCGGTCTTTGCCTGCAGATCCTTTAGCTCCTCAACTAAAAAACGCTCGATTTAATGTTGCAGATACTGATGATTTTTCAACATTCATAATAAGAACTACAGACTGGAAGACATGTACCACTCAAGAAATTACGTGAGTTATATCACAAGCATCCCTTTGAATTAATGATGTGTAGTCCCTCAGACAGGAAATAGAAACAATATCACTGTATTACAGAATACAGTGAAATATTCCAGTCAAGAGTCTCAAGAAATGGATTAAACCCGCATAAACCCCACAAGAAGGTAACAATAATTGTTGATAAGTGGCACACTAGTGACAACACACGTGAAGGTCCCACACTAAAGTATGTCCTTCGCTTACATTTACACAGGTACCCATCCTAAAGCCCTGAAGAAGAGCCTGACAAGTTAAATACAGGCTCGGAAACGCGTCGGCTTCCCACACATTCGTTTTAATTACGAATGGCTTCTTTCCCGCATAAGGCTTCACAAAAAATCCACATGAAATAAAGGGAATAAAAATGAACTGTATGCCTTTACGCCACCAGGCCAGACTGAGCAAAAATTGTATTATATTGGCCTGGTTGAATTCGTTGGTAGGGTACTATCATGAGAAGTGACAACAATGATTTCTTGATAAATGTTTTATATAATTGTTATAAGTATTTCAATGTTTGTTTTGTACTGCAATAATTGTTTTCAGTACTTGTAAATATATGCCACTGTGCAGGACAGCGAGTAAACCTCAGACGTTTTTCTAAAGATTGTAAAAAATTCTTCCACTATCTCGCAAAGAATATGTAAAGCACCCAAGGATTAAATACCTTAGGGTGAGATTCTGCCCTAAAAAATAAAGTTGCAGAGCAAAAACAGTGACCGGGTCTCCTTCTTGAAAATATTATATGTTGTCCAACCCGGCCACAGTGTAGGACACAACCCCATATTCAGTAAGGTACATTATGAATGGTAGTTCAGGAACGAAGATTTGCTGTGCTGTCCCATGCAGGCCTCTGTACTAGTATTCACACGTTTTCTTAATGAATCACATTCCTTTTCCTGCCTCATTAATATTCCAAAGGGAGTGCTAGGGCTTTAGGCATCCCTCACACCACAAAGTAAAAGCCGGTCATAATGCTATACAAAAGTTGTGCTACGAACATCCGTTTCAGGCCCGTAAATTTGAGAGGACAGGAATGATGAGAAGAGGTGAAAGAGCGACGTAGATATATAAATGTGAAATGATGTAAGAAGTGGAGAATATAGGCCTGAAATTGTATCTATAAATCACAAACCGTGCAATGCTGCAGCTGTGCTTTTTAATAAAATAATGCAGTGCCTCATTTCTCATTTCATGTTTATCTGGTCTCAGACACCACTTGCAGTTACTCATCTGAGCTTTTCTTAATGTGTTTCTGGATCCGATCCTGCAAACAGCAAGCTTTACACAGTCCACTGTAACAGGCAAATAAACAAACTGAACTATACCAGCTGGTGTCACATGGTCAGGATAGGCCTAAATAGAAATGCCACAATTTACATGTTCACATTTTATTAACTTGTCTTCTATTTTAGATACAATGTCTTTTGACATACATTTGCGTGTGTGACCATGAAGGATAACCTTCTCTTAGTCTGCATTGCTTACATTTCTTCTTCATAGGCACATTATCATGACGCCTTCTACATTCAGTGCAAAGTATAAAGTTCACTGCGCACAATGTTAATTGTGTTATTGTCCGGTAGTCAACAGCGCTGTCCATCTAGAATAAACAATTGGGGCCTGACAGGGGTTGCAACATGGCCACATGGTAGCTGTTATTATCTATACACAACCACATCCTTGTTTAGGGAGACAAGCGCTCAGCTAACACTGCGAGGTCACTACATGCCGGAATTCCAGCTCAGCGGATTCCTGTGTACCAACATGAGGGGTGTCCTTCCATGCATTTAGACAGGCAGCCTGATGACACTTACTCACAAGTAATGGGGAGTTAGACCACCCTGGCAGGGATGTGGCTGATCACCCATCCTAGGGAAGACCAAGTTAGGGAGTGCTAGGTAGGAGTGCATTATGCACAGTACTTGTATGCCTGCAAATATACACTGACTAAGCACAATGGTGAAAATGTTCATCTTTTCCATTATTCTTGTAATGGTAATTACGCTCATCTGTTTCAGTCTACTGCTTATCATAGTACATGTATTGTATACAACAATCACCATGCTTCAATAAATATTGAAATGCCTTGCTGGGCATTTCTTGTGTATTTCTTTGGGTATGGATGAGAGTCCAAACAAAAAGGTTCTAGATCTGTTACCACAATCTCCTTGGGAGATCAGGGTTGTTTTGTTCTGAGGTTGCACTCACATTTGTTACCCTGGATTAGGGGTGTAGATGGTGCTCTGTGGGATAGCAGGGATACAGACTAACATATCCTCGGAGTGTGCATGGAATCAGTCTGGCAACGTCCTGACATTTATGTTGTCTGGCAAACGCAGAGTTTTATCAATGAGGTACCAGATGTAAAACACTGCTGAACATTATAAGGAATTGAAAAACCACTAGCGCTGAATGGAAGGATTTTACAAATTCAGAAATTAATAACTAAATAGAGCATTACGAGTTAATATCCACTATTGGTGTCTTGGTCCAAACATGGTCAGGTGGACCAGCCACAAAAGTAATCCTCCCTACGGCAGCTTGCAGAATAACTTGCTCATTATTTTTGTACCGGTTAAAGGGCCATATGTACAAAAGCATTTTTGTGGTTGTAAATGGTTCCGACCACAGAAATTGTTGTACATATGTACAGAGCACAATTTGTGATTTGTTAAAATGTTACCAAAACAAAATTTGTGTTTAGCACTTCGTTATTTGGAAGGGGTGTGTTTAGAGCACCCCTCCCAAATATCAAGTTGCAGTGTTATGCGTGACTGTTTTGCAATCGAATTACGGTTGCAAAACACAAATGTTTTACCGACACCTCAAGGGTGGTGGTGGCCATTTGCAAATTAGAAGGGCTCCCCATGGGGCCCCTTCCCCTTTGCTAATGTTGAAATAAATACATAAAAAAAGCTAAGATTACTTCATTAAAAAGCTATCACAAACATGATGGTCTGCTGACCCTGGCAGGCCACCATCCCTGTGATGGCTGCAATTCTTAATGGGTCGCACATTGTGGCCTACCTCACTAATTTTCATGAGGTCCATCCATTGTGACCCCATTAGGAATCTCTATTTCCATCTTGTATGTTTTTGCACATTAGGAATTACGACTTCTTAATTACGATTCGCAAAGAATCTCAATAAGAACATCCCAATTCCTAAATTCTGTACATGTGGCTCAAAGTCTTCAAGTAGGTTGACATGATTTCTTCAGTACAAAATCATGACTATTTTGCTATAAATTGAAATTAAAATATTTATAAAGCGCACGTATACCAAGCGGTTTCTTGGCGCTAGGGATGCAGCCATAGGACAGTGGGAGGGACGAACTACTAGTGTGGAAAGGCTTGGGCAAAGAGGAATGTTTTCAAAGCTTTCCGAAACTCCAAATAGTGGGGGGAGGACCTGAGGAAAGCGGGGAGGGAATTCCAGAAAGTGGGTGCTAGCGTTGCAAATTTAACGCCTCCTGACCTCTTCTTCTTGAAGAGAGGGACAACCTAGAGGGATTGTGAAGAAGAGCGCAACTCTCTACTAGGAAGGTAGGCCTTGATCTCAGAAGAAATAAAGCCGGGGGCTGTCCGTGCCCTGGCCTTGAAGATGATACAGCCCATCTTAAACAGGGCATGTTCCCGGATAGGCAACCAATGCAGAGCTTTGAGCAGTGGGGTGACATGATGAGACTTGGACAAGTTGTAAGCAAGTCGGGCTGCCTGGTTCTGCACCAGTTGAAGTCTCCGAAGATTGTATGCGGGGACACCGGTATACGAGACATTGCCGTAGTCTAAGCGGGAGATCACCATCGCAGACAGAATAAGTTTGAGTGCACAAAAGGAGAAAAAACGTGACACCTTTCGAATAGTGCGGAGAGTGAGGAAGCCCGAGGAGACAGCTGAACTAATCTGAGAGTGCAAGGTGAGGTGAGCATAAAGTTTTATCCCTAAAGTTTTGACCGAAAAAGAGGGGGTGGGGGGAGAACCCAGGGAAGAAGGCCAAAACAAAGAATTCCAGGGACTGGAGGAGCCACCCGTCAACACCATCTCAGTTTTGTCGGGGTTAGGTTTCAGATGGTAGAAGCTCTTCCATTCCCTGATAAAAAACATAACAGAATGAAAATTGTGAGTGGATTCAGGAGAGGAGGATCATTTAAAGACAAGCTGGAGGTCATCAGCGTAGTTGTAGATAGTAACTTCCATCTGCTGAAGTGCCAAATAAGAGGGGAAATGTACAAATTAAACAGCAGAGGGCACAAGGAAGATCCTTGCGGGACTCCGCAGTGAACCTTTTGAGGGTGCAGAAAAATTAGCCAGGTGGACGGCCTGAGTGCGGTCCCTCAGAAAAGATGCCAGGCAAACTAAGGCGGTCCCCCTGATGCCAGCCGCCTCAACACGGGAAAGGAGGATGGAATGGTCAACCGTGTCGAAGGCGGCGGACAAATCAAGGAGAACCAGAGCTTGGGGCTGGTTGGCGTCCATGCCCTCTCTGAGGTTATCCCTCACAGAGGACCACGGACTCCGTGGAATGCGCCGGGCGAAAACCAGCCTGGTGGGAGGCTAGACAGCCATTCTCCTCCACAAAGACGCTAAGGGGCCCATTAGGATGGCGGGCGGATTGCCTCCGCCAGGGTAGCGGTGGCCACCGCCACCCTGGCGGAGGCAATCCGCCCGCCATCCTTCCCTGCATTCCCCCCCGCCATATTACGATGGCGGAGGGGACCGCAGCGGTGACAAACACCGCCCGCATGTTCTCCGCCCCGGTCGCCTTGCGGCCGGGGCGGAAAACCAGTAACATGGTGGCGGTGTCTGTTAGACACCGCCCGCCATATTACAATGGGCTGGTCTCAATGCCTTTCCGTGGCGGCAATGCCGCCACGGAAAGGCATGCGGTGTTCACTCTGGGGGCCCCCTGTGGGCCCCCAGAGTGAAGTACAGGTGGGGGGTGCACATGGGGGGGTACCTATGGTACCCCCCTTCATTTGCATATACAAAGCGGCAGGCACCGCGCGGTGCCTGCCGCTTTGTATATGCAAATGCTGACAAGCATTTCTAGCATTGTGGCGGGCGGTGCTGAGCGCTCCGCCCGCCACAATGCTAGAAATGCAGGATGTGCCCGCCACAGTGGCGGGCACATCCTAATGCCACCCCCGGGATCCCCGCCCTTATGGCGGGCGGTCCCATTCCCCGCTAGGATGACGGGCGGACAAAGTCCGCCCGTCATCCTAATAGGCCCCTAAGTGTTCTGGTGATATGGCGTTCCAGTATTTTGTCTAGGAAAGGGAGAAGAGAGATGGGACGATAGTTTGCAAGTGAAGATGGATCTGCACCGGGTTTTTTAAAAATGGGAATGATAATTGCAGATTTGTGCGACTGAGGGACAATGCCATGGGCGAGGGAGTTATTGAGGAAAGTGAGCGGAGGGGAGGGACAGACCAGATAGATTTGTTTTAGAATGTGTGCGGGGCAAATGTCAGATGGAGAGCCTGACTTTACCGTTGAGAGAAGGGACAGAAATGATTCTTTAGTCAGAGGGGGGAAGTGGTCAAGGTGGGCCCGGGGGGAAGAGGGCTGTAGATCCGAAAAGGAGGGAGAGGGAGGGGAAATGTTGGATTTAATAACTGTAATTTTCTCTAAAAAATAACTGTTAAGTGAATCACAAAGGGTCTGGAATGGGGAGGGTTTAAGGGTAACTTGATCCGAAAAAGCCAAGTCCTGCACTATGGAGAAGATTTCTCTCTGCTGATTTTCGGCGAGCAAGATTTTGGAAGAGAAGTACTCTGTTTTAGCAAGGAGAATAGACTTCTTGTATTGGCTCAGAAGTGCGGTGTATTTAGTTTTAAGGATGGAACAATAGGCACGTCGCCAGGCACGCTCCGCTTGCCGGAGAGCCAGCTTTTCCTCCTTAGGTGCAGCGTTGAACGACCTATTGGCATCATAGTCGCGTCTGGCAGTAACTCTCCTAAGTAGGGCCACCTGATCGCAGCCTCTGCTAAGCCAATTGTTTAAGGAGTCCGCATGAGAGTGAAAGGGGAGATCTTGAAGGTTAGGGCAAGAGGCAGAAAGGGAGGAACAGAGACATGATTCCAATTACGGGCCCAAGTGTTCCTGGGAAGGGGAGGTTTCTTGACAGGACTAGGGTGCAGAAAAAAAGAAATTAAGAAATGGTCGGACCAGACACATGGGGAGACTGCAGGGTAAGAAACAGGACAGTTAAGCAACCAAACCTGGTCTAAAATGTGGCTGTGGATGTGAGTAGGGGTGTGAACATGGGACACAAAGTTGAGAGCACAGAGAATCAGAATTCTTTGGATGAGGGATCCTCCGCCGGGTCGGAGGGCCAGAAGTTAAAATCGCCAAGCACCAGGATGGAGGAATTATTTACTGCCAATCTGGCCAGCAGGTCCTGGATGGTGGAAAGGAAGTGCGGGGTAGGTTGAGGGGGACGATACATAAGTAAGCAGGTGAGAGGTGGCGAAAAGGAGGCAGAGCGGACGACTAAATAGTCAACCGTTGCAATAGGAGGGGCTGATAGTATCTGGAAATGAAGGTCAGCACAGGCAATGAGGGCAACGCCGCTGCCGGCCTTACCGACCAGTCGGTCGGCGCGGATGGCGTAATAGGGGGAGGGAAGGGTAGCTAAGAGATGGAAGGGAGTCCGGACAGAACCAGGTCTCTGTGAGAAATAATAGATCTGGTTTGTGGGTGTCCAGCAGGACAAAAAGTTCAAGATAATGTTTGACTGCAGATCTAGTGTTCAGCAGAAGAATAGAGATTGCAGGGGTCGCAGAGGACGAGGGGGATGGCTCTGATGGGATAAAGGGAGGAGGGAGGAGGGACCGGGGCCAGGATGCAGGGGGAGGGAAGAGTTGGGGGGAGGCCAAGTTTAGAAATTTTGACAATGGTGGAATCTTCCAGAGTCTAGGGACCCTGCAAGGATCGAAGCTGGACTTACGAAAAAGTTAAAAATTGGGCAGAGTAGAGTGCCTCTAGCCGCGGACGGGCGCAGACGGGCTTGCCTTTGGCGCACCGCCGGCGCGCCTGCTGCGTGCGTCCGCTGCGTGTGCGCATGGGGCGTCCCTTTTGAAGGAATGGGAGTGCAATGGCTGCTGCGCTCACCCGTGACCCACCACTGCCCCACCAAAGATGGAGCCCGCAACCCCGTCAGCCCTCCGGAACAAGCGGCACTCAGCCGTGTCGGACCGGGGCTAGGGGAGCGGCAAGGCAGCAACAAGCAGCGGCGGAGGGTAAGGGACAGAACAAAGTGATTTTAAAATTATGCAGCTAAAAGATGCGAGGCAAGCCCAAGCACGGCCAGCGTCCGCGAACCCACTGCCACTGGGTTTGAGCACTATAGCACTTACCCATGTCCAAAAACGTATGTGACCCATTCTTCTGATTTTTACACACACACACCAAAGAGCACAAGCAAACCAAAGTAAACAGAAATGTCTACGACTGTACCAAAGTAGCAATTTTTAGAGAACCGCAAATTAGCGATTCTTTAGGACTACTGGTGATTCTGGTTGAATAGCTGCTTTACAACCTAATCTTCTGATCCTAGATCTAAAAGTACTAGCCTTTGCTATTTGCTAAAAAGTGCTATCACTATTTTAGCTGCATCCTAAACATGTTTGTGCATCTCACCCATAATCTATTTATTTTTTAGAATGAGTATTATGTTTTCCCCAAAATTATAGAGACTACTAAAGTGTGATGACATAGCCTTCACATGCTTACATCACGCAACCTTTGACCTCCATGTTAAGGTTATTAAGGATATGATTTATGAGTCTTCCATAGAACATGTGGCTGCTACAGCCTAATAAAAAAGTAATCTATGAAAACACAAACCGCTATTAAAATGGCAATTCGCGCACAAGCATTCCGTCGGCCAGACTGATGAAATCATGAGAATATCAAAGCCACTGCTTAGACCCAGGACATGAGGGGCTCCAGTATCTCAGATTATACATTGCAGTGAAAAGATTATTTTTATTGTGCCCTGGTAATTATGGGCCTGGGATATCTGATATGGATTTCACAGTGGAGTCTGCAACAATCTAAACCAGAAGACTGTTCTGTGCTCAAATGAACTGCTAACTATCTTTTAGTAGAAATCAGAGAGTTCAGTTAATGATGTAGCTGCTAACAAAACTACAGTTACTGTTCCGGGACTAGGAATTAATGTACTAGATAGCCAATGGTGGATAGGAAAAAACATCTGGAGAAAAGAAACCAACAAACTCTCTGGCCTGAGAGATGGTGTTTTCAGAATTATGCACTGATCCCATTAACAATTTATTATATATATCCATGTAGGTATCATAAATTAAGATTCTATTTGGCATGAGAAATCAGTGCAGTCATGAGATCTCTTGAGATATGGTTTAATCGGATGTTATCGTCAGTGACGTTCAGTCCATCTAGATGTAATGATTTAAAACTTTACATCCATAAGTATTCTCTGGAGTCCAGGCATTCCTCCTTTGAAACGTATTCACAAAGTAAATCTTAAAATCTGATTGCAAATAGTCCAAGTTTAAAGCGGTTGGCTAAAGGTTTGTCAATGTTATTAATTATTGTTGGTTTTTGATTCCTGAATCGTGTACGGAGGAAATTCACTGTTTGGCCTACATATTGTTTATTACTGCTTTGGCGTTGGCATTGAGTCACATAAGTAATGCATGTTGAGTAACATGTAAATTGCGGTCTTATGCCATAGGTTCTTTTGTAACAGAACTTATTGCTGATATTTGTGAAAGCTATTTACATATGATGCACCTTTTTAAAATAAGGGTAATGAACCCCTTTATTTGTTACAGCTTGCTTGACAACAGCTCTCACAATACCTAGCTCGTAAATTGGGAGCTCTGCAGTAAGCAATGACTAGTGGTTTGGAAAAAAAACTGATATAATTTTTTACAGGTAGATATTTAAAGAAATGTTTTTGCATTATGTTTTTTTAGTTAGGAGATAATGGATGATAGTCAACCATTAATGAGATTCTGTCACGTTTGTTTCTGCTGCTGGTATTCCAAATAAGTGCTTCCCTGGACAAGTGCAAAGATGTGTTTCTCTATGATATGTAGAGAACAGCCTCACATTTGCAATCTCCCATAGATATTCTTTACAAATATCCTCATCTCTACACATGTGTCTTATTCTGAGTGTATGGCAGTAGATGATGCTGAATTCAGAGTGGTGTGGGTGACATAAAGACCAGTTTAGATGCAAAATAGCATCGGTAGGCTTTTTGTTCAGATCAGTTACAATTTTCTGTTCATTAATGGTGAGTATCACACCAAGAAAAGGAAGGTGATGTTTCTGTTCAGTATTGCTGCTGGTGAATTTGATGACCTGATGGATGCTGTTATAAACTGTAAATTCTTGTGATCTGTACCACATGCCGAATTGCGTATATTTGATATTGAAGTGAGGGCAATTAGACTTGAGCCTGAGAGAATAGTGTGATTTGGCACTCCACATACTAAATTTATTGCACATATTTGGTTTTAGTATTTGATCATGAATAGTCCATTTGAGATTTTATGGCTAGAATTGAGGTCTTTCTCTATATTTCACCATACGTCTTGTAGGTTGAGACTACTTACATTAGTGGTGTTGATTCCTAATGATTTCTCACACTCGGTTGAAATTTGTGTATGGTGACATTTTATACAACTTTCTTTTCTCTTTCTATGGCTCTTTTTTCACTTCTACCACTTAGCTTGGGGTGAATGAGTATATTTTAAGTTTGGTTACACAACATATTTATAGTCGGATAAACTGCTTCCTATTAGCTGGTGACTATGATTTCACAATTAGGCCCTGAATCACAAAGGGCCTCCACTCTCATAACAGAGGCCTTGCAGTCATGGGGGAATCTGCACCCTCTGGGTGGAATCACCACATTGATTCTCATTGCAGAGATTCGGCCTTGAGTGCTGGGACTTCCCCCTCCCCCCCCCCCCCCCCCCCCCCACACAACTACGGGGCCTTCACCATGATGGCAGAGGGCTTTTTTAAATCGGACCTTAGTGTATTCCATGGTTTTGAAAGGGTCTCCTGTTCTCTCTTTTTCTTAAAGACTGAGAAGTATTTTTTATATTGACCTAATATTAGTATACAAGATTGCCATGTCAGTTTTCCAAGATGGGGTTTCACACATTTGTTAATATTACTTCACCTGGGTGACTCACTTCTCATGTCTTGCCTCACTGGATATGTACATGTGGATCTGTACACGTGACTTTGTAATACATTTCATGAATTGTAATTGTGAAAATATGAGCATAATGTTATTTTACATTTTGTATGCTAATTCTCATTTTATAATATAGATTTATTACAGTCTGAATACTAATATATCGGTTCTGTATTGAAGCAGGTAATGACACTAGGTTGTTTATATAATCACATTCCCCTAACTATGTTCTTCTTTTGTATGCTAATTCTCATTTTATAATATAGATTTATTACAGTCTGAATACTAATATATCAGTTCTGTATTGAAGCAGGTAGTGACACTAGGTTGTTAATATAATCACATTCCCCTAACTATGTTCTTCTGTGTTCAGTCATGCCATTTCTTATTTGATTTCCCACGGGATGGGATGTTGCTCCCTTTGGTGATGGAAGATCATCTGATATATGTTTGAGTTAAGTAAATGAGGCACTTTGTCTATGTTTTTTCTAGCACTGATGAAGTCCTGGTGAAGAGAACGGACAAAACCCTTTTTGGCTAGGAATGTGTGAAGAACTACATTCAAGAATAAAAGAAGAATCTTGTTAAAGATACTTGGGCCTCATTTATGAATCGTTGGATCGCTGGTTGAAAACAGCGATGCAACACTTTTTATTTCGCCCTCCTTGCGACACCTTGGTGCGCCGTATTTAAAGAAGGGCTCCATGTCACAATAATTGACCAAACATGTCAGGAATCCTGACGTATCTGGTAGTGCATTAATGATGCATTGCTGGAATGTGTTAGAGAACAGATGCCACTCCATCACTGTATCATTACACATTGGTGAGTCCCATGTAATAGGGCCGGCAGATTTGACGCAGTGAACTCGTAGAAGTGGTGCAGTGAAATCGCAGATTTCACTGCGCCACTTCTACGAGCCTTTTTTACGGGGGAACACCCACCATGCATACAATATACCTGACACATGAATAATATAGCGCAGAGGTTTACAAAGTGACGCATTTGCCTAAATGTGTCACTTTGTAAATATGGTGCAGTGTGGCGCATTGCAACGGCGGCATAAGGCCTTGTAAATAAGACCCTTTGTGTTCTTCAGTGTGCATTCAAGGATAACAACTGTAGATTTGGGGTTTACTGGGTGTGGAGGACATTGGTGTGGCTGCCTTTCCTTTGAGCTTGTACTTTTTAAGTCTAACTTGAACACTTTTAGTGGAGTTTGTGTTAACACTATCCCTGCCACCCACTTCTTGTTCTGGAGTCTTTGCAGTTACCCAGGGTAGCACTTATTTTGAAAACTAACAGCAGAAACTAAAGTGAAAGAATCTAATTTGTGGTTGGCTATGATCCCTCTATCCCTCTATCTCTTGTTTCTGTAATGTTTTACAACCATTGTTGTTTGCTTGCAGGAATGGTATGATCAATGGGTGAACATGGGCACTGCAAAAGCTTCCTTCATTAAGAATATATATGCTGTCAGCATGAAGACGTCCAGGAGTGAAAAAGAGGTCAAAGAAATGGTGGATGGAGCTGGATTTGTGTCCTGCGATGCATATGCTATGGCAGCTGCCATAGATAAGAGCACAATGACATCGTCCATAGAAACTGTAGTAACAGTGGAGCTCAATGGTAAATTTACAAGAGGGATGATGGTGCTGGATCTCATCGACGAGCTTAAAAGACCTAACAAAGCTTTTGTCATGAACGGATGTGATCTGGATAAATTTAAGGTTCTTATGGAAAATTCTGTCAAATAAACAATTCCCTACTGTGTTCAGATGAAGACTTGTTCCTTTAGTGAAATGCAACTTTTCAGTTAAATTACCCTTACTTTAACTGTAGAAAATGTTTTAAACTGATATTAACATTATTATTTTCTGTAAGAGTTATATTCTGTTATGACATGTTAAAAATATTTGCAATGCTTGAAATAATGCAAAGTCAAGTGATCTTTAGTTATAATAATGCTAATGTGAGATACATTTTAACGTTGGTTTTCCAATGGAATGCATGGTTCGTAATAAATTCCAAGTAAACCTGAAGCAGGTGCTAAATATTTGTAATCATGTAAAGATCTGGAAAAATACAGAAAAACATACAAGTTTTAAAATGTCATTTAAAGTATAACAGAAGATTACAATAGTATATAATAAAAAGCATACTATATAAAATATACGATGTGTAGTTACATTTGTGCAGAAATCACAATATCGAAAGGATGCTAACTGCCATGATGAACTAAAACCTTATCACTTTTTCACAATAGCAAGTTATCTAGAAGAAAACTAATAGAAGCAGTTAAACATGAAATATACAATAAAAACAGCAAAAACTTTGAACCCTATTCCTACTGGCCCAGAGCAAGCAAATAATGTGAGTGCAACTCTACGTAGGTGAAAATAAACGGTCATAAGATACTTTTTACAGCACAATATTCAGCAAATTTAGCACAACAGTTACATGTTTTCAGGCAGATTTAATGGACACTAAATAACAAAAAATATACATTGACTGCACACTACAACTGGCTCTTCCCTGTATTTCACCAAACTTTGTTTACAGAATATTGTGTTAGTGTATTATTATTGACAAAATATGAAGGACACAAATATTTACAAGGTAAGAATATATCGTTAAGTTCATCACCCTCATGGAAAGTTTCGAGGTGATCTGTTAAGAAAGGGTTGGGAAAAAGGGGCTTTCCAAAACACTTTTTTCCACATGCAATTTCCATGCGGATAATTCAACAGCGATACAGAGAAAATGGCTAATTAGAAGTACACCAATGTTGGCAGAAATTAGGATCTTTACTCCGAATCTGCATGATTTGTGATTTGATGTGCAATTTTTCAGACGTTCCAGTGGTATTAAAGTTTAAAAAAAATATCAATATCTGTTGCAACAAGACTCCTGCAGAACTCCCACAGGAAAAACAACAAATAAAGCATTCTGATCGGTGGGAGTGAGCAATGTGATTAGCTAGCCACAAGCGGATAAAATGTTGTGGCTGTGTGGTTGGCCATCAGCAGGGCTTGGTAACAGGGACTGGCCACAGGCTGAAGGCCAATGCATGGAGGAGGATTGGCTGCAGACATCAAAATAAGATTTTACTTTACATTATAAAACACAAAGAAATTCACTGAAAAAAACAAAGGTTGAAGAGAAGCTATATGCAAGTAAGGTAGTAAGATTTAAACTTACGTAACAAAACCTTAGACTTCACAGAAACATCCAACGGTTTAAGTGGAGATATACATAGGTCTTCTAACAATAAATAAAAACTACTGATTTAAAACCAAATAAACACTGAAACTCACCAGTTCTACCTAACTGATATAAATATAACTTATACCACTAAAATGCACTGCTTACGACCTCACATAACGTCATTGATGAGATCTGTAATCTATGGTGGTGCAAGTTATACTTTTGTCAGTTGGATATAACTTGTAAATGTCAGTAGTTTTTTTATTTATAATGGCAGTTTTTTTATTATTGGAAGACCTACCTATAACTCCTTTTTAACAATTGTTTTATCAGTGTATATACATACATGGTCTCTTCAAAACTAAGGCTAAATGGACATTATAGTTAGGAATTTAAATAATTTTTTTAATTTACATTAAAACAACCTAAGAAATTCACTGAAAAAGAGGGTAGGTTAAAAGAAGTTACAGTTAAATGAAAATGTCAGTTAAAACATAGGGGCATATTCTCAAGGACTTATCGCCGAGTTATCGGCACTTTAGCGCAGGAAAGTGGCGAAAGAATTCTTGTCCCATTCTCAAGCTGGTGCAAACTGCAGACATCGCCAGTTTTCCAGCGATAGCTTCCTCAAAAAACATTGCCACGGATGAGAGTGACAACTAACGCTAATGATATGCAGAGTAGGCATTCCTGTGCAAAAACACATGAAAATACCACTTCGCGATATTCTCAACTACCAGCCAGATCTGCGATGCGATCCAAAAACAGGCAATAAGGCGCTTTAGCAACAGGGATTAATACCTGCCTTTTACTTGTGTAAAGCAGGATGACTACCTGCAGTATGGAGTGGTGGCCATCTTGTTTGGGACCGCTACCCACTCCCTGTAAAGCAGCCAAGAATCTAGGGATCTGGGTTGATCCCAGACTCTCCTATGACCGCCATGTGCACAAAGTGGTAGGGAAATGCTTCGGGGTGATGAAGACCTTGAACCGTACCTTAGATCTCCTCCCTCTTGAAGCCAGACGCACTATGACCCAAGCCCTAGTGACCTCGAGGATAGATTATGGAAATGTGCTGCTGCTCGGAACAACACAAAAAAACATCAGGAGACTCCAAGTACTCCAAAATACGGCAGCACGCCTAGTCCTTAGACTCCTAAAAGAGCAGCCTCTAAACCTGCCCTAGCCACTCTGCACTGGCTCCCAGTAAAAAAGAGAGTCCTATTTAAGGCACTTCTTATGTGCTACAGGATTATCTCACACAAAGCTCCCTCTTATATGACTGATCTGGCTATCCCCTACGAGCCTAACAGAACTCTCCGCTCTGGGGGAACTGGACTGCTTAAAATTCCCCGCACCAAGAAAGCCAGAATGGGTGGCTGTTCCTTTCGTGTAATGGCTGCCAAGGAATGGAACTCTCTTCCCATGAATATCAGATTAGCGGATTCAGAGACCTTGTTCAGAAAACGTCTGAAAACCCATCTGTTTTCCCTCTAACTCCCTCTCCTGGCCCTGACTCTTTTCTCCACAGCGCGGGGACACGCCGGGATGGCGTCACCAGGCGCTTTACAAGCCCCTTTATTATTATTATTATTATGAAAGGGAGCCCAGCCCAGAGCCACATCTGAAGACCAACACATGCCATGGAGACACTGATCATGCAGCTCAGAGGCCAAAGAGGGCCACAACACCCACCGTCACCACCCCCATACTCCCCCCTGGACCACAACCCCTCGGACTACCACAGAGGCAGCACACATTCTGAAAACGGCATGGCCCCTCAGCCACACAATAGCAGAATGTGGGGAGAGGTGGAAGCAAAGTATGTGTGAAGGAGGCAAGTCATCCATGAATAAGAATGCACACAATGCCAAGTGTGTCGGTGATGTGCTGGACTGACCTCAGTATGCAGAGCACAGACCTGTCCATGTGGACATATACTGCTGGTGCTGGTACTGTTGTGGACAGTGGATGCAACCATGTTACCTCAGGCAGTGGGGGAGACCTCGGTCATGTAGCTGTGGCGTCCCCCCCCCCCCCCCCCTGTAAGCATACGCAGAGAGTGGGCTGGTCCGGCATACTCCAGTCCAGCATAGGAGTGTGAATAAATAGGCCGGGCCCTGGGCGAGGGTCACGTTTGGGATGGCCAATGCATCTGCCTGGGCGGTGCCCTTCACCCTGACATGAGGCCGCCACCGTGACCGCCAGCCTCCTCAACACAGGTCCCCAGCGAACCCAGTGGCACAGTACTGCAGAGTTATGTCTGTGATGACTACTGCCTTCGACCTACATGCGGTCAACAGGGCTCACAATTCAGATTGAGTCGCAATTGCAGATGACGCAGTCCGGTAGGCAACAGACATTGCTACCAGTACTGCCCGCCCAGATGACGCGTCATCGCTGGCTGCGCACCCCCTGATCGCTTCAGGTGCCTGCTGCACAACAAGTCAACGCCACTTTGGCTGTGGGACCCTACTGACCTCTGCCTCCGGCCTACACTGTGGGCAGCAGGGCTCACACAAATCCAATCCATTCCTGACCTTCATGGACAACGCATCATCGCTAACTGCGCACCCCCTGAGCACTTAAGGTGCCACTAACTCTGTGCACCACAAACCATGGACCCTTTATGATTGAGTTACGTACTGCAGATGTCACCTCAAGCAGTGTGGAAGACCTGGGATGATGATGAGGAAGATGAGGCAGGTGTAACACACCCCACTGCAGCTGCAGCAGGAATATCCCAAAGAGACACAAACATTGACAATTTCTTCACATGAGCACGCTCGGCTCTGGTGCCCCTACCTCAGTGCACCACAAGTCATGGCCCCTTCTGATTGAATATTGGATGACCTCCGTACTTGCTATGGCTTCCTTCGTGGTGCTTCGCAGTTGTTTGTGTTATGTTGGTGTTTTCTATTTACGCTTTAATAGTGATCACTGTTCAAGTTGTTGCCTGCACCAACCACTGCCTGAGGGCTGGCCCACACTCACCACACATCCATCCAGCACAGGCATCACTGGATATGTGATCCTGGTAATAAAAAGGGGCCATGACGCATGTGCCCGTAGCCAGTTCCACTACCTATTCAAGTGTGTCCATGTGGTCATTATGTATGAATGATGGCCCCGGTCCCTACCACATTACATTGTGCTGTGGACAGCAGACACAACCATGTCACCACAGGCAGTGGGTAAGAGCTTGGACATGTAGCTAAGTCGTCCCCCCGTAAGCGACAATGTTGCAATGTAGCATGCACCCGGAGGGCTGGCTCGCACGAACGGAGTAATGAAGGAGCGCAAGACCGCTTGTGGTCCAGGATCATACATGCCAAGTGTTGTGTGTATCTGTGTTGCCGCAGCATGAGTCAAACGCCTAGCCACATTAGCAGCGCCATTTCAGCCAGGCATGTACTCTACATCTGTGTCTACCCTATCCTTACCATAGGCCTATACTCACGTGGCCCACCGGTCTGCCCTATCCTTACCATAGGCCTATACTCACGTGGCCCACCACCTTCAGCAGCCAACATCACTGTTGTTGTCAGGCATGTGGACATATGCCGACAGGCATGACAATACTGTGCCGGTAGGAGTGCAAGTGATGCAATTGTGCAGCGCACATAAGTAAATGTGTTCGGGGGAGGGAGGAGCAGCTGTGAAGCAACGTAACACAAAGTGATGCTGCTCATCTGCCACATCCAAGATATGTCAAACATGAATCCGAAAGTTGCCCACATCCAAAATCCCACCCCCAACAAGCCACATTACATTTCCTGATTGCAAGCAGATGACAAGCTAACATTAGGGATGAAAGCTCTTTTGTTTGAACTATCAGGTGGGAGTACATCTGCACCTTGGAATTGCATGTGCCCTGCACCCTCTGACAGATAGCAGCTGATGACGACTCTCACACTATGCACAGCCTGACGAAAGAACATATTAACACCCCACAGACAGAAGTCCTTGCTCGAAGTTTTCTTGCATGGAATGGCCTTCACACTTCCACACCATCCCAGGCACACAACTGTTGCACACTAAAACAACTAATTGATCCGAGATGTGGCATTTCATCCACCGAACTGGCGCAGGTCAGAACAGTGCCGCTTCAACCAGAGCCACTGACGCAATGGCAGAACATCCCGGACATGTGCACAACCCCTGTCACGTGGAACTGTACCATGCACGTATTCTGCATTTACTGGGGGCACTGCCATTGGCAGTGATGTGGATTAGTTACCGGCTGAGCGTCCGCCTTGCCAACGTCACCTGCGTTCAGCCTGTGTTGCATTGTCGATTGTGCATATTCAAGTGGTGCATGGATGTATGCCTATCCAACAGGACGGTAGCCCAACTGGACATGTGTGTGAGCCCCCTGTTGGCCCACGACCAGGAGTGTCACTGAGATACCCATTTATGAGATGCCTTGATACTTGACATACATGCTGGCAGCTGAGCCTGGGAGATTGCACAAATCATTGTGTGCAGTGACCACATTGAACTGCTCCCCTATTGGGCTGTAGTGCAAATTGGTTAAAGGGGATGGATGCAGCATATCTGTTGGGCCTGCTAATGGATGGACTTGCCGTCCTGTTTGAAATCGACAACGACCTCATTGTGGAAATATTAGCCTACAAAGCTGCAATAGCTTTCATGGACGAGTAACTACGTACCTGCAGCCACAACAGATTGCAACACATTGCACATGTCCCGACACCTTGTTGCATCTTGGACATCTGGTCCTATATTCCACGACAACAGTGGACATGGCCGCATTCGCCTGGACTCCGAATACATGAGCGGACCACAACGCGGCTTAACACACACCTGTGAAAGGTGAGGCACTCCCCCAGCGGCGCTTGGCAATGTTCCTCATTCTGACATACAGCTGCATTGGCCTGAATGTTGTGGCACTTATCTTGCCCGTACTGACACGCATATGCTAATAAAGTCTACGCACCTTCACTTGTATTCAACTGTGATTAGTGTTGATTTGAATGACAATGTGTGTCTCAATGCCTACCTGGGTTTAGGCCATACATGCGCATTGATAGCATTACCCAGGGAGTACTTTCTTGTGGAATCACTGTCCTTACATTCATCCATACTTTCATTCTTGCTTGATCATGGCCATGACACATCTGTGTGATTTGGAATGTTTTATTCACATTCATTGGAGTGTTGAAGCTGGACCAGTACAGGGCCATGCAAACCCCACTTTACATTGTTGGCCCGTGGAGGGCCAGCCAGAGTCCTTTCGGGATTGACAACCAGCGAACTCAAAGGGTTAAGCTGGGTAACTTCCTCTCGCCCGTTAAGCCTGTGCAGTGTGGGGTCCCTCAGGGCTCATCTTTGAGCCCCACACTTTTTAATATCTACGTGGCCCCACTTGCCAGGTTTGTAAGATCGTTCGGGCTGGAAGTTCTATCATATGCTGATGACGCCCAGATTATGGTCTCCCTTTCTCAATCAGTGAACGCCATGGCCCTTAACTTCAGGAACTGCATGGTAGTTGCGGGCTGGATGATTAAGAACTTCCTGAAAATAAATGGGGGGAAAAAACGAAGTTCTTATCTTTGGTTGCAAACAGGAGATCTGGTCAATGGACTGATGGCCTTCTGCTCTTGGTGCCTGCCCCTTGCCCTCCCAATCTTCCAGCAACTTGGGTGTTATTCTGGACACCACTGGGACTAGTTTTTGGCTAATCAGCCGTCATCAGTCAAGCTAGCTTGAATCCAGTGGCAAAGTGAGCAAGGGACCTACGCCTGGGCATACCCTGCCAACTAAGGGCGAACAAAGCGGGACCAAAGGGGATGATGGACGGAGTGTTGAAGCAAATCGAACACTCACCCCAGTCAACTGATCTGGGTTGAATCCATCATCATTCTTTAGCTCACTCCACCAGCCCAGGGCAGACATGGCCAAATGCAAATCAGTCTGACCCTGTGCCTCATGGGAACAGTCCAGTCCGAACTGCCAAGCTATGTCTTCCCTGGATCGGAAACAAGCATTCGAGGACTGGTTTCTGGCTAATCGGCCATCATCAGCCAGGCTAGCTTGAATCCAGTGGCAAAGGGAGCAAGGGACCCACATCAGGGCATACCCTGTCAGCTTAGGGCGAACAAAGCAATACCAAAGAGGATGATGACAGAGCGTTGGAGCAAATCAAACACTCACCCCAAGTCAACTGATGTGAGTTTAATCCATCATCCTTCTTTGGCTCACTCCACCACCCGAGTTCTGACATGGCCATATGCAAATCAGTATGACCCTGTGCCTCATGGGAACAGTCCAGCCCGAACTGCCACGACAAGTCTTCCCTGGACCGGAAACAAGCATCCTGGGACTGGTTTCTGGTTAATCAGCCATCATCAGCCAGGCTATCTTGAATCCAGTGGCAAAGGGAGCAAGGGACCCACATCAGGGCATACCCTGCCAACTTAGGGCGAACAAATCAGGACCAAATGGGATGATGGGCAGAGCGTTGAAGCAAATCAAACACTCACCCTCAGTCAACTGATCTGGGTTTCATCCATCATCATTCTTTAGCTCACTCACCACCCCAGTTCAGACATGGCCATATGCAAATCATTGTGACCATGTGCCTCATGGGAAAAGTCCAGCCTGAACTGCTAAGCCATATCTTCCAGGGACCAGAAGCAAGCATCCTGGGACAGGTTTCTGGCTTATCAGCCGTTATCAGCCAGGCTAGCTTGAATCCAGTGGCAAAGTGAGCAAGGGACCCGCGTCAGGGCATACCCTGGCAACTTAGGGCGAACAAAGCGAAACCAAAGGGGATGATGGACGGAGCGTTGGAGCAAATCAAACAGTCAGTTCCAGTCAACTGATCTGGCTTTAATCCATTATCATTCTTTAGCTCACTCCACCACCGCAGTTTAGACATTGCCGTATGCAAATCAGTCTGACCCTGTGCCTCATGGGAACAGTCCAGCCTGAACTGCCAAGCCATGTCTTCCCCGGACCGGAAACAAGCATCCTGGGACTGGTTTCTGGCTAATCAGCCTTCATCAGCCAGGCTATCTCGAATCCAGTGGCAAAGTGATCAAGGGACCCTTGTCTGGGCATACCCTGCCAACCTAGGGCGAACAAAGCAATACCAAAGGGGATGATGGACGGAGCGTTGGAGCAAATCAAACACTCACCCCCAGTCAACTGATCTGGGTTTAATCCATCATCACTCTTTAGCTCACTCCACCACACAAGTTCAGACATGGCCATATGCAGATCAGTCTGACCCTGTCCCTCATGGGAATAGTCCAGCCCGAACTGGCAAGCCATGTCTTCACTGGACCGGAAAAAAGCATCCTGGGACAGGTTTCTGGCTAATCAACCGTCATCAGCCAGGCTAGCTTGAATCCAGTGGCAAAGTGAGCAGGGGACCCACGCCTGGGATTGCCCTGCCAACTTCGGGCGAAAAAAGCGATACGAAAGGGGATGATGGATGGAGCGTTGGAGCAAATCAAACACTCACTCCCAGTCAACTGATCTGGGTTTAATCCATCATTATTCTGTGGTGTAGTTCCTATATTCCCAATAGGCTCTGCGCATTGGAATAACATAAACGATCGTTTAGACGTAGGACTGAGGTCGACTAGGTTTCTATTGAATATGTTAGACTTAATTGCGTGTGCCAGCTAGCTCAGAGGTCACTAGAAACTTTCTCGAGTAAACAAGAAGGTGTTTAGCTTTCCTGAATAGGCAAGAAGGGATTAGCTTCTGGAAACCGCATAAACATGACAACTTTACTCCCTCCAGAATGGGAGTATATCTCCAGAGTCGTGGAAACAATAGACATCTATTTTACTCCGTCAATCGTGCATGCTTCGTTTCACCAGAAATGCGGAGAAATAGAGAGACAGGCGTCTTCAATAAAAGGGTTATTTATTGAGCAGTCTTCTTTCTCATGCACGAGAAATGAATTGCCACAATTGCAATACTTGTCATAAAGTAAAGTGCGTACAGTAAAAGGAGTATTATGAAATAATACTGTAAAAGCATTTATATGATTTCTAAGCCATAAGATACTTAAAATGGATAAAATACATACAATGATAAAATAATGACTCAACTGGTGTTTCTAAGATACGCCTACCCCGGTGTACCTAACCTAAGCCTTGTACGTGGGAAGGAGTAGATGAGTTACAGTTTTTGCCAAGAATCTGAATCAAGAATTCTGTGGGTCTAATCAACTCCCTACCTTGGGTATAGAATGAAGGAGGTCTTGTATCTCTCTCTCAGGACTCGATCTCCCGGCAACCCGTGAGGGTGTAAGGGAAACACTGAAGCTGGATTTCTCGTCAGGAGAAAAGACAGCGTCTCTCTCAGTGCATCAGCAGGGAGGCTCAGCTTCCTTCGGCACTCTCATCAGCAGGGCGTCGGGCAAGTAGATAGCCGATCTGCTCCAAACCACCGTGTGTTTCTTAAGGCAGATGTTGGTATATTTATACCTGGAAGACGCCGAGTTTGACGTAAGATTGGACATAAGACGTCACTAAGAACTGGCAGTGCTTTCAGGACTCCAGGAGTTCTTAGGACAAATCAAAACAGAAGCAGGGGGAATTCCTGGGCTGCTGAAGGCTTGGTTTGTTTAAGAACGCGTTGTGCTTTCTAGGAGTCTATGGGAGTAGCTTTGCCGTATTTGGACTGCATTGGCTATGACTTAATATGGATATGATTCTTATGCTTTTATAAGGATATGATTTGTTATAACCACATAAGGGCATAAATCGGGAATGTCTTAATTAGGGTTCTAGATACATTCACAACAATTCTTTAGCTCACTCCACCACCTCAGTTCAGACATGGCCATATGCAGATCAGTGTGACCCTGTCCCTCATAAGAATAATCCAGCCCGAACTGCCAAGCCATGTCTTCACTGGACCGGACACAAGCATCCAGGGACCGGTTTCTGGCTAATCAACCATCATAAGCCAGGCTAGCTTGAATCCAGTGGCAAAGTGAGCAAGGGACCCACATCTGGGCATACCTTGCCAACTTAGGGTGAACAAAGCAATACCAAAGGGGATGACGGACGGAGCGTTGGAGCAAATCAAACACTCACCCCCAGTCAACTGATCTGGGTTTAATCCATCATCATTCTTTAGCTCACGCCACCACCCCAGTTCAGACATGGCCATATGCAAATCAGTATGACCCTGTGCCTCATGGGAAGAGTCCAGCCCGAACTGCCACGCCAAGTCTTCCCGGGACCGGAAACAAGCATCCTGAGACTGGTTTCTGGTTAATCAGCCATCATCAGCCAAGCTAGCTTGAATCCAGTGGCAAAGTGAGCAAAGGACCCACCTCTGGGCATACCCTGCCAACTTAGGGCGAACAAATCAGGACCAAAGGGGAAAGTGTGCTTTGTGGTTCCTGAGGCAGAAGCCGGGAACGGTGTGTGTTTTTTACGTTTTATTAGAACGGTTCTTTGCACTCAGTATTTTAAAACTTTGGACTCTGATTTTAAAATTGTATTAATCTGGGCACTCACCCATTTATTTCCTGACCCCTGCGCACTCCTACACGGCAACTCTGAGACAACAGCAGCCGATTAGGCGCTGCATCGGCCCGAGTTACTCCTTGCCGGCGCCATCTTGGGTGAGTCAGAGGGCGAGCAGATTACTTGCTCATCCCTCCCACCCTGCACTGCATAAAAGGTCATTCACTCACAAGCGCCGCAGCTCGAAGGAAAGTGTGCTTTGTGGTTCCTGAGGCAGAAGCCGGCAATGGTGTGTGTTTTTTACGTTTTATTAGAACTGTTCTTTGCACTCAGTATTTTAAAACTTTGGACTCTGATTTTAAAATTGTATTATTCTGGGCACTCACCCATTTATTTCCTGACCCCCGCGCGCTCCTACACGGCAACTTTGAGCCAATAGCAGCCGATCAGGCGCTGCATTGGCCCGAGTTACTCCTTGCCGGCACCATCTTGGGTGAGTCAGAGGGCGAGCAGATTACTTGCTCGTCCCTCCCACCCTGCACTGCATAAAATGGAACCCCCTCCCGGAGGCGCAGCAGACGAGCGCAGCAAGCGCGCCGGCGGTGCGCCGAAGGCTCGCCAAAGGCAAGCCCGTCTGCGTCCGTCCGCGCCCCAGAGCGCCCAGCGGCCACAAACCCTGCCCCAGTTGAGCCAAATTCCTACAAAAGAGTCGTTTACTCTCTTGAGGAGCTACATCGGCTAAAAAGCCACTCCTCTACTTCTCTTCCCCTAGATCCATCAGCCAGTGACTTAGCTAAATGCTCTGAATGTATTTTCTCCTTTAACCAGGAGACTTTGTCTACAATGCCCTCGACCCTACCCTACAAGTTCTGGAGTATTAACTGTCGATCCCTACCTAAAAACAAAGATCACATCTTTGACCTCCTTACCTCCACCCAGCCAGATGCGCTGTTTCTGACCGAGACCTGGCTTCATGCCAGTTCTGGCCCAGATGTGGCCTGTGCCTTACCACCAGGCTATGTTATTGTCAGACAAGACAGAGATACTGGGAAGGGCGGCGGGATAGGGATTATCTTTAAGGCTACCAACTCCTGTCAATTAGAAGCTCTCCCATTCCCCGATTGCGAAGCTGCTCTATTTAAACTCGTAGTCTCCTTCCAACTGACAATTTCGGGAATACTCATTTACCGCCCCCGACAAATCCACCCGGTGGCTTTCATATTTTGCAGAACGAGTAGCCCCACCAGCATTGAAGTCAGCCAATTTCACAATCTTAGGGGACCTTAACCTCCACCTAGAAGATACTCCAAATAGCCCCAGTAGTACGTTTTTATCTGATTGTGAGGCCATTAATTTGATACTCAGAAATCAGGGCCCAACTCATCAAGCTGGCCACTTACTCGACCCAGTGATCTCTCACATCCCACTTGATTGTAGCACCCCTGCCCTTCCCCTTGATTGATCATACCACTTTGCCATCTCTTTCAGTTTGACCGTAGAGTGCACCAATAAAGTTCCCTTCCCTGCCACCATTGGCAGTTACAGAGCCTGGTCCAAACTAAACATTCCTGCACTAAATGCTACGCTATCTGCTAGCCGTCCTACTTCCAAACGAACATGTACCTCACTAAACCAGGAAGTCCACCACTAGCTGTCCTCCAACATCAACCGGCACCTGCCGTTAAGCTCCAAACGCCCCATTTCCCATCTCCCTCCAGCGCCTTGGTTCACGGATGATCTGAAAATTATGAAATCCAAATGCAAACAGCTAGAAAGATCCTGGAGAAAGACATGTACTCCAAACGATAAACTAACCTATCGTTCTGCTCTTAGGCATTACCATCTAGCCTGCAGAAAGACGAAAGCCTCCTATGTTTTGGAGTCTATTAACAGCGCCACTAACCGGCCGAAAGCCTTATTCTCAACGGTGAAAAAGCTAGCTGGCTCGAACACCTCCCCTACTCCACCGGTTTTGGGAGAGACTCAATGCAATGACATTGCAGATTTCTTCATCTCCAAAGTAGACATGATCTACAAATCACTCTCCACAGCCCCTTATAGGATACCGCATGACCCTTCCACCCCGGACACACTTGACCCCCCTTCCCTGACGACACAAATCTCAGAATGGCCCCAGTTCCAGCAAAATTCGCTTCGCGACTGTATGGCCAAGGTTAATTCAGGCTCTCCCCTTGACCCAATCCCCATTCACATTCTCTGCCAGCTTTCTCCGGACTCACTTCTAGTCATTCAAGATCTCCTTAATTCTTCATTACGAGAATCTACAGTCCCGGAGGAAGGGAAAAGAGCCATGGTGAAACCTCTCTTAAAAAAACCTGGTGCAGACCCCAAGACCTTTTCAAACTACCACCCAATCATCCCTGTTGCCAATGCTTTCAAAAATTCTGGAAAGACATGTCAATACTCACCTTACCTCCCACATCGAGGCTACAGGCTTCCTACATCCATCTCAATCTGGGTTCTGTACCCATTTTTCGACAGAAACCACCCTTCTAGGGGTTACGGAGAACTTACGTTCTCGCCTCTATCAGGGTGAAACCTCGGCGCTTATTCTTTTAAACTTAAGCGCCGCATTTGACACGGTTTCACACCCTGTCCTTTTGAAAGCATTGGAGGCGGTCGGAGTGACCGGACCTGCATTGGCCTGGCTCTCTTCCTATCTCAGTGATCGTTTATTCCAAGTTTTCTCTTCCAACTCTGTCTCTTCTGTTTGTTCGTCTGCGCATGGGGTGCCTCAAGGGTCCTCACTTAGCCCTATGCTATTTAACATCTACGTGAGGCCCCTGTCTAGCATCGTGGAAGAATCCTGTCTCTCCCTTTACTCATACGCAGACGACACTCAAATCATTTTTTCCCTCTCACCGGCCAAAGCTTGTGCCCCATCTGCTCTTAAACTGGGGCTCAGCCGAGTGGCGGAATGGATGCGGACCAATCTCCTGAAATTGAACGGAGATAAGACAGAGGTAGTCATCCTAGGCAAACACAAACACTCTGGGGCCCCCAACATTGGCCACCAGAAAGGGGGCCACTACCCCTGCCTGTTACACAGGTACGGAACCTTGGCTTTGTCTTGGATGACTCATTATCCATGCGGCACCAAGTAGTCAGAGTGGCAGCCACCTGTTTCTCCATCCTTGAGTGGCTCCGCAAAATCCTCTGGATGCTCCTGGACTCGACAAGGCGTACGGTAGTCCAGGCTATAGTCATCTCACGTCTGGACTACGGTAATGTACTTTACCTTGGAGTCACCGCGGAGACACAGAGGAAACTCCAGCTTGTTCAGAACTCTGCCGCCCGCCTACTTTGCAAAGTTCCCTGGAGATCCTCCATTTCCCCATACATAAAAGATCTACATTGGCTCCGCATTGAAAACCGAGTTAAATTCAAGGCACTCTGCTTTATGCATAAGATCAAGCAGGGGCTAGCCCCTAGGTACCTCCAGTCTCTCGTTCAAACTTACGCTCCTTCCCGCCTCCTCAGATCCTCTTCTCAAGGGAATTTCCTAATCCCACGTTTTAAATTGGCAAGAATGGGCGGACGCTCCTTCTACTGTCTTGCCCCCAGACTGTGGAATGCTCTCCCGGCTCCACTGAAACTTGAGCCTTCCTTGACAAAATTCCAAAAAAAACTCAAAACCTTGCTTTTCCCTCAGTGATGATCCTCTGATCACATTACCATTGCCTTCAGTTTGCGCCGGGAGACCCCATATGGGTAGCTGCGCGAATTATAAATTTAAATACAATACAATACAATACAATGATGGACGGAGCGTTGAAGCAAATCAAACACTCACCCTCAGTCAACTGATCTGGGTTTAATCCATCATCATTCTTTAGCTCACTCCACCACCCCAGTTCAGACATGGCCATATGCAAATCATTGTGACCATGTGCCTCATGGGAAAAGTCCAGCCTGAACTGCTAAGCCATATCTTCCAGGGACCAGAAGCAAGCATCCTGGGACAGGTTTCTGGCTTATCAGCCGTTATCAGCCAGGCTAGCTTGAATCCAGTGGCCAAGTGAGCAAGGGACCCACGTCTGGGCATACCCTGCCAACTTAGGGCGGACAAAGCAATACCAAAGGGGATGATGGACGGAGCGTTGGAGCAAATCAAGCACTCACCCCCAGTCAACTGATCTTGGTTTAATCCATCATTCTTTAGCTCACTCCACCACCGCAGTTCAAACATTGCCATATGCAAATCAGTCTGACCCTGTGCCTCATGGGAATAGTCCAGCCCGAACTGCCAAGCCATGTCTTCACTGGACCAGAAACAAGCATCCTGGGACCGGTTTCTGGCTAATCAACCATCATCAGCCAGGCTAGCTTGAATCCAGTGGCAAAGTGAGCAAGGGACCCACGTGTGGGCATACCCTGCCAACTTAGGGTGAACAAAGCAATACCAAAGGGGATGATGGATGGAGCGTTGGAGCACATCAAACACTCACCCCCAGTCAACTGATCTGGGTTTAGTCCATCATCACTCTTTAGCTCATTCCACCACCCCAATTCAGACATGGCCATATGCAGATCAGTCTGACCCTGTCCCTCATGGCAATAGTCCAGACCGAACTGCCAAGCCATGTCTTCACTGGACTGGAAAAAAGCGCCCTGGGACCGGTTTCTGAATAATCAACCATCATCAGCCAGGCTAGCTTGAATCCAGTGGCAAAGTGAGCAAGGGACCCACGTCTGGGCATATCCTGCAAACTTAGGGCGAACAAAGTGATACCAAAGGGGATGATGGACGGAGCTTTGAAGCAAATCAAACACTCACCCCCAGTCAACTGATCTGGGTTTAATCCATCATCATTCTGTAGTGTAGTTCCTATATTCCCAATAGGCTCTGCGCATTGGAATAACATAAACGATAGCTTAGACGTAGGACTGAGGTCGACTAGGTCTCTATTGAATATGTTAGACTTAATTGCGTGTGCCAGCTAGCTCCGAGGTCACTAGAAACTTTCTCGAGTAAACAAGAAGGTGTTTAGATTTCCTGAATAGACAAGAAGTGATTAGCTTCTGACAACCGCATAAACATGACAACTTTGCTCCCTCCAGTATAAGGAGTATATCTCCAGAGTCGTGGAAACAATAGATATCTATTTTACTCAGTCAATCGTGCATGCTTCGTTTCTCCAGAAATGCAGAGAAATAGAGAGACAGGCGTCTTCAATAAAAGGGTTATTTATTGAGCAGTCTTCTTTCTCATGCAAGAGAAATGAATTGCCACAATTGCAATACTGGTCATAAAGTAAAGTGCGTACAGTAAAAGGAGTATTATGAAATAATACTGTAAAAGCATTTATATGGTTTCTAAGCCATAAGATATTTAAATGGATAAAATATATACAATGATAAAATAATGACTCAACTGGTGTTTCTAAGATATGCCTACCCCGGTGTACCTAACCTAAGCCTTGTACGTGGGAAGGAGTAGATGAGTTACAGTTTTTGCCAAGAATCTGAATCAAGAATTCTCTGTGGGTCTAATCAACTCCGTACCTTGGGTATAGAATGAAAGAGGTCTTGTATCTCTCTCTCAGGACTCGATCTCCCAGCAACCCGCGAGGGTGTAAGAGAAACACTGGAGCTGGATTTCTCGACAGGAGAAAAGACAGTGTCTCTCTTAGTGCGTCAGCAGGGAGGGTCGGCTTCCTTCGGCACTCGCATCAGCAGGGCGTCGGGCAAGTATATAGCCGATCTGCTCCAAACCACTGTGTGTTTCTTAAGGCAGATGTTGGTATATTTATACATGGAAGGTGCAGAGTTTGACGTAAGATTGGACATAAGACGTCACTAAGAACTGGCAGTGCTTTCAGGACTCCAGGAGTTCTTAGGACAAATCAAAACAGAAGCAGGGGGAATTCCCAGGCTGCTGAAGGCTTGGTTTGTTTAAGAACGTGTTGTGCTTTCTAGGAGTCTATGGGAGTAGCCTTGCCGTATTTGGACTGCATTGGCTATGACTTAATATGGATATGATTCTTATGCTTTTATAAGGATATGATTTGTTATAACCACATAAGGGCATAAATCGGGAATATCTTAATTAGGATTCTAGATACATTCACAACAATTCTTTAGCTCACTCCACCACCCCAGTTCAGACATGGCCATATGCAGATCAGTCTGACCCTGTGCCTCATGGGAACAGTCCAGTCCGAACTGCCAGGCTATGCCTTCCCTGGATCGGAAACAAGAATCCTGGGACCGGTTTATGGCTAATCAGCCGTCATCAGTCAGGCTAGCTTGAATCCAGTGGCAAAGTGAGCAAGGGACCCATGTCTGGGCATACCCTGCCAACTTAGGGCGAACAAAGTGATACCAAAGGGGATGATGGTCGGAGCGTTGGAGCAAATCAAACCCTCACCCCCAGTCAACTGATCTGGGTTTAATAAATCATCATTTTTTAGCTCACTCCACCACCCCAGTTCAGACATGGCCATATGCAAATCAGTCTGACCCCGTGCCTCATGGAAACAGTCCAGCCCGAACTGTCAAGCCATGTCTTCACAGGACCGGAAACAAGCATCCTGGGACTGGTTTCTGGCTACTCAACCATCATCAGCCAGTCTAGCTTGAATCCACTGGCAAAGTGAGCAAGGGACCCTTGTCTGGGTATACACTGCCAACTCGGGGGGAACAAAGCAATACCAAAGTGGTTGATGGATAGAGCTTTGGAGAAAATCAAACACATCCCCAGTCAACTGATCTGGGTTTAATCCATCATCATTCTTTAGCTCACTCCACCACCGCAGTTCAGACATTGCCATATGCAAATCAGTCTGACCCTGTGCCTCATGGGAACAGTCCAGCCCGATTTGCCAAGCCATGTCGTCCCTGGACCGGAAACAAGCATCCTGGGACCAGTTTCTAGCTAATCAGCCGTCTGCAGCCAGGCTAGCTTGAATCCAGTGGCAAAGTGAGCACGGGACCCACGTCTGGGCATACCCTGCCAACTTAGGGCAAAAAAAGCAATACCAAAGGGGATGATGGATGGAGCATTGAAGCAAGTCAAACAATCACCCCCAAGTCAACTGATCTGGGTTTAATCCATCATCATTCTTTAGCACACTCCACCACCCCAATTCAGACATGGCCATATGCAAATCTGTCTGAACCAGTGCCTCATGGGAACGGTCCAGTTCGAACTGCCAAGCTATGTCTTCCCTGGATCAGAAACAAGCATCCTGGGACCGGTTTATGGCTAATCAGCCGTCATCAGCCAGGCTAGCTTGACTCCAGTGGCAAGGGACCCATGTCTGGGCATACCCTGCCAACTTAGGGCGACCAAAGTGATACCAAAGGGGATGACAGTTGGAGCAAATAAAAACACTCACCCCCAGTCAACTGATCTGGGTTTAATCCATCGTCATTCTTTAGCTCGCTCCACCACCCCAGTTCAGACATGGCCATATGCAAATCAGTCTGACCCTGTGCTTCATGGAAACAGTCCAGCCCAAACTGCCAAGCCATGTCTTCCCTGGACCAAAAACAAGCATCCTGGGATCCGTTTCTGGCTCATCAGTCATCAGCCAGGCTAGCTTGAATCCAGTGGCAAAGTGAGCAAGGGACCCACATCTGGGCATACCCTGCCAACCTAGGGTAAACAAAGCCATGCCAAAAGGGATGATGGACGGAGCGTTGGAGCAAATCAAACGCTCACCCCCAGTCAACTGATCTGGGTTCAATCCATCATCATTCTTTAGCTCACGCCACCACCCCAGTTCAGACATGGCCATGTGCAAATCAGTCTGACCCTGTACCTCATGGGAACAGTCCAGCCCAAACTGCCAATCCATGTCTTCCCTGGACCGGAAACAAGCATTCTGGCTCGGGTTTCTGGCTAATCAGCCATTATCAGCCAGGCTAGCTTGAATCCAGTGGCAAAGTGAGCAAGGGACCCATGTCTGGGCATACCCTGCCAACTTAGGGCAAAAAAAGCAATACCAAAGGGGATGATGGACGGAGCGTTGGAGCAAATTAAAACACTCACCCCCAGTCAAATGATCTGGGTTTAATCCATCATCATTCTTTAGCTCACTCCACCACCCGAGTTCTGACATGGCTATATGCAAATCAGTATGACCCTGTGCCTCATGGGAACAGTCCAGCCCAAACTGCCACGCCAAGTCTTCCCTGGACCGGAAACAAGCATCCTGGGACTGGTTTCTGGTTAATCAGCCATCAACAGCCAAGCTAGTTTGAATCCAGTGGCAAAGTGAGCAAGGGACCCAACTCTGGGCATACCCTGCCAATTTAGGGCGTACAAATCAGGACCAAAGGGGATGATGGACGGAGCGTTGAAGCAAATCAAACACTCACCCTCAGTCAACTGATCTGGGTTTAATCCATCATCATTCTTTAGCTCACTCGACCACCCCAGTTCAGACATGGCCATATGCAAATCATTGTGACCATGTGCCTCATGGGAAAAGTCCAGCCTGAACTGCTAAGCCATATCTTCCAGGGACCAGAAGCAAGCATCCTGGAACCGGTTTCTGGGTAATCAGCCGTTATCAGTCAGGCTAGCTTGAATCCAGTGGCAAAGTGAGCAAGGGACCCGCATCTGGGCATGCCCTGCCAACTTAGGGCGAAAAAAGCGATACCAAAGAGGATGATGGACGGAGCGTTGGAGCAAATCAAACACTCACCACAGTCAACTGATCTGGGTTTAATCCATCATCATTCTGTAGTGTAGTTCCTATATTCCCAATAGGCACTGCGCATTGGAATAACATAAACAATAGTTTAGACGTAGGACTGAGGTCGACTAGGTCTCTATTGAATATGTTAGACTTAATTGCGTGCGCCAGTTAGCTCAGAGGTCACTAGAAACTTTCTCGAGTAAACAAGAAGGTGATTAGCTTTCCTGAATAGACAAGAAGGGATTAGCTTCTGACAAACGCATACACATGACAACTTGGCTCCCTCCAGAATAAGGAGTATATCTCCAGAGTCGTGGAAACAATAGATATCTATTTTACTCATTTAATCGTGCATGTTTCGTTTTGCCAGAAATGCAGAGAAATAGAAAGACAGGCGTCTTCAATAAAAGGGTTATTTATTGAGCAGTCTTCTTTCTCATGCAAGAGAAATGAATTGCCACAATTGCAATACTTGTCATAAAGTAAAGTGCGTACAGTAAAAGGAGTATTATGAAATAATACTGTAAAAGCATTTATATGGTTTCCAAGCCATAAGATACTTAAAATGGATAAAATACATACAATGATAAAATAATGACTCAACTGGTGTTTCTAAGATACGCCTACCCCAGTGTACCTAACCTAAGCCTTGTACGTGGGAAGGAGTAGATGAGTTACTGTTTTTGCCAAGAATCTGAATCAAGAATTCTCTGTGGGTCTAATCAACTCCGTACCTTGGGTATAGAATGAAGGAGGTCTTGTATCTCTCTCTCAGGACTCGATCTCCTGGCAACCCGCGAGGGTGTAAGGGAAACACTGGAGCTAAATTTCTCGGCAGGAGAAGAGACAGCGTCTCTCTCAGTGCGTCAGCATGGAGGGTCGGCTTCCTTGGGCACTCGCATCAGCAGGGCGTCGGGCAAGTATATAGCCGATCTGCTCCAAACCACCGTGTGTTGCTTAAGGCAGATGTTGGTATATTTATACCTGGAAGATGCCGAGTGTGACGTAAGATTGGACATAAGACGTCACTAAGAACTGGCAGTGCTTTCAGGACTCCAGGAGTTCTTAGGACAAATCAAAACAGAAGCAGGGGGAATTCCCGGGCTGCTGAAGGCTTGGTTTGTTTAAGAACGCGTTGTGCTTTCTAGGAGTCTCTATGGGAGTAGCCTTGCCGTATTTGGACTGCATTGGCTATGACTTAATATGGATATGATTCTTATGCCTTTATAAGGATATGAATTGTTATAACCACATAAGGGCATCAATCGAGAATGTCTTAATTAGGGTTCTAGATACATTCACAACAATTCTTTAGCTCACTCCACCACCCCAGTTCAGACATGGCCATATGCAGATCAGTCTGACCCTGTGCCTCATGGGAACAGTCCAGTCCTAACTGCCAGGCTATGTCTTCCCTGGATCGGAAACAAGAATCCTGGGACCGGTTTATGGCTAATCAGCCATCATCAGTCAGGCTAGCTTGAATCCAGTGGCAAAGTGAGCAAGGGACCCATGTCTGGGCATACCCTGCCAACTTAGGGCGAACAAAGTGATACCAAAGGGGATGATGGTCGGAGCGTTGGAGCAAATCAAACACTCAACCCCAGTCAACTGATCTGGGTTTAATCCATCATCATTCTATAGCTCTCTCCACTACCCCAGTTCAGACATGGCCATATGCAAATCTGTCTGACCCTGTGCCTCATTGGAAAGGTCCAGTCCGAACTGCCAAGCTATGTCTTCCCTGGATCGGAAACAAGCATCCTGGGACTGGTTTATGGCTAATCAGCCATCATCATCCAGGCTAGCTTGAATCCAGTGGTAAAGTGAGCAAGGGACCCATGTCTGGGCATACCCTGTCAACTTAGGGCGAACAAAGTGATACTAAAGGGGATGATGGTTGGAGCAAATCAAACACTCACCCCCAGTCAACTTATCTGGGTTTAATCGCTCATCATCATTCTTTGGCTCACTCCACCACCCCAGTGCAGACATGGCCATATGCAAATCAGTCTGACCCTGTGCCTCATGGGAACAGTCCAGTCCGAACTGCCAAGCTATGTCTTCCCTGGATCGGAAACAATCATCCTGGGACCGGTTTATGGCTAATCAGCCGCCATCAGCCAGTCTAGCTTGAATCCACTGGCTAAGTGAGCAAGGGACCCTTGTCTGGGCATACACTGCCAACTCAGGGGGAACAAAGCAATACCAAAGTGGTTGATGGATAGAGCTTTGAGCAAATCAAACACTCATCCCCAGTCAACTGATCTGGGTTAAATCCATCATAATTCTTTAGCTCACTCCACCACCCCAGTTCAGACATGGCCATATGCAAATCAGCCTGACCCTGTGCCTCATGGAAACAGTCCAGTCCAAACTGCCAAGCCATGTCTTCCCTGGACCGAAAACAAGCATCCTGGGATCAGTTTCTGGCTAATCAGTCGTCATCAGCCGGGCTAGCTTGAATCCAGTGGCAAAGTGAGCAAGGGACCCACGTCTGGGTATACCCTGCCAACTTTGATGAAAAAAACGATACCAAAGGGGATGATGAGCGGAGCGTTGGAGCAAATCAAACACTTACCCAAGTCAACTGATCTGGGTTTAATCCATCATCATTCTATAGCTCTCTCCACTACCCCAGTTCAGACATGGCCATATGCAAATCAGTCTGACCCTGTACCTCAGGGGAACAGTCCAGCCCGAACTGCCAAGCTATGTCTTCCCAGGACTGGAAACAAGCATTCTGGCTCTGGTTTCTGGCTAATCAGCCATCATCATCCAGGCTAGCTTGAATCCAGTGGCAAAGTGAGCAAGTGACCCACATCTGGGCATACCCTACCAACTTAGGGCAAAACAAGCGATACCAAAGGGGATGATGGACGGAGCGTTGGAGCAAATCAAACACTCACCCCCAGTCAACTGATCTGGGTTTAATCCATCATCATTCTTTAGCTCACTCCACCACCCCAGTTCAGACATTGCCATATGCAAATCTGACTGACCCAGTGCCTCATGGGAATGGTCCACTCCGAACTGCCAAGCTATGTCTTCCCTGGATCGAAAACAAGCATCCTGGGACCGGTTTATGGCTAATCAGTCATCATCAGCCAGGCTAGCTTGAATCCAGTGGCAAAGTGAGCAAGGGACCCACATCTGGGCATACCCTGCCAACCTAGGGTAAACAAAGCCATGCCAAAGGGGATGATGGATGGAGCGTTGGAGCAAATCAAACACTCACCCCCAGTCAACTGATCTGGGTTTAATCCATCATCATTCTTTAGCTCACTCCACCACCCCAGTTTAGTCATAGCCATATGCAAATCAGTCTGACCCTGTGCTTCATGGGCACAGTTCAGCCCGAACTGCCAATCCAAGTCTTCTCTGGACAGGAAACAAGCATCCTAGGACCGGTTTATGGCTAATCAGCCGTCATCAGCCAGGCTAGCTGGAATCCAGTGGCAAAGTGAGCAAGGGGCCCATGTCTGGGCATACCCTGCCAACTTAGGGGGAACAAAGTGAAACCAAAGGGGATGACGGTTGGAGCAAATCAAACACTCACCCCCAGTCAACAGATCTGGGTTTATTCCATAATCATTCTTAAGCTCACTCCACCACCCCAGTTCAGACATGGCCACAAATCAGTCTGACCCTTTGCCTCATGGAAACAGTCCAGCCAAACTGCAAAGCCATGTCTTCCCTGGACAGGAAACAAGCATCCTGGGACTGGTTTCTGGCTAATCAGCCATCATCAGCCAAGCTAGCTTGAATCCAGTGGCAATGTGAGCAAGTGACCCACGTCTGGGCATACCGTGCCAACTTAGGGCAAACAAATCGGGACCAAAGGGGATGATGGACGGAGCGTTGAAGCAAATCAAACACTCTCCCCCAGTCAACTGATCTAGGTTTAATCCATCATCATTCTTTAGCTCACTCCACCACCCCAGTTCAGACATGGCCATGTGCAAATCCGTCTGACCCTGTGCCTCATGGGAACCCTCCAGCCGAATTGCAAAGCCATGTCTTCCCTGGACCAGAAACAAGTATACTGTTACCGGTTTCTAGCTAATCAGCCATCATCAGCCAGGCTAGCTTGAATCCAGTGGAAAAGTGAGCAAGGGACCCACGTCTGGGCATACCCTGGAAACTTAGGGCAAAAAAGCGATACCAAAGGGGATGATGGACTGAGCGTTGGAGCAAATCAAACACTCACCCCCAGTCAACTGATCTGGGTTTAATCCATCATCATTCTTTAGCTCACTCCACCACCCCAGTTCAGACATGGCCATGTGCAAATCCGTCTGACCCTGTGCCTCATGGGAACCCTCCAGCCGAACTGCAAAGCCATGTCTTCCCCGGACCAGAAACAAGTATACTGTTACCGGTTTCTAGCTAATCAGCCATCATCAGGCAGGCTAGCTTGAATCCAGTGGAAAAGTGAGCAATGGACCCACGTCTGGGCATACCCTGCCAACTTAGGGCGTACAAAGCTATAACAAAGGGGAAGATGAACAGAGGGTTGGAGCAAATCAAACACTGAGCCCCAGTCAACTGATCTGGGTTTAATCCATCATCATTCTTTAGCTCACTCCACCACCCCAGTTCAGATATGGCCATATGCAAATCAGTCTGACCCTGTGCTTCATGGGCACAGTCCAGCCCGAACTGCCAATCCAAGTCTATCCTGGACAGGAAACAAGCATCCTGGGACTGGTTTCTGGCTAATCAGCCATCAGCAGCCAAACTAGCTTGAATCCAGTGGCAAAGTGAGCAAGTGACCCACGTCTGGGCATACCAAGCCAACTTAGGGCGAACAAATCGTGACCAAAGGGGATGATGGACAGAGCGTTGGAGCAAATCAAACACTCACCTGATCTGGATTTAATCCATCATCATTCTTTAGCTCACTCCACCACCCCAGTTCAGACATGGCCATATGCAAATCAGGCTGACCCTGTACCTCAGGGAAACAGTCCAGCCCGAACTGCCAAGCCATGTCCTCCCTGGACCGGAAACAAGCATTCTGGCTCCGGTTTCTGGCTAATCAGCCATCATCAGCCAGGCTAGCTTGAATCCAGTGGCAAAGTGAGCAAGGGACCCACGTCTGGGCATACCCTGGCAACTTAGGGCAAAAAAGCGATACCAAAGGGAATGATGGACGGAGCGTTGGAGCAAATCAAACACTCACCCCCAGTCAACTGATCTGGGTTTAATCCATCATCATTCTTTAGCTCACTCCACCACCCCAGTTCAGACATGGCCATATGCAAATCTGACTGACCCTGTGCCTCATGGGAACGGTCCACTCCGAACTGCCAAGCTATGTCTTCCCTGGATCGGAAACAAGCATCCTGGGACCAGTTTATGGCTAACCAGCCGTCATCAGCCAGGCTAGCTGGAATCCAGTGGCAAAGTGAGCAAGGGACCCAGGTCTGGGCATACCCTGCCAACTTAGGGCAAACAAAGTGAAACCAAAGGGGATGACGGTTGGAGCAAATCAAACACTCACCCCCAGTCAACTGATCTGGGTTTAATCCATCATCATTCTTAAGCTCACTCCACCACCCCAGTTCAGACATGGCCATTTGCAAATCAGTCTGACCCTGTGCTTCATGGGCACAGTCCAGCCCGAACTGCCAATCCAAGTCTTCCCTGGACAGGAAACAAGCATCCTGGGACTGGTTTCTGGCTAATCAGCCATCATCAGGCAAGCTAGCTTGAATCCAGTGGCAAACTGATCAAGTGACCCACGTCTGGGCATACCGTGACAACTTAGAGCGAACAAATCGGGACCAACGGGGATGATGGATGGAGCGTTGAAGCAAATCACACACTCACCCCCAGTCAACTGATCTGGGTTTAATCCATCATCATTCTTTAGCTCACTCCACCACCCCAGTTCAGACATGGCCATATGCAAATCATTGTGGCCATGTGCCTCATGGGAACAGTCGAGACCGAACTGCAAAGCCATGTCTTCCCAGGACCAGAAACAAGCATCCTGGGACCGGTTTCTACCTAATCAGCCGTTATCATCCAGGCTAAATTGAATGCAGTGGCAACGTGAGGAAGGGACCCACGTCTGGGCATACCCTGCCAACTTAGGGCGAGCAAAGCCATACCAAAGGGGATGATGGATGGAGCGTTGGAGCAAATCAAACACTCACCCCCAGTCAACTGATCTGGGTTTAATCCATCATCACTCTTTAGCTCACTCCACCACCCCAGTTCAGACATGGCCATATGCAGATCAGTCTAACCCTGTCCTTCATGGGAATAGTTCAACCCGAACTGCCAAGTCATGTCTTCACTGGACCGAAAAGAAGCATCCTGGGCCTGATTTCTGGCTAATCAACCGTCATCAGCCAGGCTAGCTTGAATCCAGTGGCAAAGTGACCAAGGGACCCACGTCTGGGCATACCCTGCCAACTTAGGGCGAACAAAGCGATACCAAAGGGATCATGGACGGAGCGTTGGCGCAAATAAAACACTCACCCCAGTCAACTGATCTGGGTTTAAGCCATCATCATCTTTAGCTCACTCCACCACCCCAATTCAGACATGGCCATATGCAAATCTGTCTGACCCTGTACCTCATGGAAACAGTCCAGCCCGAACTTCCAAGCCATGTCTTCCCTGTTCCGGAAACAAGCATTCTGGCTCCGGTTTCTGGCTAATCAGCCATCATCAGCCAGGCTAGGTTGAATCCAGTGGCAAAGTGAGCAAGGGACCCACGTCGGGCATACCCTGCCAACTTAGGGCAAAAAAAGCGATACCAAAGGGGATGATGGACGGAGCGTTGGAGCAAATCAAACACTCACCCCCAGTCACCTGATCTGGGTTTAATCCATCATCATTTTTTAGCTCACTCCACCACCCCAGTTCAGACATGGCCATATGCAAATCTGTCTGAGCCTGTGCCTCATTGGAACGTTCCAGTCCGAACTGCCAAGCTATGTCTTCCCTGGATCGGAAACAAGCATCCTGGGACTGGTTTATGGCTAATCAGCCATCATCAGCCAGGCTAGCTTGAATCCAGTGGTAAAGTGAGCAAGGGACCCATGTCTGGGCATACCCTGTCAACTTAGGGCGAACAAAGTGATACTAAAGGGGATGATGGTTGGAGCAAATCAAATACTCACCCCCAGTCAACTGATCTGGGTTTAATCCATCATCATTCTTTGGCTCACTCCACCACCCCAGTGCAGACATGGCCATATGCAAATCAGTCTGACCCTGTGCCTCATGGGAACAGTCCAGTCCGAACTGCCAAGCTATGTCTTCCCTGGATCGGAAACAATCATCCTGGGACCGGTTTATGGCTAATCAGCCGCCATCAGCTAGGCTAGCTTGAATCCAGTGGCAAAGTGAGCAAGGGACCCATGTCTGGACATACCTGCCAACTTAGGGCGAACAAAGTTATACCAAAGGGGTTGATGGTCGGAGCGTTGGAGCAAATCAAACACTCACCCCCAGTCAACTGATCTGGGTTTAATCCATCATCATTCTTTAGCTCACTCCACCACCGCAGTTCAGACATTGCCATATGCAAATCAGTCTGACCCTGTGCCTCATGGGAACAGTCCAGCCCGAACTGCCAAGCCATGTCTTCCCTGGACCGGAAACAAGCATCCTGTGACCGGTTTCTGGCAAATAAGCCGTCATCAGCCAGGCTAGCTTGAACCAGTGGCGAAGTGAGCAAGAGGCCCACGTCTGGGCATACCTTGCAAACTTAGACCGAGCAAAGCGATACCAAAGGGGATGATGGACGGAGCGTTGGAGCAAATCAAACACTCACCCCAGTCAACTGATCTGGGTTTAATCCATCATCATTCTTTAGCTCACTCCAACACCCCAGTTCCCAACTGCATGAGTTTTAGGTAAGTCACCTCTACTGCAAGCCTTACAGCCCCAAAGCATGGCACACTATATCCCATATGTGGACATATCTGCATGAGCAGATATAACCCTACAATATTTAAAGCCATTCTTATATATTGCAAGTGCATGTGAAAGCCTTTAAAATGCAACACAGGCATCTCCAGATATTGCAGGATGCTGCTCCACATTTGGCAGTAGAACAGGCGGGAACATTAATTAGATTAGGTGGTGGATCCACATTCAGCAAGCACCACCAGATGCTGTGGACCACACTTTTCCGTTTCCTCCACCTCGTTTGAGAGGGAACTAGCCAATTAGGTGTGCCCACTCACCAAAGGAAGTGGTCACATAGAGGGTGTAGACACCCTAAAGATAGGTAGCCCATTGGCTACTACTTGTCTCCCCTTGTAACACCCCTAAATTTAGTATTTAGGTGTCAACCCTTGACCCTGAACTTGAGATTCAATGGGCCTAAGAAGACTACAGACAAAAAAGAGCTGCTGACCTGAGACGGGAGTACCTGCTGCAGAAATAATTGAGTAAAACCCTGTCTGCTGCCTCAGGGACTCGACCATCATGGTTTGCTGTCTTGCTTGTCCCGCTTCTGTGAGGCCTCCAAGAACCCTGGAATAGATACAGCCCTTCACCAATCACCAGAGAACTCCTTTGGAGAAGTAGAACTACTCCCCTCTAGTCCGCAGGCACTGATCTCGCAGAGTCTGGTTTACCAACTTGCTGCACCCTGGCAACTCCGATGCAGCACCCAAGCAAGAAGAGGTACACCAGTTCCAGAGTGTCAGATCTGTGTCCCCCCGTCGAGTGAGAGGACACCAGGATGTACTGGAGCTTGTCGAAGCAATACCCGAGGTGCTGAACCTCCTGCAACTGACACTGAAACAGAAAATCCAAACTGGACTCCAACTGCCCAAGAAGCAAGCACCTATCAAAGGACATCAAGAACCCTGGGTCCCACTTTGTGAGTGGCCCAGCTGTCCAGAAATCGTCCCTGCAACCTGCCTGCCCTTGACTGCAAAGATCATCTTGAAGCACAGAGCCCGGCTGACCTATCTGCTCTGCACCCAGCCCACCTGCTCGGGGTTCTGATCAGGGCTGGACTGGCTATGGGTAAGCATGGGCGAATTTTGCGAATCTCGCGTTCGCGAATTTTGCGGATTTGCGAACTCGCAATCCGCACAATCCGCGAATTCTCGCGAATTTGCGGATTTTTTTTGTGTGTTTGCGCGGGTTTCTGCGAGTTCGCGAGGGTTTTGTACAATGTCGCAAATTGCGAACTTACCTGTCGGGTCGCAAGTTTCGCGAACTTGTTGTTTCTACGTGTCCAGCCTGTTTGGGACACTCTTCTTCATCACTGCCACTCTCTGTCACCACTGCCACTCTCTGACTACTCATGCCACCCTCTGGCCCACCCATGCCACCCTCTGTTTCATCACAGCACCCTCTGGTTGTCCAGTCAGTGTACATTATTGTGGCAACGCAAGCACACCTTCCCTGCCTCAAGTGACCTGAATTAATTTGGGGCTGATTAATGTGTCACAGAATATTTTTTTAGCTGGCACCTGCTTCCTTAGTGCTTCCTGATTAGTGATCTTTTGAACTTGCTAAGTGCTTTCATTGTTGCAAAATTAGTTACAACACCTGCCCTGCCCCAACTGACAATAATGAATTAGGGGCTGATTAATGGATTTGAACCTCCAGCCTGGCTCCTGCTTGTCTCCCTTAGCTGTAATTCAGGACCTTTGTGGCATATGTGTAACTATTCTGAGGTTCAGAGCAGGGTCACATAATAGTTGCAACTGGCAACTGAACTCTGGAGGGGCCCCTCAGGAAGCACTACAGGAAATGGCTACTAATGATGAGCCTGAACTTTTGAACCTGGTAAGTAGTTTCAGTTTTGCTAAAATCGTATTTCTGCAATTTTGCACTTATTCGCGGGGCGCGAAGTTGTACTGGGAAGCCGCGAACTCACGCGAACAGTGCGAGCAGTGCGAGCAAAATCCGCTGCTCGCGGATTTGCGGATTTTGCGGGAGATTCGCGAATCTCGCGGATTGCGAATTTACCGAAAATCCGCAAAATCCGCGAGCGAAACGGATTTTCCGCCCATGCTTAGCTATGGGGCGTTTGGCATGCTGCCGAGCTAGGGACTGATGTCACTGCGGTGGGGCTAATTTCGTTGATGGAGACCTGCGTGTGCTTCGAAATAAACAAAGCAAAACGAATTTCGTTATGCACATGCATGTCCCCATCAACGAAATCAGCCCCCACAGCTCGGCAGCATGCCAAAACGCCCAATAGCCAGTCTGGCCCTGGTTCTGATGAACCAGCTGTGCTCCTGTGGTCTTGAGGCCCTGTCAGCCTGCTGCCTCATTTGGGGCCCCCCAAACTTACCTGTAACTCCTACTGTGCAGCCTGTTTTAGGTGGCCCCCTTCTTCGTAGCACACCAGTTACCAATGACCTCAGCACTCTGTTCCCGGCCAAATACGTGATGCTCCTAATGATCCGCTGGTGGAACATTGGACCTGGCCTTGCTACTTACCTTAATCGTGAAGGTGATCCCAGAGAAGCAACTGTACAATTTTTACTTTTTTCCATACACATCCATTATGCGTTATTGCACACAACTGAGTTATTTTGCAAAATTTGAAATTTCATAAATTAAAAATTATTTACCTGTGAGCAAAATTATTTGTCTAAAAAATTATATAAAAATCTGTGTTATTTTTGTAAATTAGTCTCAGCTTTATTCTTGAGTATTTGTCTCATGTATTGCCTCTGTGAGTACAACAAATGAGTAGCACTACCCTCTGATAAGCCTAACTGCGCGCCCACACTACCACATCTAGGACATTAGTATTACCTACTTTTGCCTCTCTATGCCAATCTGGAGCTCACTGGACTCTCTGAGAGTGTACTTCATGTTAGTGCACTATATAGAGAGCCAGCTTCCTTCATTGTGACTTTGTTTTGTAGAAGAGTGAGCAGTATTTCTTTCACTTGTAGCAGGTTGTCATTAGGCCCGGTATTATCTGTATGTGGATAGCAAAAGTGTTGCTTTTCTATATTGTATTCCTCATTCAGCAGGCCTGGAAAGCATTTGATAGGTCGGTATGTGTAGAGATGGTGGTTGAGAGTGAGATGGTGAGCTGTGTTGTTTTTGGAGAGTAGCCTTGTTGTGTAATAGACGGAGATGCAAAGTTGTGAAGAGTGGCATGTTGTTTATTTTGTTTGTGTCTGTTTATGGTGGAAGGTGTATGAGTTAGAGGTGATGGTGCAGCATGTGGGTTATGTTGTGTAATGGATGAGAGGCATTTGAATGAGCGGCGTTGTGTTGGGGTATTTGTGTTTGGTGGTTTAGAATGTATATTATTTCTGTAGTCAGGAGGGTGGGAGTATGTGTATTTTTTTGTGATGGAAGGCATTATGAACTAGTGTGTGAGATTTCATTGTGCTAGTGGGTGTGTTATGTTTTGTTTTTGAGCAGTAGTTCATTTCTGTAGTGCATTTCTGAGAAGGATTTGTATGTAAAGTACTGTTGATGAGTAAAAGTTGAATGTTAAAAGAGATGGTAATGTGTTTTGGAAAAGAGTGTAGGCGGAGTGTGAGAGGGAACGACACGAGTTATGAGTGTTTGTGAGAGATTTGATAGCTGGAAGAGGTAATATGTGTGGTGAAGTGTAGTGTATGGATTGTTTGTTTGTGTTTTTGGTCAAAAGAGGAGGAGGGTGTCTATGGATGAAATGATGAAGGGCTGAGAATAGGTTTGGCGGAGGTATGAACAGGAAGTGTGTGTCTAGATGGATTAAAGTTAATTGTAGTATGGCTTTGTGTTGTGTTGGTGTTGTGTTGTTTAGGGCAGAGTGGTGTTTTGTGCGAAAGTGATGTTGCCATTGTGTGGTTGATGGGGTAGAAGGGTGCATACATGTGGTTTGTAGTGTATTGTATTGGTTGTTGAGACAATGAAAAGTGGTTAGGGTTTGTTTGTAGTAAATGAGCAGAGTGCATTTAATGTGAGTGTTTTAATATGTTTGTGGCTGGGTTATAGTTGTTGAAGGTGAATGGAAAAATGCACAGTATTTCTGGCTCGAGGCCCACACAGGTAACAACCCTTGTCCTTTCTATCCTTAGCCTCGACGCCCAGGCTGAGATGCCCTGAGCCCTAAACTTAAATAGCCCAAGTGATCAGATGACACCTTCGGCCAATGGGAATCCTAGCCCTAACCCTAACCGATCAGAACACTAGCCCTGTGCCCTAGGACCAATAGGAGACTAAGGCCTTAGAACCAATCACAGCCCTAGCCCTGGCAGCCAATTAGAGACCAAACCCTAAGTCCAATAGAAACCCTACTCCAGGAACCAATCAGAACAGCAGACCTAGCAGCCAATCAGAACCCTAACCCTAAGTCCAAAAGAAACCCTAGATATAGGAACTAATCAGAGCACAGATGTAACAACCTGTAGGAAACATATATAAGCGGAATGTGCCCTTAAACCCAGGCTGCTGGGCAGGGAGCTGCTCCTCAAGCCAGAATCTCCTTGGAGAGAGACAGGCTCAAGCCACACTCTGGATTTCCTATTGAAATCTCTGCAAGTAAGGGTCAAATTATGTCACTAACAATACTGCTTTTCGCACAGTTAAAAGACTCACTATTCTATCCAAAAATGAGTGCTACATACACTTTCCAAAAACAGTTTAATCCCTACGAGCAGATTTAAGCAGTCTCAAAGTACACTTTGCTTAGCCTCTGAGGTGTATTTGGCCTTTTCCCTTGCTAAGACAAATGGGAGCTGGAGGTGACTTGCCTTCAAACATGCCTTAGCACAGTATATGGGAAAAGTAGGAGAGAAATTCAAGCAGTCACAGACAGGTAAAAACCATCAGTTTTAAAGTCCAAAGATCACAAACCTAGAGGTAAATTTAAGCAGTCACTGGCTGGTAAAACAGCAGTTTTAAAGTACAAAGCCCACAAACCAGGAGGTAAATTTAAGCAGCCATGGGCAGGTAAAAAAGCTGTTTTAAGGCACAAAACACACAAACCAAGAGGTAAAATTAAGCAGTCGTGGGTAGAGAAAAAAGCATGTTTAAAGTTTCAAGAAAAAACAGCACAAATTCTGTCTTCTTTCCACCTTCTGGTCTTTTGCTCACTAGGGTTTTGAGGCACAGCGAAGATGTGGCTAACAAAATGCTAAGAGCCAGATGTATCAAAGGCTTTTACCCAATCTGTGTCTTTGGGAAAATGTGTTCATACATATGGCCCTAAGAGCTCTCGTTTTATTGGTTAACTTGGTGGTCAAATGAATTTCAGGGGCTTTGTGCCACTTTTTGCATAGGAAGCTTTATTCGCTGTCAATGAGATGGGTTTTTGATGAACAATGCAACGGAAATTGAGCCGGCTTTAGTTCATATTAATAATTCAATATTTGATTGCCTTTAATACAGCGACCATTGATTGACTTCCAGTAGGCTGGTGAATGTATGTAGAGCATGTCTCTGGTAGCTCGCTGCTCTCAGTCGAGGCATTCTGTGTTTTTCTTTAACAATTCTCACTCACGCCCCTGAACCTATCTGCATTCACAGATGTTGTGCCTTACTGTAAAACGCCTGGGGGAAATTCAGACAGTCAGCTGTGGGATTTGCTCCGGGTTCTCAAAACTACATCGCAAATCACCCTAATTGTTTATTAGATGAACAATGATTGCTTAAGCTTTGTAATTAGCATGTTGAAATCCGCCAACTAAAGAGATTAAACAATATCTTAATTAGAAAGCAGTTCCAATTTGTTACATATCGCTTGTCAGACAGGAAAATGCACCGGCAGGGCTCATCCATTCTTTTCGGCAGCAACAGAGAGGATGAATTAAAGCACAAAACGATTCTCTAGTCTTCATTTGTTATCCTCGTGCCCTCGCACGCACGATATGTAATTATCGCATTGACTAAGTCGGCCCGCCCACTTTAAACCCTATCAGTGGGCGAGAAAAGGCCTCGCTGAAGCTATGGGAAGTGGCCCGGTGAATCAGCTAACTTGATTGCAGGACTGCCCCCATCTTAGTGCACTGAACTTCAATGTGAAGTTTAAGAATAAAATGGAGGGAGTCCGTTTTGTTAATTACATAGTAGGAAAGAAGCAGTTTCCTTCGTGTTATTAGTATTTCTAAATCTAGCAGTGCGTGCTGGTGCAAGTTCTTTGTGTCCACTCCTCTTTTTCTTGCATTGTTCGAAACACTTTGTTATAAAGCCCATAATTACTAAACATTATCTACATTTCCAACGACATTCTATCAGTTGACTGCAGCACAAAGCACAGCGTCTCTGCCTGAGAAAGGAAGATTTCTGTTCTTGAAATACAGTAACCAAAGTATTTTTTTTTTTTTTATCGTTGCACAGGTATTGCCATCAGCTTTGGAAAGCGATTTGTTTTTGTTTTCTTTTGTACACGTTACTTACTTTTTCATTAAAACTCAAGATGTAGATTGTAGGAAATTGGGTCACTGGCTGGGAGAAGGGGTGAAACCCTACTCAAGTAACAACCACAAATCCTGCCAGGGTGAAGTCTCAATCAAAACCAAATTAATCTGTGCTCGTAGCTTGGCACAAAAGCAGTCAGGCTTAATTTAGAGACAACGTGAAAAGTGTCATGTTCTTCGTGTGCGCCGGGAGGTATATTGAACACAGGACGCAGGTTAGTCTAACATTTCTTTATTAGCATCTCTTGCCACTGCTGGTCAGCACCTCGTGCAGCTGCTGGTCAGCACATCCATCCTCGTCCATGTCCTGGTCATTGTCTGTCCCCTTTCCTGTCTCGTCACCGGATCTGGTGTCCGGTGACCTGGTCACTCTGCCTGAGGACCCACAGGGTCCTAACGCCCTACTGTCAGTCGCCCACACTGTCGGGTCACGACATCTCCCCCCTTGTTGCAAACAAATGTTCGTGACTCATTTACCATAGTTCTCATTCACAGTTATATTGATGGAGGTGAACGAACGAGAGAGAGAGAGAGAGAGAGAGAGAGAGAGAGAGAGAGAGAGTACTTGTCATTCTACATCTCTTCAATGAGTCTCTGTTTACTGCATGTCCTTCGTGATCTAGTGTCTCCATCGCTTCATTGTCCTCTATCTTCCTCCTTCCATGTGGCTGCAGTTGTCGCTGCCATTTCTTCTTCCTCCGCCTTCAGCTCCTTGAAATGCTATCTGTTTCTTGTTATTCGTTGTTGGTCGGAGGCAGCTGTTATCATCGATCCTTTCACTTTCGTCACCGCCAGTGAATCTTTGGAGAACCGGTTGTCTGATTATCGATATTGTTTCTGTCTCACCACCATCTTTTCTTGCCTTGATTTTCCTTGGTGGCGCCTGTCCGCTCTGCTCATTGTATGTCTTTGTCCTTTCTTTTTGCTGCTGTTTCTCCTGCGCCAAAGTCCTCTTGTGTTACTCTTTTTTACCCATTTTGTTTCATTTGTCTTAGTGTCTTTCCTTTTCTTTTATGTTCTCCTTTTCTCTTTCCTGTTTCTTTGTGGGTCTTTGTCCCTCTTTTCTTTGTTATTTCTCTTTTCTGTCCTTTTCCTCTTTCCTGTTTCTTGGTGGGTCGTGGTCCCTCTTTTCTTTGTTATTTCTCTTTCCTGTCTTTTATTTAGCCTTATCTCTGGCTTTTCCTTTATTTTTACTTCTTTCTTATTTGTCCTTCCTTCTTTTCTTTATTTTTACAAAATTATTATTTGGCCTCTTCTGGGCTTTCCTAGTCTTTTTCTTCTTTATTTCCTTGTTTTCTCATGTTTGCATCTTTCCTGTGACTTATTTCTTATATTTATGTCTTTATTTTGTTTTCTTTTCTTTCGTGTTCTCCTTTCCTCTTTCTGTTTCTTTGGTGATCTTTGTCCCTTCTTTCCTCGTTATTTTACTTCTCTTTCTTCTTTCTTCTTTTCTTTACTGCCTTGTAACTTCTCCTTTGCTCTTTCTTTGTCCTTGTGCGATCTTTGTCCTTTTGTTTCTCTTTGTTGTTCTGCTTTGTTTCCTTTATTTTCCTTTCTTTTCTTTGTTGTTTCTCTTTCCTGTCTTTTATTTAGCCTTCTCTGGCTTCTTCCACTCTCTTTTGATTCTTTCTTATATATATTTTTTTTCTTCCTTGTCTCTCTTTTTCGATTTGTGCTTTTTCTTTATGTCCTTTCTATTTTTTTCACTTATTATTCTTTATTTTTCTCTTTTCTTATTGCACCATCTTCTTCCTTTGCTTTATTGCTCTTTTTCCACTTGTGCGCCCTTTTGCGCTTTATTTATCCTTTATTCTTCTCTCAAAACGTTTATTTTCCTTTCTTTCTCTTTTCAGATGTTTTCCGTGCTTATCTTCGTTTTCTTCCTTATCTTCATTTTCTTACTGTCTTTTCTTCTTTGTTCCTTTTTATTGCTCGCGTTCTCCTTAATTCACCTTTTCTTATGTTATTCTGCTTATTTGCCCTTTGCCTGGCTTTGAAATGGCTGCTCTGCTGTTTCCTATGGTCTTTTCTTGAATGTCCCATTCAAAATGTCTGCCGTCGTTCTCCCAATACTTTGGTGATCTTTGTTCTTTCTGTCCTTATTATGCCCCTTTGTTCTCCTTAGTTTTGCCTTTAGTTTGTTTATTTCTAGCTTCTTGTTGTCTTTTCTTTTTCATTTCCTTCTTTTTCGACGTTATTTGGCCTTAAAATGGCCGCTCCATTGTTGTCTATCTCTCTTCCCTGATCTAAGATGGTCGCCGCTGTTCTCGCGCAATTTTGCGGTCATAGTCGCAATGCCTGTTCCTAAGATGGCCGCCACTGCTGTTCTCAATGCCCATTGGCTCAGCTCGCCTCATTCTAACATGGCCGCCGAGACTCTCGATGTTCTCGCGATGGCTCGCGCCAGCCTTCTCAACTCATTCCCCTGTTTCTCCGCGCTTACCGCATCCGCGCTGGTCTTCACCGGTGTTAGTCGGGGTGGGCTCCCGCGTCGCTGCTCAATGGACAGTCTTTCTTGTGTCTCCTACACTTCCAGGGTGGGCTCCTGGTGTGTCTCCAGCCATCAATTGTTCGCTCGAGTATCCACGCGTCGTTCGTCACTTTCCCTCGTCGCCAGTTGTCGTGTTCTTCGTGTGCGCCGGGAGGTATATTGAACACAGGACGCAGGTTAGTCTAACATTTCTTTATTAGCATCTCTTGCCACTGCTGGTCAGCACCTCGTGCAGCTGCTGGTCAGCACATCCGTCCTCGTCCATGTCCTGGTCATTGTCTGTCCCCTTTCCTGTCTCGTCACCGGATCTGGTGTCCGGTGACCTGGTCACTCTGCCTGAGGACCCACAGGGTCCTAACGCCCTACTGTCAGTCGCCCACACTGTCGGGTCACAACAAAAAGTATTTACGCAGCACTGTAAACAGTTATAATGTGAAAAAACTACACAAGAAATAATCCCACACCAATTTAAGAAAACTGAAAAAAGTGTAATAAATTATTTGACACCAAAACGGCAAAAATCCAATTAGTAGACCGAAGATATACATCTTTAAACATTTAGGTAAAAAGATAATGTCTAGAAGCAGAAATCGTATGTAGAAAACAAAAGAAAACCTCCACAATTTTTTACAGAAGCTGAAATATGTCAACCAGTAGGAATATGAAGACTAATTATTAATCTTCTTTTTATCCCTGTCTTTTTAGGTTTTGCCTCGCCAAAAAGATGCGCTCTGCGCATCTTTTTCGGCGCAGGCGAAAACCTGATGAGAACAGTAGTGTGGCTTTGGTTCGGCCCTCGTCATTGATTGGCTGGCTCCGTAAACGGAGCCTTGCCATTGGACGAGGGGCCTGTCCGTCAATGCCGGACCAGACACGGGGGCGTTCCCGACATTCTTTGGCTTTTGCCGACGTCACGGGACGCCGGGAACGCCCCCGTGTCTGGTCCGGCGTTGCCGGCACTTCTGCGTCTCTCCTGCCCCGTGACTGGCCGGCCGGCCAATCCTAGCGCGGCCGGCCGGAAGTGCCCGCCCCCCGCAGCCCGGGGGAAGAAGGAGAGCAAGACGGCAAGCAGTATGGCGGCGCCCGCGGGGCTCCCGTGGCCTGGAGGGAACCCCGGGAGATACGGAGGACGTTGCCGGTCTCCCATGCCGAAGAGGGAGACCGGAGAAGTGCCGCCGTCGCAAGGTGCAGGTGAGTCGATTTGTGCTCCCGTCCCCGTTCCCGCCCCCCTCCCGCTGGTGACCGTGCTTTCCTGTTGTCTCAGCCAGGCCCGCTCCCCGCAGACTCCCCTCCCCCTGGTCTCCGTTGTTCCCACCCCCTCTCCTGCTCGCAGCGTCTCCCGTCCCCGTTCCCGCCCCCCTCCCGCTGGTGACCGTGCTTTCCTGTTGTCACCCACGGATGGCTCCGTCAAACATTCTAAGAGCTTCAAAGATGCTCTGAAATGCAAAGTTCCCTCAGATATCACACACCTCCCTATGCACTCCAGCGAGACGGTGAAGGTCCCCTCATTCCTATCCGCTTTTTCCAGCTCATTCCTTTCAGGGTCCTGGCCCCGCGCGCCACTCTGATCCGGTCCAGATTTTACTTCTGCCAGAGCTTTTACCACAGATTGAGGCAAAGAACTACCATGCCCAGAAACCACCTTTTTAGCCGTGGAAGCGTTGGGACCTGTCGTATCCTGGTCTGGTTCATTCGTCTTAGGAGCAGGGTTCCCCCCCAAAACAACCGGGGCACTGTGGCCAGCATTCGCAGCGGCCATTGCTTTGAACACCTCTGCAACTGATGGCTGCCGCAGGGAGCCCACCCCGGCGGCAGCAGCAACACGGACTCTGGTGCCGCGTGCCACGCCGACATCCTTCAGCTTTGTTGCGCTATCTTCCCCGTTCCCCTGTCCTGCATCCAGAGATCCATCCTTGGTAGACTTTTAAATCTTTTGGGTCCTTTGAGCATTCGGATCTTTAGCCGATTTACTTGACTTTGGGGGCATACTTGGTTGCCGTCGTCTAGAGACCCTCCGAATAAACTGCGTGATCCACCGAAGGGTTACGCCGATCCGTGCTGGCCAGGAGGAGAGCTGGCACCGACTCAGTGCTCAATACTCGAAGATCGCCTGCCCACGAGATTACCGGGCAAACCCACACCCCCATATCCAGCCAAGCATTTCGAGGGAACTCAGGGAAAGTAAGAGGAGAACCGGCGCTTGCCCTCACTGAGGTCCCTCAGCGGCCATCTAGCCCGACCAGCTCCCCTCGGTGACCAAGTGTGGAATTTAAATATAGTACTCTAAAGGCTAATGCGACCACTTTTTGAACCTTTGCACTCTAGTTCATAAGGTTAGAGTAGTATTAAGAATTCACCCAAACTTTTTTTTTTTACCAAAAGCGATCTCGCCATTCCACGTAAATCAATCTATGGAGTTCGGTCGTCCGTCAAATGCCCATTCCCCCCCCCCCCCCCGGGAAAATGAAAGTTGCTAAAAGAACCTTGTAGTCACTGGATATTAAGAGTGTTTGTGTACTACATTAAAAGAACAAAAGCATTTAGGAAAACTTAGCATAGGCAACACCACAACCGGCCGGCCAATCCTAGCGCGGCCGGCCGGAAGTGCCCGCCCCCCGCAGCCCGGGGGAAGAAGGAAGACGGCAAGCAGTATGGCGGCGCCCGCGGGGCTCCCGTGGCCTGGAGGGAACCCCGGGAGATGCGGAGGACGTTGCCGGTCTCCCATGCCGAAGAGGGAGACCGGAGAAGTGCCGCCGTCGCAAGGTGCAGGTGAGTCGATTTTTGCTCCCGTTCCCGCCCCCCTCCCGCTGGTGACCGTGCTTTCCTGTTGTCTCAGCCAGGCCCGCTCCCCGCAGACTCCCCTCCCCCTGGTCTCCGTTGTTCCCACCCCCTCTCCTGCTCGCAGCGTCTCCCGTCCCCGTTCCCGCCCCCCTCCCGCTGGTGACCGTGCTTTCCTGTTGTCACCCACGGATGGCTCCGTCAAACATTCTAAGAGCTTCAAAGATGCTCTGAAATGCAAAGTTCCCTCAGATATCACACACCTCCCTATGCACTCGAGCGAGACGGTGAAGGTCCCCTCATTCCTATCCGCTTTTTCCAGCTCATTCCTTTCAGGGTCCTGGCCCCGCGCGCCACTCTGATCCGGTCCAGATTTTACTTCTGCCAGAGCTTTTACCACAGATTGAGGCAAAGAACTACCATGCCCAGAAACCACCTTTTTAGAAATGTATGTAGCAATCCATATTTCTGATGTCCGCTGTCCCACTCAAAATTGTACTGCACCTCGGGTCTTTCTGGGTGGGATCCACCAGAGGAGTGCACCTCCGCTGAACGCTTAGCTGCCTGCCCTGGACGCCCTGGCCGGCCCTACGTCTTGGATCCTGTTCACTCTAGCGCCACGTGCGCCTTGGTTAGTTTCGTATTGCGCCCCTCCCAGCCCCACCCTCCTTTACATTCCAATTAAGACTCGTGTTCGCTTTCAACTGTTATATTTTAAGTTAAATTCAGTAGTCTATTGGAAAACTTCCATAACGACGCGTACGTTTTTGCATTTACCCCGCCCCATTGTTCTGCCAATATTCGAAGTCCTCGGCTTTGTCCCCGAGGCCCTTGAATCACAGCCCTGACTGACATCCGATCCACGCGGAATGACTGCTGACGTGAACCCAGTAGCTACAATGTAACCGCACTGTTACCGTTTGCAAGTACCGTGCTGAGTTGCAGGACCTCTCTCTGTCCTTCCACGCGTCCACAAGACAGAGAATATCCCGCGGGCTCGTGCAAGCAAAATGCACTAATCCCACGGTGTAACGAGAACACGAGAACCCCCAACGTGTGATAGCGTGGCCCGCTCTGTTTGTAACTGATATTCAGCCAGCCCGTGTAAACAATTCTCAGAGCCAACTACATGCGTTCAAAACTGTGATCGTCAACTTTAAAATGAAGCACACTTAAGCCCCCATATGTAAACATACATAATAATATGCAGCTTCCCTACATTTAAACAAAGTCTACATCTCACTCTACGTATATACCTATCCCTCCACATATGCTTATAGAGTACAAAAAAACCACATGTATCTGCTGTGATCTTCAGTTGCACACACGATGTACACACCCATCATACCACATGTACATACAATATATTATATACAGAAACACTCACATTCCCACATACATGTCTCCCTGCATTCATTCTCAATATATAGATTTCTCCAGGTTTAGGCACAATGCACAGAGATGTCTCCAGACCACAAGTAAACACAATATACAGAACTCAACACATGCAGACACATTTTGCAGATCGTATGCAAATCTAGTATACAAAAACCTCCACGATATGTACACACACAGAAAGCTTAACAAGTGCACACAATATAATATACAGATCCCTTAAATGTGTGTACGTGAGACAGAAACCTACATGCATAGACACCCAGACCACATGTAACCTACATGCAGAGGCACCCAGACCACATGTAAACATAATATACAGTAACTTTCACATGTGCACACAGTGATCGCAGGACATGTAATCATAATGTGCAAATTCCGTTCTCCTCCTTGTTTTCTTAATACTTTAGACGCCCCTCGGTGCCCAGGAGAGTCCCTAGGTGTCGACTGTCTGTTTCCAGAGAGTTCCCCTAGTTGTTTTCAGCATCCGTTTCTTTTTCTCAATATTTTCAGATGTCTCTGGTTGCCTGTTTGTCTTCTGTCTACTTCCAGTTAATGTTCCTGTTTCTTCAGTGTCTGTTTTTTGTTTAATCAATACTTCAGATGTTCCTCTGTGCACAGGTGTGTCACTGTAAGTTTCCAGTGTGTGTCCTTATTGATTTTCACTGTCTATTTCTTGCAGGTTGTGTATTTCAGATGTGCTTCTGTGTCGAGCCGTGGCCCTGTCTGTTTGCTGCCTGTCTCCAGTTTATGCACCTGGTTGTCTTTCAGTGCCTGTTCCCTGTTCTCTCTGAACTTCGGATACTTTGTTTCCAGGGGTTTTCCTGTCGGTCAGTTTCTGTGCATGGTCCGTATTCTCCCATGGTCCTATTGCAGACGCCTCCATGGGGCCAAGTGCGTCCCTGCCTGTCCTGACCGTTTCAAGAGTAGGTTTTGAGCTTTCTCTGTGTATTGCAGGTGTCTCTTTGTGCTCGAGTGTCTCCCTCTCTGTCTCCTGGCTGTTTACATTTTATAATCCAGATTGTCTTTCAGTGCCTGCTCCCTCTGCTCTGTATACTCCAGATGTCTCTCTGTGCCCCTGCCTGTCTCTTGCCTGTTCCTAGGTCACGTCCTCGATTGTCAGGGCCTGTTCCTGTACTCTGTATACTCCAGATGTCTCTCTGGGCCCATGCCTGTGTCTTGTCTGTTCCTAGTGCCTGCTCCTTGCACTCTGTATACTCCAGATGACTCTCTGTGCCCATGCCTGTCTCTTGTCTGGTCCTAGTGCCTGCTCGTTGTACTCTATGTACTCCAGATGTCTCTCTGTGCCCATGCCTGTCTCTTGTCTGTTCCTAGTGCCTGCTCCTTGCACTCTGTATACTCCAGATGACTCTCTGTGCCCATGCCTGTCTCTTGTCTGTTCCTATTGCCTGCTCATTGTACTCTATATACTCCAGATGTCACTCTGTGCTCCTGCCTGTCTCTTGCCTGTTCCTAGGTCACGTCCTCGGTTGTCTTTCAGTGTCTATTCTCTGCACTATGAATACTCCAGATGTCTCTCTGTGCCCCTGCCTGTCTCTTGCCTGCTCCTAGGTCACGTCCTCGGTTATCAGGGTCTGTTCCTTGTACTCTGTATACTCCAGATGTCTCTCTTTGCCCATGCCTGTGTCTTGTCTGTTACTTGTGCCTGCTCCTGGTACTCTGTATACTCCAGATGTCTCTCTGTGCCCATGCCTGTCTCTTGTCTGTTCCTAGTGCCTGCTCCTTGTACTCTGTTTACTCCAGATAACTCTCTTTGCCCATGCCTGTGTCTGTGTCTTGTCTGTTACTAGTGCCTGCTCTTTGTACTCTGTTTACTCCAGATGTCTCTCTGTGCCCATGCCTGTGTCTTGTCTGTTCCTAGTGCCTGCTCCTTGCACTCTGTATACTCCAGATGACTCTCTGTGCCCATGCCTGTCTCTTGTCTGTTCCTATTGCCTGCTCATTGTACTCTATATACTCCAGATGTCACTCTGTGCTCCTGCCTGTCTCTTGCCTGTTCCTAGGTCACGTCCTCGGTTGTCTTTCAGTGTCTATTCTCTGCACTATGAATACTCCAGATGTCTCTCTGTGCCCCTGCCTGTCTCTTGCCTGCTCCTAGGTCACGTCCTCGGTTATCAGGGTCTGTTCCTTGTACTCTGTATACTCCAGATGTCTCTCTTTGCCCATGCCTGTGTCTTGTCTGTTACTTGTGCCTGCTCCTGGTACTCTGTATACTCCAGATGTCTCTCTGTGCCCATGCCTGTCTCTTGTCTGTTCCTAGTGCCTGCTCCTTGTACTCTGTTTACTCCAGATAACTCTCTTTGCCCATGCCTGTGTCTGTGTCTTGTCTGTTACTAGTGCCTGCTCTTTGTACTCTGTTTACTCCACATGTCTTTCTGTGCCCATGCTTGTGTCTTGTCTGTTCCTAGTGCCTGCTCCTTGTACTCTGTATACTCCAGAGAACTCTCTTTGCCCATGCCCGTGTCTTGTCTGTTCCCAGTGCCTGCTCCTTGTACTCTGTATACTCCAGATAACTCTCTTTGCCCATGCCTGTGTCTTGTCTGTTCCTAGTGCCTGCTCCTTGTACTCAGTATACTCCAGATAACTCTTTGCCCATGCCTTTGTTTTGTCTGTTCCTAGTGCCTGCTCCCTCTGCTCTGTATACTCCAGATGACTTCTCTGTGCCCCTGCCTGTGTCTTGTCTGTTCCTAGTGCCTGCTCCCTCTGCTCTGTATACTCCAGATGACTTCTCTGTGTATACATGTTGTATGTGGTTGTTTTTAGGGTGTGCAGGCAAAAATGGGGGTAAAATTGGGGTCTGCAGTGCTACACGGTCAGCTCTCCTAGATATCAAGTGTGTATGTTACTGTTTTAAACACATTTTTGGTCTGGCAATAATTGTCAGTATGGAACTAATTAAGTTCTATCAAGCCCTGTGTTTGTTGAGGAGGGCCCCTCAGTGTTAGACATGCTTTTACGGAGGTTTAGGGACCTTGTTGCTTCACTGCTGATTGGGCTCTGAGACGGCCATACTGCCTAGTTGCCTGTTGTGAATGGGTATAAACAATAAACGTCCGATTATGGTGCCAGTTGGACCTATCCCCCCTCAAGAACACAAATAACCTACTGACATTTTCTACCTGAAATAGACCATCTAATTTGGAAAGACCACCCTGTGTCCTTCCTGATTTTATTTTCACCTAGTCACTAATCTCAAACTTATACTCCTTTCTCTCCATGCTCACATTTGTCCCCTTGCCTCCTACACCATTTCAACCTTTCAGCCATGCAGGGACCAATTTAGTACCAGGTAAGCATCACACATCTATTGAAATGGGGGTCGCAGTGTGTAGGGCTTGCAGTGTGTGTGGGGGGGGTCGCAGTGTGTGGGGGGGCTCTGTGTGGGTGTGTGTGGAGGGCTCTGTGTGGGTGTGTGTGGGGGGAGCTCTGTGTGGGTGTGTGTGTGGGGGGGTCTGTGTGTGTGTGTGTGGGGGGGGGCTCTCTGTGGGTGTTTGTGTGTGTCATTTGCGAGAGATAAAGCTAGTTGCATTGTAAATGACAATGCCATTTATTTATGTTTTTAAAAAACACATAAATAAAAATAATGTCAAGAGCAATGCCAATAGCTCTAACTTTAACAAAGGCAAAACCATTGCATTGTAAATGCTTGTTTAATGTATCCTGGGCCGCTGGGAATAAAAAATTGGCCAGTAAGGAATGCCAGAGATATTTTTAATCTCACCACTTCACAACACACCACCCAAAATAATCCCGCTCCGCTGTAATCAGGTGTTGTAGTACAGCTGGGTAGCATTCGGCTATCCAGTTGGGAACCCGATGATGAAGCATGCCACCAACTATGTTGGTGGGTGAGGGTTCTTCTTAAAAACTTAAGTGGTGCCCGGCACTATAGGTGTTACAGAGTCATCTGTAGTGGGTTCGTCCACGTTGTTCATAAAATAGAAGCAGAAATCGCCAACTGTGGTTACCCGGTTATACTAGATCGAGACAAAGTCACAAGTTCAGGCCGACTGAGAGGGAGAGTGATCCAGATACAGGGACCAAGGTAGGTCTGTTGAGCAAAGTACCTTAAATTCAGGTTGGGGGAGCATTGCGAAATTCCGTGTAGAGGATGTGTCGTACAGCAGGGGTTCTGATGGGCTGGGTGCTTCAATATGAGGTCCTGTGCCGAGGATGCATCGTGCAGCGGTGGTTCCAAAGACCTGCAGGGCTGCGATGCGAGGTCCTGCATCGAGAAGGCATTGCACAATGGCAGGTCCTAAACGAACCTACGAGTCGATATGTTGTGCTGCGTTAGTTCTGCTTGGACCACAGCTGGACTGGCAGAGCAGCTTCAGGCCCACTTCCAAGGTTCATGGACTGGGGGGCACCACTTGGGAGGCAAGACTCACATTAGATAGAGTCCAGGGGATCGCGTCAAGGATGTTGGAGACTTTTCTGTCCCTGAGGCACTGATCAGGATGCCAACCAACTAGTCCTTGGAGTTACTCTGGTGGTCCGGAATCAAGAAGCAGGTCCAGTCCTTTTCCCTCAAGCAATAGGGCAGCAGGGCAGCAGAGCAGCGGAGTAGTGGTTCTTCTTGTAGACAAACATCACATTGGTCCTTCTGAGTCTCCCAAAGGTCCAAAGGTGTACTAAAGAGTTAGGTCTGAGGGTCCAACATATATACCTGGAGCTAGCTTTCCAGTAAGAGTAGGTTCTGGAGGTTTCCACCCACAGAGATGTTTCAAATTTCAAGCCCACCCTGTCCTGGTCCCAGCTTGTCTGGGAACACAAAAGACTAGTATCCAACTCTTTGTTAGTGCGTTAAGGCTGAGGCTTTGTGATGTGCAATATTAGGAGGCTTCAAGTTATAGATTACCTATCCTGCCAACACCTATACCCCCGTTTGTCTCACTGTCTGATCCAGTTCAACACTATGGGTCCGATTCACAAAATGTTTGGTTTGATTAGAGGTAGTAATTCTGCCTTTTCCCTAAATTGCAGCAACAAGGCATGAGTAGTTGACAAATACTCGCAGAATGTTAGAGTAAGCCAGGAATTACCATCAAGCAAATCACACTTTTGTGTTGTTAAATCTTTGTGCATCGAGCTCAATGGATTTTGCCACCAATAACGCCTTAGCAAACCATGTAGTCTTCAGATGTTGCTTACTTGCCTATATATTAATATCACTAAAGAGAATTAGTTGCTTCTAGGCTGCACAAAATCATATTAGCAATAAAGTTAATTAATTCTAACAGTTAACTTTATCACAAGACTGTTTCAGGTTCTAGATGCTAAGCATATGTCTTAGTCAGGCCCAGAAGAATCTTAAATCCTGTATATTAATAAGACCCTGTTTCTTGTTTTTTGAATTAACATCTAGATAGTGCAGACATTACATATTTAATCCAGCTAATCATATCACCAGCAAGCATGCCAACGTTTCAACTCCATTTGAGGCTTCTAGTGAGGTTACATGCTTCATTTTAAGATGCACCACCAAAACGTCGAGGATCTTCCCTCTGGGCAAACACAAATGTGCAGAGTAGTGGCAATTATTCATAGCCTTTTGATTGTTTTAAAACACTTATTGTAGGCCTCTGAAAGTATGCAACAGTGGAGTGCCTATTTATGATTCAGGGTTCACTGAATTATGAGACAAGGACAGAAAAATGATGTGACAAAGACAGGCAAATTATGTAAAATATAATGATATTAAATTCAAATTATGTATGCATCATGTTCCATGGCCTTATTATCTAGTTATTTTACACTTTTATTTTATTTGATAAATGACAGCTTATAAATTGGGATAACAAAACATGATATAAATAATTTCATTAATATGCAAACAACAGATCTACTCAAGTGCCAATAGAACTTAATGACTCACTTAGAGATAAACATCTGTGCATTTACTTCTATTCCAGCCTGCTCACATTGCCTCTTCTAGCACTAAAGCAGAGCATGAGCGGTCCGTAACCATCCTTTGCTAAGAGTTGAGAAACAAAAATTCCTTCTTTCTTAGTCATCTCTGTTTCATTCAGTATCCCCAGTAGAATGACCTATTGGTGAGAGAGACATCAGACTAGCAAATATCCTTGATTTTACATGAAACATCCGATGACATTTTGGGAGGCTAGAATATCACAAACCAGATTGACATTTGCTTCACCACATCTCAGAAAATGTACCAGTGAGTTGTTATTTTTAAATACATTTTTCGATGCAAGCTTGAGCTTTTGTATTAGCCGATGTTGCTGAAGTTGGCAGATAACTGATCTTTTTCAGATAAGAAAAACTCTGTTTTCAGAGTATTCTTAATAATAATAGGCACAAGCTATGAAATCATGCGGGATTATTCCAGGATGCTTTCCTGCTGCTTTACTAATTCCTATCAATAGTTCACCCTGTCCAGAAAATGTAATCCTGCTGATGGACAAAGATAATTGAGACTCTATCAATTTTGCCACACACACACCTATCGATATTTTGAAATACTAAGTCTTGGGGTATTTGGTCGCCTTTCAAGAGTCTCAAACTTTGTGATAGTATGATTTTTACCAGAGTGGTCTGTTACACAAATTCTCTGCCTCTCCCAATATTGACTAACATTTATAGGCTCACTGAACAAATTATTATTCCCATTTGAAGTGAGTCTTTTAAAGCGTTGAAAGCTTACAACCCCATTAGCAATTCAGGACTGAAGATAGTCTTACATTGTGCCTTTAATAGGATGACAGTTTCCTAAATTAAAACTGAAAAGTGTGACAAAATAGGATATCTTAAAACACCGGCCTAATCGAATTAGATACATAATCAATTTAATCAGAGGTCATTTTATGCACTACTCAAAAACCAATTAATGCCCAATATTGTCAAACAATTCTAGAATGACAAGCCCACTCTAGATAGGTTTAGATCTTAATAATGTACAGGCTCTCCCAGCTGGCTCTGTCTTCCAAATGAACGCTTAACTGGTGCATTAGAGTTTATTGATCAAATAGATAGGTTTGTAGCATGGAACGGCAGGAGAGAAATACAGAAGATAAGGGGCAAAGATCCTTTTAATCATGGGTATTCTGCTAATCAAAATGAAAGTAGATGCCATTTCTTTAATTTCGAAATGGTGCTGAGTAGAAGTGGTTCAGAATTGATGTGCCTTGTCTCATGACAATCTTGATGAAGTTTATCATCTAGGTAGCTTTCTTAAAAAAAAAAATGTATTAAACTGTTGCTCAGTATACAAGAAGCATTAATACCTATTACATCCAGCAAGTGACTGCATTCTTAATCATAATATCATATACATGACTTTGTCACCGTTGAACACGAAGAGACAGTGTTGGAGCAGGCTTTTACCTGTGTAAATAGTCTGATGTAATGTTAGATAGGTTAACGTCTGCACAGTTCATTTTTCTTTATTAAGCGAATAACCAATTTAGAAATTAAATTGGTCTGTTAAACAAGATGCAGTAGACAGAATTGAAAATGGATTTTCTGTAATAATCATGATGTCATCAACGAAAACATGTGTCAAAATCCTGTTCTTAAAGTTGAAATGGTATAACCTCAAGTGAGAATTGAATTATTGCTATTAAGGGTTCCCTGTATAAGGCTGATAAAGCAGGACAATGTAAGCACTCCTGGAGTAGTACCTCTCTGAACCAGGAATAGCCCTGATTGACACAAAGCAGTGCAACATGCTTGTTGAAGAATATTTGGGCAGCGAATATCATTTCAATAAGAAATCCAAGCTTTAAGATCGCCTCTAATAGACATTGCCAACATTTTCCATTGAAAGCCTTATCTGTGAAAAAATACTGATTTACGTCAGTGAGAGCAACACACAACACATTGTTCTTCAATTGTATTTCGGCCTGTATAAAGTTATGATGCTCAATTACAACTGGTAAGTTAACAAATGGGGTAACTTGGTACGTCATAAATTCTGAACAAATATTCCAATCTGCATTCTGTACTGAGACAGGGCACTGTTAAGAGTAGATGTTTTGGTATTTTCTCTTTCTAAAAGAAGATTGTAATGTTAGCTTTGCCTGACAACAAAGGGAGGGACCATTTAGAGCTTTAAACATTGTGATATTAATGTCAAGAGACCCTGGCTTAAGTCATTTAAAAACATTACATTATATAACTCAATCAGAATCCAATATTCCCCATATTCATTTCATTAAACGGATTCATAGTAAGATCTATTAGTTCCTGAAGGGAGAACATGTGTACATGTAGATTTTTGGTCTTCAGCTACACAAACACAGTTAAACTGATAAAGAAAGGTCTCTTTTTCTGAAATTGAACATCTCAGTTCATCAGTAAAGAGGGGCTTGTACACCTGAACAAATACCTGGCTAATGTTGATTGCTCCTTCACAAGTGTTCCCCCAATGAAATCTTCTCTTTAACATAATTTTCTGAACTGCTGCTTCTTAAGTTTGAAAAGTTACAAATCTTTTTTTTTGAAAACTGTCTATTTTCAAACATTTTAGAACATATTCTACACTAATTGGTTGTTTTATTTATTTGGCAGTTGAATTGCTCAAGTACATTTTTCTCTTAGCTGTGACCATTGACAACATTCTGAGCATGCAGATTCTGAAGCATTGGTAAATAGTACCCAAACTTTACCACCTTTTTCTTGGCTGCCTGGCTTTGCCAATTGTAAAACCTACACAGTTCTCTCACCACTTGTTTGAATTAAGCCCAATCCACTGTTATAGCAGTACTCTAAAAATAAGTTTCTATTTCAGAACTTTTCATATCCTTAAAACACAATTAAGTCAAACATTTCTGGCTAAAATATCACTTTGGAACAGTAGTAAAACACTGAAAGATATTATATTAGTAAACCATTTTTCCATAATCTGATACCAGATATGGGTGGATATTACTGTGACAGTGACCCAATTTTGATGTAGAGTTAAAGGAAATCCATAAAAAAAAAAAAAGTTGGATGAAAGTTGGAGTAGAAGATAAATATTCTTTTTGGAGGATTTGCCTCTCACCAAACATTATACAGGCAAAAGGTGTTAATACGAACTACTAGTGCATGATGATAAAATTGACTGTGAGTATTATATTCTTACATTTGGCCATGAAAGCCTTATTACCCTCAGATTTAAAGTGACACCAATGTCTCCTCCATGATATATGGCAGTGGAAGGTGAGTAATTTCAATCACCTTTCCACTCTGATTGATTGAGTTTCCTCATTGGGTCTATAAAAAGCACAAAAGGTAACAGTAAGCCATTGTAGGGGTGACCCATACTTTTTTGACATTAGACTTTCAGGAAATCTACTAGTCATTGTACATCACGCAAATTATTAACTATGCATACAACAGCGTGTACTCACTAAAGGCACTTTTGCCCCAAGTATTTTTTTTTGCGACTATGACACCCCTTGATTATCCATACCTCTGTTTTATCTCCAAATAGAAAACAACAAAAGAATAAATAATACAGTACAAGAACTCATAAAAACAAACCGGCCGCCCTACTCCTTATCACGGCTCATCGGGCTCTTTCATACAGGGGCAAGGGTGAGGCCTCCAAAGCCCCTGATGCTTGGAGTGGTATATAAATGCTTCCATAGGAGCCTCTACATAACTCAACATATTACACCCTATGCATCAGCGATGCCCCTCAAGGGATCCCCCAGAGGCCAGTCAGTACTCACAGTTGCAGAACTCCTGGATTGGCACGAGGCGAGCATTGAATCCCTCGGAGACCTGTACCGAGATGGGATGCTCATACCGTATATGTCATTGGTGGAGGGCGAAGGGCTCCCCGGGCCAATTCCTTCTACACTGATCGCTAGTAGCTACACTCGCAGCTAAGTGGGGCGACCTTGCGAATGAACCTAAAACACTCCTCACCATGCAATACTTGCATGTAATGGGATAGGGGAGACATCTCACGCGGTGGTTCGTGGCCTCGCTCAGATTACACGCAGCTACTAGCTTAGACCTGCTTAGGCGCAACTGGGAGCAGGACCTAAACCGCTAATTTACAGATGCAGAGTGGGCTCAGGTGCTTGAAAGCCCAGTGTATATCCCCCGAAACATGCGGTATCAGTAAATACAATATTATATCACTCAATGAGCATATCTCACACCTGCCAAAATGAATAGATATTTTAATCGCATGGACTTGGCTTGCCCGAGATGTGCCACCACAGATACTGACCTGATACACATGCTCTGGAGCTGTACACACCTTGGCACATTTTGGAGAGAGGTGGCGGATGCACTGTATGCCTTTACTGAACGTGTGATACCCTTTGAATGGGCGGTATACCTCCTGCACAAATTTTGTAGAACCCGTAGCACTGAAGTAACTTCCAGGTTCCTAGATCTAGTGACAGCCAAGAGGTTAATCACCAAGAGATGGAAAGCACCAGACCCTCCACATGTAGGTGCATGGCGCCGCTCTATGCTTGCGTGGGCCAATGCCGAAAGCATTGCTATTAGACGAGAAGACAGTAGGCCTACGAAAAGTTCTCATTGCCACAAGATGGAATGTAATCCTAGCGGAACTGCAGCAGAGTACAGGTGAAACAGGAGGAGATACCCCCTGAGGACTAACCCAGTAGACTAGAAGTCCATGCACACACCGCTGTTCCAGACTAGCCGTAACACTTGGTAAGTAACCGCACAAGGGGTACATATATACATATCTACATGATACCGCAGGGAATGAGTGCGCAGGCGATACAAGAGAAATAAACAAGATTTGTATAGGGAGGTGGGTGAGGTGCTCTGGGTTTGTCTAATGTTCCCCCCCTTTTTACTTTGGTTCTAAGGTCCTAGCTAAGCTCATCTGCTATACCCTCTCAAAATGCCGCTGGACATTATGCATCACAAATAATGCAACAACGTCACGGTCAAAGGTGGTCTGCTTACGCACACAACGGTAAGACAGTATACCGTGAATAAATACTACATATCACACTTAAGTAACACCTACTATGTGTACTGATGTGATTCTGTAATCCTAAATCATACCTGATGTAACGCATGTTACTTGCCGATGCATGGTGGTGAATATAATGTAAAATGCTGATAATTTTGAAAATCTGATAAAAATATACTTAAAAGAAAAAAGCTTTCAATCTCCATTGCACTCTTCCATGAGGACCTCCGTTGCTACTATTGTTCAACTGCAGCTTTCAGCTCCATTGTTCTATTCTGTGATGACCTCTATCAGTAGTAGAGTTAAACATGTTTTCCGTCTACATTGTATTATTCTGTTGGTAGTATTGTGCAACTGCAGCTTTTTATCTTCATTGCATTCTTCTTTGAGGACCTCTGTTAGCCGTATAGCACAAGTGCAGCTTATCAGCTCATTCTCCAGTGTGCTCTTATGTGAGGACTTGAATTACTTATAGTAATTCTTGCTTGGTATATTTAATTAAGGACTTCCATCTGAGGATGAATAAAAAGCTTTCATGAATGGTTATCTAAAATGAAGTGTTTCGGTTTCAGACTACCTATAATGACTGAAAGGGTGTGTAAGAACTGGGGTCACCAATCCCAAGGGGGTAGCTTGGCGCGAGCGGGAAGGCACCCGAAAGCTAGGTGTAAAGTAGAGGTGCAGCACACACTCACGCTGAGACAAGGAACGCACACAATAAATGACACCACGCCAGCTAGTCTTTTAAAATCAATATGCTTTTATCTAGATTGATCTCATTCCTGGTAGGTAATTCATTGTAGTGAATTTACCATAACCTCATCAGGCAACATTTCATTGTATAGGCATAAGTAAACTCATTCCTTGGGAACTTAGGCAACATTTCATTGTGTGGGCTTAGCATCCGCATTGGCCTAAGCAGGGTCACTAAAACAGGATTCCAGGATCATTAAACATAAGAATCTCTATCTGCATGGCACATTATTAACGGTAACTTAAAGGCAGTCTATAGTCTATAGAGTAAAGTCCCCTAGCTAGAGGTTAACTTTTGCTGCAGAACAGCCACCAAGTACTCAATTCGGGCTCTAGCCCAGTCCAGGAGTTCCTAACAATACAACTGGGCCAACTGGGCCCAACTACAGCCTTTCCGGGGGGTAGGGGAGGTCCGGGGGCCTCCTCCTGTCTCCCTGGACGCCCCGCTTCCACTCGGGCCTGCAGCCCTCCTCCCCAGGTGTTACCTGTTGCTTCGACCCTCCGGGGCCCTTGGGGCACGGCGCGCCGGCTGAACAGCTCCTCGGGCCCTCTTATGGGGCTTTGGCAGGCAAGGGGGGCTCGCGTTCTCCTCCGGGCCCCCTCTGGCGGTAGTGTAAGCTGGTCCCGGGCCTTCCGTGGCTTGCGCAGCCCGGGAACCAATCAGGAGGCTGCATTGGAGGGGCTTGCCCACAGCTGCCAACAATGGAGCAGCTCACGGAGGCATGTCAGTCTGGGCCAGTGGCTGCGCAGTGTTTGGCGGGGGCGTATCGGCGGTGATGTGGCTGACGCCCCCATCATGTAATGATGGTGTCGGGCCTCGCTGGGCCTAGCACGGCCTACCGCTGCTCTGCGGCGGCCCTGTCCTAGCTCCGGGTGCCGCCGTGAAGGAGCGGGCAGCAGCAGGGTCCACCCTGGAGGAGCGCCAAGGTCGCGGCATCGAAGGCAGGACCTAGAGTACTTCAGAGGCCTCGGGGACAGTAGCAGCACTTCTCCCATGCGGCGCCGGGCTGAGCCGAGCCGGTGATCTACAACAGCGCGTGGAGAGCTAAAAGCGCTCCAGGACACAGCGCTTCACAGGGGGCACACAGAGAAGACCCGGGCTGCGGCGGTGAGTTCCATGATGTGCTTCAAAGGCACAGCAGCGCTTTGGGGGCAACGACAGCTGTAGAGCCACAGCACTTGGAGGCACAGCATTCACTGGGGCAACAACACTTCTCGTAGCCCAACAGGTAGAAGGCAAAGGGTGCTTGGGAGAAGGAAGTCTCCAACAGGTCTAGGCACAGTTCAGGGGGAGTTTAGTTGATGCAGGACAGCACAGTGGGGCACAGGTCAAGCAGGGAGCGTTTGGATGATACAGCGCTGTTACCTGGTTGATCCCTCAGCAGTCTTCTCTGTAGACAGATGTTCTCTTGCGGCGATGGGTGGTTTCTACACCCTTCTTAGGCATTTTCTTGGTGGGGTAGGTAGTAAGGGGGGTTGAGTTGGTGGGTCAGAGTCGGGATGGTTCCCTTAGCTCACTGTAGGTGGTTCCCTGGGTTCCCCAATGCTGGGCCAGATCAGTGGGTTTGGTAGAGTCCCTCACTCAGCTTAGAAGGCAGTGCCTTGGCCCAGTCACTTCCAGTGGTGTAGGTTCCTCCCCTAGGATCTACCACCTAAACTCCTGCAGAGGTTCTCCCATGTCCAGTGATGCCCCAACTGGCAAACAGGGTTCCCTCCTTTCCCTAAATACCTCTAGGTCAGGTGACCACTCTCTAAGGCGGCAAAGTGTAACCCCTCCCCTATTCCAGAAGGTTCCAGGAGCTTCCACAGTCTAAGCTATGGGCAGAAAAGGCGGGATGGCATTGCTACAGTATCCTACTGTCCCAGCCAGCTCCTGACTACTAGTATGTTACTAAGAAGACCACTCTACAGTCGCAGGGGCCTGTGGCAGCCTTGTTGGTAGGAGAGAGCACCTGCATCTTAGCACTGATTGGCATTGGTAAGGTGACCAGAGACCTAGGTCCAACGAAAAAGGTGGTGGAAAAACAAGGCAAGGGCGAACAAAACGGGGAAAGACCACCCTAGGGCTGACAGGTCTAACACGCGTCCCCCCCAGCCGACAGTGGGGAGAGCTACCCAACCTCTAGGGAGTTCTCATCACTAAGGTAGAAAAACAGGGAGACACCATCAGCATTGGCATGGTCATCTCCGGGACGATGTTCCACCCGAAAGTCCATACCCTGTAGGGAGATGGACCACCTTAGCAACTTCGGATTTTCACCTCTCATTTTCATGAGCCAGCGAAGGGGTCGGTGGTCAGTCTGAATGAGGAAGTGAGAAACAAAGAGGTGTGGCCTCAACATCCTCAGGGCCCATACCACAGCGAAGGCTTCATGCTCTATTGTACTCTACCGTTGTTCCCTGGGGAGTAGCTTTCGGGACATGAAGGCCACAGGCTGGTCTTGGCCTTCTACGTTCAATTGAGAGAGCACAGTTCCTATGCCATGCTCAGAGGCGTCTGTCTGCACGATGAATTCCTTTGAGAAATCTGGTGTTGCAAGCACCTGAGCTGTGCACATCGCGTGCTTCAAGGTGTCGAGTACCTCTTGACAGGCAGCCGTCCAGATGACTTTCCGTGGCTGCTTTTTGGATGTTAACTCAGTACCATACCCCTTGACAAACCGGCGGTAATATCCAGTGATACCGAGGAAAGTACGAACCTCAGTTTGAGTTTTGGGGGGCTCCCAGGCCATGATGGTCTCAATTCTGGCCTGGAGGGGTTGCACCTTACTCCCGCCTACCAGGTGTCCCAGGTAGACGACAGATCCCTGTCCAATCTGGCACTTGCTAGCCTTGATGGTTAGGCCAGCTCGTTGCAGGGCCTGCAGCAACTCCTGGAGATGCGGCAGATGGTCCTCCCAGCTGCTGCTGAAGACAGCTATGTCGTCCAGGTATGCAGCGGAGAAGGACTCTAGGCAGACAGCACCTGGTTAACCAACCGCTGGAAAGTGGCTGGGGCATTCTTGAGTCCAAAGGGCATCACCCAAAATTGAAAGTGGCCCTCGGGGTTGAGAACGCTGTTTTCTCCTTTGATCCATCCATCATGGCAATCTGCCAGCATCCTGATGTCAGATCGATGGTACTGAGATACCGGGCTGCCCCCAGCCGGTCAATCAGCTCATCCGCCCGAGGGATCGGGTGATCATCCGTTTTGGTCACAGAGTTCAGACCACGGTAATCCACACAGAACCGAAGTTCTGATGTGGTGCCCGGTGGGGCCACCTTCGGGACCAACACCACCGGACTAGCCCAAGGGCTACTGGAAGGCTCAATCACCTCCAGCTCCAACATTTTGGCCACCTCACCCTGGATGCTGCTCTTGATCTTGTTGAACAGCCGGTAAGACTTGGTTTTCACGGGTTGGCTGTCCCCTGTGTCCACGTCATGGGTACACAGATGGGTGATTCCAGGCGTGAGGGAGAACAACGAGGCATACTGCTCCAACAACTGGCGGCAGTCTCACTGTTGCTCCGGGGTCAAGGATGGGGAGAGGACCACTCCCTCCACCGATCCATCCTTCTCTTGGGCTGCCAGAAGGTCGGGAAGAGGCTCGCTCTCGTCCTCCTCGCTCCCATTTGTCACCATGAGGAGAGCAAGCTCAGATTGCTCATGGTGCTGCTTCAGGGGGTTGATGTGGAACACCCGATGGGGTTGTAGGGGGTCTTCAGATCGACGACATAGGTGGTCTGGCCTCGTCTCTCCACGATCTCGTAGGGCCCAGTCCACCGGTCAAGGAGGGCGCTAAGCTCTCTGGGGTCCATGACCCACACGTTCTGTCCAGCATCCAACTCCACCGTCCCAGCGTTGCGGTCGTACCACTCCTTCATGACGGCTTGACTAGCCTCCAGATTGTCTGAGGCTTCCTTCCACAGCTTGGCCATCTGTCTGCGGAATGCTAGCATGTAGCTGACCACGTCATGGGGAAGCTTCTTCGAAGTCTTCTCCCACCCCTCCTTCACAAGGCTGAGGGGCCCCCTAACGGGGTGGCCATAGAGCAGCTCAAAAGGACTGAACCGGACTCCCTTCTGCAGCACCTCGCAGTATGAAAACAGCAGGCAAGGGAGGAGGACGTCCCACGTCCACCTCAAGTCCTCTGTCAGGCTCCGGATCATCCCCTTCAGGGTCTTGTTAAGGTGCTCTACGAGCCCGTTAGTCTGGGGGTGGTAAGGAGTGGGGAACCGGTAGGTCACTCCGCACTCCTTCCACATGGCCTGCATGTAGGATGACATGAAGTTTGTGCCCCTATCTGACACCACGACCTTGGGGAATCCCACTCGGGTAAAAATCGCCATCAGGGCCCGTGCCACCACAGGTGCAGTGATGGTACTCAGAGGTATGGCCTCTGGGTACTGGGTGGCGTGGTCCACCAACACCAAAATGAACCGGTGTCCCGAAGAAGTCGGAGGGTCCATTGGCCCGACAATATCAATACCGACCCGCTCAAAAGGGGTCCCAACAACCGGGAGCTGTTCCAAGGGGACATTTAACTTAGTCCCAGTCTTGCCACTTGCCTGGCAAGTCTTACAGGTCTTGCAATAGGTGTCAGAGGCAACTCGCATTCTGGACCAATAGAAAAGCGGGACCAACCGTGCAAAGGTTTTGTCCTGACCCAGGTGTCCAGCTAGTGGTATTTTGTGTGCCAATTCTAGTAGGAAAGCCCGGTAGCATTGGGGGACCACTAAGGCCCTTGATGATCCATGCACCGAAGCCTTAGGCTCACTGTAAAGGAGGCCATCCTCCCAGTACACATTGTAATTGCTGGGCTCTTGGTTGGTCGCTTGGGCTTCGGCCTGCCGCCGCATGCCTTCAAGCGTGGGGCACTCTCTCTGTGCCCGACAGAATTCCTCCCGGGTAGGCCCTCCTTCCACCCGCCACTTGGCAGGGGTCAGCAAGTCCCCCACGGGAACAACATCCACCTCCGCGGACTCCAGGGTTACCTCCGCAGGCTCCCCATCCATCTCACGCGGCGTGTCCTCCAGAACATCCTCTTCTTTGACCAGCATTGGATTGGGCCATAGTCTCAGGCTCCAACCCGGGTTGAGTTCCTTGCCAGGCAGCCATGGACCTCGTGACCACGCAAGTCCATCCTGGTAAGCCCAGCATTTCAGTGTGGGCTTGGTACTCCACTTCCTTCCAGGCGGTATACTCCAGATCGTTTCCGAGCAGACACCCAACTGGCAAGGCAGGGGTTACAGCAACTCTCAATGGGTCCTTGACTCCTCCCCACTCAAAGGGAACCTGAGCCACAGGGTAGTGACTCAGACTGCTGTCAGCCAATACGGCCGGATGGAATACGTCAGGGATCACTTACTTCGGGGACACCAAATGCCTTGACACCGTCCTCATGCTGGCACCTGTATCCCTCAGAGCCTCAACCTCCTGTCCGTTAACCTGCACCCTCTGCCGGTATTTGGCAGTGTTCGATGGCAAGGGGGTCACTGGGACCATCTCTCTGTCCCCGAGTGAGACCAGGGTCAGGCCTGTCCACTCCCCTCCCTTATCTAGGGGCAACTCCTTCCCCAGTGCTACACTACTCACCCTGGGGCTCTTACCTACTGTGGGGGCTGGGGACCTCTTGCGACACTGGGGATCCCCCTTGTAGTGTCCAACCTCCCCACACTCATAGCACCGGACAGTTGTTGGCTGCTGACTTTTGTCAGGGTAAGTAGGTTTCTGGCGCCAGATTGAATTGGGGAACCTACTCCTTTCTCAGGCTGTCTATTTTGTGGGCCTCGAGAGAACTCCTTTCCTTTATCTCCCCCCTCTCTCTTCTGGGGAAAATTCGTCCACCTTTTGGGCCATCTCCCCCGGGTCCCTTGTGGGACACCCGAGTGCTAACCCAGGTATCCGCCTCTTCCGTAAGTTCACAAGGATCGGTCAGCTTGCGGTCCACTAGATGTTGGAGCAGCTCCGGAAAACATTTATCCACAAGGTGCTCTCTTAAAAACAAATTGTATAGCCCTTCATAATTGCTCACTTCACTGCCACACACCCAACCATCTAAAGCCTTCCGGGCATACTCAAAGAAATCCACCCAGTTTTGTGTATGCAGCTTATGGCTGTTGCAGAACCTCTGTCGATACGTCTCTGGGGTGAGGCCAAACTTCCTAAGCAGAGCCTCCTTCATGATAGGGTAGTTGACTTGGTCCGCTGTCTTTAAAGTCAGGAGTGTGTCCCTTACCACGGGAGGTATGTATTGATCTATGACACCCCCCAGTAGCTCTCGGGCGCCCAATGGGCTACCAAGGACACCTCATATGCCTCCAACCACTTGTCAATGTCATCCCCCACCCTGTAACTGGCTATCACCTCCTTTGGTAGATAGAACTTAGGCTCTCATGGAACCTCTGGTACGCTGCCATCATTCAGATTACCTTGCGCACCTATCTGCATTGCTCGCAGCTCCAACTCTTTTAAGCTAAGCTCATGCGCAAGCCTTCTCTCCTCCATCGCTAACCTCTTTTCCTCTCTCTCCTTCATCTTAGCAAGCTCCCATCTCAATTGCCTCTCCTCCCTCCTGTCCTTATACTCCTCTGGCGATGCACTTCTCCTAGACACAGTACTGCCTGCCCCGGAACGTCTTCCTGGCAACACATTCTCACTAACATCAATGTTCAGTAGGTCTAGCTCTCCTGGAGCACCCGCCTCCTCTTGTTTGCCCAACTCCTCCTGTCCCCCCTCCCCTCTCTCCTCTGGGTGGGCCATTACCCATGCCCTCAAGGCTTTTCGAAGCTCCTCCTTCTTGGTGCTTCACCCAACAGACACCCCATCCCCTGACAGAAGTCCTTCAGCTGTGCCAGTGTGTACACTTTGAGATTGGCCAGCTCAAACTCCATTTTGACAGGTGGGGACCCAGACAATCTAAGGGAAAGAACTCTAGGACTTAGGTAACAGGTTAAACATGAATCTGCACAATCACTTAGACAGTGGAGGTCAATTTGGTAAGCTTGCCTCCAGCAGGTGTACAATTGCGGCACGCACTGACACACTGGAGGGTGCTGCACAACCACAGGTCCTTATCCCGCCGCTGAACACCAATGTGAGAACTGGGGTCACCAATTCCACGGGGGTAGCTTGGCCAGAGCGGGAAGGCCCCCGAAAGCTAGGTGTTAAGTAGAGGTGCAGCACACACTCACGCTGACACAGGGAACGCACACAATAAATGACACCACACCAGCTAGCCTTTTAAAACCAATATGCTTTTATCTAGATTGATCTCATTGTTGGTAGGTAATTCATTGTGATCAATTTAGCATAACCTCATCAGGCAACATTTCATTTTATAGGCATAAGTAAACTCATTCCTTGGGAACTTAGGCAACATTTTATTGTGTGGGCTTAGCATCAGCATTGGCCTAAGCAGGGTCACTAAAACAGGATTCTAGGATCCTTAAACATAAGAATCTCTATCTGCATGGCACATTATTAACAGTAACTTAGCTTCCTACTTAAAGGCAGTCTATAGAGTACCGTCCCCTAGCTAGGGGTTAACTTTTGCTGCAGAACAGCCACCAAGTACTCAATTCGGGCTCTAGCCCAGTCCAGGAGTCCCTAACAATACGAAAGAAAATGACCTGCACCAAGGTACATACGTATGTGATATATAACAATGTAGCAACATTCTAGATGACATCACATTTACAGAGTTCCACTGGTGGAGTAGAGGAAGACATGTGAACATATTTATTAAGATATTACACAATCCACAAAATACTCAAAGAAACAGTCCAATGCAACAATAGACAACTTCCCAAGGATAAGCAATTCCAAAAGTCTTGATTGAAGGTTTATTGCTTTCTTTATTATTCGTCAATTCATTAAAAAGAATACAGAATTGCCTGTCGCCAACGCGTTTCGTCCCACCTGGGACTTCTTCCGGGCTTGATTTGTAATATTCTGGCCAATAGTCACATCAACCTTCATAGAGTGTCTGCACTGATGGTATCATATATTATTCACAAGTTGGCTGGGTTTTTGACAAAGCTTCAATATATCATCCTCAGGGAATGTCCCTCCTGCGCCAAGTAACCTCTAACCGTGATACCATCCAGAAGTAAACATTCGGGCATCCATTGTCGCTCGATCCCTCTCCAAAATCCGGTCCCTAACAATACAACTGGGGCCAACTGGGCCCAACTACAGTCTTCCCGGGGGAGGGGCGGTCCCGGGACCTCCTCCTGACTCCCTGGAGGCCCCGCTTCCACTCGAGCCTGCCGCCCTCTTACCCAGGGGTTACCTGTTGCTTCGGCCCTCCGGGGCCCTTGGGGCACAGCGCGTCGGCTGAACAGCTCTTCGGGCCCTCTTCTGGGGCTGTGGCAGGCAAGGGGGGCTCGCGTTCTCCTCCGGGCCCCCTCCGGAGGTAGTGTAAGCTGGTCCCTGGCCTTCCGTGCCTCTCGCGGCCCAGGAACCAATCAGGAGGCTGCGTTGGAGGGGCTCGCCCACAGCTGCCAATAACGGAGCAGCTCGCGGAGGCACGTCAGCCTGGGCCAGTGGCTGCGCGATGTTTGGCGGGGGCATGGCACATGATGCGGCCGACGCCCCTGTCACGTGATGGTGGTGTCGGGCCTCGCAGGGCCTAGCACGGCCTATCGCTGCTCTGCGGCGGCCCTCTCCTAGCTCCGGGGACCGCCGTGAAGGAGCGGGCAGCAGCAGGGCCCACCCCGGGGCAGCGCCAAGGTCGCGGCGGCAACGGCAGGGCCCAGAGTACTTCAGAGGCCTCGGGGACAGTAGCGGCACTTCTCCCACATAGCGCCGGGCCGCGGCGGTGATCTACAACAGCGCGTGGAGAGATAAAAGTGCTCCATGGCACAGCGCTTCACAGGGGGCACCCAGAGAAGACCCGGGCTGCAGAGGTGAGTTCCACTATGTGCTTCAAAGGCACAGCAGCGCTTTGGGGGCAACAACAGCTGTAGAGCCACAGCACTTGGAGGCACAGCATTCACTGGGGCAACAGTGCTTCTCATAGCCCCACAGGTAGAAGGCAAAGGGCAGGCTCTGGCAGCGCATGGGAGAAGGCAGTCTCCAACAGGTCTTGGCACAGTTCAGGGGCAAGTTAGGTGAGGCAGGACAGCACAGGGGGGCACAGGTCGAGCAGGGAGCGCATGGATGATACCTGGTTGATCCCCCAGCAGTCCTCTCTGTAGACAGATGTTCTCTAGCGGTGCTGGGTGGTTTCTGCGCCCTTCTTATGCAGTTTTTGGGGGGTAGGTAGTAAGGGGGGTTGAGTTGGTGGGTCAGAGTCAGGATGGTTCCCTTAGCTCACTGTAGGTGGTTCCCTGGGTTCCCCAACTTTGGGCCAGATCAGTGGGTTTGGTAGAGTCCCTCACTCAGCTTAGAAGGCAGTGCCTTGGCCCAGTCACATCCAGTGGTGTAGGTTCCTCCCCTAGGCCCTACCGCCTAAACTCCTGCAGAGGTTCTTCCAGGTCCAGTGATGCCCCAACTGGCAAACAGGTTTCCTTCCTTTCCCTAAATACCTCTAGGTCAGGTGACCACTCTCTAAGGCGGCAAAGTGTAACCCCTCCCCTATTCCGGAAGGTTCCAGGAGCTTCCACAGTCTAAGCTATGGGCAGAAAAGGCAGGATGGCATTGCTACAGTATCCTACTGTCCCAGCCAGCTTCTTACTACTGTATGTTACTAAGAAGACCACTCTGCAGTAGCAGGGGCCTGTGGCAGCCTTGTTGGTAGGAGAGAGCACCTGCTCTTTAGCACTGATTGGCAGGGGTAAGGCATCCAGAGACCTAGGTCCAACGAAAAAGATTGTGGAAAAACAAGGCAAGGGCGAAAAAAACGGGGAAAGACCACTCCAGGGCTGACAGGTCTAACACGGTGCACCTTGCGACTAGAACTTGAGGCATCCTGATTAAAAGGATTAACACCCACTCGCTATCCTTTTCATGGAGCTCCAAGGTACACTAGAATCATTGCTCTCTTTCTTTCCAACCCCTCCTCCCCTTAGGGTTATTCACCGGTGTCAGTCATCTCTTCTGATACTAAGGATTAACCTCAAGAGGAAGTGGTGGAAGAGTGTTGCTTCTGCAGAAGTCCTGGGAATTCAGGTGATTGGCCCTCGGCATGACAAGTAGTAGTGTATAAGTTTTCCATCTATATTGTACTCATCTGTGATTTTTTTAGTGCAACTGCAGCTTTTCATCTCCATTGTACTCTTCTGTGAGTAGATCAGCAGCTTGCATTGTCCTTTCTTGATTGCCAGTAGAAACCTCATAGCCCTCCAGGTAAAAGGATGACCAGCCTTTTATATCTTTAGGTTGTGAAGAGACCAATGTTGCCTAGTCCACCAATGAAAAAAGCAAAAATAAAATTCTGCTGCAAATCAAAACAAAAAGTTGCTCTGTATAAATAATCCACGAATAACATAAAGAATTACATTTGGGATGACAGAGTTTGCTTTTCAAATATAAAATAGTTCCTCATGCATTCCACAAAAAGTAAAAAGACATGTTCAAGGTGATAGAATGACATCAGAATAAAATACTACTGTGGGATTATCCAAGATGTGTTTACAAATGTCTTATGCCAATAGCTGAAGAAGGCTGAACTGAAGCACCTCTACTGGTTAGGAGTATGTTTTGAATACAATTGTTTGGTTAATGGTGCAAGCATATGATGTCTATAAACATACACAATTGCCATATAAAAGACACAGTTTAGGCCAGACCCCCTGGCTTTTCCAATGCTTATTCCATTTCTCAATGTTTTCCTATTTTTCATTTGCTCCATTTTTTGCTTTTTTAAATTTTGTCTCTCGGTCAAAGTTTAATGATGGAAAAGAAGCCTGTGTCCCCAAAAATATGTGCTGGTGCCCAACCGACATCCCCCTGCTCAAATTAAACTCTGAGTGCAGCTTCAAGTATTTATAGATCTGTTAAACAAAAAACAATTACAGGCATTTTATGGTAAGTGACATATATATGCAATGTATGTATTCTTCAGCAGGGAAGAACACAGTTTGCTGCACATCTGTTTCTTCATGTAGACGGTACAATGGAAAAGTGGGAGCTTTAAACTTGCAAAAACTCTAATGCTCTCCTGCTCAGACTGGCAAGCCATCCAGAACCCATATGTGAGGACAGGTATGGAGATGCCTGGTCGTTTCTTAACGTACCTACAGGCACATTTGTTTTTTGACATTTTTTCTTAGTGCAGGGACATATTCTGGGGTTTCACTAATGGGAAACAGCTTTTACCATGAGAGGCCTTTACCATATAGTCTTTACTACGTATGTGTGTTTACCATGCATGCCTTTACCATGCATGTGCCTTTACCACTTATTGCCTTACCACACTTATTGGTAAGTATAGGTAAGGTATTCTAGTAACTTAAGGAATATTTAATTAGGATTTTGAAAATATATTGAATATTTATTATGAGATATGTTTAGATATGTTTTAAATACGAATATTACAATTTAGGGATGGGGTGCAAGGGATATAGGGGCATTAGATGGGGAAGTGTATTAATACTCAGGCATTAACTCCTAATACTTGAATATTGGGTGCAGAAGTGTTTTATTAATCAGACATTAACTAATAATAGTTGGGAATTTCTTTCTAAAAATAAAATTATAAATACAAGTAAAAATTACATTAATTGTAAAATATGCATAATAGGTTTTAGGGACAGGATGCAAAGGATATAGGGACATTGGTGGGGAAGCGTATTAATACTCGGGTATTAACGGTTAACTGTCATTACTTTGTTGATTAATCTATAACACGTTTTAAAATATATATGATACTTTGTTTAGGGATGGGATGCAAAGTTTATAGAGGTATTGGGCAGGTACGTGTATTAATACTGTAGTATTACAGATTAATACTTGGGCATTAATTAATAAAAAATAAAATGATACATAAAAGTAATTATTACATTTTAAAATATGCATAAATAGTTTTAGGGGTGGAGTCCAAGAGATATTGGGTGGGGATGTTTATTATTGCTCAGGAATAAACTATTAATATTTGGGTATTAATTTGTGTCTGATAATAATATTTATGGTACAAATCTTTTAATTGATTTTTTAGAAGAGAGAACCACCTACATCCATAGTCCAGTGGAGAATAATAACTGTTTCAAAGGTGAGAGAGGGGAACAAGGGAAGAGGGACAAATCATAAGACAGGAAAGGGAAAGAAAGAATTCACTAGCCAAAGATAGGAATCGCCCCACTTGGGTGCATTATATCTGCAATTGTGTCCTACACAACATAGTTAAGGAAATCACTCCTCAGTGTGAAGCGCCTGTGAAAGGCGGAGCACGCGTAGATGTGCTAGACATGTCAGTTTGATAAACTCACTTGCTAGTAATCTAATGGTTGAGCCCCATGTTCTATCAAAGAGTGGTAGCATGCACATGACTCCTCTTGTCAACTTTTCCATACACACAAGTTCCCACATTTTATGCAGCCAGTCCAAGTGGGTCGGAACTGCACTTGTGTCCTAACGAGATAGAAGAATCTGCTTGGCTGCTCTCAGAGCCAGAGCATAAGCTCTTCCATGTCAGGACCATAAGGGGAGGTCAAAGCATTGGGTAAGCCCAAATATATGTAGCTTGGAAATCTATGCAGCTCGGTCTCATATATATTATCAATGTCCGATAGGACACCTGACCAAAACTGTTGGATTTTCAAGCAACCCCACAATAAATGTGTTAAAGTGCCCACATTGTCTTCAACATTCTGTATCCCCACCAATCCTCCATGGCTTAGCTCTCTCCATGGTATAATACCAATAATGGGCAATTGTGAGAAACATTTCTTTACCAGCAGTACTGCATGAGGACGCCCATGCTCTCTGTATAATGTCCTACCATTCCTTTACAGAGAATTCACTCTCACATTCATTCTGCCACCTACTCTGAACTGGTGATTTAGCATGGTGTGAGGGTGTAGTGAGAAAGGTGTATATATCTGAAAGCAGTCGTTTATCGGCATGGTGGGTGACAAACCATTTTTCAAACTCTGTCAGTGGGTGGCTAGCATGTGGAAATATGTGGGACTGTGTAACCCAATGTTTCAGGGCGATGTATTGCTAGTGGGTATCAGAGGGTAGTCCATACCCGGAGCGAAGCTCTTTAAGGTCCATCACCTCCTTCTCATCAAAAAGGTCTCCTGCTTTCTCGTTGTTGGCTTCTTGCTACAGCCATCCCCAGTCACTGCCGGAGGGAATTCTGGGTGACCTACAAAAGGGGTCCGAGAAGATGTCGATGTGGAGAGGTGTCTCTTTTCTTGCACCTTATCCCAAGCCCCCACTGTTGGCCTAGTTATACGTGAGATATATACTCCAATAGGTCAGAATTTCTTTGGAAGCAATGGCACCTACCACACATGAATCCCAGCAACCGAGTGGTCGATGAAACCCCAATGTTTCTCGGATGTCGTTCTGTACCATTCTATCACTTAGCAGAGCTGGGCCGCCTGATAAAGTGAGGAACACACAACGCCCCTTCCTTTTGTTTAAGATACGTCAGACTACGGGCCATGCGAGATTTCTACCCATCCCATATGAAATCGCTTATAAAATGTTTTAGTTTGGATAACACCGAGGGGGGGAATGTAAGGGCAGAGTCTGCATGACATATAAAATCTGGGGGAGTACGGTCATTATAACTGCCGCCGAGCCAGGACAATGTGTACGCATTCCAGTTCGAGAGTTCTGATTTCGTCATGTTAAAAAGAGTAGCATAGATTTCTTGTGCTGTGCGCTCAGGTGTGGAGACGATCCGAAAGCCCAAGAATAACACTTTATCAGGGGCCCACTCAAAGGGAAACATGCCAGACGGTCATAACTAGTCTGTCCTGGGGTTCATCAGGCTAAGGGCCTGTGTTACCTGCAGGTTAGCTTTGAAGCCTGACACTCTGCCAAAGTCTGCCATTTCCTGTAAAAGGGGGATGACAGGGATGTGAATGGTTGTGCGAGGATTAATAGCACATCGTCTGCATAAAGCAATATTTTGTGTTCCCTGTCTCCCATGTGCATCCCAGTGATAACAGCATGGTGGCGAATACACTCTTCAAATGGCTCCATGTAGAGTGCAAATAATAAAGCGGACAGAGGACACCCTTGTTGAGTTCCCCGGAAAATCCTAAAGGGTCAGAGGACTGCCTTTAATGTATCCCATAATAATGTAACTGGTGTAGAACCATCATCATTTATTTCCAGGAAATCATGAATGGATTTCTGTATCTCCACAACATTGGGGTCGTATGTGAGTAGCCTGTGGTTCAGTTGCCACCCCCTTTGAGGAGCCAGGCCATTCGGCAATCTCAATGAGAGTGTGAAAGGGGGGTGGTCTGACTATGCCGCCACTCCTATCTCTGCTGCTACAGTGGCCTGGGAGATGCATGGGGAAGTCAGAAATAGGTCTAAGCCAGCATCAGTTTGATGTACTGCTGAGAAAATGTGTATTCTCTGGCAGAAGGATTATGCAAGCACCATATATTCACCAGTCCCACTTCCGTCAACCAGTTCTCCATGGATTCCAAGAAAGCCCAAGTCCTTCCCACTCTTGATGCCGATCGATCCCTCTTAGGATCATGTACTATCTCATAGTCCCCACCTATTACTCTTCATCCAGGGAGACAAGTCCTCACCCAGAGAATTCCTAAGGAAGGCTTCTTGTGAGTCATTAGGTGAATATATGGAAACCATAGTATAAGTGTGATTCCCAACCTCCCTCGCAAGGATAGCAATTGGCTTGGGACTTCAGCTTGAGTCAAAAGAACTTTCCCTGGAAAGTGTGTTGCAAGCAGAATGGCCACCCCTGCCTGTTTACCCAGCGTGGATGGAAAGTATTGACGATAAAACCACCATGATCTAGGGCAGATTTGCGGTGATATAGGCTAGTTGGGAGGGGAAACCGATAAATGTGGTGTTGGTGTATCTCCCACCTGCGCTGCGGAAAGAAGCACTTAGTGATTTAGGCAAAATCCTGATCGATCTTCCCGAAGGTACATTAATACTTGGAGGTGACTTTAACATGACCATGGACGATGCACCAGATAGGTACCCCCGACAATCCCCAACACGGCATAGCACCCAAATGGAGGAATTTACTTAAGCCATGCGACTGACTGAAATATGACGCTCACTACAACCAAACATGACGTATTACACCCACTACTCTAACGCACATAACAGTATGTCCCGTATTGATTTCTTCCTTACGCACCTAGTAGACCTTGGCCACTTTCAAAACCCTTGCGGACTCCCAAGGGGTATCTCAGATAATTCCCCGGTATGGCTCAAACTCACCTTCAACCAACAGAGACAACATAGCTCCATAATTATTCATCCATGGCTCCTAACAGTTCCATAAAGGAGGATCTTACTAAGCAGGCAGATTTCTACTTCACTGAAAATTTCGGTTCAGTGGACTCAGCACAAACCACGTGGGAAGCTTATAAAGTGGTGCTGAAGGGGCATGCTCTGGTATTACAGGCTATATGCAACAGCATAACCAGCAAATAGTTCAGTTAGAGAGTGAGCTCCGCACCTTGAGGCAAGGAATAACTCCTCACCTAACGAGGCCACCACACACCGTTTAACCATTAAATAACTTGAATATAAAAATGTGGTGCAGGGCAAAACCCGAGCAAAACTACTTCACACAAGTCATAGGGTTTACGAATTGGGAGATAGAGTGGTGAAAATGCTTGCATGACTGGAACAGAGGGAACAAGGGGAACGGTGGGTGCATGAACTATCCAAAAATGAGAATACTAGGATCTCCAACCCCCAAGATATAGCAGAGGCGTTTGCGGATTATCTAGAGGCTGTGTATTCCTCCTCCACCACGTACACATCTGAAGACTCCCGTCAACTGTTGACTGACATGATTTTGCCCTCATTGTCAGATACGGAAAGGGCCAAACTGGAGGCAGATATAACAGATGACGAGATCTGTAAAGCCATATTCAACATACAATCAGGGAAGCCAATGGGGCCTCAAATCAATGGTCTTGCGGGTGGTGCCCCATCTCAAACATATGTATGCAGAAAGCTTGGAGAAGGGAATTCTGCCCAAAGACCAGAGACTAGCCACTATAGTGATAATCCGAAAACCTGGGAAACCAGCGAACAGCTGTAGTTCTTATAGACCGATCTCCTTAATAAATGCGAAAGCAAAAATCCTACCGCAATTACTAGCGTCCCGTCTGAGTACCGTTCTCCCATCATTGGTGCACCCGGACCTGTCAGGCTTTGTTACGGGATGGAATACGGCATTAAATATTCGCCGAGTCCATAATGTTTTGGCATGCCAGCAATATATAGAAGAAGACAAGGTTATACTGTCACTGGATGCCTCTCTGGCATTTGATTCTATAAAATACTTCTATCTCTTTGAGGTCCTGGTTCGTCTAGGGTTTGGCCCGCGATTTCTACAGCACATAAGACAGCTTTACACTGAGCTGTGGGTCAGTTTAGGATGAATAACCGCACATCCTGAACGTTCCAGCTGGGCAGAGGGACTAGGCAGGGCTGCCCCCCCTGCTTTTCGCCTTAGTACTATAGCCACTGGCATCTTGGGTGAGGCGAGATGTGGCTCTTCGGGGGCTGAAATGGGAAGAGGACAATGAGGACAGGATCTCACAGTATGCAGATGACATCCTGATCTACTTAGCATCCCCATACGCCTCAATACACTGATTGCTAAATATATTCCCAAATTTTGGCAAATATTCCGGATACGCTATTAATTGGACTGAGTCAGTGTTATTTGTTCTGCATGGCCCCACACCCATATTACCCCGGGGATGTGATCTCAAGTGAGCTATGAAGAATTCCAGTATCTAGGGATCTTCATTACACCTGACCCTCAAATATTTTTTGACAAGAATTTAGCAGTCCCCTTAAAAAGATTTTGTGAAGACGTCAAACATTGGAGATCGTTGCCATTGTCGTTATTAGGTCGAGCAGCCTTATTCAAAATGCTGGCTCTGCTGCAATTTCTTTATCTGCTTTAGAATTGCCCCTACCGAGTCCACGACTCATATTTTAATAGAGTGGCGGCGGAGGGCCGTACTCTTTTGTGGAATGGAGGTACACCACAAATAGCTCTGGGGAGATTAACGAAGGGGTGGTACAACGGGGGAATCACACTCCCCAACATACAGCTCTATTATTGGGCATCACAACTGGTGGCAATTAATCAATGGCTACGAACCTAGCATACAGACTAGAAAGATATCAGACAGGACGTGAAGGGTATCTAGGGGCCCTCTACACCAAGGACCAGAAAGGGAGATATCTGGGCCCTATGGCTAAAACAACCACCCTTTGGCACAAGGCAACTAAGCGTCTGAGCTGGACAGGAGTAATGACGAAAGCCTTGTGGTCTTCTCAGCGGCTGGCACTCCCAGACCTTTTTTTATTAATTTGTTTATTGGCATTTTGAAAAAGACTATACAAGTATAAATTAGGATGGCTCCGAAATATAGCGTAAACAATGACATTTAAATAACACAACAATCCAAGACAGAGGCATCTAGTTAATTGCGAACACTGAGCGCCAAGAATACAGGAGGAAGCAATACATTGGACGGTTGTGTACATGACTGTATACTGGAATCGGGAAATCACCTGTGATGCAATAAAATGTAATATGGACAGTAGGTGGTGCGTGGCCAGCAGGAAGACGTGAGAAGGGAGGCTGCTAATGGGCCTCGATGGAGGTCCCAGAGGATTGCTTAGCATCTGTGCTACGAGACGATAGCCAGGCTTTAAAGGGACTCCAGATGTCTTTAGGTCGAGATACCTTGGGCAGGAGCTCCCAATATATACTAAGCTGTTCTTGGCAGAATGTGACATCCAGAACCAAAAGTTTGGTAGTAGGCGGGCCTGTCTACCCCAGTGTATGGCTATCCGGCGTTTGGCCAATAGAAGCAACATGGCTAGAAGCCTACGATGCCCCAGTATGACGTCCTGCACGAGGCCCAAAAGACATAATTTAGAGATCGGGGACAGCTGGGTGCACAGAATCTCATTGATAAAGTAGAGAATCTCTGTCCAGTAACGCTCGACACCAAGACAACTCCAAGCCATGTGCACAAAGGAGGCATCCGGCGCTGCACATCTCCGGCAGTTTGCCTCGGGATGGAGACCCATCCGTTTAAGTTGCACGGGTGTTCTAAGTATGCGATGCAAGTATTTAAACTGAATAAGGTGAAGCTTGCAATTGGGAGACAGCAGCTCCAGCTGTCTGCAGTAAAATTTCCACTGCGCCTCTGTTAGAGGGTCAACTCGATCCACCGTGCCCAAGTATGTGGGTGTGTGATCGGTGAGGAATGTTGCATACTACTGTAAAGTTTGGTAATCAGTTTGTTCGGGGTTGTGTTAGTCATTATGAGTTCGAGAGCTGGAAGCGGGGTGGGTGGGTTTGGGAAGGTGTCATGTAATGTACGGCATGTGCCCCTTATTGAATAATATAATAGCATATTGGAGAAGTTAGTAGTGCCGCATGGCGAAGGTGTAGGTGAAGTCAAAAAAGCGTCTCCAGGATATAGGTCACCCAATGTTTCCCATCCCAAGGCCCGTGCACGAGCAGAGCTGCCTTTATCTTCCATTATGGGAATTTGTGGATTTTGTGCCAATAGGATTGACGGAGCATATAGAACTGACTGATGTACTCGGATTTGGAGTTGGTCCAATGCCCACCGGAGCGTGTTGGGCCTGTGTATATTGGTTGGCATCGTTTGTGGGGTTGATATAGGGCAACTGTCAGTGGTAATGGGGCAACTATATCGGCCTCTACAGCTGTATGTGGTTGAAATGGGGTGGGAAACATCCAATAGTGTAGGAATTGCGCTTGAATGCAAAATGCGTATAGCGCAAGATCTGGGGCTCCGAGTCCGCTCTGTGCTAATGGCAATTAAAGTATTTCCCACAAGATGCAAGGCTGCCTTCCGGCCCAAATGAGGGAGATCATCAAGGAACTTAATGTTTTCAAGAATGATTATGTGAGCTGTAGAGGTATGTTAATGAACAGGTATAAGAATTTAGGAAGCACAATCATCTTAGCTATGGCGATGCGGTCTGCCATGGAGACAGGAAGTCTAGACCAGACCTCTATTTTCCCTTCCAGCCAGGACAGCACTCCCAGACTTAACAACACTTCCAGAGTCATCTCCATTAGAGGACCGGTTATTATCAGAACCTATCCCAGACAAAGCAATTTCACTCACATATCATAAACGATGCAATAATTTACCAGACCCCTTCCGCCACCTCAGAGACCATTGGCAAGCAGACTTGGGGCCTATAGATGATGATGATTGCCAGACTGCATTAATGTCCCCCAGAGAGACAGCCAAAAATCATTGTTTTAGGTTGATTCAACTTAAAGTATTACGCAGGACATACTTTACTGGGGTAATACTAGTAATACTAGCTAAAATAGGATCAAGGCAGGACGCACTCTGTCTACGTCGATGTAACCAAGAGGCAACATTTTACCATATCCTATGGGAATGCCCCCAGATATGACCCCTGCAGGAGAGAGCCACGGAGAAGCTGCAGGACGCGTTGGGGAAACAAATTACCCTAACACCACGAATGTTGATTTTAAAGATTTGGGAGGCCACAGACTTAACAGAAATAGAGCAGCAAGTAGCCACCCTAGGCTACACACTGGTGAAGAGAGCAATTGCTATGAAATGGGGGGCAGCAGATCGACCATTGACAATAAGCTGGGTGGCAGAAATGGACAAATGTATGATTGCTGAAAAAGATGTCTATAAGACCTGGGGCTGTCCTAAAAAATGGGACAAAAATGGGGCGGATGGAATGCATTTCAGGGGGACTTGTGTGTTTCACCAACGGTGGAATTGGAAATGTCGAAAAGGAGGGACTGTGAACATGTACAGATGACCTAAAATACTGTGTGTGATAAATGTTGATGTATAAATGCTTTATTCTGTAACGGAACATATGCAACTATACTTCTGAAAGTGACAAGTTTAATTTCAATAAAAATGTTAAACCAAAAAAAATACCTCCGTGATCTAAGGTGCTTCCAGGCAGAGTGCAGTAGAAGCATTTCTTGCAAGAGGCATATATCACATTTAGTTTCCTTGAGAAATGTAAGCAAGGCCAACCCCTTTTCTGGGAGTTATGGCCTCTAGCATTGAGGCTCAATATCTTAAGACGGTGTTCGTGCATGTGTATAGTACGAGTAGCCTATGTGTAGAGCAATAAATGCTCCCAGAGCAGAATGCCTGAATGTGTGGCTGCAAGAGCACCCTAATGAGAGAAGAAAGGGGCTATCGGGTGAACAAAGGAAAAGAGGCTTACTTTGACCCAATTAACAGTACAATCCACAGTGGGTCCAGTTGAAAAAGAAGCAAGGGCCTCCAACAGACACCTATGTGGTGGGAGCACACCAAGCTCCAATCGCGTTGATGAACACTCCCATCCTACATAAGGGCAAGTTAGTGAAACCTAATTTGGGTAGATTGCTCCCATAGAGTGCACTGCTGCACCCACCATTACAAACAGTGGGAGGCCTGTATTGCAGCGTTGTATCCTAGCCCCCCCAGGAATACAGCAACAGTTCTTCCAAAAGGCTGGATGGGGAGAAAGTAGGAAACCCAATCAAGTAGAACATTAACAAATATACCACTTTTATAACAATAAGCCCATAAATGAGAAAAGGTATTTCCAGATAAGGTGGGTCCTTTAGCCCGGCGTCCAGCCCGCTCCATGTTTCGAGCTCGAGGTCAGATGGAGGACCTTCCAGGCAAAGCCAACACAGATGGAGACCTTCAACTTCCCTCCCTGGTGAAGTGATGAAAAAGTCACCAGGCAAGTTCTAACATGGGCCTACGAGACCCCAAACTTCGACACTTCCTCAAGTTTCTGGAGTTACCGTAGGACCGCTTCCCTTTCCTTGATAATTTCAGACTCCATTGGGTTCATCATAAGATCCTTCCCAGTCCATCGCCGATGTTGTGATCTTTTCCCAGCCCGAGCTGTCTGTCTCCTTTGTGTGCCGTCGGACTCACCATCTGATGCTATGTCGGAACCCAAGAGAGACTGCCCTGCCTCCAACATGCGGACCACATGTTTTTCTTGATTCCATATGAAGTTCAGCCAGAAAGGGTGGCCCCAGTTATAGTGACTCCCTTCTCTCTCAGAAAGGTTGTGGCCAGCCTCAAAGCCCTGCATATTATGAGGGTAAGTGAAGAGAGGTCCTGGAAGATTCCAACCTGCATGCCTTCAAAGCATATAGCAGACATGTCCCCGGTTGCCGCCATGATCTTCCCCTTTGGTGAGTAGGAATGGAGACAGTTGCGAATGTCCTGTGGCCGTTCCGGCCCTGCAGATGGATGCCCAGCCCTGTGAGTGCTGTTTGGAGGGAATTCTTTATCTCATAACTCAGGTGCCACCTGCTCAACAAGGCACACCACTAGGTCCTCCAGTCTCCTCGCATTTGCCTGAAGTAGAACCCGCTTGATTCGGATGATGGAGAATCTGGATCTGTTTTCCAAAACCTCCAGACCGGAGTACAGCTCCTTGTGACTGTCCCTCAGCTTCAATAGTTCATGCGCATAATCTTGAAGTTCTTCCTCTCTGCCATCCTCCATTCTTTTAAGGGCATCCACCCTATCCCCAGCTCAGACAAATCCTTTTTGAGGGTTCTAATGTCAATGGCAACTTCCAGGCGCAGGGCCATGAAATCGTCCCGCAGAGTGCCAAACAGCTGTTGCAAAAACTGGCGAGTGAGCGGTTCCTCCGCATTAGCTATATCTGCAGTTGGGGGTCACTGCACTAGCAGATGATCTAGGTGGAGAGTCAGTACATACTTAATTTTACTTGATGCTGGATTTGTCCAAGAGCTCCTGTGTGGATGCATCCTTCTTCGCTCCACCCAAGGCCATTGTGTGGGGGGTCCGAGAAGAACTTGGGCAGTCGCTGGCACAAGTCCTTGAGACTCCCTACGTGTGACTAATTCAAAGGCTATTGGTGTCAGTGGCTGGCAGCTGCGGCCAGGACCAGGAGAAAACGCTTGCCCCACATGCTTCAGGCCACAACATGGACCCTCACCTCAGCACACAACATACAGTAGGCGTTCAAGGTCTGCCAGTTGAGATCCCCACCAGAACACCCCTTCACCTGCTCAGGGTGGTGAAAGTTGTGCCCATGTGAGTCGGGCCCACAGGATGGTCTCCGCAATTGATCTCCGCTGCCCAGGCTGCCACACACCAAAGCAGACCTTTCCACTTTTGCTTGGGGCCGTCTGACAATTCCCCAGGCCAGGTCTCACAAAGGGGCATAAGAGGCCCTGACAGCTCCAAAAAGCACACCTTCTTGCATTCATATCACTCCAGGATCCCGGGTGGCCCAGTGCACCTTCAAAGCCCCTCACCTGCTTGGGAGACTGACTTTGTCACTTTGACTTGATATCAGGTCTCCAGGGCGCCCTCACTGTCCGCTTGCCATTGCCCCAATTCACTGGAGCTCCCAGCCACCACCGACCGCACACCGGGACAGGCCTCCTCTTTTCTTAGACCCCGAAGTAGCCTCTGTGCATCTCACCAGTCTGGGCTCAGTGGTCGCACACTGGGGGCACTGCTGATCTCAGTGGGGGCAGACCCTCCGCGCTCCCATTCATCTGCTGCTCCAAGGGTTCTGCACTATGCCTATGATCCATCGCCGAACCAGGGGTCTGTTCAGCAAGTCCAGCCGCCGCCTTCCCCTTCAGGCCGGGTTGCGATCCCCCATCATGCGCCCTCCACTCAGGGCTGCGGCGATTCCTGCAGCAGCCTCCCGCCACAACAATCTTAACCCAGCAGTCGACCCCATTAGTCAGCACATCTCACAGGTCTTGCCAGAGCAGCTACAGCACTGGGGAAGTTGGATTCATCACCATTGAGGGCTTTGCCCGGTAGAGCTCCAGAATCAAGCTGCTATGCTGCCGGCATCTTGGCCCTGCCCCCTAATAGTAATATTTAAAATAAAATAAATTTTGATACAGAAATCTTTAAAAAAATCTCAAAATATTGTAAACATATAAAACAATGTTAAAAGCAAATGACATTATTAAATATAACAGTTATAGAAATGCTTCAAACTAGAATAAAAAAACAGTATTTAGGTATTTCAAATATTTTTATTAAAAGTAGAATAACAAATAAAAACAAATAAAATGTTTTTTTTATAAAACAAATGTGTTTATTAAATTAGAAATTGCAAATATATCATTGAACTTTTAGAATACATTTATTACACTTTTTCCCACAGTTCTACATTGATTTAAATGGGAGAACTTGTCCTTTATACGTTTTGTTTTTGAGGCTGGAGTTCTTGCTTTTGCATCTGTTTGGACAGTGAGTTCAGCATCACTGTCAATATCAGATGCATGGAGGTGCTGTGTTCAGGAAAGACTAGCCTTTCATTAAAAAAATTCAAATACAGTTTAGGCAGAGACGGAGCTAGGTAGGTTCATTGCACATTCATTTATGTGTATATAATGTTACTTTTTACCAGTTGTATATCTCTTTACAGGTTGTGTTCATATGCACACATTGGGATGGTCATTACTTTTTTAATTTTAGACTTAAAAAGAAGGGTCATTAATTTAGAGATAATGAAAAACTATTTTTGAATGTCTGACGTTGTGTCTTTTTATTAGTATTTTGACGAGGAGGACAACAATCAAGATAAAGGAATCTGTAACATTTGAGAAATGTTGATGTTCTTTGCCTTTTAAGAGACCATTTCTGAAAACTAATCATTGGGTTTAAATTGATTTTAGTGGCAGATTTTTAGGAGGAAAAATGAAGAATTAATAAAAGTAGTTTTCTGATTTTTCAGATTTACATTTGTTTCAGGGTTTTGGTTTAAATTTCTATTCTATGCAATTACCAAAGACTGTTGGTGAGGATTTGTTAACAATATCACCAAGAGTTAAAAAAAAAAAACTTACACCGGTAAAACATAAAAAAAATATAATGTCATTTTCGAACAGTTTCAAAAGCCAACTTAATTAAAATATTGTGTAAAACAGGAGAGTAATGCACTTTAAAAGTTAGTAAGCTCAATAGTGTAAGATGTAGTTAGTAAGATCAATAGTGTAGGATGAAAGCAATGTTTTCCAGGTAGTCGCAACCTCCCAACAAAGAAAACTGTTGTTTATTGGCCAATAGTCGTTCAGATGTTTCTTTCATTTTTTTAGATACTTTAGGATTCAGACTACCTGCCTAAGATTGTGCCTGTCTCATTTTCTGAAAAATATGGTCCTTTATTTAAATTCCCAGGAAATGATATGTGTTGGGTGCTGTTTTCCAATGCAACTGTTAAAGGAGTTATGCCAACCCCCAATGGCATAGTTTGTTTTTCCACCTCCCTCTAAACAGGTTGAGTAGTGGTTCCACGATTCATTTGTAAAGCATGGTTTCCTCCAATGTCCCGACTTGCTTAGATGGCCAATAAATGTATATTCAAATTAATTTTTTACAAAGGTGAGGGCAAGTTTTCCTTATTTTGTGGAAAAACTCTTATGTGTAGAAGTCATCCACTCAGTCAGGAAGTAAAAAATCACAAAGCAGTTAATTTTCTTAGTTCGAATTGTAATTTACTTTTTGACATGTAATCTTCCGCTAAGAATGTTTTCTGAATTTGTTTCCAATCTGTCTGGGGAAAATAAAAATAAATGTTTGAATTTGGAGATTTGGGTACAGTTTAAAAATGATTTAATTCAAATCAATTATTATTTTCCTTGGACTTTTATTTATATTTTTTGATTTGACAACTTTAGGTTGAGGTTTGCTTGTCAGGGAGTCAACCAATAATTAGTGGCAGTAGTGTGATTAAAGTTAGCAAGTGATGTGTAAATTTGAGTGAAGGGATGGGGTGTTTATTTAAAGGTGTCATCCATCGTAAAAATTTTACTGTTTTCTAGAGTAACTGTGTTATGAAGGGTTGCAACGGTTAGAATACGTTTATCATGCTAAGGTTTATCGTTTCAAAGGGAGTTAAAAATGGTTATTGCAGATCTGGTTGAGTGGCTGAAAAAAATTGTCAATTCTTAACAGAGAAGTTTATGTTTAGTTTTTTATTCTGCTTTTAGATAGTAATTCTTAGTGTTTTCCACCTATAATGATTTGGTACAAACAAAAGGTGGCTGAACTTTTTTAGAACTGTTTCAGTGGTTATTAACCTAATGGGTTGGCAATTTGATGTGCAGGTTGGTTTATTTTAAAAACTTGAGTTGTCTGTGCTTGTGGATGGTTTGATATAGATTTAGAATTAAAAAAAGAAAACGTAATAGTTTTCAAATGCAATTACTAAATAAGTTTATGTAGTCCTGTTGACAATACCTTATCCTAGTTGAAAAAGGCTGGAGTGGGGAATAGTAAATCTGACCCTTCAGTCCAGTGTCGAGCACATTTCACAAAAAATTTGCAGAGGGTGGTGTTGGGAATAATAAATCTTCCCCACCCCTTCCATCCAGTGTCCAGCACCTTCCACGAGTTGGCATAGGACTGAGTTGGGAATAGTAAATCTGCTCCCAGCCAGTGTCCAGCACCTTCACCAAGTCAGAATATGGTGGAGTAAGGAATAGTTAATCTGCCCCCCAGCCAATATCCAGCTCCTTCCCCTAGTTGGCACAGGACAGAGTAGGGAATTGTAAATAAGCCACCCACCAGAGTCCAGCACCTTCCGGGAACTAACTCAGGATGGAGTGGGAAATAGTAAATCTGCCCCCCAGCCAGTGTCCATTACATTCCTCGAGTTGGTACAAGGCGGAGTTGGGAATAGTTAATCTGTCTCAGCCAGTGTCCAGCACCTTCCTGCCTTCTTGCAGTAACATAATCTACCTTTTTTAAGAAAAAATATTACTTTGTTTAAAAAATACTGAGCTTTTGAAATATTACATCAATATTTTAAATATAAATTACTTTATTACTTGAACTGGTTTTCATTATTTCCTTCACAGATGAGGATCAATGTCTGAGAACTGTTTTTTAGATAGGTGGTCCTGGGAAAACGAAGTCAATCAGGAAAATGCTGCTGTTTGCTTAACTGTGGGTAGTCTGTGGGAAGTCACCTCAGTGGATAATGGAACAATATTTACAAAACAATGGACGTTTGTATCTTTAATATTTTTTTGAGGTAAAACCTAAATTAATTTGAAAATAAGCATCTGAAAACTTGAATTGTATCTTTAAAAACGTGATTAAACATAAATTTAAGTGGTATAATTATGTTAATATTTTAATTGCGACCTTCTCTTGTATAGTGATCCACTATCTTGTTAGGGGCAGTCATACATTAAGTTTAATTTTTTTTTTAGGCATGTTGTAAAGGCACATTGGTAATAGTATGTGTGCATATTTACAGCACTCAGAAATTAAAGAAGTTCGATAATTAAGAAGTATAATCTCAACGTACCTCCCCATGCGTGAGCTCCAGTGCTTCGGAGACCTGCACTAACTTCATACATGGCAGTGATATGGGCTTCACTTTTTTTCTTGCAGTTTTATGTAGCGCAAACTCAGTTTGAAGACATTGGAGAGCTTTACATGAGCATAAATTACATAACACAAGGACACATTCATTTTTTATAAGCACTGGAGAGACTAAGGGCCCGATGTAGGTAATCCCAGATTACCGATTCTTAAATACCGAATCATACCGATTCGGTATTTAAGAACAGGCAAATGGGATGTAGGTATTTTTACCGAAAAAATTACCGAATCAGTAAATTTGGGTAATTACCGAATCGGTAAATACCGATTCGGTAATTGTCATTCATTCCTATGGGCCGGGAGACCCATAGGAATGAATGCCAATTACCGAATTGGTATTTACTGATTCGGTAAAAGGGGGAAACATTGAAGGGTGGCAGGGTTTCACTTTGACAGCCTGTTGCACCCCTCAATTGTGTATGGGTGCACATGTTGCATACATACATGCCCTAAGGGCATGTATGTCTGCAACATGGCACTGTTGGAAAAGCAAAAAAAATGCTTTTTCCAAGGTTTTCATTATTTACCACCAACTTGTAGTTGGTGGTAAATAACGAATCCTAAAAGGGGAAAAGCACTCATTTGAGTGCTCCCTACATAGCAAAATGGGTAATTTACCGATTCAGTATTTTAAGGAATCGGTAATTTACCGATTCCTTAAAATACTGATTCGGTAAATTACCGAATCAGTAAAATGCCCACCTACATCTCATTTTTCAAATACCGGTCGGTAACGGACGAAATTACCGAATTTCGGCCATTACCGACCGGTATTTGCCTACCTACATCTGGCCCTAAGTGATGTTCCCAGCATCACAGGATGTTGAGCCAACACTGAAACTGAAACATGGTTCCCCAGCACCAAAGTTGACAGACTTGGCTGTAACACCACTTCCTCTCCCCATCTAGGCTCCTCTGTAAGAAATGCTATGTTCTAGGCCATGTTTTGAGTGCCACATCATACATCTCATCACGGCTGTCTACGGCCTATTCTCTTTACAGCACTAATATTCAAAATGCCCAGTTTAGTATCTTTCAGAGCAGCTCCTTAGAATGAACACGTTATTAACAGGGGCTAACCCAATTGAAGTCAAAGGACCTGGGTATCAAGTATTATAGACAAAAACGGCCCTACGCATTGATTCAACATATGCAATGTAAACATAAACTAAATATACATTTCACTTCTGATCACCATCCGATTAAATCTGTTATGGTTAATATAAATCAAAGCAAAACAAACATATTAGCCCGAAGTATTTGTTGATGCAAGAAATCCACACCTGAAACAAAAAACTGTGTCTCACCAAGTCCGGTAGACTCTACTATTTAATATACACTTAGAAAAACAGCATGATAGGCTTTTGCAAAGTAAAAAATCACAGTTATTTACACAAGGTATTCATTGTCAAATGACGTGCACAGATAAGAGTGATAGTAAGTGCTCGTGTGTGAAAAACGACTAAAGAGGTCAGTGAGAGGATATAGGTTAAAATGCAATAAAGCTTTTTGGACAGAAACTAAGGTTCAATTCTTAGTGTAGAACATAGATGAGCCTGCCCTTTGCATTCGCAAGAAATGTAATTCTTTCTTGCTGGCACCAAATTGAAAGATCCTCCGTATTCTGATTGGCACAAGGGAGAGGCCCATAAGAAGAGCAATACAGGTACAGGCTCGGGGAAAGTATGTTGACGTTTTGACCCAAAAACAAACAGGGTAGCTGATTTCCTCAGGGGCGGGTCTTCATCTGGACGATCGATCTCAAGTACAGAATACCAAGGGTACGCGAAAGAACGCCTTAGTCACGGCTTCAGAGGCAGTGTGTGCGAACGGAGCGAAGTGGACGGCTCATGTTCCTTTGATGTTAATTAAGTTACATCTGAAAAATCTACCCTTGGGATTCTGTACGTGAGATCGATCATGGTGCTGACTAGCACGTTGAAACCGCCTGAGTTATACCAAGGCTGTTGGGTGCTGACTGATTGTGCACTAAGTGGCACACCATTCAAGGGTGCCCACTCACGTTGGGGTTACTTTGTTTTTGTGCATATTGAGTTCCCACCCTCCCCTCGTCCTGATGAAGACCCGCCCCTGAGGAAATCAGCTACCCTGTTTGTTTTTGGGTCGAAACATCGACATACTTTCCCCGAGCCTGTACCTGTATTGCTCTTCTTATGCCCCTCTCCCTTGTGCCAATCAGAATACGGAGGATCTTTCAATTACGTGCCAGCAAGATAGAATTACATTTTTTGCGAATGCAAAGGGCAGGCTCATCCATGTTCTACACTAAGGATTGAACCTTAGTTTCTGTCAGAAAAGTTTTATTGTATTTTAACCTATATCCTCTCACTGACCTCTTTGGTCGCTTTTCACACACGAGCACTTACTATCAATCTTATCTCTGCACGTCATTTGACAATGAACCCCTTGTGTAAATAACTGTGATTTTTTTACTTTGCAAAAGCCTATCATGCTGTTTTTCTAAGTGTATATTAAATAGTAGAGTCTCCCGGACTTGGTGAGACACAGTTTTTTGTTTCAGGTGTGGATTTCTTGCATCAACAAATACTATGGGCTAATATGTTTGTTTTGCTTTGATTTATATTAACCATAACGGATTTAATCGGATGGTGATCAGAAGTGAAATGTATATTTAATTTATGTTTACATTGCATATGTTGAATCAATGTCTAGGACCGTTTTTGTCTATAATACCTTAGAATGAACGAGCATGCAGCACATAAGTGAGGGCTGAGGGGCTCCATGGCACATATGACAATGTACTGTGAATTCCACCAGCAGACATAAGACAACATCTCCTAGCACAAAAGATCACGGCAAGTAACAGGTGACTCAGCTTTTGTCAAGAAAACAGTAAAAAGGTAGCATTCCCCTCCAAGACATATGAAACTGTAGTTGTGCAATTTTGCAAAGTCCAACTCCCTATAAACTAATGTGCAGTATCTAATAAAACATACGCTCAAGACACAGCAGAATACATATTTTCTGAATTAATCATAGATTTTTCTACGGTCATTGCTACTATAAAAAAGTGCAACAAAAACACACCAGATTGGCGGGATAACGTTGCTGCTGGCCTTGCCACTGGAAAATGCAATTCTTGATTTCATAAATGGAATAACAGCTCACAATGACGGAGTCATTGGGAAGTCATGAGGGGCTTTTAAGTACAAAAAACCTTGCCTTGTTTAATGGAAGATTTCTAGGCTTTCAAACCATCTATAAGAACATTATCTGAAAGAAAAAATGCTTGTAGCAGGCCACTCTCGTTCTACAGCACTATGACTTTTGCTGCACTAATACCCACTAAAAAAAGTGTCAAAATAAAACCAGGAAAACATGGGAGATACAGGGAGTGGTAGCGAGGACCTGCAAGCTGATGAAGCGAGTTTCAGAAATCATTTTATTCTGACTCGTGAAATTAAACTTCCATAATCATTAACTGAATTAATGTGTTTGTGCATGATTTTTATTAACCAACCTAGAATAAATTGCGAATATAGACACGTGGGACTAACATTACCTGCTCTATGTTGCATCTGCAAGTACGTTGAAAAATAATTTATTAACCTTGTCTAATGTTTTCGTCAACATTAATGCGGCTTTTAATTAATGGCATGTGCTTATTTTATATGTGCTGTTGTCTATTTTGTGTCTTTTTATTTTGCACAGGCTCGTGGAGAATCCTGCTGGTCTAAAAGAAGAATGGTAGATAATTTGCTGCATAAGTGTTCTTTATGCTAGATAACATAAACTAATGGGTTAACATTAGTAATGGTGGGTGGGTAACAGAATGGGTCTCAATTCTCTAATTAATTACTGTCTTGTGTTTGTTTAAATATTAGTTTCCGTGTGGGCCTTTTCCTTGAAAGATGGCTGGCTGGCTGGCAGTGCTGTTAAGAACGAGACTTGACCAGAGTGAAGTCTTAACTCACGTGCAGAAAGAAGAATGTTTCCTGCCTAAACAAAGGAATAATGTGCAGAACTGTTGATCGCCGAGTCTACGTGTTCTTGGAGAGAGCACCAAGGATAGAGAGCCTGTTGTGCTTGCCAAGTTCAGGAAGTGAAAGTTCTTTGGCCCAGTTTAATGTTGCAATTCTAAGGAAGCTAGAAAGATGGAATCTAAGAACAATAAGGGCTTATGATGTGCCCCGGACATGGCCACGAACGAGTGACACGTTGGTGGACTGACATGGCTCAGCCAATAATGAAGCTGGATTTTTGGTGACTTTTAGAATTTAGTTACTTAGTTAGTTAGAAAAGGTATAAAAACTGGCCCCATGACAAGAGAGCATCTCCTCACTTTCCGATTCCCAAGAGACATGACATGCTGATGGACTTCTTATTCACGTAAGGATTAACAGGGTTTATGACTTTATATTTTCCCCTCCTAGGTGAAGTGAGTCAGTTAGGGAAATAGGTTAGGGAATGAAAATCGTTTGATTAATATTCATGCTTCTGTGATGATTTTGAAATGTCAAGTTCAATGTGACTATACTTAATAAAACTGCTAAACTGCTATTGTCAATAAATAAAAGTTTCCTATTAAAATGCTCATTCTTTGAAAAATAAAATAGATTCTAATATGTCAAGCTGGTCTTGATCATTTGTGTTTAGTTACCATCAGTTTGATTCTATCGACCTGTGTGGCTTAATTAAATGTTACCGTTACATTTCTATGATTATAATGATGATAAACTGCACATGTATATAAGGTGTATATAGTTTATGAATAGGTTTGAATAATTAGGTCACATGATTCAGTTGCCAAATATCTGTCTCGGTTTCTTATGGGTCTTGTGAGAGATTATGATTAATGGTGAGTATTGTGGTGTTGGGTAGTGTTAATGAGACAGAATTTCCATAGTGGCGCTGGATCAATTTTCTGGTAGCAGAGGATGGTTACTATGGTAACGAACATGGTAGTTACATAGGATAGATGTCTAAAACATGTTAAGTTTGTTCACTTGTTACATGTTGTCGAAAGGTCTTTTCCAGCAGCGTTAAAATTCCTAGTTGTACTGGCCATTATAGTACAGAGAGTAGTGTGACAGGTGAAGTTACACAGTGCATTTGTTCTGTTTCAAAATAGTGCTATTGATATATCACTAGTGTTGTGGACGTACAGCACAAGTTTAGGGATCATAGGTGTGATCGGTTAAATGTATAGTGAGGATTGTCTATGAAATTGTAGCTTTGAGTATAAGGACTTGGAGCCTGTTTTAAAACTCATTGTGAAAAAAGTAATAAGATTAATCTAAGCTTGATTGAAGGGTAAGGTAGCGTCGTCTATTCTTACTGGCGATTCAGGATTTCTATGGCTGGTTAAAGTCCTGCCAAGATTTCATGTATGTGTGGTTAGGTTTTCCGTTTGAATGCGTAAATGATTTTGTGAAAATAGCGTTGTCTATTTCATGCGAAAGAAATTTCTGAATGACTGTGAAAACTGTTGCTTTATTTAGCGAAACAGACAAATGGTTTGTTTTTCTGTAGTTACTAATTGAATTTCATTGAAAAGTATTGTTAAAATGGCGCAGTGAAAATTTCTTGTAAAGGAGGGCTGAGTTTACGGAGTAGGAAACAGCGAAGCTGCAGCGGCAGTGTACGTCATTAGGTTCGCACTGTGATTGGTTAGCATACGTCACAGCAAGTGCACTGCTTGGTTCACGTGACTGAAACGAGCTGATAGCTGATTGGTTCTTTCTGAAAACAGTACTTCTATTGGTTGAGCAAGGTGGTGACGTGGCTTAACCTGATTGGCTTGTTGGTGAGTTTCGCTCACGGATTACCTAGAGTAGCGGAACATCAAGGAAATACTTACGATCTTTTCTGAATTAAGCAGAATAGTTTAAAATCATGAGTTATTGGTACGGGAAAGAGGAAAAGAAGCCTTCATGGTTTCAGAAAGTGAAAAATATATTTAGCCCTGACAAGAAAACTGAAACGCGTGGTGGAAAATTACTTCATAAGTACAAGACACCCGCAGCATACATGGAAGGTGAATTTGGTTATCATACTGTTCTTTGGTTTGAAAATTGGATGCAATATACCAAAAATGATGGTGTATTAGCGTGGCCGGAAGATGGGTCATTTAATATTAAAGTTTTGAAAAACCTGAGAGAAAAAATGATGGCTCTTATGCCAAAGCCTAGACCTACACAATTTGAGGCTTTAGTTGAATGGGAGGTTGAAATGATGGAACTCGAATGAGAAACCAGAGGTATAGCAAGAGGTCCAAAATTAAATGTTAATAGGGAAACTCATGAAGATAGAGTGTGACGTTGGAGAAAAGCAGACATGTATGATAGTCTGTACCCAGTAAGAATAATGATTACTGAAACACCAGGTCAAAAGAGTACCCAAAAGAAAAATAATCTTGATGAAGAATTAGATGATGCAGTTTTAGAAGAAATGTATTCATCTAAACGCAAACCACCACCTTATCAGCAGATTCACAGTCTACCCCGAGAATTTCTTCAGGAACTTCTCCAAGTGCACCTCCTAGAGAAGCTGATGAAGGTTCGCCCAGATTTTTAAAATTACCTGAAAGAGTAGGGTCAAGAAATAATTCAAGTACAACAAGAGAAAACGGAAATTATCCTCAAATTCCATAGCAGAGAAATGAATTCCCGAGAAACTCAAAGAGACTAGGTGATGTTCCAGAAATTTCAAATTATAATAGAGCAAAAGAAGAATTAATTCAGCAATTAACTTAAAGCATGGAAGCAGTGACAGGACCAGTAACAATCGGTCCTGTTGTACCAGTTTTTTATCAGAGAGAAAATAGACACTCAGCTCTGACTGTTCCATTAAATTCGGAAATTCAGAAAGTGGCTGAAAATTTTTATTCAGAATTAACAGAAATTCGCAGAGAAAAATCAACGATGCCAGATTTGACTTTTAATCAAAGTTTGTCAGGTAGTCAGACACCATCTGTTGCAGGTTCTGATTCTGGTTCTTCAGAAAAGAGCTTGAATAAAATAGATTTAACACAAACTTCACTGTCCTCGCAAGCTCCTGAATTTAAAATGCTTGATGTTGAAAATTGAAAGCTGATTTGGAGGAATTAGTAATTGGCACAATTGGTACTGACAGTTTGAAATTATATCAGGATGATGAATTATTGTTTATGTGTAAAAGCATTCAATGGAAAACGAAAAACAGGTCCGATCAATTGGAGGAAATAGCTGCTGAATTAGAAATCGATTTAAGCAGACAGAAGCATTTGCAAAAACATTACAGAGTGGATTTTTCTGAAAAAGACATTGATAATTTGAATACCACAGGAAGGATAACCCATATTAAAGAATTACAAATTTTCCTGAAAAGATTAGGTGAATTAGGCAAATGGAGAATGAAATGGTCAAGAATAAAGAGGAAGACAAGAGAGACAAAGGAGAAACAGTTTCTGAATTTCCAATGAGGGAAATAGCTGGTGGAGGGTGTGTGCATGTCCCTTGGACAAGACAGGATATTCTGTTGTTCACAAATGATTTTCCTCAGCTGAGAGAAAAGCCAATAGAATGGTATTGTCAGGTGGACAGATTTATCAAGGTTTCAAAGGTTCTGTGGATTGATCTGGATGGATTCTTTAACATTGTTGTCCCATCAGATCTTTGGACAGAATGTAAAATTTCTGTGAGTTGGCCCAAAGAAGAACCACAACAAGACAAAATAACAGGTGCTCCTTCAGCAGATGTCATGGATTTATATGACAACGTAATTGTTTGGCTGCAAAAAAAAATGGCCCGAAAGAAGTAGATTGGGTTAAAATTGACAGAACAAATCAAGAACCAAAAGAGTCAGTACATTCATTTTATGAAAGGTTACTGTTGGTATTTAAACAATACAGTGGCTATGAAAAGTTAAGTGAAAAGGACATGAGCGACTTCATTTACAGGTTTGTTTATGGCCTGAGACCTGAAATTGGTGAAATGATCAGAAATGGGATTGTAGGTTGGCAATCACTTTCAGTTGATGACATCCTGAGAAAGTCAAAATACTGCAGTGATGAGATAGATGCAAAACAAAAGAAGCTTAAGGAAAAGGCAATGTGGGCACAGGTGAAGGTAGCTAAACAGCAGATAGCTTTAGAAAATAAAAATGTGCACCAGAATCAAGGCAAATTTAAGAATAATTCTAACAATCAAAATTTAATGTGAATATTGAAGAGCTCAAGCAGAAGCTCCCATGTTTTAATTGCAGTAAAATTGGACACTGGAAGCGAGAGTGCAAAAATCCGCCCAGCAATTTTAAAAATACATCATTGAATCCACAGATGCAGAGTGAGATAAATCAGCAGCAACAGCTACAGCAACAGTTAAACGAATTAAGTCAGCAGCGACAGCTACCGCGACAGGTAGTGAATCAACAGAGCCAAATTCCACAACCGCCACTTCCAAACTGTGTGGATGGTCAAAGATACACCCCTGAAACAGGTTTCTGCGGAGGAGATCAGGTAAACAGATCGCTAAGAGTGAATGTGTCAAATGTTTCTCAACAATTTTGGTTGAAAGAAAATGAAGGGAGTGATTCTTCTGAAGATTACTCATGACGGTGCCTGAGAGAGGAAGAAGAGTGTGTGCTTGGAGCCGCTCTTGAGGTAGATCAGGCTGGTCCATTTGTAAATGGTAAAGTGAATGATGTAGACGTCACTTTTCTTGTGGACACAGGTGCTACCCGTTCTACTGTTAGATCAGTGGAAATAGAAAATCTTCCTCTCTCTGGTGAGACAATCCAAGTAGTTGGTGTTGCAAATCAGCAAATTAAAACAGATTTAACTGAACCAGTAAAGGTAGAAATTGGGAATTTCAAAGACAAGCACAGATTTGTAGTTTGTAACAATAGTCCTGTAAACCTGTTAGGTAGGGATATATTGTGTAAGATGAACTGCAAGATATTGCTCACTGGACGGTATTGAGCTTCAAACTTTGGAAGAAGATGGTCTTTACAAATTAACAATGTTAATGGTTGAAGAGGAAAGTAAATTATTTCCTGCTTTTGACAAAAGTAATTTGCCTGAAGAGCTCAAAGAGCTAGTTAATCCCAAAATTTGGGATTTAAATGGAGATGTAACGGGTTTAATGAAACATGTGGACCCAGTAAAAATTACTGTAAAACAAGGAGTAGATTTCCCAAACATTCCTCAGTATAAAATAGAAGCTGAAACTATTGAAGGAGTCATTTCTGTGATTGATAAATTCATACAACAAGGTGTTTTAAAAGAGATTGAGAGCAGTCCATGTAATTCACCGATTATGGGGATCAAAAAGCCAAATGGAACTTACAGAATTGTTCAGGACCTGAGAAAAATTAACCAGATAGTTGTTCCATGTTGTCCAGTTGTACCAAACCCTGTGGTAATTCTATATCAGATTCCGCATGATGCAGAATGGTACACGGTCATAGACCTGTGTAATGCTTTCTTTACAGTTCCATTGCATCCAGAGAGCCAACACATTTTTGCGTTCAGATTCCAGGATCGCATCTTAGCATGGTGTTGTATCCCACAGGGGTATACTGAGAGTCCATCTATTTTTAATCAGTTATTAAAGAAATCCCTGGAAGATCTAGATTTACCTGGAAAATCAACATTGGTCCAGTATATTGATGACATTCTGGTGGCTGCAAAAACTCGAGAAAATTGTGTGACTGACCCCATTACCCTTTTGAATCGATTGGCAGATGAGGGACATAAAGTGTCACCTACAAAATTACAGTTTTGAAAACAAGAAGTAAAATATCTTGGTCAGAGAATTGCAAAAGGAATCAGACAAGTGACAGTTGAAAGGATTAAAATGATTCGAGCAATACAACCTCCAACAACACAAAGACAGGTCAGAATGTTTCTGGGAATGGTTGGTTATTGTCGTCAAAGGATTAGTGGATATTCGGTAATTGCGAAACCACTACAGAGACTGACAAAAGCAGACATAAAAGACCCGATTACACTAACAAAAACTGAGTTAGAGGCTTTTGAGCAGCTAAAAAGAAGTCTGCGTGAAGCTCCAGCTTTGGGGATGCCAGACTACGACAAAGAATTTGAGCTGTACTGCAGTGAAAGGGAAGGATGTGCATTATCAGTTCTGATTCAGAGACATGGAAACCTGAGAAAGCCAATTGCTTATTTCTCAGCTGTTCTTGATCCTTTTGCAAAAGCATTGCCAGGTTACTTAAAAGCAGTGGCTGCAACAAGTGTAAGTCTTGAGCAGAGTTAAGGAATCATAATGGGGTTTCCTGTAAAAGTATATGTACCTCATTCAGTTGAAATTCTTGTTACCAGAAGCAAAACCCAGCACTTAACAAGTAACAGGCTAACTAAATATGAGAAAACTATTCTGGGATCAGATAATGTCTCAATTGCAAGATGTGTGAATCTAAATCCTTCCACATTGTTGCCTGATGGTGCTATTACTGAAGTCGAAAATGAGACTGACATTGACCACGAGTGCTTGGATGTTTTAGATTATTGCACCAAGCCCAGGCAAGACATAAAAGATGTACCCTTGCCAGAATCTGATTAGGCATTCTGAGAGCAGCATATTCAGTCTGTACAGTTTCAGAAGTAGTTGAGGGTTCCCCTCTTGAAGGAATTCGTTCAGCTCAAGTGGCAGAATTAATTGCTTTGATTCGTGCATGTGAAAGAGCAAAAGGAAAAAAGATTACCATAGTGACTGATAGTCAGTATGGATATGGCGTAGTCCATGACTATGGGCAGCTTTGGTCTCAAAGAGGTTATTTAACTTCTGCGGGAACACCAATCAGGAATGCATAATTGATCAAAAGATTAATTGATGGCATTCAGTTACCGGAAAAAATTTCTGTTGTAAAATGTGCAGCTCACAAAAAGGGCGAAGACTATATTACCAAGGGTAATACTTACGCGGATGAGATTGCGAAATACTGTGCGAAAAACAATTTTTCAATCAATCGGGAAAAAGACAATCGTCATGTTTTGAACTCTCTCATGCTAATATCTGTAGTTGAAACATGGCAGGGAGTAAAAGACCTACAAGAAGAGGCAGATGATGAAGAAAAAGACACATGGCTAAAAGCAGGTTGTAGACAGCGAGAAGAAGATGAGGTTTGGGTTTACAAAGATGACAGACCAGTAATGCCAAATTGCATGATTGCTGACATGGCACGGATGTACCATGGTCCAGGGCATTTAGGAAGAGACTCCATGATCAGGTTATTCAAACAGACTTGGTTCAATCCAAAATTTAGGATTATTGCAGAATCACTTTGCCAAAGTTGTTTGACCTGCCAACAAATTAATCCAAACAGAAAAACTGTTGTGAGCATGGGAACCATAGGACGGGAGGGTGGTCCTTTTACCAGGTTGCAAATGGATTTCATTGACATGCCGCCCCACAATAGGCTGAGATATGTCCTTGGGATTGTCTGTCTGTTTTCAAGATGGGTGGAAGCATTCCCAACTCGTCTCAATGACTCAGTTACTGTGGCAAAATTGCTTTTGAGGGAGATCATACCTAGATATGGTTTTCCAGTCACTATTGAAAGTGATCGCGGAACACATTTTGAAAACAGATTGTTACAATTGATTTGTGAAGCCCTGAACATTAAGCAGAAGCTACACTGTGCATACAGACCAGAAGCATCAGGTGTTGTTGAACAAATTAATGGCACAATTAAAAATAGAATTGCCAAGATGTGCCTAGCTACAGGAGTAAAGAGGACAGATGCACTTCCACTTGTTCTGATGTCTTTGAAAAGTACACCTGATAAAAAGACAGGTCTTAGTCCTCATGAGATACTCATGGGTAGAGTCATGAGGCAAGCATTTGTTCCAGTTAACAAGCTATTAAGTATTAATGAAAGTGCAAATATAGACTACTGCAAGAACTTATCTGATGTGGTGACTTCTGTATTCCATCAGGTGGGAACAGATGTGATTTCAAAAGAAAAGGAGCAAGCTCAGGATCTGTTACCAGGAGACTGGGTCAGAACGAAAATTCACTGAAGAAGAAACTGTTTAGTACCCAGGTGGCAAAAAGCAAGACAGGTGATACTAGCCACAACAAATGCAGTTAAGTGCAAAGGTTTGAAAAGGTGGGTTCATGCGAGTCATGCCATTCGTGTACCACCTCCTGATAATCCTGATGAGGAAAGTGACACAACAACTGATTCAGACTCTGAAGAAGAACCTGAAGAGGATCTAGATTCTGAAGATCGACAAGAGGGTCGATATCTGGAAGATTCAAAAGCGAATCAGGCATTGAATGAAAAAGATCTAGAAATTGTGACTCTAGATTCAGAAAAAGATGAAAATCTGCTAGAGAAAGAAGCAGAAAAAGAATCTGAGCAAGAAGATAATCAAGTCCAGGAGAGTATTGAAAAGCAGATTGAAAGCTCTGAAAGCAGGAACAAGAATTCTGAAACTGGGAAGTTAGAAGTAATTCCAGAAGAAGAGGAAGAATTACCGAGTACCAGCTACAAGGATGATGTTCCTAACGGAGTGAAGCTGCCGAGTAAAGAAGTCCCTAGATATAGATTTGAAGTCTCAGAAACTGATTCAGACGAGAGTGATGAAGAGTCTGAAATAAGAAAATTCAGGAAAAGAGCTTGGAAAGCTGAATGTAACAAAACTGTGCCAAAGAAGAAAATCTTAAGAAAAGGAGATATTTGGCCGAAAGAAAACTTAAAATTCAAATTAGTGAACAAGTCAAAAGAACAGATCAACGAAATATCAAGTCAGAAAGGTGACTCTGATGAGATTAATCAGATTGGAAAGAAAATAGAAGTGATTAGCAGTAGAGCAAAAAGAGCGTTAAAACCAAATCAAAAGTACAAGTCCCCATAGTGGACTTATATTATAATACCACCAATAGCGGAGATCAGCAGTAGTAGTCAGGAGGATTTAGAAGAAGCCAGTGACAACGATTAAAGTTTAGATGGGGATCACAAGAGCAAAAAACTGATAGAATCCCTGTGGATCGAGGGGTACGCCAGGGCTGCGTGTTAGCCCCGACACTCTTCACGTTATTTGTGAACGGTGTAGTCTCTTTTTTGCTCGAAATAAACGCTGATGCCCCGGTCCTAGCGGGTGACAAAGTCCCCGCTCTCCTCTTTGCGGACGATACGTTGTTGGTATCAAAAATTCCCTCAGGTTTGCAGAAGTTGCTGGACCGCTTTTGTCTGTTTGTAAGCTTAGGGGCCTTGTCATAAATACCTCGAAAACCAAGCTCCTTTATCTTAACCCAAGTAAGTCATCCAGATCCACCCTTTCCCTTGATGGGGTGTCACTGGAACGCGTAAAAGAATTCGACTACTTGGGAATTAGAATCTCGCATAACTTAAAGTGGCAGCCTCACATTGATAAAATGGCACTAAACCATAAAAGGGTAGTCGGAGCATTAGGGCGAGAACATCGTACATCCATCTCTAAGCCCATTGCTCCTGCTCTGGATATTTACGCTGCAAAAGCTGTAGGCTGCGCTCTTTATGGTGCAGAGCTGTGGGGCTTTGAGTGTGTTGATGCCCTGGTCACTTCAGAGAATACGTTTTTTAGGGAGTTGGTATCGCTTCCGAGGGGTACTCCTATCAAACCACTATTGAGCGATCTGGGTCGCCGTTCTATTAAGGAACTAGCCAGGTTACACCCTCTTTTATATTGGGCTCGGTTATGGCGGACCCCGGAGCTCTCAAGGTATTTAGATGGTTTGAGAAAAGTCATGAATCTCCATGGTACTCACAAAATTAGCTGGATTCGTAATATAAAGAAGCGTGTGCTCGAAACTGGCTTGCCAACTGAGTGGGAGCCTGGGGTCTCTTTATCCAAGGCTGAAACTAAGCGAGCCTACTGGACTTGGGTTGATGATCAAGAACAAAGGGACCCAAACCAAGGTAGGCTGACTGAGGCATTTAGACAGCATAAATTAAAGCCTCGCTTGGAGTCCTACTTGGATTTCATTAAGAAACCAAGAGACAGATCCCTTTTCATCCAGTTTAGGTTGGGAACACTCCCCCTCCGTGATTAAACCTGCAAGTGGAAGCCCCTGTACCAAACCTCTCCTGACTCCCCAATCTGCGAAGGTGTCACTGAAAACATCCCTCACGTCTTCTTTGTATGCCCAGCCTATGCAAAACCCAGACAGAAATGGCTCAAACCTGTGTGTCTGTTGCTTGGAACCAGAGACCACTCTTCTGCACTCAGAATACTTAAGGCTGACACTAGCACAACCTTAGTGTGTGGGGTGGCCAAATTTCTCAGTTGGGCCTGGCTGATTAGATTGAAGGCTACTAGATGACTATAGTTTTAGCTGAATCTTTTTAAATATTCACAAAGCTGCTAAAGTTTAATATGTTTTTTAAAATATTTATCGAAATATGAATGGTCTTATATTGTAATCTTTTTTAAAAAATGTAATGCTAATGAATTGTGGTTTTATATTTTTATGTGCTTTTATGATATTCTGTATATCGAAATAAAGCTTTGATGATGATTAAAGTTGTTTTCTTTTCAAATTTGAGGTTTTATTTTTGGCATAAGGCTGAAGAAATTGTGTTAGGTGACACAAGGTCGAAGAAATTGTGTTAGGTGGAGAGACACATTCATGTGACGCAAGGTCGAAGAAAAGCTGTTAGAGGGTTACTAATTCAAAAAAATAAAAATTAAAAGGGGAGGTATTTTATAAAAAGTACTTAAATTTTTGTTTTTGATTTTTCTTGATTTTTCTAGAAATGCCTAGTTCTGACAATTCAAGGTGTGCTATTCTAAGAAGATGTTGTAAAATGTCTTCTATTTGTGTGATTCTAATAGTCTTGGTTTGGTTAATCTTAGCTGTCATTTTCCCCTTTGGTATTGACAAGAGAAATTTAAGGTTAATATGACAAGTAGAGTAGAGACTAAACAAGATGAACATGTTGGCAAAACTAACAGAGTTATTGAGCACAAACCAGAGATCCACCAAGATAGATCTGTTGGTGATTTTTCTAGCAATTCTTTTTCCAGACTTCTGTCAGAATACGTAAGACTCATGAACGTGAAGGACTGTTATGTCTATATAAAGCTTCCTGTTTCTGTTTCAGAGGGGGTTACATATTACAGGCTACCCCTTACTTATGGCGTTACATGCAGTGTTATAGCTAGTTTCTTTTATCAAACAGGTCGTCTGGATTACTTTTACTCTGATTATGACAAAATTTTTGCAAACCTAAAAGTTGTAAATAGCTTGAACAAAGTTAGACCTGCTAAACAGATGAGGGAATTCTTTTTGGTGACTAATGAGCTTACCTATGAATATGCCTACAAAAACAATCTAACATGCAAGATGAGAGCTGAAGAGAAAACTTTCCTAAACATGGTTGAGGAGAGAAGAGCGATTTAGAAAAGAAATGAGATGCTGAAACAAACTAAATCAAAGTTTGGGCAGCTGGAAGATGAAAAGCTCAATGGTGTAAATACAAATGCTGCTATTCACATAGATGAACCAGTTAGTCGTAAATTTTGCATTAGGAGAGATAACACATGAACAGCTCGCTTCCCCATGGCAACATGGTTTCATCCCTGGAAAGGGAACCACTGAACACATCCGTAGGGCAGTTGCCTTATTTGACGCCACGACAGCTAGGGGGGAGCGAATGTCAATGATTCTACTGGATGCTGGGAAAGCTTTCGATCGTGTCACCTGGAAATTTTTATGGGAAGTTATGGCACGCAATAATTTTGGCCCCAAATTTATTAACTCAATAAAATCAATGTATCACCGCCCCAAAGCGAAAGTTCTCGCGGCCGGATTATTCTCTGAATACATCAATATAACAAGAGGTACTAGACAAGGTTGTCCATGTTCGCCTCTGCTATTTGCTCTATATATCAACCCTCTTATCTTGAAACTATTAGAGAGTACTATTATTAAGCCGGTTGTTAGTCATCAGTTTGAAACGAAAGTACTGGCATATGCTGATGACATTGCGATAGTCACACCTGATCCAACAGAAGCTATTCATGAAATAGAGGTAATTACTTCGGAATTTGGGACTTACTCTAGGTACTCTCTTAACAAAGGAAAGACGATTATAATAAGTACACCCGACACAGTTTGTATGGATCCAAGAAGAGTTGAAAAAGCTACTTATCTGGGCATTGAACTCTGTGCAAACACTAAAACAATCTCACAAATTAATTTTGATCCATTACTGAAAAAAATTGAGAACGATTTTAAAAGGGTCAATAGCCTTCATCTGTCCATTATAGGGAGAGTTAATTATGTTAAAATGAATACGTTACCCAGATGTCTCTACTTATTTAGAGCAATACCACTAGCCATTAAAAAGGAGACTTTAACAGTGATTAATTCACTTATATCTAAGTTTGTGTGGCAGAATGGGAAAATTAGGAGATCTATTGAACTACTGTCTCTTCCTACTGATAAAGGCGGCCTTACTATACCTAATATGGTACTATATTATTGGGCAGCACAACTAAAACAGTTTACACCTTTGCTCAAAGGTTATAGCGAAGAGAATTCAGAGGGTCGTGTTGAAATACCGTCAATATATGAACTTATAGTCGGGCGGGAGGCAAAAGGCTTGTTATTGCGAAAAACTGAGACAAGAAACTATAAAGATTTTAAAGGCGAAATTATGATTAATGCTTGGAAAATTTGGAGTAAAATTGCTAAATATAGTCAAGTGGACAAAAATCAATCGTTATACACCACTTCTTTATTCTAATCTTATTCAAGGACAGGATTCAGATGCATTCTTAAAACATTGGGCCAAGATAGGAATTAAGACAATAGGTGATTTTCTAATAAATGACTATGACACAACTTTTTTAGATGTAAAAATTAAATATAAATTACCGAATGGGGATTTCCTGAAGTTTGCACAGATATTTGCTACACTAAAAGCTAAAGAATCATTAATTTGCTTGCATAAGTATGAAATTATGGATGTAATATTTAGAACAAATATTAGAATTGGAACCCTATATAATATTCTTTTAAGCATGAAGAAAGATGATCTTGATAAAACGGAAAAAAAGTGGTGCTTAAAATTGAATAATCCAAATGTGGACTTAAACCAAGTGTTAAATATGAGTCAAAAGTTATTGATGGCAAGTAATCTTAAGGCACAATTGTACAAAACTATCTTTGACCTTTACTTTACCCCTGCTAAACTATTCACATGGGGCAAACGAGAGAATGATTTATGCCCAAGATGTACTCAAGGGCCGGCAACTCTTACTCATATGTTTTATACTTGTCCTAATTTGACATTAGTGAAAATTATGATAAAATTCCTTTTGGGAGGAAATTTTTGGACACATAATACCAGAATCTGAAACTTTATTTCTCTTTGGCCATGACCATCCCTTAAATTTGGGAAAATCTGAAGAAAGATTAGTTTTTATCGGCATGGCTGTTTTCAGGATACTCCTATCTGCGAGATGGAAAGATGCAGAGCCTCCAAGTTTTCAGATGTGTGGCAGAATGGGAAAATTAGGAGATCTATTGAACTACTGTCTCTTACTATTGATAAATGCGGCCTTAATATACCTAATATGGTACTATATTATTGGGCAGCACAACTAAAACAGTTTACACCTTTGCTCAAAGGTTATAGCGAAGAGAATTCAGAGGGTCGTGTTGAAATACCGTCAATATATGAACTTATAGTCGGGCGGGAGGCAAAAGGCTTGTTATTGCGAAAAACTGAGACAAGAAACTATAAAGATTTTAAAGGCGAAATTATGATTAATGCTTGGAAAATTTGGAGTAAAATTGCTAAATATAGTCAAGTGGAGAAAATCAATCGTTATACACCACTTCTTTATTCTAATCTTATTCAAGGACAGGATTCAGATGCATTCTTAAAACATTGGGCCAAGATAGGAATTAAGACAATAGGTGATTTTCTAATAAATGACTATGACACAACTTTTTTAAATGTAAAAATTAAATATAAATTACCGAATGGGGATTTCCTGAAGTTTGCACAGATATTTGCTACACTAAAAGCTAAAGAATCATTAATTTGCTTGCATAAGTATGAAATAATGGATGTAATATTTAGAACAAATATTAGAATTGGAACCCTATATAATATTCTTTTAAGCATGAAGAAAGATGATCTTGATAAAACGGAAAAAAAGTGGTGCTTAAAATTGAATAATCCAAATGTGGACTTAAACCAAGTGTTAAATATGATTCAAAAGTTATTGATGGCAAGTAATCTTAAGGCACAATTGTACAAAACTATCTTTGACCTTTACTTTACCCCTGCTAAACTATTCACATGGGGCAAACGAGAGAATGATTTATGCCCAAGATGTACTCAAGGGCCGGCAACTCTTACTCATATGTTTTATACTTGTCCTAATTTGACATTAGTGAAAATTATGATAAATTCCTTTTGGGAGGAAATTTTTGGACACATAATACCAGAATCTGAAACTTTATTTCTCTTTGGCCATGACCATACCTTAAATTTGGGAAAATCTGAAGAAAGATTAGTTTTTATCGGCATGGCTGTTTTCAGGATACTCCTATCTGCGAGATGGAAAGATGCAGAGCCTCCAAGTTTTCAGATGTGGTTAGCACGCCTTTTGGCAGCTTATAGGTATGAATCTGCAATATTTAAAACAAGAGGGATACGATCTAAATTACGAGGAGATGCGCTTTGGTGTCCAATAACTGAATGGAAAAACCGCATTGTCCCTGGTGGTATCGGATGATTCTTGACCATATTTATAATTGACTGTAGAGTTTGTTTATACTGTTGTGTAATCTATATCCATCTAAAATGTTATCTATGTTGATTTTTTGGATCTCAAACCCTGCGATTTATTTATTCATAATATTGTATTATTTGAGTTAATTCTGAACTGATGTATTGCTGTAATGATGTCCTACTTATTATGCCTGAATAAAAACAATTTTTTTTTTTAAAAAAAAAGGAGAGATAACACATTATACGATAACTTTTTTGTGGGTGCAAGTCAATGTAAGGATACTTACCTTATCACAGGGGGATGGGGATTTAAAGGTGGTAAAGACCCAATTTTTCCTGGAATTTATTTTGTTTGTGGGAATAAAGCTTACTTTAGCCTCCCAGACCACTGGTATGGGACGTGCTATCTTGGATTCGTTTTTCCAAAGATTGTTCATGTGGACAGAAATGCAAAGGGTTCTTTTGAATTAGGTGAACACCTGAACAGATATAAGAGGGAAAGTTTCTCAGAAATCATGGGAGACATTTTTGGCGCAATCATTCCTATGGTAGGAATAACCCTGAATGCAATCAAAATCAGAAAGGTTTCCACAATTGTAGATAGATTGTCAACGGACAGAGCAAGTGGTTTCCAATTAGTTAACACAGAACTTGTTGCCACTAGGAGTATGGTTATGCAGAATCGTCTTGCTTTAGTCATTCTGCTAGCAAAAGAGGGAGGAGTCTGTGGGATTTTACATGTCCAGCATTGCTGTACTTATATCCCAGATAAGAGCCAGAATATAGAAACGCTTTTTAAAAACATTACAGAATTTCATAAAGAAATTGAATCCTTAGAAGATGAGAATTTTTCTGAACGTTTGGGCAAAAGGATTGCAGCAATTAGTGAATGGTTTCAAGAAATTGGCAGCTCAATCATTGGCAAAATACTTCTTCCTGTAATAATCATAGTCATGGTGATACTTTTGTTAAAAATTAGTTGCATGATCCACAAAAGAAAGAAGCATGTGAAGGAAAAGAGAAGGATATACAAACTCAGAAAGGAACAGGAGAAGGAGATAGAATTAGAAGAGTTTCAAAGAGCACAATATGAGAGTTCCAGACAAACTGCTGAGACAGAGGTTTAGGGAAAACTAACACAGAGAGTGTTCAAAATATGACGTCTCCAAACTTGGTTAAAATTTGCTACATTTTGGGTGTTGTTTGGTGATTTTAAAATCACCAGATGAGGGAGTTGATGAAGCGAGTTTCAGAAATCATTTTATTCTGACTCGTGAAATTAAACTTCCATAATCATTAACTGAATTAATGTGTTTGTGCATGATTTTTATTAACCAACCTAGAATAAATTGCGAATATAGACACGTGGGACTAACATTAGCTGCTCTATGTTGCATCTGCAAGTACGTTGAAAAATGATTTAATAACCTTGTCTAATGTTTTCGTCAACATTAATGCGGCTGTTTAATTAATGGCATGTGCTTATTTTATATGTGCTTTTGTCTATGCTGTGTCTTTTTATTTTGCACAGGCTCCTGGAGAATCCTGCTGGTCTACAAGAAGAATGGTAGATAATTTGCTGCATAAGTGTGCTTTATGCTAGATAACATAAACTAATGTGTTAACATTAGTAATGGTGGGTGGGTAACAGAATGAGTCTCAATTCTCTAATTAATTACTGTCTTGTGTTGGTTTAAATATTAGTTTCCGTGTGGGCCTTTTCCTTGAAAGATGGCTGGCTGGCAGTGCTGTTAAGACCAGAGTGAAGTCTTCACTCACGTGCAGAAAAAAGAAGGTTTCCTGCCGAAACAAAGTAATAATGTGCAGAACTGTTGATGGTCGAGTCTACGTGTTCTTGGAGAGAGCACCAAGGACAGAGAGCCTGTTTTGCTTGCCAAGTTCAGGAAGTGAAAGTTCTTTGGCCCAGTTTAATGTTGCAATTCTAAGGAAGCTAGAAGGATGGAATCTAAGAACAATAAGGGCTTATGATGTTCCCCGGTCATGGTCACGAACGAGTGACACTTTGGTGGACTGACATGGCTCAGCCAATAATGAAGCTGGATTTTTGGTGACTTTTAGAATTTAGTTACTTAGTTAGTTAGAAAAGGTATAAAAACTGGCCCCATGACAAGAGAGCGTCTCCTCACTTTCCGATTCCCAAGAGAAGTGACATGCTGATGGACTTCTTATTCACGTAAGGATTAACAGGGTTTATGACTTTATATTTTCCCCTCCTAGGTGAAGTGAGTCAGTTAGGGAAATAGATTAGGGAATGAAAATCGTTTGATTAATATTCATGCTTCTGTGATGATTTTGAAATGTCAAGTTCAATGTGCCTATACTTAATAAAACTGCTAAACTGCTATTGTCAATAAATAAAAGTTTCCTATTAAAATGCTCATTCTTTGAAAAATAAAATAGATTCTAATATGTCAAGCTGGTCTTGATCATTTGTGTTTAGTTACCATCAGTTTGATTCTATCGACCTGTGTGATTTAATTAAATGTTACCGTTATATTTCTATGATTATAATGATGATAAACTGCAGATGTATATAAGGTGTATATAGTTTATGAATAGGTTTGATTAATTAGGTCACATGATTCAGTTGCCAAATATCTGTCTCGGTTTCTTATGGGCCTTGTGAGAGATTATGATTAATGGTGAGTATTGTGGTGTTGGGTAGTGTTAATGAGACAGAATTTCCATAGTGGCGCTGGATCAAAGCACATGTACTCTGTTGGAGAGCGAGACTATAAATGAAACAAGGTCACATTAATTTATCGTTCTAGGCATAAGAAGAATCTTACAAACATTTGAGGAGCTGGGTTTTAAGGCTAATAAATGCCAGCTAATAAATTGGACTTACTTTCGCTGCCTCTGGTTGGGATGTAAACAAGCAAAGCGGGGGGTCTGAAGCGGATGAAGGAGGATGCGGCAAGAAGCGGGAATGAGAAAGAAACTTGGTTTCTAATAAGCATCCCTGGAAGCTTGTAAAGACACTGGGCCCTATTACGAAGGCAGGCGTACATAGTCTGCCTGCCACTGTAACGGTAATCGGGACCATCCGCCAGGGGTGCAGCCGTCCCACACCTGCAAGTGGGATGCCACCGTGGCGGTGGCATCCCCCATTCCCAGCATTGTGGAGGGCAGTGCTCACAGCACCGCCCGCAACAATGCTGGGAATGCACTTTGTGCATTTGCATGCACAAGGTGACAGGCACCACGTGCTGCCTGCCACGCTATTCATGCAAATGTCGGGGGCTACCATGGGTACCCCCCAAGTGCAGCCTGCCCCCAACCCACTGGGGTCCCACAAGGCGTCCCCAAAGAAAAGATTGGATGCCTTTCTATGGTGGAGTCTCCGCCATGGTAAGGCGATTCACCGCCATCATCCTAATATGAATGGCGGTGCCTGCAATGCACCACCACCATATTGCTGGCCTTTTCTGCCCTGTAGGCAAACGGGCGGATTGCCTACCGGTGGAAAACCGGTGCACGGTCTTTCCGTCTGCCTGGCTCCCCACCGTCATCGTATTATGGCAGCGGTAAATGTTAGGCGGGTGGTGGAGAATGGCGGGCGGATCTTCACTGCCATAGGGGCGGTGGTGATCCACCCGCCATCCTTATGGGCGCTAAGTGAGTAAAGGGCAGGAGGTACGCAGGTCTGGCTGCTGCTTGCACTGCAACTTGCCTTTCTAGCCCAGGTCCTGTTTTATGTGTCCGGGTCTGAGAAAGAGCTTTGAGAGAAGCTTACCGGGCAATTAAGCAAGGCTCAGGGCAGCCACATCTGGCACTAATAAAGAAGTTTCCGGAGAGACACGACGGTATTGATGAATACCTTCCACAACTACTGAACTAAACAACCATGCTTGAAATGCGTGCAGCCACGGGGAGATCAAGTAAAGGGCAGAGTACATACAAAAGAAGCACAGTGCAAGTGTTATGCAGGCAAAACCTAAAAAGTAAGTGTCCTAGAGGATACATGTCACCACTTGATTATTACTTCTGTCCTTTACTTCAGCTTACCATACCTTGGTCATTGCAGAGAAGACTGTTACTGTAGAGGCTGGACTGATGTACATGTTTAACTATACTGCTAATCATTGGAGCTAAAGTTTAAGAGCTAAAGTTTAAATTACTTTATTCGGATCGGACCATATCCATAAAAGCCCAATCATATTACAAAAGATTAAAAATACACAACGTCATAATAATTGAATACAATCCAGGCTTGTTTACACAAAATCATTGGGAAAGTGTCTGGGCACCGGGTGCAAAAATAACCAAGCGACAAAGGAGTTAATAAAGCCTGATTTCCCCGGGCCCAGAAATTGGAAATGGTCGTTCTGTCTTTTTCATACAATATGGCACTCACACAGCCATCTGCTCTCAGATCACTCTACATTATAGGATTATTAAATGTATGTCGGCCATGAACACTTGAGGCATTCTTGTTTGTTGAAGAAGCAGCTTGTTCCAATAAGTACAAACACAATACATGTTAAATTGGCATACCGCCTTAAATAATTTATTTATTTTTACATGGTTGTTTGCAAGAATTTCAGAGTGTTGTAATTGTAAATAAAAGGCAACATAGTGGGTTGCATAAAGACATTTTAGTATATGGCAAATTGATTATTTTATTGTAAACCTACAGAAAAGTTTAAATCAGAAGTTTGAATCGACATCAGGGAATTCTACACTTTTCGAAACTGAACGAAGGAAATAGCACCTTTTTATGCTGACAGGGCACCTTTGGGGATTTCTTAGTCCTTCGAGGGACGGGTGGGAATCTTGTAAAGTTACTGGGATAGAAGGGATTATGTGTAAATACTTTTGCTTTCTTTTGAAACCATTTTAAAATGCACACCTCAGGCAAACACTCTCATTCAGATGCGGTAAAAAACACATTGTGAAACAGAGGCGTCAGGGGATTATAAGGCTTGCCTGCAAGGTTTGTTAGCAATGCCTCGCCCGTGACTCTGAAACCACAATTATGTAATACATTCTGCTGCAATGCAATTCAAGCTCTAGCTCATATCCTTTAACATTTTTGAAGCATTATGATGTCTGACAGATTTGTCTTGATTTGATGTTTCATACAGAGTTGCAAATTCAAAAACCTCTTATTTGGCTGTTTGCCTGGCTTGAACATTTGCAATGCCACTCTTTTGGGCCAGGAACTCACGAAAGTGGAATTTGAGCCTTTTTCCAAACCTGGGATAGAGTACAGGTGCAGTTGCAAGGCATTCAACAACTGTGGTCTGGCAACATTAATGTCCTACCGTCCATAGATAATGTTGTAAGGACAATAGTGAAAGCCTGTGAAAAAGAGCAAAAGTCCCAATTGGAGTCATGAGAACTGATGTTGGTCTTTAGATATGTCATTGTCTGAACTGCCAGGTATTGCTCCATTAAAACAATAACATTGACTTCACTTGATTTATGGATTGGATGTGGAAGGATCTTAGTAAAGGAGTTACATAATTTAACAGCTCTAGTTTTGCTATCAGGTGGGCACCAATGTTTGGCTTGCTTTATCAACTTGAGATGGATTCATGGGTGAGCTGCATATAGAGCAGGGATGTTCTCTGTTGGTCAATTGAGTCCTGATAGATGCCAGGTTTTCAGGATAAACAAAAACGTTATAGATGATTCACATTTAGAATCATTTTAGAGATATAGTATTTTGTTTAATTTAGAAATTGTATTTGATGCAAAAGGGGAATGCAAAGGAAATTCACTATAAGCATGTTAATTAGATTTATAAGTGAACAAATCATCTGTAATTCAATGCAACCAGTTAAGAACCTATTAAACCAAATAATAGCCCTCATATTATTATAACTCTCATGTTAGCCAAATATTACAAAGGTTAACTTACATTTTCAAACAGAACTAGTCCTTTCACTCTAAAATCCACAATAGCCAAAGGCCTGCAAAAGAAAAGGAAAGGGTCCAATTTTGCTTAGAACATAACAGAGGAAATGTCAGCTTAAAAACAGAGGCCCACGCTAAATACTCCTCAAAGAAATTCTAAATAGCATTAAACTTTTAAATTGGACTAGGATAGTGTAGTGTCACATCTATGAATGCTAGATTAGTTGGGTCATTCAGACAGATTTCTACCATTGGCTTCTGTCTCATTCTCCATAATTTAAGAATGGTTTATAAGCTACAAATAGATCTATATATTTAGAGATGAAAAGGAAGATGTGAATTATCTCTATGAAATAGTATAAGGCTGGACTTTTAAGTTCTAATCCAGTAGTCAAGGAAATGCATCATTTGGGCATTTAGTGTATATTTTGAATGTATTAGTCCCTTGTGGACCAACCGTAGGCACCCCTGTACCCAAGCAAACCCGCTATCTAGCCAACACCCGTCGCTACGTTCCCGCCGCCAGACGTTTGGAGCCCTGCTGAGAACCCTCGGGCAGGGAGATCTTTTAACCCTCTTGTTACAAAGAGCTCTGCCGTCAATTTCGGGCAGGGAGATCTTTTAAACTTTCTTTTCATTAAGCGCTCTGTTGAATATTCTAGACAGGGAGTATTGTTGCATAAATCACCATATACCCTCCATCTACTTAAAGATTTGAAGCCCTGCCTAATATCTCAGGCAAGGAGTCCTTATGAATATATCGTCACCTATCTGCTTCACTTGAATCTTGGAACACCTTATCAAAAATCCAAAGATCAATTAATCCTACAGAAATAGACGATAATGAATATGGTTATTCTATGAAAAGTCTCTGGCTGGCGGGAATTTATCTTTTTTATCACTTCAAATCAGACTTAGAACACATCTTCTACCTAGAAGGAGAAGAAAATATCCAGACATCAATCCTATGTACAATAAACCTTTGAGGCATTTACTGCTATCACCAAATCTGTGTGGCTACTCCAGAAGAAGGCGCTGGTTCGCCGAAACGCGCGTAGAGACCCTATTTGCCACTCTCAACTTTTTAACATATCTATTATGTGTTAACATTTACTGTTATAAATGTATGATATTGTATGACTCATGACTCCATGTATGTTTATTGTTTTTAATCTATTGTCTTTTGCCATATGTCTTTTTTTTAAATGCTTAAAAAATCAATAATAAAACTTGTATTTTTCTAAGAATTGTATAGCCTTTTGTCCTTATATATACTATACTATGAACCACTAGTTGCCTAGGTTGTTTTCTGTCAAATGTTTTATTTTCCCTGACCTAGGAACTACTGTATCCTTACTCTCAGGGGGTCCTTGTTACATACCCACTAACCCCTGTAGCAGAGGAAAATGCAATAATCCTGTCCTATAGTATAGTCAATCTCTACCTTCTTTAACCAGAATTGCTACTATTTCTCACATTTTCAACTGACTTATCCTTCAAAAGTATCCCTTACTGCACACACTACACCTAACCAAATTCAAGCCAGGGCATTTCTTAATAAACCCATACAAATGGGCATGTCAGAGTGAAGGTGGTAGACACTGTCCCTGCCTTTGGGCAAGGCTGTCAGCAAAGTGGGGACAATAAATATACCCTCATCCCTTGGGCAAGGTCAGGAAACGGGGCACACAATATCACTTCCTTTGGTTAAGACAGTAGTATTTAGAAAACGATTCCCTAGGACTAGGAGGTAAATTAAATGTAACCCTCGGGCTTCGGTAAGGTGGAGAACCAGACATGGACTACCCTTGCGGTTGGATAAGGTTGGGAAAATATACCACCCACCCTTGGCCATGGGGAGGAAAGTAAACACTCTTTGGCGCAGCAGGGGCAAAAATGTAAAAAACATGCACCTAGGCAAGTTGGGGTTATACATTTTAACAGTACATCATAGAACTAGATTGTATTTGGGCCTGCAAATGGTTTCATGAGGAGTTCAGTCAAGATGTGGTGTTTGAAATGGAAATCATGAAGGAAATGTTAGAAGGAAGGTAGAAATTGAGCATCGTTTTAAAAATAGGTCTACTGATTTCAGGGGATCCGCTCCTGGACCATACAGCTTTTAGTTCATTTGGATTTGACCTACTGTGGTACCCGTCAGAAGTCTCCTAGCAGCTCCTTGCTAAGCGAAGGAATTCAGTACTTTATTCAGTACTGTCGTAATGGCAGCCAATAGTGCTATGGGCTAGGCTTGCTTCCACTCTTTTATTTCCAAATTTATAACCTCATAAATTTGAAGGATGATAGTAAAACATGTCCAAATACTACTGCTAATATTGGTGGCCATGAAGCCCAAATCCACTGCCAAAGGGCTGCAGCTTTTTTCTTATGGGCTGTGCATTTACTCGACTACTCAAAATCTGAACCTAACATCAAAGACAAGTAACTGTAGTGAAAGAGTGAATGATTCAACACACTGTAAAAACAGGATTAGACCTGTAGTTATTTGATGACAGCATGGGTGCTCCTTCAATTGAAATGTTCGTGTTGTAACTTGCTGAGATTTGATTTTCTGTATACTTGGAACTTGTCCCGCAATATAGATGCTTTAGCTCACCTTACCGAAACCTATAGCCCTTCTTGTCTATGCATCACTTGTTTCCTTTCTTCCTCTTCATATTTGATGTGGATTTGTTTTTTAAAGTATTATATATTTGGTTGATGATTACAACACAGGATGGTCACATTAGCCTGGACATTTATAGCACCCAATATGCTCTTGAACGAACACTTTGGCCTAATTCTAATATCTGCTTTGAAGATCAAAAAGTACTGAAAGATTATCGACTTTTCTTATCAATCAGTAACAATTGCAAAAGTAAACAACAGTGGCATAATGAAACTTGAGGGGGCACCGCTACAAAGTACGCGGAGGGGCCCCCCCACGCTCCAGACCCAGTCAGGTGCTTGCAAGCCAGTGTCCTGCCTGTAGTGCCAGAGGGGGTCTCCTGGAGCTTGGGGGCATCTTTTGGGAGCAGATACTGGTCCCATGTACAACTGAATGATGCCGCAATGTCCCTTTAACATTGTACCACTTTTTTGCCCGCCACCAATATGGACAAAGGTTGCAATACCAGCAGTTTTCACTTCTGACTGTAGTGATGCAGGTCTGCTGTCCTTTGGAGTCTGCCATCTCTGCATTCTCATTGTGTCACGAGAATTTCTTAGAAGGAATTCTGTCACATGACTATTGAGGCAGGTTTGATCTGAATCATACCGTTAGACTCTATTCATGTGGCAAATTGAGATATATATATATATATATATATATTGTAGCAGGGATTCCGTTCTCTTACAGAACTGCGCATTGAGATCAGGACCCTCAGTGAATTAGGGTGACCTAAAACTCACCTCAGTATCCAAAATCCCCTTACCTAGGTAGCTACAGTGTCTCATTGGTCATAACAAACTCCCAAATGACTTGGACAAACCAGAACATGAACTTAGGTTAACTCAGGTATCGTGGAACACATGAACACTCTTTCACTCTATAATCATTTCAAACCAGAACGTGGAGTAAAAAAGGACACGTGCACTTTTGAAATATTTATTATTCAATGCAAGGTTCTCAAACGCAGTATCTTATATAATACAAGAAGACATATTATAAGAATCAGAGTTATCAGCATAGTCACTAGTCCATAATAAGCAAACGGTGATAGCATATTATAATGCAAAAATCAATAGAAATGTATATCACCTATTTCTCGCACTCCCTATTTAGCATACTATATTATATATAGGAAGGTCTCATTTGGGTTTTAGCAGGGCGGGCCCATACCTCTAAATGTCAGGAGGAGAGGATCACATCATCTGCTACCAGCTCTCTGCATGCGAAGCATCATCAAGTGTGTTTTTGCATTCTCAGTAACTCTATCTTAAACCCGCTTAGAGCCCAATGTTGGCAACAACTGTATTTGTGTTATGTCTAGTGGTGCGAGGATCAGACCTCCCAGCAACCTTGTGTTAGGTTATTCTTAGAGGGTTCAGCACTCACTGTTCAGACAGTGTACCAAGCACGACTGATATCAGAGTAATAACATATTATTCTCAAATAAATCACATCTTTCGTCTAGGTTGAAAGCTACAATAACAATTATGTGTCGTGTGCAAACTGAAGCCAAAGGAAAATATGTCGTTTAAACACTTAATAAACTCATGCTAACTTAACACAGTATATAGAAAAGCAGCATCTATATGACACCCCCCCCAATGATCCGAGGACGGTCAGAAACACAGGTCAATACTAAAATAGAGGCATAACATGAAAGCAGAGTTCAACTATATTGAGCCAAACTAAATGTGTATATAAAAATGATATAAAAATATGTACGAATGCCTATAGTGGCCCAACATTTTTTTTTAATCCAAAGTCTTCAATTCGAGGCCAAGTATAAAGTTATAGGCCTAGATCATATAAAGTCAAATGTTCGTAAGAAAAAAGGCACCATTCAAAAATACTAAAAAGTCACGTGCCATAATAATGAAAGTCTCCAAAGCATCTCATGAGTGGATAGAATATGCAAAATAGGCAGCAACAGCCTCCAACATGAAATCACTGTCATCATCCGAAAACAGTTCAGCCATCCAATTAAGCAATGGGAAAGAACATACCTGCTCCTCCAGCACCGGACCCTCTAGCAACATCAGAGGACAACTCGGTGGGTTCTCAAGAACGCTATGTGCCAGAAACTCATGCGCCGCTGCGGGTATGTCCCACTGACCCATTAGTCCATGCATCGCTGCCAAGGCCATAATCCTTTCGCCAGAACAAACCAACTCGTGAGCAACTACGGGGCCCATCAGGTGATTAAAATCGATGTCAGGAGATATCGTCAAGCAGAGACACAAATCAATGGCCCAGTCGAAATCGCAGCTCAGGCAATGAAACACAGGCTGGACACATGTGAAATAGGAAAATCGAAACGATAATCCAAATGCCGTGCTTAAAGTCACAAGCGGCAGGGTGCCATAGTAATCAAGCATCCGGTTGCGAAACAGTATCAGTAGGAGCTGAGCGGCTTCTTGCGCAGGATGGGCATCCATTTTTTAGGAAGCAGAATAATATCAAAATGCCTGCAGCCAGATGGAAACATCTGAATTCCCATGTGTGGGAGGATACAGTACATTTTTGCAACACACCACACGTTCTGATACAGTAACCACATAAGCGATACCGACCATTAACCCACAACACTCTTCGTTATTCAAAAGCAAATAACTACCATTTGCCAATAATGTAAATGTGGGAACTATTGCTGGAACTGGGGTGCCTTTCAAAACACAGGCTAAATTAGGCCGGTCCTGATTACAAGAACCGTGCAACTGGATGTGTCTGCATATTAATGAACGGTCAGGCGACTGTGTGCATTCTTCACCATTAAGATTCACTTCCTTTCCATCCTTCAGACATCTGTATGTGTATGGCAAAGACCATGCCTCATGGAGGAATGCGCTGCCAAGTGGTTCATATCGCCCTATTGCAATATATTGCATGCAATTAGTAAATTTGCATAAAGCAAATGGTAACGTAATCAATCCATGGATAAGCCATGTTGCAGCAGCTGCTTCAGCTACAGAAAAGGGTAAAGATTCTAACTTCTCAATATGTAACATAGAAAATGATGCATCCCGCATTGAAAGCATGCACTGTTTGTCAGTCAAATTAAATGGGGCAAAGAGGGAGGACACGTTCATGTAACTCCAGGGCACACGGCCCGCTTTAAGAGTCTGTAGTGTCCATGCAAACTGCATTACTGAAAGCAATTGATTTTGACCATGGTATAATACAGACACCTCATCATTCACAATGTCAACTACAGAAGAAACAATATTATTCAACGTGTATATTCGGGAAGAAAGCATGTTAATACTGTTATCAACAACTGCAAGCACTTTTTCCAAATTTGCTTGGTCAATTGCCCTTAGGCGCTTAGCAGTCTCAATTTGTGAAAATTTCCAAATTTCATTGTAAACCGCATAAATCCACCGTTTAGTTCTACCATTAGCCGGGCCTTTTATAAAATCATTTAAATCTACATTATCATTTAACACTGATAGATGTAGCTTAACTGCAGCTAACGTGGAATGTTGCAACCAAGTCTGACACAGTTTCTCCACAGAGTAAGTTGTTAAAGTATGATCAATTTCAAAACGGGGATCAGGCCTGACTTGTGTAAACCCTTCAGCTAAACCCAGAAAACGACGTTGGCATGAATCAGCACTTCTATGCCACATCAGCCAACCCTTTGGATCCAAACTGGATACATTAAAGGATGAATTATGCAATAGAGTTTGTAACCCACGAATGGACAATTCAGTATAATTATCCCAACCTGAATATTCTTCCAATTCGGGGATAATTGGTGTATTTAATTTTTTAGAAGTAGCCAATCCAAAGCATGTTGTTTGGGAAATAGTAGAATTTAGAAACAACATGTGATTCGGGATGAGACATGCACGGTGCAAAGCCTCAGTGCCTTGTACCTGCCAATCTTTGGTACCCCAAACCGATTTAAGGTCAATTGTTTCCTTCCATAGCTCGTAACCATCCACAGCTAACTTGTCTAGAAAGGACTTCGAATACAGCAATTTTGTATCGGTAAGTCTAACTTTGGACATGGACTTTTGTGTCATTTTGAAATAAAATGACTCAGGATTTGATTGATTAAAGTCTGTAAAATAAGTGTATTTTTTCAGAAATTTACTCGAGCTGCCTCTTGACGGAGCTGGGCAATGTTCCCACTGTGTGTAATTTACAGTAACCCTTCTGGAATTTGTTTTATGCAGAAAATGATTACCATAATGTTGAAAGCAAAACAAATCACCATAATTAACAGAATCTAAGTATAAATCCTCAGCATCAAAGGCAGCATAGTATTTCAAATCAGAGAATAATGCTTCCACGGCCTGAATATCCCAATCATCAGAACGTATATTTTGTTTTACCACATCCCCCATGTTTACTCTAAGCACATTCGGAACATTAATCACTTCAGTGGGGCCATGTATTTGAAACCTAACCGCATCCCACACAATCCCATTAAGAACAGGCCAAGCAGTTATGTTAACCGTATTCAAATCTCTTTTCAGTCTCTGTGCTGAATGTGAAGAGGAAAGAGCGGCCAACGTTCCATTAAGGTACCGAACTCCTGTTCTTTCTTTGACATAGTGGCCATCGATCAGACGGAAAAAATAAAACACAAAACCAATTGACATAAAAAGATAAACAGAAAATAGAATCATCCAAATGTATGTCCAAGGGGGAACCAAAAAATTTTTTTTAAATAAAGTGGCATATAATGCTATATTTGAGGGTTTCTTTGAATGTACTGAAACAGAGTCAAAAGAGAATCTGGATTGTGTGGCCAAAGGAGTCTGCAAATCCGCATTGATAAACCAGTTGGATATGTGTAGTTCAGCTCCTCCGTGTCATTAACAGGAAAAGTATTTAATAAAAGACTGGAAATCACAGGCATCTCGAGGGACACCTCTGGCTCAGCACCAGAAGTAATGGCCAACAAAGAATGCCTCATCATGGAAGGACAGGATACTGCCGGTGTCATGCTATGAAGAATCGACCACCCTGTGTGTCTTGACATTGTCAATTGAGATAAATCTGTTTTCCTTACGACCTGGAAGTGGTGGTAATATGACTATTCTCGTGCCCTTCACTCCAAGAACTCGAACCGGTGCACGATATGAAGGACCAAACTCTTTCTTGTTATCGATCTTCTCTCGAACCAGTTCTCCAACTTGGGGTAGCCAGCCAACTACCGGGATCTGCAACGCATCATCCGATGTGGAGGGCAAATGTTCCTTAGCTAGACTGTCTCTGGTCTTTTGTAGATCCTGTAAAACATTACAATGTTCATCTACGTCAAAGGCCACGGCCTGGGCCTTGCAGTCTAGACCGTCGAGGTCAGGGACATACATCTTGATACCAAAGAGCATTTCGTATGGGGTAGGCCCACCCAGAGACCTTCTAAGGAGATTATTAAGCGCACGCTGCACGCCATTGAGATGGGCCAACCAGTTTCTGCCAGTGCCTATAACTCGAGTTGTCAAAGATTGCTTTAAGTCACGGTTCATTCGTTCCACTACTCCGTTACCCTCAGGTCTGTACGGAGACGAAAACTTGACTTGGACCCCCAACGAAACCATAGCATCCTTATATGCCTTAGAGGCGAAAGCTGGACCCTGATCCGAATGGAAGGTGCCACAGGCAAAAATCCCTACAAAGACACGCAAATCCTTAATGACAGTCCATGAATCAGCGCTCCGATGGGGCCATACCCACACAAAGCGTGTACATGAATCAACTGCTACTAAGATGTACTTATACGCAGTATCAGAAGAAAAAGGACCGCAGTGATCTAAATAAACACATCCTAGTGGTTTATTAGAAATGTACAACTGTGTCTGAGGCGGACGCACAGCAGTTGAAGGTTTAATCTGCTGGCAAATGTCACATTGAAGGACATAATCGCGCGTCTGTTTGTACAGTCCCCGCCACCAGAATCTCTGTTGTAGCCGAGTTACAGTGGCTGAGACGCCCGCATGCGCAGACGCAACACCTTCATTAGCCGCTGTAATCAAAGTAGCTCTGCGATCCGAGTTGGGAATTAAACGTTCGCCAACTTCAGGAATTTTCACATAAGGAACCTTATCGGGACTTAAGTGGTATGTGTACTTCGAAGGGAACCCCGCAGGATGTTTACCTCCCTTCTCAGTGGCAGCAACAGCCGCCAAGATGTCATCATCCATTTTACTTTTGGACCGTGTAACTGCTGCAACTAAGTATTTTGATACTGCTGACTTCGCCGCTTCATCAGCAGTGGCGATTTTGCAAAGTTAAACTTGTAACCCATGTCTGCAAAGTTACAAATAATACTGTTCACTCGACACAGATGCTCCCAAAGTTCGTCGTCTGTGAGATAAATGTCATCCACATAAGAACAAGCATCTGGGTCGACCCTCTCCAACAGAGAGACTATGCGGGCGGAAAACACTCCAGGACTATTCTCATAGCCCATTGGGAGACGTAGAAACATTTTTTGCACACTGCCGCATGTGAAGGAGGTCCATTGGGAACTTAGACCATCCAATCTGTGGGCATAAAAACCAATGGAAATGTCAAGCGTGGTTTTGAACCGCTTACGCACAAGACTATTCACAAGGGCAGAGCCGTGGGTGTTCTGTACTACACAGTTACGGCAATGCGAGTTCAAATGCCGGTAATCCAAAACCAAACGATATGAGCCGTCCAGCTTGTTCACAGTAAAGAGGGGGTTATTCATCGGTGACACACATGTTTCAATTACACCTTGATATTCCAGTTGTTCAAGGATTGCCGCGACTGAAGCTTTGGCTTCACGTCGTATGGGATATTGAGGTTGAGGCTGCAGCTGAGACCGTAAAGGAATCTCGTGGCTTGGGGACAATTTATCCCAGCCACATTGATTGCGGTACACAGCCGGTGCAAGCGCCAGAGCCCACTCTTCTGCAAAGTGCAGCGCTTCCACCCTCGAAACAGTGTTCGCGAAACTGGGGAGGATTACCTCCTCCCCTCTCGGAGCTGCGAGAACAAAAGGTGGGGGCCAGTCAGCCTCTGAAAGCAAAATGTCATACGTAGATGAAAGATTTTCCCAAAATACCCCTTTTATGGTACGCTGTATGTCACCTTCTATCAACAGGACAATTTCAAAAAGTCTATCAGGGGGAGCAACTCTTGTATCAGCTGTTTCAATTACAACATAAGTATCAGTCGCTGTCACCTTCAGTAGTGGATGGAGGGCCTCTCTCACTATGGTAATCTCCGCCGTGCTGTCCAGCAAGGTCAGAGCCCACGTCAGATTCAGAAGCCGCGTTCTCACAATCTGGGGCATATCGATGCGCCGTTAAGGCAGCGACTTTCTTCTTGGCAAATTGCGGTCCCTTGGGCGTGGAGCCCTCCTGCTTGTCTGCACCCCAGGTCTCACAGTCAACAAGCTCAGGGGCCAAATCTTTCGGTAAACTAAGCGTTAGAATCCGGTGTTTTTCACCAGGAGTCGCATTAGGAAACACAGCCTCCAGCTGGTCAAATTTCTCGGCAAACCAGAAAGGAAAATCATCCTTATCTTGGGGCTTCTTGCCCATTACGGAATTCACCATGACAGGACTGATTTTCAAACCAGCCTGCCCTGCCGGAAGGGCTGCACCTCTAGGGGCTGCCCCTTGAACATTACGACTTGTGTAATGTACAAGGGCTCTAATCACGGCAATAGCGACTACATGAAGTCGCCTAAGTTCACCCACGTTACAATTGCCGTGATTAGGGTGAGGCGTAAATCCAGCCAAAGCGGGCCATTTTGCGCCCGGAATGGACAAAGGACCTAATCTCGGAGCGGTCAAAGAGTGGGGTAGGGCGCCACCAAACCAAACTCCATGCTGCCAAACATCAATAGGTACTTCCTGTGCTCTGTACGGAGCATACTCAGCAGGTACAGGTGACGCAGTGTACGAGTGGAACACACCAGAATTTGCGTCCACCGCCGGGAATGTCACCCACGAATAAAACAGTTCGTATGGGTAAGCATGTTCCGCACTCACCACCATAACCACAGCCAAGCCTGTCAAAGGAACATCATAAGCCCTCAAATGATCACGCACAGCAATGCGACTATGCAGCGGGATGTCCACGGCTTGTGCCATGACAGCACAGGAAAGAGAAACAACAAAGCAAACTTTGTAGCACAACTGGGTAGTAATTCAAGGAAACCGTTTCAGATAGATTCAAGCTTGAAAAGACCTATTTTAAAAATAGGTAGGTTTTTCCGACACTACCGCTTACCGGAAACGGCAATGAAGGGGTTAAGGTTTAAATGATATACTACTCGAGTGTCATGATATAAGACCACCAACGATTGGGCGCCATGTAGCAGGGATTCCGTTCTCTTACAGAACTGCGCATAGAGATCAGGAACCTCAGTGAATTAGGGTGACCCAAAACTCACCTCAGTATCCAATATCCCCTTACCTAGCTAGCTACAGTGTCTCATTGGTCATAACAAACGCCCAATGACTTGGACAAACCAGAACATGAACTTAGGTTAGCTCAGGTATCGTGGAACACATGAACACTCTTTCGCTCTATAATCATTTCAAACCAGAACGTGGAGTAAAAAAGGACACGTGCACTTTTGAAATAATTATTATTTAATGCAAGGTTCTCAAACGCAGTATCTTATATAATACAAGAAGACATATTATAAGAATCAGAGTTATCAGCATAGTCACTAGTCCTTAATAAGCAAACGGTGATAGCATATTATAATGCAAAAATCAATAGAAATTTATATCACCTATTTCTCGCACTCCCTATTTAGCATACTATATTATATATAAGAAGGTCTCATTTGGGTTTTAGCAGGGCGGGCCCATACCTCTAAATGTCAGGAGGAGGGGATCACATCATCTGCTACCAGCTCTCTGCATGCGAAGCATCATCAAGTGTGTTTTTGCATTCTCAGTAACTCTATCTTAAACCCGCTTAGAGCCCAATGCTGGCAACAACTGTATTTGTGTTATGTCTAGTGGTGCGAGGATCAGACCTCCCAGCAACCTTGTGTTAGGTTATTCTTAGAGGGTTCAGCACTCACTGTTCATACAGTGTACCAAGCACGACTGATATCAGAGTAATAACATATTATTCTCAAATAAATCACATCTTTCGTCTAGGTTGAAAGCTACAATAACAATTATGTGTTGTGTGCAAACTGAAGCCAAAGGAAAATATGTTGTTTAAACACTTAATAAACTCATGCTAACTTAACACAGTATATAGAAAAGCAGCATCTATATGACAATATATAACACACCGCAAAGAACTGATCAGATCACACACAAATGCTGTGCAAACACAACCCTGTGAAGTGACTTTACCACTGTTGAGCAACCTACCTAATGCCCCTTTATAATCAAAGGCTATGCAAAATAAATTATTATGCACCGTATACCAAATTCAGGTTAATGGGGAGTACTGAACTATTATTGGTTTTTACATTGTTATTCTCATCCGTTAACTGTAAGATATAACACATGCCAGGCAATGCCTAATTTGAAACATAACAAGTGGCGGTGCCCAAACCTTTTGCTCAAAATATGCCGCTGGCTTTGCATAAGGTCGTGGTGTGCAATACCCCTTGCCTTTCTTCCTCCTCGTGCAACTTTTACATGACTAGGCACTTCCCTGCTCCTCAAACTTGGGCCTGTGCATTCTTTTTCGTCCCTGCTTTTCCCCTGTGTTACTATGGGGCATATTACCAAGCATAAGCGATAATTATCGCTATGCTTGGTTAGCGGCAATAATTTTATCGCCGTGCTTCGCCTATTTTTATCGCTTAGGAGCCTTGCTATTATCAAGGTTTATCTCCTAAGCAATAAAAATCGGCGAAATGCATGAATATCGCTGAAAAGTCTGCGATATTCATGCATTACCGAGCTAATGCTCTTAGCCATGTTATCCACCTACCATTGGATAACATGGCTAAGAACTGCTCAGGGCAGGCGTTAGCTTTTGGAGATATTCGCGCTTAGCGCATATATTTCCAAAAGTTGGTAATCGGAGATAGCGATGTTAGTGACTGTTTTCAGTCGCTAACATCTTGGCACGCCCACTTTGCATGTCATTAGCGATAATTATCGCTGACATGCAAAGTGGGCCCCTAAATGCCCGCTATCACCTACAAGCTGTTGCTAACTGGTGTTAGCGACAGCTTGGTAATAGGGCGATGAAATTATCGTCGCATTAGCGGGAAAAAGTCCAGCTAATGCGGCTATAATGGCCCAGGGAAATATGCCCCTAAGTTTCCACCTTTCTTTCCCTCTTTTGTGTTTGTCTTTCTCTTGTTCTGAGTCAAAGTCTCATGAGGCAAAATGGACGCCAGTGCCAGTGGGCCTCACCTCCATCCACCGGCTCAGATTAACCGCTGATGCCACGGGCCATGTTATTAAGGGTGATATGTGAAGGCAAAATGTGTTTGTGCCTGTTTCAGCCCTTCAGGGGCATCTTTGGCATTAGAAATGGTGCTCTAGACATTTAGCACAAGTTTAAACGGCTGCTAATAAAACCTTTTTAGGTTTCGCCTGGCCGTAGCACTGCGCAGCAGTACTCGCGCAGGCGAAATCTTTTGATCCTACAGTGTGGGGCTTTGTCCCGCCTTCTCTTCCATTGGCTAGCTCCATAAATGGAGGCTAGCCGTTGGAAGAGATTGCTTGTCAATCACTCTTTCTCCGTCACAACGCGATTCGGGGGTGTTTCTGGGTCTTTTTTCAAGTCCCGCCCTCTCCTCTTCCCATTGGCTGGAATTTTACCTTCCAGCCAATGGGAAGGGGAGAGCACGAAAAACACGCCCCCGAATCCCTACAGGGCGCGCTGTGCTTTCCGAGCAGCATCTACCGAGGACATGAGGTAAGCCTCTGCCCCCCTGTTTGTGCCGTTCTTCGTGCCCCTGCCCCCCTGTTTGTGCCGTTTTTCCTGCCTCCCTGTCGGAGCCTCATGGTGTGCGGGGGAATCCTCTTGTGCCGTGATCTGTCCAGCCTGCGCCACGAAATCGGCCGCGGCAGCTGGAGAATCATACGGCTGTGAAGAAACAAAATGGCGGCCTGGCGTTAGATCCTGGCGTATCTCCCGACTCCCGGCACCGTGATTATTTGGCCAAGCCTGGCTGCACACCGCTGGGACTGGACTAGCCGATTATCCTGTTGACGCCGGCGGGCGTCTTGACCGGACCTTGGCGCATCCCCGCCTGAATAACCGTCTGCTGAATGCCGCCGCTGAAGTGGGGGGGACGAGTGGACCGACGGCTGCCCTGACTATTACCACTGCGGTGTGGTGCGGTGAGTGGCGTGTAACCCTGCTGGGCTCTCTGGCCGTGCTGGACGCGGCGCTGCCGGGAGTCTGCTTCCTCCCCCCCTGGCTGCATTCCCCCGTCTTGCCCCCTGCCTCGATAGTGGTGCGAGCTGACCGGGGTGACAGAGAAGTGCTGCAGTGATAATCCTAGGCTGGCGACCTGATTAATATCCCGGAGTTTCCCTCAGCTGCTGGCTCCGTGTAAGGGGTGAGGGGACTGATTTCAGGATCCTGCACATGGTGGGCCTGAATTTCTCATTGCCGGCTGGCGGGAGGTGGTCGGGCGGAGTGCCCTGCGGCCCGGGAAGACTGCCACTTTGGCTGGAGGGGAGACGGAAGATCCAGCACTAGCTTTGCCCAGGGCTCCCACCAGGCAGTACAACAACTGGGATCAACAGTATTAACCTCCCCGACCACCACACGTGGGACACCCCTCCTCATCCGCTGGGCGCCTACCGCACTCCTACATATCTACCCGGGCTGTTCTCTCTGCCCCTGCTGAATGGGCACCTTCTCACGGCAGACGGACCACGGCGGTATTTTCGACTAGACGGGGTGCCGCAGTGGTGATGTCCCCCTGCGCTGGGTGGTCTGGTGGCACTGGCTCCTGAGTGTTCTTGCCCCCCAACGACCTGCACCCAGCCTAGGGCCCCCATCCTCTTGTGTGTTGCGGCCTGAGGGACTTGAGGCGGCCCTCCGTGGAATAGAACTACTCGTCGCTGGAGCCCTTACGCGCAGGAGTGGGACTGCGCTGACCCCCTAGCCGGCGGGATCTTATAGGGCGCCTGAGAAGGAACGGACCCCCTTTTAGAATGATTCAAAGCTGATCCATGGAAACTTACACCGAACTAGCAGCGTTTTCCGGGGGCTCTACTACCCATTTCCCCGGTTGGACTCCTGCAACTGTATTTCGCTTAGCCCTGTTCATTTGACCTGCCCTCGCGCTTTATAAAACTGCATTAAATAAATGAATTAAATAAAAAGTGGCAGCTCCGGCCGTTAAGCCACATCCACGGGAGATACAAATATTATATGTGAAATGTAAATCCATACAACGCATGTTGTTCTGCTCGACCCTGGGTGCTGCGTTGGATGATAGACGTCACGAACCACAGCCTTCTAGGGAAGGTAGTAGCAGTAAGCGGTTATACAGTCCACTTTCTGTATCTTACACTCCAAAGTCCGGAAATGGCCGAATATCCCGGAAGCGTTTCTGAACCCTGCAGAGACTACACCTCCCCTGATTCTGTTTTTTTATGTGTGACGTCACCGATGCCCGGGAAATGGAACGGGGTTCAAGATGGAGGCGTTTTGATGATAAGGTGAGGGGTGGTGGAGATAGAGATCGTAGAGTTGCATCATGCACCTTTTGTTCGCGGAACTAAACACTGCATCTGTATTTTCACACTTTGTTCACCTCGCGGGAAGTGGGCATTTTGTGAAGCTAGTTTGACATTCCGTTTGTGTATATCCCATTCTCCTTTTCACTGTGCCCCCACCTTCTTGTTCCTGCTTTAATTTTCACCAATATTTTCCAGTCTGCTCCACCGATTCATGCGAGATTTTATCCTCACCTTGTTTATAATCCCGACTGTATACGTAAATTCTTAGGGGCAGATTTATGAAGGACCTGCGCCGCCAGTGCGTCACTTTTTCCCATGTTGAAAATGACGCACCGGCGGCGCAAGGCCTTCATAAATCTGCCCCTTAGTGTGTAAATTCCATCATGTGTACCTTCTGTAACTTACTTGACAGGCCTAAAAGGGGAGAATTTTTAGCAATTGTTATTGCTCTGTTGGTAAAGACAATAAAAAATATTGGTACACTAGACTTCTAAAATGAAAGGGAGCTACGAGGCTAAGCTACACCCGTGCTCCAGTGCCTCACTTGGAGCAATGGTCCTGTTATCTGTAATGGAAATAGCATCTCTTAGAGGCAGAGTAGCTCTAGCTTCTTTCCTTCTCTCTCTGGTTAAGTAAAAGCTGCTTTCCCACCTCTTGCCTACACGGAGGACTAAAGCAAGTCTGAGTGCAAAATAGCTGGATAAATAAAATAAAGACAGTTTTTTAGGTCGGAGCCCACCAGACCGTGCGCTGGCTTCTTGTGGACCTGCTGAAAACGGACCTAGGAGTGCACTTTTCCCATTGCTAAACACTGCCTTTTTGTTTTGTCATTCACTTTTCCTTACTTTTTGTTCGCTGGCGCAATGAATTAGCTGGGCCAGCCTGTAATTGTCCCTCCTCTGGACCCTTCTGATTGGCTGCTTCTCTGCGTGCACCAGTGTCTGCTTTTCAGGTTTTATTTTTTCCTTTTTGCGAAGCACTCCATGAGAGTGCATGTGTGTCCAACTGTTGTCTGTCGTGTACTTTTCTCCGCACTGCTTTCCTCGGTTTCCAGTGTGTTTTTATTTTTCAACTCCACTTCTCCCCCACCTGCCCTCCATGCTATTTCCCCTACCTGTCCTTCTGTTCTGATTATTTTAGACCTCCTGTCCTTCTTTCACGTCTTACTACCAAAATATATATTTATTTTTCAAAGCCTTTTAGCTTTGCCAATGCTTGTTATTGCTTGCTCCCGTCCCTCTCCCTTTCCATTTTGCTATTGTTGCTGCTTTTCCTTACTCCTCCCGCCTCCCTGTTCGTTATTGTTGCTTGCCTTGTAACTTCGACCGCTCCCCTGTTGTTGTGGCTTACCTGTCCATCTTTCCCAAACGACACCCTGTTGCGTTCCCACGTCCCACATTACATTACTCACCTTGTTACTAGCCCTCGTCCCTTATGCTCCCTATAGCATTGCTGCTTGTGCTGCTCTGTTATTTGCCCCCTCCCTTCCCACCAGAAATGAAACCATATGATGCAGCCAGTGCTGGCTGTGTCATGACATTTCTTTCTCCAAATTTTCACACCTGCTGCACAGCACCCACACTGCTTCATATGGCTAAAAAACACTTTCCAAGCCAATAGCAAATTCATTTGTGTCTTTTGTTGCTTATTGGTTGTTGATATGTGCATGATTTATTTGTGTGTAACAGGTTCACATCTTCGTCTGATTACTATGACGCTATGACACTGCTGTTGATCTCTGTGGGTAGCTCCACCTGTAGCATTTGGCTGGGGATGGTAGCAGCAGGGAGTTGCTCCAGCAGCAGCAGTACTTTAGACTGGAGGTAGTAGCGACTGGTGGCGGTGGATGCAACAGGTTGCTCTAGGATCCTTTGATGTGTTTTGAGCCACTGCCATTGGTTAATTAGTGCCAGTGTTTGCCAATGATCGGCACCGTTGCTTGTTTCTAAACACCGACAATTATTTAGAACAGTAGAACAGTAAACCACAAGGCGACGCTGTCTCTCTATTTTTTAGCAAACCAATGCTATGTACTATAAAAACATAAATAGAAATAGCACTTTGGGCCTTTCCTAAAGTTCGGGGCGACCTGGAATTGTGCAAAATGTCAGCTTCTGTACGTAATGCTGCCACAGTAATACAGACACTGGCATTTGGAGGAGCTGTGGTTAATGCCAGCTGCAGTGGCAGACTTCTGGCCCTAGGACTTTTATTTGTACAAATGAAACTGGGGTCTCTGCAATATTTGTGATGCAAATTAAAGACTTCAAAGTATGATGTTCACAATAACCAACACCCTCACATAAGAACATGCTTAAAACGATCCCTACAAATGAAAAGTGATTGTAAGATAACTGATCGATAATATGCTTTTCGGGCATAATTCCAGCCAGAGGAACACAGTGTGTGGGTGAAAGAGTGGTAATTGCACTGCTTTTAGCAAAATTGAAACATCACCGTTTTTCCATTTTATGCAAACTGCAAGGACTTCCCGTCCATGCTGGCCCTGGAGGGTGCGTCCCAACGGGGGGGAGAGGGGGGGCTGTGTGTGTCTGTGGTTCTGTGTATGTGTGTGTGTGGCTCTGTGTGTGTGTGTGTGTGTGTGTGTGTGTGGCTCTGCGTGTGGCTCTGCAGGTATGGATGTGTGTGGGACTCTGTGGGTCTGTGTGTTTGTGTGTGGCATTTGTGAGAGATTAAGCTATTGGCATTGTAAATGACAGTGCCATTTATTTATCTGTTTTGAAAACCAACACATAAATAAAAATGTTGTCATTTACAATGCCAATAGCTCTAACTTTTTCAAAGGCGAAACCGTTGCATTGTAAATGCTTGTTTCAATATTTCTGTACTCACAAACGTTTGTTACTCTATTTTTTTACCTACATTATTTTTCACATGACTTTGCTGTGTTTGGGGTATTTGACTAAGAGAAATCCGGATTAACAAAAATTGGAGGACTGAAGAGAGGAAACAGGGTGGAGTGATGATGCAAGGAAAAGTGGCGGAAGAGCAGCAGTAAACATGGAGAGAGGAAGGCATAATGATGTTGAAAAGAAGACGCAAATGAGTGTATCTGTGTTTGTGAGGGCAGGGGGAAGTCTGATGGTGTATACCAGGGCATTTTTTTGAAAAGAACAACAAAACTCCAGCGCAGGTCTTGTAAATGCAACCACGCAGAAACAAATGTGCACGAAAGAAAAGTTGCAAAAACAACCACATACGCTTGTTGAAAGATAACCAACAAAGAACAAGCTTAGGCAAAGTCAATATGTCTGACTTTGACAAGCTGGTGTGATGTTTATTTTTGAATTTTTATTTCCAAGCATAAGCCACTATAATAAACAGTTAATAAACAGAAAACGCGCCTGCACTATGAATTTTAGATGGAAATATACAACAATTACATGACATTTTTTCGAGCAGGCAGGTGTACTTAAATCAGCTTAAACCATGTTACAGGAAAATATGATTTTTAATGACAGAAAGAAAAGGCACTATTGTTTTATCAATTACTATAAACTGAAGATATAGTTTAAACACACAAAGATGACGAAAAGAATGCTAAAGCATGGAAAGAAAAATGCTTTGGCAAAATAAAGTAGTAGCCAACACTAACCCTGTAACATACTTCTTTTGAGGCAGATTTGCACGTAATGGGGCAAAATGCTGTCACTCACACTGCAAGACAACCACTGACTGAAGAGCTGAGCCATTGCGCTATGCTTTCTGCTGGGGTGTGTGAAGCAAAATGTAAATGACTGTTGAACAGGTCAATCAATGAGCAGGACTGAACTATAGCCCCTATCTATGTATGATTATATTTTTTATTTTTAGTGCCTACAATTATGAGTGCGCAAATTTTGGCACTGTAAAATGATTTAAGATCTAGGAAACTGAGGATGAGTCTAGCAATAGAAGAACCTGGTTTTTAGTAAGCGTGGGCATAAAATCCATTTTGCGGGTGAATTTGTGGATTTTTGACGATTTCGCGATCTGCGAATCGCGCGAATTTGTCCAATAATCCGCAAATTCGCAAACTACAAATTATTTTGCTTGGTCGAGCTTGAAAAATACAATATCGCGCGCGCGGCTTTGACTTACCGTGATTCTGAGTCCGCCGAGTTGTTTTTCTCCCGGTTTTGCGTGTGCTGCACCATTTTCGATCTTGCTGCGTGATCGCGCAAGAGTTTTTCGAACGCAATTATGTTATCGCGGCTTGCCATCTTGCACAGCGAGAGTTTGACAACGCGAGTACGTTATAAAGGCCCGCAATCACGCATTGCAGGAGTAAACAATGCCGAACATGTAGATGCGGCGCGCAGCTGACTTCCGGCGGGAGATTTGAACAGCTCGCGTTCCCAAAATTTCAAAAATTGCAATTCTGCACAAAAAATCCACCGCAGGAAGCATAAACCTTGTGAAAATGATGATTTTGATCAGAATAACTCTTCAGATTGACATTTGGCTGCACCTTTTGGTGCAGGAGTCCTTTTTTTGGGGTGGGGTAGGAGGAAGGAAGTGCCCCAGAGTCTCCAACTTCCTGTTCCTGTCCAGCAGGCTCCTCCCAGTGCTTTGTCCATGTCCTGGTCACTTTTCATTTGACTGTGGAGCTGGAAGGATTACTTTTTGTGGCTGCTGCTGGATATTTGTATTTGAGGACTTTTTGGACTTTGGAGTTTGGATCACTTTTGGACTTGAGATTTTACAAGTAAGTTGGTGTTGTTTGTTTGGGGCATTGCAGTTGAGGCAACTACAATTCTAAAACTATTTTCACAACTTTAACAAAATATATATTGTGGTGGGTAGCCACAGTATCCAGTAGGCTCAGGGTTAGTCATGGGTGCATGATACAACTGTTTCTGATATTTTCTTTACCTTAATTCTCATTTATGTCATGGAATTTTAGCTCACTGTTATATGTTGATTTTTTTTTAAATTTTGGGGTGCCTGTAAAGCCTCACTAGCCAGTAGGCCCAGGTGTAGTGAGTGGTGCATGGACCTAGTCTTTCTATGGGGTGTCTTGAATTTAAACATCATTGAGGGCATGGATGGCATTGGATTGTGGTGATTTTTGTGTGTGTGTTTTTCGACTTTTTGGGGTGTTGTTGGGGCATGGCCATGTGGGTGGGGGCCATTTTGAGGCCTGGTACAGGCAGGGCCTGGCCATGTGGTGGGGGTCAAGGGGCCATTTTGAAACCAGGCAGTGTGCTCAGGCCTGCACCCAGTTTGCCTTGCTTTCAACCATTATGCCCAGGGGTACTCAGTGGAACATGGGCCTAGTCTTTCTGTGGGGTGTCTTGAATTTAAACATCATCGAGGGCATGGATGGCATGGGATTGTGGTGATTTTTAAGTGTTTTTCGACTTTTTGGGGTGTTGTTGGGGCCTGGTCATGTGGGTGGGGGCCATTTCGAGGCCTGGTACAGGCAGGGCCTGGCCATGTGGTGGGGGTCAAGGGGCCATTTTGAAGCCAGGCAGTGTGCTCAGGCCTGCACCCAGTTTGCCTTGCTTTAAACCATTATGCCCATGGTGCATGGGCCTAGTCTTTCTGTGGGGTGTCTTGAATTTAAACATCATTGAGGGCATGGATGGCATGGGATTGTGGTGATTTTTGAGTGTTTTTCAACTTTTTGGGTTGTTGTTGGGGCCTGGCCATGTGGGTGGGGGCCATTTTGAGGCCTGGTACAGGCAGGGCCTGGCCATGTGGTGGGGGTCAAGGGGCCATTTTGAAGCCAGGCAGTGTGCTCAGGCCTGCACCCAGTTTGCCTTGCTTTCAACCATTATGCCCAGGGGTACTCAGTGGTGCATGAGCCTAGTCTTTCTGTGGGGTGTCTTGAATTTAAACATCATTGAGGGGATGGATGGCATGGGATTGTGTTTATTTTTGAGTGTTTTTCGACCTTTTGGGGTGTTGTTGGGGCCTGGCCATGTGGGTGGGGGCCATTTTGAGGCCTGGTACAGGCAGGGCCTGGCCATGTGGTGTGGGGTCAAGGGGCCATTTTGAAGCCAGGCAGTGTGCTCAGGCCTGCGCCCAGTTTGCCTTGCTTTCAACCATTATGCCCAGGGGTGCTCAGTGGTGTATGGGCCAAGTCTTTCTGTGGGGTGTCTTGAATTTAAACATCATTGAGGGCATGGATGGCATGGGATTGTGGTGATTTTTGAGTGTTTTTCGACTTTTTGGGGAGTATAACTGATGTTCCTCTGGCTTCCATTGCTTTTAGGTGCACAAGAGAACCACCAGTGCCAGGAAGAAGTGACGTGACGTTGTGCTGCACACACCGCTGTGTGTGCAGCACAACGTCACGTGACGTCACGTGTGGCCACAGACAAGACAACTCTGCAACTCGTGAAACTGTGGCCTGCTGTTCTGACATCTCAAGAAGATGGCCCCAAAGAAAGTTGGGCGTAGCGCCTCAGCGAAAAAAGTTGCCAGTTCCACTGCCAGTAAGAAGGAGCAGAATAAGCAAGTGGCACCACCTTCCAAGAAGACTGGTGTGCCCACCGACACCTTTTTTGGGGAAAGAAAACTACGCCTTCAGTAGCAGCGGTGTCCGCCGGGGACCAAGCTGGAAGCAGCACCTCCGCTTCATTGGGCTCAGTGCCACCACGCCAAGTTAGGTCCAAGACCATGAGTGCTGCTGCAGCAGCCACTTTGGTTGTTCAATCACCATCGACCAGTGATCTTGGCTCATCACAAGAAAGTACCATCCAATGAACTCCGGGTGTAACTCAGCTGACGAGTGTTCAACAACCACAGCCACAAACACAGGTGCAACTAGTACAAGCGCAAGTACATGGGCAAGGAGAGGCGCAAGTAGAGCCGCAAGCAGAGGCGCAAGTAGAGCCGCAAGGAGAGGCGCAAGTGGAGCCGCAAGGAGAGGCGCAAGTAGAGCCGCAAGGAAAGGCGCATGGACAGGTGCATGGAGAGGTGCAACTAGAGGTTCATGGAGCGGCACAACTGCCTACAACGCTTGTTCCTCCAGAAATAGGGGCACATCAGGAAATTGATATTCAAGCGGAGGTATCATCCGAGGAAGCCACTCCTCCTGATGATGATTATCCATTGTCTTCCAGAGCCACAGCAAGAAAAAATTCAAGGAGGGATACTACTCCTACTACAAGTTCTTCTGCAAGCCCCCTTCATGCTGATGACCTTGATCGTGATTGGAACCCAGCCATGCAGTCTGAGAGTGAGTCACGACATGAGCCGACAAAGGTAGCTAAGCCTAAAAGGAAGGCTCCCGCAAAGCTTCGACTTATGGGTGATGACGACGAACAAGAAGTGGTGTCTTCTGCTGCTGATGAACAGTCTGACGACGACCCAGTCATCACAGTTGTCACTCCAGCCCCAGCGGGCATGCAGCAGACACACATTTTGACCATATCCCGAATGGCTGCTGAGCGGGATATGGGCGGCGTGGCACTGGTACTACCACCGTTAACTACAACACCAACACGACCTACAGCTTCCATATTTTTTAGTCAGAAGGGCCGGCATGGACCTCCATCCAGCTCGACCTTAAGTAGTGGTGCTGTAAGTGAACAACAGAAACTAATTCAGCCACGCCCATCCTCCACTTCATCTGGCATTGAAAGTCAAAGTAGCACCTCCACCTTCAGCAGATATCATCAGTCCCCAGTTTGGAACTTCTTTACTGTTAGTGCAAAGGCGGAAAACATGGTCGTTTGTTCGATTTGTAAAGTATCCGTTGGTCGGGGTAAGCTTGGTACCAACTATGGTGCCGGAGGCCAGAGAGGTCATCTCAAGCAACATCACACTATCATTTGGGAAGCACACATGAGGAAGATCGGGGAAGGCAAAAGAAAAACAAATCCAAATGTATCCCTTGATATTGCATCTGATGATGGCGAGAGGCTGATCGTGCAGGGGGGAAGTGAAGAAGCGACAGACATTTTTTCTGGTACACCCAGTTCTGCTGGCAGCAGCACTGCAGTGGTATCGCCCACACCCTCTACCCCTGCAACATCTATGAGGCACACTAAGAGTGTGGGAGAGACACCAATGCGTAAAACTACATCACTGGGCCTAACTGGTTTGAAGACGTCATCATCATCATCGTCACATAAAATGATCCAGCCCACCATTCGCGGAATGTTGTGGTCGGAGGCGCCATTTGAACGCAACCAGCCAACGGTACATCTGTATAACGCAAAGCTGGCTAAAATGCTAGCGCTGGACCTTCTCCCTTTTTCTTTCGTGGAAGGGGTGGGGTTTCTAGAATTAGTGGCAAGAGTCTACCCTAAATGGAAGGTTCCTAGCCGGTCCTATTTTGCCAGAGTTGCGGTTCCAGCACTACATCAAGATGTGCTGGAGGGGACTGGGGCAGCTTTGCAGAAGAGTGCTGTTCACACTATCCACTTGACAACAGACATGTGGACCAGTTGCCAAGCCCTTGATTACATGTGCATCACTGCACACTGGGACTCTTTTGCAGGGTCTTTTGCAGGGGTTAGAGACAAGTCAAGTGCAGTTGTTGACCTGGACACCGTTTTTCAAGCTACTCGGAAACATGCAACATTAGCCATGTTTGCCATGGAGAAAACTCATACTGCAAAAAACATTTTGGAGGAGTTTAACAGTAAGGTCTCTGAATGGCTGCAACCAAGAAATCGCATAGTTGGTTATGTTTCCACGGATAATGGAAGTAATATAGTTAAGGCCATGCAGGAAGGTGAATATTTCAGAGTGCCGTGTTTGGCGCACTGTATAAACCTGGTTGTTCAAGATTTCTTGAGAAATAAAAACACAGTCAAGAAGTTACACCTGCCCAAGAATCTGCACACATTTCAGCCATTCTTTTAAGGCCCGGAAGCACCTGAGGAGCATCAACATGAACGTAAAGTGCTAGTCAAAGGGCTCATCCAGGAGGTGGCATCACATTGGAGCTCAACCTTTTACATGCTTGAGCGTCTGTTTGAGCGGTGCATGGTAATCAAGGACTATGTCTTTCAACTCGGTTCTACTATGAAAGACATGCGCCTAGAGTTGGAGGAATGGCAGCTAGTTAAAAGCCTGACAGACATGCTTCGTTCTTTTGAGGTCTTCACGTGTGAAGTCAGCAGGGAGGACTGTTCTTTGAGCAAAGCTATCCCATTGTTGGTCATGCTAAAGCACCAACTGAAGGCGGTGTCTTCAACATTCAGAGATGATGTTGGAAAGCAAGATGCATATCTGTTGGCGGAGAGGTTATTAAGCCACCTAGTTGCCAATGAAAGGCTTAAAAACATACATACAGAACAACATTACATTTGTGCCACTATTCTGGATCCACGGTACAAAAAGACAGTGGCCAGCAAAGCATGTATTCCTTTTGATGAAGCAGATGTTTCAAAGTACAAACATTGGCTAGCTGTCTCAGCCACTCGGTTCGAAAAAGATCGGCAGAAAATTCAAGGAGCCGTCAGAAGTCCAACTGAATCAGCAGGCCATCCAGCATCAAGTTCCACTTCTGAATCTGTGGGAGAAGAGAGTCACTTTCCCTCACAGCCGTTAACGACACCAGCAGCAACCGTATCATCATCCTCACCTGCACCAGGCCCAGCCATAATATTGTCGGAAGCGGATTGGCTAACTCATCAAGGGTTTGCTCGTTCCAGTGCTGAGAAGGCCACAGATGGTACGCAAAGTGGAGCAACCGTGGAGAACCTTGAGTTGATGGTGCAGGCCTATCTGGATGACCCAACACAGGTCTTTGTTAATACGAACCCACTGCTGTATTGGTACAGGAAAATGGCTCTATGGCCGCTGATCACCAACCTGGCTATAAATTATTTGTCTTGCCCACTCGCAAGCGTGTCTTCTGAACGTGTTTTCAGTGCTGCTGGTGCCATTGTAACTTCAAAAAGGACCCGCCTCTTGGCCAAAAATGTGGAGAGTTTAACACTGATCAAGATGAATCAGCACGTGATACCACCAGATTACAAAGTACATGAATGCACACAGGAAGAAGAGGACACCAACTTAGGTGACAGAAGTTCTTCTCTATTACCTAACCTACTCCCGTCTCAATTCATGGAGTTTTAGGACGAGCTCTACTTCCCTGACACCGAGCCCTGAAAATGACTTCCTTTTTTTCGTCCTTATTCACTTTTATTCCTGTGTGTCTTTCTTTGTTTTGCAACTTTTACCACAACAAAACTCTAATCACCTAATCACAACAAGTCCATCAGCAGCACTGTCTTCATCTTATATTCCTTATTGATTTGAAGGTACCGCAGTCTGCATTCCTGAGGTTCACAAGTTCATAACTCAATCATGCTCCTTTAAACTCCTCCTCCAGACTCCCCCTATCCATTTCCCTCAAGGCAGATGGATGGATTACGACGAGTCCGCTCAAGTGGGACTGAAATTACTGACTGACTACATGCTTGCTGATTGCTGACAGAGTTACTTCTGATATTGACAGGAGAGGCTGCCCTGTGGGCCCTCACTTTTCGAAGAAGATGCGGACAAAAAGTAGAACAGGTAATGAATAATTGAGAAGATGGCATGCAGTGGACAGCAATGGCTGTCTGGCTCTGATGTTACCAATTGCTGTTTATTTTTTGTGCATGGAATGATGATTCATATGTCTTGTCTTAGTTATTATTTAATCTTTCACACAGTAATTGTGACTCATGTCAACAACTCTGTTTTTTTTACCTTAATTAAAATTGTACTTCAAATTCAGGGGCCACTATATTGCATTTCACAAAATATGCAAAATGTCCTTGGAGCGGACTCACTTGCCAATATACCATGATGATTGATTAAATAATATATCTTTTTTCTTTACAGTCACTCACTGGGATGGATGGATCATCAGCGTCGGTTTACGGAAGAACTATGGCCAATTCGTGAGTGGCAAACAGGTAAACCAGTCTACAACAACTACTACAGCAGGACTACATGTCTGTCTATTCGTGGTATGTATTGGTCGATGGCGAGGCAGTGTACTGTTGTTGTTATGCCAGGCAGGGTCCACTCCAGACAGCAGTTCATATAAAATTGGGGCTATGTGGCTTGCTGCATACAATTAGATATGCTTTGTCTGTCTGACAAAGAGCCTAGGTATGCTACCTCAGGTTGCTTCACTCAGTGGTGCCTGCCTTGACCCTCTGCATGGCACTGCCTCAAGCTTGGGCCAAACATCCGTTATGTTTGCAAAATTTGCTGTTTTTCGGTATTTCGCAAATCTCGCAAAAGTACCGAAAAATCGCAAATTCTTGAGCGGGAACTGATTTTTGGCCCATGCTTGCAGCAGGGCCATGCAGACGGTCAAGGCAGGCACCACTGAGTGAAGCATCCTCCTGATGTATGATACCTAGGCTCTTTGACATGTGACAGACAAAGCATATCTACGGTTTAGGGTTCAGTGCGATTTACTAGGGTTTTTGGGTTTAAGTTGGTATGGTTCACGCTGATTCTAGGGCTCGGGGCCCGATGCAGGCTCATTCATAATGATGTTGGCAATGTTTTAGGGGGGTTTGGTGTTCTTTGGTCCAGAATTGGCAGAATTTTGGCCTTTTTGGGTGTTTTGCGGGCGCGTGTGTTTGGGTGAAAACGAAGTGAAAACTAGTCGTAGACCTTCTTCTTCAAAGAGCGCAGTGGTTCGATTTCGTTCTGCCTTGCTGAGATTCTTGTGAATCGCTGGAACAAAAGACTGTCCAGGTAAGTTTCAAAAGGATCGAAGTAGTGGAAGTGCTGAAAACAGCAATGTTTTGTGAACAGCGCAATTTGCCTTGTTTTGAATATACCAGTATTGCATTTTTTGGGGGGCTGTTTGGGGGTGTTCTAGATTTGTGGGGGAGGGTGTGGGGGTCTGGGAGCACTGCTGGGATAGCATAATTTTGATTGGAAGTGATTTAAAGAAAATCCATGGTGGAAAAGAGGAGTTAGGGCCTAGCTGCAGAGCGCGTTTGGACCGATGTTGACTGGTTGGCTGAAAATGTTCTTAGTATGAGTTTTTGCATTTTTGCTTTTTGCCTGTTTCGGGGTGTTCTGCTTTTTTGCGGGTGGCTGCAGGGGTCTGGGGGCATAGCTCAGAAGGTCTAATATCGGAATCAAGTGTTTTGGACCAAATCCATGGTGAAAAAGTTTTTCCGTTTTTGCTCACTTGCCTGTTTTTGGGGTGCTGTTTGGGGGCTTCTAGGTTATTGGGGGTGGATTTGAGGGTCTGGGAGCACTGCTGGCACAGTCTAATTTTGATTGCATTTTTTTCCAGAAAATCCATGGTGGAAAAGGGGTGTTAGGGCCTAGCTGCAGAGAGTATTTGGACTGAATTGAAGGTAGGCCCATTTTTGCTTTTTGCCTGTTTGGGGGTGTTCTGCTTTTTGGCGGGTGGCTGCAGGGGTCTGGGGGCATAGCTCGGAAGGTCTAATATCGGAATCAAGTGTTTTGGACCAAATCCATGGTGAAAAGGTTTTTCTGTGTTTGCTCACTTGCCTGTCTTTGGGGAGCTGTTTGGGGGGCTTCTAGGTTTTTGTGGATGGGTTTTGGGGTCTGGTAGCACTGCTGGCACAGTCTAATGTTGATTGCATTTGTTTTTCAGGAAATCCATAGTGGAAAAGGGGAGTTAGGGCCTAGTTGCACAGCGCATTTGGACTGAATTCCAGGTAGGCCCGAAATTTCCTAAGTCTCACTTTTTGCGGTTTTGCTTTTTGGCTGTTTGGGGGTGTTAAACTTGTTTCCGCCTGGGTTGACGGGTCTGAGGGCATTGCTGTGAAGATCTAATACTGGATAAAAGTGGTTTGGAGAAAATCGGAGGTGAAAAAGTTTTTCCATTTTCAGACATTTCGCTCACTTTAGCGTTTTCGGGGGCTGTTTGGGGGGGTTCCTGGTGTTTGTGGGAGGGTTTTGGGGTCTTGGAGCAACGTGGGTATGGATACTTTTGATTGCAAGAGGTTGGAAGAAAATCCATGGTGGCAAAGGGGAGTTAGGGCCTAGCTGCAGAGCGCGCACGGAGTGATCTGGGAACTAGGCATACATTTTCAAAGTCCCCATTTTTGCATTTTTGCTTTTTGGCTGTTTGGGGAGGTTAAACTTGTTTTCGCCTGGGTTGACGGGTCTGGGGGCATTGCTAGGAAGGTCTAATACCGGATAAAAGTGTTTTGGATAAAATCCATGGTGAAAAAGTTTTTAACTTTTCAGAGTTTTCGCTCACTTTTGTGTTTTCAGGGGCCTGCTTGGGGGGGGTTCCTGGTGTTTGTGGGGGGGGTTTGGGGTCTTGGAGCAACGCTGGGTATGGATACTTTTGATTGCAAGAGGTTTGAAGAAAATCCAGGCTGGCAAAGGGGAGTTAGGGCCTAGCTGCAGAGCGAGCACGGAGTGATCTGGGAACTACGCATACATTTGTCAAAGGCCCCATCGTTGCATTTTTCCTTTTTGGCTGTTTGGGGGGGTTAAACTTGTTTTTGCCTAGGTTGACGGGTCTGGGGGCATTTCTAGGAAGGTCTAATACCGGATAAAAGTGTTTTGGATAAAATCCATGGTGAAAAAGTTTTTACCTTTTCACAGTTTTCGCTCACTTTTGTGTTTTCGGGGGCCTGCTTGGGGGGGTTCCTGGTGTTTGTGGGGGGGTTTTGGGGTCTTGGAGCAACGCTGGGTATGGATACTTTTGATTGCAAGAGGTTTGAAGAAAATCCATGGCGGCAAAGGGGAGTCAGGGCCTAGCTACAGAGCCCGCACGGAGTGATTTGGGATTGAGGGCTAAATAATTCTGTTTCACTTTTTGCAGTTTTGCTTTTTGGCTGTTTGGGGGTGTTAAACTTGTTTCCGCCTGGGTTGACGGGTCTGGGGGCATTGCTGTGAAGGTCTAATACCGGATAAAAGTGGTTTGGAGAAAATCTGAGGTGAAAAAGTTTTTCCATTTTCAGGCATTTTGCTCACTTTAGCGTTTTCGGGGGCAGTTTGGGGGGGTTCTTGGTGTTTGTGGGAGGGTTTTGGGGTCTAGGAGCAACGTGGGTATGGATACTTTTGATTGCAAGAGGTTTGAAGAAAATCCATGGTGGCAAAGGGGAATTAGGGCCTACCTGCAGAGCGCGCACGGAGTGATCTGGGAACTAGGCATACATTTTCAAAGTCCCCATTTTTGCATTTTTGCTTTTTGGCTGTTTGGGGGGGTTAAACTTGTTTTCGCCTGGGTTGATGGGTCTGGGGGCATTGCTAGGAAGGTCTAATACCGGATAAAAGTGTTTTGGATAAAATCCATGGTGAAAAAGTTTTTAACTTTTCAGAGTTTTCGCTCACTTTCGTGTTTTCGGGGTCCTGCTTGGGGGGGTTCCTGGTGTTTGTGGGGGGGGTTTGGGGTCTTGGAGCAACGCTGGGTATGGATACTTTTGATTGCAAGAGGTTTGAAGAAAATCCATGGTGGCAAAGGGGAGTTAGGGCCTAGCTGCAGAGCACCTACAGAGTGATTTGGGATTGAGGGCTAAATAATTCTAAGTGTCACTTTTTGCGGTTTTGCTTTTTGGCTGTTTGGGGGTGTTAACTTGTTTCCGCCTGGGTTGACGGGTCTGGGGGCATTGCTGTGAAGGTCTAATACTGGATAAAAGTGGTTTGGAGAAAATCGGAGGTGAAAAAGTTTTTGCGTTTTTGCTCACTTGCCTGTCTTTGGGGTGCTGTTTGGGGGGCTTCTAGGTTTTTGTGGGTGTGTTTTGGGGTCTGGGAGCACTGCTGGCACAGTCTAATGTGGATTTCATTCGTTTTTCAGGAAATCCATTTTGGAAAAGGGGAGTTAGGGCCTAGCTGCACAGCGCATTTGGACTGAATTCCAGGTAGGCCCGAAATTTGCTAAGTCTCACTTTTTGCGGTTTTGCTTTTTGGCTGTTTGGGGGTGTTAAACTTGTTTTCGCCCGGGTTGACGGGTCTGGGGGCATTGCTGGGAAGGTCTAATACCGGATAAAAGTGGTTTGGAGAAAATCCATGGTGGGAATGTTTTTAACTTTTCAGAGTTTTCGCTCACTTTCGTGTTTTCGGGGGCCTGCTTGGGGGGGTTCCTGGTGTTTGGGGGGGTTGGGGGGTCTTGGAGCAACGCTGGGTATGGATACTTTTGATTGCAAGTGGTTTGGAGAAAATCCATGCTGGCAAAGGGGTGTTAGGGCCTAGTTGAAGAAAGCGTTTGACACTATTTTTAACTTAGGGCTCGTTAGGGTTAGCAGTATTGCATGTGTTTGGGAGTGTTCGAGATTTTGGCAATTGGGTTCTGGGGTCTACTCTTGGAGCATTTGTCGAGAAATGTCTAATTTTGGTTGCAAGTGGTTTGAAGATAATCCATGGTAGGAAAGGTGGGATTTGGGACTACTTTACTTTCAAAGTACGTTTTGTCACCATTTTCTACCAGGCCTCAGACAGGTAGCAGTATCGCACGTTTTTTGGGGTCTGATTGGGGGTATTCTGCATTTTAGTGTCTGGGTTTAAGGGTCTGAGAGCACTGCTGGGAAGGTCTAATTTTGTTCTAAAATCGTAGTTTACAGTACACCTAGCTTGAGGGGAAAGATCTGCAAAATTCGCCCATACTTATTTATCTTTCAAAAGGAGACTCAGAGTACGCCCTTTCGAAACTATTGTACTGTCGATTCTGAAACTGAAAGTGTGACTTTTTGCACTACACAGCGTACGTACCTTATATTTTTTTCTCAGTGGTGTTTTAATATCACTTCCTGTTTTTCCATCAACATTTACAGGGCGGCTTTCACCCTGTGCAATGGAAAAAAGGATGTAGTCAGGCTTCACATTAGCGAGCCGCAATTCAGCATCCGCCAGGCAGGCAGTGGACAGGGTGTCTTCTGGTCATCCAACATTGATCAACGGAGCGTCAGATGGAACGGAGGAGTACCGCAAATAATAGGAATGTCTGGATGCATGCAAGTTCCCAAATTCAACAGGAAAAGTACAACAACATACAGTAACAGTATCCATTCATTTCTACTTATCTTTTAAGTAATGTTATTGCTATAAACTTCTATGAGTGTGACTCTGCATTTCTTTGCTCTCTGCTTCTAAATTTGCTATGTTTTTGCTATGTTTAACAGTAATTTAATGTTCTAACTGTTTATTCTCTCTGAGGGCAGAGAGGCAACTGAAATTGCGTAATGACTGCAGCCCTGTACTGTCAACTTGTTTCTTTGTAGTTATTAGTAAGTTGCAGTAAGTAGTAGTGCTACTTTGCAGTAACCTAACAATCCATTTAGTAAACAACCTCTGGCATGCAGTAGTGCACTTCCTTTATGTCCCTTTAAAGATTTATCAATATCTTCAAATCCAAAGATCTGTTTCTCTTCATTTGTTGTTTGACTGTCCATGCTGTGTTTTTTTCCTCTCTACCAAACTATCCCAAAAAAACCATTCCCGTCCAATTTTCAAACCCTAACCCTCTTCCCCCGGGCTTTGTGGTATTTCATTGTGGTGTGACTGACAACAACAATAAATTCAACACACTTGCTGGGGAGGATAAGGTCAAAGCATCCAAAATCATTACAATCAGAAGTTCATGTGCGCCATCATGGATTGATAAGAACAGTCTCCTCCTACACGACGTGAACAATCAAAAGCTTAATGCTTACATTACGTTGATGACGTGTCCTTTGCCTTAATTTCTTATAGCAGTCAAACTCCACGCAACTACTACTTATATTTACATTAATTTAGCACTGCTTAGGCTACAATTTAGGGAACTGTTCTCTATTGTACTATCTAATGTACTGTTTCTAATGCTACGCTCAGGCCACTCAATGTTTCATTTCCTTTTTTTTCATATGGTGATACTGCAAGTGTGTACCAATACTGCTACCAGCACAACAATGATATTGCATCCGTCGAGGATTCAAGTCAACAACCAACCTTAATCACCATTTGCAATGCAGGCAGCCCTGGGGCTACCCCGATTCTCAAATACAAATCACAGGTAAGGTAAGCATATTGGAGAGGTAGTAGAGGTAGTAGAATAATGGGCTAGGACTAAGTTTGGAGGAGAGCAGAGACTGACAGTACTACTAGTAAAGTACAGTAGTAGGGATACTGAATTGACTAACTTGGTTACTTGCATTTTGGTACATTTCAGGACTATATGTTTCATTCATGCTGGTAAGTTTGAAAAACCAAACGTACAGTAACCACCGCCAACCCCCACACAAAATAATATGAGCGCGTATACTGTGTTTTGGTATGAAAAATATAATTATTAAGAAATATAAATTATTGATGTTAAAATAAATTACCCCAACTCATCCCCCTTCACTAACCAAACCAATGTCCAAAAATCCAAAAGTCCCCTTTCCCAAAAACCCAATTCTCACCCCCCCAACAGTCTTTAAAAAAGGGGCAAGGGACAGTCACTTCCTCCGGTGGCGTAGTGTGGACAGCTGGTGATGCACGTCCCGCAGCTCTTTGCGGAGGTCCCGGAGCTGGCGCTGATGTTTTTCGCCCAACCGCTCAAGGTAGTCCACTCGCTTTCAGAGGCGCACACGTGCTTTCCAGGCTCTGGGGGGGGGCAGCGGCGGCGGGAGGCTGTCGGGCCACGGCTCTGCTTTGGCTGGAGGCTTGTGGCTGGTGGACCCGGGGGCAGTGGAGGAGGATGTACTGGTTGATGTGTCCTCATGCTCCCGAGCCCACAACCGCCGATACTCGGCACAAATAGCCTCCAGCTTACGGGCTCTGGCCCGGACAGCCATCTCCTTGCGGGTGAGCTTTTTTGGAGTAGCATCTATGAAGAAAGAAAGAAAAATACTGTAGCCAATAGTCTTTAAAACATAAAGCCAAAATAATTCAACGGAAAGTTGACACTCAGTAACACCAGCAAGTAGCAAACACAGTATAACATTTCGGCATGTATCTTTCCGCCGTCTTTGTAAGCCTGTGACATTACTGGGAGTTTCAGGAAATCCACTAGCAGCACTATGGGTGGACTCACTACTACATACATAGTCAGAGAGTACTAAAAAAAGGCAATTTTTACTTTTTTTCTCTTGTGCTGCAAAAGAAATTACTGGTACGTGAACTTGTGGTAGCCACCATAATGGCAGCTCACTCAGCTTTCACCCAAGAAATACAGACACAGGCCATGATGATGCAGACTTTCAGTAATTTAAGCAGTACATGCAGGTGGGGATAGGAATGTCTTACTTTTCTATAGGGGTGGCACTGCCACTGGCCATACTTCATCCACTCAGCGTCTGCTCTACTACATCATACACCTCTGCTATCGATGAGGATAAAGAAGATAACATCCAGGCTTCCAAAGTATGTCTATAATTCTTCTTAATGTCTCAAATTTACCAAAATGTATTTTTGTCAACAACCAACTAACACCTGTTTCATTATGTTTTGGAAACCGCCTTCTTCTTATCTTGAATTGCATTCAACAAAACCATTCTTTACAGTCATAAATATTAAGACTCGCTCGTCCTTCGTTTCACCCTTCTTTAACTTTTCGTTCTTCACATCCCTAAACTACATCTGATATGACTTGGCTTCCCAATAACAATTTGCCAGCTGAGTTGAAGTGAAATAGAGGGGGCCATTGGTTACCCGAGAAGTACCGCAGCTAATGCTATTACAAGTCAAGGTTGACTGTCTTCTCCGTGATAGCCCAAAAAGTAGTACTAAATTAGTAACTGTTCTTAACAGTACAGTCTACTTATACTAGTGTACTGTGTACTACTGTACAGTACATCATACACTCCTTTGCGAGCCTACTCAAAGACATTTTAATGAGTAAGGAGTATAATAACTTACCACCGTCCGCCGCCGCTGAGTCTTCTCCCCCAGCTCCTCCTGTTGGCACCGCCACATCCAGAGTGGACCCCTCCGCACTGCTGCCACTGGCACTGGTGGTCATCTGTGCCGCATCAGATGTTGTGACGTCTAGGAAAAACATGTCATATTTTCAGATGCCATACACAACCCCCTATTTTGTCTCGTAATGGAAGAAAATGTTACATAACACATTTAACCTTTTATATGCTTATTCCATTAAATGCTACACTTCTTCTTATGACAACTGATGAATGCTTGCTTAACGTGCACCATTTTTCTCATTACAGAAAGAAGATTCCATTGACCTTCTGCCAGACGATTCACCAACTACTAGTAAGTCATCACCAGCAGTACTTTAAGTACTTTAAAGAAGGTGGGGGCTCCCGCACAGTTATTCTAATAATTTCATGTGTCTGTTAACTATTATTAAGTTTGAGTCATACTAATTTCATTCATGGGAATGTTGTTTAAACTTTAACGTCATCTTCATCCATCACCGTTGCTCGCTCCGAATACTACAATATTAAAAATAAGAAATAATATTTTCATTTCTTAATTGAAAATAAAACTTTAAAACTAACAAACACTGTGTTAGTTTTTGTTCACGAGTGAGTGAGCGGAAGGGTTTGAACTACTGCACTTGGCAGTCATGTTTCAGTGACTGAGATATGCAGGACTCGGCGGTAGTCTTCTTCTGTTCTTCTGGGTCGTAAAATCATTGGTCAGACACACTAGATAGTTGGTCAGGGGATTGGGGTTCAACTTCTGTTCGGACTGAGCTATGTCGAAAGTCTAACTGCACCTATCATCAACAATGTCCTATTTCTCTTGTCCATACTTCTTTGTGTGCAGAATAGTCCCTGAAACACTAGCAGTATGGGATGTGCTCCTCTCAAATCAAAAAGGCAACTGCTACCTTTTACTTGGTGTAAACAATGACATTTTGTTGTTGGAAATTGTCAAAGCACTTACATTAAGAAGACTGGAATAGACAGCAAGGGCTAACCAAAGGACTGCACTCAGTGCCTAGAGCTATTGCTGGATCAGAGTTTTGTTTCACACCGTTTGCCGACTGGGCAAGCTTAGCTACCTACACAGACCGACTCATAATCGTAAATAGTAGTAGCACAGAGAGTGATGGTAGAGGCAGGATAAGAATGTAGAAAGTAGTCTACATTAGAAGAAGATCGAAGACTATTTTGTAAAACATAGAATTATTAGGAAACAGTTTGTAATGAATAGGAGCTGTAAACATTAGGGAAGGATAAGTATTAATATAACAATAGAACAACTTACTGGGGCCAGCAGAAGAGCCTGCAAGGGACTGATCCTCTCCACCTTCTTCCACCGGAGTCTCAGTCGCCGCCGGCGCCTTGCCCCTGGGAGGTTCTGGTGAACATGAAATGAAGAAACACAACATGGATGATTGTTTTTGGGGAAATATTTGATTTCTTTGAACACAATCTAAGATTATGTCGGGGAAAAAAATTAACGACAATTGCATCTGATCTGGTCAACTAGGAGGATAGTAGTACAGTATTGCAGGATTCGCAGACCGTCTAATAGGAAAGTTATGTAATTCACATACTACACCAACAACAAAAAGGTTCTACTACGACTGCCATCATTCAGCAGCACAAGACGTCGCGTGACAGACACAGTCCGTCATCATGATTGCAGACCACTAACAAATGTCCTATAACAAGTAATAAATAATATACTCAACGTATCAATCCACCACTATCTCTTCAAAGTGGCAGCAGCAGGAGTACAAAGAAGGACTAGACTTGAGTCTACTGTCTCTACCATTACGCAGTAATGCTCTCAAATGAGTAAAAAGTTGCAAACAAGTAAGCAAAGTAGCAACGCCAATAACCAGGCGAGCACCTGCAATGACAGAAGCTATTTAAAGATTAATTTACCTACAATGTAATCGAATCAGCAGCATTCGTACTCTTCAGGAAAAAAATAGATTAGCAATATAACAGAGCAAAAGAAAAAAAAAGTAGTTATTAAATAGGTACTTACCAAGGCCAGGGATCTCCAATCCTAGCAGGTCGAGCATGTCATGCTCCCGGTCCAGGATGTCAGTCCACCGATGCGTCGCTTGCTGGTAGGTGCGCCGGACCCCAAACCCCTTCCACATGCCCCGGCACACCTTCTCCCACAGCTGGCGGCACTCCCGGAGGCCGTAACCAGAAGCAATCCGCCCACCTGCTGCCACGGTCTTAGGGAGGTGGACTTGGACAAAAACCATCAAGGCGGCCACCTCCATCGCAGAGAAGATCTCCATGGCCTGGACTTGCTCCTCCCTCAAACGCCCACAAGTTAGCCGGGTAAGGGGTGCTGGGCCCTTCCCCTTGCCCTAGTCTGCTCCCTTTGCCATGGTCCTGGGCGCAAGAAAAAGGAAAGAAGAATAGGTGTGAAAACATTTTTTGAGAGAGCGAAAGAAATAAAGTAGGTAATAAAGTAACAAATAGTTTAAAAAAAACACAAAATATAGATGTAGGAAATTGTAGAGATAGATAATAAGCAAAAAAAAGTTCAGAAAAGCATAGGATTAAAAAGATGTAAGATGGATAGAAAGGTAGCATGCCCAAAAACCATAGCAATGAATGAAAAACAAGATGGCCGCGCCCATAGAGGACTGCGTGGGTAAGTTTGCGCGATATTTTCCCCGCGAGCACGCAAAAACACAGGCGAACTCATAATAGCGCGCTGCACACAATGCAAGATTGCCAATAGCGCCCGGAACCGGAAATACGCAACGCGCACAGGATGGCCGCGCCCATGTACGACCGCATGGGTAACTTCGCGGTCGGTGCACTGCAAGCGGCTTGCGAAGACGCCAAAAAACGCGCGAACACGCAAAAAAAACCCATCCACTCATTTGCACGAATTTGCGGATTGCGAGTTTGATTTAGCGCGAATTCGCCCCCTGCGAATCTCGCGAAATTGCAGAAAAACGAATTTTGCAAAACTGAAAGCACTTAGCAGGTGCAAAAGTTCAAGCTAATTTGTAACCATTCCCTGTAGTGCCTCCTGAGATGCCCCTCCAAAGATCAGTTGCCTACTTGCAACTATTCTCTGACCCTGCTCTGACCCTCAAAGCAGGGTCAGAGAATAGTTACAAGTATGGCACAATACTCCTGTAAAAAAAATTAAACTGCAACAGGAAGCACTTACAGCTAAGGAAGCAGGTGCCAGACTTGAAGCTCAAATTCAGTGACACATTAACCAGCCCCAAATTAATTCATCTCAGTTGAGGCTGGGCGGGTGTGCTTTCCCCCCATAATCTACAGTGGTGAACCAGAGGGTGCTGTGATGAACCAGAGGGTGGCAGTGCTGAACCAGAGGGTGGCAGTGATGAACCAGAGGGTGGCAGGGATGAACCAGAGGGAGGCAGTGGTGAACCAGAGGGTGCTGTGATGACCCAGAGGATGGCAGTGATCTACCAGAGGGTGGCAGTCTTGAACCAGAGGGTGGCAGTGATCAACCAGAAGGTGGCAGTGATGAACCAGAGGGTGGCACTGGTGAACCAGAGAGTGCTGTGATGAACCAGAGGGTGGCAGTGATGAACCAGAGGGGGACAGTGATGATCCAGAGGGTGGCAGTGGCAAACCAGAGGGTGGCAGTGATGATCCTGAGGGTGGCAGTGGCGAACCAGAGGGTGGCAGTAATGAACCAGAGGGTGGCAGTGAAGAACCAGAGGGTGGCAGTGATGAACCAGAGGGTGGCAGTGGTGAACCAGAGGGTGGCAGTGATGAACCAGAGGGTGGCACTGGTGAACCAGAGGGTGCTGTGATGAACCAGAGGGTGGCAGTGATGAACCAGAGGGGGGCTGTGATGATTCAGAGGGTGGCAGTGGCAAACCAGAGGGTGGCAGTGATGAACCTGAGGGTGGCAATGATGATCCTGAGGGTGGCAGTGGCGAACCAGAGGGTGGCAGTAATGAACCAGAGGGTGGCAGTGATGAACCAGAGAGTGGCAGTGATGAACCAGAGGGTGGCAGTGGTGAACCAGAGGGTGGCAGTGATGAACCAGAGGGTGGCACTGATGAACCAGAGGGTGCTGTGATGAACCAGAGGGGGACAGTGATGATCTAGAGGGTGGCAGTGGCAAACCAGAGAGTGGCAGTGATGAACCAGAGGGTGGCAGTGATGAGCCAGAGGGTGGCAGTGGTGAACCAGAGGGTGGCAGTAATTTGATATTTGATATTTGATATTTGATATTTGATATTTATTGACACTTGTAGAGCGCGGCTATCGCTCCGGAAGGAGCATCTTGGCGCTAAGCGATCAGAGAGCCAGCATGGCGAGGAGTGTATCAGATGGCTGCAAGAACTGCTGAGTCGGGCTGAAGGAAAATCCAGGTCTTCAAGAGTTTCCTGAACTGGCTTTCCGAGGGGACGTGCCTAAGGTTAAAGGGGAGACTGTTCCATGCCTTCGATGCTAGGAATGAAAAAGTTCTTCCCCCTTTTGTTTTTAGTTTTATTCTAGGTACTACAATCAAGTTTGCTTCGGCTGACCTCAAACAGCGCGATGGAATGTAGTGCTGAAAGCGTTTGGCTAGATAAAGAGGGCCGGTGTTCCTGGTGGCTTTGAAGACCGTGATAAGGAGTTTAAAAAGGACTCTTTTGTGAAGGGGAAGCCAGTGCAGCGTGTTGAGGGCTGCAGAGGCCGAGGACCTTTTTGGGAGTTTAAGAACTAATCTGGCTGCAGCGTGTTGGACGCTTTGCAATTTCTTTAGCGAAGACTTTTTTATTCCCGCCAGGAGGCCGTTGCAATAATCCAGCCGAGAAAGGATTAGAGCCACCGCGACTGTTTTCCTGGCGGAGATAGGGAGAAAGTCGAAGAATTTTTTCAGCTGTCGAATGAGGTTAAAGCAGCACCCAGCTGTGATGCGTACATGGTCATCGAAACTCAAGGAGGAGTCAAATTGGACACCTAGATTGCGGGCCGAGGAAACCGCACAAGGCGGTACATCAGAATTTTGAGGCCACCAGTCCTTTGGTGAGAAAAGGACGTCTTTGCCCAGTGGAATAATTTCAGTTTTTGCACTGTTGCATTTTAGGTGGTTAAGATTGAGCCAGGAAAAGACTTGGGAGAGGCAGTTCTGGAATCTAAGAGCTGTGTCGGGGTATTTTTTATCAATGGTGACGACAAGCTGAGTGTCGTCAGCGTATGAAGTAACGAGGATGTTGTGGGATTCAATCAATGTTAAGAGGGGGGCCATATATAGATTGAAAAGGAGGGGGCTAAGTATGGATCCCTGGGGCACCCCGGATGTGACGGGTCTTTCGCTGGAAAGAAAAGGTCCAAGCGAGACTGTTTGTGTTCTATGTGATAGAAATGATGTAATCCATGCTAAAGCAGTACCAGACACACCAATCTCACGCATTCTGTTAACAAGGATAGCGTGAGAGATGGTGTCGAATGCCGCGGTCAAGTCGAGTAGGATGAGTACGGCATGTTTTCCGTCATCCTGTAGGAACTTAATGGTGTCTGATAGCTCAATCAGTGCGGTTTCTGTGGAGTGGCCAGGGCGAAAACCCGATTGCTGTGGATGCAAGATGTGGTTATTTTCCACGAAGGCTTTTAATTCTTCGTGGACCAGCCGCTCGGTGATTTTACCTAGTACAGGGAGTAGAGAAATGGGGCGCATATTAGTTAAGTCAGTGGGGGATTTATTTTGTTTTTTCAACAAGGGCTTGACTATTGCCTTCTTCCATTCAGCGGGGACAATGCCAGTGCTGAGGGAGTCATTAATAATGGCGTTGATGGAAGGGTTGACGGCTTCAATAAGGTGGTGAAGAATAATCGGAGGGCAGGAGTCAGTGGGTGCTCCTGACTTACAAGTCATAATGGCTTTCTGTGTCTGTAGTAAGGATACCACAGAGAAGTTGTCGAGTGAAGGTAGTGTGGGGCCGGCAACTTGCATATAAATTGAGGGGGGGGGAAAGTCTCTGTGAATGGTGTTAATTTTGTCAATAAAAAAATCCGCAATTTGATCGCAGAGTGCTTGAGATGGGAGAATTTCCGTTATCAGGGCCTTGGGGTGGGTGAAGGACTTGACTATGTTGAAAATAGTCTGTTGTTTTTGTTTGGCTGCTTCTATAGCTGAGGTAAAAAACTCCCTTTTGGCTATTTTTATGTTGGAGAGGTATTGTTTCCTCTGTAAGATGTAGAGGGATCTCGAAGTATCATCATATGTTTTCCTCCATTCTCTTTCCAGGACCCTGCATTTGAGGTGACATTCGGCAAGGGTCTGGGTATACCAAGGGGCATTTGGTTTTTTTACGCGACGGGCTGATTTCAGGCTGGTTGGGTTGGAGAAGGATGTGACTATAGTGTCAATCCAGATGTGAAGATTTTTAGAATCTAAAGTTACATCTCTGACAAGAGTGGGAAGAGGGGCCGTGGGCCGGGGACTTAGCATAATACGTTCCGCGACTTTCTTCCAATTAGTCGGGAAGGGTGCGGGAGAGCGCATGGTATTGGATTGCGCAGAGTGTTGTGTTGCAATGGAAAAGGGGATAAAACAGTGATCCGTCCATATATGTGGGATAGGGGGCGAGACAGTTAGGGCAGTCAAGTTAGTGCAGATGCCATCCAGCGTGTGGCCGGCCCGGTGAGTGGGGGGTGAAACCAGTTGGGTGAGGCCAAAAGTATCTAAAGAGTGTTGGAAACTCAGCGTGTGGGGGTCTGAAAGGGCTTCGAGATGGAGATTGAAATCACCAAGAAGTGTGAAGGTGGGGTAGTGGGTCAGAAGAGTGGCAAGAGTCTCGTCCAGGGAATCCAGAAATGAAGAGGCATTCCCAGGGGGGCGATAGACGAGTCCACCTGAGAAAGAAGTGGATGGATTGATTTGAATAACAAATCCTATAGCCTCGCAGTGCTTGATAGAGGTCAGGTCAAATGCATGGCACGTGAGGGACGACCTGACGATAATGGCTATACCCCCACCCCTACCCGAGGGTCTATCACGCCTAAGGATGGAATAGTCAGTGGGGAGGGTGGTTGCTAAATCAGGGTTAGATGCGTCATTTAGCCACGTTTCAGTAATGAAGATGGCGTCGAGGCCATGCGACAGTATAAGATCGTGAATATCCTGCGCGTGGCATGTTAGGGATCTGGCATTGATGAGGCCACAGTTGAGAGTGACAGTTTTATGAGGAGGGGGAGGGGAAGGGGGAGAGATTGCGTCAGGAGGTCCTAGAGATGCCCATCTACAGAGGGGGCATGTAAAAGGGCCCCATAGATGATCAGTTAAGAGGTGAGCCTTACAGCTATGGCTGGGGCTGGTCAAGCGTATTTGGAGCAGGGCATCGGAATCATACCTGATAGTGGGAGGATTTAGGACAGGATGGCCCGCACCCTGCGCGATCCTGGCGCGGACGGGCGCAGACGGGCTAGGCTTTGGCGCGGCTTCGGGGCGCATCCGGCGCCCCCGCTGCGCCAGCCCGCTGCGCCGTCTGGTTGCTAAGCACATTTATAGGGAAGTAAGAGGGTGGGAAGGACGGCCCGACTTGAGCGCTGTCCCCACCAGCCTCACACAAGATGGCGCCCACCGCCGCCGAGAAAGGCTAAGAGAAGCGGCTGGGCACGAGCAGATAATGTGTTTCAGGGTGTCAGAGTGCCTAAAAATAATTCCCCTTAGCTTGAAGTCCCCCACAGTTAAAAATAGACGATTTAAAATTTTGTAACAAACGCTCCAGAAACGCTATTTAAATACATAAAACAGAAGTGACATGAAGTACAAGTGCTCTGCAGCTCCCAGCCCCAGTTCCCCTCACCAGGGAGAGCTTCTAAAGGCGCTGAGCGCTGCGGATGGGCTGATCTAAATACAAGAAGAGGGCGGGAAGGACGGCCCGACTTGAGCGCTGTCCCCACCAGCCTCACACAAGATGGCGCCCACCGCCGCCGAGAAAGGCTAAGAGAAGCGGCTGGGCACGAGCAGATAATGTGTTTCAGGGTGTCAGAGTGCCTAAAAATAATTCCCCTTAGCTTGAAGTCCCCCACAGTTAAAAATAGACGATTTAAAATTTTGTAACAAACGCTCCAGAAACGCTATTTAAATACATAAAACAGAAGTGACATGAAGTACAAGTGCTCTGCAGCTCGCAGCCCCAGTTCCCCTCACCAGGGAGAGCTTCTAAAGGCGCTGAGCGCTGCGGATGGGCTGATCTAAATACAAGAAGAGGGCGGGAAGGACGGCCCGACTTGAGCGCTGTCCCCACCAGCCTCATACAAGATGGCGCCCACCGCCGCCGAGAAAGGCTAAGAGAAGCGGCTGGGCACGAGCAGATAATGTGTTTCAGGGTGTCAGAGTGCCTAAAAATAATTCCCCTTAGCTTGAAGTCCCCCACAGTTAAAAATAGATGATTTAAAATTTTGTAACAAACGCTCCAGAAACGCTATTTAAATACATAAAACAGAAGTGACATGAAGTACAAGTGCTCTGCAGCTCGCAGCCCCAGCCCCAGTTCCCCTCACCAGGGAGAGCTTCTAAAGGTAATGAACCAGAGGGTGGCAGTGATGAGCCAGAGGGTGGCAGTGGTGAACCAGAGGGTGATGAACCAGAGGATAGCAGTGGTGTGGTGAACCAGAGGGTTGCAGTGATGAACCAGAGGGTGGCAGTGATGAGCCAGAGGGTGGCAGTGATGAACCAGAGGGAGACAGTAATGAACCAGAGGGTGGCAGTGATGAGCCAGAGGGTGGCAGTGGTGAACCAGAGGGTGATGAACCAGAGGATAGCAGTGGTGTGGTGAACCAGAGGGTTGCAGTGATGAACCAGAGGGTGGCAGTGATGAACCAGAGGGTGGCAGTGATGAACCTGAGGGTGGCAATGATGATCCTGAGGGTGGCAGTGGCGAACCAGAGGGTGGCAGTAATGAACCAGAGGGTGGCAGTGATGAACCAGAGAGTGGCAGTGATGAACCAGAGGGTGGCAGTGGTGAACAAGAGGGTGGCAGTGATGAACCAGAGGGTGGCACTGGTGAACCAGAGGGTGCTGTGATGAACCAGAGGGGGACAGTGATGATCTAGAGGGTGGCAGTGGCAAACCAGAAGGTGGCAGTGATGAACCAGAGGGTGGCAGTGATGAGCCAGAGGGTGGCAGTGGTGAACCAGAGGGTGGCAGTAATGAACCAGAGGGTGGCAGTGATGAGCCAGAGGGTGGCAGTGGTGAACCAGAGGGTGATGAACCAGAGGGTGGCAGTGGTGTGGTGAACCAGAGGGTTGCAGTGATGAACCAGAGGGTGGCAGTGATGAACCAGAGGTTGGCAGTGGTGAACCAGAGGGTGGCAGTGATGAACCAGAGGGTGGTAGTGGTGAACCAGAGGGTGACAGTGATGAACCAGAGAGTGAACGTGGTGAACCAGAGAGTGGCAGTGGTGAACCAGAGGGTGCTGTGATGAACCAGAGGGTGGCAGTGGTGAACCAGAGGGTGATGAACCAGAGGATAGCAGTAGTGTGGTGAACCAGAGGGTTGCAGTGATGAACCAGAGGGTGGCAGTGATGAACCAGAGGGCGGCAGTGATGAACCTGAGGGTGGCAATGATGATCCTGAGGGTGGCAGTGGCGAACCAGAGGGTGGCAGTAATGAACCAGAGGGTGGCAGTGATGAACCAGAGAGTGGCAGTGATGAACCAGAGGCTGGCAGTGGTGAACCAGAGGGTGGCAGTCATGAACCAGAGGGTGGCACTGGTGAACCAGAGGGTGCTGGTATGAACCAGAGGGGGACAGTGATGATCCAGAGGGTGGCAGTGGCAAACCAGAGGGTGGCAGTGATGAACCAGAGGGTGGCAGTGATGATCCAGAGGGTGGCAGTGGCGAACCAGAGGGTGGCAGTAATGAACCAGATGGTGGCAGTGATGAACCAGAGGGTGGCAGTGGTGAACTAGAGGGTGATGAACCAGAGGATAGCAGTGATGAACCAGAGGGTGGCAGTCTTGAACCAGAGGGTGGCAGTGGTGAACCAGAGGGTGCTGTGATGAACCAGAGGGTGGCAGTGGTGAACCAGAGGGTGGTAGTGGTGAACCAGAGGGTGACAGTGATGAACCAGAGAGTGAACGTGGTGAACCAGAGAGTGGCAGTGGTGAACCAGAGGGTGCTGTGATGAACCAGAGGGTGGCAGTGGTGAACCAGAGGGTGATAGTGATGAACCAGAGGGTGGCAGTGGTGAACCAGAGGGTGGCAGTGATGAACCGGAGGGTGGCCGCGATGAAACACAGGGTCGCAAACAGGCTGGACACGTAGAAACAACATGGTTGCGACCGTTGCGACCACACAAGTAAGTTTGCGTTTACGAACTTGTAAAAAACCCTCGCGAACTGGCAAAAAAACCAAATTCACAAATTCGCACGAATTTGCGGACTTTGCTAATTGCGAGTCCGATTTCGCGCGAATTCGCGGAACGCGAAGTCACAAATTTTGCCTATACTTAGTTTTTAGGCATTTCCTAAAAGCCTGATTTTAAGGACTTGAGATGGCATTCTAGGGGAAGAGAATTCTGATACTTGGCAACATTCAAAGAGTAGGCGTGGCCCCCAAAGCAAATGTTCTTAATCTTGGGAATCACAAGCAACATGAATGATACCGAATGGAGGGTCCATGTCAGATGACAAGGAATGATTATGTTGCACTCAGTGAATAATGAACAATATATGTCAGGCTACTACTATGTAATCATTACTTTAAAAATCCATGTGTTGTACAATATATATTTACAATGATTGTTGTTCCCACTAGTGTGTAAGAGAGATGTGTTGCAGTAGGACTGAGTGAGGTGGAGAAATTATGATTTCTGAATGAAGGGTTGTTTGTGTAATCAATAACAATATTTATGTATCTGTACAAAAATGATATATTATAGATATATTGTTATCTTCATGTTTTATCACAATAATAAATAAGAATATATTTTTCTATTTGATGTATTTTCTGTCTCACTGACTGTCCTAGTATGTTCCTCAAGACCAGTGACATGAATCACTAGTTGCCTGAGTTTTCCTTATTTGGTAATTATGAACTCAGTGACACAGCCATATATGGCTTTGTGACAGATAGACAGGTGTTGATATAGACTGTGTTTAGCCACTGAGGGCCAATGCAGCCTTTTGAGAAGGGAGAACAGTGAACCATGGTGGAATCGAATAGAATAGAACACAATAAAATAGAATAGAGGAACATTTATAGAATGCAAACATTTAAAACAAATACTAAAGACCAATAAAAGCTAGGAAAGAGGATACACAGGAAAGACTACCTTGCCTACGTAAAGATCTATGTTTTTAAGGACTTTCAAAATAGCTGTAGCTTTAATTCCGATTAACAATTCATTCCACATTAAAGGTCCCAAGTAGGGGAGAACTCTGCCTCCCATTTCTCTCTTTCTAATCCTAGGTACCATAGGTAGTAATTAAGATCTCTTTGTGGGTGGTAGGGCTGAAAATGATCCACTTAGGGAGATTTTCCCCGACCATAGAAAACTTTAAACATTAAACAAATAGTTTTAAACAAAGTTCATGGAATCCTCGGATTAACGGGAAGTCAAATCAATTTTGTTAACCCACATAACAGTCTGAATGTCATGTCCTGGATTCTCTGCAAAGCTGTTAAAGATGAATGGCCCTCCCCCTGATGCCGTGCTTGTGCCCTCCACCCACCATGCACGTCTTCAAAGAGAGAGGGCTAGGAGGGATAGCTATGCTCTGAAGAAGGTTAAAAAACGCTCTGAGCTCTCCTTGTGGCTGCATACTGAGGGGGGTGCACGCTGTCTGTATGCTCTGCTTGCTTATTCTGGCCCCCTGAATCTTGTCTTAAGCGATAGCCATGAACTGAGCCTCTTATAGTGAGCCCTTTACACAACAACTGCCAACTGGTGACGCCGTTGCTGCTGTTCCCGCTGCCATCACTGTACCCGGCCTGCTCCTGAAGGCGGGTAGGTAGTGGTACTGGTGTATGCTGTTAAATACATATACACTGTGCCATGTGGAGTAAATCCAAGTTGTAGTTTAATCTTAAACCCAGAATGAAGTGAGGAGGACAGCCTGAACACTCCTCTTCCAGCGATGCCTGTACACGACTCATCCACAGAATTCCAGAGTTCAAGGATCTAAGAACTGGAATCCTGTGAGGTCATGCACAAGACAAATACATAAACACAACACTTCCTCTTTCCCACAAAAGTATAAATATGCAAAAACTATAACTTATATATGCAGAAACTAACACAGGTACAAATTAAGAGCGACAAGCGTGTAACATAATCTTTTAAATATAGAAATTTGACACACACTCTGCCAGCTCTGGTTAAATCGTAACTTTTTGAAACTGTGCCCTCCTTAGGTACATAAACAGCACTAGGATTGCAAGTTTCAGAATTACCTCTACTCGTTCTGTTATGATCATTCACATTAAAATAGAAAATATCAGCATTGTTGCTATTACCACCTTCCCCTTCTGTGACATTAGAAATATTATTGCAACAATCTTTTATCCAATCATATTTGATTGGTTGAAAACCAAAACAAGAATCATGACGTTTTTCCAAGGAATTTGGTAAAATTCCACCTCAAAATTTGGCAATTCTACTAGCATGCCACACCTTCCAATCACTTAGTAAAGCAGAATTACACATAACTTTTACAACTTTGAGGGGAACTGAGAACTTACTTTCTCCTTTCCGTGTAATTCTACCTTTTTTAACTTTTACTGTATCACCTACACATAGATGTACTTTTTTGTGTTAAGGGATTGATCAAATGTGTCCTTGTACCTAAGTTGTCCAGCTTCTAAGAATCCCTAACCTCTTTGACAGACCAAGATACAGGATTAGTACTTTATAACCATCCCATATTATCCTTGGTGGGGGGGGGGACTTGCCCCTCATTAACTCAAAAGGAGAATGTCCTGATGATGCACATTGTGTAACTCTATATGCACAAATAGTTCTCCTTAATTAATCCTCCCAATCTAAACAATTGCTAAAGGAAAGTTCAATAACCCCTTTGATTGCTCTGTTGAAACCTTCCACGCAACCATTACCCTCGGGGTGGTACACAGAAGTTGTTCTATGGTTAATACCAGACTCTTTAATACATTTCTTGAAAACCTCACGAACAAACTGTCCTCCATTATCAGAAATAATGTCTTTAGGCAAACCTTCACGTCCAAACACGTAAAAAAAAAAGAAGAACAGATTCTGAATCAGATTTATCAACTATCTTGTATTCAGGCCACTTTGAGAAGTGATCCACCAGAACCAAAATATATTTCAACTTACCTACAGAGTTTTTTACTGGGCCAAAAACATCAATACCAATCCTTTCCCAACACATATGAGGAACAACAATGGAATGTAAAGGAGATTTATGCGTAATTAAACTCTTGTCTGAGTTGATGCACTGTTAGAAATTCCTGATAACTTTTTCAACATCTCTGTCAAGACCCGGCCACCAATAAGTTTGTTTTACCTGGGATTTGCACTTAACGATACCTAGGTGACCCTCATGACATAAACTGATAATTTTACTACGAAAATCCAAAGGGGAAGCCAATCTTCCATTCTTAAGCAAAAGGTCATCCTCAACCGATAAATCATTTCTGATTTCTCAAAATGCCAAGAAATCCTTGTCCAAATGTGCTTTTACTGGCCACCCTTTGTGAACATAGTCAATGACAGAAAGTAAGGTAGCATAACGTAACAATCTCTGAATCCACTCGTCATGGGAAATACTCTGCAATTCATCTCCAAAAATTGTGGCAACCAGCCAATCATCCCATGCATTTTTTTCCTCGCTTGTAAAGGGCAACGGACACCTACTGAGAAAATCAGCAATCCTATTGCGAACTCCCGGAGCATAAATTACAGTGTACACGAAATCTAGTAGCTGAACAGACATTTTTTTTTAAAGTCTTTTTCGAGCGCCGCTAGGCGATCCTCATACCGGCGGAGATCACGTTCCAACACCTTTTTTACCCCCAGCTCCGTGGACAAACAGATCCCTCGGATTATCACCTTCATTGAGTCCCATTCAGTCGCCCTCGTGCCAGCCGAGCCCCAATTAATCTCCAGATACGCCTCAAGCCCTCATAAAATAGCATCTTTGTAGGTCGGGTCACCCAGAGCCTCCGTGTTGAGCCTCCACAATGGGATATTAGGCTGCGGTCTGTCTAACTAGTAGGTGAGCAGGAGTGGTGAGTGATCAGACAAGTATCGGGCCAAATATTGGATCCCCGCTACTCGATGCATTGCCATTCCCTGGAGTAAAAAATAGTCCAGCGACTACGGGTATTGGCAGCAGGCGTGTGGCACGAATACACCCGATGAGCAGGGTTGCGGTGCCTCCATGCATCTAGTAAGCCATAGTTCTGAAGCATCTGGCCCATCGCTTCTCTTGTTCTAGGCTTAGCGTCCTGTTTTAGGGGGTACCTATCTAAATCCCCATCAAGGGCACAAATAAAGTCTCCTGCAATATGTAGTTCTGTGTCTGGGTCCAGGTCTAACTGTCCCAGCACCCACCCTAGAAGCTACCCCTCATCGGTGTTCAGAGCATAAATATTTACCAGGCGTAAACTACGCCCATCCAGAGTCCCCGTCACCATCACAAACCACCCCTCCGGATCCTGCTTAATGTGTATGGCCTTGAAGGGGACTCCTGGCGCAACCCAAATCAGTGCACCTCTGGCAAACCCCGAGTAAGATGTAGCAAAAAATTGCCCCCACCATCTACGTTCGACATGTTTGAGGCAGTCTCCCCAAAGGTGTGTCTCCTGTAACAAGGCTATGCTAACCCCATATGGCCTAAGGTAAGTGGCCACCCTAATCCGCTTAATCATAATATTGAGCCCCCGGATATTTCATGTTATCAACTTATACCTTTGTGTATCACCCGCCATTTGTTAGTAGTTGGTGGTACCGCAGCACCCTTTTATCACTCAAGGGACCCCCCCAGAACCAGGCAGTGTGGCCCCCGCAAAAGCAAACATCTTGTGTGTCTCGTAATATAGCCACAGTGAGACCCGGCAGCAACCCCAACAAAACCAGAACAAGAAACCCCAGAAAACCCCACCCACAGGTGGTAGTACTGCATTCTCCTAACCCGATCCTGGCCAGAGGACTCAGAACCCCGCCCCAAAGCTCCACCCACCCTCTACACCCCCTCAATTTGTAATTAAAACACAAAAATTGATGTGCAGCCGACTGCCTGGTACCGCGCAGCCCCGCCCGTCCATAGGTCTAGCCCGGCCGCCACAGCACTCTACAGCCGGCCAGTTCAGTCAATATTTGGCACAATAGTGTAACCACTGTTAGAAACAGGTTTCAAGCCCCCTCCCCTCCTTCGTCCCCCTGAGTCTCTGGGCGAATGGCCCCTTGTGCAAGTCTCTCGGGCCTGAACAGTTCCCCAGTGGGTCAAAAAATAGAGATATTCACAGTGTCCATGACCCCACTTTTCTGACTCTTACCACCGGGACAACCAGTCATTTGTCTCTTGAGTCCTCCACGGCCGGGCAGGGGGCACCTCCTGACTCCGACTGTGTTCCCTGTACCAACCATAAAGGGGAGTACGGGTTCTGGGTCGGGATCGCCACCAGTTCTGCCTGAAGGGTGCCATCCGGTCCCACCGTGATATGTCCCCCCTCCTCAGGATCATGTCCTCCCAGCTGCTGAGCTCTCTCTCCACCTCGCCGGATCCGTCACTGCCCACTTCGACGTCTCTGCTTCTGCCAGCCCTGCGTTCGGTCATGGTCTGCCAGACCCAGCGAGTCCATCAACTCATCCGCGTCCGACAGGTTAACAAAGAAGTGCGTCTTGTCGCCGTGCTGCACTCAGAGTCTGGCCGGGAATAGCAAGCTATATTAAATATTCAGGCTTTGCATTCTTCCCCTAACCCTTAGGAAATCATTCCGGAGATCTTGCACCTTCCTCGTATAGTCTGTGAAGATATGAATGTCATGATTGTCGAATTTGGTGGGGCCAGTGTTGCGGATGTGCTGAAGGATCGTGTCCCGGTCCCTGAAATTGAATAGCCGGGCAATTATGGCCCTAGGTGGGGATCCCGGTTTCGGTGGCGGCCCAAGAGTCTTGTGCGCCCTCTCCACTGCTAACATTTAGGAGAGGCACAGATCAGGGAAGACCTTGCCAATCCAGTCCTCGAGGAAGAGGTCCGCCGCTGGCCCCTCCGCCCTTACCGGAAATCCCAGGAAGCGAAAATGATTCCTCCTGGACCGCCCTTCTGCATCTTCGGCCCTATCCTCCAGCTGGGCCGTGGGCTCCTGGAGAGCCGCCACTGTGTCTTTCAACTGGAGAACCTCGGAGTTCAGTACGCCCAGGTCCCCCTCTGTGGTGGTAACCCTGTCCGCCACCTTCCGGAGGTCCAGGCGCAAATGTTTGATGTCCATTGCCATCCCGTCCATTTTGGTTTCTAGCGCCACCCTAGAGTCCCGGATCGCCTCCAAGATATCAGCTTTGTCCCGGGCTGATGAATCCTGGTGGGTCCCCAACTCCAGATCAGTTGGGCCTGGGACAGTGTATTGCACGATTTTATTTGACTGGGCTCCTCTTGTGGGCGGTCTTTCCCCATATCCAGCGCAGTCGTCCCAGGGTAGTTTTTCAGGGGATTGCACTGTCGGTAGGTGGGGGGGTTCCGGGTGTAACATCCACCCCACGGGTCTCCTAGGCGTCCTTCACGCCCTGGTCAACTGTCATCCAATCCAAAACACGGCCGGGACCACCCTGTGAGCCGCGCTCCGGCCTCTGTGATGATGTCTCAATCTCTTCAGTGGAGCCCAGGCCGACCCACAGGCCACCTCTGGGTCTCTTCAGGCCCCGCCGCGCCACCACACACCAGCAGCCCCTCAGCCAGGCCACCCGAGCACGGGACGCCCCGTGGGTCCTCAAGTCGCCGTCAGGCTGATACCACCGGAGCGATCGTAGCCCACAACACCCCTGCTCTGCGGGGACCTCTTCACCAGGCCTCAGGATCTTGGCCACTGGGCCACCACGCGTCTGTACTCCACCCCGCTATGGACTCAGGGACTGCCCAGGCACATCAGTTCTCTGAAGGGGGAATTTTCAGGCAGTCAGGCAGGTTGCCTATCTGCAGAAGTTTAGGTCGCGGGCCCCTGTGCCGCCTCCAGGCAGCCACCGCCGGGATGAAATCGTGCTGCACCCCTGTCACCAGGATCTCAAGCGGAGGCCCGCCCAGGCTCACCACCACTCCTCACCTCCAGCAGCTCCAAGAGCTGCAGGGCACGATCGTCCTCCAGTGGGGGGGGGGGGCAGAGCACCCAGGCCGCCGAGTCCCCACTGGCACTGTTCAAAAAAGAGGCCTCCACGCCGCCCTCTTGCAGCAGCGACCGGGGCGCGAGCAGGCCTCTCAGCACCAGCCTTGCGGGGCCCTACCACGGGTTCCGCGGTGGGCAGCCAGCCGGCCGCGCTCCACCGCCTGCAATCGCCAGCACTCCCCCGTGGGGAACGCACCACGTCTCGTCCGCCGTAGGAGCAGCTCCCAGCTCTGATGCAGCTTCAGGCTCTGCGGCGCGCCTCACCCGCTCCTCATTGCGGAGGCCGCCATTTTCTACGTCCGGGCTCCATCAGGGGCTGCACGTTGTACTCTGGTTGTGGGCAGTGTCGCTATCACAGCTCCAGGACCACGGGGTTCAGGGGGAGCCCCCACCACAGGATCGAGCACGGCGACACCACTACGCCAGGATAAAGTAGGATTATTTCACCATTGGGGCAGGACCTGAGCACGAACACATCTAGCCGGCCATCTTGTTAGACCACGGCCCTAGCTGAATAGACATACGTGAAATTCTAGGTGAAACATTGCTGAAACCTTTGGAAGTAAGTACTTTGGTCAGGGGCTTATGATCATTCCTCACAGTAACACATGTGCCCCATATGTATTGCCTGAAATATTTAAGAGCCCAGCCACAGCCTAGAGCTTCACATTCAATTACTGAGTATTTCCCCTCAGTATTGGTAAGAGCTCTGGAGGCAAATGCAACTACATATTCATTACCATCTTATTGAATTTGTGATAATACAGCACCAAGGCCTTTATCTCTAGCATTGGTGGTGATGATGCTCTTAAGATGTGAGGAAAAGCCTTTAAGTGCAGGAGCAGAACATATATCATTTTTAATACAATCAAAACTGCATTGACACTCCTTTGACCATGAAAAAGTTTTTTAAGAAGTTGTCTAATGCAGTACATTTTGCTCGAGAAGTTGCGCACAAATTACGAGTAGAACTCATCCAACCCTAGAAAGGATCTGACTTCATCCTTGTTTTGAGGGACAGGTGACTTCTTAATAGCATCGACAAGTTTTGATTTGGGACAAATGCCAGCAGAAATAATTTTGTGTCCCAGATACGTAACGCTATTTCTTGCTAACTTGCATTTTTATTCCTCAGCTGTGAGACCATTTTGCTCCAAGACTTTAAGAAGTTTAATCAAGGTTTCATCATGCTCTGCATTATCAGGTCCCGTAACAAGCATATCATCTTGAAAAAACACCATGTTTTCAGTATCTTTGAAAATAAGATGCATGAGCCTCTGAAACATGGCTGCCACCGATTCCAATCCAAAAGGTACCCGTTTAAATTGTAAAAGACTAATTGGAGTGACAAAAGCTGTAAGATGTTTGCTATCAACATGAAGAGGAACCTGGTGGTAGTTGAGGTTAAGTCAATGGTGGAAAACCAATGTTTATTCTTAGTAGCTGAAAGTAATTTTGAAGTTCTTTGGAGAGGAAAGATGTCTACAAAGATGTTCTTGTTGAGCTCTCTCAAATCTACACAGAGACGGATACGGCCGTAAGCCTTATGAGCGACCACCAAGGGGGCGACCCAATCAGATGATTCTACACGTTCAATTAGTCCATTTTCCACTAACTTATGTAATTATTCTTTAACTTCTTCCTTGACACTCATATGGATGTTCCTAACCTTGTGAATGCAGGGGCAAGCATCTTTTTTCAGAATAATTTTATGTGGAAAACCTTGCAATTCCCCAACACAACCTGAAAATACTTTAGGAAATTTGGATATAATCATATTATACTCATTGCCTTTTATTTCAGAGATGCTTAAAACTGGATCTGAACTATTAGGATCAAGTAGAATCCCTAACTCACCTTGATCCCACCACCCAAGAACACAAGGACTTGATTTGGATATGTAAAGCTAATATTCCCTTAAATTTAAAAGGTAGTTTCCGAAACCCAAGTAAATCAATGGGTTCTCCTGTATAACTTACTGGATGAATAGCAGGAGTTTCTAAAAAACTTCTTTATTTTCCCTCAAATAATTCACTCCATGTATTCTGATTTACGATGGAATAAGGGGAACCTGAATCAGTCATGAGTGTGACTGCCACACCACCAGCGACAATATTACAATCAGGTTTTTTCCTAATCTTACTGCCATCCCCATATGATTCTTCATTAATACACAGGGTTTTCGATTCTAAAGTTTCAGAATCCAAGCAATCTTCTTCACGAAGTTCATCAACTACACATTTGACATATTTAGATTTTTTCTGACAAACACGAGCATAGAGCCTGAAAACCATGCAATTGGCACATTTGTTTCCCAATGCAGGACACCTTTTATCATGAGCAAAATGCGATGAACTACAGCATCTGTAACATTTACCTCTCAATTCAGTAATTCTGTCATTCTGAAAAGTCTTAACATTTTTTTTCTCCTTACTTATGTCTCTCTCTTTATTCTTTTTTTCCATGTTCATCAGGATGAACACGAGATCTTATGATCTTAATAAACTCTTCACCTTGAACACATTTAGATGAAGAAACCACAGTTTTAGCACATCTAGATGTAAGCTCAGCTTTAGAGTTAATGGGAGTAATTTCTCTGAGACTAGCGTCCCCTTTAATCCACAATTTGTCCTGAAAATATGTATTGTTACAATGCATAACTCATTGGTCACAAATCAATTCCTCTTCAATGACCCCAAATCTAGAAGGAATAGCTACATTTCTTAATACAGCAATGTAATCCTCAACTTTTTTATCTGCACCCTGTTTGAGATGATAAAAATGAAAATGATGTACAGCTTTACACACATTAGGAGCAAAATATGCATCAAGATCTGCTAAAGCATGTGAAAAACCATCACCTTCATCACCAGCTCTCGTTTTTTTTCTATGCTGTTGTAAATACGTAAACCTCCAGAGTCTAAACAATGTAATAGTATTTTATATAGGAGAAAACTCTTCACTCTCAAAGGCATCCAAATAGTTAATAATGTTTCCGCTCCTCCCACTGTAAACTGAAAACTTGACCATCCTTGACCATAAAAGGTTGAGGTGCCGGTATGTTCATTGTGGCCATGTTCAAAATAATTGTAAAATAATTTGGTGCACACCTAGAGCGCAGTAGAATATGAACAATTATAAAAACAATTGACTAATTGTTCAGTATGTAGATTGTTATTGTCAAAGAAAAAAAGGAAAAGAAAAGAAAAAAAGACACCAGTTTCCTGACACACGGTGTGTGTGTCACCGAGGAACTGAAGATAGGAACTGGAATGAAGAGTAGAACACTTCCACAACTTGTATGCCTGTAATAACGAAGAAGTTGTGGAAAGTGGAAGATAGCTATGATCGCGTTGATCAGGAAGATCCCAGACTCTACAATAACGTAGCCCAATACATTGCCAGGAAACCAGAACGGAAGTATGCGCGAAGCAGCATCGATCCGGAAGATTCCAGACGCTGTAGTAGGTAATAATGCCTTCTGTAGACTGTGAGAAGACTATATAACAACAAGAGAGGGAGGGAAAAGAAACACTCTCAATCCCCCGGGCAATGTTTCATAAACAACAAAAGAGTATAATCCATTAAATGTATATAAGCACGCAAAAGGAGAAAGGTGGAAAGAAACAAAACTCCTTGGATTTGTTAAGGAAGGCCTCACCCACCGGCCTGGGCGATGACATGCTTCATCATCGGGCCCACCGGGAGAAGCCGAATGCCTCCCCGGTGTGCTTCAACGCCAGGATACTGCGGAGCTGGTTTTGTGAGAGTTGTGTGAAAAAGAAGTGTTTAAAAATGTCCCCGTTGTACCCACATAAAAATTTATTCGGTGGTCAACCTGACATATATAAAAACAATGTGATGGAAAATTACCAAGATAATTGTCTGGATATTTCCACTTAAAGTGGGGTTGACATGTTTCTGCCCTTTATGTGTGGATTACTGGGCATTCTTCAGGACCATAGGGAGTGTACCTCGGCGGTATGGGCACGCTAAGGCCCACCCTAACCTGAGGACGTAAAAGTTAAAATAGGTGTTAAAACTATTAGTGCTGGACAAACAAAAAAGAGAACAAACCAACAGGAAAATAATTTGGGGGTTTCCCTCAAAATCAGAGGAACCTGTGTGGTTTGTCACTTAAAAGATCCACGCCCCATAGGTCTCGGGAGGGGGGTGGAGGCAAAATTGGCACACCGCCCGCGACGCCTAGCACCCGGTTGGCACCTGCGACTCTCCTCTTACCGGACCGTTGAAAAAAAAAGTAAGTGCGTCAAAGCCACGTTATGCGCTTGTTGCTAGGTTGCTGTAGAAGATGTGTCACGTGGAAGAGAGTGAGGCAGGAGTGTCCCGCGGTGAAGAACACAGTAAGTTTCAAACCGCACGTGCACTCAACCACCAGTCTAGAATTTAGGCCTGAAACTGACCGTAATTCGGAGAAAGACGCAATTTCATAGAAGCAGTTCGATGGCAAAGTAGGTTCATCCATACAGCGAAATCTGGAACTCTGATGCTAAAAGGCTGGATACCAACTGTAAATCCCTTACAGGACTGTAGAAACGTGGGTTCGCTGGATTCAAGCTCATCGCCAGTGTTAAATAAATATACACTGTGCCATGTAGAGTAAATTCAAGTTGTAGTTTAATCTTGAACCCAGAATGAAGTGAGGAGGACAGCTTGAAAATCCTCTTCTAGCATCGCCTGTACATGACTCATCCACAGGATTCCACAGTTCAAGGATCTAAGAACTGGAATCCCTTGAGGTCATGCACAAGACAAATACATAAACACAGCATACGGTAAGGTGTGAGCAGCGGCTGTAAGTGCATGGTGATAGCATGGGGCTGCCCTATACTCTTTGGGCTCACTGCGGCATCTTCTTGTTGCACTTCTTCTTGCAGAGGGGCCTTAGTATTGCCTGTTGGTAGAGCAGATAGGCCAGCTTCAACCCCCAAGCCCAATCAAATCAGCAGTTTGCTACGAACAAACACGCTATTAGTGCTGGGTCAGTGACCTTTACATTTTCAGTTGCTACAGTCACTAATGCCATTACGGGGCCATCTTCTGCCCTACAACCCATGGTCCTGGGGTGTGTGGTGGAGGTGGCTGACTTTCAAGAGCAGGGAGAGGAGGTGAGTGGATAACCGTGGTTGCTGTTTGCTGCACTACACTGGCTGTTCTGCAGTGCTTCATGGCGCTTGATTGCCAATTCCCCCACCAGCCTTAGACACTGTTGTTGTTGCTGCTGTGGGGCAGGTGTAAACCTTGGGGGTTGTAATCAGTCACATATTTCCCTTTAAGGTCTGTCAGACGTGGCCCAAACTACTATGCGTGTTAGACGGTGTAGGAAGCTGGCTCTGTATATACATCACTAAAGTAGGGTATAGTGTGCACAGAGTCCAGGGGATCCCCAGAGGTATAGCAGAGGCTACATTAGATCATTTGTAACAGCTCTCTTTGTGGTAGTGTGGTCCAGCAGTTAGGCTTATCAGGAGGGTGTGTTAAGCATTTATTGTATTCACTCAAACTATGACTGATTAAACACACTCAGAGACAGAATCCAGACCAATTAGGTAAGATAAAAAAGGTACACTTTGTTTTATTTCTGGAACCAAGCAGGACTTGGCACAGGTAAGTAGGATATGCTGTCAAATGCTAAATTTTAGAAGGAAATGCAGTAGTGGTTGAAATTTGAATTGTTGCAGGTTTGTAGTTACTTTTAAAACAGTTTAGAATACTTAGAAATGACTTCAGAATACTTTTAGATTACTTTTTAGTTACTTTTACTACTCAGATGATATACCTAGATATCCCACTGTGGGTCTTGCAAAACACAGGTAAGTATGACAGTTTTTAGTTCAAAGATGATTACTTTAGTTTTCATACAAAAAGTCTGGAAAACACATTTTTGGAACACAAATCATAACATTGGTTTCTACATGCAAAAAGAAGATTATCAGTTTGCAGGTAAGTAAACAACCTGCAGGAATAGTTTTTGGGGGTTAGGACCAGGGTTCCCCAAGGTCCAGATAGGCACTCAAATTGCACCACCAGCGACACTGGGGAGGCCAGTTGAAGAGTGCAGTGACCCAATGTTGGTCAATGGGGCTAGGGGGCACTTCGGTTGGGGACTGCTCATGGGCAGGCTCCTCGGTCTAGGAGCCAAGCTCTTAGAGTTAAGGTCAGGGCAAAGGTGATCCCAAGTTTGCACCAAGTCCACACCACCAGCAAGGCAGGGGCAGCGGGTACAGGGGGCCTCATTTATGAGGCTGTGCGTCACTTTTACGCCGCCGGTGCGTCACTTTTTGTGACGCACCAGTGGCGTAATAAATGCGCCTTGTTGCGCCATATTTGCAAAGTGACGCATCCAGGTAGATGCGTCACTTTGTAAACCCCTGCGCCACATTATACCTGCGCCAGGTATAATGTATGCAAGGGGGCGTATTGATGCAAGGAAGGGTCGTAGAAGTGACGCAGTGAAATCTATGACATTTCACTGCGTCACTTTTAGGACGCCGTTGCGTCAAAATCTTGCGCCTGCCTCACAGCAGGCGTAAGACTGACGCAGGCCCTTTCACATGGGGCTTGCCCCATGTGAAAGGACGCATTGCTGGAGTTGCGTCACTTTTGTGACACACTCCAGCAATGCGTCACTTTTGCGCTTACAGATACGTCAGAAATACTGACGTATCTGTAACTCCTTGCGACATGATGCGTCATACATTAAATATGACGCATCAGGAATGTCACAAGGAGTGCGCACTGAGAAGTGAAGCATCGCTGCTTTCACGCAGCGATGCGTCATTTCTCATAAATGAGGCCCAGGGTGCTTAGGAGAGATGGGAGCCGAATGCAATCCTATAGAGGTTGCCCGTTTTGGATTTTGGTTGCAGGCTCGGTTCAGGAAGTCTTATGGGAGGAACCAACAGCTGGGCTGGTAGGTAGAAGGGCTCAGGGATGTAGGCGCACCTCAGGTCCTCTTCTACGGGGTGCAGGGGGGCAGATGCAGGGGTGCCTTTAAGGTTGGATTTCACCATACTGGGCCGCTCACGGTTGTGGGGTCTCCATGCAAAGGCTGCAAGTGATGTCGGGGAGTCCTGGAGGGATCAACCCTCAGTGGACTCGGACTCTAGAGCACTGGGGGACCTCTCTGGGACCGGTGGGACACTTGGACTCGGTCAGTAGGCAACAGGTGCAGTGGTGGTTCCAGGTGTCGAGTTTCTTCGTCCTCAGCAGGCTCAGAGTTTGTCTTTGGAGTTTTCTTCTAAACAGAGCTGCTGTTCACAGGAGATCCAGTCTTTGTAGAAGGCAGTCAGTCCTCCCAGGGGTTCTGTAGGTCACTGGCTGCAGGACAAGTTGACCTTTGGTGCAGGATCTCTGAAAACTACAGACAGGCGGTAGGGCTAGGGGTGTAGTTGGAGAAGGTAGAAACACCTTTCCTCCACACTTGGTTTTACCGCCGATTCTTCCACCCAAAGTGGGGGTCCGAACCGGTGGGAGTCAGTTGCTGCGGGCAGCAAAAGGCAGGGACAGCTTACAAAGGAAGCAGGCCTTTGAAGCTTCGCCTTCGTGGATCCAGCTCATCCTGGGGCAACCCAATTTTCTACAGACGGGTGACACCTAACCTAACCTGCCATCGGAAACAGCCCCTTATGTTGTAGTGCTGAGAAACGTCCCTACTCTTAAGGCCGGTTCAACTGAATGCTTAGCATTCATCACCCATTGTTGATATCACTCAGTATTAAATCACAGTGGACCAAGGGACCACAACTTGCTGAACATATAGAAACCCAAGGCACAAATGGTATTAGTCTTAAATGGACAGACGTTAATGGAATTGCCCTTCTAGAAAAAGTTATTAAGGACTACCCCACTGAATTTTCCACTTGCACCAACCAAAATGTAAAGCCCTACTAAATTATAGACACTTACAGCAAAATATTAATTGCTATTGCTCGTAACATGAGATCAACCAACAGAAGGTGCGATAATAAACCCATTAGGTGGTTTAACTGGGATTGTTTGAGTGCAAACCAGAACCTAAAGAAAGCTCTCCAGACCCTCCTCAGAAATAGTGAAGAGATTTCAACCCTGAGACTTGTTTATAAGCACGTTCTAAGGAAAAGAAGGGCGGATCTACAGGAGGAAGCATGGGCACATTTGCAACAGGCAGCCGAAACAAGGGACATTACTCTTTTTTGGAAAACAATTAACCAGCCCTTTTTAAAAGATTCATCAGCCCCCAGGGTGGAGGCGTGAGTCCAACAGGCTGATTAGTTGAGCCACTATGAAGGAAATTTTAACCCAGTAAATCATGGCCTGGACATTAACAATGGGGCAATATGCTATGTAGTACCATCAAATCTAAACCCAAGTTACTACCTCCATAGAAATGTTTGCTGCTGCGAAGGCAACAGGCCCTGATGGGGTCCCAGTTGACACATTTAAATCATGCATTAACCTAAGGGCCTCCATACTGACACAGGTGTGCGACGTGGCAGCCAGAGGATATCTGCCCTTATCTTGGACAGAAAGCATCATAGTCCCGACTTTTTTAAAAAGGGGACAGGGTTGAGGCAAGGTGTTATCGCCCAATATCCCCCATGGACCCGTCAGCTAAATTAATGGCCAGAGTCCTTCTGGAGGGGTTGGAACCCTGGGTGGTAGATAATCAGATTCTAAAAGATGCCTATTATGGTTTTCGAAGGGATGTGGTCACTATGGAACAATATATCAATCTCCATCTGCTCCTCAGGAAATATACGCAGTCAAAAGAGGGTCACATCTACCTTTGTTTTTCTAACTTGATCAGTGCATTTAATCTGGTTAATCACTCAAAGCTGAGGTGCCCCCATGAGATTGTGAATAATTTGTCACAACTATATCCACAGCTATCATCAAGGGTACGCTATGGGTCAAAGGAGAGGTCACCACAAATTTTAAAATCATCTGAGGAATTGATTATGGCTGCATCCATGTCCCTCTTTTATTTTTGTTATGTATTAATGGGGAAGATGAGTTCTTGCAGAAGATCAATGCAGACGCTCCAAAAGTTGGTCAACGTCTAACTCCGATCCTCCAATATGCAGATAATGCGGTCTAAATTATTAGAACAGGTAATGGCCTCCATCTTTTGTTGGATGATTTCACTATATATATGTAGGACAAAGACATGAAAGTAAATTTAAAGAAAACATCCACCATGACATGCTTGAAAGGGAGAGTTAAAAAGAAAACCCATCATATCAAAGGAGAAGCACTTGCTGCAACAAATTGTTTTACATACTTCGGTGTAAATCTATCTCACAATGGCCAATGGGAGACACATGTGGAAGCAGCAACATTGAAATTCATAAGATCCTCAGAAGCCCTTTTCAGTATTGCATTTAAAATTGGGGACAAGCCCATTAGAGAGCTGCTGACCAAATACATAAGTAAATGTATACCTAGTGTCAATTATGGAGTCTCTCAGTGGGCCTGACAAACTGTAAATTACTGTAGACCCAGGAATACCTTTTCCTATGTAAATTATTAGAAGTGCCCTGTTCAACCTCCTCTTATATAGCTCACAAGACAAGGAATAAGATGGCCCCTATTTAGAGGGAAGCTTGCAGACAAGTCCCACCACACTTCGGAATAATATACAAAGTAAAGATGGCACTAAATTCACCAAAGAGATGATAACAGATTGTCTGACTTTGGAATATAGAGCAAGAATACATGACTGGTGTTCGTAAACAGCCTCCTACAGAAGATGGCTGGTAAATTGAGCATTGAGGATCCATTTGGAGCGTTACAATTTAGTAAGAACAAGTTCAAAATAATTCTGATTTGGAAAAAGATGGCTGATAGGGAAAATAGAGAGTGTTTTAAACCGACTGTGTCAATGTACCTCTCAAGTCCTATACAAGCAAGTTCCCAGAGCTACTTTATCCTAGTACCAAACATCCAACATAGATCTTGCCTAACTTGACTACGAATAGGCACAGTGCACTGTTTTGTTGATTATGCAAAGATGCGCTTTTGTTCCCAAATGTTACCCAAATGGCCATACAATGGCAAGTGCAATCAGTACACAATGCATTCTATTCTTTTTTGTAATTAATTTTGGGATCTGAGAAAACAAATATTATGGCCATTGATTTTAAAAGAAAAAAATATTCATCATAAAGATGCTTTTAATTTCATCCGTAACCTTGATAATATGAATTTATGCTATAGAGTTCCTGTTTATGTTTCTTATGCCATCCAAAGAATGAAACAGCTCCTTTACCTGGATGTTATAAGATATGAAAATGAGTAGCCAAGGATATTATACTCTTAACAGTGATAATATATGTCAATTGACTATCCTCTATCTGATGCTTATCACTCATTGGCCACAGAGTTGATTCCTAGCTCTGTGTGTGGTGTTGTGTTTTGTATAGTAAATCTGTCTATGTCCTTAGACCATCTTGTATGAATTTTATTCTTCCATTTTTAAATATGAATGTTTTATTATGATTGTTGTATAATTCTATCTTTGTGGCTCTTTTAGGGAAATGTTTTATACGAATAAAGATTTGTTGATTGATTGATTAATTGCGGCAAACCTAAATAAAATAGGTTACAATGCTCTACTTTAGACCTAACAGTTTCGGAAAAAACTTGTGAATGCAAATGTTTTGGAACGAAGAGGGAATCTGTCTAAGTATCTTCAATTGGAAGAAGCAGGCAAATGAGACAGCTTCAATCTGGTAAGTCATTTGGAGATGATCATTCCAAAGGACCCCTAAAGATTTAACTTTACTCAGGGGCTTAGGAGCAGGACGTAGACAAGATGGCATTATTCTACCTGGTCACATTTTTCCCACTATTAGGAGCTGAGTCTTACTGAAATTGAGCTGCTGAAAATTCTATGCCACCCATGAATGTACTGCTGTATCATCACTCACTCATTTTGCCTGCAGAGCAAGGAAGTGTTTGGTCCAATCATCTTAAAATCCGTTCTGTGTTGTCAGCATAAGAGACAACAGAACACCCAGATGTTATGACAATTAGGAACAGAGGTCCTTCGTAGATATGGGTGACATGGAAGATCATTGTAATACCCAACACATCGTTTCCTGTTGATTAAAGTATACAGAGAAAACATCACTGAGTAGAATAGGAGTTTTAAAAATGAAACTAACCAGCTTTCAATTAGAATATCATGATCTACTGTTTGAAAGACTGACAAAACAAAACAATCAGGGCAGCAACATTGCCCGTGTCCATAGTCATCTTCAGTTCATCTAGGGTAAGGGCTAGGACACGCTCCACCCCTCTTCCCAGGCAAAAATCAAATTGTCAAGCATCAAGCCAGTTGTTATCCTCTAATTGAGAGGTCTGCTGTTTAGCAACACATCTTTTGTTGATTTTACTCATTAAAGTTAGTAAACCTATGGGTCTATAATCATCCACAATAAAGAGATCGCAATTGTTTTTTTCTTTTCACCAAAAGAGGTTTTAATATACATTTCTTCCAATCGCTAGAAAGTGTTCCTGTACATAATGAAAGATCAACAATCTTTGCAATAAAAGCAGCCAATGCTGGTGTGTACTTTTTTTTTTTAAACGCCACTGGATTTAAATCATCAGGAGAACCAGACTTAACCTTTAAAATAACACTTTAAATTCCTTCTTCCTCGACCTGTTTAAAAACAGCTCAATTAAGTTGAGTGGGTGGAAAAAGTGCCATACTATGATCTTTAGCACAATAGGTGCTTTAATTGTTTGTAGATCATTTTGATTTCCCCCCAAAAATGGTGGGCTGGATCATTACAAAACTTCTCAGAAGGTGCTGCAGTTACAATAGTACAGCTTGGTTGAATAAATTACTTTTGGGTAGAAAACAGTTCTTTAGTAGTATTTTGGAATCCTAAAACAGGATTAAACCAGTAATTAGGTTTTACTGAGTAGGCATCTTTTAAATAAACTTTTAGCACTGTATAAATAGGTAATCCTTCATTCCCTCTCAGCTTGTTTAACATGGAGTGTAGACTGACTTATGGAATCTGAATACCGTTTCTGAGACTCTATTTTTAACCACTTGTTTAGTTAATTCTCTCTCTAAATATTTATGGCCTCCTCATATAATCCCAGCTATGCATCCATAACAGATTCGCAGTTCAGAACATCTCTTAATGTATTTTCTATTTTTGCAGATACTAAACCAACATTAAGCTCAGGCATATCTTTCTGGACTAGATCTGCAGGATGGCTGGTAAAAATCCCCCAAATTGAAAAATAATCAGATCGTTGGCCATTCATGGCAAGGTGGAATTTGAATTGATGTGGATAGGACCAATGCATTTCCAAATGTGATAAATAAGAGATCCTTTAGGTCAACAGCAAACAAGATATATTGAGATAATCCATATATAGCACCTATTTCTCAGAACTGATGTATTCTGTGATCGTTTAGTATTCAAAATGTATATTTAGGTCTCCCATCACTTTGTGATAGACGTGTGCTAAATTACCAATCATGTTGAAGACTGTATTCCAAGAACAGTCTTCTAATTTAGGTGTACTATAAAGCATTACAACATATAAGGAGAGCTCTGCTAACCAAGAACATCTGCAAACTTGTATTTCAAAATCTCCCTCAGTTCTGAATCAATGAAAGGGCTATTTAAATTTTCTCTAAAAATAAAGGCTGTCCCACCACCTCTACAGCTTGCTTCATCTACCTGCAAGATTTTAAAGCCTTCATGAATCACTAACAGCAAGTGAGGGCACAAGGACTTATTTAACCATGTTTCAGATCAAAAATCTGAACCAAAATCGCTGGGACAGAACAGACCTTTAATAAAGCTGCTCTGATTCCTGTATCATCGGCTTTGGGTTCTTGATCCATATGTATGGGAGCTGTGCCTCATAGGTACCCTCATTATTGGTGATACTTGTCCCAAGTTTCCAAATAATGGTATAAATGGGATATTCCTTCTTATTTATTGCAGTTAAAGGGCAATGAAGAACTACTTGAATAAATTACCTCACCCTCTCAAATGCTTGACAGTAGAGGGTCAACATACTGTGCCAACCTCATGAACTTAACGTGGGCAGGTGTAGAGGAGCTTGCCTTTGGCTTTCCTTTTCTGCATCACCAGCCCACCTGCTGCAAGAGTCCTCTGACAGACCCGGAGTATTTCCTTTTAAATAGTTTAAGTAGGGATTGCACAAGCCCGGTGAAGTACCAAAGATCTAGAGTACTAAGCTCCAGAATTGCACCCAAATTCAATTGCTGTACACTCTGTAACGCTCTTTCCAAACATTCACCAAGAAACTATGTGAATGTAGGCCAAATGGCAATACAGGAGTTAGTTACCCTCCCTTAAATGGCCAACTCAAAATTCTGTACTGATAATAAGACTAGGGGTGAGTGTCTGAAAAGTTTCAGCACTTAGTCCATCATCTCCTTGTGTTTTCTTTGTTCGCCCTAAGTTGGCAGGGTATGCCCTGACGTGGGTCCCTTGCTCACTTTGCCACTGGATTCAAGCTAGTCTGGCCGATGAGGGCTGTTAGCCCAAAACCTGTTCCAGGATGCTTGTTTCCGGTCCAGGGAAGACATGGCCTGGCAGTTTGGGCTGGACTGTTCCCATGAGGCACAGGATCAAGACTGATTTGCATATAGCTGTGTCTGAACTGGGGTAGCGAAGTGAGATAAAGAACGATGATGGATTCAACCCAGATCTGTGACTGGGGGTGAATGTCTGAAAAGTTTCAGCAGTCCGTCCATCATCTCCTTGTGTTTGCTCTGATAATAAGATGCCCTAAATGTAAGCTAAAAATCCCAACCAATGAAAACTGATAATAAAAGTAATAAGAGGATTAGCATAAATAAAATATACCTTGTGCTCCAGTCACCACTTAAAATTGGTCTGAAAGGGTCAACATGCAGTGTTTCTTGTTAAAAAGTTTATGATGGTCATACACCAGGTGTCACCAACTTGTTTTAGAGAAGCTGGAGTCTTTTGAATTGATAGAGGAGAAGGCCCTAGAAGAGAGCATTACAGTGATCAAGACAAGAGTCAATGATTGTCCTGACGACAGGAAAGGAAGCACTTATAGGTAAGAGTGGAATTTTTTTTAAAGAATCTTTAGGTGACAGAAAAAGGTCAGATAAGTTTTTGCAATTTGAAAAGAGCAGTGCAGCTTGTTATCAAATGTGAAATTCAAATTAAGTTCCAGGCTGTTGGAATTCTTCGAAGAGGACACAGCCATTATGTATCTATGGATACATCCTTATGAAGATGCATGACAATATGAGTATCATGATAAGTAGAGCTTGGGATGTCACATAAATACTGAAAATGGTGAGGCTGAGCAACAAACTCTTTGGGACACCACACAAGACGGGCCTGAATGGGTCTGGACGCTGCATGGATGTTCTCCTGAAGAAAGGGTGAAAGCTATCAAAAATCTTTAACCCTGAAATCTATCTCCTGCAATGGAGGGATTAGTATTGCATAAGACATAATATTGAACGCCACAGAAAGGTATAACAGGATGAGGACAGTGCACTCATCCTATCCCCAGTCAATCTAAGAGGATTTAACGATAATCAGCACTTTCTCTGTGCTATGGTACGCTCTAAAACAAGATTGTGCTTGATCCACCATGGAATTTACATTGAAAAAAGAAAGATTTGGGTATTTCCTTGGCTATTTTAGCTAAAAGGACATCTGGTAGATGTGGCAGAATTGCTAGATAAAGTGGGGGCTGCAGGCAAAATCTTCAAAAGTGGAACAATCAGTGTCTGCTACTATTGCTTTCGGACAGAAGCAGTTTCTAAAGAGTTGTTAATAATTGATGCAAACATGTGGAAAAAAAACTCTGATACAGTTTGCTAGATATGAGAGTGGCAGTGGTCAAGGAAAAAGACCAATTTCATTGCCAGGAATGCTGCACAAATCTGATTTCTGTTGAGGGTAGGTAAATCAGACAAAGTAGAGCCCTTGAGTTTCTCATGGGGGTCAGGTTTGGTCTAGGGGGCCAGGAAAAGAAGTGGAGACAATGGAGACTGGAAGACGTGGATTTTAGAGATGACATAGGAGACCAACAATTCGAAATGGTTAGTAGGAAAACTGCAGAAGGGCAGGTTAGACATTTCTTTGTACATTTTGAAAATGTCTTTACTAAATGTTAAGCCAATTCTATCCTAAGGACTGACAGCCAGATTCATCATTGTAAAATCGGCTCGCAAAGGGCCAGATTCTGAGAATCTGGCCCTTTGTGAGCGCAATTTTTGCATTTGGGATTCATCATCCCAAATGCAAAAATCGCAAATTGCGAAATCGCTAAATTGCGAGGAATTGCATTTAAGGAATCTCTGTTTGAGATTCCTTAAATGCAATTCATGAACTATTTTTGAATTGCGAAATCGCTATTTTTGGCCGCTATTTACCGCGAAGTCTGACTTCGTGGTAAATAGCGAAAACTTTGAAAAATGCACTTCAGTGCATTTTTCAAAGTTGTATGTTACACACACACATGTCCTTTGGACATGTGTGTGCGCAACATCAGTCTACATTTACATTTCAGGGGTGCTACAGGGTGTCCTTTGGACACCCCTGGCACCCTTGAAATCGCATCCTTATTTGCGATTAGCAAATTGCTAATCGCAAATAAGGAATGACTCCCCATGCATTCCTGTGGGCCGCGATTTCTACAGCTTCCTTATTTGCGATTAGCAAATTGCTAATCGCAAATAAGGAAGGACTCCCCATGCATTCCTATGTCCCTCTAGGCCCATAGGAATGCATGGGGAGTCATTCCTTATTTGCGATTAGCAATTTGCTAATCGCAAATAAGGAAGCTGTAGCAATCGCAAATAATATTGCGATTTCTACATGAATCCCGTTTTGCGAGTCATTAATAGCGATTCCTTAATAATCTCTATTAAGGACTGGCAAATCGGGACATTGATGAATCTGGCTGATAGTGTAGTGCACATGGCTCTCACTCCTCTTTGTTTTACAATTATTTAATGTAGTAGATACATTGCTTTAGATGTGGGGGAATAATCCCTAGAACACAATATTTCCAGAGCTTTACAGAATCGCTTGGTCATCCTTAGAAACACTGTGACCAGTAGCCTGATGTAATTTACCTGTGGTAATTGTCTGATTTACATAGATAACCATATTTATTCCAATAGCAGTGCAAGTGTGGACTGATTCCATGGAAACCTCCAGACTAGTCAAGAGTACCTGGGTGGCTATCACGAAAGTCTGCCAACCAAGCCCTGATAATCTTTGAAAAGTTTCTGATGGTATGTATGCTCAAAGAGCTGACATTTTTCATGGTTGAAAACGACAGGGAGTGCAAAAGGAGATGAATGAATGATGATCCCGGCCCATGGAATGTGAGACCCAGCTCCTGAAGGCCAAAAGAGGCATAGGATTGGATAAAATGGTCAATGCTGCAAGGGATGAGTCATAAAATCCAGACATTAAAGTTCACTAATACCAGCAAATTAGTGGCCGATAGGGCAATAGGAAAGGTATGTTTGGCAAAGCGAATACCAATATTGGATGCCACAACTGGATTTTGGTAAACATTGTTTTAGACCTGGCATCATTGACGTTGGCCTCTCTTCCTCTTTTCGCTTCCTATCTTTTATGTTGGCTGGATTTAAATGCTCTGGGTGCTGTGCCACTGCTAATCAGTGCCACAGCGTGAATGCTCCCTGTGTAAAGATGACTGTATGCATTGGGATAACCATAATTGGCTTGTTTGGTTTACCTGTCAGTCCCTAGTATAAGTGCACTGTGTGTGCCCAGTGCAAAAAGAACAATTGATGGACAGAATGCAGAACAATGTCAAACATTCACCCCAGTACAGATATCTGGGCCTAAATCTAGCTGGTAGACCAGATATTGCTGGTTGGCCTGCAGCGCTGATTTGCTCTACCCACAGAAGCAACTTTTAAAGTATGTTTCAGACCTACCATTGCAGAGTCTATAGGCAGTCCAGAACTGCCTTTGTAACTGTGAGGTGCACCCGCTTCCCAGTCCCTGCACCTTCCCTCCGCACCATGTAAGACATCCCTATGGCAGGGTGCGTTGTCTGTGACAGGAAGAACATGCATAGGTCTGTGTAGGATGTTCTAATAGCGAAGTACCCTCCTTTTCACTGTTTACTATTGTGAGGCTATCCGTCCTCAAAGTCCAGAATGGGCAGGCAGAGTCTTACATTCCATAATCCTACCTGACCCCAGGAACCTGATAGGAAATTCGAATTTGATATGTTTAAGCTCAAGACATTGAGATACATATTTTAGTAAGGATCATTTGTATATCCCGTTTTCGAAAATGCCTCTTCTAGAAACAAGGTATGTTCTTGCCTAAGCTTTCCTGTAGGCTTTGCTAGTATGTGCATTGGCCATTTGGTTTTGGAGCAGCAGGGCCAGCTGGTTCAGACCTGGCTGGAGAGATAGATCGGCATTCAGAGGATGGGAAGGGGTGACTCTTTGATCTGAGCAGGGCTGTGCCTGGCAAGGTGAATGATGGCTCCACCTCCCGCTGGGCGTCCGATAGCAGACCTCCTAATTCTCAAAGGGCAGGATGCCGCCTCGTAAACCAGGTGCTTCCTGACCCCACCGAACTGGTTCTCGCTGGATCCAGTGACTTGTGACTTTAGAGACCAAAGACTTTTTAGGTATAAAATGCTGTGCTGAAACCTTTTTCAAGTGTGTTCCTTCTGGATGTCAAGACGAAACTCTGTCCGAGTGAACAGAGGAAAGGACTTTGAAACTTTCACTAAGCTTGCTTAAGAAACTACCCAAGGGCCTGAATTGAGAGCGCCTCCTGCTGAAGTCTCAGGGACATTAGACTTCACCCCATCAGCCAATTGAATTCCTGTGCGAAGAATTCTACTTGCAGCTGAGGCCTCCCTCGAGTAATCCGGAGCCTCTAGTTCTACTTTGAGGAACGCGGACTGGTAACCCTTGTTAACTCCGTGTGGGCCGCTGTAGCTAAGAGAGAGCTGCCGCCGCTGAGAGCCCGCCTTAACTTGAACCTTCGGAACCTTCGCTGAATCTGTGTGGGCTACCGCAGTTAAGAGCTGTAGCCGCTGATTGCCCGCCGTTGTGCCAGCCTGGTCGAGATCATCCTTCGTCCTGTGGGCCGCCGCAGCTAAGATAAAGCTGATGCCGCTGAGTGCCCGCACCTTTGCCAACTTTGCATCATCGAGATTTGCCCTGTGGGCCACCTCAGCCAAGAGAGAGCTGATGCAGCTGAGTGCCCGCACCTTTGCCAACTTTGCATCATCGTGATTTGTCCTGTGGGCCGCCTCAGCTAAGAGAGAGCTGCTGCAGCTGAGTGCCCGCACCTTTGCATCATCGTGATTTGTCCTGTGGGCCACGACAACTAAGAGAGAGTTGCCACCGCTGTGTGCCTGCATCTTGTTCACCATTGTCAAAGATTGATGCTATAGTCTCGCGGGCCGCCGCAGCTAAGAGAGAGCTGCTGCCGCTGCGAGCCCACCACGGAGCTGCACGATGAGAGTCATCGGCACCACCAGCCCGGGCCACGGCAGCCGCGTGCTGCTACCGCTGAGAGGCCGCCTGTCCCCGAGTGCCCAAATCATTGTGAGTGCATGCTGCAGACTACTGCAGCCAAGAGCTGTGGTCGCTGGGAGTCCGCCTGTCACCGCCTCTGCTTCTTCGAGAAGCTGCTTGCTGTGTTCCCTTCCAACTGCAGGTATCTGGTTGGCAATGGGTCGCGTAGACCCAGGCCTTGAACAAAGTCAGTGCCCCGTTCTAGTGAAGACGTTATTGCATTTTCAAGTCCATACTAATTTACGTGCATTGTGGCTTGTTAAAATGCTTTTGAGAGTCTTGTGTTAAACCTTAGATAAAGATACTATTTTTCTATACCTACTTGAGTTGTGTCCTTTTGTGGTGTTGTTGCTGCCTTATTGTGCATGGTCATAAATGCTTCACACACTGTCTCTGAGATAGGCCTAACTGCTCGTGCTACGTTACCACAGAGTTGAGCAGGGGTTATCAAAGGGGGTAGCCCACTTGCCCTGACTTAGAAAGAAGGGTCCCTATTTGGACATTGGCGCCAGGCATTGCCAACTAGAGACCCCCATTTCTAACACATTGACTACCTTAAGAGAAGGTTTGGGGAACGTAAAAATGTAAATGCTAAACTTTCTGAATGAAAGTAACATGGTAAGGGTACTAAGGAAACCTTGAGTCCCTGGCAAAAAATTATTGTTATCCTTCCTCCAGGATGATTTTGTAGTAATTGTGAAATATTTTAGGAACACTGGGCCCGATTCACAGAATGAACTTACTACTTTTGGCATTCACAGAATGCACTTACTACATTTGGTATTCACAGAATGAACTTACTCATTTCGGTATTCACAGAAGTTAGGACTACTAACTTTAGGACTCCTAAATGCCTTCTGTGAATACCGAAAGTCTTAAAATTAGGATTTTTCTCAATTTAATAGTAGTAAAGTTAGGACTCCTAACTTTAGGATGCCTAAATGCCTTCTGTGAATACTGAAAGTCTTCAAATTAGGATTTTTCTCTATTTAGTAGTAGTAAAGTTAGGACTACTAACTTTACTACTACTAAATTTAGAAAAATCGTAATTTTAAGACTTTCGGTATTCACAGAAGGCATTTAGGCGTCCTAAAGTTAGTAGTCCTAACTTTACTACTACTAAATTGAGAAAAATCGTAATTTTAAGACTTTCGGTATTCACAGAAGGCATTTAGGCGTCCTAAAGGTAGTAGTCCTAACTTTACTACTACTAAATAGAGAAAAATCGTAATTTTAGGACTTTCGGTATTCACAGAAGGCATTTAGGCGTCCTAAAATTAGTAGTCCTAACTTTACTACTACTAAATTGAGAAAAATCCTAATTTTAAGGCTTTCGGTATTCACAGAAGGCATTTAGGAGTCCTAAAGTTAGTAGTCCTAACTTCTGTGAATACCGAAATGAGTAAGTTCATTCTGTGAATACCAAAAGTAGTAAGTGCATTCTGTGAATGCTAAAAGTAGTAAGTTCATTCTGTGAATCGGGCCCACTGGGAATAGCCTATGCTAGGTCCGATGGAGTGGAATCTCATAGCCAAGTTTCTGTGATAAAAATAAATCAAAGGTATCTATTACCTACAATAACATATTTAATTTCAATAGCATTTTAGGGAGTGATCAAACATTGAGTAGCATTAAGAAGAAAGGAATATTTGATTGACTCCTACAATCAAAAGTCCAAGGCGGGGTCAGCAATCGAACAAGAGTTCAAAATTGTGACACAGAAAGCAGTAATATTCGATTTTCTGATTAGATATTCTCAAGTCACAAGGAAAGGGTCGAATCAAGGGATGGAGAGGAGAAAGGCAAAGACCTTAACTAGGAGTGATGGAACCTGGCATAGCATCAGTGGGATTGGGGCAATGGAAAATTGTTCATTATGGCTGCCTGCTGTTGGCCTGTTAATGAAGCTTCCCACCAGGAGAAAAAGGCTGTGAAACAGTGGTATAGCTTGGGGGTGGTGGGGCGGCCCGCCCCAGGTAGCACTAGTTTGGGGGCAGGGGCAGCGGCCGCACTGACACTCACTGACACTACTGTCAATCACTGACAATAGTGTCAGTGTCCCCAAATAAATTATAAAGGCTGCCGCCAGGGGCCACCAGTGCTGTGCGACCGCCGCCCCGACAGTGAGAGTGAGAGCGATGTACACAGTACGCCCACCACCCCCACAGGTGTTGCTGTCACTGAGCACGGAGCAAATGCACATGTGATGTGCAGTTATGTGTTAAGTGCAAGTGTGCACCTGCTTGCAAATGCTGCCTGCAACCGCAATACACGCACCACCACGGTGCACGACGTACCGCATTTGTGGGTACCAGGGCCGTCAATCTTGTAGCGCACAAAAGCGCTACCAATGATGGCCCTGGGCATCACTTTTGGGCAGCCCCAGCCATGCTGAAAACGCAGCAGTGACGCGTCACCTGCTTCACCACCACGCGCTCTCGTAAATAATGTCTGGAAGTTAGGGACAGACCAGCGACTGTACACAAGACAAGAGCAAGGCCACCTGTTCTACAGAGTGTTCCTGCTTGGCCGTAATGTGCAGGGCCTTAATTCTTAACTGGTGTATTAAAATACCACTCTCCTGCTTTTTTGAAAATATTTAAGCAAGTGTAGATCCTTGGGAATACTGTTTGGGTTTTTAAGTCTTCTTAGTTAAATCTGTTCGCATATTTCTGTAAGGAATGTAAATTGAACAAGTTATTTTATTGGACGATTCCATCCAGTTTGGTTGAGTCTCGGAACCAGACGCTTGTGTTATTGGCCCTGCGCTCTGTATCACTTTATTCCACCTTTCGCATTCACGCGAATAAGAGTGATTTCATCAGCGAGGATTCACATACGTTACCCAGGGTGTCTGTGTCCTGATTTAGAGTAAAATCCCACACGACGAATGAGGTGGCCGTGAGTGTCTTGTGCATTGTTTTTAAAATATGTTTCTTGTGCACTAACTTCTCTGCTTCATCAGGAGTTGAGAGGGTCAAATGTGACTTGCCAACAATTTCATGCTGCAAAAATGTTGTTCTAGTTAAAAAACTAGTTTCTTTTGCAACACAAACATATTGTAGATTCAAATTATGCAGCAATTACACAGCAGAGGTTTCCCTTCCCGGGGGAAGAGTGAGTGGTGCCTTATAAATGTTTTAAAGCTGCCTGACCCACGTATACTTCTCCTTGAGACTTAACGATCAAACAATAATGTTTAGCAAATCTGTGCACCGATAACCGTTTGACCGTTGCATAAATGTCATTGATTGAAACGTCACCAAAGTTTGCTACTATTGCCTTTTTTTCTTGTTATATGATCTTTTGGCCTTACTTCTAATGATTGTCCTATTGCGAGCTTAACTGTATAGTTTTTATAATCCATCTTGCTATAGTACCATTTATTACTGGTGAGGCTGGTACTTGTGGTGAAGAGGGAATGAAAACAGTTCAGTTTGATGGATTGTTATGTACAGTGCAGGTTTATGCATTGGTTTTGTGTCTTGTATGGGGCTCGTGACTCTTCTGACATTCAATATATGTTACTCCCTTTCAGTAATAAGTGTATGCCTGAAGAAAGATGGTTGATGTGTATTTTTATGGACATGTAAGTTTGATACTACCTAAGTAATACATCTTGGGTTAGTTCTCATGACCACTTTGTCCTTATGCATTCTAAAGCTCTCGCACTGTTAATAACTGCATTTCACCATCTCTATGTAGTGCTGTAATAGCGCTATAAAAATGCAGGGAAGTGTTTTAGATTTGATTTATGGACTTCTTCAGGGGTAGCTTCTTTACCTTCACTTGCTTTAAGCTCCATGTTGGTGGGGGTATTGCATGTATGACAGATACAGAAAACATAATCTTTTGTTGGCACCTTGTGTGAAGCTGTAAGATGCACATCTTTACTGAAAGCAATATATTTGGTATACTGACACTCCACTGTGTTGTCTTCCTTAATATTATTATCTTGACACCACTTTAGATAGGAGTCCACTTAGCAACATTACACATCTGTCCTGATGTACTACGTGCCTCCTTTATAACACGCAGACATGCAGTGGGATTCGAAGATGCTGGGACTATGTGACGTCTGGGGTCAGGCTTCCAGGTGTAAACTCCATGGATCTAGGTGATGAACATTGCACTGTTCCACTATGAGTACTTGTGGAAACTCTCAACAAGTTGAGTATTTACTTTTTGGAAATGATCTCGAGGTGTGAACACAAAGGCTGTTGTCTCCACTGTTGGGCAACGAGTATCATTGTCATGTACAACCCCCTGCATATGCTGATCACTAGAAGAATTCGTGGAATTGGAAAAGTGAATGACAATGTCCCATAACAGTGAAGTGACAGCGCCTGTCTCGGAGACTTCACGAGTGGACAACTGGGGACAAATCATATGGCTTTTACATTTTCTTGTGACACAAACAGATCTACGTCTGCAGTTCTGATTGCTATAAAATGCTTTTTTCACAATACTTTGATTAAACTACTGTATGTGAGATTTGCCTACATGGCTGCTTAAAGCATCTGTCCATACCCAGTGAGTGGTATGCCTATTGCCACATCTGTTCTATGGCACAGGGCAAAATGCCCTGTGACAATCCTGATGAGATACTATCTCTCGTTGCTTATTTATGTAAATCATTACTGTGCTGTTGTTTATGTGCATCATCCAGACCTATATTTGAAATGGAAAGCATTTTACAGCTAAGAAGACAGACTTTAGATTTGGAAAAATTATGTTTTATCATGGACAGTTATTTACTTGTATGAACTGACCATACCTGATCAACAGGAATCCCTTGGGTGCCTTCATTGGTCAATATCATGTATGGTACAATACAACAGTAAATGCAATTGGTTATCCACCTCATGTAAGTGTCTGTGTTCTCTGCATTGCAGCCTCTCTCATGTCGTATAGCATAGACGGTGATATGTGCAGACCCTCGCGTCAAGTCCACTCTCTACAAATATTTACCTTGGTGTCTTAAACAAGTTAAGTCAGTCCAACAAGAGGCACCTGGATAGAAAAGAGGAAGAGAGCTTGAGCCTACTTGAAATGAAGAGATAAGAGTGAGGGGTCTGGGCATAATGGGGCTCTGAGTGCCAACTGCATCCACTGCTTTCTTTGAAAAGTGAAAAACACAGAGGAAGCTGGTAAAAGGTATAAAAGATGTGCCTTCCTACCTACTTTGTAGCCTTGGACCGTGTCCTGTATGTGCATGTGATTGAGGAAACTATTAGCAGCAATACTACGTGTCTCTCGAACCTCTTTCAAGTGCTCACCGTCTTTTTACCCCAGCACCCTACCGCCCCCGTGACCTGCCATGGGCGGCAATCTGAGGGATAGCCCTGGGTGCCAGAAGCTCTAGCTACGCCACTGCTGTAAAATGAGTGTGCAGTTTCTAGGTAACACCCACCGCTGATTCAGCGTGCTGAAATGAAGAAATTAAAATAAAAGCAAACAGGATGGGCAGCCAAGGATTAACTTGGGCCCAGCAACGCGGGCAAAAAAGTTGAGAAGCCTTGTCTCCCTCTACAAATGCTGAACAGCAAAGCAAATTAAAATAAAGGTGAAGAAGCGGAAAAAATAACAAATACGACCTAAACTAACAATATTTTGCATTATGCAGATAAATGTATGCTTCAATTTCACTAGATGGCCAAGCCTTGAAGCTGTCTCTAGGCCAGACTCAAACAATGAACTACAAAATACCTGAAACAAGTACTAGCAATTTTTCACACGAAAGAGAAATGACCTATGCAAGCTATTTTTGATTCATTTTGTTTGGACTGGAATGGAAAACGCGCCTAAAGCACTGCATTCAACCAATGGACACCTTGGAGCTAAATCACAAAACATGGCTGACAGAAACTGGGCAGAGACCACAGATTACCATAAATGTTTTTAAAGCTTTCCTGAATGAGAAATCGAAAGTGATGGCTTTTATCCTCAGGGACATGGATTCCACAACTGATGCTCAAGAACAGAAAGATACCTCCCACTAGTTCTAGATCTTCAGAATGGGGTTGATAAAAAAAAGTAGGAGGTTTTGTAGGCATTAATTTCCCAGTGGTTTATACAACTTGAAGTGAGAGACCAACAGTGACCTTTCCTATCTTTAAAACATCTTATGCATGGAACACGATGCCTAAAAAACGATCCTTTGCTTCACAGAAAAGATAAGTTTTATTTGGGCTAGAGTTAAGTTTAACCCACAAGCCACATAGGCAGCAAAATTCTGGAATCTCCGCAACTTATGCAGAGAAACATTTTTAAGATCAAGATAACATATAAAGCGCACGTTCACTCAAGAGTATGTTGGTGCTGAATAACAGATGTTTATTGTTACCCAACTCAATAGTATTCATTTCATCAACCTCAAAAGGATGAAAGGCTGAGTGGACCCACTAGGATTTGAAACTCTGACCATAAGGTCGAACACAGGCCTCTGCGATGGACGCATTAATACACTAAGCTAGCAGGCCCGGCTAAGACAGAGTATGTTGCATTACCTCCTCGTATGTCTTACTCGCCACATGATTAACACAGTGAGCTTCAGCTCCACACCAGAACCCTCCAAAGCAAAAAGTTAGCCTCCCATCCATTCCCAATATGGCCAACCCATTACACCCTTGACCTCTATAAGAGGCGGGCCGGCATAACCCTTCAGCCTGATGAAACTACCAAGCATAAACATGAAGCCGATAGCCAGACAGGGAGGAGGGATGGGAAGTCATGTGGCCAGGAAGGCTACACTTAGAGTAATGAAGATTACCGATAAGTAATCGGGGCATCATTCTCTCTTAGAAACAATTCACGTCGCGATGACTCGGCCCTGTAGCTTTCATTCCCTGTAGCTTTGAGTTATACAAGACAGGAAGAGAGTCCACCCTTATCAGGTAAATCATGCAACGTTGGAAGTCCAATGCACTCCCGGTGATGTCACTTTGGGCAACGGTTACGGAGCCTTGCCTAGAGAGGGTGGCTGCACAGAGTTGTGACATGGGTCTGTGTTTTGACCAATGAAAACAAGATCCGTTTTATTCGCGGTACCAAAACCGTTAGGGACATCCAGTGCTGATTTAGACAACAGAAGAGAACAAACACAATATGCCCCCTCACTCAATTACTTCAATTTTGGGGACCCAATAAACGAAAACGTTAAATTTGTTCCGGTATATTTATTTATACCCTTTTCATTATAAATGTTTCAAAAAACAATATCGTTTGGCAGATAGATAATACAACATGCACAATTATTGACAATTAACACTAACCTACATTTACAGAATGATACTAACATACTGTGTGAAAAAGACTGTGTGAAGAAAAGATTTCTAATGTAACATCCCACAAATAATACAGTGCTGGACCATAAACATCACGATTGGACAATTTGATACAAACAAATCAAAAATACGAAAAAAGAGCCAATTCAAAACAAGAGCAAACAAGCGTTAGGCAAAATTATTTTTAGTACACATTCAATGTATATCATTAACTCTTGCTGGATTGCCGACGCGTTTCAAGTTTGGGCATGGAGTTTCCAAACTATCATCAGGGCTCTTGATATTGTTCTGGGTATCGGTAATAGGTTGGCCTGTATGGGTTTCTATTAGTGGACCAAATCCTCTATTCAGGGCACAACCAGGATAACTTCAATGACAACACCAACCTTTTATGGATCGATTTTGTGGCCAGAAGGGGATGGGGGGCGGAGGATTGTCTTTTCTTGGATTCCTTGCACGATTTAGACAACAGGGCGGGTTAGCACAGAGGCGTAATGCAAAATTATGCCCCCTCCCCGCAGAATGTGGTAAGGTATTCCTGAATCTCTCATATCACAGATATTCACTGGCCTTTGGCTGGCCATGGGACCCCTTTAAGGGCTGGGGCCACGTGAAGGTTTGAGGCCCAGCTGGGCTGTAGCGGCCTGTGTTACCTCTCAGGGTTAGCAGACGAAAGAGCTGATTGCTGATCCACTTTTGTTTGCCCTTTTGTTTACATTTCTTTATTTGTGATTTGGCTTATTTACTTTGACATATTTAATATTTATGATGTCCTTTATTTTGCTCATTTGTCCCACTGCTATTTCCTGCTGTGTTCTTGAAATGTTGTGTTATTCAATGCCTATTTCTTTTTCTCTGGCACCCGTTTTCTCTCCTGCCTGTTAAGTTTCTCCCCCAAAGATATTTCATGTTGCCAGTAGATGCTCAATTATTTCTTTCTTCCGTATTGCTATTTTTGCCCATTGTTCTTGCCTATTGCTTTTTATTTCGTACATTGTTACTTGCTTGCCTTGAGGATATTTGCTATTAGTTCCTTGCCTTCTTCTCGTTTCAGTGTTTATTTTTTGCACTTTGCTTTTCTTATTTCAAGTTATTTATTGATTGCATTCTTGTTCTACTCTAACCACATACATTTTTTTCTTTCAGGTTACTTTCTGGCATCAATGATTTTCTTGTAATCCTTTCCTTGGTTCGTTTTTTGTTCTTTAGAAAAGTGCTTTCTTACCAGTTATAATTTCTTGTCTCTATGTTATTCTTTCCAATTGTTAAATCTTGCGTCATTGTTTATTTTTTGCCCTGTCTATATTTTTTGTTTTTTATTTTATTTCAATAATATTTTAGAGCTCCTTTGTCACCAAGGTACGTTAGCATGCCATACGCCTACCACATGACTTTTTTCTTTCAGCCATTTCATTTTACAGATGTATTCTCATTAAGCATGGGCGAATTTTGCGAATCTGGCGTTCGCGAATTTTGCAAATTTGCGAACTCGCGATCCGCCAAATCCGCGAATTCTCGCCATTTTGCAGATTTTTTTTTTTTTGTGTTCGCAAGGGTTTCTGCCAGTTCACGAGGGTTTGATACTAGTTCGCAATTGCGAACTTACTTGTCGGCTCGCAACGGTCGCGACTATGTTGTTTCTACGTCTGGTTCATCATCACAGCCTCCCAGCACCCTCTGTTTCACCACTGCCACCCTCTCTTTCACCCATGCCACCCTCTGTTACATCAATGCCACCCTCTGGTTCATCATCACTGTAGATTATGGGGGGAAAGCAAGCACACCTGCCCTGCTTCAACTGACATGAATTAATTTGGGGTTAGTTTATTAATGTGTCACTGTTTTAAAATTCCAGGTCTGGCACCTGCTTCCTTATCAGTAATTTGCTTTCTGTTGCAGTGCAATTTTTTTTTCCAGGACCTTTGTGGCCTACTTCTAGCTATTCTAGGAGCCTGCTGTGAGGGTCAGAGCAGGGTCATACAATTGTTGCAACTAGCAACTGAACTCTGGAGGGGCCCCAGTCAGGAAGCACTACAGGGAATGGTTACTAATGATGAGTTTGAACTCTTGCACCTGCCGAGTGCTTTCAGTTTTGCAAAACTCGTTTTTCTGCAATTTTGCGGGATTCGCGGGGCGCGAACACGCGCTAGATCGGATTCGGAAGCCGCGAAATCGTGGAATATGCGATTTCTTTTTATGCGGCGTGTTAGTTCGCAAGGTTTTGTGCGTTTCCGCGAGCCGCTTGTAGCGCAAGGAGCGAAGTTACCCTCGCGGTCGTTCAAGGGCGCGGCCATCTTGTTTGCATGACGTATTTCCGTTTCCGGGCGCGAAGTGTAATCTCGCAAAGTGTGCAGCTCGCCAGTACAATTTCGCGAGGAACATCTCGCGCGAACTTACCCGCGCGGTCATGAACGGGTGCGACCATCTTGTTTCTCATTCATTGCTATGGTTCTGGGCATGCTTCTTGTATCCTCTCTAAATCTCTGCCATCCTTTGCTTGTTTGAAGTTTTTTTTGATCTATTTTACTTATTATCTATCCCTCTATTTTTCTAGCCCTATATTTTTGTGTTTACTGCTACTTTTTGTTAATTTTAAACTACTTTTTTAAACTCTTTTCTTTTCTTCTCTTCCCTATTCTATTTTCTTTATTCCTTTCCGCCCAGACCATCGTGAGGGGAGCCGGGAAGCATCCCGAGAAGGGGAAGGGTCCCGCACCCCATGCCCGGCTCCCGTGCGGGCGTTTGAGGGGGGGAGACAGTCGCACCCCAGGAGATTTTCAGCCCGGAGGAGGTGGGCGCACTAGTGTTCTATGTACAGCGCCACCTCCCCAGGACCATAATGGCAGGCGGCAAGATCGGAGGCGGGTACGGGATGCGGGATCGCCGGAAGCGGTGGGATAAGGTGTGCCGGGCCATGTACCACCACTCTCGGGTCCGGCGCACCTACAACCAGGCCACCCACCGCTGGACGGATGTCCTGACCCGTGAACGAGATCTGCTTGACCTGCTTGGCCTCGAGATCCCCGGGCTTGGTGAGTAGTAGTAGTAGCTATTTCTTTACTACTCTGTTTTCTCCTGCTGTGTTATTATATTGCAATTTTTTTTTTTACCAAGAGCAATAATGCTGCTCATTACATTGTAGGTATATTATATTTCAAAATCTTCTGTGCATTTCAGGTGCACTGCTCTCCTTCTCAGTAGTGTTGCTACCATGCTTATTTGTTTTCGATTTTGTGTTCATTTCATTGGCCTGTGAAATTATGTATGAGTGTAGTTTAAAGAACTGCGTAATGCTACACACTAAGGTTCAGATGTTTAATTACCGGCGCATCTCTGCAAAGTAGCAGGGATGCGCCAGTAATTGTGCGCCACGCCACTATCACCCATGGTGCGCCATATTTACAATGCGGCGCACCATGGGCCCAAAACGTCACCAAAGCGTTACGCATCTGTGCCGTAAGGGCGGCGCATTGCTGGAGTTGCGTCGCAACGATGGCACAGCTCCATCAATGCTCTGGGGTGCCCTATCTCCCCAATGCTGCGTCAAGCCGTACGTCTGCTTCAAGCAGGCGCAGGGTTTGAGTCACGCATCATTGTCGTTAAAGTGAGTGATTGAAATCTTGTAGATTTCCCTCAGCCACTTTTAGGATGCGTTCCTGTGCAGGAACGCCCTCCCTTGCGCCGGAACGCCCCCTGATGGAGCAGGGCTTTACAACGTGATGCATCTCCCATATGCGTCACGTTGTTAATATACGCCGCACCATTGCGCCTCTTTTGTGCTGCCGCTGCGTCACAAAAGTCACGCAACAATGGAGCAAAAGAGCCGCAAGGGGCTTCTAAATCAGCCCCTACAGACTCAAGTCCAGTCCTTCCTTTGTACACATGGGGATAAGAAGAAATAGTGGTGGTGGATTGACAGTTTGAGTATTTTAATGACTGGTTAATGTAGTAGGAAACTTTAGTGTTGTCGCTGATCTGCAATCACGATGGACTTTGGCTGTCACTTCGCGTGCTGCAGACTGCTGCCTGCCAATCCTAGGCAAACCTTTTTAGTACTTTGCGTAGTGAGTTAGATAAGAAGTTTCCAATTCGACGGTCTGCAAATCAAGCAATACTAATAACGATGTAGACCACATGAGATTGGTCAATAATATATCCCGTTGAATAGTTGTCTATTTGCTATTTCGCCAAAATATTTTGTTAGTTCTTTTGAAATGTTTGATTTGGTTGACAAATATCATCCATGTTTTCTGTTTTTCTTTCTTTCATGTTGTACATAAGCTTCCCCCAGGGGCAAGAGGAGGACACAGGAGGAGGAGGAGGGTGCTGTTGAGGATGCAGGCCAGGATCGGGCAGGCGAGGGCTCCTTTGCTGGCCCCAGTAAGTTTTAATTTTAATATAGAGTACTTATTTGTTCCCAGCGTTCCTCATTCGATTTTTTTCTAAATCGTCTTTGATATTCTTGTAGACTGGATCTAAATTCTTATCCTGCCTCGACTATGACTCCGTGTGGTATTACTAGATTATTCTTATTAGTCTGTCTGTGTAGCTAACTAAGATTGCACATTTGGCAATTCCATTGGACTCCCATTCTAGTCAGCAATAGCTCTATGCACAGAGTGCAGTCCTCTGGGATTGTCCATAATGTCTTTTCAAGTCTTCTAAATGTTTATGCTTTGACAATTGCCAACAATAAAAAGGTGAATGACCACCAAGAAAGAATAAGATACTACTTTACTTTTGGTTTGGATAGGAGGACAATCCATTCTACTACTGTTGCAGGGACAAATCTGCACAAACAGAACTATGGACACTAAATAATGCATTGCTTAGCTTATCAATTATAATAGGTGCTGTTAGACTTTCCACATACCTCAGTGATAACAGACTTTGTAGTTGAACCCCCAATCTCCTTACTGACTAGATAGTGTGGCAGAGTCATTTAGCTCCCAAAGTCACCGATGATTATGATTATTCCCCAATGATGTCAGAGGCACGGACTCATGCTTGCAAAAATTGCAAAACCTTTAGCTCATCCACTCTAGTCTGGAGGACCAAAAACCACAGAGTCTATTTAAGTTTAAAAGCTTTATTAAAAGTAAACACATTTATTAAAATCAAGTTTGTCATAAAAGTAAACGTTTAACTGAAAATGGAAAAGTGCTTAGTGCTGACGATTAATTGGACACATTTCTTGTGGTCGAGCCGAGCTCTCACCTGGTTTGAACTTGATCCTGCTCGTGTTCTTAGAAGTCAATCTTCTGTCTGTTAGGAGAAAAAGTGGTGCGTGTTAAAAATAAAAAGCAAGCATTCATCAGTTGTGCCAAAAAGTGCAGCAAGACAACAGCCTTCCCTGGAAAAAGGGACATTTTTACTTTAGAGTAGACAGTCACAAATTATTACATTGTATACTGTTTTTTTCACATTTCTTTCTTCCTCCTAGACCAAATATTATATAGTAGTGAGTGGTGTATTCTAACATTATTAAATGTACTTTGTAGGTGGAACATCTGGAGGCGGGGCCAGCGCGGAGGTGGAGGTGGCATTGGACGAGGACAACTCTGGGGAAGAAGCGGTGGAAGTGCCGGACAATTCTGTGGGGGATGAGACGGTGGTGGCGGGCAGAGGTAAGCTATATATTCCTTACTTATTGAGATTGAAGACTGCAGAGTGTGCTTTTTGCACGGGTGTATTATAAATAAACCAGGTAGTAGCCTCCTCTAAATGTACATCGACTTAGCTGTGAAGTTTTTGGCGAGAAGAATCCCAATCAGATCTGAGATGAACTTGATGGATGGGATGAACAAAAAGCGAAAGAAGGGTGTAAGTAAGTGTGGAAGGACGAGAAATGTAATGATGACTGGCAAAGAAGAATGATATGTGTTTGCTTGGTCCCCGAGGTGGCTGGGAAGGAAAGAATATGGTATGGTGCATGGCTGGGTGAATGATGAAGCAAGGATGTGTGGAAGGAGAACAGCCTGGGTGGGTGAAACAGAAACTGTATGTGTGCATATACCTTGAATGGATGGATGCCTGGATCATTCATGGTACTATCTGACTCTTAGATAGCATATGTGTATCTAGAGAGATTAGACGGTCACTGGATGAACTAAGTGTTACTTTGAAGAGCATGTAACACCGCACCCGCACGTCCGTTCCAGTGTAGGAAAGGCAAGGAAAAGAAGTTGTAATTTTGTCCAAATACTACCATGAATAGTAGCAGTAGTTTGTATTGCAACTGCAAGCACAGCATATATCCGGTTATTACCGTGGACACTCCCTACCTCTCTTAATAACTTTAGTTGAGTAGTAGTACTTCATTCATGTGTGGGTGTATCACTGTTCACTCAATAAAAAGCAAAGCACCTAAAGTCATCCCATATGTCATCAAATACATCTCATGTGAAGTGATAGATAATCAGATTATTTAGCTTCTTCATTTTCCTTTTCTAATACTCATTTGCACTGTAGGGTGAAAGCTAAATTAATTAAGCAGTAGCCCTTTCAACAGAGTATTCTCAGTGCCACCCGTAATAGAAAAGTAAAAGCTCACCACCTGCATGAACTGGACCGGTACAGTAACGCAAGTCTGTCTCACTCACCATGGTGTGCGTCTGTTTTTCTCGGGTGCAAGTTCACTGCGCTGGCATTATGCCGGCTTGCATAAGATAACGTACCAATTTTCCTAAACAAGAGAGAAGAAGAAGAATAAGACTGGTGTACTGTCATAGTCGACTGTAATGGAAGTCCATAGTGCTCGTAGAATTTGTTCCTTAAACTCCCACTAATGTTAGAGCAAGGATGAAGAAGTCGGAGGTTACATAGATACTGTACTCAATAGTTATGTACTGTGCTTTCAATTTGCTACTTGTACTGTGACAACTTTCTGCTCAATCATTTTGTGTTAATCTTAAGGAGCATTGGTTACAGACTATGTCTTTCTTTCTTCATGTAGTTGCTCCTTCCAAATCCAAGAGACCATCAAGAAGGAAGGAGCTGGCTCGAATGGCCCGGCAGCAGAGGCTGGATGCCACTGTCGCTGAATATCGGCGGCTGGTGGCCCTGGAGGAGGAGGAGACGCAGTCTGCTACTACAACAACGTCCACTGGGACAGCTGCATCCTCCTCCGTGCGGGCTGCCAGCCAGCGCAGTGCTCCAGCGGTACGGAGCCGGGCTACCAAAGCCAAATGCCACCGCCGAGCAGCAAAGACAGCAGCTGCCCCCCACAGGATTTGCAAGGCACGCCAGCGCCGCTTATCCCTCAGACTGTCCTACCTGGAGCAGGAGGTCCTGAACTATAAGAACTTGGTGGAGGGCCTCCGCTTCGAACATGCCACCCTCCGCAAGGAGCATGATGCCCTGGCTGCTAAAGTCAACAGCACCCTGCCATAGTGTCCCTTGCCCCTTTTTTAGAGACTTTTGGGGGGTGGGAATTGGGAGTTGGGTTTTTTGGGGACTTTTGAAGGACAATCGTTGGGGTTAGGGAGGGTCTTGCGGGAGATTATTTTGTTAGGGCTATAAAAATATACTTTTTGAAACTTTATCTGACCATACCTGTTTTTTACTGCTTTTGAGTCTGGTGGGTGGGGGTTTAACAGTAAGTTTGTTTTCCTGAATAGTCCTAGGACTTTAGTAGTACTACCGTCAATCTCTCGTCTCTCCTAATACTCCATTATACTACCTCCAACCAAACGCTTATCTTACCTGTAATTTCTGTTTGAAAGTAGGGCTAGGCCCAGGGCTGGCTCCACGGGAAATGGCGATTAAGGTTGCAATCCAGGGCGGCTGAAATTTCCTCCTCATTGCGGTGGTACTAGTGGTGTGACACAGTGGCAGTTGCATGGCTATGGAAAAAAAGTAAATGAAACCTGGTTTGTCCTTACTGTAGCATTACAACGGTACGATAGAGAATATAGCAGGTGACAGTACACTAGACTACAACAGTGCCACAATGTAGCCTAACAAATGGTAAAGTATTTATAGTATAACTTGTACTTGTGTAGGATTTCTTTGACATTGGCTAATACTACAAGAAATAGTACTGAAGCTGAGTAAGTCTAGAATATATCCTCGGATTCCTTCACCCGCCTGTTGCTATGACCTTATCCTCCCCAGCAAGTGTGTGGAATTATTGATATAATTTAGTCACACATCAAGCAAAACCACACAACCCGGGGGAAGAGGGTTAGGGTTTGTAAAATGGATAGGAATGGGGGTTTCTTTTTGGGTAGGTTTTGTTGAGAGAAAAAAAAAAGCACAGCACGGACAAACAAGAATTGAACATAAAGAAATTTTTGGGTACAAAGCTAACCATAAATCTTTTACGTGACATAAAGGAAGTGCATGCACTACTGAATGCATTGTTACAGAAAAGTAAGTAGTACTTTCGACAACCGTGAATGACAGAATGCGACAGTACAGGGCTACATTAAATTAGGTTTAAAAAATAGCCGAAGTAAAACCTATAGAATGGCTGTAGGGATCAATTTAGAAGCAGAGAGAGATCCAAGAAATGCAGTCACACACACTCATTGAATAAAAGAATGGATACTGTATCTGTATTGTTGTAGTTGTCCTGTTGAATTTGGTAAGTAAGTTGCATGCAGCAAACAATTCCTCTTATTAGCGGCACTCCTCCATTCCAGCTGACGCTTCGTCCATCAATGTTGGTGACCAGAAGATACCCTGTCCACTGCCTGCCTGGCGGATGCTGAATTGCGGCTCGCTAATGTGAAGCCTGACTCCATCCTTTTTTCCCCATTGCAGACTGAAACCCGGCCTGTAATTATTGAACGAAAAACAGCACTGATAAATAAATATAAGGTATGTACGCTGTGTAGTGCAAAAAGTCACACTTTGATTTTCCTAATAGACAGTACAACATTTTTGAAAGTGCGTACTCTGTCTGAGTCACCTTTTCAAGGATAAATAAGTATGGGCAAATTAATTTAGCGGATCTTTCCCCTCACGCTAGGTGTACTGTAAACTGTGTTTTAGAACAAAATTAGACCTTCCCAGCAGTGCTTCCACCCAGACCCTTACTAAAGCCAGTTGCAAAAATGTAGAAGACCCCCAATCAGATCTCAAAAAACGAGGCCTAGCAGAAAACTGGTGACAAAACGTACTTCGAAAGTAAAAGTAGGCCCAAATACCCCCTTACCCACCGTGGATTGTGTTCAAACCACTTGCAAGCAAGCAAAAGTATCCATAGCCAGCATCGCTCCAAGACTCGAAAACCCCCCCACCCAAACACATGCAATAGAAATACTGCTAACCCTAACGAGCCATAAGTTAAGAATAGTGGCAGAGGCTTTCTTTAACTATGCCAAATCCCCCCTTTCCCACCTTGGCTTTTCTTCAAATGACTTGCAACCAAAATTACACATTCTCACGAGTGCTCTAAGACCCCAGAACTCAGTTGCAAAAATCTAGAACACCCCAAAACACATCTAGGTCTAACCCTAACGAACCCTAAGTTACAAAAAGTGCCAAAAGGCTTTTCCTTATGGATTTTGTCCCAACCACTTCTATCCGGTATTAGACCTTCCCAGGAATGCCCCAAGACCCGCCAACCCACCCGCCAAAAAGCACAACACCCCCAAACAGCCCAAAAGCGAAATCTCATACTTACAATATTTCTCGGCCTTCGGTCCAAACGCGCTGTGTAGCTAGGCCATAACTCCGGTTTACCACCACGGATTTCCTGAAAAGCAAATGCAATCAAGATTAGAGTGTCCCAGCAGTGCTCCCAGACCCCGAAACTCACCCACAAACAGCCGGAACCCCCCCAAAGAGCTCCTCAAAGGCAAGCAAGTCAGCAAAAACACAAAAAAATTCCGCCTCTGATTTGGTCCAAACCACTTTTATCCGGTATTAGAGCTTCCCAGCAATGGCCCCAGAGCCGTCAACCCAGGAGAAAACGAGTAGAAGACCCCCAAACAGCCAAAGAGCAAAAGTACACAAATGTGGACTTAGTCATTTTTTTGCCAATTTCCCAAATCACTCCGCACGCGCTCTGCAGCTAGGCCCTAACTCCCCTCTGCCACCATGGATTTGCTTCAAACCTCTTGCAAAGTAAAGTATCCATAGCCAGCAGTGCTCCTAGACCCCGAAACCCACCCACAAACACCAGGAAGCCCCCCAAACAGGCCCCCGAAAATGCTACATTGAGCAAAATGTCAGAAATAGCACAAAAAAAATCAGCGTGGATTTTGTCCCAACCACTTCTATCCGGTATTAGACCTTCCCAGGAATGCCCCAAGACCCGCCAACCCACCCGCCAAAAAGCACAACACCCCCAAACAGCCCAAAAGCAAAATCTCATACTTACAATATTTCTCGGCCTTCGGTCCAAACGCGCTGTGTAGCTAGGCCATAACTTCGGTTTACCATCACGGATTTCCTGAAAAGCAAATGCAATCAAGATTAGAGTGTCCCAGCAGTGCTCCCAGACCCCGAAACTCACCCACAAACAGCCGGAACCCCCCCCAAAGAGCTCCTCAAAGGCAAGCAAGTCAGCAAAAACACAAAAAAAATTCCGCCTCCGATTTGGTCCAAACCACTTTTATCCGGTATTAGAGCTTCCCAGCAATGGCCCCAGAGCCGTCAACTCACCCGCAAAGAAGTAGAACACCCCCACAAGTGCTGAGTCTTTCTTCATTGGGCGTAATCCAGCCCTCTGCTTTGATGGAAATAGGAGTCTGGAGGAGGAGGATAGAGGAGCATGTTCTTCTGAACTTGTGAACCTGAGGAATGCAGACTGCGGCACCTTCAAATCAATAAGCAAACAAAGTGAAGACAGTTCTGCTGATGGGCTTGTTTTTGTGATTAGGTGATTAAAGTTTGAATTATATTAACTGTGCACAACAAAGAAAGACAGACACACAGGAATGAAAGTGAATAAGGACGAAAAAGAAAGTTATTGATTCATTGTCTCATTTTCAGGGCTCGGTGTTAAGGTCCAGGAATAAGAATAAGGCTTCGTCATCATACTCTGCGAATTCAGGCAGGGTGAGCTCAGTGTCACCTGACAGAGTAGAAATTCCCTCATCTACATTGCTGTCCACCTCGTCTTCATCCGGCGCGCTTTCTCGTACTCTGTAATCTGGTGGTATGAGGTGCTGATTCATCTTGATCATTGTTAACCTCTCCACATTTTTGGGCGAGAGGCGGCTCCGTTTGGGAGTTACAATGGCACCAGCAGAACTGAAAACACGTTCAGAAGACACGCTTGCGAGTGGGCAAGACAAGTAGTTTAAAGCCAGGTTGGAGAGCTGCGGCCACAATTCTTTTTTCCCATGCCAATACGCCAATGGGTCAGCATTAACATAGACCTCTGTTGAGTCATTCAGATAGTCCTTCACCATCGACTCAAAATCCTCCTCCAAGGTTCCTCCACTTTGCATAGCTGTTGCTGTGACCTTTTGAGAACCAAACCCAAGCCGAGCTAGCCAATCCTCTTCAGCCTCCAATGTTTCTGTTGTGTCTGGTGCAGATGATCCGGTTGCCGGTGTCTTTAACGGCTGAGAGGTCACTTGTGCCACATCTGTTAAAAAGGGTTTCAAAGACAACCAGTAACCAAAGACCCTTTTATGTTGCCCGGCGGTATCGCCTCTATGACCCACCAATGTTAATCAATGAAGAAGCAGGCGCTGGAGACTGGAAGGCAGGAAACGAGGATTTTATTCTCTCCGGAGGAGAACACATCAATTCGGACAGCAAGTATCGTCACGAGGTGCTCTAACCACATCTCTGAGGCCTGGCCTCTTATACTAGGGTTTATGACCTTTATTGCACATAACACATTCTCGCAACATTTTGATATTTGAAAGAACATCCTCGGAATCTCCCCTTCAGGCCCGTTCCCACATATATTTACAGTGGGATTCCCCACCCCGGTCACAACAGGTGATGGTTGTCGCACAGCAGGGCATTCCGCCGATTCACGGAATGCATGGGGTTGATCGGATCTCATAGGGTGGGGGCTTTGATCGGCTCGAGGGTCTTTTGATGGGGAGGGGAAGCTTCCTACTGTACGGGGTAATAAACAGTATCCGCAGGGCCAGGTGGCGGCCTGGGAACAAGGAAGACAAACGGGGACACAGGAAAAGGGGGTTTGCATCAAAAGGATCTGAGGCCATGAAAGGAATGAGGGGAGGTGTCGCGCTGGGAACAGGATGGGATTCTGTGGTGAAGCTGCGCTGAAGAGGGGTTTATGACCCAAGGCATGAGAGAGCGGGGGTTGTCAGCGTGCGGGGGGGATGCTTGCGAGGTTAAGAGAGAGAGAGACGCGCTGGCTATCAGCGAGGGGCAGGGAGGCCATGGTGCTCAAAATGGCTGCCGCTTACGCGCACGAATGGGCTCGAAAAGGGGCAAGATGGCGCCGATAATGTTCACCAAGCTTGTATTAATTTTCCACAGTCCTCCCTTTAACATTTCCAAGACATCTTGCTGGCCTATTTCCTATCTATACCTATTGCAGCGGTCATAAGTAAGGGAGAGGGGACTTAGGCAAAGGAACTGTACATAAACATCATATTATAAACATCACATTGAAAAATCTCATCATCTAGTAAGCGGGTTCATTGTTAAGTTGGTTGCAGAAAAAATCATCGTAATGTAATATCAGACTAGAATTACGTAGCGAGGGCGTTGGGTACAGATCATAGATACTTATAGTCATTCGAAATAGGAGCTGGTAAGTTATCATATAAGTAAGTCCTTTTTGTATTCGGCGGGAGCATAGTTAGTCCAATGGTGATTGGGAGAGAAAGGAGATATAGTAAAAAAAATATCAGAGTTCTCGGTGTCTTTGTCGTCTTCTGTTGGCACTGTTGAGCACCTGGATTACAAGTTGTTCTGTCAACAGAAATGTTCATGTGGATTGAGTCGTTGGGGGTCTGCGGGTAGGGGTACATTTTGTCTGGTTTCGTCAGACCTCATAGGAGAAATGCGTTACGGTTTTGGAGCAAGTGCATTTTCTTCCGTAACGCAGAGCATAGGATTGTGATGAAAAGTGCAATTGTCCCTGAGTTGTGGGATCTGTTTGTTTCTTGAGTCTCTGTGGTGGGTATTTCCTGTTGCTTCCATCATCATTGAGGCGTTCAGCAGCGGGTAGAACCACATACTTCGTTCATCTTCTCTTTAGGGGCGACCCTTGGTGGAGTTCTAGGTCACCGTTCTGAGATTAACATAGTTCGTGGTCTACTTAGTCGGAGCTCCCTCCCTTTTGACGCAGGGAATACCCTTCTCTGGGTAGCTCAGTAGGATTTTGGAGGAACTTGGAAGTTCAGGTGGAAAGGTGTGGGTGTGAACAGTCCTTATGGTAGGTCGGAGGAGGAGGGGATGGAGCAGGGCCAAGTCGGGAACAGATCAGGGGGACGGAGAATTTGAGACAGGCGGGTCCATAACCAAGTTCAGAGAGCGGGGACCTTTTGGCACACGTCGATCATAGAGCAGGGGCTTCAGGTCAGCCCTTTCCTTAGTTTTGTCTGAAACAGTGCCTCATCCTGCGACTCCTTACTGCTGTGGTCTCGCCTCGGCCTCCGTCGCTGATGTTCCACGATCCGCAGTCAGGCCGCGTGCTCCCACATCCGGTCTCTTTCTCCTCCGACAGTGATACCCTTGAATGAGTTTTGAAAAGACAGTCTTTAGAGATTTTGCAGAAGAAGGTAATTACATAAATCTATTTCTCTCCCAACACCAAGCAACTGGGGTAAACACTCGCTACATTTGAGATTTTGCAGCCAACGTATAAACAATTGATGATGGGTTTGCTGGATTCCTTACAACTTTTCCTTTGTGGCTAATTCTTTGGCGTTTTATTGGTTATTACATTCATTCGTAATAGGTACGAGGTCTGGTACCCATTCATTGCATTCGTCTATTACAGTAGATGTCAGTTCTTCTGGTAGAGACCCATTTCCCTAGTACGAGTCTTGCAAGGTTAGGCTGGTCTTCAGGGCTTTGTATTTTACGAAAAAGTGCAACGTGCTATTCACCATAGTCTGATAGGCATCCTTCTGAGGGATGAACATAGGCTAAACGACTCTTCATTACATCAAGACATCCTATTTTCAACAAGGTTTACTGCAACAAGTTCTTTCGATTTTCGATCTAATTTTAACTTTGCACACATCTTCCTAACTTTCTATATAAATTCTCGCAACCTGGTTACTACAAGAACTCGGGGGGGCTTGCGATAATTATTAAACTTATCCTTGGGGTGGGTGGGGTCTTATGGAAGGCAATTAGGAACACAGCGAATTGGAGCAAGGGGCGTTTTTCAGGTTCTCGTTCAGGGCGGCTGATACCAAACTGGGGGCATTTGGGAAGACGGGGGTGTCTCGATCATTTCTTACTGCTTGGGGTATGGAGACAATTTGGAGTGGGGATGGTCGCATTACCACAGACATATTTTATCATAGAAGCCACTGACAAATAGTTCCCTGACTGTGGGTCAAATTTAGGGAACCTTAGTCGTCTTACCTGTCCCTTTCCTTTTGGCCAATTTAAATTTCATCCATATTTAGCAGAAAAGGAGAGGTAGTAACGTGGTACCGATACAATTTTATTTAGGACGAATTTGTGCAAATACTTGTGGTATTTGGGGCCAATCAGGAGGTGCACCAGGTTCGCCAATTAGGTGCCAGTCGCTAGGAAGAGGGAAAGTGTGGAGGGGTGGAAGAGTGAGAGAGAGAGAGAGAAAGAGAGAGAGAGAGAGAGAGAGAGAGAGAGAGAGAGAGAGAGAGACAGACAATAGGCCAAACAGTACACGTGTGACATGGAGAATGACCGTGTATTGTTTGGGCTATTCAGTGCGTTACCCAACGTTAGACGTTTCGGGTCTGTGTTAGGATGTAGAAAGCATGCAGTTTTGGGACGGAAGAGCATTAGGTCAGGTACAGAAAGATCGTGCATTGGGTAGGGCGTCTTTTTGTGTCGTCTTGCAGCGTTAGTCCGTTTTCATGCATCGGGCGTGACGTGGCTCCAGATCCTTTACGGTACCCTAATCAGGACCCCAATGTAATCTGCAGAGGGAAAAAAGGGAGGAAAAAGGGGGGGGGGGACAACATTCGAACACATCAAATGTACGGGCACGAAAGTCCTTTACTTACCGCATACTCGTACTTATCTCTTCGGGATATAATCCCTAGGGTCTTGGCTTCTGAAGTCAAGAGGGCGGGCAATGTGATAGGTGGTTCATGGGGGGGGGTTCGAGGATGGCATTAAGGATCGTGTGTAGGGAAACGCTAAAAAGAGGAATCAGAGGTGCCTAGCGTGAGGTACCCGGTTTTGTGGATGTATCCGGCCATCGGGATCCTTAAATCATTCCCAAAGCTGTGATGTTCTAAGGCATATCAGTTCTTCGTTCAACCCTGTACCTTAGTACCTTCGACCACCATATCTTTATAACATTTTATCAATCACACCGCTTTACTTTACCCATTCTCAGAAGTCGAGGTCCTTCTTCATACGTTAGTTCCTGAGCTTAGTCGCATATTTTGGAGGCAACGTATCATACCTTTGATTCGATCATCAATCCAGGGCCGAACAACCATTTCTCAGATAACCTTAAAAAAAGGAGCAGAACGGTTGCGCACAGAAAAACCCTCCCACTGATTCCCACATTTACAAAAGTATGTGATGCCTATTCATAGTTTTGAAGACCTTTATTTGCATAATCATTCAGTACGTAAAATGTGAAGAGTGCAATCATATTTTGGCCGGACATGTCGACGATGGAAGCACATGCAGTAGGGGGTTATTTTGTGGCACAAGAACATGTTAAAAAGGGCCTAATTAATTATTTGCAAGTAACTAAAAACATTTCATTGCGTGATGAGGGATCAGGGGCATTTCAGTTCATCAATGGAAACACAGTCAAGCTCATTGTAATCACATTTCCTAGATGTATACCGTGGGTGTGCATCATAAGCGACGTTATGTACCAGTTACAATAAATATCAAAATAAATCGTTCATTGAAATCAACATTTTTACGGAACCCCTTTCAAATGTTCGCCAAGTGAACCCTCCTCCCTTTTTCATCGAGTACGCAATGGTTCGTATATATATCTTAGTACATCAAGTTTCATTAGCTAAGGAACACCACGAGGCATCCGTTAGTTCCTATTGATACCGGCGCCATTTTGGGCGAGGCCGGTTTAGTCCGGAAGTAGCATCAGGGGCAAAAATGTCCCCGACGATTGGCGGTTGGACCAGGGTCCCTTTCGGCAGTTCAAAACAACTGTGCTAACAGAGGGGCTGGTGATGTGGACCGTCAATCAAGAGAGGGAGGGGGTAGAGTCTTTCTTACCGGGTCATGTTGATGTTCAGCCGGAACTTACTCGAGTTCGTTAGCCCATAATGTTCCTGGGTGGTTCAGACGGAAGCTGATGCAGACACGAGAGCACCGCCATCTTGTTGCTGTGCCGTGGTTATTACATTTGTGATCAATGCAGCTGTTCCCCACCGGAAGTCTGAAGGGGCTGAGGGCTCTTGAGACTTTGGTAGAATCTTCAAAGTCGAGGGGATGTTTATCGATGGTGGGGGCTTGCGCCCAGGTGGGCAAGCGCCCGAGTTGTAATTTCGGACAAAGTTTCTCCAGCGGCCTAGACCCGCCTTCCGAGGGCCCAGACGCCAATTTGAGACCCTGCAGCAGCCGCCCTTCGTCGTATCTATCAGGAGTGGAAGAAACTTCTTGTGGTGATGAAAGACAGAACATCATGCTGTTGGAGCAGGACATTTTGGTTCGGGGCGCCAGGGTGCAGCAGTGGAGCCTTCATCTGGGGAGGTGAGGGAGGCTCGTCTGTGCCGTCTCCCTCTCCCGGCACATCCCACGCCGTCCCTTTGAATCAGGGGTGCACATGATGACCACCCTACACCCCTGATTCCGACTCTTGGGGGACCATTGTACGTCCGGTGCTCCGCAAGTATGCCCGTCGGACATTGTATGTCCTGTGCTGCGTAAATATACCAGTCGGGCGTTGTATGTCTTGTGCTGCGAAAATATACCAGTCGGGCATTATATGTCCTGTGCAGCGTAGGTATATGGCCGTCGCCCGGCTGGAGGACATCGGCGCCGGACCAGGGCAGGGAAGCCTCCTACCTGTGGAGGCGGGAGAGGCTCGTCCGCGTCGCCTCTCCCTCCCTGCCCACCCTGCATCCGCTTGATGGAGGAATTCTTGATGGCCGGACCAGGAGATACGAGGGAGGGGGTCATTTGCATCCGCCCCCTCCCTACTCGTGGCCCGGGGGACGCCATCCCTGGAAGGGTAGTATGGGAAGACCATTTCATTGCCTGCTTTGTGGAGCCTCCAGTACCTTCTCGCCGGCGATCTCTTTTGGCCCATGGCTGCTGGCAGGCCCCGCCCCACACGTGCTATGTGTTTCGGGTGGGCGGGACCATCGAACTGTTACATTTCGAGGACTTCCGGAGTGAGCATAATACGTTTTATATTTCTCCTATTAGTACAGTTTGTTTTAGAGAGTGTTCTACTAGTTATTCTATTTACCGTTGGTTGTGTGTTTTCTTTACCGTAATTAAATCCTAAGTTATATAATAGACGCTTGGCTTCCTTGAGTCCTTTCTCTAACGGGGGTTGTTTACACTGGCCTGTAATTGTGTTTGGTTTTCAGAGTGGGGGAGCAACAGAGAACAATCAGTCCCAGAACTCTAACATGTCGTTAAAATTGGTCTGACGAAATCTGTGCCATCGAGCATAATCAAACGGGGTGGTTCTGTCTGTCCTGTCTGCACTAGTCTGATTGGTTTTTATCTCGCGCCTTTTCCCTTTCTGTCGGCCTGTTCTTTCTGTCGACCCTCCGTTCTTACCTATGCTCTGCAGAGTCGGGCATTGGGCTTTCCAGTGCCCGAGACATTTACAGAAAGCACATTGGTTTTGTTTTAAATCTGTTCGTCCTGTGCATAGTGTCGGGGGATTACCTTCGGGTCGTTGTGTCCCGGGGTTGACTTGTCGGCACATCCCTTTACACCGTTCTCTTTTCATGTCTACTCCTCGGAACTGTGCCATCGCTGGCCCTTCCCTTTGCCTACTAGACGTTTGGAGGGTTGTCCGTCGTGTCCCTTCACCTTTTCTGAATTCGTCGCCTTCCCTTCGTCGTGTGGCTTCTTTGCGCCACATACCGAGACTATCGAGCATAATAGGTGTTGTTTCATTCCTACGAAGGGCTATTTCTACCGTTTCTATTTTGTCAAGATCGAAGGATCCTCTCAGTGGCCACTGACTTTCTCGATCCTTTTTCGTATATTTATGCCACAGCTCACTATAGGCTATAGCGATCAATCCATGCTTCATGAACATGTCCTTATTAGGGGTGCCTTCCAGCGGAGCCGGATGGTTCATCTCTAATAAGCGGTCCGGGCTAAACAGGCTACTAACCAGTGGGGAGAAGACAGGCATGACGGATCACAATGGGATAATAGTCAGCACTACCTAGCTTATCGCTGCGTGCAAAGACTAGACAGAATATTTCTATTCTACGTTGTTTGTACGTAGTGAATACCTCATGAACCAATCTTGAGCAATCAATGTTAGGTCAAAAATAAAAAATCAATATGGTCAATGGGGAGAATAAGTAGGCTCGCAAAGGTTCGCGTCACCTACCCTTTCACTATCTGCAAAGAGGGGACCTATTCTTCCCTGTTTGCAGACAGAGAATCTCCAGAAAACAATCTATAACAGTTAATCAATGGGGGGGGGGGCAATTGTTCAAATGGGGGAGAAAGATAGGTCCGACGGGTGCGTACCTATCCTTCGCTGTTTATAAAGGGAGAGCCTGTTGTTTCTCCGTTTGCAGACAGTGAATCTCCAAATAAATTAACAAAAAGTAATACTAGTATTTTCTCATCAATTATCAATCTCTTTCAATTATCAATCACTTTCGCAATTCGTCGTGTTTACACGACCTTACCCGGACCGCATGGACAGTTTCTTGTCTTCCGAATCCAGCGCCCGATCGTCCTCTTCTCTTCGTACTTCTCGTGGCACTCCTGATGGTTCCCAGTCAGGACCGCAGATCACTCGAGAGAGGTCTGTTCGGAACCAGTGAAGTTCGGATGATCGGCTGTCAGACGAGGGTCTATCGGACAGGGTACCTTCCGATCGTTGCAGTCGTTCACTCTGTCGTCAGGACCTCTCCCACTGGATCCACGAGTCGCTGATGGGCCCCACGTTTGGGACGCCAATTGTTAAAAAGGGTTTCAAAGACAACCAGTAACCAAAGACCCTTTTATGTTGCCCGGCGGTAGCGCCTCTATGACCCACCAATGTTAATCAATGAAGAAGCAGGCGCTGGAGACTGGAAGGCAGGAAACGAGGATTTTATTCTCTCCGGAGGAGAACACATCAATTCGGACAGCAAGTATCGTCACGAGGTGCTCTAACCACATCTCTGAGGCCTGGCCTCTTATACTAGGGTTTATGACCTTTATTGCACATAACACATTCTCGCAACATTTTGATATTTGAAAGAACATCCTCGGAATCTCCCCTTCAGGCCCGTTCCCACATATATTTACAGTGGGATTCCCCACCCCGGTCACAACAGGTGATGGTTGTCGCACAGCAGGGCATTCCGCCGATTCACGGAATGCATGGGGTTGATCGGATCTCATAGGGTGGGGGCTTTGATCGGCTCGAGGGTCTTTTGATGGGGAGGGGAAGCTTCCTACTGTACGGGGTAATAAACAGTATCCGCAGGGCCAGGTGGCGGCCTGGGAACAAGGAAGACAAACGGGGACACAGGAAAAGGGGGTTTGCATCAAAAGGATCTGAGGCCATGAAAGGAATGAGGGGAGGTGTCGCGCTGGGAACAGGATGGGATTCTGTGGTGAAGCTGCGCTGAAGAGGGGTTTATGACCCAAGGCATGAGAGAGCGGGGGTTGTCAGCGTGCGGGGGGGATGCTTGCGAGGTTAAGAGAGAGAGAGACGCGCTGGCTATCAGCGAGGGGCAGGGAGGCCATGGTGCTCAAAATGGCTGCCGCTTACGCGCACGAATGGGCTCGAAAAGGGGCAAGATGGCGCCGATAATGTTCACCAAGCTTGTATTAATTTTCCACACATCCACAGGTGCAGAAGTGGATTGTTTTGACTGGGGATGGCCTGCTGATGCTGATGTACTGCCTTTTCCTTCAATTTTCTGCCGTTCTCTTTCAAACCTCTTGGCTGACAAGGCTAGCCAACGTTTGTACTTTGTAACATGTTCATCATCAAAAGGAAAGAATGCTCGGCCTGCCAGCGCCTTTTTGTAGCGTGGATCCAGAATAGTAACACAAATGTAATGCTGGTTTGAGTGGATCTTTTTAAGACGTTCATCACCTTGTCGGCGCTCTAATAATTTCTCCGCCAAAACAAAAGGGTCTTTGTTTTTTTCATCTTTTTGAAACACAGAACACACCTCCTTCAGTTGGTTTTCCATCATGTACAACAATGGGATAGCTTTTCCCAAATTACAGTCCTCCTTGCTGACTGCACACGTGAAGACCTCAAAAGGACGAAGCATGCGTGTCAGGCTTTTAACTATGTCCCATTGCGCCGCACCCATCCTCAGGTCCCCCTGTTTTAAGAAATAGTGATCGAGTACTGTATACTGCTCATACAGATGCTCAAGCATGTAGAAGGTTGAGTTCCAACGTGTTGCCACCTCCTGGATGAGTGCTTTCACTGGCATTCGACGTTCATATAGCATGCTCCTCAGATGCTTCCGGGCCTTAAAAGAATGGCTGAAATGGTTGCACATTTTTCGGCAGGTCTCCACTACCTCGTACGCTGGACTGTCTTTATCACTCAAGAATTTTTTGCCAACCAGGTTTATACAGTGCGCCAAACACGGCACTCTGAAATACTGACCCAGCTCCATGGCCTTAACTACATTGGCGCCATTATCCGTGGAAACATAACCAATCTGGCGTTTTTTTGGGGACAGCCAGTCAAGGACCTTTGTGTTAAACTCATCCAAAATGTTTTGTGCTGTGTGACGTTTCTCCAAACCAAACATGGCTCGTGTTGCATGTTTCCGAGCAGCTTTAAAAACTTGGTCCGGGTCAACACCTGCGTTTAGCTTTGCTTTAACCCCTGAAAAAGAGACCCAGTGTGCAGTGATGCACATGCAATCAGCGCCTGCGCCACTGGTCCACATGTCTGTTGTCAGATGTATAGTGTGAACAGCACTCTTCTGCAAAGCTGCCCCAATCACCTCCAGCACATCTTCATGTAGTGCTGGAACCGCAACTCTGGCAAAATAGAACCGGCTAGGAACCTTCCATTTAGGGCAGAACGCTGCCACTAATTCTAGAAAACCAACCCCTTCTACAAAAGAAAAAGGGAGAAGGTCCAGAGCTAGCATTTTAGCCAGCTTAGTGTTATACAGACGCGTCAGTGGGTAGTTGCGTTCATATTGCGCTTCTGTAAACAACATCTTTTTAATGTTGCCCTGGACCAAGCATTTACGGGATGATGATGATATCTTCGACCCAGTTACGCTCGCTGATGAACTTTTTCGCATTGGTGTTTCACTCTCTCCCACACTCTTAGTGTGGCTCACATGGGGTGTGCTGCTGACAGGGGTACTGGGTGTAAGAGAAGTGTTTGACACGTCTTCTTCCTCCTCATCATCATCAGATGAAAAATCAACGTTTTCATTACGTGCAATTAGGGCTTCCTTGATCGCCTGTAGGTGCGCAAACCATTGGACAGGGTGCTGTCTCTTAAGATGACCTCTCTGGCCTCCGGTACCATAGTTGGTACCAAACTTACCACGACTAACTGCAACCTTACAAATGCTACAAATGGCGAAGTTTTCCCTTTTTGGGCAAACACTAAAGAAGTCCCAAGCTGGGGACTTGAATTGTCTGTGGGGGCCAGAGGAGGCGGCGATACTGGTGGCGGTGGTCTTGCTGCTAATGCCAGATGAAGTGGAGGATGTGGATTGCCGAACTTTAGTACGTTTTGCACTTTCACCACCACTAATTGAGGTCGAGGTGGATGGAGGTCCCTTCTTGCGAGGAAGAAATATGGAAGCGGTAGGTGTTGGTGTACTAGTTAACTCCAATGATTGTTGTGTTTCCATTACCTCCTCGTCGACATCATCATCACGCTTCTCGGGCTAGGGTCAAAATGTCTCTTTGCTGCATGCCCGCTGGGGCTGCAGTGACCTTTATGATGACTGGCTCGTCGTCGTGAGAGGCTTCATCAGCAGCAGTATCCGCCACTTCTTGTTGAGCCTCATCACACTCCATAACTATGAGTTTTTCGACAACCTTCCTTTTACGCTTAAGTACCTTTGTCAGATCATGGTGTGCCTCACTCTCAGACGGCCGTGATGGTTCCCAATCTTCATCCAGATCATCAGAAGGAGGTGGGCTTGAAGAAGATGTAGACACCCCCATTGATCTTTTCCTTGCTAGGGATGTGGAAGACAATGAATGATCATCAGGAGGAGTGGCTTCCTCAAATGATACCTCGGTTTGATTGTCGATTTCCTGATGTGCCCCTACTTCGGGAGGAACAACTATTGTGGGCACTTGTGACCCTCCATGCACCTCTGCTTGCGCATCTCCTTGCGCTGCCTCTCCTTCCACATGTACTTGGGCTTGTACTTGCACATGTGGTTGTTGTTGCGGCTGTGGTTGTTCAACACTTGTCAGATGAGTTACAACAACCTGTGTTGATTCAGGGACATTGCTGCTACTTTCTTGCGATGAGCCAACATCACTGGTCGATGGTGATTGAAGAAGTACACGGACTGCCTCTACAGCACTCAAGGGCTTGGACATAAGTTGGCGTGGTGGTGGTGGTGGCGGCACTGAGCCCAATGGAGCGGGGGTGCTGCTCCCAGCTTGGTCCCCAGCAGATCCCGCTGCTGCTGCAGGCGTACTTTTTTTTTTTACTCCCAAAAAACGTGGCGGCCGGCACACCAGCCTCCTTGGTAACTTGCTTCTTCTGCTCCTTACTGGCAACTTTCTTGCTAGAGGAGCTACGGGGAACTCTTTTTGGGGCCATCTTCTTCAGAGCAGGTCAGAACAGCAGGCCGCAGTTGCATGAGTTGCAGAGTTGTCTGTGGCCAGACGTGACGTCGCGTGACGTTATGCTGCACACACACACCGCTGCAGAACTTCTTCCTGGCACTGGTGGTTCTCTTGAGTCTTGTGCACCTAAAAGCAATGGAAGACAGAGGAACATCAGTTCAGCTATACACCCCAAAAAAATCGAAAAAACACAGAAAAATCAGCACAATCCCATGCCCTCCATGATGTTTAAATTCAAGACACCCCACAGAAAGACTAGGCACATGCAACACTCACTACCCCTGGGCATAAAGGTTGAAAAGTAGGCAAAATGGTTGCAGGCCTAACAACACTGACTGCATTCAAAATGGCCACTTGCCTCCCAGCACATGGCCTGCCTGTACCAGCACTCAAAATGGCCCCCACCCACATGGCCTGTCCCCATGAACACCCCAAAAAATCGAAAAACACAGAAAAATCAGCACAATCCCAAGCCATCTAGGCCCTCCATGATGTTTAAATTCAAGACACCCCACAGAAAGACTAGGCCCATGCAACACTCACTACCCCTCGTGAAAAGGCCACAACAACAGGCCAAAAAAACGAAAATCACAGAAAAATCAGCACAATCCCATACCATACAGGCCCTCCATGATGTTTAAATTCAAGACACCCCACAGAAAGACTAGGCCCATGCAACACTCACTACCCCTGGTGAAAAGGCCACAACAACAGGCCAAAAAAACGAAAACCACAGAAAAATCAGCACAATCACAAACCATGCAGGCCCTCCATGATGTTTAAATTCAAGACACCCCACAGAAAGACTAGGCCCATGCAACACTCACTACCCCTGGTGAAAAGGCCACAACAACAGGCCAAAAAAACGAAAACCACAGAAAAATCAGCACAATCCCAAGCCATCCAGGCCCTCCATGATGTTTAAATTCAAGACACCCCACAGAAAGACTAGGCACATGCAACACTCACTACCCCTGGGCATAAAGGTTGAAAAGTAGGCAAAATGGTTGCAGGCCTAACAACACTGACTGCATTCAAAATGGCCACTTGCCTCCCAGTACATGGCCTGCCTGTACCAGCACTCAAAATGGCCCCCACCCACATGGCCTGTCCCCACGAACACCCCAAAAAATCAAAAAACACAGAACAATCAGCACAATCCCAAGCCATCCAGGCCCTCCATGATGTTTAAATTAAAGACATCCCACAGAAAGACTAGGCCCATGCAACACTCACTACCCCTGGGCATAAAGGTTGAAAACTAGGCAAAATGGTTGCAGGCCTAACAACACTGACTGCATTCAAAATGGCCACTTGCCTCCCAGCACATGGCCTGCCTGTACCAGCACTCAAAATGGCCCCCACCCACATGGCCTGTCCCCATGAACACCCCAAAAAATTGAAAAACACAGAAAAATCAGCACAATCCCAAGCCATCTAGGCCCTCCATAATGTTTAAATTCAAGACACCCCACAGAAAGACTAGGCACATGCAACACTCACTACCCCTGGGCATAAAGGTTGAAAAGTAGGCAAAATGGTTGCAGGCCTAACAACACTGACTGCATTCAAAATGGCCACTTGCCTCCCAGCACATGGCCTGCCTGTACCAGCACTCAAAATGGCCCCCACCCACATGGCCTATCCCCATGAACACCCCAAAAAAATCGAAAAACACAGAAAAATCAGCACAATCCCAAACCATCCAGGCCCTCCATGATGTTTAAATTCAAGACACCCCACAGAAAGACTAGGCCCATGCAACACTCACTACCCCTGGTGAAAAGGCCAAAACAACAGGCCAAAACAAGCATTAGAAATGCAATCGGGCTCGGATTTATTTGAGTTTGAGCTAATGACATTGTAAATGCCAATGTATTGTTGCTATGTGTTATGGAGTGTGTTCATGTGGTGTGTACTGCCAGTGTGAGAATATTGCAACACTTGCCTGTGATGTCCTTCTTGTGAGTGTGAGAAACTTGCACCTCTGCTGCCTGTGGTCTCCTTGTGAGTGTAAGAAGCTTGCACTGCTGCTGCCTGTGATGTCGTTCTTGTGAGTGGGAGAAGATTGCACCTCAGCTGCCTGTGGTCTCCTTGTGAGTGTAAGAAGCTTGCACAGCTGCTGCCTGTGATGTCCTACTCACTACTCTACTCTACTCACTACTCTACTCACTACTCTGCACTCACTACTCACTACTCTACTCACTACTCTAATCACTACTCTGCACTCACTACTCACCTCACTACTCACCTCACTACTCTACTCACTACTCTACTCACTACTCTACTCACTACTCTACTCACTACTCTGCACTCACTACTCTGCTACTCTGCACTCACTACTCATTACTCTACTCACTACTCTGCACTCACTACTCACTACTCTACTCACTACTCTACTCACTACTCTACTCACTACTCACTACTCTACTCACTACTCTGCACTCACTACTCTACTCACTACTCACTACTCTCCACTCACTACTCTACTCACTACTCACTACTCTACTTTCTACTCACTACTCTACCCACTAGTCACTACTCTACTCACTACTCTCCACTCACTACTCTACTCACTACTCACTACTCTACTTTCTACTCACTACTCTACTCACTACTCACTACTCTACTCACTACTCACTACTCTACTCACTACTCACTACTCTATTCACTACTCACTTCTCTACTCACTACTCTGCACTCACTACTTTACTCACTACTCTACTCACCTCACTACTCTACTCACTACTCACTACTCTACTCACTACTCACTACTCACTTCTCTACTCACTACTCTGCACTCACTACTTTACTCACTACTCTACTCTACTCACCTCACTACTCTACTCACTACTCTACTCACTACTCTACTCACTTGAAGAAGGAATTAAAATATTTAATAAATTCACTGTCATTTCACAGAAAAAAATTGTCAAAGGGGGTTGCTGAAATCTTTAAGAAAACTGGTTCTAAAGTGCTTTCCATTGAAATCTGTAAAGCGACTTTTTAGTTGTAAAATTACTCATTTCCCTTTTTAAAGAGCGGTCAGTAGACGAAAAATTGTGTCAAATGTATTATAACTTGTTTGTTTTATTTGTTATCAAGTTTCACCAATCACTTTGGATTTTTCTGGTGGCCCTAAGCATCGTTCTGTCGCACTGTTTGAAGTGTTAGCCCATCCTCCAATGGTTGGTAAATTTACACCTCCAAACATGCTCCGTTTTCTTTTTGTTTCCAGTTTTATCCAGTGCAAAATCAACCCTAAGGTATTGGAGTGCTTTACATGAGCATATACATTACACAAGGACACATTCATTTTTGGTAGGCACAGGGAGATTAAGTGATTTGCCCAAGATTACAGGATGTTGAGTCGACGCCGAGATTCAAGCCAGGTTCCCAATCTCCAAAATCGGCAGCTGTGGGCGCTGCGCCACATCCTCCATCCAAAAAGTCACTTAGAAATGCATATCCTATAATCGTGTGCCCTGACCCCTCGACCCCACGCACACACTGTGGCACTCGCGAATATCTGCAGACAACACACAGCATACGGTCACAAGCTCCCAAATAAATGTAATCCTACAAAACAGAGGGTTTGATCCCGTGCGCAGCATGGGGACGCTAAGGCCAGGCGGCTGCTGAGGAAAGACAGTTGACAAGGATAATGTCCAGACGGCGCCCTCAGCAGCCGGCGGGCCTGTAACTCAAACCCAAGGCCTGCCTGGGGTGAGCTCATCTTCCAGATTTAGCCGGGGGGGGGGCACGTGGCCTCACAGGCTTCCTTCTAAAGGAAGAATGGGAGGGCAGACTGCCAGGGAAACTGCGGGCACGCATCTGTAACGTGTGTCTTGCCTTTTGCAGTTTGTATTTCTTGCAGCTGGGCTATGCACTGGCAGCGGAACAGGACAGCCATTCGACACAGTCTACGATTTTACAAAGACCCCTCGCGCCTGGAAAAAAATGCCCCGTACAGCGCCTGCACAGACGGTGTCCCTACTGTACCAGTTTCCCGTATGTAGAAGAACGTGGGAAGAAGCCTACACTGCATAGTCGTTGCTGTACCAGTTCTTTATGCGTGAACACAGCTGTCACCATCGCTGTCCATACAGACCATGCGATATCTGTGAGCGTGAGGGCAGCTAGCACAGTAGCGCCTGTGCCTCGTGTTGTGTGTGTGCCTAGCAAAGCTCACCTGCCGCAGAACTGTGCTGATTCTCCAAGCGTCATAGCGATACTGAAATAAAAGACCTCATGTTATCTCCTACAACGCACTTCTGCCATTTTTTTTCACATACTGCCTAAAATCTCTGTCCAGCCAGGAATAGTGATCACAGACATACCGTCGGTCTGCCAGGGGTCCCAGGCTGGGAGACAGCAGCCCATTAAACTTGCTGGAATGCCAAGAGATTTCATCAAACTCAGCTGGGGCAGGAAGCAGCGCCTGGGGCTGCAAACAGGGAATACGCCGTCTGCCTCTACAGCACTGGGGGATCCCTTAGAACTCAGAGCACAAAAGTGCTGGAAATGTGTCCCTAAAGTGCCGGACTGGCCCTCCGTGCTGCCTACGACCATGTGCTGACATCACGCATTGCTTGACGCGCGCCCGACAAACGCACTGCTAGATGGTGAACGCGCGCACAACATCTGGATTGCATTACACGGGCACTCTGACAGCTCCTAATTAAGATTAATCACTCTCCGTGCTCGTTCGCGCACAGAATATGGCAAATCGGGCACGCGTACATTACATACAGCCTATCACGTCAACGCTACTAAATACACAGCACAGCGAAGACGAATCACTAGGCAGATGCCATAAAAAACTAAGGAATGTGCCAGCCGGAGCCCTTTCTGAATTTTTTTTTCTAAATACTAAAGAGCTCGCAAGCTCCGCCCCCACTTCGTGGTGGGCGAGGCCCGAGCCCTAAAAACGAAAATCACAGAAAAATCAGCACAATCCCAAACCATCCAGGCCCTCCATGATGTTTAAATTCAAGACACCCCACAGAAAGACTAGGCCCATGCAACACTCACTACCCCTGGTGAAAAGGCCACAACAACAGGCCAGAAAAAACGAAAATCACAGAAAAATCAGCACAATCCCAAGCCATCCAGCCCCTCCATGATGTTTAAATTCAAAACACCCCACAGAATGACTCAGTCCATCCACCACTGAGTACCCCTGGGCAAAAGGCCCCAAAACAGCCCAAAAATCGAAAATTCCAAAATTGTAGTTGCAGCAACTGTAATGCCCCAAACAAACTTACTTGTGAAATTTCTAATCCAAAAGTGATCCAAAGACAGTCAAAAAGGCCTCAAATACAAATATCCAGCAGCATCCACAAAAAGTAATCCTTCCAGCTCCAGATCCAAATGAAAAGTGACCAGGAGATGGACAAAGCACTGGGAGGAGCCTGCTGGACAGGAACAGGAAGTTGAAGACAGTGGGGCACTTCCTTCCTCCCACCCCCCCCCCTCCCCAAAATGGACTCCTCGCAAAAAAAGTGCAGGCAAATGTCAACCTGAGGAGTTATTCAGATAAAAATCATCATTTCCAGAAGGTTTATGCTGCTTGCTGGTGAATTTCTTGTGCAGAATTGCAAATTTTGTATTTTCGCGAGTCCGAGATTGTTGCTGCTCGCCGCATCTACAATCTCGCAATTGCGAAGTACCGCGATACGTGATCTCGGCGTACTCGCGTTGACAAACTCTCGCCGTGCAAGTTGGAAAGCCGCGAATACGTAATCGCGCTCGCCAAATTCCCGCGGGATCCCGCAGCAAGATCCAAAATGGCGCAGCACTCGCAAAATATCAAGAAAAACAACTCGGCAAACGCTGAATGACGGTAAGTAAACGCGCGCGCCGCAAAATTGTATCACCAAGAAAAAAAAATTCGCTGCGTGCCAATTTGCGGATTTTTGGTAAATTTGCGAGCGTTCGCGGATTGCGAATTTCCCGAAAATCCGCAAAATCCGCGAGCGTAACGGATTTTGCGCCCATGCTTAATTCTCATTCCCTCTGACGCAATGGGCCTGATTCACAAAGCCATTTTTGGCATTAACTGTCCGCTTACTAACAAAAATGGATCCATTTACTGCTGTCAGGTGCCCATAAAAGGATACATGCATTTACTATTGCATAATTGTATGAAACAGTTGCAAACAATTATGCAGGGGTAAAACTCATGCGAGTGGTGGTGAGTGGATGCATCAAGACGTGGTGGGCCTTGAGAGTTTGCGAACATCCATACATGTGGGTTTGTTGGCATTTATAACTCCTCTCTGACCCCTTTACCACCCAGGAAATTATCGGAATTCTGTTCCAACAAGAAGCTGGAGTCAATCTCCTTGGAGGATTGGTAGGAGGGAACACTCCAAAAATTTGTGAAGGTAGGGAAGCGGTGTTTCCACAGGGACATTTTTATTTTCATTGGAAAAAAAAGCACAATTGCGGTTTGAAAAATAGCAAAGTTAAAAAAAAATCACGTGATTTACTCAGTAGCACATCTAGAAAGCTGCTAGACCAGCTATCCACGTGCACTACTTTGGAGTCTTGGAAATAGGGAAAAATGTTCTCTCCGCATTTCTTTGAAGCTGTCCTTTAATGAGTGCAGGTTTAGGGTTCCCTTTGTGATTCAGGCCCACACTCTCTACTCATTGTACAATTGAAAAACTCCTTGGTGCATTACCATTCCTTTTCTGTGTCTGCGCAATTGCTTTGACATAATGTGCACGTTGTAAACATCTATAGAAAAGATAGTTTAATTGAAGCTTTCTGTCCGTATGTTGCTTTGCAGTGTAGAGGTCCATACTAGGCCTGGGTGGAGTTCGTGTAGGAAGTGACCAAAATACTCCGCCACAATATGCGGAGTTCCACAAGCGGCGGAGTGCGTTTGGTCATGCCGTTCGCATTGATTTTCAGCGCTGACTGTAAGATCAGCGTGAACGGCACCATGCGCAGCACAAGAGGGTCCTGCTTTTTTTCTTGCATCTCGAGTAGATTTTCTACCCGAGTGGCAGCTTTCTCAATGGGAGCTGAAGGTTTCTCAACGGGAGCGGTCACGACCATCTGCGACCGTCTGCATTGGGAAATCTGACCGCTAGTGTTGAGAAATCTCGCCGGGAGCTGAATTTTCCTCGCTCATGCTACCCAACTTGACATTGGAGAGCGCAAGCGAGGAAAAAACTTGGCTCCACGTAGCGGAGCGCAAAGTGCGGAAAACTCTGCTAACTCCACGGAGGTTACGCCTACGCCTAGTCCATACCGCTGATGGAAGCCACAAAGCGCTCTCTCCAACTGACATTGGATTCCTGGGTGCACTTTCGGAGTGTGATGAGAACGATGTTTTATGTAGTATGTTCTATATGGGAGATGTTGGTAGTGGAGCGCGTGGTTCACAGACATGATCCAAATAAGGTGCAGGTTTCATTGTTGCACAAAGCGTTGTGGAGGGTGTAAACATTTCAATTATCTTACGGGTAGTTTTATATTTAAATATGAGTGAAGGCTTCATTTTCCACTGGAATACGTTATGCTAGAACATTGATTTGACTCCTCACATGGGATAACTGATCATATTTTGACTTGGCTCAGTGACGACAACAAATGAGTGCCAGAAAGCATGCTCTCGCATCTCTGTTCATATTTTCAAACGTTTGCCTGGATTTAGACATCTCTTGTAAAGAATAAAGTATGTCAGTGAGTCCGGGGTGGGAGAAGAGTTACTTTTAGTTTACATTGCGCTTAGTGCCAATATCGGCAAGCATTCACCCTCCCCCATACAGCATTCTCCTAGAGCAATAACCAGACAAGACACCTTTTTTGTGGAGAAAATTGCTGTAGGTTTATTAGCATTACAAATATGCCAACATTGGTGGGTTATCTTACTGGCGATCTCAAGGCAGGCAGCCCCTCGCTGCCTGCCACCAGATGAGCCAAATTACACTGTGGCCTTCCCCAACGGTGTGTGCCATATTTTGGGAGAGGGAAAAACCCCTCCACCCGGTGAGCCACCAGCTCATCCCTTTTGTCACGGCCAATAAGGGGGCGGAGCCTGCCAGGCAACCCCCGGTTGCTCAGGTCCACAACTGCCCGTAGGACTAACGGGGCGCCATCGCTCCTCCAGGGTCGCACGCAAGGACCTCCCTGTGAATATTTGGCCTTTGTACCCTTGTTGTGCTTCTGCATATGGTACCCATATGTACCTTACAGCCTCTGGATCGCCCAGTACTCCGCCTGCAACACAAAAGAATACATTAGACAAACCCCCCCCCACACCCGGCTTGAACACCGGGTATGCGGTATGGAGGGAAACGGCGTCGGGGTGGTGGGCAAAGAGGATGCCTAGAGGGCGGGTAGAGGTATATGTACCGTATATGTACCTCATCCCCCGCCCCCACTCTCCCCGGAAGTGACGCAGCACACCAGGACCCCTGAGGGTACCAAACACTGGGAGGCTGCCTCCTGTGCCTCTTGTGGCACTAAATAGGTCGCCCTTTTAGTGGGTCTCCTTCATGGACCCCGGGCAGCCTGCATAGTGCCAATATTGGCAAACACTCACCCTCCCCCATACAGCATTCTCCTAGAGCAATAACCAGACAAGACACCTTTTTTTATGGAGAAAATTGCTGCAGGTTTATTAGCATTACAAATATGCCAACATTGGTGGGTTATCTTACGGGCGATCCCAAGGCAGGCAGCCACTCGCCGCCTGCCACCTAAGGAGCCAAATTACACTGTGGCCTTCCCCAACGGTGTGTGCCATATTTTGGGGGAGGGGAAAACCCCTCCCACCGGTGGGCCACCAGCCCACCCCTTTGCTCACGCCCCATAAGGGGGCGGAGCCTGCCAGGCAACCCCCGGTTGCTCAGGTCCACAACCGCCCGTAGAACTAACAGGGCGCCGTCGCTCCTCCAGGGTCCCACGCGAGGACCTCCCAGTGTATATTTGGCCTTTGCACCCTTGTTGTGCTTCTGCAGATGGTACCCATATGTACCTTACAGCCTCTGGATCGCCCTGTAACTCCGCCACAGCTCTGGGTGTGGCCACCGTCACCCCAGAGCCCCCCACCAAGATAGCCTCCATTACTTACACCCTGCTGTCATCAAGGCCTCCCCCAGAGCAAGTAAGAGCAGGTCCATACCCACTCTGGACAGGTGTACCCAATCTTCATCCAAACACCCTGTGGCCTTAGTGTGCAGTAACCCATGACGGATGAAGCCAAAAAAAACCTTTGCTCAGTGAATTTCCAGGGGTGCCTATGGTAAAGTCACCATTTGCCTGTATATAAAACACTACGTACGTAAAACATGTAAACTGACATCCGGCCACTCCCCTGGGTGGCTGTTGGCAGCTATACCTTTTAACTCATTGGGATTCACATCGTCCCACCTGTCTGATGCACTTCACTGACAGACCTGCCCAGTGCGCTGGGCTTGCTGCCCTTACTAAAGAATGCTTGCAAAGTTGCCTGCCAGGACCCAAATAGCCTGATATTTAAGCATACTTACGGCTTTGGGACCGCCGCATGGTTGAGGCCAGCTAAGCCACTGGCCCAGGTGTGTGGCAGACAGGCGCTCGCTTATCCCTTCTACTGATGACCGTCCTGTGGTACCCACAGGTTATGCTGAGGGCCATTCCCGTTCACTGGCCACTAAGTTTGCACCTCCCCTGAATTATTGATGAAACGGATTGAACCCATGTTGTGTCATAGTACCGTAGCCTTGGTGAATTGTCTTTTGTGCCCCACCAAGTCCGTTAGTCCCCTGCTCATTTACCCCTATTAACTTTTATCAGTAACTTCATACTTAAGGATGATAGGTCCCAGGGGTTTGACCCTGGTTTTGAAACCACTACCACACCCAGCAGGTGAATCGTTCCAGGTTCTTTGGCATGCCCCCTCCTATGGTCTTATAAAGCACCCTGAAACTTGCAAGTGGCCATGTGGCAGGCCCAAGCAGGACCTGCCAGTCCTAACCTTCCTATCCTTGCATTGCGGCACTCACTGCTGCAGCTGTCTAAGCGCCTCCAATACTTGGCCCTATTGAAATCAGTTATATCTATACTAATATTGACCAATAGAGCGTACACATGCAGCTGAGATTGGTCCTTCAGATCTCTAACTCTATCCTTGAAGCATAAACCTGCTGCTAAGACTATGAGTCCTGTATTTTAGGGCCAACATGACGTGTATTTGCGCGCTGTCACCCTGGCGGGTCTGCTGTCTCTGGCAGAGACAAAATGAAGCATGCCAACCTGCCACCCCAAACTCAGCAGAACAACCACATGTGCAAGCTTGCCACAAACTTCCGTAAAAGCATTCCAACCCAACCAACCATCTCCGGCACTCGGAATCCTGGATGGTCTCGGAGGAACCATCTCTTGGTGCATGCTTGCAACCCATTCAACGTTATCACCTTAGTCGGAAAAGACCACTGCCTGGCAGCAAGCCAAGCCCCCACAGAAATCGCCTGCCTATGCGAGCAGACCAAGATTTATCGCTCCCCACTCCATCACCATCTTTCTTGCTTCCTGGTGTTGGCATTATGCCGTATATGGTGCTTTACTTCCCTTTGCTCCAAGGGAGAGCAGGCCTGTCTGGAGGTGTGTGTACTGAAGGAAATGTGTCTGGCACAGTCACCCAATGGCCTCATGCCAGAGCATAATTTGTAAAGGAATAAGTGCCTGAGCCCTTGTGATGAGGCCACCCCATTTGCACCCCACATTGCCACTGCAGCGCTGCCAATTTCAGAGTCTACCCCTCTACTAACCATCACACTGTTACCAGTGTGTATTCAGACTGGTCGAACCCCCCAAGCTTTAAGAACTGTCTGGGTGGCAGGTATTAGTTGTTTTGAACATGTGTTGAAAAAAATCAAACAGCTACTTTTCTGCTCGTTATAAATGCGCAGCTGTCCTAAGTGCCAGCGCCCGCTTGTAAGTATTGATGCAGAGCCCCGGAAAGCACCTGCTCAAATTATGAACGGCCCCATATAGGCTTTAAAATTACGATGGAAACCGTGCATAACTGGAGCGTACTATGTGCCCTCGTCAACAAATTATTTGGGGCCCATTGGCGAAAGGGGGGGGGGAAGAAAGCACCGACCCGAGACACAATGTAAGTGTGATAAAGGCCGCTTTATTGGAAGCAGGTGCATCCTACACAATAACATCCTTGGCCTGTGCCGCACAATCTAAACCTCATAAATATGTAATTTCCTGCCTCACCCCCACCCCCTCCCCTAACTGATTCCCACAATCCACAAACAGTAACAATTAGCATAACGTCAATTTGCCTCTCCACCTGGCTGAATACTTTATTGTGCTTGACCTACCCCCCGATAATCCAAACAGTTCTCCTACTCTTCCCCCATATATTAGGAAGAACCGCCCCTACATACAGAATGCACCCCACACCTGCTCCAGCGGCATGCGAAAACCCCCCACCCAATCCAAAAAACCCCTTTTGTGTACCGAACACAAAACATTGCAAACAGCCTCGAAAAAGCCCTGGCACAATTCGCCACCGGGCGAAACACGTGTCAGCTGTCTACGTTTTAATCTATACAAATAAAGAGCAATTTTCCACAAAGCACGGACTCCTCTGATTCTATTCATACAAAAAAGGATTGAGCCTAAGGACACCAAGATGTAACGTCCCACACACTCATCACCCCTTTCAAAATCCCCTATTTGCACCAGCCTCCAACAAAACCAAACTCAAAAAACCCCATCGCCCCCAAACTCCCCAGCAAAGGAAGCTTCCCCGTAAAGAGCGATGCCTGCCCGTGGGCACCCCCCCCGAATCATGGCCCAGGGAGGGTGGGAGGGAAAAATGTGTCCAACCGCCACCCCCCGCCCGGCGGCCGAGACACCTCACTTAAAATGGTGTCTCTGCCGCGTGGCCGGGCAGTTACCACAGCCCAGCCCACAGGAAGCCCAACCAAGCCCCGCCCCCCAGCCCAAAAGCTACCGAATCAACCAAGCCCGTCCCCGTGCGGCGCCATCTCAACCCCCCCCTTTCCCCGGCCCCAAATTCCCCCGGGCGGGGTAGGCCTCCCTTCGGTCGGCCGCCCCCCCCAGGACCCCATTGGGGCCCATTGGCAAAAGTGGGGGGGGAAGAAAGCACCGACCGAGACACAATGTAAGTGTGATAAAGGCCGCTTTATTGGAAGCAGGTGCATCCTACACAATAACATCCTTGGCCTGCGCCGCAAAATCTAAACCTCATAAATATGTAATTTCCTGCCTCACCCCCACCCCCTCCCCTAACTGATTCCCACAATCCACAAACAGTAACAATTAGCATAACGTCAATTTGCCTCTCCACCTGGCTAAATACTTTATTGTGCTTGACCTACCCCCCGATAATCCAAACAGTTCTCCTACTCTTCCCCCATATATTAGGAAGAACCGCCACTCGAGGGACGTGCTAACGGTCCTCGACCCCCCCCCTAGGACTCCCCCTCCCTTAACCCGGGACGTGCCACCTGCCCCCTTTCGGCAGGACCACCCCCTAACTATATGGCTGCCGCGGACCCCCCTCACCCCGTGCTGTCAGGTCCACGCGTTTAAACCGCCGGCAGGTCCTCCCCCCTAACCACAGGGCCATGCCCTCTGTCCCAATGTATAGGGCCATGCCCTCCATCACCACGTATAGGGCCATGCCCTCCACCACCACGTATAGGGCCATGCCCTCCGTCACCAATGTATAGGGCCATGCCCTCCGTCACCAATGTATAGGGCCATGCCCTCCGTCACCAAGGTATAGGGCCATGCCCTCCGTCCACCCAGGTATAGGGCCATGCCCCCGCCACCAACGTATAGGGCCATGCCCTCCAACACCCACATATAGGGCCATGCCCTCCGTCACCGACTTATAGGGCCATGCCCTCCGTCACCAATGCATAGGGCCATGCCCTCCGTCGCCAATGCATCGGGGCCATGCCTTCAGTCACCCATGCATAGGGCCATGCCCTCCGTCACTAACTGTATAGGGCCATGCCCTCAGTCGACGTCACCCACCCGGGGCGTGCTTCCTGACCGCGGAATCGAGCTCCCTACGAGGTATGCCGCACTGAAACGGGGCCGTGCCCCTTCTCTGGTGCCCAAGGCCCCCCTCCTGTCAACAGAAGGCCTGAGAAGCCGCCCAGCGCCTGCCGGCAGTCCGCTGAAGCCGGCCGTCCCACCAGAGAGAAGCCCTCCGGATGCGTGTCCCACACCGGAGCCCGTCCGCCAGGAAGAAACCCCTGCCGCAGTGACCCCAACTCCCCCCCGTCACCTACCATACCCCGCAGCCCCCGACCTGGCAGCGTCACCGTTCCGCGTCAGACCCCCCTGCGCGCTGCGACCCCCCTGTCCTCCGGCGGGCGTGCTCCCTGGCCACGGAGTCGAGCTCAATACGGAGAATGACCACACCGACATGGGACCGTGCCTCCTCTCTGGCGCCCCGGAAGAAGTCCTCCACACAGTGCGTCACCCCCAGAGCCAGTCCGCCAGGAAAAAGCCCACTGCAAAGAACGTACCTCTCACCCACACACGACCTGAAATGCCCGCGGCCTAACCGCGCCGCTGTCCCCGTTCACGCCGATAACGCCCGTACCGTCCGCTCGAGCTCCCCAACCTGCACCTAGGCCGACACCCCAACAGTATACACCTCGGGTCAACAAAATCCAGACTTTAAAGGATTTCTTTGCCAAGAAACATTTATTATGTTTTGTATATATTGCATTAATTTGAGTCTCTTAAAACCTAACTGACTACAAGGTCAGTTATTATACCTTACAGTGGTTGTGCTCCGTAATCGTCATGTAGCCGATGCCAGGGATGATCAAGGCGTACTGAGTGTCCGACAAGTCATCCCGAAATCCCCTAGAAATGTGGAAAGTATTTCCTTAATACTTGATGTTCATATAGGTGGAGCTCATCCGTTCCCCACCTGCTTACTATGTGATTCACCGATGAGGTGGTGTGAATCTGCAGATTGTTCCCCTCCCATTGTGCCCCCTCCCTATCTTTCTCCCAGCCAAATACCCAGTTTGTGTAAATAATTGCCTACATTTGTGCGCATGCAAACTCTTCCACGCCAAATGTTTTCCAGCTGAATCACCACCTGGGATAACATTCTAGTGAGCACTCATCCATTTTCAACGGGTACTAACTTATGTACACCAACCAACCAAAATCCAATCTAATGGTCGGAAGTACCCTTGTGTGAACTTGGATTTACATAGCACTGAAGTTACAGGCTGCATACAAAGTTCCACGGTTCGCTCATAATTGAATACATACTCCTTTCCATTCCAGTAAGAATGAACTCTGCTAATCAATGGATGCACTGTGCTGGGTATTGGGCTATCGCCAATCGCATTGTGTGCAAGGTTTCCCCCACAAATCTGACCCTTGCCAACCAAAGATTATTTGATACAGGAGAGACTCTGTTATGACAATTGACCTCATTTACTATTTTTGCCAACAGTTCCTCTATCAAAAATGCGACAGATAGCTCATCCACCTTATTTCCAAAGCAATAGGGTTCTTCTCCACATTGCAATTAGAAAATCAGTATTCCTTATGTATGAAACTCTCTACCCGCATCGCCGTGGCGGTTATTTTTCCGCTGTGCGGCTTTTCTAAAAGCCGCGTTACCTGACGCCCAGCCCGTCATCCGTACACGACCACCGTGGCTGATGACGAGCTAAGCTCGCCATCAGCAGCGAAGGGTCAAGGAATTCCCAGCGGGTCACAAATAGACCTACCTTCAATGCGTCCTACCTTTAACGATGTAGGTCCCATTAGGAATCGCAGCCATCACATGGATGGTGGCCTGCTAGGGTGAGCAGGCCACCATGTCTATCTTTACTTTTAAACAATGCAATCTTTTTTTTTTAAATGCAGCCTGTTTTCCTCAAAGGAAAATGTGTTTAAAAAGAAAAAGTGAAACTTTGCAGATTCATTTTTTAAGAGAAGGCAGTGGCCCGTGGGCCACGGACCCCTGCCAACTCCCAAAAATATTAATTTAATATTCTCAAAGGGAATATGTTTGCGAATGGGTTCCTGCCTTGCGACTGTAATTCGGTTGCAAACAGTAATACATACCACACCGATTCTGTATCTGAAAGGGATGCCCTAAACACGCCCCTCTCAAATACCAAATCGCAAATGCAAAACACGTTTTGGTAAGTCGTATCTTTATACATTTAAAAAAGCATTTCTCTGGTCGCAAACAAACCGATTCTGTGATTTGGGCCCCTTGCGACCAGTAAAACGCTCGGTACATCCGGCCCTAATGTCTGAAGAGTCAGTGTTCTTTCAGATACAGTAGTCCCTCATGGTTAGCAAAACAAATACCCCATACAAGGCGGAATGATACAATAAGGAGAGAATAGTATGAAGTGAGGGCGCGATATATTCCTGTACGCTAAACGTAAGGCCACTCTATGTATATTTTAAAGAAGTGACAAGAGCAAGTAAGCAGACGTCTGCACTTGCATGTCAGCCCTAAAAGGACATGAATAGAAAGCATATCAGTTGGCAGTTTGACACCAGTTCTCATCCAGAGGATGAGCTGCTCCCAGTGCCCTGGTGCGACAGGCAAGGTGATGGAGTACTTGTATGATTGAGGACGACAGCGGAGATGGCAGGCAATGAATACTGAGAAGCGTGCATTTACCAACATGCCTAGCTTCTCCTTATCTCTGCTCTAGCTTTAGTCAATGCTACGGGACGTGACGGCTGCGTAAAACATGTCGCCCATTGGCAGGAATACAAGCCCGCCGGCGTCTTCACTACGCCCCAGGAGGACAGCCCCGACAACATAAGTCAAGACCATCACTCCAAGGCAGCTCCGCCATGTTCTCCCGCAACACAAATGAAACACTGAAGTGCGAAAACGCGTACAGACCACCGCGCAGCACATGCCCGGAAGGTTCCATTCACACTCATGGGACACTCCAGTTCACCGCATGTAGTTTGCCCGCAGTGGACCCGAGACCCGCCGACACCCTGACCAAGGTCGGCACCCGCCTAAAGCGCCACAGAAGGGCGCTCGCCATGCATATACAGCATCTGAGGTCCAAAACCAAACCTCCACCCACTCAAGCTCGGAACCAGCCGCTCCGTGGCCTCCCAGTTCACCGAGCGTCGGAGCCTCCCTGTAAGCCGTGAAGCCGACAGGGTGAGCGTGAACAACGTGTCAGGGGCCACGTGAACGTCAGCGAAAAAGAGACAAACGTCCACCGCGGTCGCCCAGAGATGGCGGCAAAAGTGAAAACCCTCCGTTGGCCACGCCACGAACATCCAAGTGAAAGAGTGTGCAAACACAAGCACCAAAACCAGACTACTCGCGCAACCGAAATAAGCAAACAGAAAAAACCAAGGCACAAATTCCAGAGTGGAAACGTGACGACCAGGCGGCAACCGCATCCCAAGGGAACAAATATGCAACCCTGTGTGTAGCCATCCCGCACTCCATGCCCCATCCCAGCAACCAACATGTCCCCACGCAGCCCAGCACTCAGGCTGCCACCCCACCGCCCACAGACAGTGACACAAGATCAATGTGAGTACACTGCTGCAAGGCTTACAAGGCACAGTCTCGGCCGCTCTCCCAAACCTGAACTCAGCCTGTCTTCTGTTATGTCGCTGTTCCGTGCCTACCCCAAAATAAACCCCGGCGGCCGTATGGACCCTTCGGGTAGGGGCAGCGGGACTCACCTAGTCCCACGTGGGAGCCTGACCGCCCGCACCAGGCAGAACAGGCCCATCCGCTCGGTCGTGTGGAGCCGCATGCTGCTCACCCGAGCTCCTCCGGTCTCCTGTGATGTCCTTGAAGCGTCCAGCCTGCCGGTGAATTCCGGTGACACAGGTGAGTTTGAAACAATTGCCACAGTCCGAAAGTTCATACTGACGAAACATTGTCCAAAAATTTGTCCAACCGCCACCCCCCGCCCGGCGGCCGAGACACCTCACTTAAAATGGTGTCTCTGCCGCGTGGCCGGGCAGTTACCACAGCCCAGCCCACAGGAAGCCCAACCAAGCCCCGCCCCCCAGCCCAAAAGCTACCGAATCAACCAAGCCCGTCCCCGTGCGGCGCCATCTCTACCCCCCCCCTTTCCCCGGCCGCAAATTCCCCCGGGCGGGGCAGGCCTCCCTTCGGTCGGCCGCCCCCCCCCAGGACCCCATTCTCCCCAAGCCATCGGGCAGACGCCACCTGGCAATGTATTACCACTGTACAGGGGCTAGTGAAGCTAGTCTCACCGTCGCTGAAGAGCCCCCGTGGGGGTAGCACAATGCACGCCATGTTTAAAATAAAGGCGAAGTCAGGGCACGCCGAGTGGGTCGTCCCGAGAGCGCATGACCAGGTACTACCCTTCGCTCCAGAGTAAGTCTGCCCCTGTCTCGAATTGCCCAGTGAGCGTGGCACCTATGCTTTGTGTTCCCCACACCAGTTGTCCCGGGACCGAAATGCGGCTGAAACACACTCACATCGACACGGCCTGACTGTCCACCAAAACACTCCTGCGCAAACTACGAGCACCGTGCCTCCGTTTCACTGCTGGCCGGCATCCCGCTGCTTGGAATTACAAGTGTAAGACAACACATTAAATCGTCATTGGTGCCTCGTACTCCAGGCCAGTGTTGCTACTAAAGACATTCCTGCGCACTCAGATCAGCAAGACCCCATGATCGACTAACACTGGCCCATTTTGTACCCCTCTGCAAAACCAGGGGTCCCGAGTTCGTTAACTCTTTCTTGCAGTCACATCCCTAATTTTATACCACTCAGCCTTTCCCAAAGGAAGCCCGAATTAATTAATTGATAGTAATGCCCCTTCGCCTCTACTGATAATAGAGTGCTATTCACAAAATATTGCAGGAAAGAGAAAAACCCAACCCAATCAACAATCAACATTCTATATAACGTTAATAAGAGACACCCCCTTCCAACGACAACTACCAAATACAACGAAAGTTAATAGCAATGCATCACCGCGAATCATCTAATGCGGTCACAAACCCGTTTTTCCAGGGCCACCACAAACTGCTCTTTTGACCCCACCCACCAACCAGGGAAGTAGGCGGCACTCAGATGCCAAAGCTGCCGTCCGGCCTGAGCACTCCCGCACAAACGGGTCAGGGAACCACGGCATCCTCAACACCTGGACCGCCCTTAAAAAGGAGGCTGGTCGGCCCCCACAAAGGCCCCTCCTTCCTTTGCGTAAAACATAGATGCTAGGGTGGTCCTCATCTTTCATCCCCTTAGCACTTGGCAATGCACAACCCCACGGTGCCTGGAAGCAGGAGCCACTGGCGGGCTTAGTAGGTCGCACATGAAGCCAACGCACGCTAAAGTTTCACTTAGCAATAATCGCGCCCCATATATACCACAGTGGATGCGATACTGCCCCAAGCTACATCCCATTCGCCATGATGGGGTCTCAGTCGGTCTGAAGCTGCCTCCCCCATCCTGCGGGGGCAGACTCACCGGCGGTCCCGACGATCAGAGTCCCCTCTGGGCTCAACGCACGACACAACGGACTCGAACCAGGCTCCACTGGTGCGCAGCCAGCAGCTCTGGCCACAGAGGCGCACCACTAAATCCAGGGCAGCCTAACCACAGGGGCCTCCCTCATTCCGCCCGACTATTTCCCACTCATGAAGGAAACCAGGGATAGATTTCCCCCACACCCAAAAGCCCAGGGGGTGGACATTAGCTTATGGGCCTCCTCTCGCGGCCGGGTGCCTTTCTGCACACCCTAGTCCAGTGGTTCCCAAACTTTTTTGACCCGTGGCTCCCTTGACCGAGTTGGCGGTTGGCCGTGGCTCCCCACCATTTTTTTGCCAGTGGGTCAGGCAGCGCACTGCGCTAGGCACGGATTTTTGGCTTGAGTGTTTTAGGCCACGCCCTTTGTTACATCGGCCACGCCCCTTTGAGAGCCCCCCCCATGTAGGAGTTGCTGACATTCCCGGTACAATGGTCACGTACCCGCAGGACATGGTATCCCTCGGTGCCCCCACCGGGGATGTCCACGCTCTGTGTGATCTAGTTCCCGTGCCCCTTGCTGCTGGCAGTGCCAGGGGTTCTCCGTGCCTTCCTCGCCAGGGTTTTGCACGACGATGGTGAATCTGAATGTGCGATTGCCGAAGGGAAGTACTTGCCCGCCTGGAAGGGTCTGGGGTGCTGCACAGCCCCCGGGCCGCGCTCCCGTGTGCCAGGCTGCCCCGGTCCGACAGCAGGTGGGGGGGGGTCGTAAAGTCCCAGCCATCCATGCTGCGTGGGGGGAGGATCCGCGAGGGGCTCCGGGTACACAGCAACCCGGCACCGCAGCAGGGCGCTAGGGGAATTATCATAGTGCAAGAGCAGTAGACCACTTACTTATCGACATAAAATGCAATCGGAATTTTACACAATGTGCTTTATAGCAGGGACATGGACCCTCTATACTACTTTGAGTCAAATATGTGATTGAACAAGCCACAGAACTCTCCCAGAACTGCATTGACCAACAGAGTTATGTTACCACTATTTTAATCCCCTCAAAATTGCAGGGCACACAAAGATCTCTTCAGCAGATGGGAGGGCTCGCGCGTGAACTTGCACACTTCAGCTGATCAGAGAGAGTGGCACAGGAGAGCAACCGCTGCTGTGGCCCAATAGGCCAAAAGTCACACAGCGGGGTCGCGGGCGTATCAGGCCAGACTCACCGCGTTTCTACGAAAATGCCCACGATCTCAGAACGCAAGCAACTCAACAGCGTCAGGGCACCCGAATGAGGCCTGCTGTTGGAGCCTGCATCCCACTGCGTGGTGCAACTGATGGCGTATAAAATGCAGAGGGTGGAGGAATGTTACGCCGCTCGCCAACTCCCCCCCCCCACACTATGCAGGGGTAGGGTGACCAACTGGCATTGGTGCAAATTCAGGACGGTGAGTGTAAAAATTCAGGACAAAGGGTCAAAATTCAGGGCACAAATTCAGGACAGGAGGTCAAAATTCAGGACAAAACTTCAGGACAATAGGCATGTTTTACAGACACATCAGAGGTCGCGCAATAGTATATAAGTAAGCCCAGCCATTTCCAAACATATTCAACCATTTGCAAACCTATCCATCATGTATCCTTCCATCTATCATTTCACTCATCCATCCCTTCATCCATCCCCTCATCCATCCTTTCACTCATCCTCCATTATCCATCCATCCATCCTTTCACCCTATCCATCTGTACACTTATCCAGCCACTCTTCATCCCATCCATCCATTCACTCATCCATTCAGCCATTTACCCTTTCACTAATCCAGCCATCCTTTCACTTACTAATCCTTCCACCCATCCACTATTTTAGTCATCCATCCATCCTCCCTTTCTCTCTCCATCGACCCTTTCACTTAGCCATCCTTCCTTCCATCCATCCATCCATCCACCCATCCATCCATCTACTCATCCACTCATTAATCCATCCATTGACCCTATCACTCATCCATCTATCATTTCACTCCTTCAAACATCTATTCATCCTTTTGTCCATCTACCCACCCTTTCACTCACTCATCCATCCTTACATCCACCCTTTCACTCATACCTCCGTTAATTCACCCTTGCACTTATCAATCCATCCATCATTTCACTCATCCACCTACCCACCCATCATCCAACCAACCATCCACCCACCCACCATCCACCCACCCACTCATCCATCCTTTCACCCACCCACCATCCAATCCACTGATCCATCTTTTTACCCACCCACTCATCCATCCATCCATCCTTTCACCCACCCACTCATCATCCATCCATCCTTTCACCCACCCACTCATCATCCATCCATCCATCTTTTCACCCACCGACTCTCCATCCATCCATCCTTTCACCCACCCATCATCCATCCATCCATCCATCCATCCTTCCCCTCCATCCATCCATTCATCCATCCATCCATTCATCCATCCTTCCCCTCATCCATCCATCCTTCCCCTCCATCCATCCATCCATCCTTCCCCTCCATCCATCCATCCATCCTTCTCCTCATCCATCCTCCTTCCCCTCATCCATCTTTCCCCTCATCCATCATCCAGCTACCCTTCCACCCATACATCACGCTATTTACATTTTCTCTCCATCCTTCCCCTCACTCATCAATCCATCCATCCTCTCATTATCCATTTATTCAATCTTTCATTCATCCATTCACCCTTTCACTAATTCATCCAACCATTCACCCATCCCTTCACTTACTTACTCGCCGACCTTTCCATATTAATTTTGAGCTGAGCCCTTTTGAGAAGAGGCCCATCAAGAACTTCACCCTCGCTGCTGGGGCCGTTCCAGGACTGGGACAGAAGCCACCCAGGGCAGAGACCGGATTCATCACAGGGGGGGACGACAGGAGACATCACAGGCAGGGGGGGGGGGGGGCTGGAGCCATCACATGGGGGGACAGGAGCCATCACTGGGGGGAGGGGGGGGGAGGTAGGAGCCATCACAGAAGGGGGAACAGGATCCACCAGGGTGGGCACAGGGGTGGGCATGCAGTATTCTAGTATCATCTTGGGCTCCTCGCCCCCTCCTGCACAAGACAACGAGAAGACAGGCTCTCTGTCCAAAATGCCATCCCCCACTGTGATGTACAGTACTTACAGGAGATGCTCTAAGAGAACTGATTGAACTGATTGTCCTCCATACTTTGTTAATCAGTGTGGGTGCGATTGTGCCATTTCTTTATTTTATTACATTATAGACTGCATGTTTGAAGAACCGAGGTTTGCTTACAATTTAGTGACAGTAATTACGCTCTGTGAAGAGAACCACGTGCTGCCTCGGTGTAATCAGGGGTGTAATCTGGCCGAGTCTCGGATGTTTGGGGCCCTGGGTAGAAAAGGAACGTGTGAGCCCCCAGAGACATGACACATTCAGGGCTGTTTGCATGTGAATAGATGTTGCTGCTCCTGAAGCTGCCGCCCCTCCCTCTGTCACCTTCGAAGCACCTCTTAACAGGCCATCAAGGAATGGAGGTGTGAGGGTTGCCATCCCGCTGTGCCTCTCCAATGCTGCTGAGTATCTGAGGAGCTTTGGTGCAGCATCGGAGTGAAGAAGGGAGGTGGGTGCAAGCTGTGCCGGCTTTAGGGTGAGGCAACCGGTGCCCTGTTAAAATGACGGACAAATGGCGTCCGTTAGAGATTCCTTCACGGACAACGGACAGACGGCCGAAATTACGGACTGTCCGTGAAATTTACGGACGGTTGGTCACCCTATGCAGGGGCAAAAGCCCCCTCGCCAGCAGGAGTGGCTTCCCCTGGGTCCCGAGTCGGGCCAGGTCCTGGCCGACGCTTACCACCTGCTCTGGGCCTAACTTAAATTAAAACCCACTCCCCGGTCACAGCACACTACCAGGGGAGGGGTGCCACTACCTTTTCCCCCGTGAGCTGTTTCCCCCCATAGAAGACCGCACCATGGAAGGGGCCGGCCACGGCCGCCCTGCATAGGGGAAGGGAGGAGGGTTGAACATGCGGCAGGCTCGCAGGTAACCCCAGGCAGCGCGTCCTCTGGGCAGGATGGGCTAGCTTAGCTTCTAAGCCCAATTTGCCTAATGCGGCCCCCCCACTGGCCGAAATACATTCCCAGGCGGGGCAACCATAACAGGAGAGCTGCCTCCTCCCCCACCTTCCATACGTATGCAGGGGCACCGGGAACGGGCAGCGCTACCCGTGGGAAGCCACCCGTCGCCTAAAGGGGATGGCCAGGCCGCAAACAGCAAGAATCAGGAACCCGAAGGTGGGGGGGGCAAAACCTGGTGCCCCCCACCCCGACGGAAGCCTGGTCAGACCGGGTGACCATTTTACCTCACTTGTACCCCCCAGCCGGCAATGGCTCATGCTAAGAGACAGCCCCCGTCGGGCACCCGCGGGCAGAAGCCCAACTAGGCCGGGCATACACCCTCGACACCCGGGCCTCCCACAGCCAGAGTTGAAAACTCGCTGGGCCAACCCCTGTGCCTTCCCCATGAGAGGTAGGCAAAGGCGGGTTGCGGGTGGTCTGTTCCCAGGGATTAAAACTTAAATGCCCACTCCACGGTACAGCGCCGACCACTACCTGGGGAGGGGTGACGCTACCCTCATCATCCCGGGAGCAGTCTCTCCTCCCCATGGCTGACGTGCACAGCCGCCCAGTATCGGGGGAGGGAGGAACAGCACTCACCGCAAATAAGCGCGGATCCCGGGGGCACGTCTGAAACGGCGTCGGGGTAGTGGGCAAAGAGGGTGCCTAAAGGGCGGGGAGAGGTATATAATAATAATAATAATAATCTTTATTCGGAGTTTCAAGTTTGAAATCCATAAAAGCAATAATAACTTACAATAAAACAGTCATATCAAAAGGTACAAAGTGATTACATATATAACAAGTAAATTCCACATCTGAGTTATAAAAGCATTAATTTGTTTAAGGGAATTACCTTTAAAGATTTTTTCTGTGTCTATGTATACACTTCAAAAAGTTAAGAACATGGTAACAAGCAAGTTCAGTATCCAGTAGCTGCAAACACAGCATGGCAGGGCGACATTGCCTGAGACCCCAAGATTTTAGCAAGGTCAATAGCCAAACTTTACGATGTTCATGGTAAAACTTGCAAAACAAGACAGTATGTAAAGTTGTCTGTGTTGACTTCTCGTCACAGGGGCATAGGGGTGGTTTCGGATCCCAAACGTTTGCTGTTGGAAAAGCCACCAGTCTATGAAATACATTTAATCTGAACCTTGTCAGAAGGTAGCGATCAAACAGGCCAAGATTAAGCCTTAGATAGGGCTGAATTAAGAGTGTAGATTGGACCATTACAGCGTGTTGGACAGACGGTTTGCCTGCTTCCGATTGCTATCTCAGGTTTTCCAAATGTCCCAGGGCTAGTTCTTTTAGTTGTTTCTTTGCGAGTTCAGTGATTTTTTCAGGATTCAGATAGTATTGCTCTGCCCCAAGGTCAATGAAAAAGTTTCTGATGTACCTCATCCCCTGACCGCACTCTCCCGGAAGTGACGCGGCACACCAGGACCCCTGAGGGTACTAAACACTGGGAGGCTGCCTCCTGCGCCTCTTGTGGCACTAAATAGGTCGCCCTTTAAGTGGGTCTCCTTTGTGGACCCTGGGCAGCCTGCAATTCGTGCAGTTCAGAATACCTTGCTCGTCCTTGAATTTCTATAAAAAATATATGCAGAATTCTGGAGACCATAGTTACAGCATTAAAGGTCGCCAGTACTTTGTGGCCAAAGAAGCAAAACAGGGCATCTCCTAGTGCCATATTTAATAAAACATCTCCCGTACAATTGCTGTAGGGAAGAGTAGACGCAAATTTGTTTTTAGTTGAGGTTTGGAAGGCGTAATGCTGTCAGACCTTACAGTTGGGCGTGCTTACGTCACAGGGGGGCGCTCTTTCTTTCCTTCAATACCAAGACCTTCACGTGCAGGCCTTTGTCTGCTCTTCTCCTACGAGTCGGTTTCCTATTTACATGTCAGTCGGGTCTGTTTGTCAAATGCCACAGCTCTAAATTATGGGCTCCATGCTGGGTTAAGTCCTGCTTTGAATCCGTCATAATTTACAACAAGGTGATTAATTGGAGCACAGCCAGTGAGATGATTTGATTAATGTGGCTGGGTTATAGAAACACCTCATTATCGTCTCCCTTGCGCATATGAAAACAACATATTTAATTCTATTCAAATTACTGTCGCTTCCTACGTCTTCATTTAGATTTTTTTTAATCTTCTTTGCGCAGTTCAGGCGATTATGGGTGTGATGGCTAGTTCGTAGGAGCTGATAATAAATGTACGCCATGGGACTCCTGTACTATTAAGCACTGAGCTTTGATATAAGAGTCCCAAAGGCAGGTGTCACCAGCAGACCTCTGCAGTTCTATCTCTACCGCACCAGTAGGCGACTGTGGAGAACAATTTCATTAGAATCCTACTTTGCTTACAATCTTTTTGTCTGCAACAATAAACCGCGTAGGAGATAATAAAGGTGAAATTGTACTATTTTAGAATGTGAAACATAATTAGCATTAATTAGGCGATTTGAATATTCATTTGTATAATCATCTAGATGGCTCTAGGTGATTAATTTATTAGCACTCACCGGCTGCAACTAATTCTAAATGTAAATTAGGTGAACTTCAAGCCTGCTCTCTTTCAATAACTAATGAACTTTGGTCTAGCTCTTGTAGTCCTTTAAACTGTATTCAAGCCCCCTTACCTTAAATCATAAAAATACATTTAAAATACACATGCACACACACCCACACCCGCACACACACCCACACCCACACCCACACACACACCCCAACCACACACTAAGACACACATATTCACTGAAAAAACAAAGGTTACAGGGATGTTAGTTAGGCTCAGATTTCACTCATACAAAGCCATAGAAATTCAGCAGTTATATTTACCTCACCTTACTATAACTTATGCCCCCACACTGCACTGCTTATGACCTCAAATATTAAGTCACTCATGACATGTTCAGTGACATCACTGATGACATCTCAAATGACATCATCAATGACATCATCCAGTGAGTGTAAGTGTATTCCATTTAATTTATGGGTGTTAAACATATACTAAGCTACTACAAAAGTTAGATTGTTATTATTTTTGTAAAGCGAGCGATTGCCTAAAAGGCATCTGGGCGCTATCTAAGCTTATAGATAGATAATGGACCTCATAATGAGAAGATTATTATACAGAGGAGAACCACGTTTTCAAGGCCTTCCAGAAGGCCAGCAGATTGGGCAAGATTTTAATGTCTAATGGAAGCATATTCCAGGCTTTTGCTGCTCCCAGCACAAAGCTTCTGCTACCCCAAAACAGGCGATGTAACCTAGGCACTACTACTAATTTTGCAGATGCTGATCGAAGAGACCTGCCTGCAGTGTACCAATTGAAGCTTTTCCTAATAAAGTCTGGGCCTTGCCTGTGCAGTGCTTTGAAAGTGATGCAAAGGGCATTGAAGTTTTTTTAATAAAAACTTTATTTACCAGTTTTCATAAGTATAACAACACATCTTCGTTTGCAATGTCAATAATGTTATAACAGTACAATATATAGAAAGGCAGAAGCCTGCTCCACTTGAGTAATATCCACCATGTTCAATACAAAATGATCTTTCAGATCTGCATTAGTTATAAGCACCACTCCATTCTCCCATGATTCGAACAACCAATATTTAGTTTACACAAGTGAAGCCTCCCCTAACTCAGCAAGGGAAACATTCCGCATTGTCAAAGAACTCTTAAAAACTCAAGACCCACCCCCACCCCAGATCCCACAGGCCACAGATGCAACGAACTGGCAGAATTCTTCCTGATGAAAATTCAAAATATCCTAAAAATCCTCCCAACCCTTGATCAAATACTAGTACACACTCCCTCACTTTCTCCAAATGTCACTCTCCATTTAGACTCCTTCTTCCTTCTCACAGTAGAGATTCTTTCCCCCATCATAGAATCAATAAAAAGTGGCTCCCCTTTAGACCCGGCCCCCTCAATATCCTAAAGCTAGTGACACCCACCATTGCTCCTTCAATCACTAACCTAATCAATGCCTCTCTATGACTTAACACTGTCCCACCCAATTGGAAAAAAGCCACAATAAGAGCACTGCTAAAATAAAAAACACCTAGATCCCCTGGAGATGGCCAACTACCGGCCCATTTCTTTACTACCAGGAATCGGCAAGGTAGAAGAAAAATGTGTTAACCAATAACTTCCCACTTTACTGGAGGCCGGTGGTCTTCTACGCTGCTCCCAGACGGGCTTCCGCCCAGGCCAGGGCACAGACACCGCCCTGGTGGCAGTTGTAGAAGAAGCAAGGAAAATCCTGGACTCAGGAGGCTCAGCTGCGGTGATCCTCCTGGACTTAAGTGCAGCCTTAGATACGGTTGATCACCGCATTCTGATCCACCGCCTCAGCAACTTGGGAGTCACAGGGTCAGCCTTGGCATGGCTTAAATCATACATAGAACACAGAACCTATCAGGTCTCTGATGGCAATGTTTTCTCCAGAGGAATCCCTCTCCAATGCGGGGTGCTGCAGGGCTCGTCCCTGAGCCCTACACTTTTTAATGTGTACATGTCCACATTGGAATACATCGTTGCCCCCTTTGGCATTAAACTGATAACTTATGCAGACGACACCCAACTGGTTGTCTCGCTAAACCAACCGGATCACTCCCCTGATAACATACGGTCCTGCCTCTCAGAAATCGTCAATTGGATGAATAACTCCCTTCTGAAACTCGACGGAGATAAAACGGAGCTTCTGGTGCTGGGCAACCAATCCACCTTCATCCCCAAATCCATGTGGCCATCATGCATGGGGCTAGCCCCCCCCCCCCCCCCACCAAAAACAGAAATCAAAAGTCTGGGTGTCTGGCTCGACCAGGATCTCACCTTCCAAACTCAAGCCAGGAAAACCACTGGTGTCTGTTTTTGCCTGCTTCGCACTGCACGGAAAATCCTCCGCCTTTTACCACCTCACTCCAAGAAACTCTTCATTCAGGGCCTCATCCTATCCCGACTGGACTACGGCAACGCCCTCTACTTAGGCGCACCGGAATCTGTCATAAATAAACTCAAACTCGTCCAGAATTCAGCAGCCAGACTGCTCACTGGGACAAAAAAACGGTCCACAGCCAAACCCACCCTAAATTCCCTCCACTGGCTCCCTATCCGGGAGAGAATCATATTCAAGTCCCTCTGCATTACTCACAAAATCCTTCAGGGCAAGGCCCCCCCCATCCTAAGAGCCTCGATCACCCCCTACAAAGCCAACAGAGAGCTAAGATCTGACCTCCTCTTCCTCGCTCACACTCCCAGAATTAGGAAGGCGAGAACAGGAGGACGTTTATTCACCTACAATGCGGCAAAGCTCTGGAACTCTCTCCCCCTCAACATCCGCAAAGAAGCCAACCTACTGAAATTCCGTAAACTCCTGAAAACTTGCCTTTTCCCCTAGGTCGCCCCTGCTCCCTAACAAGTTCACAACTCAGTGCTGGGACGCCACCGGGTAGCCACGCGCTCTACAAATCCAATTCCATTCCATTCCAAGTAGACAATTTTTAGAAATGCTTAGGCATTACATTTCTGTGTCCTATATACAATGTGCTGTCTGATCAGTCTACGTCAGTGGGTACGAGTCCTCGCTCAAGCTGTTTGGCTGCCAGTGGCTGCACTGCAGCCGTATATTACTTGAACTGGCCACAAATATCCCTAGGGCGGGATGTTCTGGGAAGTGTGGAGGCAAACATATCATAGTTGGTGTTGCAATATGCGAGAATATTTAAGGAGCAGTTTTTTGTCCCCTTTTAATAGCAATTTCTCTCTTGGTCAGTAGTAGCCCTATAGCTTGAAATTTCCAGACTGATTTTGGGATGTTTGTCACAAATCCCAAAAATGTAACTTATGGGGTGGGCTCAATGTCTAAGCCTATCATTTCCCAGAGTGAGTTGAAAATTGCGGTCCAGTAAGCTTTTATTTTGCTGCAAGTCCAGGAGAGATGAGCAAAGTCCGAGTGTGGGACTTTACATTTTAAACAACAATTTGATCTGTCTGGGTCGATTTTATGTATCATCTCGGGGGTAATGTATGTCCTGCGTAGGATTTTAAAAGGAATCAGTTTGTGACGAATGTTCAAGGATACTTCCTTGGTTCGGCTACAACAGACTCCCCATTAGTCGTCCGTGATAGTATGCCCCAGATTAGTCTCCCACGCAGTTCTCATTTTAGTGTTGTTTATTGGAATTATGTAGGCGCATGTCTTGTGCATTTTGGATACTATGTGTTCCCCCTGGTGTTGTCAAGTACAGTGGAGAGGGCGGTGAATGACTCAGGTTCTATAGGAAATCCAGGAACAGTTGCCCTCATTGCTGAACGCAGGCGATTAAGTACAAATTTGTCCATGAAGGATGCATCGTTAAAAGTATCTCCATCGGAGATAGAGAATATTTGCCCTCCAATGTACAGCTTCCCAACTGTGTTCAGATCATATTTGGAAAGGGTGCGCTGTACGATCTTTTCCCCAGTAATGGGGATCCAGAGATTGTTTGGGATAGGTAGACTCGGGGAGTATAGCACCGGGGAACCCATGATCCTGATCAACTTCTGCCATGCCCAGCTGGTGGTGGAGACCGTCTGAATATCAGACGGGTCTCGTGGGTAGCCCAAAGGTAATATTGTATTAATTGTGTCAGGTAGAAGAAGATCTGCCTCGGCCCATAAGTAAGGTATTCTGGCATCCGGGTGGAACCAGGAGTGTACATAGCTGCACCGAGCAATCAAATGATATAATTGAAAGTTGGGGACACCAAATCCCTCTCTGTGGTACGGTAGTGTTATTACCTCCCAGCGTAACCTAGGCCGCCTGCCTCCCCAGGTCAGTCGTATGAGGTGAGCGCATAGTGACGTGAAGAATCTGTTTGTCAGTGAGATAGGGATAATGTTAAAAAGGTACAGGAATTTGGGCAAGACTATCATTTTAAACAATGCTACATGCCCAGTGATAGAGAGTGGGAGTCGTAGCCACCTGTCTACCTGTAGTTCAAGTGCCTGTACAGCCTTGCCGTAATTTAATTGAATAATTTCAGAGGTGTCCAAGTGTATGTTTATCCCCCAGTACTTTACTGAGTCCGTGTTCCAGGCCAATGGGAACTCACATTCCCATCTTGTGGTGCTGGTGGCGAGGGGAAATATGAGAGACTTATGCCAGTTTATACTGAGGCCGGAGAACCTGCCGAATCTAATAATCTCTCTGACCAGCTGGTCTAGATTGTTCTGGGGATCTCTCACATAGAGAACAATGTCATCTGCATATAGCGACACCAGTAGGGGCCCTGTGTTGAATTGGAGCCCCCTCTGTAAATGGCGCTCCTGAAAGTGTCTGACAAGTGGGTCCATTGCTAATATAAACAGGAGTGGCAACAGGGAGCATCCCTGCCTGGTGCCGCGGGACAAAGTGAAGGAGCGAGACAATGTGCCGTTCATACGTATTCTGGTGATGGGGGCTGAATATAGAAGTGCTGTAAGATATACGAACCCTAGTGGCATGCCCAGTCGCAACATTACTGACCATAAAAATGGCCAGTCTAAGGAGTCGAAAGTTTTCTCCGTGTCTAGCAGGACTGCTGCAGCTGGAATCGCTGGGTTGATTTGTTGTATTACAGCAAAGAGAGTGTGCAGATTCAAGGAAGTGGATCTGTGGGGCACAAATCCCGACTGAACTGAGGATATTATTTTGTCCAGCAGGTGGGCGAGACGTAGTGTGATCATTTTTGCCAGTATTTTATAGTCTAAATTTAGTCATGACAAAGGTCGATAAGGCCCGCACAGCAGGGGTCTTTGCCAGGCCCAGGTAATAAAACAATCACCGCCTTTCCGAACATGGGAGGCAGCTGAATACGTTTTAAGGATTCATTGTATACCTCGAGAAGTCTAGGGGTCAATATATCTTGGTACATTTTATAAAAATAATCCGTAAAGCCGTCAAGACCCTGAGCAGTGGTGCAGTTAAACGCCTCAATTGCAGTAAATATTTTGTCTGAGGAAAATGGCTCAGCGAGAAAATCTTGCATGTATTTTTCCATATAGACAAATGCGTCTCATTGAAATAATCCTCTTGTTCTGCGGAGTTATGCACAAGCTTGGACGCATACAGGTGTTTGTAAAATGTAAGAAATTCAGCACAGATGTCTGATGTGTCTGTTAAAAACTGTCCAGAGCCAGTGCAGAGTTCTGTGATGTACAATTTGGAATATGGAGGTCTCCCCCTCACCGTACCTACGCGCTGTGGCATATTTGCTCAAGAAGTGTGTTTCCATATCAGCAGCTTCCCGAAATTCAGCAAGTGATGCTAAACAGAGCTTTTTCATTTCTTCGGAGTCCGGAGATAGAAACAGAGTGGTGTCTAGTGCCATCAGCTGTGGCTCAATGCTTGCTAAGGTTTTTCTGAGGTCTTTTAATACCCCAGTGTGTTTTGCTATGGTGACGCCCCTGATGTAGGCCTTAAAGGCCTCCCACAGCACCGCCCATGTATCAACTGACCCCGTGTTCAATTCAAAATAGTCCTCAATTGCCTCTCTAATCTCTGAGTGGAATAGGTCATCATTCAACGCTCTGTCAGGGAACCTCCACTGGCACCTATGTCCCTCTGACCTTGGAATGCAGATTTTAAGTATCTCTGGGGAGTGATGGGAGTATGTCCTGGGTAGCGTTTTGATTGTTTGGCACCACGCGATTGGTTTCGGGGTAAGAAACCAATAGTCTAGCCTGGTCCAAGTGTCATACTGGGCCGAGTAGTGGGTGAAGCCTGGGGTTGTCGGGTAGCGAGCTCTCCAAATATCAATGAGTTGGAATGTCTCGCAAATGTCCTGTAGTGCTCGCGTGAGCGGGGTTTGGTGTCAGCTGCCTCCGAGGAACTGTCTAATGTACGGTTGAGAAGCAGGTTGAAGTCCCTACCCATTAGCATACAGTCAGTGCCCAGATGTAGAATTGTGGCCTGCAGTTCCATGGAAATATTCGGGGCAGTCAGTGTTAGGGGTGTAAACGCAGACCAGAGTAACTACATGGACCATCAGTCGGCCCACCACCACATTGAAGCGGCCTTCTCTATCAGTGTGGTTGTAAAGCACAGAGAAGGGAAGTCTTTTATGGATCAATATCGCTTACCCCTGGCATATATGTTGTAATTGGAAAAATAACGTTGTGGACCCCAGCTGTCAGCAAATTGTGTGGCATCAGATTTGGGCAGGTTTCTCTCCTGAAGGAAAGCTATGTCAACGTGGTGCCTTTGCATATAATTCAGTACGTGTTTTCATTTTCTAGGGTTGTTAAGCCCCCTGACATTCCAAGTTATGACAGACTGATTGGAGTGGTCTGCCTGATTAGGAGCTGCTGTCATTAAAACTATGGAGCTGTGTGATGTGTGTGAAAGGAGCAGCAAAAAACCACTGATTGTCATGTATAGAGCTATTAAACAAGTAAAATCTAACAGTTCGAGAAACATCCCAACCCTCCACCCCCCTCCCAGCCTCGCGTCCCAGTACGCGATGTGCCAACCCAAGTAAACAATACCCAAATGCATCCTGTAAATATCTCATTTGGAAATGCAAATGTACAAGTCGATACATTATAATCTGTGAGTTCAACAAGTGCCACACACCTGGGGGGAGGCAATGCTTCGACCGTGCCCAGCTTAATGAAAGAATAAAGAAACATACTATAATTTCTGTCTCAACTATTATAAGGCATGTTTTAACATATAAGACGGCTATGTAAAGCTAATTATCTGGTTAATCATGAGATTGTAGTCCTTTAAACTGTATTCAAGCCCCCTTACCTTAAATCATAAAAATACATTTAAAATACACATGCACACACACCCACACCCGCACACACACCCACACCCACACCCACACACACACCCCAACCACACACTAAGACACACATATTCACTGAAAAAACAAAGGTTACAGGGATGTTAGTTAGGCTCAGATTTCACTCATACAAAGCCATAGAAATTCAGCAGTTATATTTACCTCACCTTACTATAACTTATGCCCCCACACTGCACTGCTTATGACCTCAAATATTAAGTCACTCATGACATGTTCAGTGACATCACTGATGACATCTCAAATGACATCATCAATGACATCATCCAGTGAGTGTAAGTGTATTCCATTTAATTTATGGGTGTTAAACATATACTAAGCTACTACAAAAGTTAGATTGTTATTATTTTTGTAAAGCGAGCGATTGCCTAAAAGGCATCTGGGCGCTATCTAAGCTTATAGATAGATAATGGACCTCATAATGAGAAGATTATTATACAGAGGAGAACCACGTTTTCAAGGCCTTCCAGAAGGCCAGCAGATTGGGCAAGATTTTAATGTCTAATGGAAGCATATTCCAGGCTTTTGCTGCTCCCAGCACAAAGCTTCTGCTACCCCAAAACAGGCGATGTAACCTAGGCACTACTACTAATTTTGCAGATGCTGATCGAAGAGACCTGCCTGCAGTGTACCAATTGAAGCTTTTCCTAATAAAGTCTGGGCCTTGCCTGTGCAGTGCTTTGAAAGTGATGCAAAGGGCATTGAAGTTTTTTTAATAAAAACTTTATTTACCAGTTTTCATAAGTATAACAACACATCTTCGTTTGCAATGTCAATAATGTTATAACAGTACAATATATAGAAAGGCAGAAGCCTGCTCCACTTGAGTAATATCCACCATGTTCAATACAAAATGATCTTTCAGATCTGCATTAGTTATAAGCACCACTCCATTCTCCCATGATTCGAACAACCAATATTTAGTTTACACAAGTGAAGCCTCCCCTAACTCAGCAAGGGAAACATTCCGCATTGTCAAAGAACTCTTAAAAACTCAAGACCCACCCCCACCCCAGATCCCACAGGCCACAGATGCAACGAACTGGCAGAATTCTTCCTGATGAAAATTCAAAATATCCTAAAAATCCTCCCAACCCTTGATCAAATACTAGTACACACTCCCTCACTTTCTCCAAATGTCACTCTCCATTTAGACTCCTTCTTCCTTCTCACAGTAGAGATTCTTTCCCCCATCATAGAATCAATAAAAAGTGGCTCCCCTTTAGACCCGGCCCCCTCAATATCCTAAAGCTAGTGACACCCACCATTGCTCCTTCAATCACTAACCTAATCAATGCCTCTCTATGACTTAACACTGTCCCACCCAATTGGAAAAAAGCCACAATAAGAGCACTGCTAAAATAAAAAACACCTAGATCCCCTGGAGATGGCCAACTACCGGCCCATTTCTTTACTACCAGGAATCGGCAAGGTAGAAGAAAAATGTGTTAACCAATAACTTCCCACTTTACTGGAGGCCGGTGGTCTTCTACGCTGCTCCCAGACGGGCTTCCGCCCAGGCCAGGGCACAGACACCGCCCTGGTGGCAGTTGTAGAAGAAGCAAGGAAAATCCTGGACTCAGGAGGCTCAGCTGCGGTGATCCTCCTGGACTTAAGTGCAGCCTTAGATACGGTTGATCACCGCATTCTGATCCACCGCCTCAGCAACTTGGGAGTCACAGGGTCAGCCTTGGCATGGCTTAAATCATACATAGAACACAGAACCTATCAGGTCTCTGATGGCAATGTTTTCTCCAGAGGAATCCCTCTCCAATGCGGGGTGCTGCAGGGCTCGTCCCTGAGCCCTACACTTTTTAATGTGTACATGTCCACATTGGAAGACATCGTTGCCCCCTTTGGCATTAAACTGATAACTTATGCAGACGACACCCAACTGGTTGTCTCGCTAAACCAACCGGATCACTCCCCTGATAACATACGGTCCTGCCTCTCAGAAATCGTCAATTGGATGAATAACTCCCTTCTGAAACTCGACGGAGATAAAACGGAGCTTCTGGTGCTGGGCAACCAATCCACCTTCATCCCCAAATCCATGTGGCCATCATGCATGGGGCTAGCCCCCCCCCCCCCCCCCCACCAAAAACAGAAATCAAAAGTCTGGGTGTCTGGCTCGACCAGGATCTCACCTTCCAAACTCAAGCCAGGAAAACCACTGGTGTCTGTTTTTGCCTGCTTCGCACTGCACGGAAAATCCTCCGCCTTTTACCACCTCACTCCAAGAAACTCTTCATTCAGGGCCTCATCCTATCCCGACTGGACTACGGCAACGCCCTCTACTTAGGCGCACCGGAATCTGTCATAAATAAACTCAAACTCGTCCAGAATTCAGCAGCCAGACTGCTCACTGGGACAAAAAAACGGTCCACAGCCAAACCCACCCTAAATTCCCTCCACTGGCTCCCTATCCGGGAGAGAATCATATTCAAGTCCCTCTGCATTACTCACAAAATCCTTCAGGGCAAGGCCCCCCCCATCCTAAGAGCCTCGATCACCCCCTACAAAGCCAACAGAGAGCTAAGATCTGACCTCCTCTTCCTCGCTCACACTCCCAGAATTAGGAAGGCGAGAACAGGAGGACGTTTATTCACCTACAATGCGGCAAAGCTCTGGAACTCTCTCCCCCTCAACATCCGCAAAGAAGCCAACCTACTGAAATTCCGTAAACTCCTGAAAACTTGCCTTTTCCCCTAGGTCGCCCCTGCTCCCTAACAAGTTCACAACTCAGTGCTGGGACGCCACCGGGTAGCCACGCGCTCTACAAATCCAATTCCATTCCATTCCAAGTAGACAATTTTTAGAAATGCTTAGGCATTACATTTCTGTGTCCTATATACAATGTGCTGTCTGATCAGTCTACGTCAGTGGGTACGAGTCCTCGCTCAAGCTGTTTGGCTGCCAGTGGCTGCACTGCAGCCGTATATTACTTGAACTGGCCACAAATATCCCTAGGGCGGGATGTTCTGGGAAGTGTGGAGGCAAACATATCATAGTTGGTGTTGCAATATGCGAGAATATTTAAGGAGCAGTTTTTTGTCCCCTTTTAATAGCAATTTCTCTCTTGGTCAGTAGTAGCCCTATAGCTTGAAATTTCCAGACTGATTTTGGGATGTTTGTCACAAATCCCAAAAATGTAACTTATGGGGTGGGCTCAATGTCTAAGCCTATCATTTCCCAGAGTGAGTTGAAAATTGCGGTCCAGTAAGCTTTTATTTTGCTGCAAGTCCAGGAGAGATGAGCAAAGTCCGAGTGTGGGACTTTACATTTTAAACAACAATTTGATCTGTCTGGGTCGATTTTATGTATCATCTCGGGGGTAATGTATGTCCTGCGTAGGATTTTAAAAGGAATCAGTTTGTGACGAATGTTCAAGGATACTTCCTTGGTTCGGCTACAACAGACTCCCCATTAGTCGTCCGTGATAGTATGCCCCAGATTAGTCTCCCACGCAGTTCTCATTTTAGTGTTGTTTATTGGAATTATGTAGGCGCATGTCTTGTGCATTTTGGATACTATGTGTTCCCCCTGGTGTTGTCAAGTACAGTGGAGAGGGCGGTGAATGACTCAGGTTCTATAGGAAATCCAGGAACAGTTGCCCTCATTGCTGAACGCAGGCGATTAAGTACAAATTTGTCCATGAAGGATGCATCGTTAAAAGTATCTCCATCGGAGATAGAGAATATTTGCCCTCCAATGTACAGCTTCCCAACTGTGTTCAGATCATATTTGGAAAGGGTGCGCTGTACGATCTTTTCCCCAGTAATGGGGATCCAGAGATTGTTTGGGATAGGTAGACTCGGGGAGTATAGCACCGGGGAACCCATGATCCTGATCAACTTCTGCCATGCCCAGCTGGTGGTGGAGACCGTCTGAATATCAGACGGGTCTCGTGGGTAGCCCAAAGGTAATATTGTATTAATTGTGTCAGGTAGAAGAAGATCTGCCTCGGCCCATAAGTAAGGTATTCTGGCATCCGGGTGGAACCAGGAGTGTACATAGCTGCACCGAGCAATCAAATGATATAATTGAAAGTTGGGGACACCAAATCCCTCTCTGTGGTACGGTAGTGTTATTACCTCCCAGCGTAACCTAGGCCGCCTGCCTCCCCAGGTCAGTCGTATGAGGTGAGCGCATAGTGACGTGAAGAATCTGTTTGTCAGTGAGATAGGGATAATGTTAAAAAGGTACAGGAATTTGGGCAAGACTATCATTTTAAACAATGCTACATGCCCAGTGATAGAGAGTGGGAGTCGTAGCCACCTGTCTACCTGTAGTTCAAGTGCCTGTACAGCCTTGCCGTAATTTAATTGAATAATTTCAGAGGTGTCCAAGTGTATGTTTATCCCCCAGTACTTTACTGAGTCCGTGTTCCAGGCCAATGGGAACTCACATTCCCATCTTGTGGTGCTGGTGGCGAGGGGAAATATGAGAGACTTATGCCAGTTTATACTGAGGCCGGAGAACCTGCCGAATCTAATAATCTCTCTGACCAGCTGGTCTAGATTGTTCTGGGGATCTCTCACATAGAGAACAATGTCATCTGCATATAGCGACACCAGTAGGGGCCCTGTGTTGAATTGGAGCCCCCTCTGTAAATGGCGCTCCTGAAAGTGTCTGACAAGTGGGTCCATTGCTAATATAAACAGGAGTGGCAACAGGGAGCATCCCTGCCTGGTGCCGCGGGACAAAGTGAAGGAGCGAGACAATGTGCCGTTCATACGTATTCTGGTGATGGGGGCTGAATATAGAAGTGCTGTAAGATATACGAACCCTAGTGGCATGCCCAGTCGCAACATTACTGACCATAAAAATGGCCAGTCTAAGGAGTCGAAAGTTTTCTCCGTGTCTAGCAGGACTGCTGCAGCTGGAATCGCTGGGTTGATTTGTTGTATTACAGCAAAGAGAGTGTGCAGATTCAAGGAAGTGGATCTGTGGGGCACAAATCCCGACTGAACTGAGGATATTATTTTGTCCAGCAGGTGGGCGAGACGTAGTGTGATCATTTTTGCCAGTATTTTATAGTCTAAATTTAGTCATGACAAAGGTCGATAAGGCCCGCACAGCAGGGGTCTTTGCCAGGCCCAGGTAATAAAACAATCACCGCCTTTCCGAACATGGGAGGCAGCTGAATACGTTTTAAGGATTCATTGTATACCTCGAGAAGTCTAGGGGTCAATATATCTTGGTACATTTTATAAAAATAATCCGTAAAGCCGTCAAGACCCTGAGCAGTGGTGCAGTTAAACGCCTCAATTGCAGTAAATATTTTGTCTGAGGAAAATGGCTCAGCGAGAAAATCTTGCATGTATTTTTCCATATAGACAAATGCGTCTCATTGAAATAATCCTCTTGTTCTGCGGAGTTATGCACAAGCTTGGACGCATACAGGTGTTTGTAAAATGTAAGAAATTCAGCACAGATGTCTGATGTGTCTGTTAAAAACTGTCCAGAGCCAGTGCAGAGTTCTGTGATGTACAATTTGGAATATGGAGGTCTCCCCCTCACCGTACCTACGCGCTGTGGCATATTTGCTCAAGAAGTGTGTTTCCATATCAGCAGCTTCCCGAAATTCAGCAAGTGATGCTAAACAGAGCTTTTTCATTTCTTCGGAGTCCGGAGATAGAAACAGAGTGGTGTCTAGTGCCATCAGCTGTGGCTCAATGCTTGCTAAGGTTTTTCTGAGGTCTTTTAATACCCCAGTGTGTTTTGCTATGGTGACGCCCCTGATGTAGGCCTTAAAGGCCTCCCACAGCACCGCCCATGTATCAACTGACCCCGTGTTCAATTCAAAATAGTCCTCAATTGCCTCTCTAATCTCTGAGTGGAATAGGTCATCATTCAACGCTCTGTCAGGGAACCTCCACTGGCACCTATGTCCCTCTGACCTTGGAATGCAGATTTTAAGTATCTCTGGGGAGTGATGGGAGTATGTCCTGGGTAGCGTTTTGATTGTTTGGCACCACGCGATTGGTTTCGGGGTAAGAAACCAATAGTCTAGCCTGGTCCAAGTGTCATACTGGGCCGAGTAGTGGGTGAAGCCTGGGGTTGTCGGGTAGCGAGCTCTCCAAATATCAATGAGTTGGAATGTCTCGCAAATGTCCTGTAGTGCTCGCGTGAGCGGGGTTTGGTGTCAGCTGCCTCCGAGGAACTGTCTAATGTACGGTTGAGAAGCAGGTTGAAGTCCCTACCCATTAGCATACAGTCAGTGCCCAGATGTAGAATTGTGGCCTGCAGTTCCATGGAAATATTCGGGGCAGTCAGTGTTAGGGGTGTAAACGCAGACCAGAGTAACTACATGGACCATCAGTCGGCCCACCACCACATTGAAGCGGCCTTCTCTATCAGTGTGGTTGTAAAGCACAGAGAAGGGAAGTCTTTTATGGATCAATATCGCTTACCCCTGGCATATATGTTGTAATTGGAAAAATAACGTTGTGGACCCCAGCTGTCAGCAAATTGTGTGGCATCAGATTTGGGCAGGTTTCTCTCCTGAAGGAAAGCTATGTCAACGTGGTGCCTTTGCATATAATTCAGTACGTGTTTTCATTTTCTAGGGTTGTTAAGCCCCCTGACATTCCAAGTTATGACAGACTGATTGGAGTGGTCTGCCTGATTAGGAGCTGCTGTCATTAAAACTATGGAGCTGTGTGATGTGTGTGAAAGGAGCAGCAAAAAACCACTGATTGTCATGTATAGAGCTATTAAACAAGTAAAATCTAACAGTTCGAGAAACATCCCAACCCTCCACCCCCCTCCCAGCCTCGCGTCCCAGTACGCGATGTGCCAACCCAAGTAAACAATACCCAAATGCATCCTGTAAATATCTCATTTGGAAATGCAAATGTACAAGTCGATACATTATAATCTGTGAGTTCAACAAGTGCCACACACCTGGGGGGAGGCAATGCTTCGACCGTGCCCAGCTTAATGAAAGAATAAAGAAACATACTATAATTTCTGTCTCAACTATTATAAGGCATGTTTTAACATATAAGACGGCTATGTAAAGCTAATTATCTGGTTAATCATGAGAGAAAAGATCCACACTAGCAACAGAACCGCTGTGCGGAGGGGAAGAGACTACCCCACCATCCCTTTGCTGACTGTTCGAGTTTTTGTAGGTTCTGCATAATTCCTGGGCTTCAGTGGGTGTGTCAAAGATACACGGCTGACCATTAATGTCTACTCGTAGGCATGCCGGGTATAGCATGCCATAACGGAGGCCCAGGTTCCGTAGTGCAGACTTGACCCCAAAATATTAGCAGTGAGCCTCGTGGACCATTATTGTGAAGTCAGGATACTGTGTCACAATGGAGGCCGGCCAGGTAAGTACTCTTCGCTCTCTGGCCAGGGATTATGCAGTGTCTCTGTCACAGAAGTACATTATGCGCGCAATGATGGGCCGCTGTGGGCAACGCTGTTTGGGCGGGGACCTAGTGAGTGATGAGCGTGCTCCACCACAAATCCAGGCATAAAGACCTCCTTCCCGAAAATGTCGCCGAGCAACAATTCCACAAAGGGATCCATTCTCCCCGTGTTGGTCAATTTCGGGACCCCGAGAATGTGTACATTTTTGCAGCGCTCCGCGCTTCCAAATCTTTGTTTTTGATGGCGACATCCTTGAAAATTTTCTCCATGCGCGCTAATCGCTTAGTTGACTGTGCTGCGCCATCTTCGAGGTCAGAAATCGACCTTCCACTGTGTCCAGCCGCCAATCATGTATATCTAGTTTGGCCCCTAATGTATCTAGGCGCTTGTCCAGTGTATCAAACCTACTGTCCAATGACTTAAACCCGGCTCTCAATTCGGACAACAAGGGGGCCTGGTTCGTGGCAGAGTCAGGTGTGGTAGCCACTTCTTGGCCTCCCTCCGCCATAATGGTGCTATGTTCCTGTGGCTTCTCTGTTGTAGTGTGAAAGGTTAGCACTCTCTGTTTAGGATCTTTTTTGCCCATGCCGGTGTGACAGTGCTCAGGGAGGAAGATATGCAGTTAGCGGTAGTTGCTGGTCTGGTGCTGTTGTATAGCGTAATGAAGCCGTGCTAAACTGATGCCAACAGAACCACTGTGACGGGCCTAGTGCAGGAGACAAGCAGAGGGTGGGGTGTATTCGAGCAAGTGCCCATATGCCGATCAAGACGTCATCCCTACCTGTTGTCGCTCAGTGTATTTAACCCTCTCCCCCTATTTGCATGCAGCCCCAATGGAAGGTTGTCTATATGTTGATTAGGGTAGGTGAGCCTAGTGGGCCAAGGAAATACTGTGGTTACTCAGGCAAAAAGGTAAGGTTAACTCCCCAGTTGGGAAAGGCTGTATGGTTCTGGGAAGTGAGCAATCCTCCTTAATTTCTTATTTTGCAGACAGATGACATTTTCCCCGAAGCAGGTGTCCACTGCCACTCAACCTCGTGCCCCTGGGGGCCATGCAATTTGGCCTGCGCCCTTGCTATGTTGTTCCGTGCACTGTTGCGTGGAGTTGTGGCGTGGCTGGATGCAGAACCAGCGATGCATGAGGTGAGCGAGAGCGGGCCTGCAAATCTGGCAACCACCCGCTCCCAACAGACCCAGAGTACAGCCGCATGGATGCCTCCCAGGCTCTCCCGAGGATCCTGCCTCCTCAGGGCCTCGGGAGCATCGGTGGTGGCAATATCGGGTCTGCGAAGGAGGGGGAGGCCCACAATGCGCCACACTCATCGCCTTAAAGTCTTCAGCTAGGATGCTGCTAGTTCTTCATTGGGCAGCAAGGCTCGCAGTCAGAGAACCCGAGAGTGCTTCCAAGCTGTGTCGGCTGACGGGGCCGGCTCCACCCACCAAGCTCTCAGAGGAATTTTCCTTGTCTGGCCTGCGGGGGCTTAAAGCAGCCTCCCAGCTTCACCATCGAAGAGGGATCCGATGGAAGGAGACAGTTGAAGTTTGCTGGGGCAGCCACATGGAGCTTCAGTGGCGCGCGGCCATCTTCGTCCGCGGCTTGGCCATGCCCCCCAAGTGCTTTGAAGTTAATTCTGTACCTAACCAGCAGCCAGTGTAGTTTCCTAACAAACTCGGAAATGGATCGATAATGAAAAAGCTGAGTGCTGCATTTTGCAGTGCTTGCAGCTTCTTTTAAACAACCTGATGAACATGTCATACGCGGATGACACACAGTTCCTCTTCCCTTTCAAAACTCTCTCCACTGAAGTAATCAACTCCTTTTCATCAGGCATGAAGGCTGTAGCACTATGGATGTCCTTCAACTGCCTCCAGTGCAATGTTAATAAAACAGAAGTCATGTTATTCGGGGAGGCCAAAATGCTGTGGTCCCCAGACTGGTGGCCACAAGACCTGGGAATGGCGCCAGAACCCAAACAGGTCGTTAAAAATCTAGGGATAAAGCTAGATCAAGAATTATCGCTGAAACAACACAGCAACTTTGTTATAAGCTCCTGCTTCCATACCATAAGCCTGCTGCGCAAAGTTTTTCCCCTGCTCCCAGACTCGTTCAGGAAAACTCTGGTACAGGCACTTGTGTTAAGTTGCATCGACTATTGCAATGGCCTACTACTTTCTGCAAACAAGGGTGTGTTGGCTAAACTACAAGGTATCCAGAATACGGCGGCCCGCTTAGTCCTGAATGTCCCTCCCAGAACAGCATCTCAACCTCTTCTGGACCAACTGCATTGGCTTTCAATCCGGCAGAGAACGAAGTTCAAAGTATGCTGTCTAATACACAAAAGTCTCAACGGACATGGGCCCGCATACCTGGAAAAGAAATTTACCCCACACATTCCGACCCGCTATCTCAGATCTAGCGACCAACTCCTTTTAGTGGTACCCCGTGCAAGAAAGGCCAGACATGGCGGTAAAGCTTTATCCATAACGGGACCCTCACTATGGAACAAACTCCCTTTGTCCCTCAGACAATGCTCAGAGCATTTAAAATTCAGAAAACAACTCAAAACCCTGCTGTTCAGTAATCAGATCTAGGTCCCGCCGCTGATACTCTGTTCTCTTTTGTCCTTGGCTCCTAAGCGCAGAGATACTCCATTGGAGTCGATTCAAGCGCTATACAAACCCGCAAATAAATAAATAAATAAATATAGTCAGTTGCAATAATCAATCTTTGACATCATCAAGGAGGTAACAGCTAGTTTCTAAAAATGGGAAGGAATAAATAACAAAATCTTTTTCAGCAGTCTGAGCGTGTAATACTCCGCTGATGTAACTACAATGGCTTGGTCCGAGAATGTTAGTGTGTCATTAAAAATAGCTCTCACATTCTTTATTGTCCTGTCAGGAGTTGGGGGTGTAGCGAGATCGGATGGCCACTAAGGTTGGCACAAAAGTGAAGGTTTAGCCCCACAGTTCAAAACCTCAGTTTTGGCTGAGTTCAGTTGAAGACAGTTTACAGTAATTAGTATACTAGGTACTACTATTGAAGGATACTACTTTTAACATATAATATGTGAGTGCCTGTGTGTATCCCTGTGTGAGTGGGTGTCTGAGAGACTATATGGGTGTGTGAGTGGCTGCATGGGTTTATAAGTGGGTGTGTGAGTGGTTGTGTGGGCGAGTGAGTGGCAGTGTGAGTGGCTGTATTGGTGAGTCAGTTGGTGTGTCAGTAGCTGTATGGCTGGGTGGGTGAGTGAGTGAGTAAGTGTCTGAATGGTTGTATGATTCAGTGCCTGGGTGTGTAAGTGTGCTGTATAGATGACTGAGTGGCTCTTTGAGTGGGAGTTTGGTTAAGTGAGTTGGTGTGTGAGTGGCAGTAATGGAGAGTATGTGTCTGTGTGAATGGCTGTATGGGCGAGTGAACAGGTCTGTGAGTACTTGTATGGATGTTTGAATGGGTATAAAAGTGGCTGTATGGGTGTGTGAGTGAGTGTGTGATTGGTTGTATGGGAGAGTGAGTGGCTGTGTTAATAGACTGCATGGGTGAGTGAGTGGATGTGTGAGAGGCTGTGTAGGTAAATAAGTGGGTGTGTACTAGCTGTATGGGTGAGTGAGTGGTTGTGTGAGTTGATGTATGAGTGAGTGGGTGTGTAAATTGCTCTATGGATGACTAAGTGGATGAATGAGTCTATGAATGGGTATGTGACTGGTTGTGTGGGTGTGTGAGTGGATGTATGAGAGGGTGTGTGAGTGGATCTGGGGATGATGTCACCAGTGATGTCATTTGAGATGTCATCAGGGATGTAATCAGTGATGTCTCTGACCATGTCACGAGCGATGTAATATGTGAAGTCATAAGCAGTACATTGCAGGGCGTAAGTAATCGTTAACTTTGGTAACTATAACTTTTGAATTTCACTGGTTTTGTATGAGGGAAATCTGAGCCTAACTATAATGTCCCTGTAACCTTTGTTTTTTTCATTGAATTTCTACATTTTTTTAATTCAGTATCCTAACGTTAACGTCAACCTGTTTTTTTAAGTGAATTTCTAAGGTTTTTCAAATTCTATTTCCTAACTATAACGTCCCTGTAACCTTTGGTGTTTTAAGTGAATTTCTATAGTTTTTTAACTAGTAGTCGCATTTGCAGAGTGGTGGAGAAAAGGGGCGGGCCTTTAACCAGCTCTCAGGAATCCTGCTGTGTTGGATTTAATGGAAGTAACAGGATGGCTGCTGGGCCCCCAAGAACCCTCAGCATCCAAGAGGACTTCATCTCCCGACCAGAAGTGCGCCAGGAGGTACCTTTGCAGGGTGGTGGAGAAAGGGGGCATGGCCTCCAAAGACCTCTCAGCAATACCGCTGTTTGGGACTTACTGGAGGTAATAACAGGGCTTGTTGGCCCCCATTGACCCTCAGCTTCCAAGGGGACTTCATTCCCCAATCAGCCATGTCCCAGAGTTTGCAGAGTTGTGAAGAAAGGGATTGTGGCCTCCGGAGACCTCTCAGCAATCCCACTGTTTGGGACTTACTGGAGGTAACAGGAGGGCTTGTTGGCCCCCAAGGACCCTCTGCAATCAAGGGGACTTCATCCCCCAACCAGTTGCGCAGCACTAGGCACGTTTGCAGAGTTCTGGTGAAAGGGGCCGAGATCTCTGGTGTCTTTCCGTTTTATTTTTTTATTTGTTCAGGGAGGGGGTCTGTATGGAACCCCTTCCATGGGCCAATTTAGGCCCAAGAGGCCCCATCCCCAGCAGCCAGGTCAATTATGAATGGGGGAGTGGGCAACGCGGAACCCCTCCCGGGCGGATTTAGTCCCTGGGGACTCCATCCTCCGGCCTTTAAATATATATTTAAATAAAAGGCATGGGGAGGGGAGCAGCATGTCCTCCCTCACCAGGCGGATTTTGGCCCCGGAGACCTTATCCCCCAGGGTCTGGCCTCTCGGTTGGGGACTGCTGGGGAGGCTCAAGGCCCCCGCGGTCCCTGCCGGCTTCCCTGCGGGAGCCAACATTGCTTTGAGACTCAGGGAGCTGCTAAACATGCAGCTCCCTGGATCTTAAAGCAATTTGTCTGTTTCCCTGCTCTCTTGATAGTAGGGAGGGGAACAGACAAATGTTCTGCTTTCCGTAAGCTAGAGCATTTGTGAGTTCTTGCTTACTGAAAGCGGAACATATGCTGTGGTCTGGTGGGATGCTCCTGCCAAGCAACAGCAAATTGCAATGTCCTGGGGGCGGCCACCCCAGGACATTGCTGGAGCCAGTCTTGAGAGGTGATGGCCCCCAGGGATTTATATCACTCCAGAAGGGAGGCTGCGCTTAAGCTCCGGGGAGGTGGTGGTCCCCGGGCCCGAGCTTCCAGGACGCAGCCCCTTCATTAGTTTGTTATATGTGCCCCGTTGAGGTGGCAGTCCCAGAGGCTGCGCGGGTGTCTGTGCGGCCCCCTGCACTACATTCAATTAAAGCTCCGGAATGGTACTGATCCGCGTGGACCCCTGCACTTATTTGTATTAAAGACTTGAGGATGTGGCGGTCCCTGGGGCTAATATGAGCACTAGAAGGGGGACCCCGTGTGCCCCCTTTCCTTTTCCAGACTCCAATGCCCCCGGTACCTGGTCCACCTGGGGACAAAATAATGTAAAAGTGCTGGAGACCCTATAAAAAAATCTAGGAAATATTTGGTGCTACGGCTACAGATTTTTCAGATATTTCCCTTTAAAAAAATGTTTTTTAGCTATGGTGGAGTCTCTGGGATACCCCTGCACCATGGCGAGGGGCACAAGATGTCCCTACCCTGGCACCTCTTCTTTTTTTAAATCTTTTTTTGTGGGACTCGACTTTAAGCCAAGTCCCAAGATGGCTGCAAACACTTCCTGGTTGAAGAGCTGGCAATCTATCACATTTCAGCATGGGTCTGCAAATTCTCTGAATGAATCTGCGGCCCTAGATATAGATATATATATTTTTTGCCCTTAAATAGCTCTCAAGCTACTGAACGGATTTACAGCAAATCACATAAAACATGCTCTGCCTAATCAAATCTACCTTTGTGCCAAGTTTGGCGTATTTCTGTCTAGGGTTCAGGCTGTAATCACGTTCAAAAGTCCTATGAGAATTAATATGTGCAAAACGTGTTTTGGGACCCCCTTTTTCTCAGCCCCTTCTTGACGGATCACCCTGAAACTTTCAACACAGCAGCTGGTTCCACTACTGTAAAGATTCATTAAGCAGCGCCAAAGTTATTGGGATCACAAAAAAGCTCTTCTAATGGATACTAGGGCTTATCTATACTATATATATATATATATATATATATATATATATATATATATATATATATATAACACTCAAATTTCCTATAACTCCCACAGGAAAAACAGCACTCTAGAGGATGGCAGATTTCAACGGGTCTTTATTCGAATAACAACAAACGCGTTTTGGCCTTTAGCCTTCGTCAGTGTATATATTACCTACTGGCGGTCGCCAGTAGGTAGTTATAGTTAGGATTATTTTCAATAGAAAATCTCAACATTCTATTGTGAATAACTTTGGCGCCGGTTGAGGAATCTGCCTGAAAATGTCTTCAAATTTGCCTCACGGCGCCCCGGTTCTTCCCTGAAAGTTTGGGGGGATTTGTCAAGCGGGGGCTGAGCTAAAAGGGGGGTCCCAAAACGTGTTTTCCCCATGTTAATTTCCATAGGGCGGTCGACCTCACTTTTAGCCCGAACGTCTGAATGGATTTCCACCAAACTTGGCAAAATTGTAGGGACTGATAGCCCGATGTGCCTTTGCTATGTCTCAAGACATGTGCTCCAGTGGATTTTGAGTAATTTAGGTTCAAAAAAATATATATATCTGTAAGCGCTCCCCGGTGCGCGCACCGGGGCGCTATCCAGCGCGCTACGCGAGTTCGCGCGCGGAAAGCTGATTGGCTCTCGGGTGTCTGTCAACATTCCAAACAGTCCAGAGCGGCCGCCATCTTGTGTCTCGGTAGGATCGAGACACAAGAGGTGGCAAAAACAAAGGGGGAAATGACCATAAGGGGGCAGAGTAGACCTCCCTGACCCCCTAGGTTTGATATGGGGGGGCTATAAAAGGGCCCCGCGGGGCAAAAAAAAAATATATTTTTTTTGATTTGCGCGGGGGGGCACCCGGTACGCGCACCGCGGAGCGTACCATGGGGAAAAAAGAATGATATGGTTTTTTTAAAATGTAGCCTTTTTTTATAATTTGGAGGTAGTTCTAAAAAGAACTGTTTTTTTCTTCTTTTTGTTTTATTTTTTTTAATGTTTTTTGAACATTTTGTACTTTGAACTATTTTATATTTTTTTTGTTATTTTTATGGGGAGAAACAAAAAACAGGGAATTGAAAATGGCTCAACTGGAGCAAAAAAAAGCAGGAAAAAATTATGTTTTTTGGGGGCAATTGTGGTTGTCACCAGCAAGAAAGATGAGCTTTATGCTCTGCTCACCATAGGAGATGGTCTTACCACAAAAAATACATGTGATCCTGAATTCACCAAACCGTGGTTGTATGCAAGGGATCGTCTCCTTTGTCTCTGGTCCCGATGGAGTGGGTTGCTTTCTTTTGGAGGTGCTGGGTGAAGATTGGGGAGGGTTACTGGTAAGTTCTCTCACCTCTGTGGCAGCATAGTTGTTGGGATGCTTGCGCTGCATGTGCCTAATCATGGTGTTATTACCAAATGAATATTTTTTATTAGGGTTCCCCCTTGAAAGTTCAATGCCACAGATTTGGCAAGTCACCTTTGGCGCATTCACTTTCTTCTTGCCCTCTGGGATGGAAAAAAACTCCCATACAATGTGCTGCTTTGGCCTGTATGAGGTATTGTCTTCTGGCAGCCACCTCCTCCTCCTCCTCCTCCTCCTCCTCCTCCTCCTCCTCCTCCTCCTCCTCTTCTTCTTGACCACCAAGGTGATGTTGTGGTGGTCCTCTTGGTGGTGTTGGTGGTGGTGGTGGTGCAGATGCTCCAGCTGCTGCTGCTACTGTAGCCATTTTAAAGTACAAAATATTTCTCAAAGATCTCCAAATAGGTCTTCCTCAGTCAAAGGACAAAGTCAGAATAAGGAAAAAAGGTGGGGTCTTTCATCATTTGGGGAAAAAACTGTCCTGAACCAATGAAAAGTGTTATTTTCAGGTCACATGACCCAACGCGCTTACGCGATGTGCCCCTGGGCGCGCCCGGGGGCTTAAGCGCGATTGTATTCGCTCGAGTGCTTCCGGGTGCGCTTACGCCGTGCGTATCACGCGGATTCGGCTACGCGATACGTCACGATGATGTTTTCGTTCGCGGCAATAGCGCTAATGGGACGCTCACCGGTGCGCGCCCTGGGGCCCATCGGAAAACTGCGCTTTCCGGTGCGCACACCGGGGCGCGCACCGGGAGCGCTCCAGGGCAAAAAAAAAAATTACATTTCATAGGTTTGAGGCCCTATATATAGTTAGGAATTAGCATTTAAAAAACCTATGAAATTCACTGAAAAAACCATAGGTTTCACACCAGTTATAGTTAGGAATTAGCATTTAAAAAACCTAGTAAATTCACTGAAAAAACCATATGTTTCACACCAGTTATAGTTAGCTGGAAATTTTACTGACATAAAGCCATAGAAATTCCAACGTTATAGTTAGTTGGACTCACTATAACAAGCGCGCCTGCAATGCACTGCTGATGACGTCACATATTACATCACTCATGACATCGTCAGTAACATCACTCATGTCATCACTGATGACATCACTGACGACATCTCATTTGACATCACTGATCACATCACTGATGATATCATTAATGTGATAATACGATGAACCTCCTCACACTCTAATATAACCTTTGATACACCCAGTGTTAAATACAGACTACCATTCTTGAAACCATTGACATACCAATACCAGTTACTACATAGGCACTCACTGATTCCTAGGTCTACACACACATTCACTCATTCACCCATAGAATCACTCATACATACAGTCACTCATCGATACAACACTATCATATGCACTCATACACCTATACAGACACTCACACACTGCCACTCATCCATGGAGTTACTCACACACCTAGTCAGTCATGCAAAGAATCAATCACACTTCCATCTCCTCAACTATACAGTTATACACACAACACCTTACTTATTCAAACATATACTAACACATTCTTACTCTCTTATACAATCACTGATACAAGTACACAATGATCCATACAGCCACTCGCACATTCACTGGCTCTCATGTATAGTCATTTATATATGCCATCTCTCACATGCACTGTGTTTTACATATGTACTTACTTGGACATGTAGCACTGAGATATCCATTCACTCACCAACACACCCATGCACACAGTGAACCGCCCATATAGCTGTTTCCACATGCACTCTTGAACTCATACACCTAGTGCATCAACTGCTCACACATCTATGCACAGAGGCACACACCTCCCAGCTACCCACACACACACTCAGTCTCCCATTCAAATACTTCGGCAACCAATCAATAACCCATATAGCCACTCATATAGCTACTGATCAACACATGCAGCAGCTTACACAACAACAGACATACTGATGCACACATTCAGACAGTTTAGTCACTAACCCATGCATTTAGTAAGACACATTTAATCACACACTCATACAGTCAGTCACGCACCTACTAAATCCTTCATCCAGACAATTATACATCCACTCATTCTTCAATATGTAAAACATATTTAAACTTAACAGAAACACACAGTCACTGGATGATGTCATCAGTGATGTCAAATGAGATGTCATCAGTGATGTCATCAGTGATGTCATTTGAGATGTCATCAGTGATGTCATCAGTGATGTCACTGACCATGTCATGAATGATGTAATATGTGACATCATCAGCAGTGGATTGCGGGTGCGCGAAATATAGTTAGTACAACTAATTATATAGGAGCAATTTCAATGTTTTTTTAAATGCTAATTCCTAACTATATAAGGCCTGAAACCTATGGTTTTTTTAAGTGAATATATATATATATACAACAAAGCTCCCATCTGAAAGAAAGGAGCATGCTGGACCAAGTCTTCGGGAGTAACTGATGCTTTATTTAGCCAAGTGAACAGCCTTTTCATAAACCTTATGCGTTTCAGCCGCATGCGCAGCCTTGATCACAGGTGAACAGGCATCTTTGAGTTTGGGGTGTAAAATGTGACTTATATACGCCTGCGTCAGAACTACTCCGATTTCTCCGTAGTTTTAAACTTCATTCAATTCCCAGAATGCATCAGGTAAGCTCAGTCTCATGGTGGAAATACATTCGCTGCTTTGCTTGTTCCTCATTAGTCGTTTTTCATTTTTTTAAAGGTACAAATGCAGCAAGTATTATTATGCAGAGTCACTTACTAGATGTAGTATCTGCTCAAATTAAAACCGGCCGTGCACTTCTTGATAATTTCTGCTTGCACTAGAAACATTCCCAAAGTCCTTTGTTACAGCACTCGTGTGCTGCACATTCCCAAGCCTGAAGTGTGTTCCAGAAAAATATCGGCTGGAAACCTCCGTGCCTTCGTGCTGGGACCCTGCAGGCGGGTCCCACTCTAAACCAGTCTGGCCATAAAAAGACTCACATCCACATCTGTGGAGTCCTTCTGCTGCTGACAGACTGTGGTCCCTTAGATTTCTCAAATCTCAACCCTTCATCGGCATAAACACTCCCTATTTTCTTACTGAGCATGTGCAGAAGTACAAGGAAGAGTTATTCATCAAGAACCTCTCTGGAAGAACAGCTGCACCATTTTTCTTTTAAGATTGTGCCTAGATTAGGATAGATATAAACATTACTTTGTTCTCTATTTTTCCCTCTAAAGTTGCATAATGCTCAGAGTGTTTTTAACTAGCTAACAAATACAGGTTATCCAGCAAAGTCCGTACTGAGTAAATGAGCTATAGATATGGTCTCATGAATGGCGTATAAACAAACACCTGGTGCTGACATGAATCCTCTCAGGGTATGACCCTTTGAACCGGAAACAAATGGTACATGAAAAGCCAATAAACATTTGACTTGTCAAACTGATACAAGTGGTGGAATTAGCACCAGTCTGGGATGTGTTCGAACATTGATGCATCTGCGAGAACCCCTTTCCACAGAGCACGTCTCTGGAGTCACTGCATTTTGAGGTTCATGACCTCTGCACTCGGTCCTTATCAGTACTTTGTAATGTTATGACCAATAACAGCAAGCAACAGCCATCAAGAATAACAAAGAAGATGGTGTACACAGTTAATCAGTCACACGGTTTGTACAGCACGCTATACAAAGAGAGCCAGTTTCTGGTCAGAACCCCATTCTTAGTTTAATGTGAGGCAAAGCACCTCAGCTGAGGAACGTGACGTGATCAATGCCTCAGATTGACCTCTGACTCCCAGCTCTGATAGCCGGAGATAAGAACAGAAATGCTATCAAGTGCATTTTTTTCTACAGAACAAAGACCACACTCACAATGTTCATCCAGGCTGTCGGTTTCTGAAATGAAGACCACAGCTGGAATAATAAACCTGCACTCCCAATCTCTTTTAAAAGCAAGCATTGGTAAAGCCAATAGTGTGTTGTTTTGTGTGGTGAAAATGTATTTTAATCTCAATGAGATAGACATTGCATGGGCAACAGATAATCAAACTTCGCTCCCACACAGAACAGGCACAGAAAGAAAAGAAGCCACCATGCAGGCTTCTATCACAAACAAAGGCAGGAACAACACAAACTGCAGAGCAGCGCCCTCCTCTCAAAAGAAAGCTAAGTGCAAGGCAGGCAGCCTGGACATGCATCTATTTGGAGGATAGATACAACACAGCCAGCAGTGATGCAAGATTGCCTCAAAACACATTTAGATACATGGACGTCATTCACAAATATAAAATTAGACTTTTGTGTAAGTTTACTTTTTTTGGTGTTCGCAAACTACAAGTTAATAATATGTTTACAACTGCGGGGACTCCTCAGTCGGGTTGAGAACTCTGTACATTAAAAGATAGACCTGTCCTATCTTTTTATGTAAGGAGTTTACCGCCCCGACTGCGGAGTCTCCGCGGTTGTAAAGTTACTATTAACTCATTGTTTGTGAATACTAAAAAACGTAAATGTACACAAAAGTCTAAGTTTACCTTGGTGAATTAGGCCCACATACATGGCAGGTTGCATCAGTGTAAGATTTACAGAAAAAAACACAAGGGGAACAATGCAGGCTCCAGGAGTGCAATCCGTCCCCTCAAACAGGACAACAGTGCAGCGCGGGCAGAACTGCTGTAGGCATCTATAAAAACAGCACAATTGCAGCAGAAGCAGCATCAGTGGAAGCTTCAAGAAGAAGAGGATAGTTCGAAAATAGGAAGCAGCGCTACACGCTTTCCTCACAAATGGAACAGATAAAGCAAATAAAATACAAACCTCCAGGGCACAAAAGAAGTGGGGGGACGCTGTCACCGGAAGTGACGTCACGAAAGGTGCCGAGCTCCTTGTCCCAGAGAGGCCAAAGAGTGAAGTCCAGCTGTTTAGCAGGGGGGGATGGCGTCCCCCCGGTAAAATAAGTGGGGGGACGCTGTCCACCCGCGTGGTACCCCGACTAGAGCCCTGCAAACCTCCCTTGCAAACAGAACAGGTGCTGCGCAGGCAGTCTACTCACTGTAGTGCTGCTACGCAAAATATTTAAACCATTGGAAAAAGTTAGATACCAGCGGCGCAAGGGGCTTGTAAATAAGCCCCGCTGTACACTTCAAAACGCGAAGGGCAAGGTTGCTTTAGTGCAGCAAAACTACAGTAGAGTGCCCTTATTTTAACATAACCATGTAATATGTACTCTGAAATGACAACTTTAAACATAACAATAGCCAAACATGTTTTAAAATGACTAGCTGTTGATCATGTCGTGGGGAATCTTTCATTTCACATCAGCTTTGGTTACTGAGTATTTCCCGTCCCTCATGCTGGCACATAATGTTAAAATACAATATATGACAAGCAGGGCGCATGAGAGAGGATTAAGAGGCAGTGGAAAAAGAGTTGAATACACATTAATAGGAGTAGTAAATGAGAGAAACACAATATTTAGTAAAATAAACATTTTTAGAGATTTTAATAACAGATATGAGAGAGTGTGTGTGTATGTGTTTTTTTTCAGCATGTGTATGCAAAAATTCCAGGTGAAATCCGGCAGACACCTCACAATACCCAACTGAAAGCACCTGTACCCAACTAGTCATTTGAAAAGACATGTATGGGGAGGGAGAGTAACACCCCAAACACACCACTGAACCTACACTCCCGGAAGGGGGCACTAATGGAAGAGGCGCAACAGAGGAGTTGATAGCTTCACCCCTGTGAAGATGGATAGAAGTGGCTTTGCCCCTACTGAATCAAAATCCCCCTACTGACAGAACCTGTAACCCCTCTCTTTCCCATAACTAATCTGACACACTCTGTGACTAGCTGAACCCCCTGTCCTGCCCTACACTTTCAGTGACTGGTAAAGCTTCTCTTTCTCTTACTTTCCTATGGAGAACTGACTCACAATAAATGGCGGAGCCACATCCTATTCTTAACTGTCCCCAACAGAGCATACACCACACCCTGTCAGCACTTGTGTGAGCCCCTACCTCTCCTTTGTAATGGCGTATGGATTATTCTTCCTTCGCACTAATAATGCTTACATGAGTAGAGGTGACTCTCTGAGTATATGGCTGGTTACGTTCACTTATTGAATGGACAGTTCTGTGACTGAGCCCACTCCTTGTGCTATCAGTAGCTGCACTGACCTAACACTTTCAATGGCAATGTTTATGCGGCGCCAACCCATTCCTTGGACAAATAAGTAGAGGTTCAGCATATCACTTTTACTAAAAGGACCTGGACAAGCCGTCCTCTTTAAACTACCACTGCCTGCTTAAACCAATTTTTTTTCTTAAGTGACAGACAGATCTTGCCTCTGTTCTTACACTTCCTGCTGTAGGCACATCCTAACTTATGGTGAAGCATATATATATTACAAAGTAAGAAATATGTCAAAAATTGGCTAACTGGAACAGTTTTGTTCAAATGAGGTACATGGTAAGTGCTATCTCACAGACCAGCAACAGGGTCAAATGAGGGCACTACTTCGCTGTCCCACTGGGGTATCTAAAGATATTGGAGTAGATGCCTCACTCACTCTATCAGGACATTCTTCATCATCAGCGCCGATCCACTCCATCATAGGGTGATACCACTAGGGTAGACTCAACTAAACGGAAGGTGGTAGTTCTTAGATAATATCTGAATGGATAATGCAGGGATCTAGATGGAAATAGAAAAAGAGATTAAAAATACCTCACAGTATACCCAAAAAGATTATCTATTAGTAGGGTACCGGGGGTGTGATTAAAATATATTACAGAGTTTTGATTGAAATTTAACTGCTCATTTCACCCTTGTTTTCAGTGCCAGCATGTTTCGGCCTACCCAAAGAGTCCAATCGGATCTGGGACCTTTTTTTTAGGGCTGTGTGTGTATTCCTGCTTAACTACACATGCTTTCCATGCATATATATGAGGTCTAGTGCTCTCACCTGGGTCAAAACTTTGTCATGGAAGATGCCTATGGAAAAAAACTATAGGCATATTAAAAGGGAGATAAAATCATAATGTGTCCATACACCCATGGTCTATCTTCAGTCTCCACAATATGACTAATGCACCTGTTGTTCAGCATTGCACCCTCACCACACAGGTTCAGTGATGTATGCTGTTCATTTTAAATTTGTGTGTGCCTCCCAAGATACAGTGTAAAATTACATCCTAAAATCTGTTTTGCACGTGAGCGAAGAGTGCTCTTTAGCAAATGTCCGAAGCAGAAGGCATGGGAGACCCATTATATAACAAAAAGATGGAGGATCACCTGCACAGTTACATGACAAAATGGAAATAAGGTGATGCTGTCTATTGTGCATGCATTAATCAGTAGATGAGCTCACATTCTTACTTCTTACCCTATTTCTGGGTTGTTTGAAGGTCATGCGTATCTGGCGCTGGGTGCCATCCTATGGTCACACTCTAGTTAGGAAAAGAGGACATGGATTCTCTGGCCACAACTGAGAAGCCAAGTTTGATTCAGAATGGTCTGATGTTTGCTTATCAACCTTTGCTATGCCTAGCAACTACTATCAAGAGCAACTAAGACTGTCAATGGTGCTGACATTGAAGCCCTTTTGTCTACTTCCTCTGTAATAGGACCCTCTTAAGAAGAGCCATGGCATATTTCATAAGGAGGGTTCCCCCTCTGGTTACTTGGAGTTGTCATTATTCACCCAGGCAATCAAAAAGGAAACGAGAGAGACCCTCTTTAAGTACAGTTCCTGACAAGAATCCAACTGAGGATTAGCCCCCAAGTTTGCATGTACTCTTGTAAGCATTCAGTTTTTTTGATGTGGGTATAGTAAAACACTCTCATATATATGACTCCTTTGTCTCTTGATCTTTCTCTGTACTCTCTGTCCTAAATGTTAAGATCATTAGAAATAGGTGGCTGTGGCATTGAGGCCTCAATTGTGCTTGCATTCTCCTGCTCTGCCTCAACTTCCCCAGCTTGATTAACTTCAGCCATAGTCTTTGTCGTGTCCACGGGCAATCGGACATAAGTAAAGGCCTAAGTCGCAGACACCAAGCTGTAATAAGTGAAAATCTGAAAATATGTCAGCAGTGGCCACAAGTGACCACTAGCCTGTTTATTTATAATATTTATAACCTTCAGGCCAAACCCGGCCCTCAGGGGGCAGGTTGCAAAAATGTATAGTAGAGGAATTGCACTCTACATCCCTTCCAGCTTTTACTGAGATATCCCTGGCCACTTGCCCATTGTAACATGGCAGACATAGTCTCTCAGCTGCTAGCTGGGTGCCAGGTTAGGGCGAAGAACGTACCTCTGACTTCTTGCCCTTCCTTCACTCCCATTGGCTAGAACAAGGGTGCCCAGGTTTGCTTGAGTCAGGACTGAGGTTTGAGCATCAGCCATTAAGAGTGTTGAGCTCCAGCTGCAAGGGGAGGTGTTTGTTTTCTGGGACCATGTTGGTACACCCCGCCCTGGTGAATAAGACGTGAATGAATGTTCGCCACTGTCATCATCACCGTTCTCATCTTCCCCGTCAAAACCCATTGACAGGTTTGTCATGTTTTTGAACCATGATATGTTCCTGACAGTGGTATGATGTTCTCACTAAACTGTGACCAGGGTACTGCAAAGCTTCACTACTTGCCATGTTTTGGTCCCAAATAGTGTCTGGAATTTCCATCCTGGGTGACAGTTGTTCATGATGACATGATCCCCACTTGGAATTGCAGGATGCCGGCACCTCTGTCCAGACTCTTGTTAATTGTTCTCCTATTTTCCAGCATCACCTGGATGGCCAAGATGGGAGGCTGCCATTCTGGGCCCATCAGGAGGCTGTCTCTTAGGGGTCTCTGGATCTGGCACACAATTGGCGGGACTGTGCGAAGTCTGCCTGTAGGCCCTCAGCAACTGATGCATGCAACAATTGGCGTCTTCTCCTTCTTCTACCCATATCACGAGGACCCAGTTCAAGGTCCTCATATACTGTTTGACTTTCCAATTTGCTTGGGGCTACTGTGGCATCCCTTTCCGGTGTCAGATCGCTACGGATGCCAGATACTTTTGGAAATCTTGACCCCGAAACGGGGGCCGCATTGTCCATTTTCAGCTCTTCTGACAGACCGACCAGAGTGAATACTTTCTCCAACATTGATGTGACTCTGGAAAATGCAGTATTTTGAATGTGGGACAATGAACAGAGCTGTTAGGTGGGCATCCTGGAAAATGTCCAAAGCCCATGGTCACCTTTAACCATGTCTTCAGGCGTGGTTCTTCTGTAATCACAGAAGAACTTGTCCCTCAACCGTGCCTTTGTCTTGACCACACCTTGGTGACATTGATGTGCTATGTCGATCACTCAGGCCCATAGGCTCTGTGGCATCAGGATCTGCCGGCCTTTGTGCAGCAGGCCATCTTCACTGGTACTTAGCTCATCCTGCACTTGCCAAAGCGGGTTCCTGCTCAGCTTGCATCAGCGCTTTGGCTTTTTCGAGAAAGTGTTTCCATTGCTTCCTGGAAAGCGCCTCTTTCACAATTTTGAGGCTCCAATCCATTGCTATTGCTTCCTCTATCTCCTGTATGGACAGATTTTTGGGGAATCCTTTGTGTGCTACCATTTGCTCAAAGTCCTCAGCACCCTCATCACCATCTGCTGTTCTCAGTCCTCTGGTGCAGATGGGTGCCTGGACAAGTAATCTGTGGGACTGTTTGCCCCTGGGCGATAGATCACTTCAAAAGAGTATGGATAGAGCTGTATAGCCCATTGCTCAATCCTAGGGGGCACCAGCCGGGAAATCCCTCAAACAACAGGATCAAAGGTTTGTGGTTTGTGACCACTCTGAATCAATGCCCACACAGGTACAAGTGGAAGTGGCAACATGGCCATCGGATGGCCAACCCATCCCACTCATTTTGGGCATATTGTGTCTCTGTGTCAGATAGCTTCCTGCTTGCGTAGGTGATGGGGGCCCATGAGCCTTCTGCTTTCTCTTGTAGGAGCACTGCTGTCTTTCAAATTGCGCTTGTGTCAACCACAAGCTCACGTTTTGACTGGGGATCAAAATACGCCATTGTGGCATCTTTAAGCACTGCCTCTTTCACATACCTTAAGAATTTGTCCACTTATGGTCCCTATCCACACCGGGAGTCTGCTCATGTTAGGACCTTCAGTGGCTCTGATAGGGTGGTCAGGTTTGGAAAGAACCTGCTGCAGTACATTGCCATGCCTACAAAACTCCTGATTTATTTTTTATTATTATTATTTTGGCGCTGCAGACAGCCGATACCAGAGAGATTCAATGGGAGATAGAACTTGGAAAAGAGCCAGGTCTTAAGTTTCCTCCGAAACAAGGCTTCGGTAGGGAGAGATCTGAGCTCCAGCGGTAGGCCATTCCAAAATTTGGATGTGGCCACTGCAAAGGCCCGACCCCCCGTTCGTGCACGGCGGAAGCGAGGGGTGTACATCAAGCGAAGATGGTTTGATCTCAGGTCGCGTACTGATTGCGTGATCTTAAGTCTGTGCCTCAGGTATGCCGGGCCTCGTCCATTAAGAGCCCTAAAGGCGATGATTAAAGACTTGAATTGTATACGTAGACTCAATGGCAGCCAGTGTAATGTGGCCTGGAATGGTGTAATAGAGTGGCGATATGGAATATTGCAGATCAGTCTGGCGGCGGCATTCTGCACTATCTGCAAGCGCTTGATAAGATAAGCCGGGGCTCCCACATACAGACTGTTTGCGTAGTCCAAGTGGGACATGATCAAGGCGTGGACCACTGTCCTTCGTGAGTCAAAGGGGAGAAAGTGAACGATCTTCCTTATCATGCGGAGCTTTCCGAAGCAAGCTGCCGAGACCTTATTAATTTGTGTTTTACAGGACAGTGCCGTATCAAACAGGAAGCCTAAATTACGGGCAGATTGTACCGGGGCAGGCGGAGGGTTCAATTCTGTAGGCTTCTGTTACATTCTGCGGAATGGCCGCATTCCAAATGAACTCAACCTTCCCCGGATCCACTCTCAGGCCATCCCTTGAAAAGATGTAACTAAAGAACTTGATAGAGTTTAGGTAGAATGAGCACTTCTTCTGGTGCAGTGTCAGTCCACACTCTGCAAGCACTGCAACGTAGCTTGAAGTCGCACGTGGTGATATTCCAGGCTCTCAAAGAAGATCAGAATGTCATCACTTATGTTTACCACCCCAACCAGCCCTGAGAGGGTCTCCCTGATGGTGTTTTGGAACATTTCTGTGGCTGACAAGATGCTGATAATGAGCCTCCACTACCTCCTGAGGACTATGTGGATGGAAACCATGGTGATATAGCTACTAGCAGGCTCCAACTTCAGCTGGTGATAGCCCACATTTAAATCGAGAATCAAAAACCATTGGGCGCCATTCAGGTCCGCAACAATGTTGTCCATGGTTGGCGTAATGTGTCCCTACCGCTGGATGGCTTGGTTCTGGAGCCTCATATCAGCACAAAGTTTGATGGCTCTGGGTTGATTAGGCTTAGGCTCAATGACTAACAGGGACACCAAGGGCGAGGGGCTTATTACGTTCTTTATGACCCTCTTTTGCTCCAGTTCCCAGAGTTCCTTTTCCACCAGCTGCCTCAAGTTAAATGGGACCCTTTGATGTTGTGGTGCTATGGGTCAAATTGCTTCATAAATGTGCAGGTGGATATCGGTGCCTTTGAGCCAACCAAGGCCTCTGAATAGTTGGGGAAAGACTCACATCACATCCGAGGCATGTGATCCGTGCACCTGTTTTGCACAGAACTCCAGTCCTAGGTCTTCCGCAGTGTGGCACCCCAAAATGGTTTCCCTCCGTGACGTGAAATCGTGCTCTGGTGGAGCAGCCTTCGCTCACAGTGTGAACCTCCGTGGTTTCTTACGTAGGGAGTGGCTCGGTGGCCCCATAGGCACAAATTCATGCCTTGGTGGCAGCTAGAGTCCATTAGGTTTACAGATGCATTAGTGTCTATTAAGGCAGTTATGAAGTATCCCCAATCTCGTCATTATCAACAAGAGAGAGAGTGAAGAGGTCGGAAAGTGGTGGACTCACCCTCCTCTGTGTATCCTAAGTAACCAAAAATTATCCACCCTAGTTTTACAGAATCAAATTATCCTTCCTAGGTCTGTTCTACACTTGTAGGAAACTATGTGTCCCCTAAGGATATATGGGGGGACACAATGTTTTTTCAAAATAACCCTCACACACCAAAAGGTCCCTTGGTGGCATGCTTCATCATCGGGTTCCTTCCGCCCTGTTGCGGGATGGACGTGCTACAACCGACAGGGACGTGGGACCACTTAGAAGTGAGTGATACTATGTGTAATGTGAGAGTGGAGGGGTCACAGTGAGATGAAAAGGGATTAAAAAATACCTGGCTAATGTGGAAACTAAAATGTAATACTCCTACTTGCTGGTATTGTTAAAAATGGGGAGCAGAGAATGTGTGCTAAAATGGGTTACTACCTCCTTATTCTACATTTTTCGAAGCCATCCCCCTGGCTTCTCATCAGGACCAACAAGGATGATCCCTTCACCACTCAAGACAGGAAACAACAATGTGGTCTGCCTAATCAATGTAGCAGGAATTTTGTGCAACTTAATAGCATGCACAGTATACTGTCCCCAGTTGGAATAGTCTTAATTATTAATCTGGAAGGATAAAAAACAAAACAGAAAACAAAAAACATGCTTAAATGCAGCAATATGATAATTACAGGACCGCATCACCAAACTTGTAGAAAGTCTCAGTGTTGATATATTTTTCACTAAGCGCACAACTGTTTCGCTAAATCAGTGGTGCTGTATTGCCCTTGAGAAAGACTTACAGTACATTACTAGACGTAACAACATAAAACATAAAACACACACTCTATATTAGATTGTTTGATGGTATCCGGGTCCCATGACTCGGATGCACGTGAGCTCTTCGTCAGCCTAATTTATAAAAACATAGTGATGTTGCTATAAAATGAAGTATTCCAAAGGTGTTATGGAAAAAGCTTTGTAAACATACACTATTTTTAACCATACTATAGCCACATGAGTTATTATCATGGGAGGAGCGCATGTAGTCACACACTATTAGAAATAAATAGATAAATGCATCCGGAATCAGTTTGTATAAGAACTATTATGCATCGTAGAACATGCAAGTTACCTAGGTAGTCGGCTATGCTGTACTTACTTTGTCAAAGCTGCTCTCTCACCCTATTAAATACCTCTCCGTGGCTCCGATGAATAAGGTATGACTGGCTGGGGCCGGTATAAATAGTACTTCTCTTCTGTGGTTCACGCGTGTTTCTCATCCAAATGCTGCAATGCGTCCCAAAATGGCTGCCCATAGTGGTTCTATTTCCACTATAGCCCAGTTTACTTCCGCCTGCGAGTTTGCCCCCATAGGGTACTAGTCACTTGGCATAGACTAAAACGCTAACTCACAAAATGGCCGCCGGTGATGGGACCATCTTTTTTTCAATGCGGATAGTTCTGCTTCTATGCCGATAATAAAAATGAGCGCTGGCAAAGTGGGGACGTCAAAAATCTTATATCTCCCCGTAAGTATGTGTGACCCCAAAGTTGGCAAACATGTATATCACCCATCTCTGTCCAATGCACCGGGTAAAGGTACAACCAGCGCTTATACGTATTGTCAGGTGGCATTATGTTATCACGTAGGTCGAAAATAGCAGGTTCTGCCTCAGTCTACTTGTGTCACGCTAAGGACAGAGATTGAAATGTTCAGAATACATTTAATAGAAAGGTTTTCTTATGATAGTTGCACAAAAAAAATGCACACAAAAATTGATACTAAAAATTGTGGTTTTCCAAAAACCCAGACATGAGTGTAAGTCTACAGGAGGTGGATCATGTATACTCCGTGAACTCTGTAGAGTGGACTTTTTTAGGGTTTCTTTACAAACAGAGGTTGTCAGAAAACAGAACCTTGTGTATCATAGATGGTGACTAAGCAAACTCATATTTTTCACTGAATACACCTTCCTAAGGTCATAGTGTTCTTCTACATGTCAGATGGCTACCCATTGTCTAGGTTGGAACAAAAAATAGAGTTATTTAATTTGTACCCACAGAATATCGTTGTTGAGCCCAGTGACATGTGTTCTCTGACGGAAGACCCAACATTGTTCTTTTTCAAACAAAGTTGCCTCGTTTTTCACCTGTTCAATGATGGTCCAGTGTATTTCATGTATGGTATGGTTCATATCCAAGTAATGTGATTACATTTTAGTGGTTGTTTTCTTGCATTTGATATCCTCTTGTGTTCACAAATGCAAGTTTTGAGCGCGTCAAAATCCATGTCTTGTAAGAGCCTCAAAACATCCTTAGTGTCCTTCAGGTATGTGTTAGTCCTTTGTACTAAAGGGCGCAGTAAGGCATCAGCAAAATGGGAAACAGGCTCCAGAATCGATCCTATGCCAGATACTATCAGGTGACCCAGTGGTTTGTTCAGATCCTTATAAATTTTTGGGGTTGTATAAAAATACGGGTTCCTGGGTGATTTGTTGGTAAGAAACTCCCCTTCTTTTGCAGATATCCAGTCATGTGCAAGTGCTTTCTAAACCATGTTGGCAATCTGAACTCTCAGTGGTCAGTTGGGTCATTCCTCAATACTTCGTAGTTCCTCCGGTCCTGCAATAGTCATTGGCAGTCCTGATCGTATGCCTTTGAGGTCTGGATCACAATTGCACTCCCTTCATCCGCTGGCTTTCTGATCAGATTGTTGTTATTAGCCAGTTCTCTGATGGCTTGTTTTTCCTTTCTTGTCGTGCTATGAAAAATATGGTTGGTGTCATGGTCAATGGCACCTATTTCTTGCATCACAGCTTTTTCAAAAGTGAGTAGCTCTACGGGTAACATAGTATTTGGTGGTGTGAAGGTAGATTTCACTCTGAGGCCTGTGTCATCCTCCTCTCTGTTCTGTGGATCCTTTCCATTGAAAAAGGCTCTGAGTTTTAGTTGCCACATAAATTCCTTTATTTCCTTGCAAAGTTTGAATTGGTCAAGTTTTTCAGTTGGTACAAAACCCAAACTTTTTCCCAAGATGCGGGTTTGTGCCGCTGTCAAATCTTGATCTGTCAGATTCACCACTAAGTGTTTCTTCAGTTGGTGGTCGGTTGGTTTCTTACAGGCACATGCATCAATATTGCTTTTTGCGATTCCTTAATTGCTAAAAATAAGGAATCGCAATTAAGGAATCGCAAAATGCAATGCATCAAGAAATCGCTGAAAAAATTGCGATTTCTTAATATTCCTTAATTGCGACTCGCAAATTGCGAGTCGCAATTAAGGAATACCTCCCCATTCATTCCTATGGGCCTTTAGGCCCATAGGAATGAATGGGACAATATTCTCAATTTGCAATTAGCAATTAGCGAATCGCAAATTTAGAATGCGATTTCAAGGGTGCCGGGGTGTCCAAAGGACACCCTGTTGCACCCCTGAAATCAATCTGTGCACATATGTTTTGCACACACATGCCCTAAGGGCATGTATGTGCACAACATGAAAACTTTGAAAAGTGCACGAAAGTGCATTTTTCAAAGTTTTCGCAAATTACCATGAGGTTCAACCTCATGGTAATTTGCTCCCCCTAATTGCAAAATCGCAATTTTTAAAAGTTTCATGCATTGCATTTAAGGAATCGCAAAATGCGATTCCTTAAATGCCATCGCAATTTGAGAATTCGCAAATATTTGCGAATTCTCAAATTGCGAGGGCCTTCACCCTTCATGCATTCCAAAAGCAGATTTTGTGATCGCAAACGGACGATTTTTGCGATTCGCACCGTTTGCGATCGCAAAATCCTTTGATGCATGTGCCTGTTAGTGCCTCAATCTCCACAGTACACATGGGAGGGGGCCATTTCCTGTTGCTCTCCTTCCCAGGGAACAACACCACAAGCACGTCATTGTCCTCTTCCTCATCCATAGGACCCCATGGTGCACCCACATCGTGTGTATCTTCTGCCCCCATCACATCAAAAGACAGTTCATGCAGAGTTGTGGATGTCCTGCTCGGGTATCCTCCTGGGGTCCCTTGCCGTTCGCCTCTACACACCTTGGCAAAATTATTCATTTTTCTGCAGTTGGAGCAGGCTCGCCTCTTGCAGGGCCCTCTTGCAGGGCAGACTTTTGGTGTCCAATGCTCCAGACCACAGCTGCCACACTGATTTCCTTGCTTCAACTTGCCTTGCGAGTGGGTAGGCCCCTAGTGTCTCTGGATCGCATCAACCCATACCTCCTTCACCTTTCCCATTTTCGGTGCCCCTCCTAAGCCAGAACTCCTCCATAAGGCTATCTCCATATCATCTGCCCTACTGTTTGACAGCTCATGTACGCGGGTTAGGACAAGGAGGTCGTCCAGGTAGATGCCTAGCTGCCTCAACCTAAGGTGACTGAGCCATGCTGACTTGAAGCCCTGGATTATCTGGGCAAGGATTTATTAGGTTGGTTGATGTTCACACACATGCATCTTCGGAGCCTTGCATGGAACAAGTTGACAGATTCTTCTTCCGCCTGCTGGGCTAGGCATAGTTTGAAATGCTCATAATCAGGGTTGAGATGGGGGTCAAAGTTTCTGTTCAGGGTCACTATGGCATTGTCTAAATCAGTGTCTCCCCGTGTTAGGCAAGTTATCAAATTAGTCATATATCTCTGTCTCACCAAAATGTATCAGCAAAAACCTCTTTGCTGCACCATCAGTTTAGCTGGTGGCACGAAAATTGTGTTGTAGGCATCTGATCCAGGAGCACCATCTGGGTGCAGACGTGGCTGGTTCAGCTAGTTCACTAAATGGTGGCAGGGCTGCAACTGAGGACTGAGCACATGGGGCTGGAGCCCGCAGTGCTTGGGATGGTAGTTGATTCATCACGTGACCGGCGCTAGTAGCAAATGGACATGACTCACTTCCCTCCTGGATACTCTGGGCCTGTACCTTGGCCTTAACTTCTACTTGATTTGGCCAACTCAGTGGCGCTATTGCAACCACAGTCACACGCTCTGCAAGTTACTCCTAGGTTTTAAAACACACTATTCTTATATGTCTCCAATGATCCTCATACACTATACCCGGCATTAATGGGCTTTATCTCACTGTATCTTTTCTTTCTTTTTTGCCTTCAATAGACTCTCCTGGTATACCTTAAATACATGGGCAGGGGTTTACTCTCTTTTCTACTCATCAAAATGCCAGTATCTTTTTTTTTCAGTGCCACCCCTTTAATAATGTGGGCCATCTCCCCTATAACAGTCTCCTCCTTCACAGCAGGCTGCACCACCGTGTGCACACAACCTGTTCCCCAGCCAGGAGGGGTGGTAAAGATGTGCGGTTGTAGGTGGCACTGCGACTGCACTTCAGCGTGTGACCCAGACTTCACCGTACTGCCACCAGAAACAGCCATGTAGTCTTTTCCAGTGCACCACCACTTGAAGAGGGGCAGCTCAGAGCGACCCCATGGCACACTCCAACTGGGCTGCCTACATTGAGCACTGTGTGATGCAGGTCTTCAGGTGATCTCTACACATGGGAAACCTCCGAGTCGCCTGCCTGCATCGCAAGTGCTGTAATAAGTGGCACATACACTTTAAAAATATGTTAGCAGTAGCAACAAGAGACTATTAGCCCATTTATTTATAACCATCATGCTGAGCTCGGCCCTCAGGGTGCCAGTTGCAACAATGTATAGCAGAGGCCAGGTGGCACACTACGGTTTTCTTTTTCTTTTCAACATGGTATTGCAGATTTCCCTTTTCACAGGTAGATAATTGCCCAACTGCAAAGAGAGGGTCTTTGTCCATGAAACAGGAAGTGATTTATGGGTGGAAGAGCATTTATATATTTAACACAAGAGATCCCTTGTGGTTTTCAGAGCTTTTCCAGGTGCCTGGAACAGGAATTTGCTGGGCCTGGAAAGAGAAATCTGCAGGCCTAATCAGGACATTCCAAAGTCGCAGATGATGCTTTAAAGTGGGATTTATTTTTTGAAATTTACAGGTTTTCTGTTTTAAGCCTGCAAGCTTAGTGCACTTTTAAAAGATTCACTATAAATATACTGTGAAACCATCAACAGACAGTTGACATCATTTACCCATCAAATATATTAGACCATGGATTTAAAAAAAAAAATAGTTATTTTATGATTAGTGTTCACAGGCCTGGAACAGGAAAACTGCGTACCTGTAAAATAAAAAGGCCATTCTCTGCCTCTATGCATGCTTGTGAGCCTCGGAATAGGCTGCGGAAACCTTAAATAATCAAGCGAAGTTTTACATTGGTTTATTAAATACTTTCTTTGTTCTCTTTGCACACAATTGCAAACCTCATTACTGTTTCAATGCGCGAGGATCCCACATTACTTGATCAAGTAATTTTCAGTTTTTCTATCAGATTTTGCCGACAGACATTCTACGGCCATTTCAGATGGCTGCACCCACCACTGGACACGGAGAAACATAACTCTATTGAGAAGGATGACGGAGAATGGATTAAAAGAGGAGACTGAAAAATCTCTTTCAATACAGTGTATGGAATTTTATTTCCAATTCAGGAAAGTGAGTATAAACTGAATGCCAGATTTGTTATGTGGTTGTTATGTTACCAATCTCCCAGTAGAGGCTCTATAAATAAGTACAGATTGCCAGTTTCCCGCTCAACACCAAGCACAAGACTGTTTTCAGGATGAAAATCGGAATAGATCCCATGAGGGAAATGTTTCATCCACGTCTATATCACTGCTACAATTGGTAACATCTGTGGAAGATGAGGTGACTGCTAGGGCAAGCTCTTATGAAGAGCAGTATCTTAACCATCTCTTCCGGGCTCTAAGGAGGTACTGTAGGCATTTCATAACTTACATTTGAAAGGGAGAGCACCACCGTTGGACCTGGCCTTTTTTGCAGGGTTATCTCCAAACTGTTTTCCTTTCTCCACCTGGTTTTCTGACCTTCTCTTTGCTAGCTTTAGGAATCTGAGCACTTTACCACTGCTGTTCAGTGCTAAAGTGCATGTGCTCTCTCCTCTAAACAAGGTATGATTACCTTATATGCTTAAAGTGGTAATTCTTAATCAGAAAGGAGCAGCATTACCATGTGTGGTATGTTTAGAATAGTAGTGATAAATCTTACTTACTGGTGTAATTGGTTTTTACATTACTATTTTAGAAATGCCACTTTTAGAACGTGGGCATTTCTCTGTAGTTATGACTCTTTGTGCTTTGCAGCCTGACTCCAATACATGTCCACGCTGGGTGATAGCTACACTTTGTGCATACTTTCTAGACAGTCACAACACAGGAAGGGCTGGGTGTGACAGGAAATACATCTGCATTCATCTGCATACTGATAATCTTCCTGGGCTGGGAGATGGAGAGGTGGTTTACACTTACATTTGAAAAGGTGGATTCCTGACTTCACAAAAAGGGCTGATTTATGCTCTACTGATCGTCTGGAGCCAGGGCTGGTTTAAACAGGATTGTTGCAGACATCTAAGGGTTCATTTGAAGTCACCCCTTCATCAAAGACATTCTAGAGTATTAGTGCTCTGACCCCATGTTTTTAGACACTGCGTGGGACTTGTAACCATGCGCTGCTGGCTCTGCAAACTTCACATTGCCAGAGGATTGCTGTGCTATTAGGAGGAACTGCCAATAGGACTACTTGCTCCGATGTGCTGGCCTGTTGGGCTGCTGGCGGGACTACAGCTCTCAAAAGTAACTTTATGTGTTGACCTGCCTGCTGCTCGCTTTGTGCCCCAAGTGTTCTTCAAAGGCCTGTTGGCTTGTCCCCTGTTACTGCAATCTCAGGGCCATAAAAGATTGTGTTCTGAGTACCTCTGCCATGTGGCTCTGCCTTTGGGAGTCTGGCAGCAGCATGCTGTCACAAGAAGCTGTGATTGAGGACTCTTGGCCTCTCTTAGCACATGTTGAGCGCTGCCTGGTGTCCCCAGTTTTCAAGTGTTGGTTGGAGTGGCTGGTGAACTGCCGAGAACCAGCACGTGTTGAGCGCATATTCCTTTGAGAGGTCGGCATGTGTTTTTGCATCCCAGTGCTGAGGGAAGCCTTGGGGGTGATGGCCATGCCTGCTTTCAGGGATTACGGAAGCCATATCAGAGTAGCTCTGAAGGAGATTCTCCAGCACGGCTCCCCAGCACAGGGACGGCAACATACAACCCTTTGGGAAGAGGTGGCATCCCATGGCACCATCTTCCTGCCTACCAACCTCACTGCCTGGCCATAGGAAACCCCCTCTAGTGAGTCCCCACCACCGCAAGAGATGCGCTGAACAGGACTCACAAGCTGTGCTGCAGAGGAGGGGACACCACTTCTGAGGGCCGTGTCAGAGGCTCTCCCCAGTGGCAGCAGGCTCCACTTACCGGGGACCGGTTACTGTGGGGGTCACCGGGGAAGTACCGATGCCCTGTGCTCCATCGTGGGTGGCTCTGTTACCAGAGGAGCTGCAACGCCCTGCTTGTGAGTGCAGGGAGCGTGTGATCGGACCTCCAAGGTCCTGTGGATCCTTCCTACACTCCTTCACTGATGGCTCAGTTGTGGGCAGCTGCATTTGGGTACACTGAACAAGGGGAACCAGGTGAGATCTCTCCATGCAATTTTCAGTTTGTGCCTTCCTTCTTTCGGGACATACCTTGGGGACACTTGATTGGTTGTGGGCATTACATGGTGGAACATCCTCTAGGAACTTGCATGACCTAAGAAAACTTTGGGTTACCATATTAAAGGTAGTAGGTGCGTTGGTAATTCGGTGCCCTACGTTTTGCACTTGATTACCATATAAAGTTTAAAAGGAGTGCAGGCGCCCTGTGCCCTATGGTTTTATGGTGATATATTGTGATTCATGTGCTTTCTGCAGCTTAACTTGATTACATGTACTGATGATATGATGTATGTCGATTTCTTTAGTCTTGCCTTGTTCAGGACAATGAGTACTGTCTGGACAACTGCATAGTGTGCCAAGTATTTATGATTCATGTTGTTTTGGCCTGGTTTTTGTATAATATATTATATATTTTATATAATTCTGTGTGGAGTCTCTTTTTTGGTGTATTTATTGTGTTGATGTGTGGGTATGTTGCAAGAACGCTTTACACATTGCCTCGGATGATAAACCTGCCTGTTCTGCACCAAGCTACCAGAGAGAGAGCATATGTTATCTCTGGTGTTTAACTGACTTGCCCTGACATGAGTGGTGGGTTCTGCCTGGCTTAGGTGCATACCCTAGCCAACCAGAACCCCAGTTTTAACAACCACAGAATCTTATCAACCAACAATTTGACGTCTGCAACAGGCAGTGCAAGTATCACATTGTTTTTGTTTCTACCCAAAGTTCTTTACTTCCACTCTCAATTATTCATGTATTTCTCTCCTCTCTCCAATGGTCAAAATATCCTTTCTATATGTGTTCTTTCCGTTTTTCAAAGTATAAAGGGCAATGTACTCAACTGCTGTTTATGTATTACTTATTTACTATGACCTTTACAACAGAAACCGAAATCATAATGTGTAAATACATACTTTGATCATAGTTTGTAGCTAGACACTACATCATATGCTCTCAAACCACTGTCCAAATCAGTTAATAGTGACATTTGCTTTTGACCAGGCCTTGCCACCTAACCAGAATGGTGGTCACCCCCCCCCCCCCTCATGGATGCCCAAAGGGGGTTAGCCACATTCAGGCCCTATGCAACAACTGAAGTAAGCCCTCCAGCACGTGGCATTTGGCCATGCACAGTGGGGCGGGCGGGGAGGGTAATAAAGGGCCTAGTCTACAGCCAGGTCCAGCCATCTGGGCCACCAACTCCTTCTGCACATGACTTTTCATTATTATTATTATTATTAGTTAGCATTTCTAAAGCGCAAATTTTGTCTGGCCAGCCCCCACTGAGCAGGGTCTTTTGCATGCAGGGTGGCATTTGACAATAGGTCGTGGCCTTTGACCATGCCCTGTGCACAACTGTGAAATCAACCCAGACAAATCCTTCTGTGCCCCTCTGGCAGTGTGAGGGGTGTGGGGGTGTGCACAGTGGTGTTGGCTGCAAGGCATGGCCTTTGGCCGGGCCTTTCTCCATCCGCTAGCCAGGCGATCAAACCCTCACTGCACCTGGTCTTTGCCAACGTTCAATGGGAATTGACTGAAGGGTCGGACGGGTGAGCCAGTTTATGTACCCAGCTACCCATTTAGACAGCCTCTTAGCCACATGCATTGGGAGTTGGTTGCCCTCCTCCCCATACAGTTGCAGAGCCTGGCCTACGTACTTGTGTTTTTTGTGATATATTTTTGGCATCAGGCCAGCATCTCTCCCATGGTACCCTGGGGGCACCTTTTGGATCCTCCAACCCAGTGTAAGGCATACAAAGTCTGCATGAAATTTAGTATTTTTACACATTTTCGGACTTGTTGGTCCCTTTTTTCCCTCCCACACTCATTGGCCAGCGTTCAGGGATACTTGCACTAGTCTCTTTTTTTAATACAACATGGCCACGAAGTACCATGCCACGAAATGGCAGCTGCAACAGAAAGTTCCCAGCTTCAGTCAGCTAATTATAATACTTAAGATTGCAAACATGGGTTTAGGTCTCTGAACCGCCATTGATTATTGCATGCACAATATCCCCTACCAATGCATGGTCAGGGCAAGTATATCATTGTTTTTCTTACATCCACATCCATTTATTTGGAATTACCTTGCAACGTAGTTGTAAGGTCAAAATAATGGATGCATTATTTTATAGGTCAATACCTAGTGCATGGTAGAGTGGTATAAATCCACTGCAGCTGTTCTTTCAGCACCACAGCATAGGAGCTGAACCTGCTGCTGTACATTGTGTCTAACTGAGCATGTGGTGTGATGAAAATAACCAAGATCAACATCTTGGGTTCATGTTTTGGATGCTATATTTGTTATAGTGCGTTAAATGCGAAAATCAGTACATTTTTCCTGCCTGTGAATTACATCATTCAATCTCATAAAGTCTTAATCGGGCTAATGAAAATGATGATTTAGAAGTCATTGATTGCTGAGAAAGAGACTGGATTCCAGTGTCCATAAAACGGATGGGCAGATTTACAAGCCCCTTGCGCCACTTTTGCGACATTTTTAACATGGGAAAAATGACGCAAAAGTGGCGCATGGGGCTTGTAAATCTGCCCCTAAGTGTCTCTTCGCGCGGTGAGCTAGCCACTGCACGGATGATCAGTATGTCTCTGGAGGATAATAGCTTCATGAAAATAATGAACCATCAGAAGATCAAATGGAGTTCGCGCGCATAAAACATGGTCAAATGCGTCTGGTACATGCCGTGGATGGCAAGGAGCAGCAGATTCAGATAATATCACTTAAAATTAATGTACATATTCATTGAAGTATTCTTTGACAAACAGGCTGCAAAGTAACGGGAGCCACGTTCTCTGTGTTAACCTATTAACCCAGATGTATGATCAGATCAGCCTCAGTCTATAAAATATTTTAGTGCCCTTGTTACGTTATGTAAAGGTGATACAGTAGGGCGTGTTTCTTAAAAACTGCAGACAAGTACAAAATATACACACTGGCATTGTTTCATTTTCCTGAACAGAGAGCTATCGATTTTTCTGTGGCGCCACAACCGGGTGAAAGGTGATCTCTTCCTGTCTATCACTACACGATATATTACCAGACTCAGCCCAGACTATCCTATTTCAAATGTTGAGCTACAACAACATCATAGCTAAAAACTTGACACTCAAAATATTGTGAAATTAAGTACACCCCCACTGTGTACTTGTCCGTGTGCCCGAGTTCCCATAGGAAGAGTGAGTTTGCTTTGCTAATAACGTTCTCGTCGTTTGACACATTTTCAAGAAACTTAAAATAAAAAGGTCATCCACCCAAGGGCTTCCTGGAAAATTCCGGGGCTATCCGTTAAGAGGCGGCTAAGAGAAAGAGGGGTCTTAAAATACCTTTTTCCCCATTCAATTTCCATAGGAAATATTAGGCATCAATACAGAAAACACTGGCTAACACACAGTTGAACAGAATTACTCAAAATTTTAGATATTTATCAAGAAAGGGTGTTTTTGTGATCTGTTCTAATTCTGTTCAGCCATTTTAGAAAAATTAAGGTAACAAATTTATAAAAATCTGTTGCTGCGAAACTCCCACTGGAAAAAATGGTAAAACACATGTGCTGGCCAGTCTCATGGGACACCCGCTGGACCATGCGATGTGATTGGTGTTTGCAAAATGAGAAAAAATGTTACAGCCACTATTTAGGACTCAGGCTCTTGGTATATATGTTTAAGGGACGTTATAGTTAGTTGGACATTTCACTCATACAAAACCATAGAAATTCCGCCAATATAGTTAGTTGAGCTAACTATAACTGGCACCCCCGCAATGCACTGCTGATGACATCTCAAATGAGATCACTGATGACATCACTGATGACATCATCCAGTGAATGTGTGTTTCTGTAAAGTTTAAATATGTTTTATATATATGCCAAGGTGTATTGAAGAATAACTAGGTGTATAAGTGTCTGGATGAAGGATTTAGTAGGTGCGTGACTGACTGTATAACTGAGTGATTAAATGGATCTTATTGAATGTATGGGTTAGTGACTAAACTGTCTGAATGTCTGTATCAGTATGTCTGTTTTTGTTTAAGCTGCTGCAAGTGTTGGTCAAGAGCTACATGAGTGTCTATATGGGTTATTGATTGGTTGCCTGAGTATTTGTATGGAAGACTGAGTCTGTGTGTAGGTGGGTGGGAGGTGTGTGACTCTGTGCATAGATGTGTGATTACTTCATTCACTGGGTGTATGGGTGCAAGAGTGCATGTGGAAACAGCTGTAGGGGTGGGTGGGTGTGTGTATGGGTGTGTTGGTGAGTGAATGGATATCTCAGGGCTACATATTCAAGTACCTACATATGTAAAAGGGAGTGTATGTGAGAGTTGACTATATAAATGTATACATGAGTCAGTGATTGTGAGAGTGGCTGTATGGATGAGTGTGTACTTGTATCAGTGATTGTATAAGAGTAAATATATGTTAGTATCTGTATGCATAAGTGAGGTTGTGTGTGTGTAACTGGAGAGGTGGGTAAATAGAAGTGTAATTGAATCCTTGCAGGACTGATTAGATGTATGAGTAACTCTGGATGATTGGAGGTGTGTGAGTGTTTGTATAGGTGTATGAGTGCCCTTAACAGTGTTGTATTGATGAGTCACTGCATGTATTAGTGGCTGTATGGGTGAATGAGGGGATGTGTGTGTAGACCTAGAAATCAGTGGGTGCGTACGTAGTAACTGGTATTAGTGCCTCTATTGTTTCGAAAATGGTAGTCAGTATTTTAGAGTGGGTGCATCAAAGGTTTTATTAAAGTGTGAAGCGGTGCATCAGATTTTCACATTGATGATGTCATCAGTGATGTCATCAGTGATGTCATTTGAGATGTCATCAGTGATGTCATCAGTGATGTCAGTGACCATGTCATGAATGATGTAATTTGTGATGTCATCAGCAGTGCACTGCGGGGATGAGAGTTATAGTTAGCTCAACTAACTATAACGGCGGTATTTCTATGGTTTTGTATGAGTGAAATGTCCAACTAACTATAACATCCCTGAAACCTATGGTTTTTTCAGTGAATTTCTAAGGTTTTTTAAATGCTAATTTCTACAACTAAAAATAATAATATACAGCCTAGACCAAATTCATCTTGTAAGTCCAAACGAACACTGATTAACAGTCTACACTGCGGAGAGCAAAGCTCCCAATTTGAACTATTACATCCCTGAAACCTATATATTTCGACAGTGTATTTCATAAATGTTTCATCTTTTGGCAGTTTGGTCTGGACTGTTCCCATGAGGCACAGGGTCAAGACTGATTTGCATATGGCCATGTCTGAACTGGGGTGGCTTGGTGAGCAAAATAACGATGGATTAAACCCAGATCTGTGACTGGGGGTGAATGTTTTGCCATTGTGCAACATTCCGTCCATCATCTTGTGTGTTATGCTGTTCACCCTATGTGGGAAGGGTATGCCCAGACGTAGGTCCTGTGCTCACTATGCCACTGGAGTCAAGCTATCCTGGCTGAAGATGGCTGATAGCCAAAAACCAGTCCTAGAATGCTTGATTCCGGTCCAGGGAAGACATGGTTTGGAAGTTCGGTCTGGACTGTTCCCATGAGGCACATGGTCAAGACTGATTTGCATATGGCCATGTCTGAACTGGGGTGGCTTGATGAGCAAAATAACGATGGATTAAACCCAGATCTGTGACTGGGGGTGAATGTTTTGCCATTGTGCAAAATTCTGTCCATCATCTTGTATGTTTTGCTGTTCACCCTATGTGGGAAGGGTATGCCCAGACGTGGGTCCCGTGCTCACTATGCCACTGGAGTCAAGCTATCCTGGCTGAAGATGGCTGATAGACAGAAACCGGTCCTAGGATGCTTGATTCCTGTCCAGGGAAGAGATGGTTTGGCAGTTTGGTCTGGACTGTTCCAATAAGGCACTGGGTCAAGACTGATTTGCATATGGCCATCTCTGAACTGGGGTGGCTTGGTGAGCAAAATAACGATGGATTAAACCCAGATCTGTGAATGGAGTGAATGTGTTGCCATTGTGCAACATTCCGTCCATCTTCTTGTGTGTTTTGCTGTTCACCCTATGTGGGAAGGGTATGCCCAGACGTGGGACCCGTGCTCACTACGCAACTGGAGTCAAGCTATCCTGGCTGAAGACGGCTGATAGCCAGAAAAAGGGCTAAGGATGCTTGAATCCGGTCCAGGGAAGACATGGTTTGGCAGTTCTGTCTGGACTGTTACCATGAGGCACAGGGTCAAGACTGATTTGCATATGTCCATGTCTGAACTGGGGTGGCTTGATGAGCAAAATACCAATGGATTAAACCCAGATCTGTGACTCGGGGTGAATGTTTTGCCATTGTGCAACATTCTGTCTATCATCTTGTGTGTTTTGCTGTTCACCCTATGTGGGAAGGGTATGCCCAGACGTGGGTCCCGTGCTCACTCCGCCACTGGAGTCAAGCTATCCTGGCTGAAGACGGCTGATAGCCAGAAACCGGTCCTAGGATGCTTGATTCCGGTCCAGGGAAGACATGGTTTGGCAGTTCGGTCTGGACTGTTCCCATGAGGCACAGGGTCGACAAAGATTTGCATGTGGCCATGTCTGAACTGGGGTGGCTTGGTGAGCAAAATAATGATGGATTCAACCCAGATCTGTGACTGGGGGTGAATGTTTTGCCATTTTGCAACATTCCGTCCATCATCTTGTGTGTTTTGCTGTTCACCCTATGTGGGAAGGGTATGCCCAGACGTGGGTCCCGTGCTCACTACGCCACTGGAGTCAAGCTATCCTGGCTGAAGATGGCTAATAGCTAGAAACCGGTCCTAGGATGCTTGATTCTGGTCCAGGGAAGACATGGTTTGACAGTTCGGTCTGGACTGTTCCCATGACGCACAGGGTCAAGACTGATGTGCATATGGTCATGTCTTAACTGGGGTCGCTTGGTGAGCAAAATAACCATGTATTAAACCCAGATCTGTGACTGGGGGTGAATGTTTTGCCATTGGGCAACATTCGGTCCATCATCTTGTGTGTTTTGCTCATCTTTTGTTCCATCCACCTACACTGCGAACAGCAGGGCTCACAATTTACATTGAGTCGCAACAGCAGATGACACAGTCCAATAGGCAAGAGACATTTCTTTCAGTGCGGCCCCCCCAGACCACGCATAATCCGCTGACTGAGCACAGGCTGAATGCTTCCAATGCCCCTACGTCAGTGGAGCCCAACTCTTGCACCCTTTCTGATACAATATTTTGTGTATAATTTCACATTTGCTATCCTACCTCGGTGTAGCACAAGTCATGAACCCTTTACGATAGAATCTTTTCTCTGTGATTTCTTATCTGGTACCCGTACCTTAGTGCAGCACAAATTATTGACCCTTTATGATTGAATCTCTGTGTCTCATCCAATGATTACTGTTGTACTTGTTGCCACCACCAACCATTCATGGAGGGTTGTCTTACAATCACCCCACATGTATCCACCACAGACGTCACTGGACATGTGACCCTGTTAATAAAACGGAGTCGAGCGCATGTGCCCGTACCCAATTCCACTATCTATCTGTGTCCGTGTGTTCATTATGTATGCAACATTCTACCCCTAGGTCCTACCACATTGCATAGTACTCTGGACAGCATATGCAACCATCTTACCTTTCACACTGGGGGAAAACTTTAGTTATGTAACTTTGTCACGGTCATTGTACAAGTACGTACGTAGCGACTGCATCATTAGAGTACTGCAAGGAGAGTGTATACTGAATTTATAAGTGCGAGAGGATCGTTGCAGTGATTGTATAAGTACATATTTTGGCACAGCCTAGCTCCGATAATGACCTTCTCTCTAATTGGCTGCCCTCCATGTGCCAAAAACTGAAACTTCAACTTTCCATGGCCCTGTATTGCTACAACTGCAACACTCTAATAAACATTCATATCCACAGAGATGTCTTATGTCCACCATTTCTCTTGTATGGAACTATGGATGAATATAGGGTCTGTGATTCCCTGTATCTTCCATGTAGGCTATGTTGTGGGACTTGCTCACAGAGTGACACTTTGGCTTTTGCAACCCGGGTGACGGTAGCACTCCAACACGGACACCCGCATCCAGTGTTGTCAGATTTTTTCACCTTTCTATAGCCCAAAGCCAACTAAAAAGTAGTCCAAACTAAACCAATATTGCTACTTTTGGAAAGGAGGGGCAGGGACAGCGTCAAGCAGGTGGTGAATGCATTGGAATTGATGTTGCAGCAGTATGCCAAGTAAATATTTGTCTAATAAAGCGCTTTATCATACTGCTTTGTTGGAGCGTTCTATATATATTTATAATCTTGCAACTAGCACAAACCAAAATTTTACAACACAACCGGAAAAATATAGCCCAATTGTGCATGATCTAACTAAGCATGGGCGGAAAACCGTTCCGCTCACGGATTTTGCGGATTTTCGGTAAATTCGCAATCCGCGAGATTTGCGAATTTCCCGCAAAATCCGCAAATTCGCACGCAGCGGATTTTTTTTTTCTTGGTGATACAATTTTGCGGCGCGCGGCGTTTACTTACCGTCATTCAGCGTTTGCCGAGTTGTTTTTCTTGATATTTTGCGAGTGCTGCGCCATTTTGGATCTTGCTGCGGGATCCCGCGAGAATTTGGCGAGCTCGATTACGTAATCGCGGCTTGCCAACTTGCACAGCGAGAGTTTGTCAACGCGAGTACGCCGTGATCACGTATCGCGGGACTTCGCAATTGCGAGCTTGGAGATGCGGCGAGCAGCAACAATCTCGCACTCGCGAAAATATAAAATTTGCAATTCTGCACAAGAAATCCACCAGCAAGCAGCATAAACCTTCTGGAAATGATGATTTTTATCTGAATAACTCCTCAGGTTGACATTTGCCTGCACTTTTTTTGCGAGGAGTCCATTTTGGGGAGGGGGGGTGGGAGGAAGGAAGTGCCCCACAGTCTTCAACTTCCTGTTCCTGTCCAGCAGGCTCCTCCCATTGCTTTGTCCATCTCCTGGTCACTTTTCATTTGGATCTGGAGCTCGAAGGATTACTTTTTGTGGATGCTGCTGGATATTTGGATTTGAGGCCTTTTTGACTTTCTTTGGATCACTTTTGGATTAGAAATTTCACAAGTAAGTTTGTTTGGGGCAATACAGTTGCTGCAACTACAATTTTGGAATTTTCGATTTTTGGGCTGTTTTGGGGCCTTTTGCCCAGGGGTACTCAGTGGTGGGTGCACTGAGTCTTTCTGTGGGGTGTTTTGAATTTAAACATCATCGAGGGGCTGGATGGCTTGGGATTGTGCTGATTTTTCTGTGATTTTCGTTTTTTTGGCCTATTGTGGCCTTTTCACCCTGGGTAGTGAGTGGTGCATGGGCCTAGTCTTTCTGTGGGTTGTCTTGAATTTAAACATCATGGAGGGGCTGGATGGCATGGGATTGTGCTGATTTTTCTGTGATTTTCGTTTTTTTGGCCTGTTGTGGACAGGCCATGTGGTTGGGGGCCATTTTGAGTGCTGCTACAGGCCCTGGCCATGTGCTGTGATGGAGGGGGCCATTTTGAATGCAGGCAGTGTTCTCAGGCCTGCACCCATTTTGCCTAGCTTTCATCCATTATGCCCAGGGGTAGTGAGTGGTGCATGGGCATAGTCTTTCTGTGGGTTGTCTTGAATTTAAACATCATGGAGGGGCTGGATGGCATGGGATTGTGCTGATTGTTCTGTGATTTTCGTTTTTTGGGCCTGTTGTGGATGGACAGGCCATGTGGTTGGGGGCCATTTTGAGTGCTGCTACAGGCCCTGGCCATGTGCTGTGATGGAGGGGGCCATTTTGAATGCAGGCAGTGTTCTCAGGCCTGCATCCATTTTGCCTAGCTTTCATCCATTATGCCCAGGGCACAGTGGTAGTGAGTGGTGCATGTGCCTAGTCTTTCTGTGGGTTGTCTTGAATTTAAACATCATGGAGGGGCTGGATCATGGCATGGGATTGTGCTGATTTTTCTGTGATTTTCGTTTTTTTGGCCTGTTGTGGCCTTTTCACCCTGGGTAGTGAGTGGTGCATGGGCCTAGTCTTTCTGTGGGTTGTCTTGAATTTAAACATCATGGAGGGGCTGGATGGCATGGGATTGTGCTGATTTTTCTGTGATTTTCGTTTTTTGGGCCTGTTGTGGACAGGCCATGTGGTTGGGGGCCATTTTGAGTGCTGCTACAGGCCCTGGCCATGTGCTGTGATGGAGGGGGGCATTTTGAATGCAGGCAGTGTTCTCAGGCCTGCACCCATTTTGCCTAGCTTTCATCCATTATGCCCAGGGCCCAGGGGTAGTGAGTGGTGCATGTGCCTAGTCTTTCTGTGGGTTGTCTTGAATTTAAACATCATGCAGGGGCTGGATCATGGCATGGGATTGTGCTGATTTTTCTGTGATTTTCGTTTTTTGGGCCTGTTGTTGTGGCCTTTTCACCAGGGGTAGTGACTAGTGAGTGTTGCATGTGCCTAGTCTTTCTGTGGGGTGTCTTGAATTTAAGCATCATGGAGGGCATGGGATTGTGCTGATTTTTCTGTTTGTTTTCGATTTTTTTGGGGTGTATAACTGAACTGATGTTCCTCTGTCTTCCATTGCTTTTAGGTGCACAAGACTCAAGAGAACCACCAGTGCCAGGAAGAAGTCCTGCAGCGGTGTGTGTGTGCAGCATAACGTCACGCGACGTCACGTCTGGCCTCAGACAACTCTACAATTCGTGCAACTGCGGCCTGCTGTCTGGCCTGCTCTGAAGAAGATGGCCCCAAAAAAAGGTCTCCGTAGCTCCTCTAGCAAGAAAGTTGCTAGTAAGGAGCAGAAGAAGCAAGTTACCAAGGAGGCTGGTGTGCCGGCCGCCGCGTTTTTTGGGAGCAAAAAAAAAAGTACGCCTGCAGCAGCAGCAGGATCTGCTGGGGACCAAGCTGGGAGCAGCACCCCCGCTCCATTGGGTTCAGTGCTTCCACCACCACGCCAACTTAAGTCAAAGCCCTTGAGTGCTTCAGAGGCAGTCAGTGTACTTCTCCAATCACCATCGACCAGTGATGTTGGCTCATCACAAGAAAGTAGCAGCAATGTCCCTGAATCAACACAGGTTGTTGTAACTCATCTGACAAGTGGTGAACAACCACAGCCGCAACAACACCATGTGCAAGTACAAGCCCAAATACATGTGGAAGGAGAGGCAGCGCAAGGAGATGCGCAAGCAGAGGTGCATGGAGGGTCACAAGTGCCCACAATAGTTGTTCCTCCCGAAGTAGGGGCACATCAGGAAATCGACAATGAAGCCGAGGTATCATTGGAAGCCACTCCTCCTGATGATCATTCATTGTCTTCCACATCCCTAGCAAGGAAAAGATCAAGGTTGGTGCCTACATCTTCTTCAAGCCCACCTCCTTCTGATGAAACGGATCCCAATTGGGAACCAGCACCACTGCCGTCTGAGAGTGAGGCACACCATGATCTGACAAAGGTACCTCAGCGTAAAAGGAAGGTCGTCGAAAAACTCATAGCTATGGAGTGTGATGAGGCTCAACAAGAAGTGACGGATACTGCTGCTGATGAAGCCTCTCACGATGACGACGAGCCAGTCATCATAAAGGTCACTGCAGCCCCAGCGGGCATGCAGCAAAGAGACATTTTGACCCTATCCCGAGAAGCTGCTGAGCGTGATGATGATGTCGACGAGGAGGCAATGGAAATGGAAACACAACAATCATTAGATTTGGAGTTAACTAGTACACCAACACCTACCGCTTCCATATTTCTTTCTCGCAAGAAGGGACCTCCATCCACCTCGACCTCAATTAGTGGTGGTGAAAGTGCAAAACGTACTGAAGTTTGGCAATCCACATCCTCCACTTCATCTGGCATTAGCAGCAGGACCACCACCACCAGTATCGCCGCCTCCTCCGGCCCCCAAAGACATTTCAAGTCTGCAGTTTGGGACTTCTTTAGTGTTTGCCCAAAAAAGGAAAACGTAGCCATTTGTAGCATTTGTAAGCTTCGAGTTAGTCGTGGTAAGTTTGGTACCAACTATGGTACCGGAGGCCAGAGAGGTCATCTTGAGAGACAGCACGCTGTCCAATGGTTTGCGCACCTACAGGCGATCAAGGAAGCCCGAATTGCACGTAATGAAAACGTTGATGTTTCATCTGATGATGACAAGGAGGAAGAAGACGTGTCAAACACTTCACATACACCCAGTACCCCTGTCAGCAGCACACCCCATGTGAGCCACACTAAGAGTGTGGGAAAGAGTGAGACACCAATGCGAAAAAGTTCATCAGCAAGCGTAACTGGGTCGAAGATATTATCATCATCATCACGTAAATCCTAGGTCCAGGGCAACATTAAAAAGATGCTGTTTACAGAAGCGCAATATGAACGCAACCACCCACTGACGCGTCTGTATAACACTAAGCTGGCTAAAATGCTAGCTCTGGACCTTCTCCCTTTTTCTTTTGTAGAAGGGGTTGGTTTTCTAGAATTAGTGGCAGCGCTCTGCCCTAAATGGAAGGTTCCTAGCCGGTTCTATTTTGCCCGAGTTGCGGTTCCAGCACTACATGAAGATGTTCTGGAGGTGATTGGGGCAGCTTTGCAGAAGTGTTCTGTTCACACTATACATCTGACAACAGACATGTGGACCAGTGGCGCAGGCGCTGATTACATGTGCATCACTGCACACTGGGTCTCTTTTTCAGGGGCTAAAGCAAAGCTAAACGCAGGTGTTGACCCGGACATTGTTTTTAAAACTGCTCGGAAACATGCAACACTAGCCATGTTTGGTTTGGAGAAACGTCACACAGCACAAAACATTTTGGATGTCTTCAACACAAAGGTCCTTGACTGGCTGTCCCCAAAAACACGCCAGGTTGGTTATGTTTCCACGGACAATGGCTCCAATATAGTTAAGGCCATGCAGCTGGGTGACTATTTCAGAGTGCCGTGTTTGGCGCACTGTATAAACCTGGTTGTCAAAAAATTCTTGGGTGATAAAGACAGTGCAGCGTACAGAGTAGTGGAGACCTGCCGAAAAATGTGCAACCATTTCAGCCATTCTTTTAAGGCCCGGAAGCATCTGAGGAGCCTGCTATATGAACGTCAAATGCCAGTGAAAGCACTCATCCAGGAGGTGGTAACACGTTGGAACTCAACCTTCTACATGCTTGAGCGTCTGTATGAGCAGTATACGGTACTCGATCACTATTTCTTAACACAGGGTACAGCTCAGAAGGAGGACCTGAGGATGGGTGCGGCGCAATGGAACATAGTTAAAAGCCTGACACGCATGCTTCGTCCTTTTGAGTTCTTCACGCGTGCAGTCAGCAAGGAGGACTGTAATTTTGGAAAAGCTATCCCATTGTTGTACATGCTGGAGCACCAACTGAAGGAGGTGTGTTCTGTGTTTGAAAAAGATGAAAAAAACCAAGACCCTTTTGTTCTGGCTGAGAAATTATTAGAGGACCTACAAGGTGATGAACGTCTTAAAATGATCCACTCAAACTAGCATTACATTTGTGCTACTATTCTGGATCCACGCTACAAAAAGGCGCTGGCAGGCCAAGCATTCTTTCCTTTTGCTGATGAAGATGTTACAAAGTACAAACAGTGGATAGCCTCCTCAGCCAAGAGGTTTGAAAGAGAACGGCAGCAAATTGAAGGAAAAGGCAGTACATCAGCATCAGCAGGCCATCCCCAGTCACAACAATCCACTTCTGCACCTGTGGCTGCGGCACAAGTGACCTCTCAGCCGTTAAAGAGACCGGCAACCGGATCATCTGCACCACCAGACACAACAGTAACATTGGAGGCTGAAGAGGATTGGCTAGCTCGGCTTGGGTTTGGTTCTCAAAAGGTCACAGCAACAGCTAAGCAAAGTGGAGGAACCTTGGAGGAGAACCTTGATTCGATGGTCAAGGACTATCTGAATGACTCAACAGAGGTCTATGTTAATGCTGACCCATTGGCGTATTGGCATGGGAAAAAAGAATTGTGGCCACAGCTCACCAACCTGGCTTTAAACTACTTGTCTTGCCCACTCGCAAGCATGTCTTCTGAACGTGTTTTCAGTGCTGCTGGTGGCATTGCAACTTCCAAACGGAGCCGCCTCTCGCCCAAAAATGTGGAGAGGTTAACAATGATCAAGATGAATCAGCACCTCATACCACCAGATTTCAGAGTACGAGAAAGCGCGCCGGATGAAGACGAGGTGGACAGCAACATAGATGAGGGAATTTCTTCTCTGTCAGGTGACACTGACCTCACCCTGCCTGAATTCGCAGAGTATGATGACGAAGCCTTATTCTTATTCACGGACCGTGATACCGAGCCCTGAAAATGAGACAACGAATCAATAACTTTCTTTTTCGTCCTTATTCACTTTTATTCCTGTGTGTCTGTCTTTCTTTGTTGTGCACAGTTAATATAATTCAAACTTTAATCAGATAATCACAAAAACAAGCCCATCAGCAGAACTGTCTTCACTTGTTTGCTAATTGATTTGAAGGTGCCGCAGTCTGCATTCCTCAGGTTCACAAGTTCAGAAGAACATGCTCCGCTATCCTCCTCCTCCAGACTCCTATTTCCATCAAAGCAGAGGGCTGGTTTACGCCCAATGAAGAAAGACTCAGCACTTGTGGGGGTGTTGTTCTACCTCTTTGCAGGTGAGGTGACGGCTCTGGGGCCTTTGCTGGGAAGCTCTAATACCGGATAAAAGTGGTTTGGACCAAATCCGAGGCGGAAATTTTTTTGTGTTTTTGCTGACTTGCTTGCCTTTGAGGTGCACTTAGGTGGGGTTCCGTCTGTTTGTGGGTGAGTTTCGGGGTCTGTGAGCACTGCTGGGACACTCTAATCTTGATTGCATTTGCTTTTCAGGAAATCCGTGGTGGCAAACCGGACTTATGGCCTAGCTACGCAGCGCGTTCGGACCGAAGGCCGAGAAATATTGTAAGTAGGAGATGTTGCTTTTGGCCTGTTTGGGGGTGTTATGCTTTTTGGCGGGTGGGTTGGCGGGTCTTGGGCCATTCCTGGGAAGGTCTAATACCGGGTAGAAGTGGTTGGGACAAAATCCACGCCGATTTTTTGTTGTTGCTATTTCTGACATTTTGCTCAATGTAGCGTTTTCGGGGCCTGTTTGGGGGGCTTCCTGGTGTTTGTGGGTGGGTTTTGGGGTCTGGGAGCACTGCTGGCTATAGATACTTTACTTTGCAAGAGGTTTGAAGCAAATCCATGGTGGCAGAGGGGAGTTAGGGCCTAGCTGCAGAGCGCGCGCGGAGTGATTTGGGAAATTTGGAAAAAAATGACTAAGTCCCCATTTTTGTACTTTTGCTCTTTGGCTGTTTGGGGGTCTTCTACTCGTTTTCTCCTGGGTTGACGGCTCTGGGGCCATTGCTGGGAAGCTCTAATACCGGATAAAAGTGGTTTGGATCAAATCCGAGGCGGAAATTGTTTTGTGTTTTTGCTGACTTGCTTGCCTTTGAGGTGCTCTTAGGGGGGGTTCCGTCTGTTTGTGGGTGAGTTTCGGGGTCTGTGAGCACTGCTGGGACACTCTAATCTTGATTGCATTTGCTTTTCAGGAAATCCGTGGTGGCAAACCGGACTTATGGCCTAGCTACGCAGCGCGTTTGGACCGAAGGCCGAGAAATATTGTAAGTAGGAGATGTTGCTTTTGGCCTGTTTGGGGGTGTTATGCTTTTTGGCGGGTGGGTTGGCGGGTCTTGGGCCATTCCTGGGAAGGTCTAATACCGGGTAGAAGTGGTTGGGACAAAATCCACGCCGATTTTTTGTTGTTGCTATTTCTGACATTTTGCTCGATGTAGCGTTTTCGGGGGCCTGTTTGGGGGGCTTCCTGGTGTTTGTGGGTGGGTTTCGGGGTCTGGGAGCACTGCTGGCTATGGATACTTTACTTTGCAAGAGGTTTGAAGCAAATCCATGGTGGCAGAGGGGAGTTAGGGCCTAGCTGCAGAGCGCGCGCGGAGTGATTTGGGAAATTTGGAAAAAAATGACTGTCCCCATTTTTGTACTTTTGCTCTTTGGCTGTTTGAGGGTCTTCTACTCGTTTTCTCCTGGGTTGACGGCTCTGGGGCCATTGCTGGGAAGCTCTAATACCGGATAAAAGTGGTTTGGACCAAATCCGAGGCGGAAATTTTTTTGTGTTTTTGCTGACTTGCTTGCCTTTGAGGTGCTCTTAGGGGGGGTTCCGTCTGTTTGTGGGTGAGTTTCGGGGTCTGTGAGCACTGCTGGGACACTCTAATCTTGATTGCATTTGCTTTTCAGGAAATCCGTGGTGGCAAACCTGACTTATGGCCTAGCTACGCAGCGCGTTTGGACCGAAGGCCGAGAAATATTGTAGGTAGGAGATGTTGCTTTTGGCCTGTTTGGGGGTGTTATGCTTTTTGGCGGGTGGGTTGGCGGGTCTTGGGCCATTCCTGGGAAGGTCTAATACCGGGTAGAAGTGGTTGGGACAAAATCCACGCTGATTTTTTTGTTGATATTTCTGACATTTTGCTCAATGTAGCGTTTTCGGGGGCCTGTTTGGGGTGCTTCCTGGTGTTTGTGGGTGGGTTTCGGGGTCTGGGAGCACTGCTGGCTATGGATACTTTACTTTGCAAGAGGTTTGAAGCAAATCCATGGTGGCAGAGGGGAGTTAGGGCCTAGCTGCAGAGCGCGCGCGGAGTGATTTGGGAAATTTGGAAAAAAATGACTAAGTCCCCATTTTTGTACTTTTGCTCTTTGGCTGTTTGGGGGTCTTCTACTCGTTTTCTCCTGGGTTGACGGCTCTGGGGCCATTGCTGGGAAGCTCTAATACCGGATAAAAGTGGTTTGGACCAAATCCGAGGCGGAAATTTTTTTGTGTTTTTGCTGACTTGCTTGCCTTTGAGGTGCTCTTAGGGGGGGTTCTGTCTGTTTGTGGGTGAGTTTCGGGGTCTGTGAGCACTGCTGGGACACTCTAATCTTGATTGCATTTGCTTTTCAGGAAATCCGTGGTGGCAAACCAGACTTATGGCCTAGCTACGCAGCGCGTTTGGACCGAAGGCCGAGAAATATTGTAAGTAGGAGATGTTGCTTTTGGCCTGTTTGGGGGTGTTATGCTTTTTGGCGGGTGGGTTGGCGGGTCTTTGGCCATTCCTGGGAAGGTCTAATACCGGGTAGAAGTGGTTGGGACAAAATCCACGCCGATTTTTGTTGTTGCTATTTCTAACATTTTGCTCAATGTAGCGTTTTCGGGGGCCTGTTTGGGGGGCTTCCTGGTGTTTGTGGGTGGGTTTCGGGGTCTGGGAGCACTGCTGGCTATGGATACTTTACTTTGCAAGAGGTTTGAAGCAAATCCATGGTGGCAGAGGGGAGTTAGGGCCTAGCTGCAGAGCGCGTGCGGAGTGGTTTGGGAAATTTGGAAAAAAATGACTGTCCCCATTTTTGTACTTTTGCTCTTTGGCTGTTTGGGGGTCTTCTACTCGTTTTCTCCTGGGTTGACGGCTCTGGGGCCATTGCTGGGAAGCTCTAATACCGGATAAAAGTGGTTTGGACCAAATCCGAGGCGGAAATTTTTTTGTGTTTTTGCTGACTTGCTTGCCTTTGAGGTGCTCTTAGGGGGGGTTCCGTCTGTTTGTGGGTGAGTTTCGGGGTCTGTGAGCACTGCTGGGACACTAATCTTGATTGCATTTGCTTTTCAGGAAATCCATGGTGGCAAACCGGACTTATGGCCTAGCTACGCAGCGCGTTTGGACCGAAGGCCGAGAAATATTGTAAGTAGGAGATGTTGCTTTTGGCCTGTTTGGGGGTGTTATGCTTTTTGGCTGGTGGGTTGGCGGGTCTTGGGCCATTCCTGGGAAGGTCTAATACCGGGTAGAAGTGGTTGGGACAAAATCCACGCCGAAAAGCCTTTTGGCACTTTTTGTAACTTAGGGTTCGTTAGGGTTAGCACTAGCAGCAGGATTGCATGTGTTTCGGGGTGTTCTAGATTTTTGCAACTGAGTTCTGGGGTCTTAGAGCACTCGTGAGAATGTGTAATTTTGGTTGCAAGTCATTTGAAGAAAATCCATGGTGGGAAAGGGGGGATTTGGCATTGTTAAAGAAAGCCTTTGCCACTATTCTTAACTTAGGGTTCGTTAGGGTTAGCAGTATTTCTATTGCATGTGTTTGGGTGGGGCGGTTTTCGAGTCTTGGAGCGATGCTGGCTATGGATACTTTTGCTTGGTTGCTTGCAAGTGGTTTGAATGCAATCCACGGTGGGTAAGGGGGTATTTGGGCCTACTTTTACTTTCAAAGTACGTTTTGTCACCAGTTTTCTGCTAGGCCTCGTTTTTTGAGATTTGATTGGGGGTCTTCGACATTTTTGCGACTGGCTTTAGTAAGGGTCTGGGTGGGAGCACTGCTGGGAAGATCTAATTTTGTTCTAAAACACAGTTTACAGTACACCTAGCTTGAGGGGAAAGATCCGCTACATTAATTTGCCCATACTTATTTATCCTTCAAAAGGTGACTCAGACAGAGTACGCACTGTCAAAAATATTGTACTGTCTACTAGGAAAATCAAAGTGTGACTTTTTGCACTCCACAGCCTACATACCTTATATTTATTTATCAGTGGTGTTGTAATATTATATCGCTTCCTGTTTTTCGTTGAATAATTACAGGCCGGGTTTCAGTCTGTGCAATGGGGAAAAAAGGATGGAGTCAGGCTTCACATTAGCGAGCCGCAATTCAGCATCCGCCAGGCAGGCAGTGGACAGGGTGTCTTCTGGTCACCAACATTGATGGACGAAGCGTCAGATGGAATGGAGGAGTGCCGCTAATAAGAGGAATTTTTTTCTGCATGCAACTTACTTACTAAATTCAACAGGACAACTACAACAACATACAGATACAGTATCCATTGTGTTTTTCTATGACTGTGACTGCATTTCTTGGATCTCTCTCTGCTTCTAAATTGATCCCTTAACACATCACTTAGTCCACTCCACTATCACATCTGCACCACACATAGTCATTTGTAAGTGCTCCTACGTAATTCGCAAGTCGCAGCACACCCCAGCCCGTAGAGGACTGGGATGGCCCCAATGATGAAGCATGTCACCAAGGGGCAACCCTGGTGAGTGAGGGGACACCTAGAAAAAGAGCAATTTCTCCTTTTCTATCTACTACACCTTCCAGACCAACCCCATTGAGTGTTGTGAATGGATTTATAGTGACCAGCAAGGCTCTCAGGTATCTGGCAACAGAGACCTTATGTTGAATATAGTTATCAATAATTCCACACACGCCCTGTACTGTCGCATTCTTTCTTCCACAGTTGTCGAAAGTACTACTTACTTTTCACTGACATGCATGCAGTAGTGCATGCACTTTCAAAGATTGATGGATAGGTTTGTACCCAAAGATTTGTTTATGTTCAATTGTTTGTCCATGCTGTGTTTTTTTTACAGGGTGTCTTCTGGTGGTGACCAACATCGATGGACGAAGCGTCAGCTGCAATGGAGGAGTGCCGCTAATAAGAGGAATTTTTTTCTGCATGCAACTTACTTACCAAATTCAACAGGACAACTACAACAACATACAGATACAGTATCCATTGTGTTTTTCTAGGACTGTGACTGCATTTCTTGGATCTCTCTCTGCTTCTAAATTGATCCTTTAACACATCACTTAGTCCACTCCACAATCACATCTGCACCACACATAGTCATTTGTAAGTGCTCCTACGTAATTCGCAAGTCGCAGCACGCCCCAGCCCGTAGAGGACTGGGATGGCCCCAATGATGAAGCATGTCACCAAGGGGCAACCCTGGTGAGTGAGGGGACACCTAGAAAAAGAGCAATTTCTCCTTTTCTATCTACTATACCTTCCAGACCAACCCCATTGAGTGTTGTGAATGGATTTATAGTGACCAGCAAGGCTCTCAGGTATCTGGCAACAGAGACCTTATGTTGAATATAGTTATCAATAATTCCACACACGCCCTGTACTGTCGCATTCTTTCTTCCACAGTTGTCGAAAGTACTACTTACTTTTCACTGACATGCATGCAGTAGTGCATGCACTTTCAAAGATTGATGGATAGGTTTGTACCCAAAGATTTGTTTATGTTCAATTGTTTGTCCATGCTGTGCTTTTTTTACAGGGTGTCTTCTGGTGGTGACCAACATCGATGGACGAAGGGTCAGCTGCAATGGAGGAGTGCCGCTAATAAGAGGAATTCTTTTCTGCATGCAACTTACTTACCAAATTCAACAGGACAACTACAACAACATACAGATACAGTATCCATTGTGTTTTTCTAGGACTGTGACTGCATTTCTTGGATCTCTCTCTGCTTCTAAATTGATCCTTTAACACATCACTTAGTCCACTCCACTATCACATCTGCACCACACATAGTCATTTGTAAGTGCTCCTACATAATTCGCAAGTCGCAGCACGCCCCAGCCCGTAGAGGACTGGGATGGCCCCAATGATGAAGCATGTCACCAAGGGGCAACCCTGGTGAGTGAGGGGACACCTAGAAAAAGAGCAATTTCTCCTTTTCTATCTACTATACCTTCCAGACCAACCCCATTGAGTGTTGTGAATGGATTTATAGTGACCAGCAAGGCTCTCAGGTATCTGGCAACAGAGACCTTATCTTGAATATAGTTATCAATATTTCCACACACGCCCTGTACTGTCGCATTCTTTCTTCCACAGTTGTCGAAAGTACTACTTACTTTTCACTGACATGCATGCAGTAGTGCATGCACTTTCAAAGATTGATGGATAGGTTTGTACCCAAAGATTTGTTTATGTTCACAATTGTTTGTCCATGCTGTGCTATTTTTTCTTGTCTCACAAAACCTTTCCCAAAAACCCCCGTACCCATCCATTTTTCAAACCCTAACCCTCTTCCCCCGGGCTGAGTGGTTTTGATTGATGTGTGACTAAATTACAGCAATAAATCCACACACTTGCTGGGGAGGATAAGGTGATACCAACAGGCTGGTGAAGAAATCCGAGGATATATTCTTACTCTGCTTGACAAAGACCCATGGCTAATGTCAAAGAACTTCAACCGAATTAGTAGTTATACTTTACCATTTGTTAGGCTACAATGTGGCACTGTTCTAGTGTACTGTCACCTGCTATATTCTCTATTGTACAGTTGTATTGCTCAGGAGGACAAACCAGATTTCATTTTCTTTTTTTTCATAGGCATGCAACTGCCACTGTGTCACACCACTAGTACCACCGCTATGAGGAAATTTTATCCGCCCAGGATTGCCAAGCTTATTTGCTGTTTCCCGTGGAGCCAGCCCTGGGCCTACCCCTACTTGCAAACAGAAATTACAGGTAAGATAGGCGTTTGGTTGGAGGTAGTATAATGGAGTATTAGGAGAGACGAGAGATTGACGGTAGTACTACTAAAGTCCTAGGACTATTCAGGAAAACAAACTTACTGTTAAACCCCCACCCACCAGACTCAAAAGCAGTAAAAAACAGGTATGGTCAGATAAAGTTTCAAAAAGTATATTTTTATAGCCCTAACAAAATAATCTCCCGCAAGACCCTCCCTAACCCCAAAGATTGTCCTTCAAAAGTCCCCAAAAAACCCAACTCCCAATTCCCACCCCCCAAAAGTCTCTAAAAAAGGGGCAAGGGACACTATGGCAGGGTGCTGTTGGCTTTAGCAGCCAGGGCATCATGCTCCTTGCGGAGGGTGGCAAGTTCGAAGCGGAGGCCCTCCACCAAGTTCTTATAGTTCAGGACCTCCTGCTCCAGGTAGGACAGTCTGAGGGATAAGCGGCGCCGGTGTGCCTTGCAAATCCTGTGGGGGGCAGCCGCTGTCTTTGCTGCTCGGCGTTGGCGTTTGGCTTTGGTAGCCCGGCTCCGTACCGCTGGAGCACTGCGCTGGCTGGCAGCCCGCACGGAGGAGGATGCAGCTGTCCCCGTGGACGTTGTTGTTGTACCAGACTGCGTCTCCTCCTCCTCCAGGGCCACCAGCCGCCGATATTCAGCGACAGTGGCATCCAGCCTCCGTTCCCGGGCCATTCGAGCCAGCTCCTTCCTCCTTGATGGTGTCTTGGATTTGGAAGGAGCAACTACATGAAGAAAGAAAGACATAGTCTGTAACCAATGCTCCTTAAGATTAACACAAAATGATTGAGCAGAAAGTTGTCACAGTACAAGTAGCAAATTGAAAGCACAGTACATAACTATTGAGGACAGTATCTATGTAACCTCCGACTTCTTCATCCTTGCTCTAACATTAGTGGGAGTTTAAGGAACAAATTCTACAAGCACTATGGACTTCCATTACAGTCGACTATGACAGTACACCAGTCTTATTCTTCTTCTTCTCTCTTGTTTAGGAAAATTGGTACGTTATCTTATGCAAGCCGGCATAATGCCAGCGCAGTGAACTTGCACCCGAGAAAAACAGACGCACACCATGGTGAGTGAGACAGACTTGCGTTACTGTACCGGTCCAGTACATGCAGGTGGTGAAGCTCTTACTTTTCTATTACGGGTGGCACTGAGAATACTCTGTTAAAAGGGCTACTGCTTAATTAATTTAGCTTTCACCCTACAGTGCAAATGAGTATTAGTAAAGGAAAATAAAGAAGCTAAATAATCTGATTATCTATCACTTCACATGGGATGTATTTGATGACATATGGGATGACTTTAGGTGCTTTGCTTATTATTGAGTGAACAGTGATACCCCCACACATGAATGACGTACTACTACTAAACTAAAGTTATTAAGAGAGGTAGGGAGTGTCCACCGTAATAACCGGATATATGCTGTGCTTGCAGTTGCAATACAAACTACTGCTACTATTCATGGTAGTATTTGGACAAAATTACAACTTCTTTTCCTTGCCTTTCCTACACTGGAACGGACGTGCGGGTGCGGTGTTACATGCTCTTCAAAGTAACACTTAGTTCATCCAGTGACCGCCTACTCTCTCTAGATACACATATGCTATCTAAGAGTCAGATAGTACCATGAATGATCCAGGCATCCATCCATTCAAAGTATATGCACACATACAGTTTCTGTTTCACCCACCCAGGCTGTTCTCCTTACACCCATCCTTGCTTCATCATTCACCCAGCCATGCACCATACCATATTCTTTCCTTCCCAGCCACCTCAGGGACCAAGCAAACACATATCATTCTTCTTTGCCAGTCATCATTACATTTCTCGTCCTTCCACACTTACACCCTTCTTTTGCTTTTCGTTCATCCCTTCCATCAAGTTCACCTCAGATCTGATTGGGATTCTTCTCGCCAAAAACTTCACAGCTAAGTCAAAGTACATTTAGAGGAGGCTACTACCTGGTTTATTTATAATACACCCGTGCAGAAAGCACACTCTGCAGTCTTCAATCTCAAATGAGTAAGGAATGTATAGCTTACCTCTGCCCGCCACCACCGTGTCATCCCCCACAGATTTGTCCGGCACTTCCACCGCCTCCTCCCCAGAGTTGTCCTCGTACAATGCCACCACCACCTCGACGCTGGCCCCGCCTCCAGATGTTCCACCTACAAAGTACATTTAATAATGTTACAATACACCACTCACTACTATATAATATTTGGTCTAGGAGGAAGAAAGAAATGTGAAAAAAACAGTATACGATTTCATAATTTGTGACTGTCTACTGTAAAGTAAAAATGTCCCTTTTTCCAGGGAAGGCTGTTGTCTTGCTTCACTTTTTGGCACAACTGATGAATGCTTGCTTTTTATTTTTAACACGCACCACTTTTTCTCCTAACAGACAGAAGCTTGACTTCTAAGAACACGAGCAGGATCAAGTTCAAACCAGGTGAGAGCTCGGCTCGACCACAAGAAATGTGTCCAATTAATCGTCAGCACTAAGCACATTTCCATTTCCAGTTAAACGTTTACTTTTATGACAAACTTGATTTCAATAAATGTGTTTACTTTTAATAAAGCTTTTAAACTCAAATAGACTCTGTGGTCTTTGGTCCTCCAGACTAGAGTGGATGAGCTAAAGGTTTTGGAATTTTTGCAAGCATAAGTCCGTGCCTCTGCCATCGGTGACTTTGGGAGCTAAATGACTCTGCCACACTATCTAGTCAGTAAGGAGATTGGGGGTTCAACTACAAAGTCTGTTATCACTGAGGTATGTGGAAAGTCTAACAGCACCTATTATAATTGATAAGCTAAGCAATGCATTATTTAGTGTCCATAGTTCTGTTTGTGCAGATTTGTCCCTGCAACAGTAGTAGAATGGATTGTCCTCCTATCCAAACCAAAAGTAAAGTAGTATCTTATTCTTTCTTGGTGGTCATTCACCTTTTTATTGTTGGCAATTGTCAAAGCATAAACATTTAGAATACTTGAAAAGACATTATGGACAATCCCAGAGGACTGCACTCAGTGCATAGAGCTATTGCTGACTAGAATGGGAGTCCAATGGAAATGCCAAATGTGCAATCTTAGTTAGCTACACAGACAGACTAATAAGAATAATCTAGTAATACCACACAGAGTCATAGTCGAGGCAGGATAAGAATTTAGATCCTGTCTACAAGAAGATCAAAGACGATTTAGAAAAAATCGAATGAGGAACGCTAGGAAAAAATAAGTACTCTATATTAAAATTAAAACTTACTGGGGCCAGAAAAGGAGCCCTCGCCTGCCCGGTCCTGGCCTGCATCGTCAACAGCACCCTCCTCCTCCTCCTGTGTCCTCCTCTTGCCCCTGGGGGAAGCTGATGTACAACATGAAAGAAAGAAAAACAGAAAACATGGATGATATTTGTCAACCAAATCAAACATTTCAAAAGAACTAACAAAATATTTTGCGAAATAGCAAATAGACAACTACTCCACGGGATATATTATTGACCAATCTCATGTGGTCGACTACGTTATTACTTTAGTATTGCTTGATTTGCGGACCGTCAAATTGGAAATTACCTTATGTAACTCACTAAACAAAGTACTAAAAAGGTTTGCCTACGATTGGCAGGCAGCAGTCCGCAGCACGCGAAGTGACAGCCAAAGTCCATCGTGATTGAAGATCAGCGACAACACTAAAGTTTCCTACTACATTAACCAGTCATTAAAATACTCAAACTATCAATCCACCACCACTATTTCTTCTTATCGCCATGTGTACAAAGGAAGGACTGGACTTGAGTCTGTAGGGGCTGATTTAGAAGCCCCTTGCGGCTCTTTGCTCCATTGTTGCGTGACTTTTGTGACGCAGCGGCAGCACAAAAGAGGCGCAATGGTGCGGCGTATATTAACAACGTGACACATATGGGAGATGCATCACGTTGTAAAGCCCTGCGCCAATAGGGGGCGTTCCGGCGCAAGGGAGGGCGTTCCTGCGCAGGAACGCATCCTAAAAGCGGCTGAGGGAAATCTACAAGATTTCAATCAGTCACTTTGAGGACAATGATGCGTGACTCAAACCCTGCGCCTGCTTGAAGCAGACGTACGGCTTGACGCAGCATTGGGGAGATAGGGCACCCCAGAGCATTGATGGAGCTGCACCATCGTTGCGACGCAACTCCAGCAATGCGCCGCCTTTACGGCACAGATGTGTAACGTTTTGGTGATGTTTTGGGCCCATGGTGCGCCGCATTGTAAATACGGCGCACCATGGGTGATGGTGGCGTGACGCACAATTACTGGCGCATCCCTGCTACTTTGCAGGGATGCGCCGGTAATTAAAAATCTGAACCTTAGTGTATAGCATTACGCAGTTCTTTAAACTACACTCATACATAATTTCACAGGCCAATGAAATGAACACAAAATCTAAAACAAATAAGCATAGTAGCAACACTACTGAGAAGAAGGAGAGCAGTGTACCTGAAATGCACAGAAGATTTTGAAATATAATTTACCTACAATGTAATGAGCAACATTATTGCTCTAGGTAAAAAACAAAAATTTGCAATATAATAACACAGCAGGAGAAAACATAGTAGTAAAGAAATAGCTACCACTACTCACCAAGCCCGGGGATCTCAAGGCCAAGGAGGTCGAGCAGATCTCGCTCACGGGTCAGGACATCCGTCCAGCGGTGGGTGGCCTGGTTGTAGGTGCGCCAGACCCGAGAGTGGTGGTAAATGGCCTGGCACACCTTCTCCCACCGCTTCCGGCGCTCCCGGACCCCGTACCCGGCACTGATCTTGCCGCCTCCCATGATGGTCCTGGGGAGGCGGCGCTGAACATAAAAAATAAGTTGGCCCACCTCCTCCGGGGTAAAGATCTCCCTGGGTACGACCTCCTCCCCCCTCAAACGCCCGCACGGGAGCCTGACACGGGGTGCGGGACCCTTCCCCTTCTCGGGATGCTTCCCGGCTCCCTTCACCATGGTCTGGGCGGAAAGGAATTAAGAAAATAAAATAGGGAAGAGAAGAAAAGAAAAGAGTTTAAAAAAGTAGTTTAAAATTAACCAAAAGTAGCAGTAAACACAAAAATATAGGGCTAGAAAAATAGAGGGATAGATAATAAGTAAAATAGATCAAAAAAAACTTCAAACAAGCAAAGGATGGCAGAGATTTAGAGAGGATACAAAGACCATGCCCAGAACCATAGCAATGAATGAGAAACAAGATGGCCGCGCCCGTTCACGACCGCGCGGGTAAGTTCGCGCAAGATTTTCCTTGCGAACACTCGCGAAACTGTACTGGCGAGCCGCACACTTTGCGAGATTACACTTCGCGCCCGGAAACGGAAATACGTCAGGCAAACAAGATGGCCGTGCCCTTGAACGACCGCGAGGGTAACTTCGCGCCTTGCGCTACGAGCGGCTCGCAAAAACGCACAAACCTTGCGAACTAACACGCCGCAAAAAAACAAATTGCATATTCGCACGAATTCGCGGCTTCCGAATCCGATCTCGCGAGTGTTCGCGCCCCGCAAATCCCGCGAAATTGCAGTAAAACGAGTTTTGCAAAACTGAAAGCACTCGGCAGGTGCAAGAGTTCAAACTCATCATTAGTAACAATTCCCTGTAGTGCTTCCTGACTGGGGCCCCTCCAGAATTCAGTTGCTAGTTGCAACAATTGTATGACCCTGCTCTGACCCTCACAGCAGGCTCATAGAATAGCTACAAGTAGGCCACAAAGGTCCTGGAAAAAAAAATGCACTGCAACAGAAAGCAAATTACAAATAAGGAAGCAGGTGCCAGACTGGAATTTTAAAACAGTGACACATTAATACACTAACCCCAAATTAATTCATGTCAGTTGAAGCAGGGCTGGTGTGCTTGCTTTTCCCCCCCATAATCTACAGTGATGATGAACCAGAGGGTGGCATTGATGTAACAGAGGGTGGCAGTGGTGAAACAGAGGGTGCTGGGAACCTGTGATGATGAACCAGACGTAGAAACAACATAATCCCGACCGTTGCGAGCCGAAATGTAAGTTCGCAATTGCGAACTGGTACGAAACCCTCGCGAACTGGCAGAAATCCTTGCGAACAAACAAAACAAAAAAAATCTGCAAATTCGCGAGAATTCGCGGATTTTGCGGATTGCGAGTTCGCAAATCCGCAAAATTCGCGAACGCGAGATTCGCAAAATTCGCCCATACTTAGATCTAACCCAATCTGGCAACACTGATGCCACTCCCCCACGGCTGGTATACACCCACACCACACCCATCCACCACAGGCTTCACAGGACACGTGACCCTGCTAATTTAAAAGACCGTGCACACGTTCTATACACCATTTTAGAGTTTAGAGTATGTGGCCTTACTTCTTGCTGAGTTAGTAGCACCGCAAGCACTGAGCGGGTGTACAACCTGTGATGATGAAAGGTGCACTACTATGTCCTCTGCCATGGCCATATGAAGACGCAGTAGCAAATGTAAGACCTGTTAGCTTGTGGAACCGAGTTGCATGATGTGGAAGGTACCTTGACCACGAAAAGGTGAGCAGTGAGACCTGGGTGCGCAGCATTGGGCAGATACTTCTGGGCGGCAGGAGTGGATGGGGTACAGCACCCTGAATGCAGAAAGACGGCAGCGCGATTTAGGCATACGCACTCGTATATACTTTACCACAGCGTCGGATTAGGAACACGAGCACTGGTGCAATGCCCGAGGAGCCGATGCTGACTTCCAACTATGGGATCTCACAGCTTGTGGCTGCCTCGCGTCACTTTGGAAATGTTATGTTTTGAATGTGAAAAGGTTGGAAGGTAGAAGTTAACAGGGGTTGCCATTCTTCCTTTATACTTGCTGCTTACAAAACATGTTCTGAGAATTAAAGCACTTCAAGAGAATTACCATCTCTGTCTTTTCATTTCTGCATACTGGTCTTTCCTACAATTACTAATTCTGTACTATCTTCCAGATGTGGGAGCTTGAGGGTGCACTATGTCCCGGCACGTGGTTGGAGACACTCCGGTGACACAAAGGTGAACTGCGAAGATTTTCTCCAGTCTCACTCTTTCTTTCTCTCTCTTCCTCTCTCCTCTGATGGATGCATGACGCACAATCTTATCTTGCTGTTACCTAACAGGCTCTGATTCACAAATTGACGCGCCCCCCAAACACCACCAGAGCTGAACACTTGTAGAACCTGTGATGATGCGTGGCCATCCAGGCAATAAACACCTACACTGAATTGTGAGCTCTGTTCACCGCGTGTACTGAGGCTGAGGAGGCTCCTTCAGCACGTGGTCAACTCTCTTCGACACATGCCTGTGACAGAAGGTGAGCAGAGAGGCTTGTTTGCGCAGCAGCGGGCACTCACCTCCGACCAGTGGGAGTGGATGGGGTGCAGAAGCCTGAATGGGCAGCAGCAGGCAGTAAGCTCCGGATAGTGAGAGTGCATGGGGCGCAGCAGCCTGGGTGCGCTGCGACTGTTATACACCTCTGGGCAGTGCAAGTGTATGGGCTACACCAGACTGGGGACCATAATATCATAATATCCAGACTGAGGACCATAATATCAAGAACGGCAATAACATTATAACCGCTTTAGCAGCAGGAAACTGCCGCTAAAGCGGCGATCAGTGGATTGATAATATGCCCTTGAGAATTCTCATAGAAGCCCAGGTTCTGGTGTGAAGGACATCAAACCTGGGCTTCTATGGGAATTCACAAGGGCATATTATCAAGCCACTTATCGCCACTTTTGCGGTAGTTTCCTGCCGCTAAAGCGGCGATAGTGTTATCGCCGTTCTTGATAATATGGCCCTGGGTGCGCAGCGGCTGTTAGACACCTCTGTGCAGTGGAAATAGATGGGATGCAGCAGCCCGGGTGCCCAAAGCAGAAACAGTGAATTACGCGTGTGCAGTTCTATATAGTCTGCAATTACTAATTCTATACTATCTTTCAGATAACTAAACTTGAGGGTGCAGTATGTCCCGGCATGTGGTTGGAGACATATCGGTGACACAAAGGTGAGCTGCGAAGATTTTCTCCAGTGTCAACACTCCCTCTCCATCTCTTCCTTTCTCTCTCTCTCACACTGTCTTTCTTTCTCTGTCTCTTCCTCTCTCTCTCATTTTTTCTCTCACTTCCTCTCTCTCTTTCTTCCTCTCTCTCACACTCTTCCTTGTATCTGACTCTTTCTTTCTTTCTTAATCTTCTCTCTTCCTCTCGCTCTCTTTGTCTCTCTCTCTCGTCCTCTCTTTCACTCTTTTTCCCTCTCTCTCTCTTCCTCTCTCTCACACTGTTTTACTCTTTCTTTCTCTCTCTTCCTCTCTTTCTCTCTCTGTCTTCCTCTCTCTCTCTCTTCCTCTCATCTCTCTCACACTGTTTCTCTCCTTCTCTCTTCCTTGTATCTCTCTCTTTCTCTCTCTCACTCTTTCTCAGTCTTCCTCTCAGTCTTACTCTTTCTTTCTGCCTTCCTCTCTCTTTCACTTTCGCTCTCTGTCTCTTCCTCTCTCACACTGTTTCTCTCTTTCTATCTTCCTTGTATCTAAGTCTTCCTCTTTTTCTCTCTCCTTTGCTGAACGCAAAACACACCATCTTATTTTTCTTTTTCTCTTGCAGGCTGTGATTCACAAATTGTCGAGGAATGACATGCCAAGGCTATACATAGTTTTATTTGTTGTTGTTTTGTTTTAATAAAATGTTTTACACACATAGTTTTATTTGTTGTTGTTTTGTTTTAATAAAATGTTTTATATGTAAATCCATACATGACTAAGATTCTTATTTGTCGAACCTCACAAGCATATCCACATTTAAAAACGTTCCTGTCACATTTGTTTGTGGGGGTAAGCGGGGGTGGCGGAGAAGGAGCTGCTGTTAGGGGATGTCGGAGGAGTGTTGGGTGTCCAACCTATATCACCATTGCCTCCATTCAGGGCCGGACTGGTGAGTCCGGGCACCGGGCAATCCCCCGGTAGGCTGGAGGGGGTGGGGGCCGGTTTTCGAAAAGGGGGCCGGTTTTGTGGCTGGGGGCCGATTTTCGTCCCACTGTCACAGCCTGTGACGGTCGGAATGAAAAACGGCCCCCAGCCACAACAGCGTCAGCGTCACTCACTTAGTTCAGGCCAGGGAGAAGAAGTCACCAGGTCCAGGTGTTGTGTATGTGTACTCGTCATGATGATGGTCACTCATCATGTCTGAGACTCTCACTCTCAGACTTCCAAGTAGTTCGAAGCAGGCCTGCCCCGAATGCTATACCAGTGCTAGCGCCAGCAAGCCAGATTGACCGGTGTTGAGACCTAACCTAAACAAACATTTCAGGAGGAGGAGGAGGAGGTGCCTGTGCGCAGTGCGGAGAATGATGCTCTGTCTCCTCCTCTGCCGAGTCTGCGCGCCTCTCTGGGGTGCGGCTGGTGTCATTCCTGCATGCGCATTGGCCAATTAACTGCGCGTGACTGCTGCCTACAAGAGTGACGAGAGGAGCAGAGGTGTGCACGGGACTTGAAGCGGCCATAATTTTATTCTACTGGCTTGCGCCGCCTAGCCCGACCCCCCTGTGTGTCTGCCACCAATAGCAGTTAGCAGGCCTGCGGTGATTCCCGTCCGTTTTTATTTCCGCCCGAGAAGTTATCAGGTAGCTGCTGCAGACATCTGTGCACAATCTGGAGCCAGATATGAGAACAATAAAAAAAACAAGTCTACGTGGGTGGGCCAGTGGTTGTCTACAAACTATCGGAAACGCATAGATGCTAGCGCTTCGAGTATGTATGGACGCTAGCGCTTTGAGTATAGCTAGCACTAGCAGTCATTTTCTGTACTCTGTGAAGCAGGGGCAAGCGAAGGCAGCAGGCCAGCAGCTACGGGTTTCAAATCGACGAGCATGAACAACTGTGCCGTGCAATGTAAAAACCACTGATAATCGCAAGATTAAGTTTTTGAAAAAGGAGCAATGGAGTTCGCACAAACATCAGTTCTTTTTCCTTTCTAGGAGCAGGGTTAAGTCCTCTGCAGCTGATGAGACTTAACAGAAGCTAGCAGTGTAACTAAACAAGGGCCTTAATCCTGTGAGAAATATGGAGAAAACATAGTCTCACGATTTGCTTGTCATTTGTACATATAAAATGAAATAAAGAATTTTGCTAACTGGGAACGTCATATGATGATGTGCTTACTGGGAAATGGCAAGGACGCGTGATACCTGGAACCGCGCATAATTGAAAGTGGCAATTGTGAGATAACTTAGCTGTGGCAATGATGTGTGCTGAACGAGAAATGACATATATTGTGATTGTTCGGAAGCAGCAACTGAACTTTGCTTACTTGGAAATGGTAATTTGAAACGCTTTTTGAGAATTACTATAAAGTTTGCTAACTGGGAACCAGCAATTTTTGTGTGGTTGCTGAAGAAAAACTAGATCTAGATACAGACGAGGAATAATCACAAGGGATGAGCTCAGTTACAAAAGGTGATATCAGGTTTAGAAGGAAGTGTGATAAGAGTGGAAGTGTAATAATGTAATGGAAGAGGAAGCAGAAAAAAATGGCACACACCAGAGGCTCACAGGTAACTAAGGTAGACTAAATTTATTGATGGTAGGAAGGAGAAAGGAGTCTCTTTTGCCCCCAGCACCATCAGTTAGTGATTGATGATTGATGTCTTTGTCTATTATTTGTCTTCACACAATTTAACAGTTGGCTGGCGTCGCGCACACGGTGGTGGTGGTCTGGAGATTCCATTCCTGACCGTTACCACTGACTGACCGTATATGCGCAGCACAGCACTCTCTCAGCACAGCTCTGTATGTTACGAGACACAAGGCTCTAGCAGGCATCGGCGAGAGCCTTGTGCTAGATCCTTGTTCAGCCTTGCTTGCTTCAATTAGCTTACTTACCCTTACCCTACCTATTCCTGAGCTTAGCGGCGAGCGCACTTCCTCTGGATCAGGCAATGCTCCCAATGTCTTCTTCGCCGGGCCACCCTGGTCTTACCCAGCCTGGTGATGTAGTGGTATGGTTCTCTTCTCCGCTCCGGAAAGAGAAGAGTAACCGGGTCAAGGGTGCCCAAAAGTCACATCGCCCCAATCCTGTTATTATTATGAAAGTGCTGCTGTGAAAGACTTAACTAGGGATAAATAAGACGTTTTTATGATGTGCAATCTGAGCGCTTCCGCTTGATATTGTACCCCGTAAAGGGAGGAGTGTGGGCTGGCAGCAAGGCAGGGATAGATTCAAGGAAGGGCAACCAACCGTATGAAACAAGCTACAATGCTGCAACTGCGGCTCCGGGCCTCAGCTCTGGAGCATCCATCCCACAGCAGCATCGCAGTTCATAGGGATCCTGAACGTAGGCAAAACACGGACAAACACAAAACAGTAACCCTCAGATATCGCCCACTCGCACAATACAACCCCTTAATACATCTGTGCCAAACCATCGCCATCAGTATTCACACCTGTCCCATCCCCTGCACTCACCGCGCCAAGCCATCCTTCTTCATGATGATCCTCATAACCAGAATGATTAGGGTGACCAACTGGCATGGGTGCAAATTCAGGACGGTGAGTGTAAAAATTCAGGACAAAGGGTCAAAATTCAGGACAAAAATTCAGGACAGAATGTCAAAATCCAGTACAAATCTTTGGGGCAAAAGGTACGTTTTACATGCACATCAGAGGAGGTCCCGCAATAATATAGAAGTAAATAGACAACCTACATAAGTTCAAGTCAAAATATGTTTGTATAAGGTTGAGACAATTGTGGATTTCAAAGTTTTTCACGCAACTTTGAGCAAATGTGCAGGTCTTTTGTGGTATTTCATATGTTCATGATCTATTTATATGGTCACTGCGCTGGGTTGTCTATATGTAGCAATATTGAATTTGTCAAGGGTATCCCATGTGTTTCCCATACATATAACAAGTCTAGCATTTTTTGGTTGTATTGTAGATGCTGCTTCTCTTAACTGCATTTTTTGTTTCTATTTCTTCAGTCCCAGTTATTGTTTGTTACTATACTTTTTGGCCATGCACTCTCCTCAGATCATCACTTTGATTAGCTCCTATTTATTTGCGCTGTATTATTTAGCATTCTCCTTCAACCTTCTCAATAAGGCCCAAACAGTGAATCTCCATGTTGGGATCTTAGTTCTGCCTTGTGCCCGATTTTACCATACCTCTGGTCTGGAATGGGACAGCAGGAATTTGGCCTAATATGCAGACTCTTCATATATAAATAGAAAGTCCTTCGTAATAATGATGTATTCCAGGTAATTAACAGGTTGTTGTACCCTCCAGAAGTGTATCACACTTATTTTATCCATATTCTGCTACAAAGAACTCATCACCCCTGGCTTAGCGCTGTCTCTTGGTGGAATCCAGCCTCATGTTTGTCCAGAACAAAACTTGTATTTCCCACCTACACCAGTTTTGTTTCCATATAAAACAGTATAATCTAGAATTGATTCCCAAAAAGGCTAACTTCTACATTCGGAACATACAACCTAATGAGACATATTTCCTGACCACCTAGCATCCCAGTAGATATCTACCCTTTGTGTCTACCTTACCCTCTCTCATCTGCAGCGAAACTAGGGCAGCCACATATAAGTACACCGTATGCTTAACTAGAGAAAGCCCCAACATGCACTAAATGTTCCCATTTTTTGCGCACTCTATCTATTTCTGCTAGAGGTATGTTCTTCGATTGTAACACTGGGATTACGATTCCTTTTGTTTTCTGGTAATAGTGCACCCTTGTGCCTTTTTGTGTAGCTATTCGTACCCTTGACATTATGTGTAACGGTCTTCCATGTATTCCTATTGCCACTGAGCTGATCCCTACTTTCCATCTCCCTTGTCCAAACAAGATGCCACCGCATGATATCCACACTTCTTATAATCACCTTGGACCTTTCTTTGCCCACCACTCCTGGCATCCTCTAAACCTAACTCCACAAAAAAATGCCCCCTTACACAGACACACAGACAACCAACCACAGCCTATTCTACAACTCGGGTGCAACTTGTAACAGCATGTCACCAATAGTGCATAGAAAGTAGTCCCATTGTGAGCAATCCCCAAATAAAGACCTCATGAACTTTATGTTTGTATGCACCTTACTCTTTCCAGCACCAGAATGTAGGCTAGAGCCCTTCGTTCAAACATTTTCAGATTGTTAGTCACATTGCATTGGGTCCACCGCGAGCATACCATTTGCCTGCACCACCATTCTGCTTGTCTGCTGATTCTCCTCCTGAATGTTCAAATCTGTAGATATTTGGAATACAGGCTCTGTTTACTGTGGCCTTTCGGAATTTCGCCACCACTTTCCCCAATATCCTTGTCAAAAAACATTTGATAATGCACAATCCCACAGCTACTTCGGCCTCAATTTACACCAGCCTATTATTAGTATGATCGCACTTTCTCTGGCTTCAAGAACAAAGGGAAACTCCCTACTTTTCTGGAGTGCCTGCCAACTATTCCCCCTTATATATTGACCAGCCAGGGCACTTCTCCCAGGCTAGTTGTCTGCCAAATAAGGAGCTATCCCACTTATTAGTGGCGATCGACCATCCAGTAACTGCTACAGAGTGATCTATTTAGTAGCACACGGCACTCCTTGTCTTGCAGGCCAGCCCTCTGTGAGAGGCTGAGCTGAGCGCACAACTCAGGCTGATGGGCTCGGGCCCCCTCCGTATATGCACAGCTCTGTGTGTACATACTGATGGCAGGACCGTCGCCGGTGCAGGCAATCCATCAGAAATGTGTAATTATGATGATGAATCAATCATCATCATGATTACAATTTTTGATTTGGTGCGCTGTGCGCATGGTGCGGACGGCCAGGCCGCGATTAAAGTAGGAGGAACTGAACTAAGCTAATGCAGCAGGCTGGCTGGCTGCTTAATCACGGCCTAGGCATGGGTTGCATTAATATTAGTGATCAGCAATTGCTGTAACTTTGAGGGATTGGGCATGAAATCTGTAGGCTGCACCAAGCTATTTTTGCTCTTAGTTTGAGAAACTATTCAGTGAGATGCAGACACACTTTATTGTTGTAAATCACTGGCAGAGCCAGAAATGCCATAATTGTAGTACAACGGTACACAGCGGTGCATCCTGCAAACCTGACCCCATGGTGTCGATTGAAATTGCCATATCATGTGCCTTAGTGATAACTCCTAACAGTGAAATCTACATATTTTTGACTAAAAATCCAGTTATGTTTAAACCTTGGAGGTAATTGTATGATCACGCATTTGTTTGTACTTTGAGGAGCAAAGGAAAGTGAGGCTGACAAAAGTAATGTAAAAAAAACTGTCTCTTCCTTTGGATCTGCTGACTCAGAGGCGTCCAAGTTTGGTCCAGGAAGGCTGGATCCTTGGCTGGTGTTGAGATAAGAACAGACTGTGTAATGTGTTCCATTTCACTTTCAGACTCGGTGGATGTGCATTTATCTCATGTCCATAACCTTAAAACATCTGTATGACTATGGACCTTTTGGTTTAAGTGTTGCCTGCTGTCAATATTGAGACGTACAGGTAGCACAGTCGTGCTCGGTCTGCCATGCATGTTGCCCCATAGGTGGCTGAAGCGGAGCCAGTCGCGGGGGTGTAGAGATGAAAGGTAGAAGAAAAGACAAATGCGGACAGAAAAGGGAACAGTGTGATCTCTCTCTCTCTGTGTGTCTCTCTCTCTCTCTCTCTCTCTCCATCTTTCCCCTCTCTCTCTGTATGCCTCTCTTTCTTTATCACTCTCTCTCTGTATGCCTCTCTTTCTTTATCCCTCTCTCTCTCTCTCTCTCTCTCCCTCTCTGTCTCTTTCTCTCTCGTGCCCCTTCTCTTTCACCCTCCTTCTCCCTCCCACTCTCTTTCTCTCGCCCCCTCTCCCTCTCTCTCTCTCTCTCTCTCCCCCTCTCTATTCCTCTATCCTTCGCTCTTACTCCCTCACGCGCTCTTTTTATCTCTCTCAATCTCTCTATACCTATCCTCCTCTCACTCTCTCTCTCCTCTCTCTCCCTCCCTCTATCCCCCCTCTCTCCCTCTATCCCCATATCTCTCTCAGTTCCTCTCTCACTCTCTATCCCTTTCTCTCTATTCTTTTAGCTCTCTATCCCTCCCTCTCTCTTTTCTATCCCTGTATTTTATCCCCCCTCTCTCTTTCTCTACCTCTCTCTCCCCTCCCTCCCCTCCCTCCCCTCTCTATCTCTATTCTCTCCTCTCTCTCTCTCTCTCTCTCCCTCCCACTCCTCCCACTTTATTTATCTCGCCCTCACCCTCTCTCTCTCCCTTTCTCTCTCTCCCTTTCTTGCTCCCTCCCTCTCTCTCTATTTCTCTATCCCTCTATCTCGCTCCCTCACGCGCTCTCTATTTATCCCTCTCACTCTCTCTATACCTATCCCTCTCTCGCCCTCTCTCTCTCCCCCTCTCTCTCCCTCCCTCTATCCCCCCTCTCTCCCTCTCTATCCCCATATCTCTCTTGGTTCCTCTCTCACTCCCTATCCCTTTCTCTCTATCCTTTGCTCTCCCCCCCTCTCTCTCTATCCTCCCTCTCTCTCTTTTCTATCCCTGTATTTCTCACCTCCTCTCTCTCCCTCTCTCTTCCCCTCCCTTTCTCCCCTCTCTCTATCTCTATCTCTATCTCTATCTCTATCTCTATCTCTATCTCTATCTCTATCTCTACTCTCTCCTTTCTCTTTCTCTCTCTCTCCTACCCTCCCACTTTCTTTCTCTCGCCCCTCTCTCTCTTTTCATCCCTGTCCCCATCTTTCTCATTCCTCTCCTTCTTCTCCCTCATTCTCTTCCTCTTTTTCTCCCTCTACTTCTCCCTTTCTCTTCTTCTGTCTCCCTCTGTCTCTCTCCCCCTTCCTTCCCCCTCTCTCTCCTCCCTACATAAAAACATAGCCAGACCTATTCCCGCAGTCAGTACTTGTTCATGCTCCCAGCGTTTCTATACAATATGTTTTGTCAATGAATGTGTTATGCAGACGTCTTCATTTGTTTTTCATGAGTGTTCAGACCTCTTGGCGGATCTGAGGTTACTGAGTGGGTAATCTGATGTTCTTTAAGATATTCATCTACTATTTTCTGTGCTTTGAAAGTTGATACAATTTGAATATGTAATCAAAAATGTGCTGTAAAATTCACCATTTTGGTCTGTCATTTTGCAACATTTTCCTGGGGGGAACTCCCCCAAACCCCCCTAGTGGAAGTTGAGCTCGCTCACTGCGCTCCGGATGGGGGCTGGTCTGGCAAAATTTGCCAGGGCTGCTTTCAGTTCCCAGTCCGGCCCTGCCTCCATTGCATCTCTTCTCAGAGACATGAAAGCCGGCGGGTTGCTCATAAAAGTGTGGGCCTGAGAAGTCGCACCGGAAGAGAGCGGAGAGCCCACCAGCGGTTCGCAGAGGGAGACTTGGGAGCCCAAGAAGGTTGTTAACGGTATGCTGGTGATGTGGGAAGAGGGTATGTTACCTGCTGATGGGGTATCTCTCACAGACAAAGCTCCGGTATTTTTCAGAAATGCCTCGAACAGATGCCAGCTGACAGACTGAATCACAAAATGGCTTTTCAATACTCATATAGTGAGACATATGAACAGTTTGTACCCAGGCTCGCAGGGGGACTACTGCGACCCGTCCCCTCAACTCACAAAGTCAGAACTACGAGTCGTCCACTCCCAAAGGAACAGCAGCGTAGTAGCTTGCAGAGATACATGTGAAACCAACAGGAGTAGAAACCCGTCAACCTGGTTGTGATTTGGGTAATAAGCTATGTATAAGAAACAATATCCAAACTGGTGTATTTAGAGGACAAATAGTAAGGATATGAAAACATTATCCATGCCCTATCCTTTAAATGTTGATTAAAACTGATGCTTTTAGCACATGTAATGAGTGAATAGAGTCTCCTTGTGCCTCCATGGATAATGTTTTCATTTCCTTACTATTTGTCCTCTAAATATACCAGTTGGGATATTGTTTCTTATATATCGCAGAGATACAGGCATAGCATCGTACTAGCTCGAAAAGGTAGAGAGCTGCGAGCCAACGGACTGGCGACAAAGTAGTGATATTGGGCAGAGGCAACATAAAAGGGTTATCTTCCTAGTAGTGTCCTGGAGTGGAAGTCATGCTGCCTGGCGCTCACCTGTTTCTCTTTTATTGTTATTAAATCTTAAGCATACACTGCGTCCAAATCATCATTACACAGAGCTCCGCTATATTAAACTGCCCCCGGAATCTTTCTTTTATATTTTCACTCAATGCGGGGCACAAGATGGCTGCTAACACTTCCTAGGTTCAAGTGTTAGCCGCCAATCAGAGGACACTTCCTGCTTTGAAGAGTTGAGAGGCAATCAGAGGCAAGCTTGTGCTCGCGAATAAGGCTCCGACCAGATATATATATATTTTTTTCCCTTTAATATCTCAAAAACTACTGTACGGATTTACACCATTTCAACAAAACCGCACTTTGTAGACCAAGACCTTTCTCCCTGCCAAATTTGGCGCAATTCCGTTCAGCAGTTTGACCTGTAGCTAGCCTTGTCTAAAGTTTCCTATGAAAAAAGAAAACACATTTTCACTCCCCCTTTTTCTCAGCCCCCCTTGACCAATCACCCCTAAACTTTCAAGATAGGAGCTGATCAAAAAAGAGAAACTTTTTGGAAAATTTCGTAAAGAATCATCAAATGACGCCAAAGTTATAAGCAGATGGAGAGCTCCAGGAAGGGGGCCTTGCAACCCCCCTCCCAACATGAGTGAAGCCCTGGGACTGCAGAGACCACCACAGACCCCGCAACCCCTGTAAGCCCACACTATATTGTTTTAAGAAATTCCCCCGTAACCTAGCCTAACCAGGGGCCTCATTAAAATAAAACGTGGGAATCTGCAACCCCAACGCGAATTGCGCCTTTTTTTTTTAAGAAATACTTTTTGGGGCCCTGGGGGTCCTTCTAGGACCCCCTCAGCAGGCCTATGGGTCAGAGGGTTTCTACCCTGCCCCCTTCTCTTGGTTTATACCTTTGTTTCTCCATTTTTGGAAGACTTGCTTCTACTGGGCCACAAGATGGCTGCCAACACTTACTGGTTTGGAGTGCTAGCAGCCAATCATAGTAAAGCTCGTGCACGCGACTTAGGCTCCACCCAGATATCAAAACTTTTATTTTTCTAATTTCTCAGCAACTACTGAACGGATTAACACCATTTCAAAAAAGGTCGCTATCTGACCCACGCACTACCTGCATGCCAAATTTGAGGTAATTCCGTTCAGTAGTTTCGGCTGTACCTTTGCACAAAGTTTCCTATGGAAAAATGATTTGTCGACTCTTATTTTTTTAATTTCTCAAAAACTACTGAACGGATTTACACCATTTGAAAAAAAAAGTTGCTTCCTGAACCAAGCTCTACCTTTCTGCCAAATTTGGGGTAATTCCGTTCAGCAGTTCCAGCTGTAGCTCGTCGCAAAATTTCCTATGGAAATTAACATGGAGAAAACGACTTTTGGGACCCCCCTTTTTTCTTGTAGCCCCCGCTTGGTTTCATGCAGGACCCACCGAGGGGCAGTAATTTTCGTTTTTCAAGCAAACTACAAAGCCTAGCATGCCTTGTAAAGAAAATTGCATCGGAGCAGCCCACCAGGGGGCAACAAATCAATCAGCATGCAGCTTTAAAATGGTTAAAATGCTTGAAAATACCTGCAGAAATCAGCAATGCCATGCCTATGATTAAGTTGCTGGGGGCTCAGAAACTGGTCAGGCGCACAACAAATCAAGACTGTTATGCTGGTTCCCCTCAAATAAAGGTTTGGTGACCTGCCTCTGCTGTGTGCGTTCTCATGTTATTGGGCAAACTTTGGGAATCATTTATCACAGTAGTCCAAGCCGTGGAGGACTGCACTGCCGATTGCACTGTTGTCAAGGACCACGGGGCTTGAATTATGCAAGCCTGTGAGCGGAACAGCAGCTAATGTTAAAATGAACCATGCATGCCGTTCTGAGGCCACCAGAGGGCAACTAATATGGATTTAAAAACTGGTTTCATGCAGGACCCACCGAGGGGCAGTGATTTTCGTTTTTGAAGCAAAGTACATAGCCTAGCATGCCTCATAAGAAAACGTGCAACAGAGCAGCCCACCAGGGGGCAACAAACCAATCAGCATGTGGCTTTAAAATGGTTAAAATGCTTGAATATACCTGCAGACATCATGCCATGCCTATGATTAAGGAGCAGGGGCCTCCGAAACCGGTGAGGCGCACAACAAATCAGGACTGTTATGCTGGTTCCCCTCAAATAAAGGTTTGTGTGACATGCTGCTTCTGTGCGCGTTCTCATGCTTTTGGGCAAACATTGGGAATCAGTTATCATGGCAGTCCAAGCCGTGGAGGACTGCACCGCCAATTGCACTGTTGTCAAGGACCACGGGCTTGAATTATGCAAGCCTGTGAGTGGAACAGCAGCTAATGTTAAAATGAAGCGTGCATCTGCCGTTCTGAGGCCCCCAGAGGGCAACTAATATGGATTAAAAAACTGGTTTCATGCAGAACCCACCGATTGGCAGTGATTTTCGTTTTTCAAGCAAACTACAAAGCCTAGCATGCCTCGTAAGGAAACGTGCAACGGAGCAGCCCACGGGGGGCAACAAACAAATCAGCATGCTGCTTTAAAATCGTTAAAATGCTTGAAAATACCTGCAGACATGAGCAATGCCATTCCTATGATTAAGGAGCAGGGGGCTCCGAAACCGGTCAGGTGCACAACAAATCAGGACTGTTATGCCGGTTCCCCTAAAATAAAGGTTCGTGTGACCTGCTGCTGCTGTGTGCGTTCTCATGCATTTGGGCAAAACTTGCAGGACAGCACTGTGTTAGTCCTATGCTTAAAGACTTTGATAGAAAACAGACATTTGAGGTGAGCAGATCTAGAGTGTCGCTGGTGTGGAGAGTGCCTCAACAGGAGCTGCTTTCCACCTAAATTTGAGAACTACCCAGAGTTCTCTCCTTCTTTTTTGCATAATTTATGCATCACTCTATGCCTGAAAGGGTTTTGTTTTGACTTATACTGGGTGCTCCCTTGTGTCTGGACAAAGCTATACCTCTCTGAAGAGCTCTAATTAGAGTGAAACACTGTGTCAGGGGTTGCTTTTACTCATTTCAGGTTGGCTTGAGTTGGTATTTTACCATTTCAAAGCTGTAATACTGTGCCTGGAGTGATGAATGGCTTTTGTCATTTTACAGCTTGGCAAGGACAGCACTGTGTTAGTCCTATGATTAAAGACTTTGCTGTAGAAATGGCAAAAGACTTTGTCCTTTTCTATCTCAGCGTGGATGGCACTGTGCTTATCCTATGATAGAAAAACAGACATTTGAATGAATGAATGAATGAATGTTGGATTTATAGAGCGCGTGGTTACCCGGAAGCGTCCCAGCGCTGTACCACTGGGGAACCTGTCCTGGCTTTCCCTGTGAGATGGTCCCTTTACTGGGCATCCCCAAGGTGCAGCCAGGCATCCCCGGTGGTGATGGGGCCAGAGTGGAGATTAAGCAAGCTATTGCCCAGAGTTGCAGCGTGGGACCCCATGGTTAGAGTGGCACCGAGGCGAGATTTATCGGGCCCGCTGACATTGATCCTGCACCCGGCCGCGTCGGGAATTGAACCCGGGTCCCGGGCCGACCTCTGCCTCTGGGTCTGCTACCTCTAACCGTTGAGCCACACTTCTCCACGATTTGAGGTGAGCAGATCTAGAGTGTCGCTGGTGTTGAGAGTGCTCTAACAGGAGCTGGGTTCCACCTAAATTTGAGAAATACTCAGAGTTCTCTCCTTCTTTTTTGCATAATTTATGCGTCACTCTATGCCTGAAAGGGTTTTGTTTTGACTTATACTGGGTGCTCCCTTGTGTCTGGACAAAGCTATAACTCTCTGAAGAGCTCTAATTAGAGCGAAACACCGTGTCAGGGGGTGCTTGTACTCATTTGGACTGTTCAGGACTGTTATGCTGATTCCCCTCAAATAAAGGTTTGTGTGACCTACTGCTGCTGTGCGCGTTCTCATGCTTTTGGGCAAACTTTGGGAATCAGTTACCATGGCAGTCTAAGCCGTGGAGGACTGCACCGCCAATTGCACTGTTGTCAAGGACCACGGGGCTTGAATTATGCAAGCCTGTGAGTGGAACAGCAGCTAATGTTAAAATGAAGCGTGCATCTGCCGTTCTGAGGCCCACCAGAGGGCAACTAATATGGATTAAAAAACTGTTTTCATGCAGAACCCACCGATGGGCAGTGATTTTCGTTTTTCAAGCAAACTACAAAGCCTAGCATGCCTCGTAAGGAAACGTGCAACGGAGCAGCCCACGGGGGCAACAAACCAATCAGCATGCTGCTTTAAAATGGTTAAAATGCTTGAAAATACCTGCAGACATGAGCAATGCCATTCCTATGATTAAGGAGCAGGGGGCTCCGAAACCGGTCAGGTGCACAACAAATCAGGACAGTTATGCCGGTTCCCCTCAAATAAAGGTTTGTGTGACCTGATGCTGCTGTGTGCGTTCTCATGCATTTGGGCAAACCTTGCAGGACAGCACTGTGTTAGTCCTATGCTTAAAGACTTTGATATAAAAACAGACATTTGAGGTGAGGAGATCTAGAGTGTCTCTGGTGTTGAGAGTGCTCTAACAGGAGCTGCTTTCCACCTAAATTTGAGAACTACCCAGAGTTCTCTCCATCTTTTTTGCATAATTTATGCATCACTCTATGCCTGAAAGGGTTTTGTTTTGACTTATACTGGGTGCTCCCTTGTGTCTGGACAAAGCTATACCTCTCTGAAGAGCTCTAATTAGAGCGAAACACCGTGTCAGGAGTTGCTTTTTCTCATTTCAGGTTGGCTTGAGTTGGTATTTTACCATTTCAAAGCTGTAATACTGTGCCTGGAGTGATAAATGGCTTTTGTCATTTTACAGCTCGGCAAGGACAGCACTGTGTTAGTCCTATGCTTAAAGACTTTGCTGTAGAAATGGCAAAAGACTTTGTCCTTTTCTATCTCGGCGTGGATGGCACTGTGCTAATCCTATGCTTAAAGACTTTGATAGAAAAACAGACATTTGAGGTGAGCAGGTCTAGAGTGTCGCTGGTGTTGAGAGTGCTCTAATAGGAGCTGCTTTTCACCTACATTTGAGAACTACCCAGAGTTCTCTCCTTCTTTTTTCAATTTTTTTAATATATATATATATATATATTCACTGAAAAAACCATAGGTTTCACACCAATTATAGTTAGCTGGAAATTTTACTGACATAAAACCATAGAAATTCCAACGTTATAGTTAGTTGGACTCACTATAACAAGTACGCCTGCAATGCACTGCTGATGACGTCACATATTACATCACTCATGACATTGTCAGTGACATCACTCATGACATCACTGATGACACCAGCCAGTGAATGTGTGTCTTTCTTTAAAATTAATATGTTTAATATTTGTATTTCTAAAGGTTGATGGAAGAATAAATGGTTAAATAAGTGTGTAAATGGATGTTTTTTTTTTTTAAATGATTGGTTAACTGCCTTATTAAGTGCATTTTATTGAATACATATTTTAGCGAGTAACTTTTAAATATTGTTTTATATGTATCAGTGTTTCACTTTGTGTATAAGTAGCTGCATGGGTTGGTGACTGACTCACTGTTTGTATGTGTTTTGAAGACAGCATATGTGCAGGACTGTATGGGTGGATGAGTGTGTATATGTGTGTGTTAGTGAGTGAATGACTGTCTCACTATTGTCTTTTTTAGTAACGACATATATTTTAATCTAGTGTATGTGAGTTTTGATGTATATAAGTGAGTATATGTGAGAGTAAGAGATTGTAAGAGTTCCTGTTTAAATAAGTATGTATTTATATAAGTGATTGTTTAAGAGAGTAAGTATGTGTAAGTTTCCTTAGAAGTAAAGAAGTAGTGTGTGTATAGTTTTATATGCAAATAAATGGATGTGCAATAATTTATTTGCATGTGTGAGTATGTGTGTGAGTAACTTTTGGATGACTGCCAGTGTATAACAGGATGTATAGATGTATCACTACATATGATGAGTGAGTATATGTATGAGTGACTATATAGAACTGTTGGTAAATGAGTGGATGTGTATATAGATGGTGGAATTACTGAATTGGTTGTTGTAACTGGTATGGGTATCTCCATTTTTTTGAAAATGTTAGTTTCTATTTTTGAATATCTATTTCAAGGGTTACATTACACTAAAAGGAGGTCTGTCACTCTGTCACAAGGATGGTGTCATAAGTGATGTCATGAGTGATATCACTGACGATGTCATGAGTGATGTAATATGTGACGTCATCAGCAGTGCATTGCAGGCGCACTTGTTATAGTGAGTCCAACTAACTATAACGTTGGAATTTCTATGGTTTTATGTCAGTAAAATTTCCAGCTAACTATAACTGGTGTGAAACCTATGGTTTTTTCAGTGAATTTACTAGGTTTTTTAAATGCTAATTCCTAACTATAACTGGTGTGAAACCTATGGTTTTTTCAGTGAATTTCATAGGTTTTTTAAATGCTAATCCCTAACTATAACTGATGTGAAACCTATGGTTTTTTCAGTGAATTTCATAGGTTTTTTAATAGCAAATTTCTATAACTATGAAATATAATATTTTTTTTTAATGAATTCTATATTGTATATTTATGTAATACTATTTTTTATATGTATATTTTTCATTTTTAATTTAAATTTTTTTGCCCAGGAGCGCTCCCGGTGCGCGTCCCGGTGAGCGCACCGGTAAGCGCAGTTTTGCGGCGCGCCCCAGGGCGCGTACCGGTGAGCCAGTCGGTAGTTATAGTTAGGATTATTTTCAATAGAAAATCTCAACATTCTATTGTGAATAACTTTGGCACCGGTTGAGGAATCTGCCTGAAAATGTCCTCAAACCTGCTGATGACGTCACATATTACATCACTCATGACATGGTCAGTGACATCCCTCATGACATCACTGATGACACTATCCTTGTGACAGAGTGGCAGACCTCCTTTCAGTGTAATGTAACCCTTGAAACACATATTCAAAAATAGAAAATAACATTTTCAAAAAAATGGAGATACCCATACCAGTTACAACAACCAATTCAGTAATACCACCATCTATATACACATCCACTCATTCACCAACAGTTCTATATAGTCACTCATACATCTATTCACTCATCATATGAAGTGAAACACCTATACATCCTGTTACACACCGACAGTCATCCAAAAGTTACTCACACACATACTCACACATGCAAATAAACTTTTGAACATCCATTTATTTGCATATACAGCTATACACACACTACCACCTTACTTCTAAGGAAACATACACATACTTACTCTCATAAACAATCACTTATAGAAACACATACTTATTTAAACAGGAACTCTTACAATCTCTTACTCTCACATATACTCACTTATATACATCAATATTCACATATACTAGATTAAAACATATGTAGTTACTGATAAAGACACTAGTGAGACAGTCATTCACTTAATAACACACACATATACACACTCATCCACCCATACAGTCCTGCACATGTGTTGTGTTCAAAACACATACAAACAGAGAGTCAGTCATTGATGCATCTATGTGCTAAGTCATACCCCCACCAAACCATACAGACACTCATACTGATACTAAAAACAACATCTAATAGCCCATATACACACACATGTAGCTACTCACAAACCCATGCAGCCACTTATACACAAAGTGGAACACTAATACATATATTTAAATATTTAAACATTTCTCACTAATATATGTATTTATATGTAAGTATATATATGTATATATGTAAGATACACTTAATAAGCCAGTTAACCAATAACTTTTAGACACATATTTAAACATTTATTCTTCCATTGACTTTTACATATACATATATAAAACATATTTATTTTTCAGAAAGACACACAATTACTGGATGGTGTCAAGGGAAGCCTTGGCCGTGGCAGAGGAGCACCATTTCCAGTAACTGAAAGGAAAGGCTTGGAAAGGAACTTTTTCTCTCCGTGTAAGCATGCAGCCCCATGGCAAAACGAAGCCTGCAGACTGGCAACCAAACCTACTCAAGGACTAAAACATTTTAATAATTTCACAGAGACAATGAATCTTTGACTCACCACAGAGACTACGTGAACCAGCATGCTTCTGTGCAACTCTTGTGTGTAACGCCCAAAGTGGGTGGTGTCCTTAATAAAACAACCAAAGAGACAACACTGGTGAGTCAGTCATTTTCCCTGTAATACACCCCATGAAGAAGAGGCGCTGGCCTCGAAACGCGTTGGGTACAGAAAAGGGAATCCTTGAGGGAACAGAATAAGGAAATCCTTAAAATGAAATGGATGCAAAAAACTGCAAGCAGCCTCAGTTCATAGACCAGATGGTAGGAGCTGCATCGTGTGACCTTTGTAAAGCTCAGGGCATTCGAGAGGAAATGTTAAACACACTGCAGCCTTGGCCGTGGCAGAGGAGCACCATTTCCAGTAACTGAAAGGAAAGGCTTGGAAAGGAACTTTTCCTCTCCGTGTAAGCATGCAGCCCCATGGCAAAACGAAGCCTGCAGTCTGGCAACCAAACCTACTCAAGGACTAAAACATTTTAATAATTTCACAGAGACAATGAATCTTTGACTCACCACAGAGACTACGTGAACCAGCATGCTTCTGTGCAACACTTGTGTGTAACGCCCAAAGTGGGTGGTGTCCTTAATAAAACAACCAAAGAGACAACACTGGTGAGTCAGTCATTTTCCCTGTGATACACCCCATGAAGAAGAGGCGCTGGCCTCGAAACGCGTTGGGTACAGAAAAGGGAATCCTTAAGGGAACAGAATAAGGAAATCCTTAAAATGAAATGGATGCAAAAAACTGTAAGCAGCCTCAGTTCATAGACCGGATGGTAGGAGCTGCATCGTGTGACCTCTGTAAAGCTCAGGGCATTCGAGAGGAAATGTTAAACACACTGCAGCCTTGGCCGTGGCAGAGAAGCACCATTTCCAATAACTGAAAGGAAAGGCTTGGAAAGGAACTTTTTCTCTCCGTGTAAGCATGCAGCCCCATGGCAAAACGAAGCCTGCAGTCTGGCAACCAAACCTACTCAAGGACTAAAACATTTTAATAATTTCACAGAGACAATGAATCTTTGACTCACCACAGAGACTACGTGAACCAGCATGCTTCTGTGCAACTCTTGTGTGTAACGCCCAAAGTGGGTGGTGTCCTTAATAAAACAACCAAAGAGACAACACTGGTGAGTCAGTCATTTTCCCTGTGATACACCCCATGAAGAAGAGGCGCTGGCCTCGAAACGCGTTGGGTACAGAAAAGGGAATCCTTAAGGGAACAGAATAAGGAAATCCTTAAAATGAAATGGATGCAAAAAACTGCAAGCAGCCTCAGTTCATAGACCGGATGGTAGGAGCTGCATCGTGTGACCTCTGTAAAGCTCAGGGCATTCGAGAGGAAATAAATATAAATATATATATATATATATATATATATATATATATATATATATATATTTATTTATATATATGTATGTATCTATTTATTTATTTATATATATGTATGTATCTATTTATTTATTTTCAAGGAGCATGGATATGGAGTTAAGAATAGTTATCCCAGACTTCGCCAGAAATCGCCAGCATTTCAAGGTTCTTAATAATCTAGGTGAACACTTGGCCAACTGTATCCAGTTGAGTGGAAATCCAGATAGTGAGACCACATCTCATTCTCCCTTTCCTTTCCTTTGTAGCTTTTGTTAAACTCAGAAAATCCATCAGCGGTAAACTCATGCAGAGGCATTTTACTCTTCTCTCACTCTCCCTGTGTCCTGGCATCCATCTGTATGTTGCTGCTTTACATTCTTCGTTCTCCACCTGTGGCTCCCTTTTCCATCTGCATTTGTATTTTTTTGTTTTGTACCTTTCTCTTTCTCTCACTCTCCCCCTGTATCTCTCTATCCATTTGAATTTTGCTACTTTACACCTTTCTTTTTCTCTTACTAACCATTTGCATTCTGCTGATTTACACCTTTCTCTTTCTCTCACTCTCCCCTCTGTCTCCCTATACATTAGTATGTTGTTGCTTTATGCCTTTGGCTACTCCACTGTCTCCGGTACCTGGGCATCCATCTGTATTTTTCTGAATTCCAACTTTTGCTTTCCCCCACTCTTCAATATATTTCATTGTCCATCTGTAGCTAGCTGCTTTTCAGTTTTTTCTTGCCCCCAGTCTCCCCTTTACCTCGCTATCAATCTGTATCTCACAGCTGTACACTTTCTGGTACCCCTACTCTCTCCTGCATCTCAGTATAATCAATGGATCTCCTCTTCAGAGTTTGCACTCTCACTTGTATCTTTTAAAAAAAATATATATTATTTGTTATTCCAAGCGATGACATATTCTGTGTTTACAATAGTATTCCAAACATATAGGCTGAGTCAGCCAGCACTTATGTTATGACATTCACATTGTATTGTACATTCACATTATGCTGCAGAAGATACTTAACTGAATATGCCCCATCAGTAGTTAAAGAGGCCGCCTTGGACCAGTCTATCATCTCCTCATACAACTCTATCTGAAAGAAATAATCAAAACAACAAGATAATGGAACTTCCCCATCTCCCAGCTGACGGGCATAAAATGGACGATCTTGTGCCTTCAACCACCACATTCTAGGGTATCTCTATGGCTACATGAAGCTTAATTTGTAGCAAGGCAGAGGGCCAGGTGACACAAATCATTTGGTGGATCTAATTCAGGCGGGGATGTCGGAGTTACCGTGTGCTTGTAGATTTTGAGGTGGTTGGGTACCTTGGGCTGAGTTTGGTGGGGTATCCTTGTGTAATTTAAGGACGTTCCGGGTAGTCTAACGCATTTTCGTTGGGAATTTAGTATATCTAATGTTTTGAAGGTTTCCAATAAAATGTCCTTTTTTAGGTCGAGGGACTGTAGGCTTGGCCGTAGGCCAAGACCGGAAGTCCGGAGAATTATTGTTACTTAGAATGGCTGCTTTATCCCGCCTCTCTTTTCGTCTCTCCTCCATTGGCTGGCTTCCTAAACGGAGGACAGCCATTGGAGGAGAGAGTCGTCCCTCCAAAGAAGCTCCGTCTTTTTCGGATTCGGGGGCGTACATTTTGTTGTTCTTTAGCTTGAGACGTCGTCCATCACTCAGGACAGCAAAACACGCCCCCGAATCTGAAAATGGCGGCGCTTTTCTTTATGCCATTTCGCGACGACCGCCGCACCAAGAAGTCGCTGAGTCCTCACCCGTGCTGCTGCATTACTGCAACAGAGCTCGCAATGGCCGGGGAGTTAGGCGGAGGCAGCCCGGCCCAGACAGAAGACATGCACAGGATCGCAGGTAAGGAGCGGGAGCCAGAGCACACAAGCAGCAGCCCCACTACACCCCGTCCTGCAGCTCGCACAGCCTGCACTCCCCATGGCCACCAGCGCCGTGCTGAGCATGTCCTCCCAGCTGGGCCCGCAGCGTCTCTACCCAGGAATGCACCAGGAGGAGCCTCCCGTTTTCTCCCAGCTCAAACCAGTGCAGCCGGGGGCCTGCGGGGGCGGCCCAAGTCTCTATGAAGAGGACTCTCCAAAGACCCCCTCCGGAGGCGACCGGCTGCTGCCGGAGGTGCAGGTATGTGGCATGCAGCTTTAGCGTGAAGGCTCGGGGCAGGGCTGATTGATTGCATTTTGGAATTGTGACTCAACAATTAAAGGCGCGTTTGAGCTCATAGGGCGGAAGGAGCAGGCAGCAGATGGGACATAATTGCACAGCCTTCCGTAATTCTTGCCGGCGTGGGCTCATTAGTGATGCCAGAGAGTCCCCACAGCCCCCAACACGCAGGCTCCACGCTACACATTTCTCCATGGAGGCTGAAGGCACGCGAAGTGTTTGTTTCCACTTATTTCCCTGTGTCTTTCTTTCTGTTTGTCGCTCCCAGGCCGAGAATGGCATGCGTGTTAACACATTTGAAATAAAACGCGCATTCACCTTGAACACTCCAGAGAAGTGTGCGCACATGATTCAAAAGCGATTTTCCCAGAGCAGACTTTCTACCTCCAAAACCAAATCTTTTTAGAACCCGTGACCCCAGATCCACACCACGCCCTCGGATCTGAACACTGAAGACCCCTAGCCCCCCGGCCCTGGTATCAAAGACACAGGCTTGGCTTTGTGTGGTCCAGACCATACTTACGCCACCAAATTCTGGCATTCAGTGCACTGCATTGACCCCAGGTTGTGTCGTATCAGATTCAACACTGACCGGACCCTCCATTCTGGCATTTCATAACCTACACTACCCCCTCATCCTGGGACATTCCAGACACTACACTGTCCGCCCCCACCCAATCATTGGCATTCCAGACACTGGGAGGGGGCGAGGGGGCTGGAGGAAATCTCTTTCAAGATCCGGCTCCGAGAGCCCCTGAATCCCAACCAGAGCTTCTCCTCCCATCCACTATTCTAGCGCCACTCTCTCGTTGATTCAACGAGACAGCGCCCCGCCTCCCCGCTACCGCCCCCCACACACACACACACATAAAGAGCAGAGCAGCACAGACCTCGCATCTCCACACACCTCTTTTGCGCTCAGCAGTCTGCGCTGGAACCACACACGCACAAACACACACACCACCCTCCACTCAACAATGAAGCTGCCAGCGCTTCGTTGCTGCAGCAGGTCAGTTGCCGCTAGAAGAGGGTGTGCGGCGGGTGAGGTGTGCAGGCAGGGCTTGGTGTGGATGCAGTGTGGTGCTTGGAATAGACGTGAGAGGTCGGCGTGGTACTGCATAGGAGTTTAACAGTGTGTGGCGTACTTAGCAGTACCATTAACGCTATAAAATAAAAAAAATATATAGCGCTTCACACGACACGTCTAGGTTTCTAAGCGCTCTAAATAAAACACGTTGCTTTACTAATTGAATGGAACTCGTACCAGTGAGCAGGTATGCAGGAGGCATGGGGTTGTAGGGTGCGCCAGAGTTAATGAGGTGTAGTGGTGTCAAATTGGTGGGGTCGGTGTAGGACTCACTGACTGGTGTAGAGATACTGTAGGGGAGTGGAGAGGGGCTAAGTGTTAATGGGTGTTGGACGAGTGTGTCGTGTTCATGCGAATGGTATGAGTGGACGTGACGGGGTAGTTTCGTGGGTATACGTGTTGGGTTGTGCTGTGTGTGGCATGTGTATGTGTTTGTGTAATCTACTTATTGGACATTTGATGTGGGTGTGTGGTGTTGAAGATGACTCAGTGGAGCCTATAGGTGTGATGTGGGTGGATGATATACATCAAGGTGTAGTTGTGGTTATAGATGGTGTGTGTGTATGTATGTAGCTTGAGTGTTTGGAGTGCGTGCAATGGGTGGGGGAATCATGTAGGGTTTGAGAATGTAAGCGGTAAGTTCTTGGGGTGAAGCCTATGAGTCTCACACCAAGGGTGGTCATAATAGTGGGAGGGTGATGTTAGATTTTAGAGAGAGGCTGAAGGGAGACATGCATATATCAAGCTGTGGGACGAGTTTTGAATGCTAATGTAGAGTTTAGGATTTTTTTATTTGTGTGATAAGCAGGTTTATTAATTGAATGCAGGAGGATTATAGCAGTGCGGTCCAACGTGTGATTGTTTGGAAGTGGTTTTCACTCGTGGTGTAGAAGATTTGGGGTGAGTGTAGAGTGGTTAAAGGGGTTTACAGTGCATGGAGGAGTTGGGACAGTAGGCAGGATATGTGTTAGCATAGTCTGTGTGTGTGTGGCGCTCGGTCTGGGTGTGTGTGTAGTCTGTGTGTGTGTGTAGTCTGTGTGGCGCTCTGTGTGTGTGCGTGTAGCGCTCTGTGTGTGTGTGTGTAGCGCTCTGTGTGTGTGTAGCGCTCTGTGTGTGTAGCTCTGTGTGGATAGCTTTTTTTGTAGGTGGCTCTATGTGTGGGTGACTGACTGTTTGTGTGAGAGTGGCTCTGTGTAGGTGGCTCTATGTGGGCGTAAATGCAATAGGTCATGCATTTGCGAGCGATTAAGCTATTGGCATTGTAAATGACAATGCCATTTATTTAACGATTAAGCTATTGGCAATGTAAATGACAATGCCATTTATTTATGATTAAAAAAAAAGTCATGAGCAATGCCAATAGCTCTACCTTTAATAATGCCGAGACCATTGCATTGTAAATGCTTGTATTTTCTTCTCTTTGAATGGCTGTAGCTTCCACTAAACCCAATCTCTCAACATCTTCCTTCTAGGATTGCATCTTTGGGGGATTGTTGATTTCCACCTCCTGGTGATACATCTCTTTGCTAATATAAGAGCTAAGTCTGAAAATGTAGCCTGACCTTCTTGTCTCTTTCGCCGCGTGTAGAGGCTATGGGGCAGATTTACAAGCCCCTTGTGCCACTTTTGCGTCACTTTTACCATGTTAAAAGTGACGCAAAAGTGGCGCAAGGGGCTTGTAAATCTGCCCCTAAGTGTATATGTTTCCGCAGAGTGCCATCCCAGATCCCTCACCATTTCTTCCAAGCTTACCCCAGTAATTGCTTGGGCCACTGCAGGACCATATCATGTGGAGTAAGTCTGCGTCTTGCTCTGCACATCTAGGACAAGCTGTTGTGCTTCTGGGGTAGATAGAATTTAACTTGTGTGGTGTTAGGTATGCGCGTTGAGTTAGCATATATTGTATGAATTTAAAACGTGTGTGACAAGATACTCGTTTGGGGTATTCCAGTATGGCTTTCCATTCTTTATCTGAGAGTGGTCTAGCAATGTCTCGCTCCCACTGGAGACATACCTGAGTAAAGGGGGATGGTTGTTCCGTGCGGATCCCTCAATAAAACCACTGGATGATGTGTCTCCCCGTTCCCATAAGCTATGTTAGGTGAACTAGTTTGTTTGTGGCACGCTCTGATCCTTGTGGTGCCCAATGCCATTTAACGTAGCGTACCAGGGTGGCATGTATTAGAAATAGTGCTCCCGTAGTACCGAGTTAGTTTATGGAGTCTGAATGTGACAATAGCATCCTGTCACCAAACTGGTCTCCTATTGCAGATACTCCTGCCAGTGTCCACAGGGATAGGCTACGGTTTGTCCATAGCAGTTGAAATACCTAGAAGTGGTATATTAGGAGCGTACACTGGAGAGGTTGCTGTGTACTTTAGTGCCTGCTTCAAGTAAGTGAGTGCATTCCAGAGCAACATTGTTACCTGGGCAAAGCAAAGTGTGTAATGTACCCTGAGCAATCATCTGAATCGTGCAGGCTATTTCATGCAAATTTCGGCATGCTAAGTAGTAAGCGTAAAAATCAGGCGCCGGCATCCGACTGGAGTTGCAACTTCGCCAGACTAATACGTCTGTGACTAGTGCCCCATATTAAATCAGTCAGTAACGTGTTCAATGTTTTGAAGATGGTTTTGTGAATCACCACTGGCAGGTTGGTGAAGAAATAAAGAGCATCACCATTATGGTTATCGCTAGACGACCAGCGATCGAAAGGGGTAGGGATGTCCAGAAGGTTATCTAAGCCCGCAAGGAGCCTATTACTTTTTGTAAATTCCCTTTGATGAGGTCCTGTGGGTTTCTGTATATTTGTACTCCTAGGTACCAGAAGGTAGTGGAGGCAACCATTATGTTTCAACCTCCTTAGGGGATAGTTTGCATGTTGATCTCATTTCCAAAGGGGAACACATGCGATATCTTGTAATTGATGGCAAGGCCAGCGATGGATTTGAACTGGGTAAAGATTTGTGCTACCTCATGTAGACTGTCCTGTACGTTTTTGGATTAAAGTATATTATCATCTGCATATAGGGATATTGCGTGGAGTGTATGATTAATTGTAATACCCCAGCTATTGGATACCTCTCACACTCTGTGGGCCTGTGGTTCGTGCAAGCAAAAATAACATAGTTGAGAAGGGACATCCCTGTTTGTGCCCCTTTGTATTTGATATATTTGTGATATGAGCAACCCCGTACGTACCCTGGCTGTTGGGGAACCATATAGTATATATATCATTGTATACATTTGAGGGAATCCCAAATCTCTGTAGTGCGGTTAGCATATAGTCCCAGCTTAGAGTATCAAAGGTTTGGCAGATGTCAATTGATATAGATCACGCTTTGGGCATCTCAGCGGTGCAGGAAAACATACTGTTGCATAGTCTAAGTATATTGAGGGATGTGTTCCATGCTGGTATGAATCTACATTGGTCAGTATGCATTAATCTTGGTAAAAGGGGTTGAAGGCGGCTGGCTAAAATTGTAATGAGTATTTTGTATTCTGTATTCTACAAAGAGAGCGGGCAATATGCCGAGAGATTAGTGTGATCCCTACCAGGCTTAGTATAAACAGACAGTGGTCCAAGACCTATTATTTTAAACATGGAAAAATCACAGTTAAATAAGTCAGGGGGCGTGTGTTATTTTAACCGCCCGGATCAATTGATGAAGAGAGATAGAGAATAGGCAACAGCGACAGACTAAAGATGTAAGCACAATATTTTTAATCTATTGTCAGGGATTGGAAACACAAATTACAATATTTCAATCTATTGTCAAAATAGAATACACAATGTTATGTACTTTTTTCTTTTTTATTTTTTATGCAATGTCCCGTATTCAAAACGTGCAGTAGAACAAAAAAGGGGTGTTAAAGGCAAGTGAGCGTGACAAAGTGAACGGAAAAGAATCACACAGATTTAAGAAAAAATATTCCAGGCAATTCACAAGAAACATCAGCCAGAGATGGCTGGTACCATATAACCTGACCACTTCAATTAATCAACATAGATTCTTAGTTTTTTACTAGACAACAGATGGCGAAATATGTCTGCACTATAACAGCAAGGGGAATGCAGTTAGTGGTCCAGGTTGGTTAAATGAAATGTCGACGTTTCGACTCGACTAGCGGCCATGCGGTCGTTTTTTCCTGGGCCATGCGAGTCTTCTTCAGGACAGGTGGGGACGGGACAATAGGGATCCCTTTTGGTGACCCTATGAGAAACATATAAAAAACCCATTAGGGTTTTGGGCTGTTGCCTAGTAGCTTAAAAACAGGGGCAGAATTTCAAAGACGCTTACCCTTCTAGGAGAAAATGGTCATGGTTCCCACTCCACATATACTCAGTCCTTAAGATTTCAGGGCAGTTGTCCAATTGGTCTGGAAAATCAAAGTGGAGCCTGTTTTTAAAAAAACATGTGTTGACCTAGTCTTAAATATAGGCGGAATATATTGTTGGATAATTTACCTTTGTTGTCTTGTTACGATTTTCTATCCGAAGGGTGGACATGTGGCACTACATGTCTGGATTAACAGTCCCAATCCTAGGTATTGGGTGTTTGTCAAGATCAGGCACTTCCTCAAGGGTTAATCAATAAGCCTGCAACATATAGAGCCAAGTAGTGAAAGGGGCTTCCAAAATTAATGGCAGATGTGCACACAAGCATGCGACCAAAAGATTCCGTTTACCTTAATGTTTGTGTCTCAGGTAGAAGGGTCGGAGGATTGTGTTAGTAGAATCAGAGCCTCCGTGGGGGCTGAGTCCCGGAAGGTCGGGTCGAGATATCCTATGTCAATTACGGGCCTCTGAAAAGAGAGCTCCGTGTTAGTATAGGCGTCTACATACGATCAAAACACATGACGCATAGGGCACGATCACCTAAACAGGCTTACCCCAGTTGGGTCCGCGATCGTCTGAGGAGGAAGCGCGTCTCTCAAGGAACTCGACGGCAATGCTCGGCGAGTAAGCCAGAGCGTTGCCTGGCAACCTCGTTAAGTATAGTCCGATCGTCTCGTGTAGGATAGAAATAAAGGGCGGACTCACCCGTTTCATGTGGTGGCTCTGTGTATGTTGCTCATAGACCCCAAATTCAATATTGGGAAGCATGTAAAAGCATTTAACCGTTCTAGCGTGAATTATGATGACAGTTGGGCACATTGGTTTGACGTCGTTATAAAAATGGCGGGGGCATGAGAATCGATTTAAATTACGCATATTCCCCGATAGATTCATTGATTGCCCCATAGGGCGTGTATTTGATCCTCTAACACTGCATGATTGACTCTGCTTGAGTAGAGAAGGGCGGCCATCTTAGGTTGGGATGGCAGATACAGAATTTTTTAAAAAAAACAACCTTATTCACATAGGCAGTACTCAGGTAGTCTTGCATCATATTTACAACATAGAATGAGCAGACAGAAAATGACAAAGTGTTGCATACAGTCGAACAATGTAGTGCATATTTACAAAGTGAGACAGATAAAACAAAACATAATTACAGTATTTCATTTACAGTCAATTGTTCAGTGTGACAGGGAGGACCGACATCAGAGAATAGCAACCTGTCTATTGATCTCCTCTAGCTCGTTCAGCCCCTTATGTGCCGTGTTTAGAAGGTAAATCCACCGGCACTCTCTTCTACTCAGAATGCTCTGCAGTTCACCGCCTCGTGGGTTTACATGTACCTTTTCCACAACCCACCACCTGATATTATCCGGTGGGTGTTGGAATGTGGTGAAATGTTCTACCAGTGGAGCTCCCACTGTTTTGCATCTTATCCGACTCACATGTTGAAGAATCCTACATTTGACACGTTGTATAGTCTGTCCCACATACATAAACCCACAGGGGCACAGAATCGCATAAATTACCCCTGTGGTATTGCAATTGCTATGTGTCTGCAGTGTGTGTGTCTGATCATTATGCGAGAAGCTCGTGCATTCGATGGTCAAAGGGCAAGCTTTACAATTCCCACATTTTTTGTGTCCCTGTACTGGTGGTAGACCCCAAAGTGTAGTTTGTGAAGGGGTTGTTGTCAAAGGGAGGAGTGATTTAACTAGGTGGTCCCTGATACTCTTCCCTTTTCTAAAGGCATGTAAGGGTGTTGGAAGACCTCCCACCTCATCTTGCACTAGATGCCAATGTCGGTTAATGACCTTCTTGATTTGGTTGCTCTTAGTGTTGAACGTAGTGACACAGACTAATCTTTCTTCCCTGTTAACCTTGTCATGTATCACGAGCAATTGATCTCTATGGTTATGCCAGGCTCGCTTACGTGCTTTTTTAAGTAAGCGTAAGGGGTAACCTCTCTCAGTAAGTCTGGCTATCAGGAGTGACGATTCGTCAAAGAAGTCCTCCTTCTTGGTGCAGTTCCTGCGGAGCCTCAGGAATTGCCCAAAAGGGAGGTTATCCCTGAGGTTCCGAGGATGGTGGCTTGAATACCTGAGCAGAGTGTTACGCTCACTACTCTTCCTATACAGCGTAGTGTACAGGGTTCCCTGTTCTGACCTGATTTGTATATCCAAAAAATTAATCATGTGGTTGTCACACTCCAAAGTGAACTGAATATCGGTCATTTGTTGATTGAGCCACTTATGAAATTCAGTTAGCGATGATTTTTCCCCATTCCAAATAAGAAGGACATCATCGATGTACCTGGCCCAAAGTTGGATATGTTCCCTATAAGGGTTCTGTTGGCTCAGCACAAACAAATGTTCGAATTCGTTCATAAAGATGATGGCTAGGTTCGGCGCAAAGCTCGCGCCCATGGCCACCCCCTTGGTTTGTACATAGAACTGACCTTGAAAGAAGAAGAAATTTTGAGTCATAGCTATAGTCAAAAGTTTTAGGATGAAGTCAGTCGGAACCCTATGTGGAGCTGGTCTCCGATTCAGAACTGCTTCAATGCAATCTAATGCCGCCTGCTGTGGGATATTAGTGTACAGGGCAGTGATGTCCATTGTCGCAAGTAAATTATTTTCAGGATCATATTGAAGCCCATCTACCAAGTTTATAGTTGCCGTTGTATCACGTAAATAAGTAGGGGTAGCAATTGCAATCGGTTTCAGGAATATATCAATATATTTACAAAGTGGTTCTAAGACAGAGCCACACCCTGATATAATGGGTCTCCCAGGTGGATCATTTAGGCGTTTATGCACCTTCGGGAGCGTGTAAATCGTTGGCATACGTGGATATTTATTGTTGAGGTAGTCAAATTCCTGTTTAGTGATGTAACCTTCCTGTAAAGCCTGGTTGGTTACGGTGCCCACTGTTTGACAGATTATTTTGGTCGGGTCCCTCTTAATGAGTTTATAGTTACCAGCAACCTGCAATTGAGATAGTATCTCACTCTTGTATTTGTCAACGTTTTGAATGACAATGGCCCCCCCCTTATCAGCGGGCTTCACTACAATGTTGGAGTTGGTTTTCAGACTGTATAGGGCCGACTTCTCCTGTTTGGTCAGATTGTAAGGTACATATTGTCTAGTTTTCAAAATCTGTTCTACATCCCGTGTGACCACCTGTTCATAGGTTAGGATCTTGTTATCGACCATATGTGAGGGTGGGTTAAATTTTGATGGGGGTCTCAATCCACTCGCTGAGAAACTTGGGTTGTGGGGGACTTTTTGAAAATAATGTTTTAAACGAACCTTTCTGAAAAATTGTTGTAATTCAATCTTGAGATTGAAGTCGTTGGGCATAGCTGTCGGGACAAAAGAGAGACCTTTTGAGAGCACATTTTGTTCATCTTGAGTCAAAATATAGTCAGACAAATTAATGACCGGGTTTTCTGGTCTGTGAACTACCACCTGTAGTGCTGCCGTCTTGTCTGGATCTCGCCATGGGAGTCCGACTGGAATGGTTTCTTGCCCCTGCCTGTGCCTCGGTTCCACGTAACACCCCGTGTTCCCCTGGGTCGTCCCCAGGGGCGGCCTCTGCCTCGTGGTCCCCACCATTGTTCCTCGCCTAAAAAAGGTTGTTGATCTTGAAAATTCTGGGCTCGACTCGAGAAACCACCTCTCTGGTCCTGCGTGTAATGTAAAGTCGAGGCCGCGGTGGTTATAGAAGGTATAATACCTTCTCGGGCTCATCAGCCAGCAGTGGTTCTGACAACGAATCAGACCGCCCGGGTACCAGTACAGGGTCCAATTCTTCAGCCCAGAATTTTCAAGATCAACAACCTTTTTTAGGCGAGGAACAATGGTGGGGACCACGAGGCAGAGGCCGCCCCTGGGGACGACCCAGGGGAACACGGGGTGTTACGTGGAACCGAGGCACAGGCAGGGGCAAGAAACCATTCCAGTCGGACTCCCATGGCGAGATCCAGACAAGACGGCAGCACTACAGGTGGTAGTTCACAGACCAGAAAACCCGGTCATTAATTTGTCTGACTATATTTTGACTCAAGATGAACAAAATGTGCTCTCAAAAGGTCTCTCTTTTGTCCCGACAGCTATGCCCAACGACTTCAATCTCAAGATTGAATTACAACAATTTTTCAGAAAGGTTCGTTTAAAACATTATTTTCAAAAAGTCCCCCACAACCCAAGTTTCTCAGCGAGTGGATTGAGACCCCCATCAAAATTTAACCCACCCTCACATATGGTCGATAACAAGATCCTAACCTATGAACAGGTGGTCACACGGGATGTAGAACAGATTTTGAAAACTAGACAATATGTACCTTACAATCTGACCAAACAGGAGAAGTCGGCCCTATACAGTCTGAAAACCAACTCCAACATTGTAGTGAAGCCCGCTGATAAGGGGGGGGCCATTGTCATTCAAAACGTTGACAAATACAAGAGTGAGATACTATCTCAATTGCAGGTTGCTGGTAACTATAAACTCATTAAGAGGGACCCGACCAAAATAATCTGTCAAACAGTGGGCACCGTAACCAACCAGGCTTTACAGGAAGGTTACATCACTAAACAGGAATTTGACTACCTCAACAATAAATATCCACGTATGCCAACGATTTACACGCTCCCGAAGGTGCATAAACGCCTAAATGATCCACCTGGGAGACCCATTATATCAGGGTGTGGCTCTGTCTTAGAACCACTTTGTAAATATATTGATATATTCCTGAAACCGATTGCAATTGCTACCCCTACTTATTTACGTGATACAACGGCAACTATAAACTTGGTAGATGGGCTTCAATATGATCCTGAAAATAATTTACTTGCGACAATGGACATCACTGCCCTGTACACTAATATCCCACAGCAGGCGGCATTAGATTGCATTGAAGCAGTTCTGAATCGGAGACCAGCTCCACATAGGGTTCCGACTGACTTCATCCTAAAACTTTTGACTATAGCTATGACTCAAAATTTCTTCTTCTTTCAAGGTCAGTTCTATGTACAAACCAAGGGGGTGGCCATGGGCGCGAGCTTTGCGCCGAACCTAGCCATCATCTTTATGAACGAATTCGAACATTTGTTTGTGCTGAGCCAACAGAACCCTTATAGGGAACATATCCAACTTTGGGCCAGGTACATCGATGATGTCCTTCTTATTTGGAATGGGGAAAAATCATCGCTAACTGAATTTCATAAGTGGCTCAATCAACAAATGACCGATATTCAGTTCACTTTGGAGTGTGACAACCACATGATTAATTTTTTGGATATACAAATCAGGTCAGAACAGGGAACCCTGTACACTACGCTGTATAGGAAGAGTAGTGAGCGTAACACTCTGCTCAGGTATTCAAGCCACCATCCTCGGAACCTCAGGGATAACCTCCCTTTTGGGCAATTCCTGAGGCTCCGCAGGAACTGCACCAAGAAGGAGGACTTCTTTGACGAATCGTCACTCCTGATAGCCAGACTTACTGAGAGAGGTTACCCCTTACGCTTACTTAAAAAAGCACGTAAGCGAGCCTGGCATAACCATAGAGATCAATTGCTCGTGATACATGACAAGGTTAACAGGGAAGAAAGATTAGTCTGTGTCACTACGTTCAACACTAAGAGCAACCAAATCAAGAAGGTCATTAACCGACATTGGCATCTAGTGCAAGATGAGGTGGGAGGTCTTCCAACACCCTTACATGCCTTTAGAAAAGGGAAGAGTATCAGGGACCACCTAGTTAAATCACTCCTCCCTTTGACAACAACCCCTTCACAAACTACACTTTGGGGTCTACCACCAGTACAGGGACACAAAAAATGTGGGAATTGTAAAGCTTGCCCTTTGACCATCGAATGCACGAGCTTCTCGCATAATGATCAGACACACACACTGCAGACACATAGCAATTGCAATACCACAGGGGTAATTTATGCGATTCTGTGCCCCTGTGGGTTTATGTATGTGGGACAGACTATACAACGTGTCAAATGTAGGATTCTTCAACATGTGAGTCGGATAAGATGCAAAACAGTGGGAGCTCCACTGGTAGAACATTTCACCACATTCCAACACCCACCGGATAATATCAGGTGGTGGGTTGTGGAAAAGGTACATGTAAACCCACGAGGCGGTGAACTGCAGAGCATTCTGAGTAGAAGAGAGTGCCGGTGGATTTACCTTCTAAACACGGCACATAAGGGGCTGAACGAGCTAGAGGAGATCAATAGACAGGTTGCTATTCTCTGATGTCGGTCCTCCCTGTCACACTGAACAATTGACTGTAAATGAAATACTGTAATTATGTTTTGTTTTATCTGTCTCACTTTGTAAATATGCACTACATTGTTCGACTGTATGCAACACTTTGTCATTTTCTGTCTGCTCATTCTATGTTGTAAATATGATGCAAGACTACCTGAGTACTGCCTATGTGAATAAGGTTGTTTTTTTTAAAAAATTCTGTATCTGCCATCCCAACCTAAGATGGCCGCCCTTCTCTACTCAAGCAGAGTCAATCATGCAGTGTTAGAGGATCAAATACACGCCCTATGGGGCAATCAATGAATCTATCGGGGAATATGCGTAATTTAAATCGATTCTCATGCCCCCGCCATTTTTATAACGACGTCAAACCAATGTGCCCAACTGTCATCATAATTCACGCTAGAACGGTTAAATGCTTTTACATGCTTCCCAATATTGAATTTGGGGTCTATGAGCAACATACACAGAGCCACCACATGAAACGGGTGAGTCCGCCCTTTATTTCTATCCTACACGAGACGATCGGACTATACTTAACGAGGTTGCCAGGCAACGCTCTGGCTTACTCGCCGAGCATTGCCGTCGAGTTCCTTGAGAGACGCGCTTCCTCCTCAGACGATCGCGGACCCAACTGGGGTAAGCCTGTTTAGGTGATCGTGCCCTATGCGTCATGTGTTTTGATCGTATGTAGACGCCTATACTAACACGGAGCTCTCTTTTCAGAGGCCCGTAATTGACATAGGATATCTCGACCCGACCTTCCGGGACTCAGCCCCCACGGAGGCTCTGATTCTACTAACACAATCCTCCGACCCTTCTACCTGAGACACAAACATTAAGGTAAACGGAATCTTTTGGTCGCATGCTTGTGTGCACATCTGCCATTAATTTTGGAAGCCCCTTTCACTACTTGGCTCTATATGTTGCAGGCTTATTGATTAACCCTTGAGGAAGTGCCTGATCTTGACAAACACCCAATACCTAGGATTGGGACTGTTAATCCAGACATGTAGTGCCACATGTCCACCCTTCGGATAGAAAATCGTAACAAGACAACAAAGGTAAATTATCCAACAATATATTCCGCCTATATTTAAGACTAGGTCAACACATGTTTTTTTAAAAACAGGCTCCACTTTGATTTTCCAGACCAATTGGACAACTGCCCTGAAATCTTAAGGACTGAGTATATGTGGAGTGGGAACCATGACCATTTTCTCCTAGAAGGGTAAGCGTCTTTGAAATTCTGCCCCTGTTTTTAAGCTACTAGGCAACAGCCCAAAACCCTAATGGGTTTTTTATATGTTTCTCATAGGGTCACCAAAAGGGATCCCTATTGTCCCGTCCCCACCTGTCCTGAAGAAGACTCGCATGGCCCAGGAAAAAACGACCGCATGGCCGCTAGTCGAGTCGAAACGTCGACATTTCATTTAACCAACCTGGACCACTAACTGCATTCCCCTTGCTGTTATAGTGCAGACATATTTCGCCATCTGTTGTCTAGTAAAAAACTAAGAATCTATGTTGATTAATTGAAGTGGTCAGGTTATATGGTACCAGCCATCTCTGGCTGATGTTTCTTGTGAATTGCCTGGAATATTTTTTCTTAAATCTGTGTGATTCTTTTCCGTTCACTTTGTCACGCTCACTTGCCTTTAACACCCCTTTTTTGTTCTACTGCACGTTTTGAATACGGGACATTGCATAAAAAATAAAAAAGAAAAAAGTACATAACATTGTGTATTCTATTTTGACAATAGATTGAAATATTGTAATTTGTGTTTCCAATCCCTGACAATAGATTAAAAATATTGTGCTTACATCTTTAGTCTGTCGCTGTTGCCTATTCTCTATCTCTCTTCATCAATTGATCCGGGCGGTTAAAATAACACACGCCCCCTGACTTATTTAACTGTGATTTTTCCATGTTTAAAATAATAGGTCTTGGACCACTGTCTGTTTATACTAATACGTTACCCAGGTCCAGTACCGTTTTGGGTTACCCCATTTCTTTAATGCCCTACCAGGCTTAGGCAGTGACAATATTAAGGCCTGTACTGTAGTGGGGGGTAAGGATCCTGGGCCTCATTTATGAAAAGTGACGCATCGCTGCGTGAAAACAGCGATGTGTCACTTTTCACTGCGCCCTCCTTGCGACACCAATGATGCGACATATTTACAGTATGACGCATCATGGCGCAAAGAGTTACAGATACATCAGTATTTCTGACGTATCTGTATGGAGCAAAAGTGACGCATTGCTGGAGTGTGTCACAAAAGTGACGCAACTCCAGCAAAGTGTCCTTTCACATGGGGCAAGCCCCATGTGAAAGGGCCTGCGTCAGTCATACGCCTGCTGTGAGGCAGGCGTAAGAAATTGACGCATTTGTGTCCTAGAAGTGGCGCAGTGAAATCTTATAGATTTCACTGCGTCACTTCCATGACCCTTTTTTGCGTCAAAACGCCCCCCTTGCATACATTATACCTGGCGCAGGTATGATGTGGCGCAGGGGTTTACAAAGTGAAGCATCTACCTAGATGCGTCACTTTGTAAATATGACGCAACAAGGCGCATTTTTTACCCCAGTGGTGTGTCACAAAAAGTGACGCACCGGCGGCGTAAAAGTGACGCACAGCCTCATAAATGAGGCCCCCTGTTTTTACACCTCTTGGTAGAGTTTCTTAAGTCAGGGGCAACTGCTGGGCATAATTGGCTTATAATTCCACTGATACGCCGTCCATGCCAGGAGTTTTATTTTTGGGACAATCTTTAATTGCTTTACATATTGCAGCTGTTGTAATTGGGGCAGCAAGTATCTTTCATGCCTCTATTGTAATTTGAGGTAGGCTAACTGAGGCCAAGAAGGTATTTAGTTCTTGCTGGTTTACTTTCCGTGGGGCGGTGTACAGTGTATTGTAGTGGTTGTAGAAGGCTTTGTTTACTACATCTTGTGTGGTTGCACACGTCTGTTGTGGTGTAATTATTTCTATGATTTGCATGGAGGGGGCGCATTCCTAAGGAGACATGCTAATAATGTGCCTGGTCTGTCTTCTTATGTATGAACTTTTTGCGTATATGTACGATGATCTATAACTCACACTTGCTCCAGCAGTTCTGCATATTTTATTTGAGCTTCCTGAAGATGAATTTTGGCATCAGGGTTTTGGACTGCTTTGCATTCAAGTCTGCCTAAGGTGTCTTCTGCCTGCTTAAGTTCCGTGTTGATGGTTTGGCGAGCACCCATGGCAGATCCAATTGCGGTTCTGCGCACCACCACCTTGAGCTCTTCCCACTACACCCCTGTAAAGGAGGCCGTGCCAGCGTTTTCAGTGAAATAATTTGCAAAGGTGAATTCCATAGTGTCCTGGAAAGCCCCATCTTCCAGGAGGTGAGGGTCTAGCATCCCTAGGAGATAGTGGTCCCTAAACCACTGTGGTCCGATATGGTTTTACCAATGTATGTTGTGTGGGTTATTTGCATTAAAAACAATGAACTGCAAAATATGTGAACTATTTGAGTATGTAGCTCGTGTTTGGGTGAGTAGTAAGAGTATTCTCGCAAACCCTCATTGTGGCTCCATGAGGTATCTAAAACCGCATTATAGTCGCCCCCTAGTAGCCAGGGGAACAGGGTCCAGTCTACGAGTACCTTTCAAACCTGAGCGTAAAATATGTCTGGGTCTACATTGGGGGCGGGTAGGCTCCCTATCACTACTGGGCTACCATCTAGGGTACCACAAACCAAAGCATACCTGCCTTCTTTATCAATATGCTTCTCCTGTACAATAAAAGGAATCCCTGACCATATCCATATCGCAGCATCTCGTGCAAATGTGGAATATGTTGTAGCATACAAGTGTCCCCTCCACTGTCTCTGTAATTTAGTAACCTCTGTTGTCGCTAGGTGGGTCTCTTGCAGTCACACGATATGTGCTTTAAGCCTGGGAATTGTGCATGTATTCTGTGCCTTTTGTGTGGTGAGCCCATGCCTCGCATGTTCCAGGTAATGCAGTTATATTGCTGTGTTGACTTCATGTTTGATTCTATTGCATAATACTATAGGTGTGTCTCTGTGTCGGTCAGTTCTAGGTGGAAAAGTTAACTATTCGCCTTAAACAACCCAATACTAGGTCCAACTGCGGACCTTTGTTCGACTAAATTTTTTGTACAATTCTAATTATCCAACTGGTTGCAGAACAAGCAGCTGCAATAGGGGTCATAGCGGCGTTCCTAGGTATGTCTCCTTTAAGGGGTCTGACTTCTCACCCCGGGGCCTAGCCTGCCCTCAACGTAGCATTAAAGAATAACATCTGTAAGCATCTAGTAGACGCCCTTCTGTGATAAACTTACATAGCCTCTAGTCTATGTGGGCTTCCGTGGTGGAGGGTGCATGATAAGGTTCACAGTTATTTTGCCGACCAAGGGAACCCTAGGCGATCAGCAGGGAATGCCTCATAAGGTAGTCTATTATGGACTTCTCACCTTGCTCCTGAATGTCCTTTAACCCCTTCCATGCTGGTGACGAACCCCAGCCGTCATGCACTACGGTGCTCGTGTGCTGATGACGGCTGGGGTTCGTCATGACCCGCCCCTGTTCGTTTGTTTACCGCACGGGGGCGGAATCGGGCCAGCAGGGAAGGGGTTAAACCATGTGGTGTCAGCATGTCTCCTATGTTGTTGATAAGTTACCATGAAGGAGTGAGGGTGCTGATTCCTGCGTTGATCTGTGGGATGGTGATATTTCAGTGGCACTGATTCTCGCTTTAAAAGTTTGTTTGCGGTCTGTGGCATCATGGATGGGAAGAGTGGCTGACTGTTGTCCGATTCCAATTGGACTGTGTCGCCAGAGAAGGATTCATCATCTGTGGAGCGGATAGTAGAGCTGAGCGTTGCCCCTCCGGCATTTGCACCGACTCTGAGGTTGGAATCTTCTGGTTTTGGGTGCCATATTCTGTTGTAGAGCCACATGTATGGGCACCTAGGGATAGGTGTGCTTGATCCACTCCCAAGCTTCGGCTGGAGTGTCAAAGAAATTGCTTTTATGGTCATGGATGAGCTTGAGCTTAGCTGGATAGAGGAGGGCATATTTCAGGATTAGTGATGCTTTGTGCCGCGATATGATGCACGCTTCTTCTGAACCTGTAGAGTGGAGTCTGGGAAGATTAAAATGCGTACATTGTCGCGTTTGATGGGTGCTTTTTTCACGTGCCACATGTAAGATCTGGTCACGGTCTCCGTAGTTGAGAATTCAATCGACTATAGGTTGAGGTGGCATCCCGGGTGCTCGTCTCCTGGTAGGGACTCTGTGAGCTCTTTCCACACAGAAAGTTTCGGATAATCCTCCTGGTGGCATTATTGTTCGCATCCAAGACTCTTTGAATAGTGTTCCATTTTGGCCTTCGTTGTTCTCCAGTAGAACTACTATGCGGATGTTGTTGTGGCGGGAATGCCCTTCTGCGTCTTCCATCCTTTTTGTAGTATTGTGACCTGGTGCAGAAGGTGTTCCACTATTCCAGAGTGTTCTTTCCGCCATGGGGCTAAGTCTTGTAATGTGGCTGTGTTAGTATTTACTTTGCTGCGAGTTTCTTCTTGTCTGCTCTAATTAGGGTGACCTCGGTAGCAAGCTTACCAAGTTGCTGTTCCATTACTGTGCGAGATTCTCTTATTTCTTGCAGGATGAGATCTAATTTGTCAGATTGTGTACTGCTAGCATTGGGGGTACCATATATGTTATTGCACTGGCAGGAGGAGCATTAATGTCAATGTTCGTTATTCCTTCGGAGTCTTGCTACTTTCCTTTTGTCCGTCCCATTGTTCTGCGGCTTCAATTGCCTGGATCTGATGAAATCCCTCTAATCTCTAATGCCCTCTAATCTAATAAGAGTGTTGCAATGATAGTCTCTTTGGAAATGTGTGACTCTACTTGAAACAGATCTGTAATTTGTCAGTAAGATTGCCCTTGTGGTTTATCGTCTTGGGGGTAGTGAATGTGCAGGGGTGCACTTTCTTTCCAGAATGGTGCGTGGGCAGTACCTTGCTGAGCTCAATCCACTAACAGGCACAATGGATCAGGGTGGTCACTGTTCTCTGCCCCGTTGCCCGGTAGGGGTAATTTGTGTGGAGCTTTGGGTAATTCTACTCTTGATGAAGGGCAGGAGCACAGTCTGGCGGTATGCAGGGGCTTTGTAGAGCCCATATCACTGTCTGGTCCAACCAAACTCCCTTTGGTGCTGGTATATTGGGAGTTTTGCTTGTGTCCCCTAAATGCTGCAAGTGAATTGAGCCTGTACAGAGGACCCACGTCATCAATAATCTCCATGACAGTCTTTCCAGCCCCATGGATATTCGATGAGGCAGTTGGGTTCCTCACAACAGGAAATGCGGCCCCCAGATTATACGGCAAGGAGGGGGTCGGGTTACAAACAGCCCACCTCATAAACTGCCCGGGCATGCCCCTTGGACGCTGCATGCATTGCAATTGGGTGCCAGGTTCCAGACCTAGTACACAATGCCCTCTTCACGCCGGGCTCATCCCGGCTTGTGTGGGGAGTAGACACCTGTTGGGGCGGCGGAGACAGCAAAGGCAGCCCACTTCAGAAGGTACGAGCATTCAGCTCTGAGTATGAGCTATGGCTCTGGAGGGAGCTATGTTCCGGACCTCACTTCCCAGGCAGCGGTTGCCCTCGCGCCCAATTATTTTGCCTCTCTTGCTGCAGCTCAGAGACCATGGACTCACCGGAGCTGTCATACGCCCATGCACAGGAGGAGAGGGCCGTCATTCAAGAACGCTGTCTTAGATTGAGGCCTCCCGATGTTCATCTTTGGTGTGATGAGCTGATTCCCTTGTATAGGTAAGCTTGCCCCTTATATCGTGGGCACTGATGTTGATGTCTAGAGGACCTCGGATGAAAGCGCCGGCTGTGGCCTAAGTAGGCCCCAGCCTCCCTTCTTCAGGGTGTTGTGGCCCAATGAGCGCTGTTTCGGGCCTTCCCTTCACCAATCCAAAGCAACATAGTTTATTTCTGTGATGTCTATGAGTCCCAGCCTACGCAGTGGCAGTGGAGTGAGAGCTCTAGACATCCAGGGTGGAAGTCAAGTGTAATCATACATTTCTCCGGTTGTCAGTTACCTCTGTGTTGGTAGAGGTTTGCCATTTTGCCAGGGCTGTATGTCTGTTACACTCTTCATTTTTTAGCCGAATATCGTCATAAACATGAAGTTGGGGGCTTCTCTTGATAGCATAAGCCCTCTGCTCTATGGGCCTAGGTCGATGCCTTATGCTGTAGGCCGATGTGGAGGGGCTATTGGGACTCAGATCTGGAGCCTATGCATCCGCCATCTTCGGTGGTTAGCCAATCCCCTCTTCTCACTTGTATCTTGATATCGATCAATATCTAGCTACTTTACAACTCCACTCACCTCCACTCACTCCTGTACCATGATATCCATCTGTACCTAGCTGCTTTACACCATTCACTCTTCCCTACTGGCCCCTCTATGTTCTATCCATCTGTTATACACCTTTTGCTTTCCTCCACTCTCCCCTGTATCTTTTCATCGATCTGTATCTAGCTACTTTATACTTTTTGCACTCCTCCAATCTCTGCTGTAGTCTCAGCCCATCGGATTCTAGCAGCTTTACATTTGTGGCCCTCCGCTCTATCTCCTACCCATCTTATCTAGCTTGTTTCCACCTTTCGCTCTCCTCTTCTATCCCCTGTATCTCAGTATCTATCAGAATCTAGCTGTTTTGCAACTGTAACTCTCATCCACTTTTTCCTGTATCTCGACATTCATCTTTAAGTAGCTGCTTTACATCTTTAGCTCTCCCTCGTTGTAAGAAAGCGTGGTCTCTAGTTGACAGTGGTGTGCACCCTGTTGAAGTGGGGGCCCTTCCTTCTAGTCAGGGTATGGGAGATACACACCCAAGATAACCCATGCTCACCCCCTTGGTAGCTTGGAACGAGCCGCCAGGCTTATCTTAGAGGCAATGTGCAGAGCATTGTACACACACAGTAATACAGTGAAAACATTACAAAAGGACACCACACCAGTTTAGAAAAATAGCCAATCTTCCTCTCAACCAAAGAAGACCAAAATAACAATTATCCAACATACATAATTCAAAATATCACTTTTAAAAGGTTCAAAACAGTTCAGCCCATATAAAACTATAGATGCATCACATGTAGCACAAAGTACCTGGGAAGTGTCAAACTCACAAGAGGAAACCAGGAGCAGGGGAGGTGAAGTGCAGGAAAGCAAACTGATGCATCAGATCCTTACACGCAGGGAAGGTGATGCATCAGTTCCTTGCTCCAAGGGGAAGTGAAGCGTTGGTTCCTTACTGCTACCCAGGGGAGGTGATGCGTCAGTTCCTTACTGTGGGAGGAGGTGATGAGTCAGTTTCTTACTGTGCAGGGAGGTGATGCATCATTTCTCTAGACATGCAGCCTCAGTTACTTTCTGAAGCCCAATGTCGATATAGACACAGGTGTGATGCATGGAAAATCCTGACGTGCTGAAGTTGATGTGGCAGCTAAACAGCCACTGCATCAATTCTTCCAGCTACAAACAGGTGATGCATCGATTCCTTCAGCCGCACAGTAGAACCTGCATCGGAGTCGGCGTGGGGGTCTTGGACACTGGTGACACGTGCTCTTAGTTCGGGCTGCAGTGGTTCTTCTGGCCACGAACAGGCACTGTGTCGATCTTTTCTGCCACACCGCGGCAATGCATTGGATTTTCAAACGCACTGCAAGCTTGCCGCTGGAAAATGCTGCTGAAGTGCAATACGTGGATTTTCAGCTCTTCTTGCAGCCAAAGCCACCCAGATTTGGAATTGGCACAATTTGTTAATTTGTTAGATCCAAGCTCTCAGCAGAGGAGTTCAAGGGCTACATGTGAAGTCTTTGATGCCCCTGAGACTTCTTATCAGGAGGCAAGAACACACAAGCCCTTGGAGAATCTTCTCAAGCAGGATAATAAAGCCAAAGTCCAGTACTTTAGTCTCTCAAAGAGAGAATTCACAAATGAAGGCCAATTCAGCAAAGCAACACAGCAAAGGGGCAGTACTCCTCCTGACAGCTCTCCAGCTCTTCCTCTTGTCAGTCTCCTCTTGATCCAGAAGTGCTCTAAAAATGTGGGGTTACAGGTCCCATTCTTATACCCCTTTCTGCATTTGAAGTAGGCATACATCAAAGGATAGTCTTTGTAGTGCACATATTTTACCTTACTACTTTCCACCGTTTGACCTCCTTCTATGCTATGTGATATAGCTCCACTCTTCTTCCCTTATTACCATTCTCTCCTCTCTCTTTCTATTCAATCATTTCTCCTTATCCTTTTTTCACCATATCACCTCTCTCCAACTTTAGTTTCCTACCCTATCAATCTCTCCTTTGTACTTTACCATTTTCCGTTGTATCTCTAAACTCTCCTCTCTTTTGCTTACTGTCGGTATTTCTCCTCCCTTTCATTTGTTCTCTCCTCTATCTCTCTATTCTCCCTTTCATCTCTTTGCTCTCTTCTGTCTTCTCACTTGTAATTCTTTACACTCTCCTCTGCACTTCACCACTCTTGCCTGTATCTATTTATCTTTGCGCATCTCAGATTATGCATACATCTCTCCATCTTTCTATCACACCACCCTCCTCTTTCTTTTCTCCCCTGCAACACTCCATTCTTTATTATCTGTCCCCCTTTTATCTGTCCAGTGTCCCCATAATCTCTGTATTTTATCATCTATCTTTATTTTCTCCCATTGTATCGCTTCATTCTCTCCTCTTTCTGTGCCTATAGTATGGCGCCCATCTCCCTGCCATAGAATAAATAAAGAACCTGTCCGCAGGCAAGTAAAGGGAAAAAACTGTGATTTCAGCCAGTTAGGTAAACAACAGCTGTCACAGGGCAGTTTGGGAGCCTTGGCTATCTGGGCCCAAGCACCACTGCTGTGGCTGCATCACTGGTAGCTACACACCTCCTTTACCACAAAAAGAAACCTATAACATCAATTGAATTAAATACATTTCAATTTTAACTTTAAATTATTTTAGGTTTATTATTAAACATTTTTTATAATTCGAAAATTAACGCTAATGTTTTTAATGTACATGATAACATGTACATAAAATATATTGTGTGGGCTATTTTTTTTCATGAAAGCACATATAAAATAATATTAAGATTGTGAGTCATTCAACACAAATGATATTGTAAGGGTAGGGAAGAAAAGATTACATGTAATTTAACGTAATATAGATTAATTTGATATGAAAAAAGAGAGAATTATGTTGAAAATTGAAGAACGTGTTAATTTTAGCAAAGGCCTGATACTACAGTAGTCCAAGATAAATTGAAGACAGCGACATGTATTTTGATAGTTCTTTTAATAAATTCAGAAATCTTTAATTTTTTTAATGAAAATGAATTTTCTACCAATTTTTTGCGATCCTCGAGCCGGTGTCGTGATCTCCGCAAAACAGGCGGAAAGGAACTAATATTAACTTTTTAGTCACAAATTTGGTTGTAGGAGTCTCCATTCGCTCCTTTGAGAGACTGGAGACTAGAAAGCATAGATCTAGGTTTGACTCTACGATTGGAAATGATGAATTCGACATATGAGGAGATTTAGTGCGCGGTGCAGTTGTAGGTCTGCATATGAGGAGGTCTACTAAGGAAATGTACCTTTATGAACAGTGCCATTGTGCATGAGCGCGTTTTTCAACAGCGAAATATGAAGGGGCGTTTCCTAATTTGCTGGGGTGTGGTAGCTCCATACAATAGGGCGACCATCCGCCTGCAAATTTCAAGGAACGTCCATTATTTTAGTATGATGTCTGTAATTTGGGGTCCCCAAATTACGGACGCCTTACAGACATCATACTAAAATCTAATTGGGGAATTTCAAGAAGGTATGCTGTTCCCATGCGAGAGGCCTCATGAGTTTAAAAGTTTTCACTAGGGACTTCTCGCCCAGCCCCTCCCGAACCTCACACAGACTGTGGACTGGCCCATTGTCATTTTGACACTGCAGCTAACTATCACATATAGAATGGCAATGGGCCCTATTGTAGTGACAGCATGTGGTGTGCCTTCTCCGCATCAGACTAGGGCAAGGCATTCTGCTTTTGTCTTGGCGCCATGCTGGAGAAAATACAAATAAAATAACTGTCGGAGGAAGAGCAATTATTTGTGCAAAACCTCCATCTATAGGTCATTTACGTTATGTTATGTTATGTTATGTTAAAGCCGTACTTTTAGAGCGCACGGCTACCCCAGGGGGTGTCCCGGCACTTTGACAAAGAGGCCTGATCAGCATCTAAGTTCCCTGTAAGATTACATGGGTATTGACGAAGAGCATCAGATAGCATATCTGCTGTCACTAAATAAAAAGCTCTGGACTGTCTAGTCACATCCTTCTGTGTTCTTTGGCTAGTCCTTGACTCTTGTGCAATAGCGAAGTTTATTAAAAAGTGGTCTGACCAAAGGACTGGGAGCGGCGGGGACACCTCAATCGGCACCGTCGAAAAGATTAAATCTAACGTGTGGCCTTTCACATGGGTAGGAGTGTCAATGAAGGGGACAAGCCCCAGTAGTGCAGTGATATCCCGCAGTTTGGACGCTTCAGCATCTGCTATCGAGTCCATATGCAAGTTTAAGTCACCCAGCAGCATACAGTGCGCTGATCGCATACAGGGTACGGAAAGAGCCACCTGCAGGTCCTCGAAAAAGGAGCCAATGGGCCCAGGTGGTCTATAGACGAGAATCCCTGTACAGGTTTGCGAGGCAGATAGACTAAGTGTAAAGCCTAAAGCTTCACATCCTGTGATATTTTCCACAGGGAAGGAGGAACACCCCAAAGCCTTATCCACTATTAGGGCCACTCCTCCTCCTCTGCCCCCACTTCTGTCTTTCCTTAGAATGGTATAGTTGGAGGGAAGAGCACAGGCAATATCCGGTTCTGAACCTGCCCCCAACCAGGTCTCAGTTAGAAATAGACATGATATATTGGAGTCTGCAAGAAGATTCCAGATGTCCGTAGAATGACAAGGCAGGGACCTGGTGTTCAATAGAGCGCAGTGACTCTGCTGCATGGGAGAAGGCGGAGCACGAGTTGGCGAAGCCGTAGGGCGCCAACCGCACGCCGGACAGCCTTTTCCCAGACGGCGTCCTCCGGGGAAAAGACATTTACAGCCCGACAGATTAGAACGCAGAGGTGACAGGACAGCAGCGCTGTAAGTGATCATCCCGGAGCGGCAGTAAGCAACACCCACCTCTGGAGCAGAAAGGCCCCAATGCTAGATGTATGAGCCGATGGCCAGAGTCCCGCCTCGCACGCCTCCGAGACGCTGACGAGCGCAGACGGGCAGGACTCTGGCACGACTCAGGCGCAGGGAGGGCGCCACCGCTGCGCGTCACCGCGTTTACCACATTGTCAAGGTGGATATTTGTGAAGGTTAGAAGTGATAACCACTTTTAAAGTAGAATTCAGTTCAGTTTCTGATATCCCTGAAAATATTATCCCTTAATAAATATAAGGTGCAGGGTAAATGAATTCTGAGTAAAAATGAATACAATAGCCTAATCAGCGCAGTGCTTCTTAATGTCATGGGACTCAAAAGGCGTTTTCACTTTACATTTAAAAGTAAGAGTAAAAAATGCAAATAAAAAAATACTATTTAATGTTTATTGTTACATTTGCACAAATTTTGATTGCAGAAAAGGCCTGATGTCGCTGTGCAATGATGCGGGCATACTGGAAAACTGTGAAGTGCACGATTGTCTCAACCTTATATAAACTTATTTTGACTTGTACTTATTTTGGTTGTCTATTTACTTACTTACATACTATTGTGCGACCTCCTCTGGCATGTCGGTAAAACTATGTTGTGTCCCAAATATGTGTCCTGAATTTTGACCTTCTGTCCTGAATTTTTGTCCTGAATTTTGACCCTTTTTAGGTTTCGCCTAGCGGAAGCTGCGCTCTGCGCAGCTTTTCCGCGCAGGCGAAATCCTGTTGAGAACTGTAGTGTGGCTTTTGTTCGGCCCTCGTCCTTGATTGGCTGGCTCCGTAAACGGAGCCTTGCCATTGGACGAGGGGCCTGTCCGTCAATGCCGGACCAGACACGGGGGCGTTCCCGACATTCTTTGGCTTTTGCCGACGTCACGCGACGCCGGGAACGCCCCCGTGTCTGGTCCGGCATTGCCGGCACCCGTCTTCCGTCGTCAGCGTCTCTCCTCCCCCTTTCCCACCCCCTCCCGCTTGTTTCTTGGTGCCCGCCGCGTCTCGCCTCCCCCTTTCCCGCCCCCTCCAGCTTCTTTCCTCATGGCCGCCTTCCTGCTCCAAGGCCGTCGTCAGCGTCTCTCCTCCCCCTTTCCCGCCCCCTCCCGCTTGTTTGCTCATGGCCGCCTTCCTCCTTCCCCGCCCCTGGAGCCCGGACACAGACTCAGCGCGGCGGCTGCACTCCACCCGGACCCGGCTCCTGGCCGGCGGCTGCACTCCACCCGGACCCGGCTCCTGGCCCCCTCACCCTACCGAAACGGTTCCAGCAGGTTTCTGGGGCCCAACACCCCCGTCCAGCAGGTAAGAACGGCACCCCGGGAGGGGGGCGGGGAAGAGACTCGACCCCATTCTCCCTGCTTACGTTGCCATTTCTTAATTTGTTGAGATGATCCCAGAAGCGTGCTTGGTTTGGATTTTTGAGAAACTGAAAAACGGGAGCCTATTATTTTCAATTCCTTTCGTTCTGGTGTTCCCAAACAGATTTTTTGTGGGTTGATCTGATGAGTTTTATTACTCTAAGCATTTTTAGCAAATTCTTATCAATAAAAAGAACGCTAAAAACAACGTTATAGCGTTAATGATAAACATCACTTTTGAAATTGTAACGGTATCTGCAGTACAATCACCGTGTGTTACCTGATAAACAGCCAGATGCAGCCCGGAAACTGTGTCTGGGACTAGGTTTTCCTTCAGTCTTTAGCGGGGCGCCCACTCCAGGATGGGAAACCTCCTCATGCACCAGAGCTTCATGTCGGAGGCACGGACAGTGGAGATCCGGTGCCACTCCGACGCAGCTCGCGCGCCCATCCCCGCACCTCTCCTGCTACGCGGAGGCATTTCTTTCAGAAAGCAAACACCTGGATGGATGCAAACCTTCCTTGAGGTTTTGTGTTTTTCTTTTACGAGTCGACTGTATAAATTTGACCTCGACCTTCTCTTTGAAAGAAGCCCCGGCGTCGCAGCGTGGAAACTTTCATGCAGGTAGAGAAAGGTATTACCAATCCAGTTCGGCAGCAGGTCCAATAAATGCATCACTTATAAAACAACTACAGGTGTACCACTAACATGATACACCCTGGAGCATCATACATGAACTCATGCGATATGCGACCACATACAATGCGGGAAAACATACATCCGGCGCTCCACAGACATGCTGTTACCTAGGGAGGTGAACAATGTGAAACTAGGACGGAATCCGGCGGCACTTTGCTATGACCGTTTGTTGATATTTTATGTATTAAACGCTGGTCATTATCACAGTCCGTTACAACCAGTGACCCTCATGGTTGGCTGCAATACTCGAGACGGTGGGAGTAATAAATCAAGAATGTACAAGCGTTGAAGTGCGTCATATGTACTTATATGTTCGAGCATGTCCTGGTCCTGCGACTCGCTTTAACTGCTTTAAGATCAGCGACGCTGTAACACGGGAACAAGGTGTCCCGCTTTGGTTTAGTGAAGCAGGACGGGTGGTACAATGCCTTATAAATCCAACTGCAGTCACAGTGCATGCCAACTAGTTTATTTTATTAACATGGCGCGGAATGCATTTGCAATGAAATAGGTCTCTCGTTTGCTAGTTTGTCTAACCTTTAGCCGTGCTGCACAGCAGCTGCACTGCTCTGAAAGACATTGGCAAAGCAAAAGCTTCTGGCATAGCCAAGAAGTGTTGACTTTGTCAGTGCTTGTTCTTTAATATGTGTGTCACAGTGTAAGTGGTAAAACGCGAGGAGGCAGTAGCGTGACCTACAGAATTGCATTCAGTTTCGAACTGAGGGCTGACGGACACATCGTCATCCCCCTCCCACCCTCCCCCCCCCCCCCCCCCCCCCTCCGAATGCTGTAAACATACTGTATTGTGCTGTGCTGACGAAGCACCACTCCAGTCGCCACCTGTCTCTCCTCTTCTGCCCGCCGGAGGCCTCCCCTCGCTGCCAGGACTGCTGCACAGAAATGGGTACAGAAGGGGGGCAGCCGGGCAATTTTAGCACCACCCTAATATCACATGTTTAGGGCGTTATTCCGTTGTGTGGTGGTTGAAACAACTCTCCCCATCAGCATGTGTCCTTTTCAATTAGCCCACATACATACCTACAAACATATATACTATTGCTTCGTGAGAGTTCCAGCTAAAGGCCTGTTTCCATGTGCATTCTGAGGGGTGTCTGGCGTTGCATGCTGCCTAAACCTAAAAGCAACATAACTCGACATGAAAAGCACAATTTAGTTCAAAATGGGGAGGGAATGTTATTTCAATTACATAGCCACATGGCAATGCATTTAGAGGCAAAACATCGCTGTTAAGAAGTAAATACATTTGAGAAGCGGCATACCGAGTTTTATACTAAAGAAAATAACATTTGTAACAACATTTTTACAACTTTCTACAGTGTTTTTGACAGGAGTCCTCTTCTTCTTTTCCATACCCAACAAAAACATAACATGACTTCTATCCTGCATTGTAGAAAGCATGGTACTTTGCACATTAACTGAACGCTTTGCATTTTTCAATTTTCTCGAAAACTACTTGGTTGACTCACGGCCCACATGCCAAGTCTGTCTCCTCCGAGGGTGCTCGAATCCGCCCCCTCCCCTCCAGCTGGAACTTTCTCCACAGGCTCAGCCTTTCTCTGAATGCTTTTCCACTACTGGGATTTCACATTGTCTTTCCACTTTTTTAGCGCCACCTGTCACACGTTTGCAGTTTCCTTTACACTTTACCCAGCTTCAACTCAGAATAAATGTCTCTACTTTGTCCAGTTTCCCTTTATTTTTCCTCCATCATTCTTCTGTATTTTATCAGTACAACCCTTTTTCGTTTTCCGCTCTTCTTTGTCTCGTTCATTCTTTTCCACTTCCCCCCCTCTCGGATTAGTTTGTTGTCCTATGACTCTTTCATTTGCCAATTTGCGGTTTATTTACTCTTTTCCGTTTATTTCTTATTGTTTCCACTGCCTCATTTCTGTTTTTGTTCCTCTTCCCTACCGCTTATTTCTCGCTCCCCTCTTTACTTCACTTTTAATTATCTTCCCACATGCCACACAAATGCTCAGTTGTCTGCAAGACCCATTGTTACTCATTCTTTACAAAATACACAAAGTGAGTTTTGACTTTGCTCAGAGCAATATTGGACTTACTTTCATAAGTGTTTTAATTTCAAAGGCCCTTGATTCAGACTGCAGGCTATCAGTTGCTTGGGCACCGACATTACAACTCTTTTCTCTTTATATATCTTTACATAAAAGTATATCTGACCATAGATATGATCATGCGACCTTTATCAAAAAAATCCAGTAATGGATATATGATACGGTGAGAAAGGGCTACCTGTTCTTAATGGTGGTGGAGTAAGACGATTGCTTAACATGTATGCAGAGCATCGATTTTTTTAAAGGGAGAGCTGTGTGGGCTGTGTTGGGCTGAGAGCTGTGTGGGCTGTGTTGGGCTGAGAGCTGTGTGGGCTGTGTTGGGCTGAGAGCTGTGTGGGCTGTGTCGGCTGTGGGCTGTGTGGGCTGAGAGAGCTGTGTGGGCCGTGAGAGCTGTTGGCAATATAAATAACAATGCCATTTATTTATAAGTAAAAAAAAAAGAAATGTCATGAGCAATGCCAATAACTCTAACTTTTCCAAAGGGGAAACCATTGCATTGTAAATGCTTGTTCCTGAATGTTTACACTCACCGCCCTGAATTTGCACTCATGCCAGTTGGTCACCCTACCATACAAACGAAGCACCGACTTTGCCACTGTCTGTAGTGCAGCGGTGAGTTTGTTCTTGTACTGGGGAAAACGCACTTTTCATAATTGGGTGCATTGTCCCCATGTGTGCGTGACGCACCTAACAAGGGCTAGGGTGTCGCAGACCTGGACTAAGCACCCGATAAAGTAATAGAGCAAATCGACAATTTTAGTAATTCGTGCTCCTCCCCCCACATTACTTTTCCACATGCTGGTGCGTGCAAACTTCATACTGTTTCAAGCACCTAGATTGTTTTCCAAAGTCCATTCGCTTAGCATACATTCCAAAGAAATAAACAAGTATGATTCGGTCGGTACATGGTCTCTGAGACTCCGGTCACGTCATCTCCATTCAATAAAGGCTAGAGAAGAGGTGGACCTCGAAGCTGGAGAACCGGGTTCGAGGCTCGGGAACAACAGGCTCACTTACCGACGCTTCCTGCCATCGGGCATTGCCGTGAGGGGAACGGCCGAGAGCAGCAGCAGAGCGGGGAGGCGTCCCGCGATACAGGACCACACTTCCCAGCACTCCTCGGCGACCGGCGCGCCCGTGACGCGCAGTGAGCGCCGGAGGCGCTGAATAAACGCTGACCCCCCGGGAGCCCAGTGGGGGAACAACAGGCTCACTTACCGACGCTTCCTGCCATCGGGCATTGCCGTGAGGGGAACGGCCGAGAGCAGCAGCAGAGCGGGGAGGCGTCCCGCGATACAGGACCACACTTCCCAGCACTCCTCGGCGACCGGCGCGCCCGTGACGCGCAGTGAGCGCCGGAGGCGCTGAATAAACGCTGACACCCCCTATCGCCCCGCGAGTCGCGCGCGGGAGCAACCGGGAGAAGCCCGGGACAAGGGCGGGGCCATCTGTGGCCATCAGGGGCCAGAAGAGGCCGGGCAGGGCCACCCCCTTTGGCCTGAACTGTGAGTACTATTGAAGGACAAATCCTGTACAAGCTACTGTTGCCCCATAAAGTTTTATTTTGACTTTTAAAGATTACTGTCACTGAAACCCCTGTCATGTCTATCCAAAGTACATTACCGGATAATTACTTATTGAAAGTGGTGTCTAAAATCAATAGTGACAGGAGGAAGTCATTGGGAAAAAGTACTATTGTTGATCCTCCTCCCGCTGTTGTAACTGTTGTAGCTAATCCTGAAAATCTTAACAATATTGTTCATGAGACGGCCGCACCGGTGGAACTTGACAACAGCACCACTAGTACTAATGTCGAAGTAACCAACACAATAGACCAGTCCAGAATGGGGGAGGAAGACCAGGGCAACAATCATGAGGGGACACCTCAGCAATTTGGGAGGGCATCTAAATTCATGCGTGCCTGCAGGAAACAAATTCCTAAGAGAAATAGTCATATCTCTAGAAAGAAAAAGGACACTACCCAAGTGGAAAACACTAATGATTCAGTATCTGTGAACCTTGATAATTATGTTTCTCTGAAGCCAGATCAAATCGACTCCTTAACAAATGTTATCCTAAGTAAACTTAGCGTGATTATTGATCCACTGATAACCAAGATAGGAGACCTCCAGGAGGAAGTAATCAGATTAAGGGGCACGGTGGGTAACCGCGTAGACAACATGGAAAAGTCCCTAGCTGACATTAAACAGTCTATTGGTCTAGTCACTGCTACAACCAGAGATAAGGAGCAGTCACAAGCCTCTACCAGTGTCAGCTCCACTACGGCCAGGAAACACTCTAGTAAAGATAAAGATACGACGAAACTACCAAGGCAACCACCTACTTTGCCACAGGAGGGAGGGAGTTCCACAAATCGATCCAACCAAGGGGTTACAGGTAATCCAACGGGTGTTAAACTATCCACACCCATGCAAGCCCCTATGTTAACATCGGTACCCACGGTGTCAATCCCAACCGATACGACGGGAGGATTAAATGGGGAGCCTAGTAGGATTTGTAGACGCCCTGTTGATCTACCACCCGACTGTGTACCTTACGTGGTGGTTTTAACTAACGTCCCGAGTCTCACTCAGTCCCCAAATGAACATGAGGCACCAGATTCTTTGAGAAATAAAACCATCTCCTGGTTAAATCTTCATTGTGGCTATCCAGTTGGCTATGCTGACCAAATTATTTCCATTAGGAGAGTAAACTGGATAGGCAACACCAGAAAAATAGGTGGAGGGGACTGCGTGATTATAAATTTCAAACACCCTCAACATGTGGCAACGGTTCTGCTTAGAGCAGCCTCAATTACACAGTCCGAGACTGAAGTGATTGCTAGGCCATTGGGGTATTTTTATAACCACCTCGGCAGGCAACCGCTATCTAACAGCAAGGAAAAAGTCCTGAGTAATCCTACCCTCCCTCACCTGGTAAATAGGCCATTGTTGCCTAACCTCTTCTTTGGACCCCCACCTGGTTCTTCTTTTATTCCGTCGCTACATATGGGGAATCCTATGTTTGGGGGGAATCCACCTTTAATGCATACACCTAACCCTTATGGCCCATTTTGTAACTCCCCTCTGTTTGATAATAGAATGGTGTACCAGGTCCCTATTCAAAATAGGTTTCAATCCCTGAGTCACCTAGATCAGAATGATTGACTTGAGATCGAACCATCTAGGGACTTAGAGTCTAGGAATTCTAATGAAGCGGCAGTATTGTCAAGTAATGGAATTAGTAATGTAAGTTTGAACTGTACGATGAATGGGGGAGACATCTTACCTAGCATAGAGCTTTTTAATATTGATAACAACATGTCCATTTCCAGTGTGGATCTGTCAAACGCTAGCAATGAAAGAGAGAATATTACATGCCATATCGCTAGTTGGAACATTGCGGGAATTGTGGCCAAGGAGGATGCCCTAGGCTGGAAAGATTTTGTGCATTTGTTTGACATTCTATGTTTTCAGGAAACATGGAGTAAAAAATGTAATGGTATTGATGGGTATGTGCCCTACGAGCTACCAGCACTACCCTCCCCCCATGGTAGAGCTAAAGGGGGTTTGTTGGTGTTAATTTCTGTCAAACTACCTATTCTTGTTAAAAGATTTGTGAATGTGGGTACGCATTCACAAATCCTATGGCTTACACAAGAACCAGGCAGGAACATCCTTCTGATAAATTTCTATAATAATGTATTTGACAACACTAGGCATTTGGTGATTAATGAACTAGACACGGCAGTGAATAATTTTGTGAGGAATTTTAATAGTGTATTTGAATTTATTTTTGTGGGGGATTTTAATGTATCCGTATGTCCATTATCCACCCAGAAAGTATGTGGTGTGTACAATCGACAGGGGGAAGCCGAAGCCCATTTTCCACACCACTCTTATGGGGAAGCTTTGAATAACTTTATGATTCAGTACGATATGGAAATTTTGGATAATGTTAAAAATGACTCCGGTGGTATTATTCCAACTTTTAAAGGAAGGGGCGCTAACACCGTTATTGATTTTATATGTATGTCAGCAACAATTGCCCGGTTATGTCCAATGCCTAATGTGATTGATAATATGCTGAGTGACCATAACTGTTTGACTACGGAATTAACCTTCTGGGTAAAAAATCATGTCTGTGAAAATGGTATTATTAACAACATTGAACCTCATAGACAGAATGGCTATAGATTGAGGTGGAAAGAAGATAAAGCCGCCATAACATCAGATTTAGTTATATCCAGTTGTGTGACGGATATAGCGGCAATCCTAGAGTGCGTAGATACCTCATCTGACAGTATTGACCACTTCAACAATATTAACTCCATCATTAACATAAAATTCACTAAAAAGGCGGGGTCCAATTCAAGGTGCCCCAGAGGCTGGTTTGATCATGTTTGTACCAATGCCCGCAAAGAGCTTAAAGAGGCCCTTGCTGCTAAACCGAGGGACAAAATTTTGGTGGTCCAACTTAGACAGGGCTTCAATTTCGCCCTGAAACGTAGGAAAGCTGAGCTACAGCAAGAGGCTTGGGATAACCTTACCTTAGCAGCAGACACAAATAACTGTACCCTTTTTTGGTCCACGGTAAACAGCCCATTTCTAAAAGATGAGAGGGTTCCTGTACTCACTTCTAACGTGAGCATGGATTCATGGATTCAACATTTCTCTAAAATCTTCGATTCATGTAATCTAAAAAATACTAATGGGGATAAGTGGCCCATCCTTCCATTAGATATAACTATCAGTGAAACCATGGCTAGCATTAGAGCCAGTAAAGGTGGCAAGGCACAGGGGCCAGATGGCGTGCCCATAGACGTGTACAAAACCGCTCCAGATATTTGGGGGCCTTTGCTCACCAAAATTTTTAATATTGCTGTTAGCGGTAATGTACCGTCTACATGGGAAGAGTCAATAATCATCCCCATCTTTAAAAAAGGAGATCGCAGGGATGCTAAAAACTATAGACCGATATCCCTGTTGGATTCATCGGTTAAAATCATGAGCAGGGTCCTCCTTGTAAGGTTAGAAGAGTGGGCTGAATCTAACGAGATTTTAAGTAATTGCCAGTTCGGCTTTAGGAAAGGCCGTGGAACCATAGAACAGTGTCTGAATTTAGAGCTATTGGTGGGTAAATATACCAAGGCAAAAAATGGGTCGCTGTATCTCTGTTTCGCCGACCTTAGTAGTGCCTTTGATCTGGTAGATCATGCAATACTATGGGCCAAATTACTGGAGATGGGTGCCCCAGAGGGGATTATTTACTTCTTAGCACGTTTGTATGAAAAACTTCGCACCAGTGTTCGTTATGGACCCAATGGAGAGTGTTCCACTAAGTTTGGGATAGGAAGGGGAATAAGGCAGGGATGCGTTCTCGCGCCCCTGCTTTTTACCCTTTTTATTAATGAGGTTGAATCGGCCCTACAGGCAGTCGCGGCAGACGCCCCTAGAGTTAATAATTTTAACATACCAGTATTACTCTATGCGGACGACGCCGTGTTACTGTCAAGGACACCATTGGGTCTCCAACGCTTAATAGACTGCTTTGTATCCTTTATTAATAATAGGAAACTGGTGATCAATAAGGCTAAGACTTATGTAATGGAATGCAGCTCTGGAAAAGTTAAAAGAACTGGGAAAACGCACTATGTTATTGATGGTGAACCAGTGAAAAAAGTTGAAAATTTTTGCTATTTAGGAATAACTTTTTCGCATAACGGGAGCTGGGTCACTGAACATAAGGCGGTTAGAACCAAGATGACTAGGAGCGCCAACGGGGTCTTTCTGTTTGCCAAGAAATTGGGGAATAGACGGATCAAAGATATGTTAAACATCTATAAATCTAAATGCCGCTCGGCTGCCCTGTATGGGGCAGGAGTATGGGGTGTGACATCTGCTAAGAGCTTACAGGTAGAGGAAAACCTCTTCCTGAAGAGGCTCCTATGCCTACCCAGGTCTATTTCCAACTCCTTGGTTTACAACGAAACAGGGACCCAACCCCTAAATGATTTGATTATGTTAAGGCCAATTTTATTGTGGCGGTCGATCTGGATCAGTGAAGGTACTACTCTGAACAGAGCAATTATTGAGGACTGCCTTCTATTGGACCAACACATGAAGATCCCCTGGATCGGCTACATTATTGACCATGTACAAAAACTATTTGGTTTCAATGTTCTAAGGGACCCGTATAAGCTTTCTGAAATCTCCAAATCTGACGTGAAAACTACTTTTTTGAATAACTGTAATGAAAGGCACCACTTGGAGGATTCTAAACTAATAACTTGTGTACTATACAATGACATGGATGAATTCCCTGGTTTCAAACCTTACTTATCACAGGTGACTAGATCCTCACACCAGTTTGTATTGACTAGAATGAGGATGGGTATAGCACACCATTTGGTCGCGTGGCCTAACATCAAATCGCGCCCTGTTGGCCCCTGTAAATGTGACGACAAGTCCAAACAATGCACTAAGCACTTTTTGTTAACCTGTGATCTGTACACTGAGTTAAGGAAACTCTATCTGAAGCCATTATTCTTAAGATTTGGAGCGAGAGACATAACAGAGGCTATGAAATTGATTTTTAACTTGAATCATGCCGACATTTGTTTTTTTACTGCATCTTTTATGTATAAAGCGATTAGCGCCAGGAAAAGTATGAGTTTTTAAATTAATATTTTTGTATACTTTTAAATATTTATTCCACCCCCCTCTGGATATAGTGTCACATGTGTATTATGTTAGACGATGTTTTTTATGTATATCATGTTTGCCTCTAAGTAATGTATGACTTGCCTGTATCACTGTGCTTTTATGGACATGTTCTTTTAAATGTTCCGAATAAAGCTTTATGAAATGAAATGACACAAAGTGAGTTTTGACTTTGCTCAGAGCAATATTGGACTTACTTTCATAAGTGTTTTAATTTCAAAGGCCCTTGATTCAGACTGCAGGCTATCAGTTGCTTGGGCACCGACATTACAACTCTTTTCTCTTTATATATCTTTACATAAAAGTATATCTGACCATAGATATGATCATGCGACCTTTATCAAAAAAATCCAGTAATGGATATATGATACGGTGAGAAAGGGCTACCTGTTCTTAATGGTGGTGGAGTAAGACGATTGCTTAACATGTATGCAGAGCATCGATTTTTTTAAAGGGAGAGCTGTGTGGGCTGTGTTGGGCTGAGAGCTGTGTGGGCTGTGTTGGGCTGAGAGCTGTGTGGGCTGTGTTGGGCTGAGAGCTGTGTGGGCTGTGTCGGCTGTGGGCTGTGTGGGCTGAGAGAGCTGTGTGGGCCGTGAGAGCTGTTGGCAATATAAATAACAATGCCATTTATTTATAAGTAAAAAAAAAAGAAATGTCATGAGCAATGCCAATAACTCTAACTTTTCCAAAGGGGAAACCATTGCATTGTAAATGCTTGTTCCTGAATGTTTACACTCACCGCCCTGAATTTGCACTCATGCCAGTTGGTCACCCTACCATACAAACGAAGCACCGACTTTGCCACTGTCTGTAGTGCAGCGGTGAGTTTGTTCTTGTACTGGGGAAAACGCACTTTTCATAATTGGGTGCATTGTCCCCATGTGTGCGTGACGCACCTAACAAGGGCTAGGGTGTCGCAGACCTGGACTAAGCACCCGATAAAGTAATAGAGCAAATCGACAATTTTAGTAATTCGTGCTCCTCCCCCCACATTACTTTTCCACATGCTGGTGCGTGCAAACTTCATACTGTTTCAAGCACCTAGATTGTTTTCCAAAGTCCATTCGCTTAGCATACATTCCAAAGAAATAAACAAGTATGATTCGGTCGGTACATGGTCTCTGAGACTCCGGTCACGTCATCTCCATTCAATAAAGGCTAGAGAAGAGGTGGACCTCGAAGCTGGAGAACCGGGTTCGAGGCTCGGCAGTGACACTCAACATCCTGTGATTCTGGGCAAATCACCTCATCTCCTCGTGCTTAACAAAATATATGTGTATCTGTCAGAAACGCAACTAACTGGTGCTCACGTAAAGCACTCTGATACCTTCGGGTCGAGTTGGCGCTATATAACACTTAAAAAAAAAAAAGGAACGACTGCACGTTTCTGTCACATTCGTACCCAGCATATCTATGACTCAAAATGCTAATCCTTTTCATAACCTAAAAAAAACGAACGCCATTTGTTTTTGCTTCTGGCGGACAAAATAAATGTCAGGTGCGGTCGGGGAATTAAAATTCCACGAGTTCACATAGAGCTGACTCACCGTAAATCAGTCTCAAATTGAGAGCTTAGTACGCCGGAGGCCCGTTCCCAGGATGCATAATATGCCGTTTCCAAACATTGTCTTACCTTTCATGATGTGGTCAGGCTCCTTGGAAGGAAGACGAGCACATTGTTAACAGAGTCTCGCAGAGAATGCACAGGCCGTGTTATATATTACCCAGATAACAATGCCCTTCTATCAGCTTTCACAGCATATATTATCTGATTATTTGGACGCTCAGGCCTGACTGCTGCCTTACTAAGACGTTCCTGTAGTCCAGTCAGCTACGCCAAATGTGATTTAAATGTAATAATTAATTTATCCATCTTGATTCAAGAATTGTATTCTACTGTAAACGTTTTGCCTCCATCAAATATTTGCCTTAGTCCCGCAGGTTGTCCTGGTTTATAAAATGTCAATTGAACAACCAACACTCACATTTTCAGGTGCTTTTACAATCATGCTCCCGGTACACGCTTTAGCAAGTATTCAACATCATTCGTTTTTCCCGGATGTTATCCACAGATTACAAAGGCTGCAGTTATATTTATTGTTCCTTTCTCCATCTAAAAGAGAAAAACATAATTGGCAAAGCTAATAGTACTGGTGTTGGGTGGCAGCCTTTTGACTTTGACAATGCTTGTTTTCTTTTTTCACAGTTTTCGCAACATGTTATTATGGGATGGGGAGCTGTTAGATGCTTACCACTCTAAAAAAAATACATTGGTTAGAAGCAAAATAATTTGCGGGTCTCCAAGGCGCGCATTGGTAGGGCAGTCCCTGCCACTGAAGGGATCTACTCTGTATGTGAACCTGCTCCTTCAGAAAGAGAAGAATGCGTTACTCACAGTGAAGTGATCCAGTGCCTGAAGTGGGCTGACCCATTGCCCCATTCTGTATGCTGCAGTGGAAAGAATAAAAATTTGAATAAGACAACAGACTAGTGGATGAAGAGGACTGGCTGACAGCCTCTATTAGCAAGTATAGCATATGTTTAATTTTAGTGAAATCAAAAGGTTTTCTCCATGCAGTTTAGGGGACCATGGTGGCAGCCTAAGTCCTTAGGATGATGAGGACATCCCCAGAAACCTCGGTAGGCTCAGATATTTCCCCATAGGGGAAGTGGCAAGTGATGCCTAGAGAGTGGACATCATGCTTAATAAATACCCCCCAAAAATACTGACATTTTGCATTTCTGCATAGTGCTTCGCTGACATCTGATCCACTGACATGGCAGGTGTAACATGGGCTTTAAAGCAAGCAGGGAACATGACTCCTTGACTCCAAGTTGGGTAGTAAAGACATGTTTGGAGTTCAGTGAGGCACTTTCACTTCTTTTCACTTGCAGCACTACTGATAACTAGGTCCTTGCTTGGACTGCGAAAGCCCAGCTTCCATGTATAAACATGAGTTTGGAACTGAGCCAACCGCAGTTTATCTTATATTTGGTGGGAATACTGAGGGGCATATTCACAAGGAGCTATCGCCGAATTAACGGCACTTTATTGCAGCCAAAGTCGTGATAAATTTATCCCACCATTCACAAGCCCACAGCACCAGTTTTCCCACGATAGCAGCCACAAAAAACTAAACTGGGATGGCGGAGTGAGCTAAAGAATGATGATGGATTAAACCCAGATCAGTTAACTGGGGGTGAGTGCTTGCAATGTTCAACACTCCGTCCATCATCCCCTTTGGTTTTGCTTTGTTCGCCCTAAATTGGCAGGGTATGCCCAGACGTGGGTGCCTTGCTCACTTTGCCACTGGATTTAAGCTAGCCTGGCTGATGAAGGCTGATTAGCCAGGAACCGGTCCCAGGATGCTTGTTTCCAGTCCAGGAAAGACATGGCTTGGCAGTTCGGGCTGGACTGTTCCCATCAGGCACAGGGTCAGACCGATTTGCATATGGCCATGTCTGAACTGGGGTGGCGGAGTGAGATAAAGAATGATGATGGATTAAACCCAGATCAGTTGACTAGTGAGTGCTTGCAATGTTCAACACTCCATCCATCATCCCCTTTGGTTTAGCAAAAAAAATCGCCACAGAGGACTCAAGATGCAGAGTAGGCGTTCCTGTGTAAAAAGCTGTGACAACACCACACCTCAACATTCACAACAACCAGACAGATCGGCGATAAGACCACAAAACACGCAATAAGGCACGTTAGCAGGAGTAATTTTACACCGGATCTGACCTGGTGTAAAGTCGGATGGCAGCCTGCCCCACAATAGGGAGCCCTGCCCAGGGCGTCATGAGAGGGGCAACAGATGACATGGAGCCACTCATCATGCAGCACAGACACCCAAGAGGGCCACAACACCCACCCCGCGCACACACCCACCCTCCTCCCGGGCCACTGCAGATGCAGCGCAGACAAAGACAGTGCCCCCCCAGGAAACTGCACCTGCCGTACAGGCTCAACATCTGATAATATCACTGTCCACTACAGACTGAAAGGGACAACCATCCTATGCATCCTGGCCGTCATCCCCCAACAGGCCAACTACACCAACAGAGCGGACAACCAGCATCCCACCCCACACCAAGCTGCTGGCTGTGCACCACCTCTTGGCCCCTGGCACACCACAAACAACACCCGCCAACAGTTGGCGGAGTCTCAACCCAGCCACATCCAAGACCCCCACACCTGTCCTGGACATCACCATCATCTTCGCACCCCAGTCCCCATACGGCCAACACAATGCACAGGAACCGCTGGAGACCAAGCAAGGACCATATGCCATAGCCGGATGCGCGCACGTGTTGGGGGTAATCCACTGCACACATGTCCCACCTGTGCCCCCGGTGACACAGCACACAATCAGCGCAACAGGAAGCACACATCACACTTCAATGTGCAGGCAACATCCAAACACCGTGGGACCTTCACCAATGTCGCCTCCAAGTACACAGCCAGTGTGGGTGATCCCTTCACCCTCCAGCAGTCCAACAGCAACCAGCCATCCCAGCATGGCACCAAGGGAAATGCACAGCCCCTTGGCAACTTCACAATTAACACCCAACTCACCTCAACTCCGCAACCATGCAATCCACAACTCTGGCAAAGCACACGTCACAAGTCCACAACCAACGTGCCCACCCACAAGACACAATAGAACAACTCACAATGGTAACCTGGGCAAGCCGTGAACATGACCAATCTATGGCATGGCACCTCAGCCGCACAATAGACGAATGTTGGGAAAGGAGGAAACCAGGCAGTGCCTAATTTGTAAAATATGAAGTGCAGGTGCTCACATTTTTGGGGGAGGCCACACCCACTTCCCTCGGTTCTCCCCACTTCCACCTTTGGCTCCACCCACTTACTCTAGTTGCTCCAACCACATCCTCAACTGGCACTGCTGACTACTTGGGAGGTAATTTTCTCCTCTGAATTAGGGTACGGGAGGCCCAGGATACTCACTGCACCTTTACTCTCCATCTCGTCTTCACCCTTTTTTCTTCAGATTATTATAGCAGTTTTCATGAGCACCAGTTACGTCACACTGGGCCACATTCATTTGTTTGTTAGGCAAGGGTGGATGACATGATGGTCGAAGCTGGACCTGGTTCCTCCGTTCCAAAGTGGCCATTATGTCCCATCCTCTACCCTTGACATGAAATCATCAATGCACCTTTCTGTCCCCAGCACTACCACAGTGTACATTACAAAGCATTCTCCTGTTTGATCTCAAGCTCTTCCCAGCTTCTGACTTGATGTCCCCTAGCCCTTCTCAGGTTCACTCGTCTCTCCCCATCATATAACAAGCTACTGAAATCCACGGGCCAGACTATTCTGCAATTACCACACTGGACAGTGTTGTTAGGCTATGACAAGTGAACACCTGAATCCACAAATATCATATAATGTATCAGAACTGCACAACTAAAACAGAAACAGGTGAAAAATGCCTATCAGCCACTATTAGACATAGACGGGACACTGGTCCTTGCTGGAGTCCAGACAGTTAATTAGAGTTACACTTGTGCAAATACCATGTCACAAACAAAAGGTTTCTTACAGCTTGCCTAGTTTCATTTTGTAATTTTTGTGTTTCCTATCACAACATTTCTGTTTTTGTGGGCAAATTTTAGACCAGTCACGTATTGCAATCCTACGGCCGATCCAGGCGATAAAGCAGCTCCAACTTTTCAGGGTTATTAAAGATATTTTTGCTGCATGAGCTTCTGCTGACACGATTAATCTCCAGAAAGATTCTGTACCACCTGACCTTGTCTGAAAAGTTGAAGTGGTTTCTCAAGGCAGACTCCTATATTTGGATGGCACACGCAATATTTTAAGAAACCTGTTTTAAAGTCAGCTAGCACTAGCAGTGTCAAAGGGCAGCAGGCAGCGGAACAAAGGGCTCCGTTACCTCTTAAGGTTTAATTTTTAAACAGTGTTAAACAATTAAGTAAATGACACATATACGCAACTAGCTTTGTAGGGTGGTGAGGAGAAGGAGAGGAAAATTCAATTAGGGAGCCAGATATGCTCTGCAATAAGTATCGCCCAGGAGTTACCAGACCATTCCAACACCCCACAGATCTTGCATACATTCTGCCATTTTTCTAAGCAACCCAAGATGTTCTGTGTTTATCTCATACCAAACCGATCTGTTGTTTTTAACCCCCACTACTCCCTGACTGTCTACTCTATGAACTTGTTTGGCATCTGTGCAGCATGTCTGGCTGGCACCATAATTTTCACAACTGAAGATGAAAAAAGCGGTGCTGTTGTTCAGTGCTTACTGGGCACAATAATAAAGTAATATCACCGCAAACGAGAGACATGGAGTGGGAAAGTATTAAGCACACTGCCATGGTAAGGGACAGACCCTCATGGGTCAGCTGAGTCAAGGGGTGTAATGTTGCCTACTTTAAGAGAAGTGTTTTAAAAGAAGGAATGCCCTGAAGACCCCTCTATTCTCCCAGGCCTATGCAGAGTGCCTTTTACAGCATACATAGTACGAGCAGCCATTGTCACATTTCGTAATTTCCTCTTGCTCATCTGTGTTCCAACCTTAAAGAGCTCAGATGCAGTTCATTAGCAACATGCTGACCACGTTAAATCACCTTCAAAATCATGCTTAAATCAAACAATTTATAGGCGACTTCACAATTTTGCTGTTGTCTGCTTCAAAATTGGATAAACATCTTGATCTCACAGATAATTTAAGAAAAGGTAGAATCAGTTTGATAAACCCGTTGCTCCTTCTTCATAGTGCGGGCATGCTCTACTTTCTGTCACCTCACCATGTGCCCACCCTGCCCTGAAACCTCAGCACTCACCATCAGTAGTACCCCTCAATGGCCTCCAGCGTGAAGCTGTTTCTCGTACCAGAAGCCGCAGAGTAGGGAAGCAGTACTTTGGGAATGTTCAGCTTGGAGTCCCACCAGTGCCAGGAAGAGCAGCGACCAGCTATGTGGAGTACTTCGTGGTGGGCCATGCTGCTCTCAGTGACGGAGACAGTGACACTCAGAGGGAGCCCAGGAGCCCCTAATCCACCCAGAGAAGCAGCCAACTGCTCAATCTCAAACCCACTATTCTCGGATCACAGGAGCCCTCAACCCTGTGTGATAGAAGGAGTGCCGTGGCTACAGCCAAGTCTTGAAGCATGAAACATGATATAGAAGCTCCTGTACCTTGCACTTGCCCCTCTTCTAACAGTGGTTGCTCCCAGGGCTTGTAAGGGCAGTCTGGTGGCACAGTGGAAGACAGGGTTCAGGACTAGAGGAGCAAGCCGGGAGTCACTGAATTATTTCTTTTCAAATTCTCCCTCTAGAAAGGAAAATGTCCACCTTTTTCAGCTATCAGAGTGACGTCAGGATTACTGTAGGGGCAGGAAGCAGAAGCAGAGAGGCAGGCAAAAGTTAGAGGGTGGGGGAGGTGCCTTTTCGAGAAGACTAACTTGCTCTGGGGGGTTTCAAGTAGGAGGTACAGGGACGTGATAACAGCGGGGAAAAACAATGTATTTTCCATCATCAGCCTTAGGCAGGACTTTAGCAGGCACTGCTCAGCTTTTTGCTCCCAGATCGGCGGAATGTGCCTCATAATAAGGCATGCGCCCAAGCAGTATCAAATTTTAAATATTTTATGGCGTTCACCGGGAAGACCCTTGTGAACTTAAGAGAGGCACTATGGAGTGTAGACCTGGCCCTAAGAAATAAGTGCTGGTGCTCAGCACCGGAAAGCACCGGCACAAATTAAGCACTGCAACTAGGCATGTGTGAAGGATGCAGTAGAACCATGATTGGAAAAGTACACAATGCCAAGAGTGGCGGCGAAGTGCTGAACAAATCGCAGTTTGCAGAACACACCCATATCCACGGCGACATACACCTCTGATGAATAAAGCGGAGTGGACAGTGGACGCAACCATGTCCCCCCAGCCAGTGGGTGTCCTTGCTGTGTTGCCTGTTACGACCCACCCGTAAGCGTGAGCAGAGTGGGATGGGTCGGCGTATGTCAGGCCAGCATAGGGGTGTGAATAAAAAGCACGTAGCCCTTGGCGTTGTCCTCTTCCCGAAAGCCCAACGACTCTGCCAGGGCGGTGCCTCCTACCCCGCCACAAGGCTGACACCGTCCTCGTTAGTGGAGTTGCCTGAGATCCTGTGCGCCTGCCATACCCCGGCTCGCTGGACCACAAACCCATCAGGCCCAACCCTACACAGCCAGGCCACACTAATCAGCATCCAACACCGGCGTGTGTCATGGAGGGCCCACCACGTGCCAGTGTAAGCTCCAAGCCCGAGGCCCGTGGCCCAGCCAGCCTTTCAGACCACCGCTGTCCCCCCGACGCTGGCCCACATTACTCCTTTCTCGTTTACATTTCTACTGGCAACCTCTGTGGCCCATGGGGTCCCATATGTGAGACTGTGTCCTGGCTCCTGAATTACATTGACCCCAAATCCGGGACAGCGGCCACCACACCAGACTCCCTTAGATCAGTGAGGCATAGTGCCATATGCGCATTCTGCGACACATCCTGCCACAAACCTGTCCAACGCCATCCAGCGAACCGTGCTGCCACAAACCCTGTCCAACGCCATTCGGCGAGCCGTGCTGCCACAAACCCTATCCAACGCCAGCCTGTGAGCCATGCTGCCACAAACCTTGTCCAACGCCAGCCGGCGAGCTATGGATGAGGGACCAGGACAACACTGCGGACCAGTAGGTCTCGCATCCAGCACCCAGTCGCGAATCACAAATGGCACACCAGTGGACGCACGGAGAGAAGTAAGAGGAAGATGCAGCTCAGTCCGGACGAACGCCGGGTCACAGTCACGGAGGTGACCGAACACGTGGTGCCACTGAGCCTGAACTGCGCAGGCCAGTGGGGCCACCAACCTATGCCGGCGACACTCGGTGAATGGTCCGTGCTGACAGCTGCCTCCGGCCTACACTGCTCTCGGCCTAGGCTGTGCTCGAGTAGGCCACAGATTTGGAACTGAACATCGAGTATGCAAAGGCAGATTACACATCATTGTACACAAGGAGAGGCCTAAGAGGATGTCGCCTTGCATCTTGGCGGAGAGAAAAGGATCATCGTTATGGAGGTGTTCGTACACTACCGACAGCTGCCCTGGTGTCACTAGCGCTGTGCATTGCGAGCCAAAGACACGTGCCTGTGGGTCACTGCTGACCGCTGCCTACGGCCTACACTGTGGTCCAGTAGGACACAGAGTCATGATTCAGCAATGTTGGAGTCCATATCAGTGTACTGGCATCATCGCAGTCTGCATCCCTACTCAGCCACAGTGCCACCAGTCTGATCCCCGACATTCATGGACACTCTCTGCTCGAACAGTGGAGTCGTCTGAGCCTTTGGACTAGGGGGCAGTTTTCACCCCCATGTAGCTGATATGGAATTGGTGGTGGCAACAGGCTGTCACATTCCACTCCTCCATTTGCTGCTTACTGATAAAATCAAACCTTTTTAGCATTTTGCCCTGGAGGACACCTTCCACTGTCCCCTGACACACTCCGAAACATACACCGCGGACAATGATAGTTACCCGCTCAGGTTGCATGGCCCGGTAAACAGACAAAATATCGACTACAAAATATGGAATGGACATAATATTGAGTACAAAATTTAGGCTGGACAGAATATCAAATGGACAGAATATGGACATCAAAAATATCGTTTTGAAGGTAAGTAATGTAATATCGAATTTTAAAATATCGAAGTACATAATATAGGTTAAGAAAAATATCGAACTTTTAATATTATCGATTTTTTTATAGTGTATTTTATGTGTTAAAAGTGTTTATTTATGTTATAATGTAATTTAATTATTGAATTTATTGTTATTTAAATTTTGCGTAATTTAATTCTGTAGCGGGTTGTGGGTTTATAGGGGAATAGGGTGGGAGGTAATTTAATTATAATTAATTAAATATGTACATTTATTTATTGGTATTTGTTTATAATTAATTGTTAATCAATTTTTATTTTGTAATTAATTACAATTTAATTGCCAATTAATTTAATTTATTTGATTAATTGATAATTATGTTAATTTAACTAATTTAATTTCTGTAGCGGGTTGTGGGTTATAGGGGAGTAGGGTGGGAAGTAATTAAATTATAATTAATTAAATATGTTAATTTATGTAGTGGAATTTAATTATAATTAATTAAATATGTAAATGTATTTATTGGTATTTGTTTATAATTAATTGTTAATTGATTTTTATTGGTAATTAATTACATTTTAATTGCCAATTAATTTTAATTAATTGATTAATTGATAATTATGTTAATTTAAGTAATTTAATTTCTGTAGCGGGTTGTGGGTTCATATGGGGGTAGGGTGGGAAGTAATTTAATTATAACTAATTACATATGTTAATTTTTTTGTGTATTTATTTATTAGATTTTAATTTTAAGTAACTGTTTAATTACTAATTAATTAATTGTTAATTTATAACTAATTAGTGTTAATAGATAACTAATTGCAATGATTAAATTAAATTAGTATTTGTAATGAATTAATATTATATTATATTAAAGTGGTAATTACTTTTAATAATTTTTTTATAGATATTAATATATATATATATATATATTTAAATAATATATGAAGTATCTACTTTCCCTACTGTTGCACTCACTGGAGTGGGAATATTAATTTTTACCCCTACGCTATCCAACACTTTCCCTATTGTTGCACTTTCTGGAGTGGGAATAGTAATTTTTACCCCTACGCTATCCAACCCTTTCCCTACTGTTGCACTCTCTGGAGTGGGAATAGTAATTTTTACCCCTACGCTATCCAACTCTTTCCCTACTGTTGCACTCTCTGGAGTCAGAATAGTAATTTTTACCCCTACGCTATCCAACGCTTTCCCTACTGTTGCACTCTCTGGAGTCGGAATAGTCATTTTTACCCCTACGCTATCCAACGCTTTCCCTACTGTTGCACTCTCTGGAGTGGGAATAGTAATTTTTACCCCTACGCTATCCAACCCTTTCCCTACTGTTGCACTCTCTGGAGTGGGAATAGTAATTTTTACCCCTACGCTATCCAACGCTTTCCCTACTGTTGCACTCTCTGGAGTGGGAATAGTAATTTTTACCCCTACGCTATCCAACGCTTTCCCTACTGTTGCACTCTTTGGAGTGGGAATAGTAATTTTTACCCCTACGCTATCCAACGCTTTCCCTACTGTTGCACTCTCTGGAGTCGGAATAGTAATTTTTACCCCTACGCTATCCAACGCTTTCCCTACTGTTGCACTCTCTGGAGTGGAAATAGTAATTTTTACCCCTACGCTATCCAACGCTTTCCCTACTGTTGCACTTTCTGGAGTGAGAATAGTCATTTTTACCCCTACGCTATCCAACCCTTTCCCTACTGTTGCACTCTCTGGAGTGGGAATAGTAATTTTTACCCCTACGCTATCCAACCCTTTTCCTACTGTTGCACTCTCTGGAGTGGGAATAGTAATTTTTACCCCTACGCTATCCAACGCTTTTCCTACTGTTGCACTCTCTGGAGTGGGAATAGTCATTTTTACCCCTACGCTATCCAACCCTTTCCCTACTGTTGCACTCTCTGGAGTGGGAATAGTAATTTTTACCCCTACGCTATCCAACACTTTCCCTAATGTTGCACTCTCTGGAGTGGGAATAGTCATTTTTACCCCTACGCTATCCAATGCTTTCCCTACTGTTGCACTCTCTGGAGTGGGAATAGTAATTTTTACCCCTATGCTAACCAACGCTTTCCCTACTGTTGCACTCTCTGGAGTGGGAATAGTAAGTTTTACCCCTACGCTGTCTAACCCTTTCCCTACTGTTGCACTCTCTGGAGTGGGAATAGTAATTTTTACCCCTACGCTATCCAACGCTTTCCCTACTGTAGCACTCTCTCGAGTGGGAATAGTAATTTTTACCTCTACGCTATCCAACGCCTTATCTACTGTTGCACTCTCTGGAGTGGGAATAGTAATTTTACACTTCCGCTATCCTACGGTAATAATATTGGATATTTTTTAATTATATTATGTTACTATATATATATGTTTTTAACAAATGTGATTGTTAATTTTTTTTTTATAACTTTAATTAATTATTTAATTATTATAAGGTAATTTATGTATTTTTAAGTGTATTTCAGTAAATAATTTTTAATATTAATTTAATTTAACATTGTTTTCAAGAAAGTCGATATTTTTAAAAACTATATTTTTGTAAACGATATTTTTTACTCGATATTTTTGTACTTACCTGTTTGTAGATACAAAGTCGATATTCTATCTGTCGATATTTTGGCGCTGATATTTTTGGTAGTCGATATTATGTCCCTCGATATTATGTCAGTGATCCGCATGGCCCATCTGACTGCACCACAAGTCACCGTCCCGTGGCTGGGTGCCTGCGCCGGCCCCAGTGCATCCTGGGCCACTAACTCTGTGCTGGTCAAGTCCGGGACCCCTTCTCCGGAGACATAGGCTGGCCCCTGAGGCATGGGCCTTGGGCTCATCAACGCCATGAATGTGTGGCCTTGCGCTATACACAGCCTCCGGGCCCAAATGCATCCCACCAGGGCTCACACACCAAAGCGAGTCCAGACTGGCCCGAACAACGCATCACCCGAGGAGACACACACCACCACTGCAAGGACCACCTCCAAACGCCATCTGCCAGAGTTTAAGCGGAGGTCCTGACAGACTTCGTGGTTGCGTAGGCCTTTCCTGGATGTCATCATCAGCCTGATTCCCTGCTCAGACTCAGTGCACCGCAGTCCATTGTAGCTGATTGTGTTTTGTGCTGTGGAGCAGTTGCGCAGGTATGTCACCTCAAACAGTCTGGGGGCCCTGAGACATTGATGGTGAAGTTGGTGCAGGTCTGACACACCCCACTGCATCTGCCTCAGGAATATATGAAAGGGACACAATCCGAGACTTTTTCTGCACATGAGCGTGCTCATCTCTAGTGTCCACAGACCAGTGCACTGCGACTTATGGACCCTTCTGTTTGCATGTTGGCTGTCCTCTGGACTGTATCCGGCTCACCCCATGTTGATCAGCAGTTGACTCTGAATTGCATGTGTTTATTGTTTGTGTTGCGCTGGTGTCCAATGTCCAAGTAGTTGCCAACACCAGATATTCCATGTGGGTTGGCTTACAATCACCCCATACACATCTAGTACAGGCGTAACTGTACATGTGGACCTGTCAATAAAGGGGCCGGGCACATGATCTCTGCATGTGTCCCTGTGGTCTTGTAGTATGCATGTGGGCCCTGGGCCCTACGACTTTACATTGTGCGGTGTACATCGGATGCAGAGATGTCACCGACGGCAGCAGGTTGGGGCTTGGACACGTAGCTTTGTCGTCACCCACTCCATTTGTGAGGGTAGTGGCCAGGGCCGTCGTACGCAAAACCAACATGGTTGTGTGACTGCTAATTGCACGCCTCTGTGCGTGGTCAGGGCCGGACTGGGAACCGAAAGCAGCCCTGGCAAATTTTGCCAGACCAGCCCCCGCCTGGCGCGTAGCGAGCGAGCGCAGCGAGCAAGCCCGACAGCTACTAGGGGGGTTTGGGGGGGTTCTCCCCCCACGAAAATTTTGGAAAACGACATACCAAAATAGTGAATTTTACAGCACATTTTTCATTACATATTCAAATTGTATCACCTTTCAAAGCACAGTAAATAGTAGATGATGACCGTAAAGAGCATCAAGTTACCCACCCAGTCATATGTACCCATAGACATTCTTTCAGAGATCATCAAAAATAGACACAAGTAGTGAATCAGAGGGAACAAAGTAAAAGTGAGACCAGCCCCCACATGGTGTGTAGCGAGCAAGCGCAGTGAGCAACCACTACTAGGGGGAGTGACCAGTCCATCCCTGTCCACCACCACCACTGCGTGAGGCACGCGACGTCCGCCCAGTGCCAAGTTACTGTGCCACCCACCACTGTACAGCCGAAGTAATGAGTCAATCCATATGCCTATAATAGAGGCGGAGACACATTGAAGATGTCTAGCTCTTTGAGATAATACTTGCAGGAATGTCATACTTTTGGGAGGAGTCTTGCTAAAAACATATTAGCATTCCACTATCTCTCTGATAGGTGCCTTAAACCCCCTCCAGCAAAACAACATTTAAAAAAAAGAAAAAATCTCTAATGCCCTGTGGCAACCTGCCCCCCTCATGTGTGTATATATTTAAAAAAAAAAAAGCCCATTGTGACCTGGGGACTCTCCTCCACTGCAGACCTTAAAAGAATGCATCAAACTCAAGGTCTTTGAGGATTCTGAACTCTGGCTCTAATCTGTAGAGTGATTCAGTAACTCTTGCTATGAGACCAATACAGTGATTTAAATAGACTATATGACATGCACAAAATCAAAAAGGTGAATGTTGCCTCTTTTAAATTGGTAGGTACTAAGACAAAAAGACAGAATGTGAGGAAAGACCATGCATAAAACACAGAGTAATGGTTTTACAATGTACGATTTGGAGAACTGCAATTCAGATACAGACAGTACTGCCGGGCCCGGGCTCTGTGAGCTGCCTGAGCAATGAGCCAGCCATGATCTGATGGAGTGACTGAAGAAAATTTAACTTAAACCAAGTGGGCAATTACAGTCACATAATTGGTATTCCCTGCTCCGGATTTGACTGTGGGGGTATATACCTTTCCCTCTTCGATTCCATCATAGAACCTAGGCAATTTTCTATGGGCTTGAAAACGTACAGATTGGGAAAACGTTTGCATTAGGTATAAAAGAAATGAATCCATCCAGTGTTCTGTTGCTCTGTCGTTATGCAATAAAGATGATGACACAGGGGCTCTACATAAATAAAATACTATGCCAATGGTCTTACATATTTTACACTAAAATGATTCTAGCACCAGAGAGGCAATTCATAAATGTAAAATGCAACCCGAGATCTAACACTTTTAAAAACGATTCATAAATGTAAAAAGCAACCTGCGGAAGGGAGACATTTAGAAAATAGAAAACTTTATTTCTTGTTTGTTTTGAGGGATTGTGGGGCCCTGGTGGCAGCATTAACTTTTCTGTCTCCTGCTAATTTACAAGCCCATTCATGTATTGCCTGTTGTCTCACTCAGCTTGTGATGCTGCAGGCAGCCAGTCACATGCACTTTTAATTGCGCGAGGCCCAATGCGCATGCGGCATGATGACATCAGCCACACTCTAAGTCAAGCAGACACGGCGGAGGAGACAGTGCATCATTCTGCGCGCTGCGCACAGGCACCTCCTCCTGAAAATGGTGGATAATCGGTACAAGGCCTTCTAGATGAATTGTCAGAGTCTTTCCTAATACTTGCTGCTCCCTCCCCTAGTTTTTGTGTCACGTTACATCCCATATATTAGCAAGTAACACATGAAATGGGATACAGAACTGCAGGTTAGTCCGGGTCCCACCCTGACCCAGTGTATCTGCATGCACCTGAGAAGTGTCTGTACTGTACTCTCCCATTAAATGCATTTTCTTACACCCCTGCGAGGAGCGCCCTTGGTCTCACTTTAAATTAAAGTAGTGTGGGTACTAGGTAAGGTACTTGACTATACCTGCCCATTTAAAGCACAGCTTTCTTTAGACCTTCGGTTCATTTGCCTTCAGGCTGCTTCGGTTAGCTGGTCTAGGCCTCCCATACCCGAAATTGACGCTGACCCCAGGCCTCAGGCCCGGGCAGTGCAGTGCTGTGGTAACCTTCTCACAATGAACCGAAGATTGTTCAAATCAGCTCTCCTTGTCCCAACCACATTGAAAAGAAAAAGTGCCCTGGTCCAGACCTCTAGAATGGTCCTGACCTATTGATAGGCAATAAGGACACTGCTGTCTCTTCTGGAAAGATTGGAAACCCTTCCCATCCAGAGATGCATTCGACCCACAGTCGTGTGGATAGAAAGTCTCAACCAAGTGCTCTGAAGTGGCTGCTGGCATATATGTTATCACTGTAGAAAACGGCTTCACTAAATAACTAAATAAACAACTATCAGAAAGAAGACGCACAAACAATAGATAGCAAGTAACAACCTAAAGCAAACTGGAGGGAAGAATTAAAGATTAAGATGTGAAACAGAGGCCCAGACCAGATTAACCAAAAATCGGGTAGCGCTGCGCAGCATTGAATGCAGTTGTACACTGAGTTCAAGTTGTATCATGAATGAAATGTCTTTTTAGCACAGTAGTGCTGTGCCGGCAGAATTTGCCACATTTTACTTTTATTTTTTTAATATATAATATACCCCTGACGCAACCGTAGACTAAACTGCCAAAAAGGTTTTCACGACTAATCTGCCCATCATACAATTAGCTGAAGCACTCGGAGAAGGGTTAAATGGAGAAATAATGAACAAAGACATCCCAGATGTGGTGAAGGCAATGCCAAATGGGAAATCACAGGGGAAGATTGAGTCAGAGCAATGCCTCTGTGAATCAGGCCTCATGAGTGCAATTTTATTTTTTAATACCCACAAGTGTTATTTCACAAGTATGATATGGGTAAATACTAAATATGGGAATAGATTAGCTATTTTAGGATCGTTTCGAACTCCGGGGTTTCTCAAACTCTCCAAAAACCCCATCTCACACTTGGAAATATTCATAAATTCACTTCTGTAAAGGGTGACAGTAAGCCCCATTAAAGGGTGTACCTGGGAAGGTTGTTGAGATCTTCAGAGAAGAGGTTTCGCCAAGAGAAAGATATTTAAACTGTGGAAAAAATAGGAATAGTGTAATTGTACTCCATCAAGAGCATTTTCGCACATTCAATTGTGAATATATGCAAAGTGATGTATGTGTAGTTAATTTCGGATGCACCTGTATAGAATGATAAAACCCCTTTCTAGGGATCCTCCTGGAAAACATGCTACTGTTACAGCTTTGCTGGGGTGCTCTTACGAAAGTTTACCATTCCCTGAAGTTCTTAAATTTACCCATGCAAGATTTATTAAGACGTTTATGAACTGGGCTCTCTGTTCTTCAGACCCTTGCAGTTATGGGAAGCTGAAATTGTTGTGTAAGAACTGTAAACGTCTAACCCTTACACACAAACAGATTAGGACTGCTCCCGCATAGACATGCTGAGATTTCTTTTTATTTACACATCCTCAGAAAAACATTTCAAGTACACCGGATCAGGCTGCAAACAACAAATAGCACTAACCTACGCTGCGGGTGACAGACAGGGGAGATCAGGCCTGGGCTAGGGGAGATTAAATTACGGGGTGCGCAGGGGTACCGATCTCTTTCTCTTTCCTGGCTGACCTTGCCTCAACTGAGTCACACGCACTTACCAATGCGCATGCCCACCCTAAAAAAAACAGCAGCGCCACGAAGGAGGTGTCATATGCGCGCTGAGCCTGCGCGCGTCTTCAACAACCACCAGGAACAAAACATCATCATGGTCGGGTGACCAGGAGAATGTGAGGTCAGTGGTGACGTAGTGTTTTTGTAATATACATTAATGCCGGGCGGTGCCGCTGTGGCCTGATCAAAATGAAATAATAATTTATTTGAAATCGGCACGGCACGCGAAGATTTCAAATAAATTATTATTTCATTTTGAGCAGCTCACACCAGGCCTCAGATCTGATTGTGCACTGCTGCCTGTAAGCACTGTGTTCTGTTATTGGGGCCGATTTGGACCGACTCTGTTGGTCCAAATCGCCCCCAACGACAGAACCCGCCCCCCTGCCACGAAACCGGCCTCCACCCCATCCAGCCTACCAGGGGATTTCCCGGTGGCCGGAATGACCAGCCCGGCCCGGTCTAGCTTACTTCGAGGGTTGCTGGACCTAGAAAGTTATTGACTATTATGGGCCATGGCCTTCATAGAGAAAAGTCCACTTACCCTGCTGCAACTGCAATGGGCACTACGTCACAGTATCATTCCCTCTGCCCCACCCAACTGCAGTGACCGGCTTGTCACGTTCTAGTGTTTCCAAATATTTCACCGGACACTCCTTGAGGGCTGGCTACCACACACCCCACACCCATCCATCACAGGTGTCAATGGTCTGGTGACCCTTCCAACAAAAGGGGCCTGGAGTACGTGCTCTGGGCCCATTCCAGATAGTATAGCACTATATCTGCGTGGTCATTTCAAGCTATGGGGACCTTTGGCCCTGACACTTACACCAACCTTCCAAGCACGGAATGTGCAGAGCTGGCCACTCTAGGGGACCTGACTATTCAGGGGTAAGCAGGGAAAAATTTGTTATTTACCAGAAATCACACGTTATGCATAGAAATATCAAACTATAGTCCACTTGTCCCTAGTGTCAATTGGTATTCAGATTTCAGGCAGAGCCAGGTCAGTAAATGTGGTTTTGCATCAAAATTGAATGGTTGTGCTGTTCCTGCCCTGTTAATCCCTTTTGTTTGGCTAATAACGGGGCGGGCTCTGTGGTGTAAAGCAATTTTGCACGGTGCTAGTTTCATTTTTTGCGCAAAACAGCTTTTGCATGTGAAATGTTGATTGCTGCTGCTTTGTGTGTTGCGAAGTACCACCTTTCATCACGCCATTGCATGTGCAAAGGTATTGTAATTTCAAGACAGTGTTGTTTTAATGTAGGGGACGAAGGCCTCAAACAGCAATTTGTGTAATGACACAGTGCTACATTCCTGTTGGAAATGCACAACCCAGTTTTTGAACCGAGTACATTCGTTTATCTCTTACACATAGAAATTCTACTAAATTTTCACTCTCCTCAAAAATAATGACCTTGAGTCCAACTATATTAATTACCCCTGGATGTACAGTAATTCTGCAATAATAAAGCCTGTGGCAACACAACCCGTAGCTTTGCAAATCTCAGCCAGGAAATAAAAAAGCCCTTTTGATTGCATCTGCATTAGATAACTTACAGGGCTGAAAGGTTCATTTAGCTATGGATGCTTGCAAAGGGAACGAGGCAAACATGTCGAGCAAGCATTTGTTAAGCAGAAATTGTGCTTCATTAGTCTCAGCACCCTAAAAGCCGACTTGTTTCAGCGCCGCACATTAGATAAATAGACTCTTCCTGTCCCACTGTGGTGGCCCCTCTGACCTCTGGTCTTCAGCTCTGCCCTCCCGCGGTTGCCCTACATGAACTAACTTCGATCCAACCTACCTACCTGTTGACCCCACGCTCCTACTCTGCTGTACATTATCTGATTCAAATGCAATTTGGAAAAACGCAAATGACACTAACCTGGCGGCGGGAGGCAGACAGTCGACAGCAGGGAGTGGGACACTGGGACAGGCATGGCCAGGGCTAGAAATAATTAAATTATGGGGTGCCGGAAGAGGGCCTCTCGTCGTTTCAGTCTCTGGGACGTGGAATGTGGGTCACGCCGCGCGCACTTTTTATTGCGCATGTGTCACTGCCAACAGCCGCGCCCGCCCCACCCCCCTAAGGTGATTGAACTGAAGACTAGGATCAGCCTGTGCATGCGACCCACCCACCCCCTAAAATGGCACTGCTGCGCCTGCGCCAAATGCATCTATCCTGAACGGAACGCAGCCGCAGATGATTGAAATTCAGTGAGATTGTTTAAATGGTGCGTTTTACTGCACAGAGGCTCTGGAGCGAGTGACACGCACGCAGACACTGCCAGACGCAGCAGAGTACAGTAGTGAGTCAGTGACTGACTACTACTGTGTTTTAAAAATCGGCTCCAGCCCCACCCAGCAACAAAACCGGCCCCCGGTCAAAAAACCGGCCCCCATCCCTGGCAGCCTACCGGGGGATTGCCCGGTGCCCGGCATTGCCAGTCCGGGCCTGTGCGTGGTTCTGTGTTGTGCATGTTCATCTACATGTATCTCCATGCCAGTGTTGGTCTCCTTAGTGGGGTGTGGGTGGGCACTGTAGGGTGATAGACCCCTACGTATTTGCCCTGGTTCACATTCTATGGGTTCGGCCCCCACCCACACCTGTTGGGCTATCTCCTTTTGGCGTGCTGACATATGCCATTGGGGTGCCATGTGTGGCTGGGTGAAGTGTTGTGAGCCAGTTGGGCCTGCGGGTTCTTCCTCCTGTGTGCTCTACAAAAGGAAACAGCAGTAAGGGATACTGAAAAGCCACACTGATCGTCATGAGGGAATCCCAACACGGTGAAGCCGACTGCACATGCTCTTTGGGAGTCAACCATCGCATTGACCCACTTTCCTACATTGGAGTTTTGGAGTAATTATGTCTAGTCTGAATACTAGAGTCACGTTTGAAGAATATAGCATATGAGAATCATATTACATAAATTGAATACTGGCAGCAGTCCACCGCAACTATTATCTCAGCATTGACTGCTGTGTCATGATCTATTGTGATTTGATATAAGCACTAACGGGGATCATAAGTGACCAACTTTTTTAGCTTGAGCATCGTGAAGTTTGCCCTGAGGAAGCCCCCTGTGGGACGAAACGCGTCAGCTTTTTTTGCTGGTTTTTGAAACATCCCTTGGCACTCTGTGTGACCACAAGAGAAGATTAAAAGATTTATCACAGTGAAACGAAGGAAGAATCTAGATCTGATTATTATACTGTGCATTTATGCTTTGACTAATTGTTATGTTGCCTCTCTGTGTTTTCAATATAGTTTATTAATCTTCCTCCTGTGTGGTCTGTTGCAGGCTCGGTGTTCACCTCTGAGTAGCTTGGATGTCCGGGTCCTGGTGGGGTGTTGCGTGGGATATCCATGGGCAATTGTATGGCATCAGTGTCAATGGTGTGTTGGTCCGCTCCGGCATCACAGAAGCGTTGTATTATGTGCTCTACTGCAGGTGTTGTGTGCCCCTCTGCGATGTGAAGGGGAGGTGCGTGTTGCCTTTGTATTGGCATATATGTTGGCTCATTGTGCTAGTTTGCGTGCAGACTGTATGGCAGTGTACATTGTGACTGTTTGGGGGTCCTGGATTCGTCTGCGGGTATGTGTACATTTGGACTACATGACGAATGTAAGGTCCTACACGTACATTACCATTTCACTGTTACCGGCTCTGTCCACTGTAGTGGGCGTGTTTCTGTGCATGTGCGGAGTCAGTTGTGTCCACTGTTCTGCAGTGTCGGCTATGCGCGTAGTTCCACGTTGTCGTCAATGTGGGTGTGCTATTCGTGCTATGTGTGTCTGCTGCAGTGTGCCAAGAGGAAACTGGGACATGATCCTGGGTGTTTGTGGGTGTGCAGTGTGCTACGCTTCATTGTGCATGTGTGCCATTGTGCCCATTTCCCCTGTCTCCCCAGGCCCTGGCCCGGTTTGTTGCACTCCCTGTTGGAGTTGTGTCCTGTCCTCTCGAGTTGTGTCCGTACTCCCTACTCCTTGCACCATTCCCACACTGATGACTGTGGGCTGGGTTTCCTACAGCTCCTCCAGTGGCACTGGACTGCTACCTCCTGTCGCCGTTGCTGCCTTCTTGTTGGCAACGGGTTGGTGCCTGGTTTAGGTTATCACGTCTTGCCTTTGTCTATTGGCCTCCTGGATTCGCCTCCTCACCACTCTGACTGCATTCCAGGTGGTCTGCTTGTGGGTCAGTTGCTGATAGTGTTCTGTCACCTCCATGACGCTGGTCTTGTATTCCTGCGGTCTGCACCCCGTCTTCCTCTCCATCTTCTCCATGGCCTTCCCCAACCCCGTTGTTCCTTGCTGGTGATCTGTGGCGGTTGTGGGGTTTGAGTAGGCCTCTGAGCTGGGTCAGAGTGCATCCATTTTGCTACGTGCTTTGGCTTGTTTCTGGTGTATTTTTCATGAGGTTTTTATGGTACATTGTCCCCCCAGATGCGTGGGATTAGCAAGCCTGTGGCTGGTTTTTACTACTTTTTGTCCCGCAGTTGGCCTCATTGCATGTTTTTTTGTGTTCGCATATCACATTTTTGGGGCGTGTTGTTGATTTTCATGTGGGCATTTGCCGCATTATCTCGTGCCTATCGCATGCTACCACCTTGTTGTGAATTCCACGCTGACACAGGGTTATTTTCCCGAGATAGGCTGCGTTGTTGAAAGATGTGTTACGCTACTCTTGCAGTGGTTATCACATGTTCTTGTGAATTTACCCCTTAATGTATGATGTGAAACATGAGTCAATGTCTGTTACCTAGATTATATGTAGGAGTGGGTGGTAAACTCTGCTCCGCCGGCAGAGTTGGCAGAGTTTCGCCCACTCTGCCCAGAGCATGGAGTTCCTTAAAAATTCAGCGAACCACCGCACGGCGGAGTTTTCTCTCACACACAGCTCACCAGAGTTAAGTTGGCATGCTCGAGCTAGAAAATCAAGCACAAAGGTGAGTCCCAGTGCAACTTTTCGATGCCACGCCAAGCTTCCTGCATTAAGGACATGCACGCAGCAGTCTCCCCCCACCGGCTCGAGCATTCTAGTTAATCTGTTTTTAATATATAGATTTTTCTTGCAATACACAGACGCCCGCGTATTGCGCTCCCTCAACCCCCTTCATTCTCCCCCTTCTCTGTTTGCCCCACATCCCCACCAAGCCCCTCATCAATGACTTGGCACCAGGGTGAAACAGCTGAGCTGTGGGTGATTCAGGTTAGGGGGAGCAGCGTAGATGTTTGGGGTCAGTCGCGCACAATTTATTTTAAGTTTGCTGTAACCATTTGTTTATTTACTGATATTGCTTTTGCAGTTCTCTTTGCTTGCACTGCCACACAAGACTGAAGCTGCCAAAAAAGCACAGTTCCTTATAGTTCACATTGTAACTGCTGAGGGGCAGTTTCCGTTGCTCTCATTACCACTTGACTCCGAGTTGGCCTGTAAAGAGGCCTGGAACTACCATTTCTTTTCAGTATTCTCGCCCCTGTACAGAGCAGTTATATATAATAATCATTAGATTTAGTCTTTTTTAAAAAGGGATAATGGTTGCGAGGGAACTTTATTGTTTATTGTATTCATGGTTGTTTCCCCTCTTTCTCCCTGACCTGAATAATCCTCCCAGAGGGGGTTCCATTTCCTGGCATTAGCAGGGCAGTTACATATTTGGGGAATTAAAAGCGGGTCCACAGCACCACAGCCTTTCCTCATGCTTTTCCCACATTCTGCTCTCGTTTCCTCTGACATATCGCACCAGCTCTTTCTTTCAGCAGGTGGAATGTGTGAGAGGAAAGAGAGTACATTCTGGGTTAAAGCCCTAAGCCAATAAACTCCTAATTGCGTGGACAATCATCAGGGGCGGAACTTGGGGGCTATTACCGAGGTCTGCGTTGCAAAACGCACAACGCACATCTCCGTATCGCCGGCTATCGCCGGATTTCATCACCTAATTAGCGCGCAACTATCAATGCGCATCAGGCAGGCGATTAGAAATCCGGCGATAGTCGGCAATATGGCACATTAGCGCATGAAAACAAACGTTGTTTTCATGCGCTAATGTGGGCCTTGATCATATGGGGGGGGGGTGGATTCAGCTTTATGATCCACACCCCCATGTTAACAATGCCTAACGCCTGGTCGGAGCAGGCGTTGGGAGACATGCGATAAATGAGTTTATCACAGGTTTTTGTCTCCCAACGCCTGCCTTGGTAATAGGGTGTTCCCACCTCCAACCACATTTTACATGTGGTTGGACATGGGAACGCCCACTTTGCATGTCATTAGCGATGTTTATCGCCGACATGCAAAGTGGGCTCGGCCCAGGCTTTAAAGTGCCCTTGGTAATAGGGTTCTAGCTGTATCAACGCTTTCTCGGCACAATTCGCCGAGAAAGCGGCGATACTAGCCCTTGGTAATATGCCCCTTGGTTAGTAAGATTGGGTGGGAGGGAGTTGTGAGCTTCAGATTTCCCAACAATCACGCTGGCATATAATGTTTAATAACAATATATGGCAAGCAGGGAGCATGAAAGGGGCCTAAGAGTCAATGGAATGAGATAAGAATGCAGATTGTTAGGAGTACTAAAATAAAACACGACATTTTGTAAAATAACGAACATGTTTGAGGATTAACAAACCAGTTAGAATGTGTGTGCATTTTTCTCCCTGTGTATGTAAAAATAGCCGCTGACATCCGACTGACAACTCCCCATACCCTTTCTGAAAGCACCTGCACCCAACTATTTAGCAGAAAATACATATATTAGGGGTGTGGTAACACCCCAAACACCCTCCATGAAGTTACGCCCCTGACAATCTCAGCACAATTTGGTAATCCAACACGGATGCAAACATAGTTTTAAATGTTGAGTAAGATTTCCAGTAGAATTCATGGCCTTTTTGCCAAACACTGAACTATGAATAATCTACAAATATTTTATAAATTAAAACGGGATGTTTTTGTTTCATCATGTAACCCAGACAAAAAGTTACTGCCTGCCAGTAGAGGAGGTGGAAAGCGGCACATATTTTATTCAGTGACCCTTCACCGTGAAGGATAAGGGCTCCTTGACATGACAAGTATGCTAATTGTCCCAGCAGCCATTCCATTACAGGTACCCATTTGAATACTTCCAGAATGACATTAACATAAATCTTGTCAGTGGTGACACCCTCTCTGCAGGGCAGCGTGTAGGATCTGCCCGGGAGATGGCCTGCATCCTCGCAATTAGATCACATCTCAGTCCACATCCTTGCATTAGCTTATCTTGGTCGAGGTCCTTAGTGCATTTGTCGATAATTAAAAGTTGTATGCTTTATCTTACCAGCCCTGCATATGACAGGCCTGCGTGTCACAAGAAGCAGGACTGAGGTCAGATGTCCTTAAATGCGTAGTTGTGGAATCGATTTGCATTTATAGATGGCTGCAGGGCACATAGGATGTTCCATGGTACAACCACTGAGGCCCGACCTCATTACTGAGGACCAAAGTCTGCACGGGTTAGCTAATGTTCGCTCTTCGATTCACATCTCCAAGTGGGATCCATTTTATTTTACTCCTCGTTACTCAAATCAGGGGATATCACATGGGCGCCATTTTGACCCATTTTGATGCACACAGTCGGGAGAAGCCAGAGGTACTGGGTTGAAGGACGTGGAAAGTGGGGAACTGACTACTGCAACTATTACTGACACCATCAAAACCAAACCGTATGAACGTTTGGTTTTATAATTTGAACTCGAAGTCATGAATACAATTAGGTCAAAAAAGGCCCTAATTGGCTACCTGCATGTGTGATTTTTAAGATGGATACAAATCTTTACCAGGGCCTGTTTTGTGTATTTGTGATAGAATGCAGGTCAAAAATAAGCATTGTTGATTGGTACGGGGTCCTCTTCTAGAATTAATAGTATATGCCAATTCGGTTTCATGCAGTGCCACTTCTTCCTTTATCTTCAGAATTCTGCAATACTGAATGCTCCTCCCATCTTCTCTCTCCTGAGCCTTTTACATTTGCACCTGCGCCCTCCTGGCAAGTTCATTTAGCTGGGAGCTATTAGTTTCATGTATGCTGATGACGCTGAGATCCTCATAAATGCGCTGGTGTAGTGTGCTGGTGAACTGTTGGTGTTTCTATGAAAAAAATCCCAGGGAAAAATATTGTGCCGCAAGAATACTATGTCAAAAATAAATCCTCAAATAAAATATCGAGTTTAAATACTTTGAATGTAAACTTGCAAAATATTGTATCAAAAGTATTGTCCAAAAAGTAAGTATATTTAAATACATATGTACATATATCACATTATATGTAATTTATTTAAAACTTTAAACCACAAAATATGAAGGTAATTAAAAATGAATATTTTTAAACATGAATGTAATATATATATATTTAGAAATAGAAAACAAGTCTTTTTTTTACAAATATGTAAACAAATTAGCAATAACTTAAAAAAGTAAAATTAGCAAACAAATATCAAACAAAAACATATGTCAAAGGTATTTAAACCCACAAAATAATATAAAACCAACAAAAATAACATTTACCTAAAAAGTAAAAATTTTATAGTCTAAAAATTAACAAAAAAAAAAACAATAAAAAAATCCAAAATAAACAACACTGGAGAAAGTGTTGGACTTTGAAGTAGTCAGATTTTCTATTCCAACTCCAATCTGAACAATGGTTGGGAAAGTGTTGGCCTTTGGAGGGATTTCACTAACTCCCCACGTTCCAATGTAAGCAAAAGCAGGGAAAACGTTGGACTTTGGAGGGTTTACATTTGCCATCACCACTCCAATCTAAGCAACAGTAGGCAAAGTGTTGGACTTTAGAGGGGTTAGATTTACTACTCCCACTCCCCTCTAAGCAACAGTAGGAAACGTGTTGGACATTGGAGGGGTGAATTTTAATATTTCTACTCCAACAAAAGTAAAATATAGGAACGTATTTAACTTTGGAGGTGTTAGAATCACTATTACAAATCCAATCTGAGCAACACTAGGGAAAGTTTGGACTTTGGAGGGGTTACGTTTTCTATTCCCACTCCAATGTAAGAAAAAGCAGGGAAAGTGTTGGACTCTGGATGGTTTACATTAACTGTTACCAGTATATTTAGAAATAGGTGCTGGTGTCGAGCAGTGGCAGCCATGCCCACAAAAAAAGCATTGAACCACTCTTATGTCAAATGTAATATGTAGTAATGCAGACAGTCTGCTGAGGCATATCAAAATTATGATGTGGTGCTCAAATTGTTAATTTTGAAACCTTGAGCTTGAACAGGTACCTGGCCTAACCCCTGCTTACAAAGAAGAGCTAGCACAGACAAATCCGATAGGTCCAACCCTTGCAAGCGCACATTTTTTCAAAAACGTGTGACACATGCACAACATATGGCAAATATATAAGAAACATAAAAAAGAAGAAGTGGCTTAACATCCCATGCATACCAGCCACATCACTGCAGTGCACCTCTGTTCTGCAACTTTGCATAAGTGATCTTGTTAAATGCCACCACTCACAGAGCAAGAGAACCAATGGATTAGTGAGTGGAGGATTTCACTCTTACTGTATGCTGTGGTGGGTGAAAACAAAATGTGAGTGACATTTGAAAAAGATGATGGCATAAATGTGGATTTCTCCCCCAAACGCTACATTAGTCACATTAGCCTGCATTACAATTCAACCACTACTTCTTGGGGGAAGTGTCATAGTTACTGGAGGGTGGCAGTAACTCGCCTGCTTGTGGATTTGTACTGCAAAGGCTATATTGATCACATTTATCAGAATTACATTTAGCACTACACTTAGGAGGTGCATCCTTTTTTTGAGGATGGTGGACATTTGCAGATCTTTAAGAGTATGATAGTACTCTTTAAAGAGTTGTGCTGCTAGCACTGTTGTGAGAATCTGTGGTGTGTCAAGCAAAAAAAATCATAATTACCATGTGTCTCATTTTAGACGGAAAAGTGTTACAAGAAGGGGAGCAGGAGAGTTAGGGGCAGATTTATGAGGCCCTTGCGCCACGTTTACGCCGCTGTTGCGTCACGCAAGGTGGCGTAAACGTGGCGCATCCCTATAAACGATTTACAACGTGACACATCTAGGCAGATGCGTCACGTTGTAAAGCCCTGCGCCGCTTGTGGGCGTTCCAGCGCAGGGTGGGCGTTCCGGGGCAGGTGCGCCTCGCAAAAGTGGCTGAGTGAAATCTATGAGATTTCACTCAGTCACTTTTAAGCCAATGCTGCGTCAAAAGCCTGCGCCTGCTTGAAGCAGGCGTAGGTCTTGACGCAGCATTGTTAAAATGGGGCACCCCCGAGTCTTGCTGGAGCTGCGTTGCGCCGCATCTCCAGCAATGCGCCACATTTCCGGCACAGATGCGTCACGCATCTGTGCCGTTTTTTGCACCATGGTGCGCCGCATTATAAATGCGGCGCACCATGGCTGGCGGAGCTGTGGCGCACTGTGGCGCATGTTAACTGGCGCATCCCTGGGGATGCGCCAGTTAACATAAATCTGCCCCTAAATGTTTAAACTGCTAGCACTGTCTGTGGCTTTTCATTGAGCATGCTATGTGTGGGATGGTATAGCCAGCATGGTACTGCCAGCAACTATAGGCAGCACATTAACCACAACAATAACGTATCTAGAGATACAGTAGCCATCTTGGATCATCGGGTATAACTCTTCTCATGCTTCAAGACGTCCTTTGCTATATAAACATGTTAGATTGTCGCTGCAGCCAGCGACCTCGCTGCATGAAACTCTGACTTAAGTTGCCAAGCCATGTTATGTCCTAAAAGGTTCCTCAATTAACATTCTGGTTTACAGAGAAGTACTCTGAAGATGTGTTGTTGAAAGCAAACATTTGATCTATTAATTGAACATTTATTTGAACCCATAAGACTAGGTTAAAATTATCTGAACACTTAAGACTTACATTGTGTGTTCTGCTAAAAGTTCCTGTAAAGGAACGAGAAGTATTCTTAAGAGTACAATTGCACATGTGTATATATTTATGGATGTTGTGTACAGGTTATTAGATTTCCAGTCTGTTTAAGTATCGCTAAGTGTAGAAAACAACACGAAGTTAATAGTATTAAATAATTTTTAATCCTAAAGAAATCAAGCATAAACCATACTCTTCTTTCTCAAAAGAGTCTATAGTGATGAAGCTTAAGGTTGATATTCAAAACATAGAGAGAGGTGAATGTGCAATGTTTTGAGATATTTATTTATACATCTGTTTAGGTTTCAAGAATTTACAGTTTCAAAGTACAGAGTTGGTTACACAGACGCTAGGATCAAATCATCATTACAGTTATACTTACTATTCTGAATAACAAGTTACCTAATATCATTCTTTATTTTGCAAGGATCCCCTACAGCCCACTGCCCCCAGACCTCCTAGACCCGGAGATGTGACGAGGCAGAGTGTGGAGTCCTCTATTTCTGTTTCTCTTCTATCCTGTTTCACTTTCCCTACTTTTTCCATTGACATTAATTTCCTTGCATTTGTGGTCATTGTTGGGGATGGTAAAAGCTGGAAAAGGGCCTTGCTCCTGTTTGTTCAGTTAGCGCAACCTTTTTTTTTTATCAAATCCAGGTAGTACAGAAATCATTCAAATAGAGCAAAAAAGAAGAGTAATACATAATTGGCCAATAACAAATGAGGTACATATATATATATATACAATAGAGGATATAAAGGGATGTCAGGAATTCATAACTCTTACTGAATAAACAAGCTTCATTTTGCATATAGCTTTTATACCTAGCGCATATAACTATAAATAAATACATAAGTAAAAGGGTACGTCCAATTATGGTGCGAGAGGCCTAATCCCTGTATTCCAAGTTGTTATGGGTGACCAAATCTTATTGCCGCGCCTATTAGCCTGTCTTCCCCTAGTGGCATAGATAGCACTTTCTCGGTTGAATACCCCCAGAAAGCGAGCCAGCCACATTTGGAAGCTCGGCAGGTCTGAGTCTTTCCACTGAGCTGCAAGTATTATTCTGTATACAGCGGTGCCAATAAATAGCATTGCTTCTTCCTCCACATTAAGCTCAAGTGTACTATCATACCCGAGCATGTAGAGGGTGGGGGAATCAGCTACTTTGTGTCCGTAAACCTCCTCCCTGAAGTCCAGCATCATTATTTTAATCAATGTTAGCTTATTACATTCACAAGACATGTGTATAAGCGTAGCTGGGCCAGATGCACATCTGGGGCATTCGTCATTTAATCTTTTTCCCCATGCATGTAATTTTGCAGGAGTAAAATACAAGTTGTATATCGTTTTGTACATCTGGGCTTTTAGGCTAGACGATATGAGCAGACGTGATGATAAAGATAAACTCATATCGATATCTATATTTGGGTTGGATAGTTTGCCAGCCCAAGCTGCTTCTGTTTGCTCCATGTCGTCCTGCAATTTTTCTGAGAGAAGCCCGTATATTGGACCGATTTTGATACCACTTTTAGTAATAGTTTCTATAAATTGACTCCTTTCTAAATTAATGTTAGGTGCTTTAAGCTTTAGGATAGTATAGACCTGAATAAACTTACAGCAGTCGGCGTTAGATAAATAGTATTTCCTCTTTAGGTCTATAAAGGTGGTATATATATCCTCGCCCAGGAAATCGCCAACTGTGATAATTCCTAAGTTTTCCCATTTCTTGGCAATATCATCGTTGGCCATCGTGGGGAGCACTGTAGAGCGCCATAGAGGGGTGTATCGGTTTATCTTCGAAATCTGCATGTACTTAGCAGTTCTTGACCAGATTTTCCAAGCATTAGAGATGACCTTAAACTTTTTTTTTTTATCCTCATATTGCGATAACTGTATGATTGCGGAGTATCAGGTATCTGCCTCTAGTTTCTTTCCGACACTGCCCCTCGATCTCTCTTGCCTGGGGAGTTTTGTCGTCCTCCTGATGATCTTTAGAGGAGTTTCCTTTACCCGTTACATACCATTACCTCTGATTTTAGAGCGAGGGGAGCTAGTCACATTGACTACTCAACAAGTACCATACTTGTCCACCAGAGGATGTATCGCGTTAATCATAGGACTTGTGTTTTGGTCTTACTTGGGGTTAAGAAATTTTCAAAGCTTTCCCAGAAGTTAAATCTCTTACATGTGTTTCCCTTCCTATCAAGTTTATTAATTCTTATGGCCGAATTCAACCAGTCTGCATGAGTTGGGCTGGAGGACCCTATCCATTTAATGCAAATTTCCCTCCTTGCAAGTACTATCAATACAAAAAGAAGATTTTCTTGCTCTTTTGTGAGCCCCCCTTCATTTGCTGTATCTTCAATCCCAAAAAGGGTAAGGGTGGTACTTACAGTTAGTTGCTTGGTCAGGATGATGCTCAGGGTCTTACCAACTTCGTCCCAGAATTCTCTCAATTGGGGGCAGTTTTTGAACATGTGGATGTCGTCTGCTTTTTCTTCTCCACATTTTGGGCATTTCTTTATTCCTGCGTTCTTAAACTTGGAAAGCTTTCTTGGTGTCCAGTAAGCCCGGTGGATGGTGTACAGATGGTTCCTTTTTAAAGCAGCGGATTTCAGAGTGGACCAGCATTTCCCCACGGATTTTTCCCAAATTAGGTCTAGGTTCGCTATTAGTAGGTCTTTCCACCAGGTTTGTACTTCTATGTTGAGGTTTATATCATTGGCCTTAATCAGGGCCCAATACCATTTAGCCACTTCTTTTGGTACTGGTGTTGTTTTAACCATTTCTTTTTCCAATTTTTCGTTTCCGTTATTGTTAGTGGGTAATGTCTTAGACCAACTTAAGATTTGATAATATTTAAATTTAGATAGTGCGTTGTTTGTCAACTCTTGAAGCTCTGACCATGCTTTCAAGTTAGATCCGTTTAGTATTTGCCCCCAATACTTTACGTTGGCTCTTTTTAGAGGGAGTGCTAGTGTGTCTTTAAAGCATTCAGGGGTTCCTGGCGAGTTCCAGAAAGGAGCCAATTTGCTATAGTACGAAATCTTCAGGATTCCTCTGATTTGTGCCCACATCTTTGCTGCGTCCCTTAAGATCTTTAGTTTTATTTTTTTGAAGTACTTGGGATGTCCGAACTTAAACAAGACATGGTCATCTGATTCTGTGATCGCTTGTAAGTACCGCAGGTAGTTTTCGTGACTCTTTAGCAGCCCTCTGATGTTCTTGAATTGAAAGGCTCTGTAGTACTCCACCAAATCCAGGCTAGCCAGACCTCCATCTTTCTTCCCCCTCCTTATTTTCTTCCAAGCAATCCTCGTGCTTTTCGCAGCCCATATGAAACTTGTGATGTCTCTCTGTGCCTGAGTTAGTACAGTTTTCCCAAACTCTAAAGGTAGTGTATTAAATAAGGATGTAAACTTTGGTATGATGGTCTTCTTGACTATGTTTCATCTCCCAATCAGACTTAATGGTAAGGAGGCCCATGCCTTGAGCAGTTTCCTTACGTCTCCGGCTACCTTGGTCAGGTTACGTTGCAAAATCTTTCCTATATCATGATTCACTAGGATTCCTAGGTATCTAATTTCGTTCTTTATATTGTTGCTTTTAAAGCGAGTATTCCATGTCATGATCTCTGTTTTCGTTTGATTTACCAGGTACCCTGAGACTTTCCCAAATGCTCCTATAGTTTCTTCGATTGTATCCTTGGCTCTCAGGTAGTCGTCCGTAAAAATTATTAAGTCATCCGCATATAATGCGATTTTCTTCTCCCATGTATGATGTTTGAATGGAGTAATTTCTTTACTGTTTCTTAACTTATTCGCTAGCGGTTCAATATATATATTGAAGAGCAAAGGTGAAAGGGGACAACCCAGCCTCGTTCCTCTACTTATCTTTATATTTTCCGTAAGACTTCCATTTATTAGAACCTTGGATCTTGGAGCCTTGTATATTTGCTTTACCATATGTATAAAGGTTAGTCCAATGTTGTTCTTGGCCATTACTTTCTCTAGGAAGGCCCAGTTGACCCTATCGAAAGCCTTTGCGGCATCAACAGTGAGTATAGTGAGAGGAGTTTTCTCGTATGTTGCAATGTCTATTGCAGTTATAAGTTCTTGTGTAACTTCATGCAATTGCCTCCCTTTGATGAACCCTTTTTGATCCTGATGCAGCAGTTTCGGCAATACTTTCCCTAGCCGTGCTGCCATGATTTTGGTAAAAATGTTATAATCTGCGTTCAGCAGTGAAATCGGGCGGTATGACTCGCATCTGGCAGGGTCCTTTCCCGGTTTTAGGATGATTGTGATTATGGCGTTGTTCCAAGATTCTGGTATGGCTTCATGCTGCTTAAAAATTATATTGGCTAATTCAGTAATATGTGGAAGTAGAGTATCTCTTAATGCCAGGTAGAGTTCGTTCGGTAAAGCGTCAGGCCCCGCTGCCTTTCCTTTTTTCAAACTCTTAATGGCATCAGCCACTTCACCTTCTAGGACTTCTTTGTTCAGATTTTCCCTTTCTTCCTCCGTAAGTTTTAGGAGCGGAACATCTTCCAAGTAAGAATTAATCAGCTTGTCTTGCGGGTTAGTATCTTCCGTATAAAGTTTTTTGAAGAATTTCCAGAATTCTTGCCTGATGATATTTTCATCAGAACTTTGCCCTGTTTGATCATCTTGAATTATACTTCTCACTTTGTTTCTGGCCAAATCGGTTTTAAGTTTCCATGCCAGCCACTTTCCACAGCCCTCGCCATATTCATGCTTTGCTAATTTGCTAGAGTCCCATTTCTTTCTCAGTCTTTCTTCCAAAACGCCTTCTATCTCATCTTTCTGATGCTGTTTTTGTTGGAGAAGTTCTTGTTTCCTGCCTTCTTCTCGTTCCATAGAAATAGCGATGTCTAAGGAATGTATATTATTTTCCAGATCTGAGATCTCTTGCTTTAATAGCTTATTTTTACGAGCCCCTAGACTCAGCAGTTTACCCCTTAGAACAGCTTTAAAAGCATCCCATGTTATTTGTTTTGTGGTACCTATGGCGTTTAGTTCGAAGAAGTTTTTTGTTTCAATTTCCAGTTCCCTTATTATCTGTTCATCTTGTAGCAAGGCCCTCTCTACTGTGAATCTTCTTTCCATTTCTTTTTCTGTGACCTGTAGTAGTAGTTGCACAGCCGAGTGGTCAGACAAATGGGCTGGTAGGTGAGATACTTTTTTCACGTTCCCTGTCAATTCACTGCTGACCAAAAAGTAATCAATCCTTGACTTATGCCCCATCTTTTTATTATGCAGGGTGAAAGGGTGCCTATTTTCTCCTTTTTTTCTCCAGATGTCGACTAGATCAAGGTCTCTTTTGTAGATGCCAATCCACTCTCTCATTTTTTTCAAGTTGGCCTGTCTCCCAGGTGGTGATCTATCTAGTCTTAAATCCATCACTAGGTTGAAGTCACCTCCCAGTAATATGGGAGAGGTGGCTAATAGTGACTGCGAGTACAGTTTTCGCAGGGGGTCAGCGTCGTCAAGGTTGGGCCCATAATAACCTGCAATAGTTAGGGGAGTGTTACCAATTTTTACGCTGACTGTAGCCCATCTGCCTTTACTATCTACTTCTGTAGAAATTACAACTGCTTTTAGTGACTTTTTAAAGATTATCGCAATTCCCTTGATATTGCATTGTTGTGTGGTGCACACATGGGAATCTACCCACCATAAGTTCTTGATTATTTGGTCCCATTCTTCTTTTAAGAGATGAGTCTCTTGCGGTATTATAATTTCACTTTCTGCTGTTCTAATGTATTCCAGGATTTTGTTCCTCCTACTCTTTGTCCTCAGGCCATTTACGTTCCATGATAATATTTTAACGTCTCTACTTGCGCTTCCCATTGATTCTGTTCATTTCGCTTTCGCACTTCTGCATGTTCATTACCTTTTTATTTACGAAATGTAACTCCATTTTGTCCTTGCCTGTACTCTCGCAAATGAGGAATTTTTTGTTTTTTTTCCCTATTTTGCTCCCCACCCTTTGTCGTGTAATTTTTATGTTTTCTTGAATGTGTTTTAACGTTGCCCTCCCCGGGGAAGCCTCCATCTTCTTTTCCTTCGGTTATCTTCGTAACCCTTTTAGCTTCCCGTCCCCGTGATTCTTGCCTTTATACGATTAAAAAGAATTTTTTGATTGCCATGCACCTTCATGTTTTATACTTTACACTTGATTATGTTTAGCTTATATATTTTTTTTTCCCCATTGGGGTTTGTTTCGTGATCTATATCTTTACGTGGGTTCCCTTAATTCTGAGATTCCTCCGAACGCATTTGATCTCTCATTAGATCTATGAGGGCTTTCACCTCTTCTGGCCCTTTTATGTTTCGCATTTTATTCCGCCACATTATGCGAAGCGATGGTGGAAATTTCCTCTGCACCGTGGCGCCTAGTTGTTGCAATTCTGACATTAGATTTCCCAGTTCCCATTGCCTGGTCTGGGAGGCCTTTGACATGTCGGACCTTATTCTAAAAGATCCTGTCTTTCAGCACATACGTTTTGAAGTTGACTAAAATTTTCCTTGGGGTTTTCCTCTCCTTGTTATTTCCAAAGGGATCCCTATGTGCTCTATGTATGTCTTCTTCTAGTGTTGTCTTATCCGCCCATGGGAAATGTTCTGCCAATAATGCTACTACAAACATCTTAATGTCTTGGCCCTCTTGATTCTCCGGAACATTCAAGATCCTGATATTATTTTTTCTCGCCTGGTTTTCTAAAGACTCCATCTTTTCATTCATGATTTTATTTTCTAACCTCAGGGAGTTTATTTCCTTCCTGTTCTTCTCTACCCTTTTGTCCAGGGCAACAACCCAACCTCACTCTCCACTGCTGTAACTCTGTCTCCCAGAGCGTTCAACTTATTGTCCAGTTTTTCGCATACTTCCTGGATTTTGTCTTGTTTCACTTCTGAGATGGAGAATTTCTCTTTCATTTCCGCCCATATCTTCTCAAGGAGCTCGTCTGTATGATTCTTCGGGGTTTCTTTATGACTCCCTAGCGATCTTGCATCGTCCGCATCCTCGTCCTCATCCTCTGTTGGCTTGTGCGCTGCTTCGAGAGAGGGCTCGGTTACGCCCCCCTCCGCCATGTGTGCTTTCTGGACCTCAGCTCCTTCTTCTGCTCTGCTTCCCTTGTTGGTTTTCCAGATGTCTTCCAGACACTTTGTTTCTAATTTGGTCTTATTCTTGTTCTTATTTTTGTTTTTCCTCCCTTTCTTTGCGCTGCCTGAGACTATTTTTTCAATTAGAGGGGGCGTCTGAGGATTCGCTTTTTGCGGGGAAGAGATGTCCGTAAACTTAATGATCTCCTCTCTTTCTTCCCTCAGGGTATCCGGAGAGGACTGTGCCCGCACGAGAGCCTGAACCTCTGTTTGCAGCCCCTTCTGTTGTACTTTGAAGTAGGTTCTTAATGAGGGAGTCACTTTTATTTTAGATCTCAGTGAGGAGGCCAGTTTACCACTCTCTGAGATGATCTTAGTGTATTCTTTTGCTAGGGTTTTCTGCTTTTTTTTGCTCTCCCTTGGTGAAATACCTTTAGGGTATTGCTCTTGCCTTAAGAAGTTTCTGCTGCGCAAGCTGTAGGAAGATACCACTTGTTTATCCTGACCTTGTGCTCCCTGGGACTCTGAAAGTACCTTGGTTTCCACTGGATTTGTTTTGGGGAGGCTCTCCCCTAACTTGCAATGTGCCTCCTCTTTGCCCTCCTTTATTGATTTTGTAAACTTACTCATAGGCTGGTAGTTTGCAAGCGTCTTAAATTTCGAATTCTCAGTGTGGCAGGTTTGAGCAATATTCTGGCTGTTTATGTTGCTCTCTAACGTTGTGCTGTTTACCTCATCAGATATCCAAATCCTCTCTATTAGTCTATTATTTCCAGTGTCCATGCCATTGTGTTTGCGGAGTATTCCAGTTTTAAGTCTTTCAACGACCCAGCATACTCGTGCCTTATTGTTCGTCTCCCTGTTCTGAATATTCCTCTCTGAACTCGCTTTGTTTGAAGCTGACACTGCTCTGCTGTGAGCCTCAGAATACTGGAGGAGATCAACTCTGACACTACTGCTCGTGCCCCGGAACTGAAAACTCAGTCTTCCGGAGGCACGGCAGCAGCGCGTCTTTGCCTCCGCGGCGGTACTCCAAAGGTCCGACTGCTCCCCCGCCCCGATGCGACTCTCCAGGCCCCGTCCGAATCCGCCGCTCTCACCGATGCCTGCGAGCGCTTCCCTGGGCCTCGGACAGCGTTCTCCACCCAAGGGAGTCGTTACAGCTTCCAGCAACTCACCATGCGGCAGGCACAGGACTTCCTTCAGTGCTCCACGAGCAGACGGGGAAAAAACTAAACCAAGGGAACACACCATCTCAGAAGGCTCCGTATTCGAGGTAAGAGGACCCGCTTTCTCTAGCTTTCGCTCTCATGTGCTCATAAGCTCATAAGCTCGTAGGCTCATAAGTCCGTTCGGTCCATAAGCTTTCTTCTGCGGGTGCATGCCATCGTTGCGTTTTCGTCAGAATCACGGGTAGTCCGGGAGCTCTCCGACTGAGCTTCCTACCCAGCCGCCATCTTCCCTCCACAAGCATTAGAGATGACCTTAAACTTAATTTTTTTAAAATAGCTCTGTTCTAATTGCCTTAGAAAAAGACCTTTATCTTTCGTACCTATTGACAGCTCATAAATAGAAGGAACTACTATATCTCCAATATTATCAGTAGAAGGGGTGGTACTAAGAAGGGGAGCCATTTGTTGAAGGAAAGCCGCCCAGAAGTAGAATAGCAAGTTGGGAATTGCAATCCGCCTCTGTGCTGTGGCAGAGAAAGACATTTTAGAGAACTCCTAATTTTACCGTGCTGCCACACAAACTTAGACATTAATGATTCTAGAGAATTTAGAATGTTGTCTTCAAAAATCAGGGGAATTGCACGAAATAAATATAATGCAATGCCCTAGGGAGTATGTTCATTTTCAAAATGTTTCCCCTGCCAATAATTGAAAGGTGCAGGCTATTAACTCGTTTTAAGTCCCTTTTTATAGTAATAATTAATGGCTCATAATTAAGTTTGGGGATAGCTTTAACATCTGGGCTTATGCATACAACTAAATACGTAGCTTTTTCAGTTTTTCTGGGATCGGTAAATTCGATATTGTCAGTACAAAGTATAATTGTTTTATCCTTATTAAGGGAGTATCCCGAGTAGCGCCCATAAGTTGGTGAGATAGCCTCAGCAGGGTTAGGTGTTAAAACAGGAATGTCATTGGCGTAGGCCAATACTTTGGTTTCAAATTGGCCAAGTAACACAGGTTTAATTGTTTGGTTTTCAAGGCGATTTAGAATCAGGGGGTTTATGTAGAGTGCAAACAATATCGGGGAGCAGTGGTACCCTTGTCTTGTGCCCCTTGAGATTTGGATTGTGCTTGATTCGGAGCCCATTATCTGCAGTTTAGCTTTAGGGTTCTGATACATCGCCAATATAGATTTTATAAGATTAGGGCCAAATTTATTATAAGTCAATATTGCCCAAAGGAAATCCCACGACACGCGGTCGAAGGCCTTCTCAGCGTCCAGGATTATCATCGACATCCGTCCCCCGTCCCCGACATGATTTCAAATAGGGAGATAGCCCTTTTAGTATGGTCGGTCGTACCTTTTCCGGGGATGAATCCATGCTGCCAAGGGGAGACCAGGGGCCAGATGTAGGTCGGTCGGTAGCGGCCGAAAATCGGTATTTTCGGCCGTTACCGACCGGTTTACAAGTTTTGGCATGTAGGGGTAATATTTTACCGAATCGGTAAAATTACCGATTCGGTAATTTTACCGATTCGGTAAAATAAAACATCTGTAAATTTACCGATTTGAAGCCACCCATATGTAGGTGGGACTCTTCAGAGTCCCAGGAGCCTTAACGAATCGGTATTTTACCATCAAAACCAATTTGATGGTAAAATACCGATTCCGGTGTGCATGCACATGTGTGCATGCACACCTATGTCATGTGACAGGCAGACCTGCCCTTAGGGCAGGTATGCCTGCCACATGGCACCTGTGCCTGTTTTGGGGGTGCCAGAGGGTGTCAAATTGACACCCCCTGCACCCTTGTGAATTCTTTAATTACCGATTCGGTAAATACCGAATCGGTAATGCCTAATCATTCCTATGGGCTTCAAAGCCCATAGGAATGAATGGGCATTACCGATTCGGTATTTACCGAATCGGTAATTAACCCTTTCGATGCTCATGACGAGCTCAGCTCGTCATGATGCACGGTTGAGCTGTGCTGATGACGAGCTGAGCTTGTCATGAAATGATGGACATGACGAAAAGTCAGCATAGGAGGGGAAAACACCTAGCAGCCAAGGTGTTAAAGAATTGTTAAGGATTCGGTAACGAATCCAGATGTTGGGACCTACATACCATTTACCGATTTTGAAATACCGAATCGGTACAATTCGGTATTTTAAAATCGGTAAATGTTTTTTACCTACATCTGGCCCCAGATGTTCGACAACCCTCCCGAGCCGATTAGCCATAATTTTAGCGTATAATTTTGAATCAGAGTTGATTAAGGAAATTGGACGGTATGATGACAGCTGGTCTGGGGGTTTTCCTTTCTTTGGAAATATGATTATATTTGTTTCCTTCCAAGACTCCGAGGGCATCCCACTCCATTGTATACCAAGAAATAGATCGAGAAGAAGAGGGCATAGACATTTTCTCAGTGCTTTATATAACTCAAGGGGGATATTGTCCGGGCTGGCAGCCTTTCCTGAGGCGAGAGCGCAGAGGGCTACATGCACTTCTGTAAGGGTGATTTCTTTCTCGAGGTCCTCTCGGGTTGTGGCATCTATGCTCCTGCTCATATCCAGGTCATTTAAAAAATCGCTTAGGAACATGTCAGATTCTACCCTATTGGCTATACTATCCTTATGGTAGAGCTTCTGATAATATTGTTGGAATGCATTAATTATGTTGGTTGTTTGTGTGTGTGTATGTCCTCGTGATTGTATAGCTGATATTACATTATAGGAGGTTTTTTGACAAGTGAGTAGTGCAAGCTGCTTACCTACTCTTTCCCCATTCTCAAATACATTCCTCTGGTGTGCTTTATAGATTTCTGCGGCTTTCTGGATCAGTCCGGAGTTTAAGTCTGTTTTTAGTACCAGCATACGATACATAGTGTGTTTCCCATCCTCCCCTCGAGCAATTTGTGTAGTATGTTCTTCCTCTGCCCTGGCTAGCTCAGATATCTTTTGGTTATTTTCCCTATTGCGTTGTTTTTTTAGTTCTAGCTACATAGCTAACTGTTTCCCCCCTAAGGCCTGCTTTAAAACAATCCCAAACCACACACCTTGGGGCACTAAAGCTTTAAGCTTTAGGATAGTATAGACCTGAAAAAATTTAAAGCAGAGTGTGGAGTCCTCTATTTCTGTTTCCCTTCTATCCTGTTTCACTTTCCCAACTTTTCTCATTGACATTAATATCCTTGCATTTGTGGTCATTGTTGGGGACGGTAAAAGGTGGAAAAGGGCCTTGCTCCTGTTTGTTCAGTTAGCGCAACCGGACAGATTATCTAGCTCATATTATCATTCAATCTAAACAATGGATTCTGACACTACTCTGTCTCAGATTTTGGAAGTCATAACTAAATAATACAGAACATTAGTTTGGTAAATCAGAGAATGATAGCCTTCACGTGGAACTAAATACAATTAATTTATTGGTTAATTTGTTGAAGGCAGAGAAGAGCAAGACAAGTCAAGTACCCTTACCCACAGATGATGAGAAACTTGATGGACAAGAACTCATAGAAATGCCACCAGGACAGTTAAATCAAATTATGATTACAGCCAGAATAGTTTTATGAGTTCATGTCCATCCAAAGAAAATTGTTATTCTAAGCTATTTGCAAAAGTGAGTATTTTGCCAGCAGTTGGGTGCACTAGTTCTATGCCCCGAAGGCTACCAAGAATTTTGTAAGGCTTTTTATAGCAAAATAGTCTGATAATGATCATAAATGGATTGAACGGTCCTGTTAGCCCCATCAATACAAAGATTATGTAGACTTATTCAGGGCATACACTAAGGTGCTTTAAACTAAGTAATATCTATCTAATCAAAACATTGGCCTAGCAGAGCTCTTTATGCCTTCGGAGGAGCTGCTGCTATGGCAGCTCCTCTAAACGCATTGTAAATGTGCTGCTTTTGTCAGGAGGAGATCTTTTGACAAAGGGAGACACTATTTGCTTAGAGCCAAATGCACTTTAAAAGTGTCTTCAGAAATGTGCAGTTCTTGAAATCAGTTGCAACACTTATCCCTAGGCAACTCAGAAGTACTCTGTTTTTCTTCACAATTTTGTAATAAGTTGGAAGGTCGGTGCCTTTTCACATCTGTTGAAAGGTGAAAACCAAGTGACTGAAGGTCCATCTTTAATTGTATCTTCAAAGAATGTGTGTGATCATTCCATTGCAATAATCAACGTGTATTAATTTTTGACCAAATTACTTACAGAAAAATATAAAGATAAAATCACCATAAAAAGATAGATTCTTGTATCAGGGAAAATGCTGTGCATTGCCTTCATGATTCAAAGGTGGATGGGCATCCAGGAATTGCAAGGACACTAACAGCAGTACAAAGGTACATTTGGTAGTCAGTCAGTCAGTCAGTCAGAATATCTTTATTCGACTTTTTACAAGTCATACAAAGAACAAACAATAAAACAAAGACAGTTACATTTACATACAATACTTCTATCTACATTTTCCTGGAGAAAAACCAACTAGGCATTTAAAGTTTAAAAAAAAAAAGTTATATACATAGTTAAAAAGTTTTACATTTCAGGTGAAGAGTACAAAATAAAAAGCCATTAATTTTAAGGCGAGATTTGGCCAACAGATTTCGCCCTTACGGCAGCTACCAAAAAATTTGCCATGCAAAAAGTGATGCGTGGATTAGGTAGAAGTTGTAAAAAGAGCAAAGCTGGTCGCACCTGTGCGAAGCCTGCTTCTTTCAGGGTAGGAAGCAAATGTTTCTTTCTCTGCTCGTGATACAAACTGCAAAACATGACAAAGTGCAAAGTATCCTGCACCGAAAAATTGTCGCAGCTACACGGTGGGGCCAACTCAGGCTTCTCCCAGCTCTTAAAAGAACCCAAATAAAAATGTAGCAAATTAAATCTAAACTTTATTAGTAAAAACCTGTGATAAGGGAATGTGACAAAGCTCAGGTAGGGGGCGAGTGAGGATGAGCTAACCAAAAGACTATGGGCCCTTACCGCTGGTTTCAACAATTCGTATTCCTCCCGCCGTGCTTCCTGCCTTTCCTTGAATAACTTTTTAATAATAGCTATTTCCTGTCCCCTAATTTTATCCGGGGATGAAAAAAGTTCCGGGCGACCCAGGTCTGTAAATGTTTTCGCTAAATAGGCCAACCATGGGATACTATTATATTTATCCAGAGATAAGACGTCGAGCAGAATTTTATGGTTCAAGGGGAGATCTTCGTTCATCCACATTTTCAACCACAAAATCAACGGTGCAAGACTCAAGGTATCAGACAGATAGGGCAAGCCCACCTCTTTGTGGATAGAATACGTTGGGGTTGACTGTGGAACAGAGAGCAGGGATCTGATAAATCTGTTCTCTGCTCTCTGAATTGGGTCAAGATTTGCATACCCCCACAAAGGGGAACCGTATGACGCTATGGCCACCGGTTTACTCGTGTAGATTTGTAAAAGAGCTTCCATGGGCCTAGCCCCCAACTTACCAGCAAAACCCAGTACTGCTGAGGACGATCTTATTACTGCCAACCTTTTTGCTCTTATCTGAGGGCCCCAAGATCCTTTCTGGTCAAACGTCACCCCCAAATAGGGAAATGTGGTTACATTGGAGACGGGGACCCCCCTACAAAAAAATGTTTTATGTCTTTTTTTATTACACTCACGCCCCATTACCATCGTATGTGATTTAGAGGCGTTAACCTTGAGGTCCAGACTCTCCATAAAAGAACCAAAGGCGTCCAGGAGGTGCTGTAGGCCTACACCAGTACGGGCTATCAACACTGCGTCGTCCGCATACAGGAGTGCCGATTTTGACGCCTCCTGCATACGGAACATCAGCTACCTGACCCCGCAGGTGACCGCCCAAACCATTGATATAAATGGTGAATAGTAAGGGGGCTAAGATGCAGCCTTGCCGCCCCCCCTTTTAGGATTTAAACAAAGGGGTGCGTCTACCATCGTTTGTTACTCGGACAGCTGCAAAAAGCTCCTGATGCAGAGTGGCCATGAACACAACCAACGACTCATCGATACCCATCTCCAACAATATCAACCACAGTTTTGTCCTATTAACCAGATCGAAGGCCGAAGAGAGGTCCATGAATGCGAGAAACACGGAACCCTCCTTTGCCACGGTATATTTAGAGATCAATAGGTGCAAATTTATGCATTGTTCGATAGTCTCTTTTCTTTCTCTGAATCCATACTGTAATTCAGACAGCCCTCCACAGCTCTCAACATTCTCCCTCAGTCTGGCCAAAAGTACTCTACCTAAGATTTTTATGGTTGAGTCCAAAAGAGATATAGGCCTATAGGAAGCGGGATCATCCCGCTGGCCTTTGTTTTTAAAAATAGGGACAATGATGGATGTGGCCCAAGAACTAGGGGCTTGGTTATCGTTGACTGCATTAAACACATTAGACAGAACCTCCGCCCACAATTTAGGTGAGTACATAAAAAAGTCAGCAGGGACACCGTCAGGGCCAGGTGCCTTATGTCTTGTTGTAGCCAATAATGCTTTTTCCACTTCTTCGGGGTTAAAAATAATAGGGTGTACAGCTACTATAGGCAATAGGGCATCTTTAGTTCCTTCGTCCTCCCCCTCATAGACATTTTTAAAATGATGCAGCCATTTTTCGTCGGTGATCACGCAGTCCATGGGAACATTTTTATCATCGGAAAATAAAGGCTGTTTAATAATCTCCCAAAATCTCCTACTGTCCTTCAACACTGCCGCTGAAAGGAGATTTTCCCATGATTCGCGTTTGATGATATCCTTGCGATTCTTTATGGCTGCCTTATAATTTTTCCTTAGTCTGGCAATGTCATCTCCGACCCTAGGGGAGGTTTTTAAGGCTGCCAGCAATGCTCTGTGGGCTTTTGAGCATGCAGAGTCAAACCAGCGCTTATTTCCAGGAATTCCTTTTTTTGGTTTGGCTAGAAGATCCTTGGCCACCTGGCCACATATTGCCTCATAGGCCGCTATTACTTCTTTACCTTGGGCGCCGCTTTTTTTGCAAATATCCACCTTATCTTTTATTTTAGGGAAATTTTTTTCATAAAAGTTTTCCGGGATCACTTTAGCCCATTTCAATCGTCTATCTTGTTCGGAGGGCCTCAGGGGATGTACAGGTTTTAACGCTATTGGTGGTGCACCCATCTGGCCTCCCAGGCCACTTCAAGTAGTACAGGGTTGTGATCGCTATAGGGTGTTATGACTGTTCGATAGTCCATAGTCCGGTTTAAGATGCCTTGTGAGACGAAAATGTAGTCTATCACTGATCCGTGTTGGGTGCCAGTAAAGGTTGGCGCCCTCGGACCCCTGTCAGGTTCATACAAATCGTAGTTAGCAAGAAGTTCTTCTAACTCGTGCCCCTCTGTGGAATGTTCAAAGTGGGGTCCCAGGGGGGCCTCCTCATCCTCCTCATTGACATTGTCACTACTTCCCTTACAGGCTAAGTTACATAAATGAATGTTAAAATCACCTAATAATATAAACTCAAAAGCGAACTTGATATTCTGAGATACTGTATTTAAAATACTGTCTAGGTTAGCAACATTACAACCTCTATGTTCGCTATTCCCAGAATTATAAAAGTTAACATAAATGGTCCTACTATTATTATTTATCACCCTTTCAACCAATAAGATGTTGACGGAGTCAGTATTAATCTGCCTATAGCTTCCCTTCAGGTCTAAGGAAAACATGATTACCAGGCCACCTTTGGCTCTACCCATACGACTGGGGACAGCAGGTTTAGTGAAGCTAGTGAATCCATCCCACCAAAAATTGGCGGATGTATCCCACGTTTCTTGCAAAGCGATTATGTGATGATTTGAGACAAAGCTCGAACAAGCGTTATCCTGGCGTTTTGCATTTGAGCCTGCTATATTCCAACTTATGATTTTACAAGGATCAGTTGGTATCCTAGGCTCTTTTACCCCCACCAAGCACCCTTCAACTATTCGTGAAGATATAACCCCCTCGTTTATTTCCACTTCAGAAAGGCTCTGTATAAAGTCGGTGTTCAGGTTCGGCTTTTCACGGGCCTCCGTCTGATGTGATAACAGGGGGTGGTCGCGCTCTCGCATCTCATTTCTCTCTAATACTTCATTAAAAGTAGGCTCACTGGGGTCTTCACCGATATAATATTGGCCACTGTTTAATAGTGGCATGTTTCTAGCCTCGCTTTCTAAGTCAATTACAAGCTTAAGTCAATCACAGTTATTTAGGTCGGATAAAGGGCCATACCTGTTCCCCATTCCATATCCCCAATCAAAGGGAGTAGCTACTTGACCTTGACCAATAACTGAGGTATTCCACATAGGTTGTGGCGTATTTGGGCGTAACAAAAAATGGTCATTTCTCATCCGTGGTATAAACCTGTTATTCCGGCCAATAAAATCGTGACCCGGGAAGCCAGAGCCCCATCCATTTATGACTGGGTCAAATGGCATAGCAGGCCTGATATTTAGCTCTTGCGGGTAATTAAATCTTCCAGACTCAAAGTTAGGCATGGACCAGAAGCGGTCGTTAGGCTGTCGAGGTCTAGTACCCCCTTCCCAGCTGGTGGCATTGTTCACTCTCTTGGCTCTAGGAGTGTTAAAGAAAGTAGCAAGCTGGGCCTCGCTAAAGAAAAATTTTAGGGTGAGGGGGATTATAGAGCCGCTACGCCGTTGGGGTGGGAAGATATTGGTCAAAATGTTTGGGAGGACGTCCGCGTTAGCAAAGTTAATAATTACGCAGTCCCCCTTGAATTTTTTAGGCTTATTCCCAATCCAGGGTACCCTCCTGGTCATGACGATATCCCCTGCTAAACTATCCAACCCTTGATGTGCCATATGCATGTTAGTGGTGAGCCAATGTAGCGCTTTATCTTTCAGACCCTGTTTAGATTCTATTTTATCTTGTGATAAAACGGGAACATTTGCCAGTACAAGCACTACTGGGGAGGCTTCCAAAATGAATTGGGCTGAGACATCCTCTTGTTTTGATCCTGCTATAGCGGCAGTTGTGGTGGTGGGAAAGACTCCTGCTGCTGCTTCCTGTCTGGGTGCCAATAATGATGGTGATGGTAGTGGCTGCTCTAGTAGGTTGGTCTGTGATACGTTCTCAGTTGGTATGACCTCCGCATCTCCAGCCACCAATTTTGTTACAAGGGAGGATAAATTCTCCACCTCTTCGGCCAACCTACTGGTACTACACCCACCTTTTTGACCTCCGATGTTAATTTGTCCAGTTTCCCGATCAGAGGCTTAATGATTGTCCTGATTTTAATATCAATCATTTCTTGTATCCGATTAAATAAATCATCGTCAATAATGCGTCTTGACTCCGCTTCAACGTCAAACTCCACTTCACGTCTTGGGGGTGGTGTGGCCAACTTTTTCCTACCTTGTTGTTTCCCCCCCTCTTTGACTGGGATTTTCTGCAAGCTCTCACAGCCAGTGGTGCGGGCTGCTCCGGTGATAATGCTTCTTCCACTGTAATTTTCTGATGGTTGGAGTCAAGGCCAATGTTAACAGACAAATTTACCAAAACGTCGGAATCTTCTTCCTCGCTGCCAAGATCTTGTGGAATGAGATCAGATCTATTTATTAAGGGAATCTCTAGCGGTGTAACCGACGTCACTGTGATTGATGCACTTGAAGACGGGCTTTCTGGGGGCAGAACTGGGGATTGGCTCAAGCCTAAGGATTGCCTCCTCTCATTATTAATCTTACTGACCTTTTGTATAACATAGGAGTCCATAGTATTGAGTGACTCAGTAGCAGCGGGTGCCAATTTCTTCTTCACCATGTTGCCAACAGACTGTAGCGAGTAGTCAAGATGGATGAGCGGTATAACAGGGTAGGGGTCAGGTGCGATGGGCAAATAACAGCTAGACAATGAGTTATAGGCAACTTTGAACCATACCTTATTGATACAAAGCAATGGATATCAGGGAGGTGGCCTCGCCTAGCCTTCTCGGGCCTCTGAGGGCCACAGAGGGCCCGCCCTTTGCCCGGGCTTCGCCCCGGGCGTCCCGCTCGCGTCCCGCGACGCGGAGAGCTCGCTTCCTTTGAAGCCCCTCCTGTCGCGTTGATCGCGTCAGGGAACGCGCCGCCGCAAAGGCTCACGGGAACTGTAGTCCCGAAGCGGCGGCGCGACTGGCGGCAATGAGGTGCTGACGGCGCTGGTCCAAGGGCTCTCCACCGGCTCCAAAGTTCTCGTGGCTCTTGCACCTTTGACCACTCGAAAGGTAAGCCTCAATATGCTCCGCTACTCGGTTTGTCAGGACCCCCCGCTCCGCCGAGGGCTCGCTTCCTTTGAACCCCCTCCTGTCGCGTTGATCGCGTCAGGGAACGCGCCGCCGCAAAGGCTCACGGGAACTGTAGTCCCGAAGCGGCGGCGCGACTGGCGGCAATGAGGTGCTGACAGCGCTGGTCTAAGGGCTCTCCACCGGCTCCAAAGTTCTGGTGGCTCTTGCACCTTTGACCACTCGAAAGGTAAGCCTCAATATGCTCCGCTACTCGGTTTGTCAGGACCCCCCGCTCCGCCGAGGGCTCGCTTCCTTTGAAGCCCCTCCTGTCGCGTTGATCGCGTCAGGGAACGCACCGCCGCAAAGGCTCACGGGAACTGTAGTCCCGAAGCGGCGGCGCGACTGGCGGCAATGAGGTGCTGACGGCGCTGGTCCAAGGGCTCTCCACCGGCTCCAAAGTTCTGGTGGCTCTTGCACCTTTGACCACTCGAAAGGTAAGCCTCAATATGCTCCGCTACTCGGTTTGTCAGGACCCCCCGCTCCGCCGAGGGCTCGCTTCCTTTGAAGCCCCTCCTGTCGCGTTGATCGCGTCAGGGAACGCGCCGCCGCAAAGGCTCACGGGAACTGTAGTCCCGAAGCGGCGGCGCGACTGGCGGCAATGAGGTGCTGACGGCGCTGGTCCAAGGGCTCTCCACCGGCTCCAAAGTTCTCGTGGCTCTTGCACCTTTGACCACTCGAAAGGTAAGCCTCAATATGCTCCGCTACTCGGTAGTCAATTGTGTGTTCTAATGTTAAAATACAGATACAAGCTTGTTCAAGTTAAGCTCAAATCAAGAATTCACAAAGTAAAACAGTTGAGTTTTTGACACTTTCACGTGTTCCTTCTAGACCTTGGTATATGGTGTAGATGGATTTTATTATAGTTACTAAGAGTAAAGGTTGTTATAATGATTCCAGTGGTTGTGAACCATTTGACTAAGATGGGTATTTTATATCACTGTATGGCTTGCCCATGTCTAAAGAGATAGCACAGATTTATTTGCAACATGTTTTCCTTTACATTGTGTTCCACAAGTTATGATTACTGATAGAGAATTCCAGTTCATTTCTTTCTCCCCTCAAGTTTTATTTTCAAGAACATTTTAGCAACTTGGTTCATTCTGCTGCCTTTAACTTTGTTTTTGTGGAGAAGGGGAAACTATCCTTCCTGAAAGTGGCTTGTCTGGTAAAGGTCCGTTTTTGCTTCTTTCTGATTTCATTGCAGGCATCAGTTTTGTAGCTGGTGTGCCTTGTTCTTCAGTGTGTTCTATGAGAGCTGACAGGTGATTGGAGCTATTCTTTTCTCATTGGTTGGCCTTTCCAGATGAGCTCGGATATAAGGCCTGCTATCCTATGTCTAATTCTTCTCTATCCTTCAGGAAAGATAAACTGAAGCATGTTGCATGTTTACATTGGATTTGTAGCTCTGATTTGCTATATCTAGAAATCCACTTGGCCACAATGTATCTATAGGAGCATATGGCCTCTGGCATATGAGTTTGCGAGGGCATGGATAGGGTGGGCTGATACCTCTTTGGTGCATTATGGAGTGTTGTGGGTTGAATGTCCAGGGTTTCTGGAAGAGTTTTGTTTGACAGTTGTGCCATTAAAATGGTTTTGGTGAAGGGGCAGTATCTGTGAAATTCTTATCTCTTGTACTTGTATTTTGTTGATTAAACTTTTTTGTTCTTATCCCATTGGATTTATTTGGCATGATTATACTCATCCATTTGTTACACCGCACGGTAGGTTGAAATGTGAACTTTCTGCATATTTTCAAGCCCTCCAGACTGGTAATCTCGCTTTCATGAGGCCACAAGAGCTTTTCCAGACAAATGATATATATCCTATTCAGCATCAATTCATTTATGCAAAAGGCTAGTGCACAAGAAATACAATTTAAAATTATGAAAAATATATTAATTACTATTAGGCTTGGTTATATTGTAAATTGTATGTAGCACCAAGTCAGTCAGTCAGTCAAAAAGTCCTTTATCTGTTTTTTTCATAACCATAAAGTGCAGTGTATAAAATATTCTTTTTTCATCACATTCATAAAATATTCTGTGTTACAAAAGTTAAAAAGTTTTGTATTTTCCGTAAAATAATTTGGATTTGCATCTGCAGTGTTTAACATAAAGATTAAGCACTCATTTCTGGTAAAATCATTCCGTTAAAAGTTTGTAAAAGTTGTCCCTTTGTGTGGCCATTTGATTGTTGGGGATCCACTTTTCGGAGGAGATTACTTATCTGTAAGAAACATGTTACCCCTCATCAAATCAATATGTTGGATGTGTCTTACAACCAGCGGATTACGGCTTGCTTACAGGTGCACATGTTTAGTTTGTTAAAAATTTGTTTAAGGAGCGTCCTTTAGTCCTTGACTGTTGGGCACACACGCTCACTTAGAAGTGCTTTGCGGCAAGCAGCACGCTATTCTGGAGTCCACAAGTTAGAGGTAAATAGTTAGTGGATTTCTTAATATACAAAATTAATCAAAAACATATTGATGTCCCAATTCCTATATTAGTGCTTGCAGCTGACAGTAAGAAATCATTTAAACAAAGAGAAATTATTAGTCCTCACATGTTATGAACGCGATCCCGGTAACGCACTACATCCCCCATGATCCTTCGCGAGTCACGTGAGACATCGCGAGAAGACCGCATAAAGGAGGAAGCAGGTACCGGGACCAGCGTCAGAGATTCTCTCTTCGTCCCCGGAGTCCAGGCTGGTTCGTTATTCAAGGAGGTGGTGGTAAGGGTGTTCGGCACCAGTCTTTGTTACTCCCTCACAGTTTTGGAGTTGCTAGTTCACGCTGGCTTTTTGTGGCAGTCTGAACGTTTTGCTTGCACGGTGCCATATTGGTTTGCTCTGGATCCTTCTTTCGGTCGGTATTGTTGGCCGGCGGGGAGAGGTCCTGGAAAATGCGGCACCCATCTATTGTAGAAAAAACCTGGGCAATATATATACTTTGGCTACAGTTAACTCTCCGCATTTTGGGCAATTACCGAAGTGGAATACTACATTTAGTAGTAAACCTGTCTTTTTATAGCATTCGAAGACTAGTTTATGCCAATTGTAGTATTCAATAGTGTTCTTTTTGGGAAGGCTAGTGCATGAAGACTACTGATATGTGAGTGGTATTTCTTGAATACTAACAGAATACTAAGTACATACTTATTTGTAATCGCATAGTCTTCATTTACAATGCAGAACATTTAGTGAATACAGACAATTTGAATACTACTGGACTTTGCCCAGACTACTATTAATATTCTATTCAAGCTGCATGCTGAATGGTAGATTGGTGCCTTATTTATTATACTATTTTCATGCCTTATTTATTGTTGTGTTTGTGTAGTATAGGGTAGTGTTTTAGGTTTAGGGTAGTGCTGGGGGATCATGTAGGGTAGTGATTGAGTGTAGGGACAGGACTGGGGGTTGGGGGAGGGTCGTGCTCGGGGTAGTGTTTTAGGGTTTAGGGTAGTGTCGTGGTGTTTGTGTAGTGTCAGGAACTGTTTTAGGTTGTAGGGTAGTGATCGGGGGTCATGCAGGGTAGTGTTTGAGTGTGGGTACCGGACTGGAGGTCTGGGAAGGGTGGTGCTGGAGGGTAGTGTTTTAGGGTTTAGGGTAGTGTTGTGGTGTTTGTGTAGTGTAGGGTAGTGTTTTAGGGTTTAGGGTAGTGCTGGGGGTTGTGCAGTGTAGTGTTTAAGTGTGGAGACCGGACTAGGGGTCAGGAGAGGGTCGTGCTGGGGTAGTGTTTTAGGGTTTAGGGTAGTGCTGTGGTGTTTGTGTAGTGTAGGGTAGTGTCTTAGGGTAATGCTGGAGGGTCGTGCAGGGTACAATTACTGCAGTATAACAGGCATTATACAGAAAATAATCGGTTGAAGAATACTACGTGATCACTGTCATCATCAGCTGGGCATAACCCATAACCATATTGATTTGACAATCCTATGGAGGTGTTTGCAAGGAAAGAGTGTGTGCATGTAGAAGATAATTAATGGTGTATTAACTAGTATGTCTCTGGCTCTATTTTAACAGGGGGTTCCCACGAGTGGTAGAGGTCTACGCTCTACCCCTGTGATACGCAATGGAGTCTAGATAAGGGTATGTTCCATGCTACGTATCATGCAAGGTGGTTAACCATATTGTTCCGATTGTATCACAAAAGTGAGAATCCAGAGTACATGGTTCTATGTTCTTTTGTATTCATGCAGTTATAACCAGATCCAAACTTCTAGACAGAAGGCACCACTGTCTAGCCAACCGACAACCACTACCAAGGTTCCTTATTTTGTTTTACAGGTGTTTAGAGGTTGACAACTCTTATAGATTCTGTAATGGTCTATATGTATTCATTGATTCCATAGAGCAGTTATAAAGTGTGTTCTTAAGTGCATGTTATTTTGTTTTACAGATCCTACTCCCTGCTGTCCCCTTCCTTTCCTTCCCCCACTTAATCCTTCAATGGCCTGTGCCATAACGGCTGTTCAGGCTTGAATAAATCTAGAGGTGGACCATACTTAGCATCAAACCGATCCCGAGGAAAGACCAACGTGACATCACATGATGAAGCACTATATTTATTATGATAGGCACAAACTAAGGTTTACGTAGCTAAAAGAACCGTTTTGCGATGAGCAGAGGGCTGCAAAAAAACTAAACACTTCCGTTCTTAGAATCCAAACATTGGGGTAACAATAATAATAATAATAATAATAGAAATAACAATGTTCATCATAATAAATTGTTTACCACACTTCTGTCTTTTCTAAGCTTTGTAAATAACAGGTGTTACTACCACCTACTGAATGCCAGTTAGGAAATCCTGCTAATCTAGCCCATGCTATCTAGACTATTCTGTCATTGGGTCTAAATCCAGAGGCATCCATTTGGTGTAGCTGGAGCAACAACGTCTCTGCACTGTCTGCAATCTAATTTTTTTCGATTATTTACCTTTTATAAGCGAACATGTGTTTACATTGTTTTAGCGTGCTGTTGTGCCTGTTTTCAGTCATAGATAACATGCTGCAGTCTTAACAAAAATTGTTAAAAAAATAGTCTCCCAGATTCGAGACCAGAGATTTCTGGGTATCACGTGGTGAAACTGTGAATTTTACCGTCCAATGTGACAATTAACTAAATAGCACCCATTGCAATCATAAACTGGTCCATCTTTCTCCTTTCTCCTTTCTTCCTGTGCATTCTTCAGTGACTTGCATCTTATAGTCACTTTCAGCATCTATCAAAAGGCTGTTTGTTCCTTAACATAGGGGCATCATCTCTTGTACTATTCTTTTTTACATTTTTTATTACCAGCATTCACCCATCTTCTCGTTTACTCATCCACAGTTATCAGAAAAGAGCTTTAGCCTGACACCATGATTTACAGATATGCTCACCCCGCCTAACCAAGATCCAACTAAATACAAAACAGATTTAATTCAACCAGTCTCATGACAATTACACATTCAGTCAAATATTTTTATGTGGTGCCACGTTTATAAATAGTTTACACATGCCTGCAAACGTGTCCTGATCTGCAAATAAAATGTTTTCATTTTCTATGTATATCTTTAATTGTTATGAAAGTTCCTGCAAATTCTACTTTACACAATTCTTCAATATGTTGTAACACGGAGCTATTTTGTTCCCCATTATACCTATAATAAAAGGTCGATAATATTGGCAAAGCATTGAACTTTATTGCAAAGAACTAAGGGCCGGATGTAGGTCGGTCGGTAACGGCCGAAAATCGGTATTTTCGGCCGTTACCGACCGAGATTCACAAAATGGTATGTAGGGCCACATATTTTACAGATTCGGTAAATTTACCGATCGGTAAATTTACCGAATCTGTAAAATACCGAATCGGTATTTTTACCGATTCGGTAACAATGAGATGTAGGTGGGACTCTTCTGAGTCCCACAAGCCTTACAGAATCGGTATTTTACCATGAAATCCAACTTCATGGTAAAATACCGATTCCGGTGTGCATGCACATGTGTGCATGAACACCTGTGTCATATGACAGGCAGACCTGCCCTTAGGGCAGGTATGCCTGCCACATGGCCCCCGAATCTTTTTTGGGGGTGCTAGAGGGTGTCAAAGTGACACCCCCTGCACCCTTGTCAAAATCGGTTTTTACCGATTCGGTAAATACCGACCGGTAATGCCCCATTCATTCCTATGGGCTTCAAAGCCCATAGGAATGAATGGGGCATTACCGGTCGGTATTTACCGAATCGGTAAATACAGATATTTACCGATTCGGTAAAAGGAACATCTGGATGTTCCTACATATCCACTCCTTAGATTTACCGATTTTTAATTACCGAATCGGTAGAATTCGGTAATTAAAAATCGGTAAATCTATTTTACCTACATCTGGGCCTAGAGAACCCCGTTCAACTTGCTATCCAGTGCTAGCCCTAGAGAGGTATATGGACAGGCATTTTCCAGTTTCCTTTCTCCTACAGACCACACTTGATTCGAATTTGCGGATCCAAAAGCATAGACTTTTGTTTGCAGTGTGAGACCTGTACATTCAAGGAATACCAGAAGCACACAGCAGCATAATCACGGAGGACAAGATCTGCAAAGCACTAACCAGAGATCTGTTGACCGCTCGATTTTGGGGAGAAATTACAGATGATAATAGTTTCCCCAACTACGAGCATATTAAAAAAAAAGAAAAAGGGATGTTTTGGTAAGAACGTAGGGCCTCATTTACAAACTTTTGACGCATGGTTCACAGATGTAAGCAACAGCGATGTTACATTTTACCCCAACAAGACCCAATATCAGGACAATGTCTGAGAGGGATCCAGGGGCATATTACCAAGGACCTTATCGACGCTTTAGCTGGAATTTTTCCCGCTAAAGCGGCGATAATTTTATCGCCCTATTACCTAGCTGTCGCTAACACCAGTTAGCGACAGCTAGTAGGAGATAGCGATCATCTTGGGGCCCACTTTGCATGCCAGCGATAATTATCGCTAATGACATGCAAAGTGGGCGTGCCAAGATGTTAGCGACTGTAAACAGTTGCTTACATCGCTATCTCCTATTACCTACTTTTGGAAATATTCGCGCTAAGCGCGAATATCTCCAAAAGCTAACACCTACCCAGAGCAGTTCTTAGCCATGTTATCCAATGGTAGGTGGATAACATGGCTATGAGCATTAGCTCGGTAATGCATGAATATCGCTGACTTTTCAGCGATATTTATGCATTTCGGCTGATTTTGATCGTTTAGGAGATAAACCTTGATAATAGCAAGGTTTCTAAGCGATAAAAATAGGCGAAGCACTGCGATAAAATTATAGCCGCTAACCAAGTTTAGCGATACTTATCGCTTATTCTTGGTAATATGCCCCCCAGTTCTTAATTTACCTCTCTAGTTGGTGGTGGAGGACAGGCGAGGGGGTGGAGAACAAAACAAGAGAGAGAGGGGGAGAATTGGGAGAAAGAAGGAAGACGAAAAGAAGAGAAATAAGAAAACAGTGACAAAGGAAAGAAGCAGAAGTGAAAAGGAACCTGCAAGGGAAAGATAAAGATATAGGTAATATAAGCTGGTGGATGAAAGAGGAATGTGGTTGGATGAAGTCTAGGTGGGCTTGGAATGCAGAAGCCCCGGCATTTGGCAGCACTGATGATAGTTGAATCCTAAGAAAAACTTAAGGCCTCTGCACTTTTTTCAAAATCTTTTTTTTTTTTACAAATGTAGTACTATATGCATCTCTAGGTAGCAACTGTCCTGCTTCAAATAATGGTGGTTGCACTGCAAGAATCACTTTTTTCTCCATGTAGACTCACAAGGCATTGCACCAGGGAGGATCTTTTGAGTCACTGCTGTTTGGCCACTGGCATATATTTGCAAGAAATTATATTTGGGAGTTCTTTGGGGGAAATGCTGTACAAATTAGCAAGATGGTATAACATAATCTTGGTTACACATATAAATAGATGGTGAGATGTGGTTTTGAAAAATGGGAAATCATGTGTTTTCAAGACATTTTGAATGATTTTTAGACAATAAAAACTACAATAAAGTCAGAAGTAAGTTTGGGGGGCTGAGAGTATATACCTGCATGCAATGGCTTTTCTTAACAGGGGCACGAGAAGCAACAGAGTGTGACCATTGTACAAAGAGGCTACAGCCACCCAAGCGGAACCAATCCATCTCACATTGTTGCTGGGTTTACAGTACCTGGTGTACTTGTGAAGGAAGCTTTCTCTGATGCCTCCAGGCTGTATCTCTTTGCTTGCCATAAAAGTAGTGAGGTAATTCCTGTACCACATGGATATTCTTTGCTGGACATCTGGATGGATCCCCCACTCCAGAGAAGTATCCCTTAATCCACCCTTCCTGTCATTGGGCCAGATGTAGGTATCCAAATACCGGTCGGTAACGGCCGAAAATACTGATTTTCGGCCAATACCGACCGGTATTTGGATACTGAGATGTAGGGCCACCTAAAATACGGAATCGGTAATTTTACAGAATCTGTAAAATTACCGAATCTGTATTTTGAGATGTAGGTAGCACTGTAATCAGTGCTACAGGGCTTTAAGAATTCTTTATTTACCACCAACTAGAAGTTGGTGGTAAATAATGAAAAGCCTTGAAAAAGCATTTTTTTTGCTTTTCAAACGCTGCCATGTTGAGTATGTCTGCCACATGTGCACCCATACACGATTGAGGGGTGCAACAGGGTATCAAAGTGACACCCTGCCACCCTTCAATATTTACCCCAATTACCGAATCGGTATTTACCAATTCGGTAATTGACATTCATTCCTATGGGCCTCTAAGCCCATAGGATTGAATGTCAATTACCGAATCGGTGGTAATTACCGAATCTTACCGATTCGGTAATTTAAAAAGAGAAATTACCTACATCCCATTTGCCTACTCTTAAATACCGAATCGGTATGATTTGGTATTTAAGAGTAGGTAAATCGAGATTACCTACATCTGGCCCATTGTTCCTTACCACTGACGGAACCGGGTTCCTTTCCTCTAGATTTACTCGGGAACCCCTCCACCCCCTCTGGCCGATGACCTCTTTTTGACTGTGAATTATAAGGTGAAGGACGTTCTGCTAACAATTTGTCCAATAAGCTTTCATCTGTATCACTTCCATCATCCTCATTCCTATGTCAGGTGTCTGTTTCCTCTGCCTGTGTTGGGTACAATCTTTCCCCCTCAATGGTATCCACTCTCTATCTTTTCAATTGTGCATCCCACCGGGCATCCTGATATGCCTTCATTGCTTTTTTCATCCTGCCTTGCCTGGACTCCCTTCTCTTTGCATGAGCTGCTCGCATCCAAGCATCTAAGGTCTCAAATTGTGTCGCCTAGGTGGAGGTCGTAATGAAGACATCACTCCCCTCAACTGATATTAGACATCCAGTTGAAACAATCCATTATGGGTAAAAGCCAAGGCTCCCTCCTTCTCAGTTATCTTAGGCCAATTTTAAAGCCAGACTAGGGTATGGAGACCTACATTCGTTGCCATATAATGTGCCGGAGTATCCTCGGCGGTGCTTCTTCACCCACTCGAGTTACTACACCTGTGTCTCCGCTGCACAAATCTCGTAATACCCTGAAGCATTGCATTTTTATATCAATCCTTTTTGTTAACAATTTACCGTACTTCAACTTCCCAGCGACATTCCATCAATCCCAGTATGGCAAACCCTGACGTCACCTTTTCCCCCTTCACAGTGGTTCACCCTCCTTCACAATCTCTCCATATGCATGCACTCTTACACTCATAGAACCAAGTAACAGTCTACCTTCCAAATGACCCAACGGTCACATTAAACCAAAACCAAGTAATTGTGGGCCCGACTAAAAGATCAATAGAATTCCCTCACTCAATAACTTTCATACCCAGTGACCCACGACCTGCACTGGCCACTCGAATCGCTGCAGTCTACCCCTGAGCATGAGGCTTTCCACACAAAGTCTAACAAGTTCACTCACACAAGTTCCCTGTCACAAGTGGGTTGTCAATAGCACTCCATGACTTCCCAACAAACCAATGGCCAAACAATTACTACAAAGTGGTGTCTTCTACACCACAAACCTATCCCGGAATCTTAGGAATCTTAGGCTACTCCTGGCGCCGATAACCAAAAACACATGGACCGTGCTCGTTCGGCCTGATATCCCACATTCACTCGACTATCATCCCAACTCCGCAAGACATCACACTCTCAAATCATTCCTGCAATCTAACACACAAATCTATGTTCATACGCACGCCACTGTTCACCGATGTCTTCGCCGCACCGTCAGTCTTCATCGATCTCCGCCAAAGCCGGTAGTTCTCCCCTTTCAATCTTTTGAACTATTTTGGGAATCTAAAAATCTAAATCTATTCTAGATTTTTCTGGATTCTCCCCTCACTTCAAGAGGCAACCATCCTCTGCAGCTACCAACTGATGGAACCGGGTTCCTTCCATCTACAAGGCAGATGACGTCTTTTTGCCTGCTATATGAGTGTGGAGGGGAGAAATAATCCATAACCAATTATACTTTAACCTTGCCCATGACCTCCAAAGGAACACAAATAATATTATTTTATTTTAAAGCCAGTAACAGTTGGACATATAAACACCTCAAAACGAGAGTGTAAAGATAAAAGGGCAACAATACAAAGCCAAACCTACTAACAATATTTAGTCTGTGCAACATGCACATAATAGCCAATTCCAAAATTAAGACGCAAATGATCATGGAAACCACATCCAGGGTCTTCTTCATTAATGAATAATAAACAAAGACCGTATCTGTCCCTACACTACCTCTTTTGTGGCAGCCCTACTTAATATTTCCCAGGCAAGCCCCAGAAAGGTGTCAGCACGTGAAGACTTCCTAAGCAGCACAATCACGTTGAATGGGTCATAAAGCGTAAAGCTTTAGAGCTCATTCTATAATGCTCTTCTCTCTTCTAGGCAGGCAGAAGTCCCCTGGGCTCTGTCCCTAGCCTTAATTCAAAAGTCAAAAATCACACCCACAAATACATCACATGACTGTTTCATCCAGTTGAACACCTTTTTTTAGGTAATTTTCCATGAAGCAACAGTACGTCCAGGCTCTTGCCTGATGACCTTAGTTCCCTAAGCTTCCAGACATGGAAGACATCCTCCTTCATTATCGGCTCCGCTTGTTCAAAGACATCCTCTCCTCCCTAAGTCTGTCTATCTCCTAAAACAAAGACGTTATTCTAACTAAAGAGGACTAATTCTTGCACCTGCAAAAAGAAACGTGAAAGAAACTTTTCCATCAACATATACCTCTAATTAATAGTTTAATTTCGAGCAAACAGGGTGATAACACTGGATTCTTATCTTATCTTTTATCTTACCTTACCAATTTTTAAGAATCCTCGGTCGACTGGATCTTTATTATCTGCTAAGAAGTGTAAAGGGGAAAAACTCAATCTTACCACATATTTTAACCTGTTCAATTTTGTAACTCCAAAGGACCACTGACTCTGAAATCAAAGTTTAAGGGATTTATTACAAAGCCAAGAATAACTGAACATACAAACACCTCAACAAAAGGTTAAGAAAATAAATGGGCACTAATACAAACATAATCCTATGCAAGAGTCTCATCCGACTCAGAATAAGAAGAATAGTTCATTCTAAAAGCATCAGGCATGCAAGGATTGCTCCAATCTCTAATTTAGTTTTCATTAGCTTGGAAAAGAAAAATAATTAATCTGTCCCTACACTGCCACTAAAATGGCATCCCTACTTAACATCATCCCCAGGCAAGAGAGAAAAAGGTGTCAGTAGTGAAGACTTCCTAATAAGTGCACTCACTTTGCATGATTTGATAACCAAAGCTATTGAGCTCGTTCTTAGATGCTCCTTCCTACCCAAATCTCTCTCCGAATCTACCCAAGACTGCTCCTTCTCCTCTTCTGCCTAAGACTGCCCAAGACAGCTCCTACTCCTCTTCCACCTAAGACTGCCCAAGACTGCCCCCCAACCCTTGGGCACTGTCTCTAATACCACATCTACAAACAGTCGAACACGCCCTTTACACGCTCGCTTGGACCGGTCTTCTTCCTGTACTTTTCCATCGAAACGCCGACTTAATCCAAAAACCGTTGGTGATTCTCTGGGTCCCAGGCACCTTCTCCGCTGAAAGTATCCTATCTGCATTCCCGTACACTCCCATGGCGGCTTTTTCTACCATCCTAACTCCTAAAACAAAAGGGTTATTCTGCATAACAAGATGTATGTCCTTGCACTTGCAACAAGAAGCATGTGAGTGAAGCAACCTTGCACGCACACAAAATCTGCTGACTACCTTCTACTGAGAGCCTTCCAAAGGAAAATACATTTCAGGCCTACAAAATTCAGCTAACAGAAGAAATCACGAATAGGCCTTCTCTTGAACGTAGATGCGATTAGGCCTTTACACATTTAGATCACACATTAACAGCATTACATGTATAAACATTTAATGCATTACATTTTCTTAAATGACTAAGCAAACCTACATGTGCAGACTTTAATGTTTAATTTGGTGCACGTTTAAATCTAATGCAGCACTTTATACTTGAACTAATTAATTATGCATCATCGAGAATACAATTTCTAATAAACACTACATTGATCTTCACAATTGACATGCATACATTTCTATTCACACTAATATATGCTGCATTAATACTACATTTCTAATGACTACACGTTAATACATAATCAGTGATAATGATGCACCCCTTCAAAATTCAGAATAACTTGACACTCTATCAAGGGAGAAACAAAAATTAGGCCTACCCGATTCAGCTATCATAAGAGCAAAACCTGCTTATAATATGGATACATATATGAATTGTTAATACACACATTATAAGAGTCTTTATATAAAATTTCAGTAGTCATAAATGCACTTCACGCATATATAAATCAACTAAATACATCCATTTACTATGTTAATATTTTGATTACATGAACAAAAATCTCTAACACTCCAGTAAATATTATTGCTTCACACACCATTACGTTCATTTTTAACAAAACAAAGGCTACATGTGGACTAACCATAATTACAGTGCATCCCTACACATGAAAGAGCAATATAGTGCTGCGCTCTATCACCGCTATGGTCCCTGCCGGGGCTGACTATCCCGTGATGTAATGTATCGCCAGCACTCTGTTCTCCATATGGGGGGAAACAAAAACTGCGACACCATTTTGAATCAAAGAAAATGTAGGACTACTCCTTGTTAGCCCTATGGAGTTAATATTAGCTTTTTCATGTCATATTCAAACCTTGTAGTTTCCTAATGGGTCGATAATGGCGGATGGCAAGTCAAGCCATGGCAGCTTTCTGAAAACCATAAACTGTATGCCTGCCTCTCGCTAAGATCTTCATCCCATAACAGGATACCAGCACCTCGGTGGTCTTCACTCACAACTAAGGGTGGGCGTAGGTCGCGTAGTAGCGCTACGCGAAGCTACGTGAAGTGCACTTCGCACTACGCGAACTTCACGTAGCACTACGCGAGCTGCGTAGTAGCATGTTCGCACTGTGCAAGATGCGTTTTCAATGATTGCACAGTGCGGACAAGCATCCGGCACTGTGCAATCATTGAAAACGGCATCTTGCACAGTGCGAGCTGTAGTTTTCTGCTGCTCGAGTAGATTATTACTCGAGCTGCAGCTTTCTCAACGCAAACTGGTAGTTTCTCATTGAGAGCGGTCGCGAGCATGCACAACCACTCACAATGAGAAACCTTACCTCCCTGCGTTGAGAATCTCGCCGGGATGTAATTTTGCTTGCTCGCGGTCGCGAACATGACGTTCAGGACCGCGAACAAGCAAAAAATGAGCGCTGCACTACGCTACGCTGCACTACGCATGTTCGTACTGTGCTACGTGCAGCTCGCGTAGTGCGAAGTTGCGCAAACTTCGCAAACTCCGCGAGCGTAGCGTAGTGCTTCGCACAGGCCTACTCACAACATGGAAAATCTTTCCACATAGGATTGAAACAAAGACTCTTTTAACCAAACATCCAACACGGTATAGCATACTACCAATGTAGGGAAGCACCATCAGTGGGCCACACAAGGGTAGTAAGCGCTATATAAATGTTGCAATACAATGCATCAAGCATTAACTCTGCATATAAAAAAAGAGAGGCTCAGAGCATCAGACATCTCTGTATGTCGCTGGATCATGATGAAACGTTCAACAGCCCATTTGTCGGTGGAGAGGCATCACAGCTTTGATTCTGGGGACAACCCACGTTATTTGTAGTTGTAGTTGAGCTTATATACTACAACTACAAATGCATATAAAAAAAGAGAGGCTCAGAGCATCAGACATCTCTGTATGTCGCTGGATCATGATGAAACGTTCAACAGCCCATTTGTCGGTGGAGAGGCATCACAGCTTTGATTCTGGGGACAATCCACATTATTTCCTCTTTCCTGACAGAGATGATGAGTGTACTTCCAAACCACAGGCTGGAGGAGAGCGAGCAAACACGAGAGAGTTGAAGGCCAGCCAGCCAGCAATGTACTTCTATTTCAGAACACGGCCAGTTAAATTTGTGCGTTAAACAAGCCAAAGGCGCTCTTTAAACCGAGTGAACAGCAGGAAATATGCAATGGTGCCTAAATTAGCTACCATAACGACTCTCCCGGGACGCCCTCCTCGTGTTATGTGATAAAACACCAAATGTACCTTTTACAAATTGCTTCTTTTCTGTGAAGTCTTTTCAAACGCAGATTGTGAGTGGTTTCCACCCAGGCAGCACCCACAGAGCTGCGGCTGGCTCAATGCATCACCAGAGGCAGCAGAGTTATGAGTCGGCTCTGCGGGCAGGTGATGATAAATGCAGTCTGGCTCAAGTGTTAATATGGGAAATTTAGGGCTGAGCCTGTCTAGACCATGGATTCTTACGGTGAGAAAGTCACAATGAAGCGGCTATTGCCGAGTCCTGCAGAGAACAATGTCCTCGGGGCATTCATATATATCCTTGCTGCTGCCCCGAACCGGCAGTGCTGTAAATAACAGGGCTGACTTTCAACAAGCCCGGGGGCGCTTATAAACTCGCCGCCATGTTTGTTATTAGTGGACTTAAACTTAGCACAGGCCTGTCAGGTACATTTATTGTCAGGAGGCGCAAAATGTTATGGTTCAAGTAAATGTATAACCAACGCATATATGGGGCAGTCTAAGCACAGAATAACAATTTCAGACAGAATAATGGCAGCCCGGATTGCCACAGGAACCACATTGAAAGGAAAACGTATTGGAAGGTGAACAAGCATTGATAAATGCATTAGGTTTTGCTGATGGGATTCATAATAAATTAAGAGGTGTGGGAGCAGTGTATGAGTGCAGGGAGAATGGTGTGAGTGCTCTCTGTGCAGTAGAACAATTAACAACAAAACAGGGGGGCACAGGCCAATTTCTAAAGTCGTACCATATGCACAATGAAATCCGCTGTAACACTGACGCAGTAAAGGAATAAGTGCCTGAATAACCCACAAGCCCTACTTCAATGCACTATAGCAGTACCCGGCCCTTTGTTTACCTGGTGTCCTGCCCAACCCTGTCCTTATGCTGTGATGTGGGCGGCATAGTGGTGGTGCTGCCAGAGTCCACGCAGAGGTAGTAGAGAAGCAGAAGGAGGTGATGGACTGTTAGGCAGCAGCAGAACCCATGGGTCGGAGAGTCCCAGCATCTCCGAGGCCAGCATTACTCACACTGCGCTGGACTGTAGGCACGGACAGCTAAGGACGACAAATACCCCCGGAAGCTGTAGCAACCAAACAGTCTTCTGTCTGTTGCGCAGTAACTCAGCATCCTTGAAAGTTTATGATGCCTGGTCCTCATTGGAGGGTGTGATAAATCTTTCTGCCAGTTTGTGTGAAACGTCCAGGGCAGGCTTTGCTCCAAAGTACATTTCCGCTGACTCGTTCCGGGAGGTGGGGGTGAGAGGGTCAAAAACACCTAGGGCCTCATTTATAAGGTATTACCGTAGGGAAGCGCAGCAGGCCTTCCTTCTGCGCTTCCCTACGGCAAAAGAAAAAGGCAGGAATGCGCCGTATCTATAAAATACGGCGCATTCCTGTCCTTTTCCCCTGCGGCAGTGCACAATGAGCTGCATGCGCCAGTGCAGGCACCTTTGCACAATGGTGCAAGGGTGTTTACATTGCGGGGATGATCATTTTTGTGCAGGAAGAGAAACCTTCCTGTACAAAAATAATCACAAGAGGCTTTTCCTCTTTCTATGTGTGCTGCAGAATGCGAATAAAGATATTTCTCCCCCATTGCGACTCCCCTATGCCTCCCGTGGGGAGGCGTAAGCTTTTGGCACTGCCTCAGATTTAGGATTTCTCGTAAATCTGGTGCAGTGTCAAAAGGTCATGGATGTTGCTGGGAACGCCCCCAGCAGCACCCATTGCACGCCCCTTTAACGCAAAACACTGCGTTAAAGGGACTGATATTTATCAGGCAGAATTAAGCCCAAAAGAGTGGCTTAGTGCTGCCAGATAAATATCACGCAGGCTTCTGCACCACGGAAAGTCACAAAAAGTGACGTTAAGATGGCGCAAGGGTACTCATAAATGAGGCCCCTAATGAGGTAGAGGAGGCAGTGAGTTTGTACTTGGGTATACAACATGTAATAGGGTGAAGGAAGGACTGAACTTGGGTTGGGGGCACAACGCAGATAATAAGGAAGAAGAGAGGGTGAATTTGGGTTTAATCCACTTGCAAAAAAAGATGCTACAAGAAGAATTATAAGCCTCAGTGAAATTACTCCAGCAAAGCAGTTCTAAGAAAGACAGTGTAGTTGGCTCTTCTCTATGCATCTTTGGGTCACCATCTGCAGAAGAAATGCACTGCACCAACCTCAGCGAGGAAAGAGAGACAGCAAGTTACACACACCGCATCATTGATGGTTATGGCCTCAGCGAGGAGGGGGCTGAGAGGGTAAAGTATCCCTGCATCTCTGACTGCCCTTACCTACTGGGGCAAAGCGTCTGAGAAAAAGAGAGCCGCTGTGGCGCCTTTAGAGGTGACATGCTGAACTCAGCCAAGGCAGGCACAGAATCCTCTGGGTGGCATTTAAGCAGGCAAAACCTAGAAAAAAGAGTAGTTCCCTAAAAGTGAGTAGTAGAAGAACACAAGCCAGCCAAATCCAGAGCATGGTAAAGAGGCATTAGTCCAGCAGAAGAACAATGAATAAGAATCAAGGAAACAAGAGTGACTATAAATTCTGCCAATAGAAATCAATGGGCGAACTTTATGTTCACTGTAAATTCCTCGTAAAGTCCGCAATAGATCTTTTCGAAGCAGAGTGAGCAGGATTCATGATTGTTGGCAACATGGATTAGGTGAAGAAACTACTCACCTACTAAATGAGGAATCTCAAATAAACTACTGTACCAGACCAACATGGCAGTTCCTGAGATGGTGAGCAGTATATCTTTTTTTAATGATCTTTGTATTCAAACCATGTCCTCTTTCTACAATCAGTCATCCTATAGGCTCCCGTCAGAAGCCCCACCAGATTGCAATGGCCCAATGGCTGCACACGTAACTGACTGTCTCCCGTTCCATTCCCTACCCTCCATCTCCATGATGACGGCTTTAGCTGCGACCTCTGCACTGCAGCGCTACAGTGGATCAGTGGAGGAAATTTGGATACTAGTGGCTCCTCCCAGGGAGCAAGAGCGAGTACCTGGGCTTTATAAGGCACTTGTCTGCTGGTCTCTGGAGAGGGATCCTGGATCTCTGAGTAGAAAGTTGGTTTGGTGTAGCCTGAGGGAATCTGGGTGACCTATGGAACTAGGAGTAGCATCTCAGATCAGTGAGCAGCCAGAGTAACAGAGACATCCCCTTACCATCGCACCCTTTGCCACCATGGAGTAGAACCTGAGCCACGTGGATTATCTGCAGGTGAGTCATAAAGCCATAATCCTCAAATGCGCTCAAAGACGTGCACAGACGTCCCGTAGCATTGACAGGCATTCTGCCCTAAAAGCACCACCCATGTGCATCTGAGAAAAAGAGAGCCACGCCGAGAGCCGATGCGGCAGCTTTGGAGGTGATGTGCTGAACTCGGTCAAGGCAGGCTCAGAATTCTCTGGGCGGCATTTAAGTAGTGTTTTGGACAGTGCAGGGGAGGGGGAGAAGTGGCAGTGCTTGAGGCAGATTAAAAATAACGGAAGGCAGGAGGGGATTTAAAAAAAGTTTCACGAAAGTGCATGAATGAATAGGACACGTTACAACGCAAACATTTACAATGCATGCCTTTACAACGCAGTTTGTACATTGCAACATCCATTACAACGCAGGATTTTACAATGCGTGCCATCACAACGCATTTTTAGAAACTACATTTACAACTCATTCCATCACAACGCATACCATTACAAAGCAATCTACTTTTAGGGCAACAGTAGGGTCAGTGTTGGATAGTGTAGGGGTAAAAATTACTCTTCCCACTTCAGTGAGTGCAACAGTAGGGTAAGTGTTGTATAGTGTAGGGGTAAAAATTACTATTTCCACTCCAGTGAGTGCAACAGAAGTGTCAGTAGTGTAAGTGTTGGATAGTGTAGGGTTAAAAATTATTGTTACCCATTTATTACCTTATTATGCGTTGTAATGGCATGCATTGTAGTGACATGCTTTGTGATGGCATGCGTTGTAGTGACATGCATTGTAATGGCTGCATTGTAATGGCATGCAATGTAAAGGCAGTTGCATTGTAAATGTAGTGTGTTGTAATAATTGCGTTGTAATAGTTGTTTCCCCGCATGAATACAGTACTTGGTCATTGGTGGGTAGATAATGGCAAACACACAAGGAAGAACAGGAAATAGTATGGTACAGCTGATGGAAAGTGACAAAAAGTAAGTGGCAAGGACTGAAACCAATGGAAAGCAAGGGGCAGGGTGTAAGCTCCTTTAAAGATATATATTAACAATAGATTTCACAAGCACAGTGCAAGTGCTGTGCTTGTGAAACCTAAAAAGGTTGCTTTATAAGGAGAAAGCAAAGCTCACACAGTGGAACATCCTTTGGCTGTACAATCAAAGCATCCCTATCAACATTCTTTAACTAACATTCCAGCCACTCTTCTTGTACATTCCCACCCCTAAATATTTGTAACCCCTTATTCAAATCTGTGAAGTCAGCAATCTTGTTCCTAATATTATTGGTTACTAACATTAACCCCTTAATTTCCAAACCCTAGAAATATTTGCATCTAGTCTGCCCACCCAAGGACCAGGAATGGCTCTCCGTCCTCCATTTGCAGCATTTTCTCCCTTGCAGTCCTGTTCCTAAGATCATCCCTGCCACCCCTCTGACTGGTCTGAGCTCTCTCTCTCTCCCTTCCCCACTACAAGAACCCCCCCCCCCCAAAGTGTTCTCCACCCCCATCTCTTCCTCCTTAAGTATTCCTCCAAAAAATCCATCAGCTTCACCAAATATATCCTATCCTGCAGCAGGGACAAAAGCACCAACCCATGCTAAAGAGTACCAGCATATTAATGACAAGGCAGGCACAGAATCCTCTGGGTGGCATTTAAGCAGGCAAAACCTAGAAAAAAGAGTAGTTCCCTAAAAGTGAGTAGTAGAAGAACACAAGCCAGCCAAATCCAGAGCATGGTAAAGAGGCATTAGTCCAGCAGAAGAACAATGAATAAGAATCAAGGAAACAAGAGTGACTATAAATTCTGCCAATAGAAATCAATGGGCGAACTTTATGTTCACTGTAAATTCCTCGTAAAGTCCGCAATAGATCTTTTCGAAGCAGAGTGAGCAGGATTCATGATTGTTGGCAACATGGATTAGGTGAAGAAACTACTCACCTACTAAATGAGGAATCTCAAATAAACTACTGTACCAGACCAACATGGCAGTTCCTGAGATGGTGAGCAGTATATCTTTTTTTAATGATCTTTGTATTCAAACCATGTCCTCTTTCTACAATCAGTCATCCTATAGGCTCCCGTCAGAAGCCCCACCAGATTGCAATGGCCCAATGGCTGCACACGTAACTGACTCTCCCGTTCCATTCCCTACCCTCCATCTCCATGATGACGGCTTTAGCTGCGACCTCTGCACTGCAGCGCTACAGTGGATCAGTGGAGGAAATTTGGATACTAGTGGCTCCTCCCAGGGAGCAAGAGCGAGTACCTGGGCTTTATAAGGCACTTGTCTGCTGGTCTCTGGAGAGGGATCCTGGTTCTCTGAGTAGAAAGTTGGTTTGGTGTAGCCTGAGGGAATCTGTGTTACCTATGGAACTAGGAGTAGCATCTCAGATCAGTGAGCAGCCAGAGTAACAGAGACATCCCCTTACCATCGCACCCTTTGCCACCATGGAGTAGAACCTGAGCCACGTGGATTATCTGCAGGTGAGTCATAAAGCCATAATCCTCAAATGCGCTCAAAGACGTGCACAGACGTCCCGTAGCATTGACAGGCATTCTGCCCTAAAAGCACCACCCATGTGCATCTGAGAAAAAGAGAGCCACGCCGAGAGCCGATGCGGCAGCTTTGGAGGTGATGTGCTGAACTCGGTCAAGGCAGGCTCAGAATTCTCTGGGCGGCATTTAAGTAGTGTTTTGGACAGTGCAGGGGAGGGGGAGAAGTGGCAGTGCTTGAGGCAGATTAAAAATAACGGAAGGCAGGAGGGGATTTAAAAAAAGTTTCACGAAAGTGCATGAATGAATAGGACACGTTACAACGCAAACATTTACAATGCATGCCTTTACAACGCAGTTTGTACATTGCAACATCCATTACAACGCAGGATTTTACAATGCGTGCCATCACAACGCATTTTTAGAAACTACATTTACAACTCATTCCATCACAACGCATACCATTACAAAGCAATCTACTTTTAGGGCAACAGTAGGGTCAGTGTTGGATAGTGTAGGGGTAAAAATTACTCTTCCCACTTCAGTGAGTGCAACAGTAGGGTAAGTGTTGTATAGTGTAGGGGTAAAAATTATTATTTCCACTCCAGTGAGTGCAACAGAAGTGTCAGTAGTGTAAGTGTTGGATAGTGTAGGGTTAAAAGTTATTGTTACCCATTTATTACCTTATTATGCGTTGTAATGGCATGCATTGTAGTGACATGCTTTGTGATGGCATGCGTTGTAGTGACATGCATTGTAATGGCTGCATTGTAATGGCATGCAATGTAAAGGCAGTTGCATTGTAAATGTAGTGTGTTGTAATAATTGCGTTGTAATAGTTGTTTCCCCGCATGAATACAGTACTTGGTCATTGGTGGGTAGATAATGGCAAACACACAAGGAAGAACAGGAAATAGTATGGTACAGCTGATGGAAAGTGACAAAAAGTAAGTGGCAAGGACTGAAACCAATGGAAAGCAAGGGGCAGGGTGTAAGCTCCTTTAAAGATATATATTAACAATAGATTTCACAAGCACAGTGCAAGTGCTGTGCTTGTGAAACCTAAAAAGGTTGCTTTATAAGGAGAAAGCAAAGCTCACACAGTGGAACATCCTTTGGCTGTACAATCAAAGCATCCCTATCAACTTTCTTTAACTAACATTCCAGCCACTCTTCTTGTACATTCCCACCCCTAAATATTTGTAACCCCTTATTCAAATCTGTGAAGTCAGCAATCTTGTTCCTAATATTATTGGTGACTAACATTAACCCCTTAATTTCCAAACCCTAGAAATATTTGCATCTAGTCTGCCCACCCAAGGACCAGGAATGCCTCTCCGTCCTCCATTTGCAGCATTTTCTCCCTTGCAGTCCTGTTCCTAAGATCATCCCTGCCACCCCTCTGACTGGTCTGAGCTCTCTCTCTCTCCCTTCCCCACTACAAGAACCCCCCGCCCCCAAAGTGTTCTCCACCCCCATCTCTTCCTCCTTAAGTATTCCTCCAAAAAATCCATCAGCTTCACCAAATATATCCTATCCTGCAGCAGGGACAAAAGCACCAACCCATGCTAAAGAGTACCAGCATATTAATGACAATGTCCACATACCTCACCACTTTCATGTTCCTGGGTCTGCAAAAGCTCAACGGCTCCCTGTTCACCTCTTTCCTCACCCAATGTATGGCCTTTGGTTTCCTGACCCTTTGCCACCCTCTCCTTGGAAGCAGAGTGTGCAATAAAGCCATGTTTTCTCCCACTTATCCTGCACCACCTTCAAGTCTTATTTCACTTTCTTTATCAGTTCCAATCTGGAACTCTGGGGCAAGTTATTTTCTCCAGATGAATTATGATCACATCTGGCCTAGGCCACAACTCCACTTATTTATACAATGCAGGTACCCACCACATGCTACCCTTCCCAAACTAGTGAACCCCTACTCTTTATTGTCCAGCTCCAGCTGCTATCTGCAATACTGCCTGTGTGTCCACCGCCCATTTCACTAGAGAGTGGCCAGTGCTTGAAATGGAAAAAGAGAAGTGCAGGTATCCTGTACCAGAGTGTCTTCTTGTTTTTGAGAAGTGCTGGTACTCTCCTTTAAAATTATGATGTCACTCTTCAGAAGTGCAGGTACTCTCCCTCTCAAAATAAAAAAGTGCCAGTACCCGGTACCGGCCCATTTAAAGCACTGAGAGTAACCACAAATTAAGACCAATTTCTTCCTGCTCGTCCGAAAGCACCTCTCTACAGGTAAAAATCCATCACTACTTGTACTGTTTACCCCCTACATGCTTTTTGATCTCTATCTGCTAATAGCCGCGCATGGGTCTCCAACCAGTAGCTCCTGAGCCACTGTAGCTCTCCAGCTATCTTGGAGTAGCTCACCTTTGTGCAGCCCAGCTTATTAAATTAAAAGGTTTTTGCTCGGTTGAATTATTATGCATATAAAATAATGAATTACACACCACTAATAATATTAGTAGCAGTCATTGCATTTCATTGAAAATAAGTAGCTCTCAGTACAGAAAAGGTTGGAGACCCCAAATCTGTTCTCACCTAAACCCAACTTAAAGCAGGAAATAGCTGCTCTCATCCAGAAGGAACAAATGCCAATTTGTCTAACTTGCTATTCCTCTTTCTTCTGACACTTCTGCAAAACCCCCAGCACCTACCTGCCAACCACCCATCCCCGTAATCATGTGAGTATAATGGTGCTCCTCTGGTCAGACTTACTTCTACTTAGTGTAACATGTACCCTTTCAACCTCATCCACCACGTGGCCCAGGGCAAATGCCACCATCCGCCTACTAGCTATCCTTTCTGGCTGCATCATGTCTCCTCTATGTCTTCCTCAACCACCACACAGCCTGATTGCTATTCTGGTGTGCAACTCAATCTTACAGGTAAATGACCCCCTTGTAACTGTTATTTTGAGTTTAACTGTTATTTTGATTGCACCATGTCTTTTTTGATATTAAGTTATCGAATAAAGGAATTTTGACTGACTGACTGACCCCCTTGTAAAAGTATGAGACCAGTCCAATGTACTATTATCTCCACCACTTCTCTTTCTACTTCCTGTAAGCCCCACTCTTCCTGGGCCCCCTGCCTGAAACTGTTCTTCCGGATCTTCGTTGGCCTTCTTGAGGTGGGGAGTTTCCCTGTCTACCTTCACCTTCCCTGCAAAATGCATGGGTGCTGCTCTCTTCTGCCTATCTTGCTCTCATGCACTGGGGTCCCTGCTCTAGCCAGCATGGACCTCCTCGATGGGACCCTCAACAGAATCCTGGACCACCTCTCCTCAAGGGTTCCTGCTTTGCCACCTTCCCATCCAGTTTCGTATTCCACAGTCTGAGACATGTGAACCCGGAACCTGCTATCTTCCATGCTGTGCCCGCTGTCGTTCCTGTCCTGATTAAGCATGAGCGAATTTTGCGGATCTCGCGTTCGCGAATTTTGCGGATTTGCGGATTCGCAATCCGCAAAATCCGCGAATTCCCGCGAATTTGCGGATTTTTTTTTTTTTGTGTTCGCCCGTGTTTCTGCCAGTTCGCGAGGGTTTTGTACACTTTCGCAAATTGCGAACTTACCTGTCGGGTCGCAAGTTTCGCGAACTTGTTGTTTCTACGTGTCCAGCCTGTTTGGGACACTCTTCTTCATCACTGCCACTCTCTGTCACCACTGCCACTCTCTGACTACTCATGCCACCCTCTGGCCCACCCATGCCACCCTCTGTTTCATCACCACACCCTCTGGTTGTCCAGTGTACATTATTTTCGGCAAAGCAAAGCACACCTTCCCTGCCTCAAGTGACCTGAATTAATTTGGGGCTGATTCATGTGTCACAGAATATTTTTTTAGCTGGCACCTGCTTCCTTAGTGCGCCCTGATTAGTGATCTTTTGCACTTGCTAAGTGCTTTCATTGTTGCAAAATTAGTTACAACACCTGCCCTGCCCCAACTGACAATAATGAATTAGGGGCTGATTAATGGATTTTAACTTCCAGCCTGGCTCCTGCTTGTCTCCCTTAGCTGTAATTCAGGACCTTTGTGGCATATGTGTAACTATTCTGAGGTTCAGAGCAGGGTCACATAATAGTTTCAACTGGCAACTGAACTCTGGAGGGGCCCCTCAGGAAGCACTCCAGGAAATGGCTACTAATGATGAGCCTGAACTTTTGAACCTGGTAAGTAGTTACTTTCAGTTTTGCTAAGATCGTATTTCTGCAATTTTGCACTTATTCGCGGGGCGCGAACTCACGCGAACAGTGCGAGCAGTGCGAGCAAAATCCGCTGCTCGCGGATTTGCGGATTTTGCGGGAGATTCGCAAATCTCGCGGATTGCGGATTTCCCGAAAATCCGCAAAATCCGCGAGCGGAACGGATTTTCCGCCCACGCCTAGTCCTGATCTCCCATGGCATTGGCCAGTGGAGTGTAACCTTGGCCCTGTGTTGCTTACCTTCTGTGCACAACTGCCAAGATTTGAGATTGCTTATGTATGACATTTTCATAATTTCAGTGTAATTATGAGTGACATTCAACGACTATGTGTGACACTTTCTCACGAGCAAAATCAAGCCGAGGGAAACATATAAATATGAGAAATTACAGCCATTTGAGCAACGATAAACTCTAAGGTCTTAAAACCGCAGCAAAGAACATGGGGGCATATTATCAAGGACCGGTGTTAAAATTATCGCCGTTTTATCGGCAGGAAACTGCCCATAAAACGGCGATAATGGGCTTGATAATACTCCCTTGTTAATTCCCATAGAAGCCCATGTTAACATCAGAGCATGGGCTTCTATGGAAATTAACAAGGGCGTATTATCAAGCCCATTATCGCCCTTTTATCGGCAGTTTCCTGCCGATAAAACGGTGATAATTTTAATACCGGTCCTTGATAATTTGCCCCCAGAATTTGAAGGGTACTGTGAGACCCAACTGTACCAAACAGGATGTGTGAGGCCATACTGCCTGCAAATGAGCCTCATGTTCCTCCAATAAAAAATTATGACACAAAAATATGTACTGCAAGTATTGGCCACTTGCCTCCAAGGCCGGAGATCTGATTTGGAAAGCCCACAGTCTTCATGTTCTACTCAGTCACTCGCAATGTTCCTTTCTGTTTTATACAGGGAGAATACTGCTTTACATTTTTACTTTGGAATGACCCTGTACACACGGGAAGAGTTTGAACTTTTTGATTAATCATTATGCAATGTATATTCTCCCCATTTTTAGAATTATGTTAGAAAAACGAAAAAGCGACAACTTTTTCAAGAAAATGTAATAACCATTTCTTCTTCACGGTCCAGGTCAACACAAAAATATGTTATTATTGTTATGGTTTGTCATTGTTACATGATGTGAGCAGTGGTTTAATTGTTTTGGCATCTTTTGGACAAAGATTAGTCGTTTAGTGATTCTTAGTTTTTTTCATGTTTTTGTATTAACATTTTGTGTATTCACCACACCAATATTACATACCCTATGGTTATCTCAAAAATGTTGTGCCATAAAATGTTTTCTTCCAGATGATTTAAGCCTATGTGTATAATTATACCTCTGCCCTCCTACACCAAAATGATAGATCGATGATGCAACACAAACTTATATTGGAGCATTATTGATGTGGAATTGTCAGACCAGTTTCCTTATTCTTGACTTCCCTTTCTTTTGTCAAGGGGTCACAATTGTAAAAATCAGCTGTGGATTTTACTGTAGCCTTTCATTATGTTCCTGCGAGTGAAAACTCGCGCATTGCTCCACACCTTCTCGGAAGTCCTTAACAGATGCTCAACGCCTACAAATAAGAATCCAGGAGGCAACCTCACCGTAAAAGGAAAAGGTTGCCGTGGCCTCTCACCTGCACAAGTGCTGGAGGTGATGTTCAGTTCATTCAAACTACCACACCCTGAGCTTTATTCGCCATTGATCACAAGGCATCTAAAAGCACTCGGTGCTCCGTTCATCATCTCTTTGTGTTTGCTTTGCTCGCCCTAAGTTGGCAAGGTATGCCCATATGTGGGTCCCTTGCTCACTTTGCCACTGGATTCAAGCTGATGAGGGGTGTTACCCTGAAACCGGTCCCAGGATGCTTGTTTCTGGTCCAGGGAAGACCTAGCTTGGCAGTTCGAGCTGGACTGTCCCATAAAGAACAGGGCCAAGACTGATTTGCATATGGGTGGGTCTGTACTGGGGAGGCAAGGTGAGCTAAAGAACAATGATGGATTCAACCCAGATCTGTGACTGGGGTGTCTGAAAAGATTCAGTGCTCCGTCAATCACCTCTTTGGGTTTGCTTTGTGTGCCCTAAGTTCGCAGGGAATCCCCAGACGTGGGTCCCTAGCTCACTTTGCCACTAGATTCAAGCCGGCCTGTCTGATAAGGGGTGTCACCCCTAAGCTGGTCCCAGGATGCTTGTTTCCGGTCCAGGGATGACCTGGCTTGGCAGTTCGGACTTGACAGTTCCCATAAGGGAGAGGGTCAAGACTGATTTGCATATGGCTAGGTCTGAACTGGTGTGGCAAACTGAGCTAAAGAACGATGATGGATTCAATCCAGATCTGTGACTGGGAGTGTCTGAAAATATTCAGTGTTCTGTCAATCATCTCTTTGTCTTTGCTTTATGTGCCCTAAGTTGGCAGGGTATGCCCAGACGTGGGTCCCTTGCTCACTTCACCACTGGATTCAAGTTAGCCTGGCTGATGAGGGGTGTTACCCGGAAACCGGTCCTAGGATGCATATTTCCGGTCCAGGGAACACCTGGCTTGGCAGTTCGGGCTGGACTGTTCCCATAAGGAACAGGGTCAAGACAGATTTGCATATGGCTGGGTCTGAACTGGGTTGGCGAAGTGAGCTAAAGAACGATGATGGATTCAACCCAGATCTGTGACTGGGGGTGAGTGTCTGAAAAGATTCGGCACTCCATCCATCATCTCTTTGTGTTTGCTTTAAAAGCAGATGTATTCACATGAGAAGTCTCCCAGGATATTTTCAGTACTTGGAAGGGCACCATCATTGTGTTTAAGCATCCGTTCAATCTACAGTACATGATGTTAGGACAAAAGAATGCTGGCACGATGCAAGTTGGAGGGGCTAGGTGACCCAGAGTAAATGTAAAGAAGGAGACAGAGCTGTATAGAATCAAGGATGAGTCGGTCTTGCGTGATTCAAACTTGGCATCCGTAGATCACCGCATATGCCAGCGAAGAACAGTTAAGTAACTGCATTTTGGGTGGCAGAGGGGCAATGTGGGGCAGGGTCTAGTCAGATGGATTGAACAAAAGAGAAAGTCAAGCAGAGCTCCCAGCACTTATGATCATGACGTTCTAAAATTTAATATAATTAGGCTTAACATTACCTGAGACCCGATAGTGGCAGTCTGGCAGAGCTACCTACAGTACCGCTGCCCAGCGTCATGAGAGGCTGCAGAGGGTATCAGGTAGCATCCTACTCCTTTGACGTATGGTGTTACTTGTAGCCTGTTGATGAGCCTTTTGTATGACCATGGTCATTTTAAGTATCACTTTTCAAACTATTTCTTTTTTTCAGAAATTCCCATATTCAAGCACTTGAATAGAAACCCACTGGCTAAAAACTTTGAGACAGCTGATGGATTATTTAAAACCACCATGACACTAGTCACTGTTTATGCTCACCGAAACAATTTGACATACATTTTAACAAGGGTTGAGAAAAATGTCCTAAATTTGGTTGAAGATAGAAGAGGGATGGTATCAAATGTAAAGAAAGTTAAAATTGGATATCAGTTGGAGAAAGAAGAAATTGAGCATCAAGCGGCAGGGAATCAAGCAGCATTAACATTACATTAGAAACATAGGGAAAGTATGACCATTTAGAGACAAATCTGCAGTTGACACAACATTTATGTGAAAGAGTGAATGTGACAATACATTTGAAACAAAGGGAAATTGGGATTTAATATTAGCAGCTTAAAATCCTGCACAGTGTATTATAAATGTGAAGATCATAGATAGTTTAGGTTGCCCAAAGGATGGTATGGTACATGTTGTTTAAGCATAGTTTTTCCAAAGATTTATCATGTAGAAAATTCTAATGCTCTTGTGTGGGAAGCAAATAACCAAACTAAAAGAGGTGCTAGTGGTGCAGAAATCGTGGGAGACATTTATGGTGCAGTGTTTTCATCTGTAGGAGTGATTTTAAATGACATAAAGATAAGCTGTCTACCATTGTAGATGAATTGACCACTTTTACAGCAAGAGCTTTATTCATTGTAGACTCTAAAATGGTTTCTGTGAGATCCACGGTTTTGCATAACCACCTTGCTATAGACATCCTTCTTGGGAAGGAGGGTGGAGCCTGTCGGATGTTGAATGTTCAACAGTGTTGGAAGTACATCCTTGACAGGAGTAAAGACTTGAAGTATACAATGTACATTACTGGTCTGAAAAGAGATTTGAAGGAATTAGAAGCAACAGGTGCTTGGGAAGCAGTTGAGAAAGGATTTGCTCCAGTAGGTAAATAATTTGAAAAAGTGGGAAGTGGAATAGTTGACTCTATTTTGAAGCCCTTTGTGATAATTGCTCTTTGTGGAGTATTCCTGGTTGTGATCTTTAAGGGATATAAGATATTACAAGCAAGGAGGGGAGGGAAAAGAAAGAGAGTAGATGTAGAATTAGAATTAGAGGAGAATCAGTGCAGATACTACGATGACATGAAACATCAGGAGGAATCCAGACAACCTTTATGAAACCGACAAGATTTTGACTGGACTATCTGATAAGAGACTTTGATTTGTGATGGCTTGATTTGCCATTGTAGGGGAGCTGGAGCAGTGCAACTTTGGCTCCTCCCTTACATGTCACAACTGTGCGATACATACGTGCAATAAGCACCATATAGTCTGTGTGCCCTAACGTTATTAATTTGCACTGGAACGCATTACTGAAGTGCATTCATGTATAACTAGAGATTCATATACGTGTGTACACTAATGTTTAGCCTAATATGGAGATTTGAAGTCCTTGTTTACATTTATTGTTATGTTTCAAGATATACTGCACATAAAGGTAAAGTGCATTACACATGTAACAATTATTTCAGTTATGCATTTAACAGTTATTTCGAAGTTGTAATTGCACATATAATCATGTAACCAAAGTGCATTTTCTGCTTGAAATGCATGCTGTCTCCTCTGCAAGTGCAGTGTGACAGCTTCATTAGTTAGAGAAAGGAGTTTTGTTGTACTAGAAATAGAGAGCCCTGGGAAGAAAATCTTTCAAGAAGAGAGCTAACATGCTGAAGAAGTTTCCTATTCATCGCATATCAGCAACAGTGCTGCATTCAAGTTTGAGTGAATGCCCAGGTTCCGTGTGATGAGAAAAACTGGGAATGTGTCTAGTTAAACATAGGTTTGCCACCATTGGTCAGTGGAAAGATGGTGCGAGGATCTGGTGATGCTGATGTGTTTCTATGCTTTTAATTAATGTATACACTGTTAGCATGTAGAGCAGATCCCTTTGGACTTTGGGGGGTACAGGCCTCTCTGCTTGCCCCAATCTTGTAAATGTAAGGTTGTATCCTAATCATTCGTCCCTTTTTAGAAGATTTCCACTGATATGTTTACTATGCTGACACCTTCCTACATTCTTACATTCCCAGCTGACCTGTTCCTATAACTGTTTTGTAGTTAGATTTATATTTAGGTAACTTACTTTAGAACTATCCGTGTTTAGGAGGGGGAGGGGAGTTTCTCAGAGGAACTCTGAATCTTATTATTTTGTACTATTATTTTGACTGCAATCTTTATTGTTGCTGACGGGATTCACAGTTCCTAAGGAGGAATAAGGGAGAGAGAGATATATCAGTGTTGTTCTTTTAAAACAATGGTAGAGGACAGTGTGTCCTTTTCTTGATGCCCTCACACACCCCGAAGGATGTCATGCTTCATCATGGGGCAGTGCTCGCCGTCGGGCCAGCCCTGCAATGCCCTACGGGTCCTCAGAAGGGTCACTTTGTCTGAGATCTTTTGATCTAGCTGTATGTGTGTGTGAGGGTCTGATTTTAAAGTGGTGTACAGTGCAGTCTTAAAAGATGGCTAGAGGGGAGTAAGGGTAGGTTTAATAGGAATAAAATCCCTCTGTCCTCATTAAAAAACCGGAAGGTTGTGTGCTGCTCGAGGGTGATAATGGCCCTCAGTAGCTAGACAAGTGTGAAGTCTGTTTAGAACAAGAGTAGGGTCGACATGTTTCGTGCAGTGTTGTGGTATCAGGAGGAGATCCTTTGCGCTTCTTCAGGACCAGAAAGTGAGTAAAGTGAGTGCTAGTGCAGTGAAGTGGCTTAGTAAAACGTAGTAGTACCACTCATTGGAATTGTAGAATGATTCTATCTAGAATGACAAAGACATAAGGAGAAAAACATACAGTCAGTGTAAAGAAACCCAAACATGGGGCATTATCTCTGTATGGAGCATCAGTCAACCGTAAGCTCATAGTGCAGTCAACTATTCATCACTTCTAATTATTCTGTTTCCAGGTGACAGGTGTGGGCTTGTATGATAAATCTGTGGAGGAGGATGAACGAACACATAGATAAATCGCAGTTAATGATTTGAAAAGTGCTGATATCATAGAACACATATAATGCTAAAGATGCTGCATATTACTCTCAGGACACTGCATAGAAGGATAGCGTGTTATAGTGCCCAAATTGCCGCCTGCGGCTTGTGAAAGTATCGAGGGTGAAATTACACATATGGTTAAGCATTGATGGCAAAACCTCAGAACACACTATGCTGACTAAGGTTGGTTGGGTAGTTGCCGCTTACCTATTCAAAGTGAGCGCAATATCCCGTAAGGTTCGGCTGAGGGTTTGCTGTCGTAATCTGTGCGGAGAAGTCAGCATTAGTGAACGCATTCAGACCAAGGCGTTGCCAGAGCATGCGGGACACAGAAATTAAGCAGTACTTACAGTTACATCGGTGTGTGCAGGCGCTTGAACCTACCTGACCTCTCGCCGCCTTGGAATGTGTTCAGTGTGGGGCCTTCGCTATTTGTGCTTAGAGCCCAATGAGGCATGGTGGGCGTGTCTGAGCACGCACTGATCGTGACTCTGTAGTCACGTGTTTTGTGTGGATGTGATGGGGCAACTTGGTCGAGCCATCTTGGAATGGTGTATATTTCAAAATGTGGCTATGGAAAAAGACAGTTCGTTATCAAAGAGAACTATCCTACAGCATTCAGAGACTTTTCATGGGTGACCAGGTTGTGTATGTGGTTGAAAATGGAATACAACATGCAGTACCAATAATGATAGTATGGATGAGGCCATAAGGGCATGTAGAGACCTATGAGTTCACTGCCAGACTCCTTCAGTGTATGAGCTTAGCGTCAGATGAGGTATGCCTGGCATGTCTGAGCGCGCACTGGTCGTGTCAATGTTGTCCCATGTGTGTGGGTGTGATGGCACAACTTGATAGCGCCATCTTGGAAAGGTGTATATTTCAAAATGTAGCTATGGGAAAAGTCAGATCGTTATCAATGAGAATTACTGTATGGCATTCAGAACCTTTGCTAGGTAACCAGGTTGTGTATGTGGTTGAAACAGTAATAGGAACAGTAATGAATAGATGAATGAGGCCATAACAGTGTGTAGACGTCTATGAGTTCACTACCAAGCAGGGGGTGGGGGGGGCGGTTGTGATAAGGTCATTGTTAGAAAGTATGATTATGGAACATGGTCAGTGAAGCCATAAGGGCATGTAATGACTTATGAGTTTATTGCCAGAAGAAAGGGGGTGGGGTCATAATCCGGATATTGCTAGAAAGCATGATTGTTAATCATAGCCAGTTGGATAGTTAAGGATGGTCACTTCATGTATTGAAAGAAGATGTTGCTCAGAAGGATAAAGTTCAGCTCTGGGGTTCTATTCCATTGATGTTTGAAAATAATCTGACCATCCAACATTGTTCTTTGTGGAACCGAGTGGTGGTGTTCGAGGCGGTATTGGCCTCAAGGACAGTCCATGTCAGTTGGTCAATGGTGTGGCTAGAGTTCCTTTTAGTTGTTCTGCGGCAGCAGCAAATCTTGCTTTTGTGTTCATTGATTTAAATTTGTACTTGTCTGGTGGTCATTCCCACGTAGTACAAGTTACATAGGCATCTGATTAGGTAAACGCATTTATTTGTGTTGCAGTTAGTATGCTGACGTTGGGTCCAGGTCAGATCGCCTACCTTGAGGTGCTTGGTGTGGCTGGTGGATGCACAGGGGTTGCAGCTTCCACACAGGTGGACCTCCCCTATGTCAAATGACCTTTGACAGAGTGGAGGTCACATAGGGTGGTTACTTTTCTTGTTGGTGCTCGGGTATGGACCAGCATGTCTTTGCGATTTTGAGATCTCCTGAAAGCAAATCTTGGACGTTCTAATTACAGGTCCCCTGTATTGACAATATTCCAATGCTTGACTACAATGTTCTTTACTTGATTGGAAGTAGGGGTAAATGTTGTGACACAGGTCGTCGTATCTTCTGGTGTTTTCGTGGTAGTTTCAAGATGCGCTTCGCGGTGGTTATTACGAGCTCTCTTCCTTGCATTTCTATTGACCTTTTTGGGATAGCTTTTCTTCTGGAGATTTTTGTTGAGAGTAACTGCTTGTACCTCAGTCACTAGTGTTACTGCAGTTCCTTCTCAGTCTCAAGAATTGTCTGTATGGTAAATTCTCCTGGAGTGCCTTGGGATGAAGACTGTTGAAGGGAAGAAGGCGGTTGCAGTCAGTTGGTTTTTTATATGTTTTTGTTTTGAGATTACCTTGATCCAGGGTGAGGAGGAGGTCCAGGAAACAGAGCTTCTTTTTGGATTTGGAGAGGGTGGATGTTAGGTAGGGGTCCTTGGTGTTGATCCAAAGGTGGAATTTGTTGCATCTTTCCTGGGCCTGCCCAGAAAATCAGGATATCATCAATGTAAAGTTTCCATTGTAAATCTCTGTAAGGTGTGGGTTTGTGTCGGTAAGCACATGAGAGGATACAAAGTGCCAATGTAAACAACAAAAGAAGGAGTAATTCCAAGTTACTGCATTGAACGAAGCAAAGGAGTAACACTTAGGGCCAGATGTAGGTAAATGAGATTTACCGATTTTTAATTACCGAATTTTACCAATTCGGTAATTAAAAATCGGTAAATCTGAGGGGTGGATATGTAGGAACATCCAGATGTTCCTTTTACCGAATCGGTAAATATCTGTATTTACCGATTCGGTAAATACCGACCGGTAATGCCCCATTCATTCCTATGGGCTTTGAAGCCCATAGGAATGAATGGGGCAATACCGGTCGGTATTTACCGAATCGGTAAATACCGATTCTGACAAGGGTGCAGGGGGTGTCACTGTGACACCCTCTAGCACCCCCAAAAAAGGTTCGGGGGCCATGTGGCAGGCATACCTGCCCTAAGGGCAGGTCTGCCTGTCATATGGCACAGGTGTGCATGCACACATGTGCATGCACACCAGAATCGGTATTTTACCATCAAATAATATTTGATGGTAAAATACCGATTCTGTAATGCTTGTGGGACTCAGAAGAGTCCCACCTACATATCAATTTTACCGAATCGGAAAAAATACCGATTCGGTATTTTACAGAATCGGTAAATTTACCGATCGGTAAATTTACCGATTCTGTAAAATACAGGGCCCTACATCTCAAATTGCATTTACCGGTCGGTAACGGCCGAATTCGGCCGTTACCGACCGGTAAATGCCTACCTACATCTGGCCCTTAGTTTTTAAAAGAACCCTCACTCACCAACGTAGTTGGTGACATGCTTCATCATAGGGTCCCCAACCAAGTGGCCAAATGCCACTCGGGTGTGCTATGGTGCCTGATTACAGCGGAGCAGGATTTTTTAGTGCAGGGTGAGTGATCAATTACTAAATTGCCTTTACTACTCATAAGAATGTTTTATGCTAGAATAATAAGGCAAGATTAAAATAAAGGAGGATTTCCTGTCTGGTTTAAATGGCCATTGACATCCATTAGTGTGTCAAGTGCGAAAAGCAAATCTACATTTTCCAGCCTTCACATGTAAAATTGCGTGGCTTTTTTCAGGATCAGTGAGGGTTCTTTTAAAAACTAAGTGTTACTCCTTTGCTTCGTTCAATGCAGTAACTTGGAATTCTCCTTCTTTTGTTGTTTACATTGATACTTTAAGGGGACCGGGGGTGGTTCCCTTACACCCTTAATATCTTTGTGTTTAAAGGGAGGATTCAAAGTTCGCCATATATAGGCACGCCAGGCTGGGTGCAAAGGTGCTGCCCATAGATGTTCTGTGTATTTGATGATCCAGTTGACTTTTATATTGGCAGGAATTATTCTTGATGGATATACCAGCACACTCCATGATGAACTCTACAGGTATGGGCGAGGCTGTCGACTGCAGGATCTCATCAATGACCCTGATGGTGGCATCCTGGGGGATGTTGGTTTATAGTGCCTACACATCCAATGTGACAAGTAAAGTAATCTCATGTGGAATTGGGAGATTGTCGATGAGGCAGAGTGTTTCTTTTGCGTTGTTAAGGACTGATTGGGTGCTCTGGACCAAGGGTTGTGAAAAATGGTCACAGTATTGGCTGAGGGGTTCTAGCAGGGAGTTAATGCCGGACACAATGGGTCTGCTCAGTGGTGGTTGTGCAATTTTATGATTCTATGGTAGGGTGTAGAAGTAAGTGATAGTGGGTGTCATTTATACCAAGAAATCTGCTTCGTTCCTAGCGATCCAGCCATTGATAAAGGCTTCATTGACTGCAATATTTATTCTCTTGGTCAGCGATTTGGTGGGGTCTGCGTCCAGTTTCTTGTAGTATTTGGTGTCAGCAAGTTGTCTGTGTCACTCATTGTCATAGTCATCCGCATTAAGAATGACAATGGCCTCATCCTTGTCATCTGGTTTTATGACAATGTGGGGGTCGTTGTTAAGATTCATGATGGCTTTTCTTTCTCGAAGTTGAGTATCTCACTGGGAGTTATGGTTGCATTAGGTGTGAAACTGGATGGATTCCTAAGTCCATGGATGATCAAGCATATCAAAACTAGTTGCAACTATTTCTTACAAATACCTACAGGTATAATTGTAAACTTCTCTTCATCCTATATGTCACCAAACAGCCAGAACAATTGCTTGCAGAAATGTGTACTTCTGACAATCAGTCTGCATGCATCGGGCACTGCTGATGCTAGGTGAATAAGCATTGGAAAGATGATTTACTCTCAGTCAACATAAAGATTTTCCATCTAAATTGCTTCACTCCAATTTCCTTTGAACAGTGTGGTTTATAATCTCTGGCACTCTGATTTTGACAATCTAGATTTCGATAGAGAGGCAATCATACTTATTAATTGATGGCGCTATCGCTGGCACTGAAATTAAAAACAATATTGTTTTGTAATTTGCGCATACAGAAAATAACAAAGTATGCAGCTATTCCTCTTTCTTTGCAGTAGAAACACAAGCTTACATGGTGTGTTTAAACACATTTTCACATGTACTCAGGGTTCATTAAAGAAAACATATATTCGTTTTGAATTGACAGTTGAATAGTAAATATAACTTGGATTTTTCTGTGGACATTTGCTGGATATTCTCAAGAAAGATACAGTAATTACAAAAAAGGAAGCTGTGCTCTGGCAAAATGCATTTTTAATGGATTATGAGGCCTTGTCAAACTGTGTACTCATTTACATTCAGCAGGGTTAGGGTTTATAGAAAACCAGGCTTATAGAAAACCAGATGTTAAAAGCTGCGTACTAAGTGTAAAAGTTTCTTAGTCGAAAACATTTAAAAGGTTCAAAAGACCTTTGGAGGCCACAGAGATGTTTCAAGAACAGACAACACATCTTTCTGCAATAGAAATGATAAGTCTCTATTGGGAAAATATACAAAATAATTTTAATAGCCTCCATATACAAATTCTGGCAGCCAGGGGACCTATTGCTGCACCACCAGAGGTAATCACCAACTGTTAAACACAGTTGCCCACCTCAAAATGACCAGCTGCCAATTGACGATACATTAGACACTTTTAAGAGATAAATTGAGAAGCAACAAGAAACCAAATTGTAGTAAGCATTGATTAAAACACAAAAATTAGAGGAAAACACGATGAATCAGTCACTGCTTGTAGTTTTTTCTTTTTTTATTCCATTTATTTTCAACAAACGCAGCCCACGTGTTTTGGCTAAACATAGGACTCATCAGGACTGCAAACATGCAAAAACCATATAAGAGGCATAAATGTACAATAACCAATTCACATACATATGAAAACAAAAAGATTTTTACACCACATTTCTGGAAAAAGGTAGGGGCTGATGACCTTTTTCAAAGTTGCCCGGCGCTAACCACCTCTATACCACTCGAATTACCAAACAAAGAGGCAGGCGCTGGAGACTGGAAGGCAGGAAACAGAAGTTTTATTCCGACGGAGCAGAACACATCAAATCAGACAACAGGGTATCTTCTCGAGGTGCTCTAACCGCATCTCTGAGGCCTGGCCTCTTATACACAGGTTTATGATCTTTATTACAGTTTATTGCATGTGGCACATTCTTGCAAATGCTTTGAAGTATGAAAGGACATCCTCGGAATCCCCGCTTCAGGCCCGTTCCCACACACATTCACAGTTGAAGTCCCCTCCCCGGTCACAATAGGTGACGATTGTTGCGCAGCTGGGCATTCCGCCGATTCACGGAATGTATGTGGTTGATCGGATCTCATGGGGTGGGGGCTTTGATCAACTCGGGGATCCTTTGATGGGAGAAGCTTCCTACTGTATGGGGGGCAATAAACAGCATCCGCAGGGCCAGGTGGCAGCCTGGGAACGAGTGAGACAATCGGGCATAGAGGAAAAGGGGGGTTTTATCAAAGGACTCGGGATCATGAAAGGAATGGAGGGAGGTGTTGAGCTGGGAACAGGATGGGGTTCCGAGGCAGAGTTGTGCTGGAGAGGGGTTTATGGCCCAAGGCATGTGAGAGCGGGGGCTGTCAGCACGCGGGGGATGCCTGCGAGGTCAGGAGAGAGAGAGAGAGACGCGCTGGCTGTCGGCGATGGGCAGAGAGGCCATGGTATTTAAAATGGCTGTCGCTTACGCGCACGAATGGGCTTAAAAAGGGGGCAAGATGGCGCCGATAATGTTGACACTGCAGTCTAGGTTTTAACAGTCCTCCCTTTTCAATATATCTAGCCAGCTTGTCTACTCAAGGTCTATCTGCATTAAATTCCTAACCTCGACATCATACAGTGCTCCCATGCGTTCCTTTCCAAAGTCCACAGTCTTAGGGCAGATACAATTTGCACATAATGAACACAGAGGCGGCAGGCATTGAATTCCTAAGCAGAACCCACATATTACAACCACAGGAATCAGGATAATGGTAAACAGTCTCCAGCCCCAGTTCTTAACAGTACTCCAAAACCATCCACCAAGCGACCATTCTTCCTGCTCCTGGTGAACTTCTGAGGAGAGTCTGTGGAGATGTTCGATGGCCTTGTACACTGAGGGTGAATTGTCCGGTATATACGTACAGCAGCTGGACCCAATAATGCGGCATGCTCCACCACGATCCGCTAGAACCACATCTAGAACAAGGCGGTTCTGGAGAGCCACCAGGCGGACCGCTTGAAGCTCGGCTGTGTTGTTTGCAAGGATATCAGCTGTGATGTTCATGGTTGTCTCGACTGCCTGAGTCAAATGTCGGATGGCACGGCTGTTTGCCATCGGGCCCCAGAGTGGAACAAGTCCCTTCATTGCGTCGAGGAACTGTGCTCCTGTAGAGTCGGCTTGTTCAATGTCCTTGGCTCGTTTTTGTCTATGGTGATTCGCTGGAGCCACATAGGTTGGAGGAAGGATGAAGGAGATAAAACAAGTGCCCCCCCAGCCTTTGGGGAGCCAGGTGTAGGCTTTTGTGCCACAAACAAAGTACATGTTTGGAGAGGATACAAAGGAAGGTGGATCGGTGGAATCCAAAGTTCTGGTGATGTGGCAAGCACTGCGGCCCACCAGCTGTGTCCCAAGCCCTTCTATGCACATAAGGCCTGTGACGTTGATGACAGATAGGGCCACAGTCAGGGTGGCGGCTGTTCGCTTCCGAAGGTAGGAGAAGGTGGTCTGGTCGGATTGTTGAACACCTGCATTTCAATTCGTTCTTTGGCAGGGATGTCCATGTGGATAGAGTGGTTAGAGGTCTGCGGGCAGAAATGTGTCTTTGTTTTGTTTCGCCAGACCTCATGAAAGAAATACGTCATGGTTTTGCTGGAGGTGGCATTGTCCCTATAGCTCTCCTGCAAAAGAATCAGCCAAGCAAGGCAGGAGCCGTGAATTGAGAAGGGTGAAGGGATGAAGGGTATCGAATGTCCAGTGGCGTGGGGTAGCAACCCACAGATCCAGCAGTTGGTGGCATTGGTGGCAAGATTGTGCTGGTGCAGCAGCTGTACAAAGGAGTTGTTCCAAAACTCCTTTCGCCTTTCTCTGAGTTGGGGAGAGAGAGAGATCAAATAATGTTCCTTCATGGTGGTAGGCTGTGCAGTGGTCAGGAATGTCTCATGAGCGGGTGCGTTGTCTTCCACAATCCAGAGTGTGGTCATGAGGAAAAGGCAGAAGAGGATCGTGATAAAAAGTGCAATTGTCTTTGAACTGTGGATTCTGTCTGTCTTTGGGATTCTGTAGCGAATTTTCGGATGTCCGGTTGCTTCCATCAACTTCTTATCGGGCGCTTCCATCATCTTCAAGGGAGCTCGGTAGCGGGCAGAACCAAAAACCTCGTCTGGCTTTCTCTCCAGACAGCCTTTGTAGTGTTAGGCCACCGATCTGAGAATTATGACTTAGTCAATGGTTTGCTTAGCCGAAACTCTCTCCTTTCGTCGCAGGTTATACCCTTCTTTGGATGGCACGGTAGGGTCAGGAATCTTTGCAAGTTCAAGTGTCTCTGTGTCTGGGTAGCAATTCAGCGATGTTCGGTCTTTGTTCAGGAGCTCTTCCTGGGTGGTCACGTCTTCGGTCGTCGTCAGAGTCGGGGGGATCCGTTTGCAGTGGTGCGCATGCACCCAAGTCCGCTTTCCTTCCACTCGAAGAGCTGTTCGGGTGGTGAGTAGGACTTGCCAGGGGCCGGTCCACCGGGGTTCCAGACTCTTGGCGCGCTGGAAGTTCTTTATCAGTATGAAGTCCCCGGGTTGCAGGTTGTGTCCGGGACCCCTGGAAGCGTCAGGGATGGCATGCAGCACCTGTTGGTGAATGACAGACAGAGTTTCAGTCAATTTATACAAGTAATCAGACATTAGGACGTCCGGAACGTCATGAATGGAAGTCAGTTTTGGTGCAGACCAGACGCTCATGGGTCGGCCGAAAACAACCTCATAAGGTGTCAAGTGGTGTTTGGTGGGGGTGGAACGCATCGATAGCAATGCTAGTGGGAGACCGTCTGGCCATTTCAGTCCTGTGGTAGCCACTATCTTGGCTAATTTTAATTGTAGTGTGGCATTGTGTCGCTCAACGAGTCCAGCAGGCTGGGGGTGGAAGACTGCGTGGAACTTCTGTTTTGCACCCAGCCCTTTCAAGATGAGCTGGATAACTTCGGCTACGAAGTGGGGGCCATTGTCGCTCCATAAAATTCGACAAAGGCCGTAGCGAGGGAAAAATTCTTTTAACAGTACTTTTGCAGTGGCCATAGCAGTGTTATCACGGGTTGGGTATGCTTTCACCCATTTGCTGAATGCACACACCACAACAAGTACGTATTTCAGGCCTTGGCATCTGTCTAGTTGGATGTAGTCCATCTTCAGGACTTTGAACGGGTGATTGGGAACCCCAAACCCTCCCCGGGGTACCACAGTTCCTTTCCCGGGGTTATGTTGCAAGCATATCATGCCAAACTCTGGAGACAAGTTCAATCATGGGGGCTGATCCTATGTGTGCAGGGGAGTGTGCCATAGTCAATATGGGGATCAGGTATGAGTCAGGTAGCAACCATTTGTTCGTGTCTTTTGTCCGCCAGCAGCCTTCATCGTCTTTCAGTCCCACCCGTGCCCATTCAGTCAATTCGTGTTGTGAGCTAGCCATTTGAATGTCCCTAATAGTGTCCCTAGCGTCGGTCCATTTCTCTGCTTGAGACCTGGTTACGTACATGCGTGTCGTTGTCCTATTTTCAGCTGTGGTTCGAGCAGTGATGTCGGCTAGTGCATTTCCCTGTCCAATAATGTCTGTCACTTTCTTGTGTGCTTGGCATTTGATGATCGCAAGTCTTTTGGGGAGAAGGACGGCTTCGATCAGGGCGGAGACTAGATCTCCATGTAAGATGGGGGTGCCGTGTGAGGTCAAGAATCCCCTTTCCTTCCAAAGGAGCCCAAAATGGTGAACCACCCCGAAGGCATACTGGCTGTCGGTGTAAATGTTCGCTGTGGTTCCTGCTGCTAGGATGCATGCTCGTGTCAGGGCAATCAGTTCTGCTGCCTGTGCAGATCGTTGTGTGATACGGGCTGTCTCTACTACAGTTCGGGCCGTGGTGACTGCATAGGCAGCTGAAGTGGTGCCATCGGGGAGTTTGATGCAAGAGCCGTCCACCCACAGCTCTCCGTCAGGGTCAGGAAAAGCTGTGTCTCTGAGGTCAACCCTACTCCTAGTCTGTTCGTCCGTGAGGGTCGCACAGTCATGTACAGGGGGCACATTGGGATCGTTTTCTGGTAGGGGCAACAAAGTTGCCGGGTTCAGTGTGGTGCATCTTTTCAGGGTGATGTGGGGTGCGAGCAGAGTCAGTTTGTATCCAGTCAGCCGTGCACTCATCAGGTGTTGCGTTTTAGTTTGGTTCAGGAGGGTGTCAACTGCATGGGGTACTAATACCGTGAGGGAATTCGAGAGTACGATCCCCTCACTCTGTCGGATAGAGATAGCAGCGGCAGCTACAGCTCGAAGGCAGGCAGGCAAGGCTCTGGCTACGGGGTCAAGAGTGGCAGAGAAGTAGGCGCATGGTCGTTGCTTTGGACCAATGGACTGAGTCAAGACAGACAAAGCACATCCCTCCCTTTCATGAGTGTAGAGGGAGAAGGGCTTTGTGTAATCGGGGGTACCTAGGACAGGGGCCGAACAAAGGGCATCTCGTAGTTCTATGAAGGAGGATTGGCATTCAGGGGTCCAAGGGAGTGGGAAGGGGACATCTTTAGCTAGCAGAGAAAGCAGCGGTTTCACAATGAGACTGAAGTTTGGCAACCACTGCCGACAGAAGGAGGTGAGGCCTAGTAGGGAGCGGACCTGTTTCTGAGTCTTAGGGACAGGGGTTTCAAGAATGGTTTGGATCCGGTCGGGAGCAAGTTTCCTTCCGTCTTTGGACAAAAGGTGGCCTAAGTAAGTGACCTGGGGTTGGCAGAATTGCAACTTCTTCTTGGAGACCTTGTGGCCATTTTCCGCAAAAGGTGCAGGAGTTGAATGGTGGCGGTGACTGCTAGTGGAGTGGTGTCGGCCGCCAAGAGGATGTCACCGACGTATTGTATCAACACCACTCCATCGGGTAACTGGACCTCATCCAGTTGTCTCTTGAGGGCCTGACTGTAGATGCTGGGGCTTTCTGTGTAGCCTTGGGGTGCTCGACAGAATCTATATGAGAGTGCTTTTAGGGTGAAGCCGAAGAGATGTCGGCTGTCTGGGTGGATAGGGATAGAGAAAAATGCGTTTTTGAGGTCAATGACAGTGAAGGTGGTGGCAGTAGAAGGAATCAAAGTCAGGATAGTGGTGATGTCCGAGACCACGGGGTACTGGGGTACAACTACTTTGTTGATCTCTCGAAGGTCGATGATGAAGCGGTATGCTTTCTCATCTCCCTCTCCTTGTTTCTTGATGATGGGCAAGATAGGGCTGTTGCAAACGTTGCTAACCACTTCCTCTACCACTCCTGCGTCTATCAGAGACTGAATAATCTTTACCAATGCCTTCTCGCCCTCGGGCGATATCCGATATTGTGGAAGTTTTGGGAGTATTGCGTCCGGTCGAACAGTGATGTGCACTGGGTCAATCATCATGCGTCCCACGTCCGAATCTGTCTTGGCCCACAGATACGGAGGCAGAGTGTCAAGTAGGGACGAGTCAGTGTCAGTGATAGAAAACATGCGTCGGGAAGGGCAATGTCTGAGCAGAATGGGGTTGTCGTACAGAAAAACTCGAACTCCGTCTTGGGAACATCTAATAGTCGCTCGGAAATGCTTCAGCAAGTCAAGTCCCATAATGGCGTCAGGAGTATTGGCGGAAAGCAAAAACGTTGTGTCATTTGTGTTGTTCTCTAAGTCAAAGGGGATCAGTGTGGACAAAGGGTTAGTGGAGGGCGTTCCATTGAAACCTATCGATGTTACAAGTGAGCCAGACAAGGGTGCCCTTGGAATCAGTCGTTTAGATAACGCACTGCGTGTCGTGCCAGTGTCTACCAGAAATGGAGACTTTGTACCCAGGACCTTAGCAGTGACATAAGGACCTTGCTGGTCAACATAGAGCTCAACTGGATCCCTCCCTTGCCCTTGGCAGTACTATGCGAAGTCGTGGGCATCGTCACAGTCAGACTGCTGGTATTGGTTCTGTCGGGGTCGGTCAAATGTATTTGGTCTGTTTGATCTATCGTTAGTCGTGTCATTTGCGGACCCCCGTTGCTGTCCTCTATTTCTCGGTCCACCCGCTACGTCCTTGGGGTCCCTATTTCTGTTCATCTCCAACAGAACCGGGCACTGGGATTTCCAATGGCCGAATCCTTTGCAGAAGGCACACTGGTCCTCGCTAATGTCTCTACGTCCAATGTGGGGTGTTGGGGTACGGTCTTTAGGAGGTGCGTTCCTAGGGACATTTGTCTGAAAGTTCCCTTTGTATTGCTCTCGTCCTACAGTCACCCCTTGCAACTGTGCAATCATTACCCTCTCTTTTAAGTCTTTCTTCTTTTTCTCTGTTGCTCTATCATTTTAATTTTTCTGGTGCTCGTAATATTGGGCCATCTGAAGGATAGCCGCAGGTTTGGAGGCTGCCCAACTACTCTCACTGGCCTGCAGTTTCTGAGAGACCTCCGGCGACAAACCCTTTACATAATTCTGGACAAACAGATGGTGTCCGGTTGCAGTGGTCATGTCCTGGCCGCTGTAATCGGAGAACACCATTTCAAACCGGGAGAAGTAGTCCGATACGTCTTCCTGGGGTTTCTGACGACAAGCTGTTACTATCGACCAGTCCACTTTCTTTTCTGGGATCAGGGTTTTCAACTTCTGTACAATTTTGTCTGGGAGGTCTAAAATGGATTTCAAAGGCTTCTGTCCAGGTTCTCGTTGCCTATCTATGCCATCGAGTTGTGACCAGGTATGTCCGAACAGCTCAAGGTGGTCGACTTTCCGGATTTGCTTCCACACATCAGCTGGCAGACATAACCCGAAAAACAAGTCGATGTCAGCCAGGGTCATAATCGTTGAACCTAGTGCTGTACCTAATTCAGTGTAGAAGGCAGTGGGGTTTTTACGTAAATCAGGCAGAGATTTCCGGAACGTCAGAATATCTTGCCGATCCCATGGCTGGTAGACCCAGTTGTACACTACCCTCCCTCTTGCATCTTGGTGGTTGACGTCATCGTGTGTTCCTAGACCTCGTGGAGGAACCCAGTAGGGGGCAGCCTCTCTTATAGGCATCATGGTGCTAGCTCGCTCAGTTCGTGGTTCGGTTGCTACGGGTGTCGTGGGTTTAGCTTCCGATTCCTGATCAGTGAGGTGGCGGAAAACCTCAAGCGTACGCGTAAGGAGGTCCGTCACGTCACACTCGCCCTCATCCCTGATATCGACCTTTCTATACAGAGTCGTTAGGCTCTCGGGACCTTTGTCTCGATATCGGTCCTCATACGCATTCAGGGCATGATAACACAGTCGTACGGCAAAATGCCGTCTGTGGCTCCCTGCATATGAGTTGAACATATCCGTGATGTGCTCTCCACTTTCCTTTCTTTCTACCAGTGTCCTCACTACCTTGTCGATCCCTGCTCGCTCATCTTTGCTTAACCTGTTCGTTCTTGTGGAATCGGTCTTTCGGGTCTCTGGGTCATCTAACACTGTCGCTTGTGCTGTATCTAGTACAAGGGGTTCGGCCGGCGCAGAGGCCATGGGAACCGAAGCTCTGGTACCACTCTCGTCTGTGCTTGGGGGTAGCGAGTGCTGTGCTAAGGGTTGGGAAGGGGCATATGGAGGGGGCATGTAGATGATCGGAGGACCTAACAAAAGATCATCATTGGCTCGCTGTTTCGTGGGCAATTCAGGATAGAGCGTAGAGGGTGTTCTAACCGGACACTGGCTTGATGTTTCTACCTCTAGTTTCTGTTTGGCTTCTTCTCTTTCCTTAATCTCTTTTTCTAATTTCTTGGCAGCTAGGTGGGCTGCCTTTCGCAGCTCTTTTCCCAACCTACTTTCATTTCTCTTTTTACGTTGTTCGGTCTCTTTGCGCCACATGCCGAGACTATCAAGCATAGTGGGCGTTGTCTTGTGGTTCCCAAGGGCTGTTTCTAGCGCGCTTATTTTATCCTCTTCGAAGGATCCTATCAGTGGCCACTGACTTTCCCGATCCTTCTTCGTATATTTATGCCACAGCTTGCTATAAGCTATAGCGATCAATCCATGCTTCATGAACATGTCCTTATTAGGGGTGCCTTCCAGTGGAGCCGGATGGTTCATCTCTAATAAGCGGTCCAGGTTAAACAGGCTACCAATCAGTGGAGAGAAGATAGGCATGACGGATTACAACGGGGACAAAAGTCTGCACTACCTATCTTATCACTGCGTGCAAAGACTAGACAGAATATTTCTATTCTTCGTTGTTTGCAGGCGGTGAATACTTCAAAAGAACCAATATCGAACAGTCAATGTTCGGTCAATCAAACAATCAATGGGGAGAATAAGTAGGCACGACGGGTTACAACGGGGACAAAAGTCTGCGTTACCTACCCTTTCACTACCTGCAAAGAGAGAACCTGTTCTTCCCTGTTTGCAGACAGAGAATCTCCAGAAAACAATCCGCGAAAAACAGTTCGGGCCAAACAATCAATCAGTGGGGGAGGAAGATAGGCACGACGGATAACAACGGGGACAAAAGTCTGCGTTACTTATCCTTCACTGCTTGCAAAGAGAGAGCCTGTTGTTTCTCCGTTTGCAGACAGTGAATCTCCAAAAGAACCAACAAAAGAGTAATACTAGTATTATCCAAATCAAACAATCATTTCGCAATTTGTCGCGTTTACACGACCTTACCCGGACCGCAGGGACAGTTTCTTGTCTTCCGAATCCAGCCCCCGATCGTCCTCTATTCTTCGTGATCTTCGCGGTCCTCCTGATGGTTCCCAGTCAGGACCGTAGATCACTCGAGAGAGGTCTGTTCGGAACCAGTGAAGTTCGGATGATCGGCTGTCAGACGAGGGTCTATCGGACAGTAGCTCTCCCGATCGTTGCAGTCGTTCACTCTGTCGTCAGGACCTCTCCCACTGGATCCACGAGTCACTGATGGGCCCCACGTTTGGGACGCCAATTGTGGAAAAAGGTAGGAGCTGATGACCTTTTTCAAAGTTGCCTGGCGCTAACCGCCTCTATACCACTCGAATTACCAAACAAAGAGGCAGGCGCTGGAGACTGGAAGGCAGGAAACAGAAGTTTTATTCCGACGGAGCAGAACACATCAAATCAGACAACAGGGTATCTTCTCGAGGTGCTCTAACCGCATCTCTGAGGCCTGGCCTCTTATACACAGGTTTATGATCTTTATTACAGTTTATTGCATGTGGCACATTCTTGCAAACGCTTTGAAGTATGAAAGGACATCCTCGGAATCCCCGCTTCAGGCCCGTTCCCACACACATTTACAGTTGAAGTCCCCTCCCCGGTCACAATAGGTGACGATTGTTGCGCAGCTGGGCATTCCGCCGATTCACGGAATGTATGTGGTTGATCGGATCTCATGGGGTGGGGGCTTTGATCAACTCGGGGATCCTTTGATGGGAGAAGCTTCCTACTGTATGGGGGGCAATAAACAGCATCCGCAGGGCCAGGTGGCAGCCTGGGAACGAGTGAGACAATCGGGCATAGAGGAAAAGGGGGGTTTTATCAAAGGACTCGGGATCATGAAAGGAATGGAGGGAGGTGTTGAGCTGGGAACAGGATGGGGATCCGAGGCAGAGTTGTGCTGAAGAGGGGTTTATGGCCCAAGGCATGTGAGAGCGGGGGCTGTCAGCGCGCGGGGGATGCCTGCGAGGTCAGGAGAGAGAGAGAGAGACGCGCTGGCTGTCGGCGATGGGCAGAGAGGCCATGGTATTTAAAATGGCTGCCGCTTACGCGCACGAATGGGCTCAAAAAGGGGGCAAGATGGCGCCGATAATGTTGACACTGCAGTCTAGGTTTTAACACATTAAAGTGTTAATATATACATCTAGTCATACATACATTTGTATACTATCACAAACAAACATATAACAAAAGCAGACTAGGGACTTGACACAACATATTCAGTGGACTCATATATGAACTAACCATAATGCTCGAAAGTGCTCCTAGAACCTACTTCATAAAAAAAAATCTAAAAGCATGTGTTTGGCTTGTTACATAACATTAATCAACACACAACTCCAATATTTCAGTAAGGAAGGAGAAAAGAAACATTCAAATATGTCCGCAACCAACCAGTGAAGGTCACATCTGCACCCAAAACCCGTGGGTAAGAGACAGAAAGAATAAAGGAAGAGACACAAAGATATTAAAAACATAAGTGCATGACTCTCAGATCAGCACTCCCTTTACTTCACAAAATATGCAGAAACCACAAAAACAAATATTTTTACTTGCAGTAAAAAACATAACAGAGTCAAGTATGGCATAATGCGTCATGTGTGTAGTGCTGCACTTAACCTCATCATTCAGTAATTAGACGTCCATAGCTAGTGGGATGTCCATCCACAGGGTGTGGAAGGTGAAAAAACAGGTGAATGGAATAGGTCCAAAACCAGAGTGAAAATCCCTACAAGGAGGTGTGAAAGAGAATACAAGATAAGAAAAGTTCAAATAATGCCAAGAGTGAGTCTCACCAACACTCAAAGAAAAGGATTCAACATTAAATTCAAACTCTTTCCAAAAAAATATGAGTGTTATGTTATGTTATGTTATGTTATTTATTCTTTTATATAGCGCACGGCTACTCAAAAAGAGTGTCCCGGCGCTTTTGGAAAAGGAAGGCTGCAGCAAAATAACATAACACCATAAAAGAAAAGGACAGAGGCCAAACGAGCAAATACACATAAAAAGAAACGGGCTCCTGGGTAAACAGCCAAGTTTTAAGGCCCTTTCTAAAGGCAAGTAGGCTAGTAGCTCCCCGCAAAGTGAGCGGCAGCGAATTCCACAGCTGTGGCGCCAGTAGTCCAAAAGAGCGGCCACCCAGGCGAGCTCTCTTCACACGCGGGACAACCGCCAGGAACAAAGATTCCGACCTCAAAGAGCGAGTCGGAAGATAGAAGGCCAGTCTTCTTTGAAGATACTTTGCTCCCATCGCATGGAGGGCCTTATAGGCAAGAGTCAGAGCCTTAAAGGCGATCCGCTTCCGGATTGGGAGCCGATGCAAGGTTTTCAACAGGCCCGATGCACTGGCCCGTCTATTTAAACCGAAAATTGCTCTCGCGGCAGCGTTCTGCACCACTTGGAGCCGCTGCAGCAGATACTCTGGCAGGCCCAGGTAAAGAATGTTAGAATAATCTAACCTGGACCCGATGAGAGCCTGCACTGTCAGTTTCCTATGCTCCTCAGACAGCAGAGGAAGGAACCTCCGCAGCATCCTAAGGATGCCGAAGCAAGTGCCCGACACCCCGAGGATCTGGGATTTCATCGTGAGCCCCTTATCCATCTTGACCCCCAAGTTCTTAACAATTTGGGAGGAACAAGACGGAGGAAACATGTTGATGGGCCACCAGATGTGCCAGTCTGGCTCTGTGTCACACCCAAAGAAGAGTACCTCGGACTTGTCGGAATTGCACTTGAGGCTGTTCAGTTGGAACCATTGGAAAACAGCCCCAAGGCAATCCCGGATACTCTCCCCGTCAAAGTCTCCTCCTCTCTTACACGAGAAGAGGAGCTGGGTGTCGTCAGCATAGGATACGATCTGGGCCCCATACGACTCCGCCAACGCCGCCAACGGGGTCATGAAGATGTTAAAAAGGGTCGGGCTCAGAATGGAGCCCTGCGGGACCCCGACTCCCAGAGGCGTCATCACAGCGGAGTCTGGCAAGGCCCAGACCATTTGCCGGCGGCCGGCTAGAAAGGAGGAAAACCAGTCGAGCACCGTCCCCCGCAGACCTATCTCATAAAGTCTTACGAGAAGGCCATCATGGGGGACGGTGTCGAAAGCCGCTGACAAGTCCAACATCACCAGCATGGCTTTGCCCCCAGAGTCCAGAACCCCTTTAATGGTTTCCGAAACCTCAAGAAGCGCAGTCTCTGTGCTGAGATGGGGACGAAAACCCGACTGTGTGGCGTGCAGGATCTCATTTGTCTCAAGAAAATTGGAGAGCACCACCTGAACGTGCTTTTCCACAATCTTCGTGAGAGCCGGCAACAGAGAGATAGGCCTATAGTTGACCGGGGCCTTCGGATCTAGGCCTGGCTTTTTAAGCAACGGGATCACCATCGCCTGCTTCCAGGCTTGCGGGACCACTCCCTGGCTCAGCGAAAGATTCAGTAGCGGGTTCGCCAGCGGATTGATCACCTCCGCGACTTTCGCCAGAAATTTAGCGGGGCATGGGTCGAGAGGCGAGCCCGATTTGAGATTGCCCATTAGAGCCAGAGAATCGGGAGTAGAGATCGGGGGAAACACCTCCAGTGTCGCACCTGACGGAGCCCGCGGGGACGAGATGGTCTCAGGATTAGTCAGGCCCGTAGACACAGGCAATGAAAAAGAATCCTGTATCAATTGGATTTTGCTCGTGAAGAAATCAGCAAGGTCCGAAGCCCAGGTGTCAGATGGCTTTTCGTCCGAGGTATTCAACCGTGGGGAAATAAATTCTCTCACAATGGAGAAAATCTCTTTACAGGAGTTAGCAGCAGCTTCTATTCTCCCAGCCAAGTATGCTTTTTTTTCCAGGCGAATGTCCCGGTGATAGGCCTTGATCGCCGTCTTATAGGTCAGCTTGGCTACAGAATCGTATTGTGCCCGCCACGCTCTTTCGGCCACCTTACACTGCTGCCGCGTAGCCGACAGTGCTGCGGTAAACCAAGGCGCAGAGACCCGTTTCGGCGTCAGGCGGGGGGTCAGTTCCGGGGCAAGATCATTTAGCCTGTCTAAAAGCCATGCTTGCAAGGTCTCCAGATCCCTATCCAGATCGCCTGAGAGGGAGCATGGATGATCCACGGCAGCCTGGGCCAGCATCTCGGGGGTCACTCGATGATATGCCCTATGGACTCGACCCTGCTGCTGTGCCAAAGCAGCAACCGGTTTAACTATGCCTTTGATCGTAAATTTGGCAAGTAAGTGGTCTGACCATAGTACCGGGATAATCTCAATCAACTCCAGATGGGACCACGAGAATACCTGGTCAAGAGTATGCCCCTTCTCGTGCGTAGGCCCCTGCAAGTGAGGGATCAATCCCAGCGGGGCCAAAGCCTCCAAAAGTTTAGTGGCAGCAGGGTCAGACGGATCATCCATCCGAAAGTTGAAATCCCCAGCCACAATACAATGTTCCGCTTTAAGGGCCAGCCCCAGCAACACGGAGTCCAGATCTTCAAAGAACATTCCGGGCGGACCAGGTGGTCTATATACAAGTATTCCATTAACAGATTGATGCGGAGACAAAGTAATAGAAAAGGCTAGGGTCTCCGAGCCTCGGATGTCCTCCGCTGACAAAATCATACAAGGCGTGCCTTTCCTGACCACCAATGCCACTCCACCACCCCTTCCCTTAGCTCTATCCTTCCTGAAGATATTATAATCAGGGGGGATTGCCATGGCGACATCAGGGTTAGAAAATTCACCCCGCCATGTCTCAGTAAGCATAAGACATAGTGGCTTCGCTGTATCTAGAAGCTCAAATATGTCCTGAGCATGTCTACACGCCGATCTGGTGTTTAATAGCATGCATAGATAATCCGTGCTAACGATGTGTGATTTATTCCCTTAGTGTGAACCACATTGTCACAATATACTACAGTGTTCTTCTCAATATAGCTGCGTTTCGCTGTTTCACTAGATCATAGAGAAAGGCACATCATGAATATCATGATACATATAATAAACACATATACTACAACAACTGCTGTGCAATCATACCATAAGTCAGAGTGGCCCGAAGGGATGAGGAATTATATGTAATCATTTTCTTGTTTTGCATTTCTGAAAATTGCATATGAGGGGCAAGAACTTTCTGAGTGCTCTTTTTCTTTCTCTCTGCCCTTTTCACAAAATAATGTCATACCCTTACTGTGTACTGGGTTCATTTGCCTACATTACTGTGATTTTGAGAATCAAGTCAATACCTTTCTCTACATTTGTGGAAATCAGACTGCGTGCCCCACATGTGATTTATTGGAAATGTTTCGGAAACAGCTCTCTATTTTCTGTACACGTGTTTGAGTAAATGGACTGAAAACATGACATTTGGTAAGTTCTGTCCAACCATATGTGTATGGCAACGTGTAACACGACTTTCATTGTCTTGGACTGACAATGTTCACTTTAACGATTACTTGGAAACGTAAGTGTTTGCAATTACTTGGACCGTCCATAACGCAATTGAAGGTGGATTTTAGAAATGCCACTGTTTGTTTAAAGGGCATTTTCCCTTGAATTTACCCCTATGAGCTCTCTCTGATGACTATGTTGTGGAAAGTCTGCTATGATCACCATTGCAATAACCAGAGCACCAGTGTCTAATTTGAAAAATATTAAGTCCAAGTGCTCAAATATTTTTAGGAGGGCACACCCACTTCCCCGACCCCACCCACTTCCTCCACTGGCCCCATCCACTTACTCTATTGGCTTCACACGCATCCTCAACTGGCACTGCTAAAAGCCAGATGTAATACCACCGCACAGACACAGTGGGTCCCAGTGCCTCAAGGCACATGTAGTGCTTCAACGCCAGTCTGCCTGATGAACAGTAAGTAACAGTTCACAACACTCTAAACACACTTTTACCCAGTGGGACCCTGCAGCACAAGGAAGACCTTTTATCCAAATGCACATTTATCACATGGAAGGAACCATGCACCACACAAGACCTTTTTAATACACTGTACTCGGCTGTTTAGCACACAATCATGACGCAGGATCATCTTAACCCAGTGACTTACTTTACCGCACAGACATTTCCCATACATCAGCCTCTTTACCACACTGAAGTCTTCCACTGGGAACTTTACCACACTGGCATTTGTCAGCTTTTCCCACATTTGTCTGTCTTACCACAAGACCTTTACCAGAAGAATTAATCACACAGTCCTTGGCCCTGTGGGACTTTGATCATTCACACCATGTAACATTCATAAAGCTTCTCTTAGATTGAAACAAGACCTCACATATTCAAAACAGGAAATGGTCACAGAGATTATTTACAATACTTTTAGTCAGTTGCTGTATTACAATAATGAAAACACACATCACCATCCCTGAATATTTGATGAAAACACATTTATAATTTGGAGAGTATGCCTGTGCACTGTCAATGACTTGGCCAAGGAGGGCATGAAAGAGCTGAAACTGGATCATAAATTCAAACTTGTTCTGGACAGTATCCCACAAAATACGTTTGGCCCGGGATAGCAAAATCCTCACAATGTCCCTGATCTTTCCCTCCTAAAACTCAAGCCTTCTCCCATCATTTGTATAATTATTAAGGGTGAGTGTCAAGTTCAATGCAGCTGGGAAGCTCGGTATTTTGTCTGACACATTCAATCACTTCTGGCTTTGTACACAACGTCAATGTCACTTTGTATCATGGGGCTTGTAGTTTTGTGCAAAACACATGGGCTTAAAAAAACATTAAAAGGCATGCTGATTGCAAAGGTAGTACTGGCTGAATCTGCAACTTGCTACTTACCCCCAAGTCTACATAACACCTGACACAAACCTTAATCAAAGAGGATATGCTGACTTTGTAATTTAGGTAACATAGAGATCATAAAACAGCAGCTCCTTGCAACCATTGAACTCCGCAAAAATACACATGTTGTCTGTTAAACTGATTAAAATTACAACTCAGATGATTAGGATTATAGCATACGCACATAGTTTTGTCACATTTTACCATTACAAATTAAAACAGTTTTGACATTAAAGTGAACTAGTTATGAAAAAGAAATAATATGTACTGCCTTTTAAAAAATCAGTGGTAGATTGTGGCTACATAGAGATTATATACAGGAAAGAATTATGGCATTTGGAGCATCTTAAAAAGTATGTGAGCTGTAAAATTGTTCACAGTGGGTGTATGTTGTTGAAAGAAGTGGCATTCTCGTATTACCTTAAATTTTGTGATAATATCTTCATTTTCAGGTATGCCTGGGTTGATAGAAATAACTAACTGCGGAGTGAATATGGCCTTGAGGGCAGCGCTGACATCTTTTGTGCTGGGGAACCTGGGGCCTCATTTATGAGGGCGTGCATCACTTTTACGCCGCCGGTGCGTCACTTTTTTTGACGCACCAGCAGCGTAAAAATTGTGCCTTGTTTTACCATATTTACAAAGTGACGCATCTATGTAGATGCGTCACTTTGTAAACCCCTGCGCTACATTATACCTACGCAAGGTATAATGTATGCAGGTGGGATATTCTGACGCAAGACAGGGTGATAGAAGTGACGCAGTGAAATCTATAAGATTTCACTGCGACACTTCTAGGACACAAATGCGTGAATTTCTTACGCATGCCTCACAGTAGGCGTAAGACTGATGCAGGCCCTTTCACATGGGGCTTGCCCCATGTGAAAGGACACATTGCTGGAGTTGCGTCACTTTTGTGACACACTCCAGCGATGCGTCACTTTTGCGCCGTACAGATACCTCAGAAATACTGACGTATCTGTAACTCCTTGCGCCATGATGCGGCAAACTGTAAATATGACGCATCATTGGTCTCGCAAAGAGGGCGCAGTGAAAAGTGACGCATCGCTGTTTTCACGCAGCGATGCGTCACTTTTCATAAATGAGGCCCCAGGTCTTGGTGTGGGCTCAACAACCTGAGAAACTGGGCAAATCACTTAATCTCCTCTTACCTAGCAAAGAATGAATGTGTCCTTGCGTAAACGTAACCTTCGGGTCTTCGAGTTTGTGCTACATAAATCTGCAAACAAAACCAGATATTCTCCTATCGTTTCAGCTGTACTGATGGCAGCTGCAGCAGGACAAGAAAGGAAATGTTGATTATGATCGGTTTTTGAACAGATGGTAGCATTGGTTGTAGAAGGACACTGTGCCTCACTTCAGAAAGGTGTGGGTAAACTTGAGGATTAAATGGGCAAAAGTGAAGACAACTCCACGTTCTGGGGAAACATCTTTCTATGGACCATGATGTCATCGAGCGATCCTCTCCCTCTCGCTGCAGCAGGCATGATCAATCTTGCCCACTAGATGTCCGGGGCCGTTACAAAGCAGAGCAACCTCTGACCAGAAACAGTCTCCGACGGGGTGGCTGATCAGCAAATTGGTCCTATCCTACGTACGACGTACATGCCGTTTACATTGACTGCGTAAGACTCAATCTAGTCTCACACCCTCGAATGTGCCTGGGGGGAAACAACCTTTACAACGCAGCTTTTACAACGCACTATCATTACAACGCAGTTATTACAACACAACATCCCTTACAACGCATGCCATTACAATGGAACCATTACCACGCATGACACTACAACGCATACAATTACGACTCATGTCATTACAACGCAGTCATTACAACGCATACCATTACAAGGCATACCATTACAACGCATAGTACCCTTAAACGATCCAGCACTTACCCTACTATTGCACCCCCTGGAGTTAGAATAGTATTTTTTACCCCTACACTATCCAACACTTACTCTACTGTTGCACCCCCTGGAGATAGAATAGGAATTTTTACTCCTACACTATCCAACACTTATCCTACTGTTGCACCCCCCTGGAGTTAGAATAGTAATTTTTACCCCTACGCTATCCAATACTTACCATACATGCAATGTAATGGTAAGCATTGTAATGGTATGCGTTGTAAAGGTAGTATGCGTTGTAATGAAATGCGTTGTAAAGGTAGTTTTTAAAAATGTTTGTAATGGCAGGCGTTGTAATGAAATGCGTTGTAATGGATGTTGCATTGTAAAAAATGTGTTGTAAAGGTATGCGTTGTAAAAATATGCATTGTAACGTCATACATTCGTGCCTGGACCATGGGGGGTCACTCTCTAAACATCCAGCAGAAGCAATACAGGTAGGTACATTAATTTTAATCATTTCTGGGCCCTTCGCATACTTAAGCATATTTCAATAGTCCCGGCCCTGTCAAATAGGTGCCGGTGCTAATCACCGGAAAGCACCGGCACGAATTAAGCACTGCAGAGTGCCCACTCATGTGCATTTGAGAGCAAGGTTTGCAGTCTAGAATTATCAGAGGGTGTGACTTGCTGCTATAAAAGTTTGGCATGCAGAGAAATTGGCTAACTACGTGTATTGTACAAGATGCCTTGGTACGGGATACTCTCATTGCTGAACATGGGTAAGCTAATTTGAGTGTTTGCACGCTAGCAGAGAGTAGTCTCTGTTGTATCTACTATGGGTTCTCTCTATTTGGAGATAGGGCAGGGCAGATATACTCTACTTGAATGCCTTTAAATTTTCCCCTTTACACTGTATTGGCTAGGGGATATATACGGTGTGTGATGATGGACACATGCATGTTTTCATGCCCGTCTCGAAGGGTGTCGGAGGCTGTTTTTGCTTCTGGCAGGAATATACGGTGGATGTATAACATCGCCAAACTTTGATCTTAGGAAAGTGATTTGCCCTTTTTCTTGACACTTTGATGTATCATGCTATTCCCTTTCTCTTTTATGTTTTGCTTTCTCGCTCAGCATTAAGTAGGATACTCTTTGCTATTTGTTACCTTGTCACCTTACGTACCCTGCATTAGGAGTGTAGTGCCATTGCATCAGATTTTGATACAGGTACATCTCGATATTTCACACTTTGGAGGAGAACACTGTGGTAGATTGAGACAATGTGGTTCCGACTAAGGGGAAAAAAGCACATTAACATGTTTGAGGTACAAGTTTAAATTTAATGTTGAATGCTATTCTTTGAGTATTAGTGAGACATGCTCTTGGAATTCTTTGCGCGAATCCCCCATCAGATGTCACTAACATATATATATATTTTTTGCCTTCTTTTATCTTGTGTACTCTTTCTCACTTCACTGTTGGAATGTTCACTCTGGTTTAAGACCTATTTTCTTTCTTTTGTTCCTTCACCTTCCTCACCCTGTGTCTGTACATCCCACTAGCCATGGACATCCAGTTCGGGTAGGATGAGTTTACATGCAGCCCTACACACACAACGTTTTATGCCGTATTTGGCTATGTTATGTTTTTTACTGCAATCATAAAAAAAAATTGGGTGGATTCTGTATGTTTTGTGAAGTAAAGAGAGTGTTAATCTGAGAGTCATGTGGCTATGTTTTTAATATCTTTTTGTTTCTTCCTTTCTTCTGTTTTTCTCTTACCCACGGGTTTTGGGCGAAGATGTGACCTTCACCGGTTGATTGTGGACATATATGTATGTTTCTTTTCTCCTTCATTACTGAAATATGGGAGTTGTGTGTTGGTTAATGATATATAACATGTCAAACACATGGTTTTAGATGTTCTTTAATAAAATAGGTTCTAGATGCACTTTCTAGCATTACGGCTAGTCCGTATAGAGTCCACTGAATATGGTGTTAAAAGTCCGTAGTTTTCTTTTATTATATGTTTGTTTGTGATATTGTACACATGTATGTTTGACTAGATGTATATATTAATGGTATAATGTGGTGTACAAATCTTTTTGTCTTCATATGTATGTGAATTTGTTATTGTACATTTATGTCTGTTATTTGTTTTTTGCATGTTTGCTGCACTGAGGAAGCCTATGTTTAGGCCAAACACATCGTCTGCACTTATTGAAAAGGAATGGAATGAAGAAATAAAATGCAACAAGCAGTGACTGACTTGTTCTGTTTTCCTCTCATTTTTGTGTTTTAATCATTATTTACTACAAATTGGTTTCTTTTTGCCTCTCAATGTATGTCTTAAAGTTATTTAAATACTTGACTGGAAGAAACAGAAACAAGAGGGCAATATTAAAGTGTTCAGACATCCAAGGCCACAGACTTGATTGACCATTACATATTGTAGAACATTCCCTTGTTCCTGAATCATGGTTGTATATTGCCCATAGTTGTAAGGAAGAGTTGCAGCAGTTTCACGCTTTCATTAAAATAGAGGGGTCAGGGGCAATAGCTTAGTCAGTGAGATTCTGGGGGTGTGAAGCTTACATTTCCCCACTAAAAACAGTGGGCTGCAGGGTGAAGGGGTGAGATGGACAAGGTTTGGGATAGACTGTTTCCAGGGTCACTACTGATTTGCATTAGGTCGGCCTCGGTCTAGGGTTGCACAATGGACAAAAAATGAGGGGTTGAAATGTTACCTTGAGCGGTTGCTATTAGTTATACTATATGCAAGCATTCATCCCATTAACTTTCGGGTGTTGTATTGGCAATACTATGTTCGGAAATGTGAGATTGGCAGAACTTTTAAGTCAAATACTGGCAAAGTTGGTGAATTCCAAAAAGTACTAAATTTATACCCATTCAAGGAGGTCCTCTGTGGGTACAGATTTACTACTTTATTTTTTTTAATTGGTCACTATATATATTTAGTCTTTCCTGTTTTTAGTTCTATTTTTGGTAAATTCTGGTGGGGGGTTTTCAGTGTTCTCAAGTGATTTCAATACCTTAAAACCTGTGGTTATCAGTGGCTACACATTTTCGTGCCATTAAAAACAACAGAACCAGTGTTTTTCCAGTGTTTAGGGAAAGTTTTGGTTTTATTATTGCTTGCTTTCTACACTGATAATGCATGGTATATAGACAGTGTACGTACAGTGTACATGAGGTCCAAATACAATTTTGCAAATCAAACCTACTGTAGTACACCAAACAATACTTTCTTTCTGTGAAAAGGCCCTCTACTCTGGCCACTGACATAGCTTTCCATGCCAATACTGGTGCACTTGAAGATTCCGATTCTCTGGGCAGGTTCTGCAACATATGCTTTGAACTGGACGCTGATACCCGCTTATTGAAGCTGTAAAAAATGAAGCAGCACTTTTGAAACTACAGAGACAATTCTATGCATCAATGCAAGCCATTTCTCATAGATTGTAAAATAAAAGTTCCTGAATTGCTCTTCAACGTTGCTTTGTTTACCAAGTGGCAAGCACTCTAATATGGAACATGTTGTAGTGCCACAGTCACTAAAGGTGTCGCCAGCTACTCTCAAGGAGATGTTTCACTTCTACATCAATTATTGTCAGGATCGGTCCTTTGATATTAAAATCTGCTGTTTCTGTGTCACCTTTAGTGTTTAGGAGAAGGTTCAGTTCGCCATCCCAATTGTTTGCAGTTTATGCTTCCCTTGGTTCTCGATGGAATTCTAAGAAGGCGGCCGCCATCTTTTCTTGTGACTGTTAGTGTTCTAGTGTTCTGGGCAAGGTGGGTGATTAGCGTTTTTAGCGCGCACGCGCTAGGCGTGCTGCGCAGTTCAACTGTTATTCACCAGCGTGAGGAAGCGTTTGCCTTTCACTTCCTCAGAAGAATTTTTCTCGTCAGGAGAGCGGCAAATTCCTTTCACTCGCGCTCTGCCTGACTACCGGTGGTGCTACAAGAAGATTTTGGGAAAACGCAGAGGAAGTGTTTGCCGTTTACTTAGGGAAATTTTGTAACCTCTGAAGTATTGGTGAGTTCCCTTTCCCTCCTTGAAGCGACATCAGCACTCTTTGGGAATCACAAACTCAAAGTAAGTCAACACCTGTTTATTTCATTTGAAGTCTCTCTCCAGCTGTATAATTGTTGCTTTAAAATGCAGAACGTTAAGAGCAGCTGTCTAATGAGCAGAGCAGTTGAGGCGCAAGCTTTGCCTTTCGCTAGTCACATAACAAGTTCAGTATCCAGATAAAGAATACTTAGGAGACTTTGTTATGCTGCGCAGTTTAAAGACATGAGAATCAGTATTCTGCGCTGTTAAAATACCAAGAGACTCTGTATGCTGTGAAGTAGAATCTCCTAGAGGACTTGAACCTACATTATCTACAGGCAGAGCGTGCGCAGAGCTTAAGTGACCCTCCAGTATTTCAGAATAGAATAGTAAATACAAAAATATATATATATATATATATATATATATATATATATATATATATATATATATATATATATATATATATATATATATTTTCTCCAATCCTGACGAATACAGTAGCAATCAGGCGCTGACTCCGTGGGGTCATGTTCAGAAACAAATATTTATTTTTCTTAGTGCTTTAGGATTGACGCGTTTCGACGGTCAAAGCCGCCTTGCTCACAACACAGAGCTAACAATGAGTCATTGCTTTTAAACATGTCAACATTTGATTGGATCTCAGAATGGCTTCCCCGTAGTCATGACTACCAGTTACAGACTCACTGGTTCCCCTTACGTTCGGCGTGGGAAGGAATTAATTGACAGGCTACGTTCCATCCAGAGGCTCACTGGAGGGCTGCTGTATCGGTCCCTTTAATGAACACGAGCAACTAACCCACCGGAGGGATATAAGGTGCAAGAAAGAACTGCAGGTCCCAGAACACTCTGCGCAAGGTAAATTGAGTAAAAGGCACACCTGAGGCCAACTTGTTAATTTGCATGGGTGTACGGAGGACAGTGCAGGCGCACGCAATGAAGCTGCTCGTGTGTGGTCTCTGAAGAAAGGGAAGGAATCCCTGAAACGCGTCAGACCGAGGGACGAAATTCAACTGAATGGGAAATAGCCTGTGTGGAAAATAAAGGTTGTTACCTCATCCTACCACGGAGTGCGGCTTCATCTCTGGGCAACTTGGGCATTCATATATATATATATATATATATATATATATATATATATATATATATATATATATATATATATATATATATATATATATATATATATATACTTGTGCTTACCAAACAACCAGTGTTCAAGCCATTGTGTTATAAGTACAGAGAGAGTGAAGCTACAAGTTTCAGCACCCGAAGAAAGGAGATCATATTGCTCTTCAACTAGCACAATAGACAGAGCAAAGCTATGAATATGCACATGTAGCCTTGTCAACATATGCAGGGCTGTAAGAGAGCAGCTAGACCACTGTATTAAAAAGGTAATTAGAAGTGGTAGCAATTGGGATAGAGTCGGTATAAGGGGCAGTGTTAGAAGTAGTAATTCTGTTCTTGTGGTCACAGATGTTTGAGGCAATCCTTGTGGTTACCTGAGAGAAGAACTAGCAGTGGCAGTCTCTCTTGTTTATCCCATTTCCCACCTCCCCATATTTTCTGGTAGTGGAGTCTGGGATCTGGGACTTGCTCTTCTGCTCCCATGGAAAACCAGTGTAAGGGGCGTGGTACTTGACTATTTGACAATTCTGCTGAACACTTGGCAGACGAGGATGTTTTCAGACTCTAGTTTTTTTATTATGTCCACTACAGCAGTTATGTTTTGTCTCTAAGAATGCAGTAGAGTGTACTTTTTTCACATCACTATCAATATGCGACCAAAGATCCTCACATTTCTTGCCTTTGGCATCCTCACTCAGCAAAAATTCTGTAAACGGTTGCCACATGGATAATAAAGCATTCACAGTCCCTTGGGATGTAAACCATCAGCTAAGTGACACAGTTGGGTTGACTCTTTCTTTGATGCCATAGAAAGCACAAAATTAGAAATATATGTGTTTTAGTTCCCGTGCCTAATAAAACAGTGCACCAGAAAGGACTAAAAAGTAAATAGCATTCTACGTTAACTCTGAAGATTGTAAAGATCCTTTCAGCATACCATCCAACAAGTGTCAAGGATCTCATACAGAGAAGTACTACAGCTTAGGTATCGAATTTGACAGGTCACCACACAACTTTTTCATATACGTAGCTGAATCCCTGCAAATACAAACAACATCACTCCAATCTTTGTTGAACTTGGAAAGAAATGTTTTGCAGCAGCATTGCAAGTGACACTGCGTTCCATGTTTCATCCTGTCATGTTTTTACCATTATCCTAGATGCTTGGTGATAGCACTCTTTTCACATATACTTGTCACTATGGGCCCGATGTAGGTGGCAAATTCCGGTCGGAAACGGCCGAAATCGGCCGTTTCCGACCGGTATTTGGCACTTTGAGATGTAGGGGGCCAGTATTTACCTATTCGGTATATTTACCGAATCGGTAAATTTACAGAATCTGTAAAATACCGAATCGGTATTTTTACCGATTCGGTATCTTCCAGATGTAGGTGGGACTCTTCTGAGTCCCACAGGCATTTCAGATTCAGTGCATGCACACCTATGCCATGTGACAGACAGACATGGGCATGTCTGTGTGCCACATGGCACACAAGCCAGTATTGGGGGTGCTAGAGGGTGTCAAAGTGACACCCCCTGCACCCTTGCTGGAATCGGTATTTACCGATTCTGTAGATACCGAATCGGTAATGCCCATTGATTCCTATGGGTTTCAAGGCACATAGGAATCAATGGGGGATACCGATTCGGTATTTACAGAATCGGTAAATACCGAATCTTACAGATTCGGTATGTACCGAATCTGAAATACCTACATCTCCCCCCCCTCTAATTTACCACTTCATAAATACCGAATCGGTATGATTCTGTATTTATGAATTGGTAAATATAGATTTACCTACATCGGGCCCCGAATCTTGCCTTGAATGTTTAAAGTCTGAGGTGGTAGCAATTCACCTACTATCAATACTGACTCACTATAAACTGGGGGCTGATATATCAAGGGTTTTTACCCTTTCTCTGTATCTAATGTGATGGCACATATTGGGAACGATTCTTCTGAAATCAGCCATTTCACCTAGCGATGAAAGAATCAAACGCAGCCAAAATATCAAACAAGATTTTGATATTTCCTGATTCTCTTCAGTTTATATAATAATTAAACAAGACCTAAAACAAGCTTCTAAACCCCGCATCTTTAGACCAAAGACCATAAAACTGAAAAAACCAAAAGGAAGAAGAAAAAGAATTTTAGTGACATCCCTAAACAACAAAACTGAAGCCGAATAATGTTAGCCCAGTCTTTCTTGCTGCTAGCTTGTATAACAGTTACATTGCATTGGCCCCTTCGCCACGAAAAAAATGATTCTTTCAATCTCATTTTTCTTTCTTTGAATGGCATTTAGTTTGTGGCCTTGCAGGTATTTTTTCAGTGTTTATATGTTTACACTGGTGAGCGCTATTTCCCTTTTGGTGGGGTTTTACCAGTTATTATAGGGTTAAACCTAAAACCAGGCAGCCTATATATATTTAACATCTTGACCCAAAAAATGAACAATTGAAAAACTCATAGTGAAATGAGAATGAAAAGAAAGCCAACACAGACATAGCAGACCCAGCTCAGGAGCGCTCAGACTCAACTATCAAACCAGTAATGCATTTGAGAGGTGTCACACTCCAAATACCCCCACTGAAGGTAAGCCCTTACCCATCATGCCTGGTAGTTCTCCCTGGGAACTCATGACTACTGTACAACACAATGGCCTGCAAACCCTGGAATCCCTTATTTTTAATGTATTGTCACTGCATACACTTCTTTACATCTCTAATACAAAAAGTCTTTATTGTAAAGTTGGTAAATTGGTCCATGTGGACAGGGCTACGGGTTCCTAGTCCTCACCTTTTCCAAATCATTTTATCAAGTGACTGGCGGCCACATGTATTAAGCCCGAGTCACAAATGGAGAAGGGCACGCAGGCAAGTTAATAGGGACAGCCAAGCCGAGAGCAATGGGTCTGGCTTGGCTCTAAGTACAAGCTGATACATGCAAACATTTGGGATGTGTATTATGCAACCAAAATAATGATGCATTCTCTTCAAAATTAAAAAACGTGTATTTATTTAACATTTAACATGCACATGTGTTTCATCTTAATAAATCAGGTTATATCACTTCGTAGACAGACATTTATTAAATGTGATTTTTAGAAACATTCATTACTCGCCCCCAGAGACATTGCCATTTGTGAACTTAGAGGCAAGTTAGTAATCATGTAAACCCTAAACTTGGCCTAAATTCTTATTATAAATGGAGAAACATTACAGTCTATTAAATCAAATATAAGAGGTGCTGTACAATGCACATCATGAACTCAAGTATTTAAAAGTGAACTCATATGTGAGAATGCAGATTTCCCCCAGTTTTAATGGGCAGAAAATCAAGATTTTATTAAAGACATGGATGATAATATTATGCATAGTTCCTTTATTGCCCTCTCAAAAAGCAGCAACAAATGAAACTGTATTGAAAATGAATTAGAATTAGAATGTTAAACATTCCGGAACTTCCTTGAACATGCAGATAAGCCTAGAACCACAGCCATCTTCCTTCTTTTTGCTGTGAAATACCTCAAAAGTTCAACTTAAGCTCATGAAAATGAATTCCTCTTTTTTGTCTGTCCATGTTCGTCTTCCATAATATCTAAAACTCATCCACTCTCCATATTCCTAGGTATCTTCTTAATCTTGAGCAGGAAAACACATTTATGGTAAATCTGCATTTTATAACAACGCACAGAGACCAATATTATGCTTGTGTAAAGCCCATTCATAATATTCTCCACAGCGTTCGCCACAGGTTTAAAGTAAACTTTTTTAAATGTTGAATCACTTGACCAATCTGCTGCCTTAATAACACTGCTAAGACTGCTGTCCACCATAAAAGCCTTACTTGCCATTGATCTTCTGGCAGAATGTGCCCCAAACCTACTGACATCAATCCCTGCCTTCTTCATTACGTTCTTAACCAATCTAGCCAGAGTTAGAGTAGCTACTGCACAATATGAGTGTCTAAAGAAATCAATAACTTTCAGCAACTCTCAACCCACCCTAAACCCTAAAAAGTAAATAGCATTCTACGTTAACTCTGAAGATTGTAAAGATCCTTTCAGCATACCATCCAACAAGTGTCAAGGATCTCTTACAGGGAAGTACTACAGCTTAGGTATCGAATTTGACAGGTCACCACACAACTTTTTCATGTACGTAGCTGAATCCCTGCAAATACAAACAACATCACTCCAATCTTTGTTGAACTTGGAAAGAAATGTTTTGCAGCAGCATTGCAAGTGACACTGCGTTCCATGTTTCATCCTGTCATGTTTTTACCATTATCCTAGATGCTTGGTGATAGCACTCTTTTCACATATACTTGTCACTATATCTTGCCTTGAATGTTTAAAGTCTGAGGTGGTAGCAATTCACCTACTATCAATACTGACTCACTATAAACTGGGGGCTGATATATCAAGGGTTTTTACCCTTTCTCTGTATCTAATGTGATGGCACATATTGGGAACGATTCTTCTGAAATCAGCCATTTCACCTAGCGATGAAAGAATCAAACGCATCATTGCTCGTTAACGAGCGCATTAATCCTTGGCTCTACCACCGCCCCCAGGAACCCCCCCATGACCAATAATAGCCCTTGTGCTGAATTATAGATACAGAGATGCCATACTGCATCCAGCGTGTGAAAAACAACTGGTCATATTTCAAAACTATGAAGTCTCATTTTACCTAGACTTTAGGCAGGCAGTACAAAAAACTTGTAGAGAGTGCACAGCTCAGACAATTGGAAATACCCTACGCTATGCTCTACCCTACAAGACTACGGATCATGCATGATGGATGAACAAAAATACTCCATACGCCGAGGGCCGTTCAGGACTTCCTAAAACACACCTCCACAAGAACAAAAGCTAAGGATCAAGCATCCTCTTCTTCCCAATCAGACGGAGGTAGTGGCTAGTTGGGTATACAATATCCGCCGAAAGGTAAGACTGAGATAAAACTGAGGGGGGAAGAGCTATTGAGGGTTCTATGCTGTCAATATAAAATGCATCCAGCAGAGAGCTTGATAAGACAAACTGTACGAAATGAATCAGCAGTTTACACGGACATTGAGACAATATGTAAAATCCCATGTATGAACTGTGTAACCAGCTACAATCTGACTCAATAACTAAAAGATGGCATATGTGCCTACCGAGAGGCACTAACAAGTAATGAGGACATACAATTAATGCATATATCTATAGATATACAACAAAGACAAGATGATCCTAGACAGTCTAAACACAGTTACCATAACTAAAGAGAGGCAGTATCTACATGGATGCAGGACACTCCTTTAATAAATAGACTACTCTGTTTTAGACAAAATAACAATAGGTTATTGGGCATTGGATATTATAAACCTCGGCATGTAAGAGTACAAGTATTATGTACAGTACAGGCAAGACTATTCCCAAACATGAATGCTGAGACACTAGTGGACTCTACAGGTACAGCCTCTGTAAAAAGTTGCAACTGAGGATCATAGCTACAGTGAAGAGTGGCGAAGACTATTGCAAAAAATTAGTCAACGGAGTGAGACTAGCTACAGATATATATCCATATGTTTAAATTGATTGTCATCCATAAGACTATAAAATGTATATACTAGTTCAGAATATATATTGAAAGTATATTGTATATACTTCATATTGAGGTGAATGAATAAACATTTGCATTATTGTTAACAGTATTAAGGTAACCAGATTATCTAAAATATTCCAGCCTCATCCGCTATGCGAATGAGCTGCCCCCAAGTGGGTGTTCCCCAGAAACGTTATGATGTTCCTATTTTTGCTTACAGGGATATGTCTTTGGCATAATTGGGATGCCACAGAGGGTGGGGAAGAGGGGATGTTAATGTTTTCCCAGACACAGACACACAATGTATAACCTACTATGTTGGCACATGCAGCACCCTATGCTGTAATACCAGACTACAACACACTTTGCAGGATATATATATACTGCAAAACACATAGAAAATAACAGTTTAGTCAGACAAGTGGCCCACAATGGAAAATAAAAAAGATACATCACCACTGCTCATGTTAACATGGAATGTTTGGGGATTGAATAATCCCCGAAAGATAAGACAAGTATTTGCATATTTAGATAGATATCAAATCGCAATAGCGATGCTTCAAGAAACCCATCTGGCAAAAGATAGTATGAGCCCACTGGGCAGTAGATGGGCCGAAACAGTACTGAAATCCTTTTACTCATCATACGCTAGAGGGGTTCCTATACTTGTAAAGAAAGGCAGACAATATTTAATAGACCAAATGAGAACTGATGATAAGGGAAGATATTTGATAATCACAGGCTATCTTCGGGGTACCCGTGTGGGTCTGGTCAGCACATATGGCCCAAACAAAGGCGACCCTGAATTCTTCAGATAAATTTATAGCAGATTGTGAGAATTGCCATCAATAGAAATCCTTTGGGGGGGAGACTTAAATCTCTCACTAAACGAGGAACAAGACAGGTCAGGCAAAACCAAAGAACCACATAAACAAGCTGTTAAAATGATGAAGGATGGTATCTCTGAATTTGGAATGTTAGATGTCTGGAGGCTTCATAAACCAGGCAGGCTAGAGGGCACACACGCCTTTAAGTATCATAATAGTTGGGCATGAATAGATTATCGGCTGGCCACAGAAACAGCAAGCACATGGATCTGTGACATACAGCACCTTCCTAAGACATTATCAGATCATAAACCCATAGTAATCTCACTAAATCTTCCACATTACACACCACCCCCTTATATGTGGTGGTTTAATGCCAAGGCACTGTTAGACCCACTGTACAACTGAGCAATACATCAAGCAATAAAGGAATACTTTGAAATTAACAAAAATTCGGTGGCAGATGCAAGTATATTGTGGGAAGCTTTTAAAGCCACATTGCGTGGTGTCTGTATTAGCACTAATGCTGGAATTCTGTGTGACATACGGACCCAACTGAACAATTGCGAAAGTAAAATAAAGCAGCTTGAAACGGAATTGAATACACAAAGAACGCAGCCATAATGGGAGACATAAAAGAACTATTGTCCGAATATCAGGAATTAGCAAATAATGAGATCAAATATGTCTCACATCGCCAAATTGCCCGTACCTATGGAGAAGGAGGTAGATCAGGACGCATCCTGGCACAGAAAATCTGTAACCCACGCACTGCACATGTGGTCACCACCATTAAAGATGCACAAGGTACACAGCAATATGACACAGCAAATATTTTAAAAGCCTTCATGAACACATTTGAGGAGCTCTATGCAACATGCAAAACCGCGAACAACCAGGAAATCCTCGACTATTTAGAGGATATAGCTATTGCTTGGCTCTCAGACAACCAGTGATAGTACCTAGTGTAACCGATCACAATTGAGGAAGTTACAGAGGCCATAAAAACACTTCCCAATGGTAAAGCCTTGGACCGGATGGGTTTACTGGGGAGTTTTACAAGACGTACGTAGAACTATTGTGCCCCTATTTAGTCGAGATGTATGGGGATGCGCACAATAAACAGATCCTGCCACCTACACTACGGGAAGCACTTATCATTGCACTGTTAAAACCAGATAAAGCCCCCACTACCTGTGACTCGTATCGACCGTTGTTATTAATAAATACAGACGCCAACATTTTTGCGAAAATTATAGCCACAAGATTACACCCACTGATGCAAAACATAATACTGCCAGATCAGTCAGTGTTCATCCCCAACCGATCCACATCTCATAACATACGTTTGTTACTTGCATTATCTCACCAAATCAATCCAGAGTTGGTGGCGGCGACAGTGCTATTAGACACTGCCAAAGCCTTCGACTCAGTAGAGTGGGAATATCTATTCACGGTAATGCATTAAATGGGGTAGCCTCCTACTCTAATGACATGGATTAAAATTCTCTACACCAAACGGGTTGTACGAATGAAAGTTAACCAACATGTTTCAAGCCCAATACAAATACAGCGTGGTACTAGACAGGGATGTCCCGTCGCCCCTGTTATTTGCTATAGCATTGGAACCTTTGGTGTGTAAGATAAGTAAAAAAATGCGAACACGGCACTACGGTTTATACAGCGCCCAATCAGGATATCCATGTACACAGATGGCATGGTGCTATATGTAAGAGAACCAACCGCACATATATTTATCCCCTTTGCTGCGTGAATATATTAAATTCAGTAGATAGTCTGGCCTACAAATAAATTGGGGTAAATCCACCATTATCCCTCTCACAGACAAAACTAAGCCGCACCAAGTAGAGTTTCCATTGGAATGGCAGACAGAACTGGTTAAGTACCTTGATATCTGCTACCATAAAGATCCCGAGGTAGTTATTCGAGTAAACAATGGAACCACGGTCACTAAATTTGAATAGAAAATAGACAGATGGATTCGCCTACCATTGTCGCTGGGGGATAGAATGGCCATTGTAAAAATGATGATACTACTCAAGCTATTATATCTGTCAACAATATACCAATACAACCACTTGCAACTGTCTTTCAGAGACTCACTACAAACATAACCCGGCTAATATGAGCCGGAAAAATAGCACGCATTGAATTACTAACATTGATAATGGCTTACAATAAGGGAGGAATTGCGGTGCCGGATCTATTACTCTATTACCTATGTGCGCCAGCGCAATATGCATATTGCTAGTTTCATCCGGTATGATACTTACCTCTTACTGCAATCGAAGATGGGGACACACTCACACTCCCATTTTGCTGTATCCTGCCACATCCTCGACCACATGTCACTAGAAATTAAATTAACACAATAAAAACCACAAACTCTGCATGGCAACGCATGGGGAAATTGATGTACCACTTTATGCACCAGCCATCCCTCTACATCTTCATTCAGCATTAACAGTGACACACACACAGGTAGTGGTATGGCGATGTTACAACTAGTAGGCATAACCACTATGGGAGACCTATACATTCAGGGTAGATTTATTGAAGAGTCAGACCTCAGTTACATCCATAATCAAATGCTCTTTTTTAAAATTTCATATCAGAGACTGTGGGGAGCCATCAGAGACTTACACCCCACATTCCCTGTGGAGCTGCCGACACTGGCTGCATTGGAACTGATCATTACAAGCCTGTAAAATACACACATCATGTCCAAATTATATAAGCTACTACAGGATGATTTGGCGAATGACAACAGTAAAGCACAAGATCGTTGGGATGACAATTAGAAATACCTCTACGTGAAGAGGAATGGCATAGCTGCTGTGCATTAATATCCTTATTGACACCAAATGGTAACACGCACATCATTCATTACAAGTACATACATCAAACATACCCCACCCCACTCAAGATAAAAAAATGCAGATTGAGGACAAAGGCTAGATGCCGCCGATGCGCTACAGACAATGATGATTTTATGCATCTGGCATGGAGCTGCACAAATGCCTGCTGGGTATAGTGGGACACTTAAAATCTACGAAAGGCAAACTATGTGCAATAGCGTTATTGATGGCCAAAAGACGGGTATCTATATACTGGGACAGTAAGAGGTCACCTAATAATAAACAGTGGTTAACTGACCTACTATATTGTAAAGACACTCTAAAAACATATAAGGACGAACTACCGATAGCTTCCAGACCCAAAGAATATTGGTCGGCGCTTACAGAATACTTGCGTTCTAATCCAGATTAGTTGACGTCTGATACGGTATAAATAGGCATGTTGTGCTATGGTAAAGAAAATGGTAACAGCTTTAAGATATATTATGTATTACACATCTGCATAATGTTTGAAGAAAAAAAGAAAAAAAATTTGGTAGGAAAAACCTTCCCTAAAGACGCATGTTTAGGAATTTGCTCCTTGCACTTCAGATACTTATACGGAATCCAAACCACTTGCAGATCACCAACAACTCCATCTTCTCCATGCCGTCCTTTATGACTTCATTGTACCTGGTGCCCAAGACTACTTGATGAGTTCTGGAGCCTCCGACGGTAATACTGATACCTTCCAAATTCTCCTGAAATCACCTTACCATAAGCAATAACTGACCTGTCTCTACTAACCTGTGGTTTCCTCTGTGAGAATCCACCAGCAACTGCAGAAAACAAGGTAGTAACACTGGATTATCTATCAACAGACTCATTACAACTAGAAACCACACCTCCATCTGGCAAAATGGAGTTATCAACAACATCTCTGCTCCTTCCCTCCTGACCTTCATAAGCACCCTATGAACCATCGCGAAAGGAGGAAGTGCATAAAGCCTTCCCTCCTCCCACTTCTGGAGAAATGCATCTACTTCTCTCGCCTCTGGGTCTGGTCTCCAACTGTAAAATGCTGGAATTTGAGCATTTAACCTATTTGCAAACAGATCCACCTCTAATGGCCCTCATCACCTGTTCAAACTAATGAATACTTCCCTGTTCAACCTCCGGTTGCTCAAATCTTTCAAATTCCTTGTGTTCATATCTGCTACAACATTGTATAATCCTGGAACATGCTGAACCTGAACAATGATATTGTGGCCTAAACAATAATTCCAGAACTCCATTACCATCGCTGCCAGTGCTGTTGATCATGGTCCCCCCAACTTGTTGACATACCTCACTCCTGAGTCATTGTCCATATTCAACAACACTTTACCTGATCCCTCACAAAACTCTTTACTGTGAACGATCCTGCCAACAACTTCAGGCAATTTATATGCATTCCACTCTCGTTGACAGACCAATGCCCCCTGTTGTTACTGAACCACATTGAGCTCCCCATCCTTGAAGACTTGCATCTGATTCAATCACTACTTCCAAAATCTCTCCAAAAAGTGTCCTGCATTGCTTCCTGATTTAACATCACCTTCTTAGAATGCTTTGCTTCCTAGGCAAATGATAGCCCTTCAACCTCTGAAGGGCACTGTAATGACAAGATGCTGGGAAGATAGCCTGAATTGATGCAGGCAGTAAACCAAGTAACCTTGCCAATTGGCGTAATGAAGTCCATCTGCATGTTCTATCCTTTTCAGTTCCCTGTGTATCTTCCTCACTTTCTCCATTGGTAATCTCAGCACACCCTCCAAGGTCCATATCTGAAAACCTAAAAAGATCAAAAACGTCCTCTAGAATTAGCACTGCTACATCTGTCTGCTCCAATGCCACCTCCATTATCTCTGCCATCAGTACATCGTCGAGATATACTATAAGACATACCCTTCTTGACCTCAGCCAAGCCATTACTGGCCTCACAACCTTCATACACTCCAAGGTGCCAAGGTAAGTCTGAACGGAAGGCTCTTGAACCTCCAACATTCTCCCTGCCACTAAAACAGAAGGAAAAGTAAATCTCTGCATTCCAGACAGACTGGAATTGTTAAATAAGCATCCTTCAAGTCCAACCTGGTTAACCAATCCCCTTTCCTTAAAAGTTCTCACAACATATGAATACCTTCTATCTTGAAGTGATTGTAAGACACCCAGTCATTCAATTTGCTTGGATTTTTGACTGGCTTCATGTCTTTATCTTTTTTTCCACTAGAAAAATGTGGCTTACAAAACACCCTGGACAGAATTTTGCTTTCTCTATTGTCCATTTCTCATGAAGAGCCTTCACTTCCAGCATTACCAACTTTTCTAAATCCCATGAAAATCTTAAAACCTTTGGGCACCTGTCCTGCACTGGTGTCCCTTCAAAATCTATTTGATACCCCTGCACTGTCCTCTACACCCACTGGTCCTTTGTAATTTCCTTCCATTGTGACACAAACCGAGCTAGTCTGCTACCCAGCTTTACATGGATACATATAGTGTCTCGCTTTTGACATATCTGCTCCACCTCTTGAGCTCCTTTAACTCTGACCTCCTCAAGACCTTGCACTCTGTCTTTATGGATACAAATGACTTTGCTCTGACTTACACCCATATCCATAGGATCTAAAACCTTGTATGAATGTCCACAGCTAAGGAATGGATCCCACATTGTCCTAGCTCCTCCAAATACCTTCATTACGTCTTTTTGTGTCTTTTGAATTGAATTAAAGGTGCCCACATACCTGTACAAATCCTTTACAAACTATTCACCAAAAAACATACAGTTACTCTCAAGTCCCAACTTTTTTTTTGCCAATACGGACATTTCTGGCTCACTTTTCATTAATATGCTGTTCTTTCACTCCATACATGGAGCTGAATTTATATTTCCTAATAGACATATAGATCTTTGAATCCATTGAAGCAATTCATCCACATTTCCACCGGTATTATTAGAGTGTGCCTCCTCACACAAATCCAACTCCTTTGTTAATGGACCTAGGATGTCCAAAAGCCTATCCAGTCAAACTTTAAGCCCTTTATCCAACCCTTTTTTAGGCTCAAGACTAGGCTTATTCAGAAAGGTCAACATCTTAAGATCCAACTCTGGTGTATATGCCACCTTAGACCACAAAGTAGGACTTTCCGACCTCAATCATGTCCGAACCTCCTTAGGTATCGCCCCCCATATCCATTATGATATATTCCGAGCCACATGCTCAGCCAGCATCCATTGTGGTGATAATGGATGTCGGATCAAAAGTGGATCAAACATCTCTTCACCTAGTGGATCTACAAAATCATTTACCTCACACTTTATTTTAAATGGATCCACTTTAAATTTTTTGGGTTTATTACACTTCTCCTCTGTTCCATCTAAATCAGATGAACAGCTTAATTCTACATCACTACTACTTGATGTTTTGTGATATGGAGCCTTACACCCACAACCTCTTGTATTTATATCTACATGCACCTCAATGTGCTTTCTCTTGTGTAATGCTTTTAGCCAACAACATATGAGTTACCTGCTTTTGCTTCAACTTCCTCCACTGACCAATACTTATCATACTTCTTATTCTCCACCACATCCTAAGATCGCCCCCTCGTTATAATGTGTTATTCCACAAAATCGTCAATTTTGTTTTATATAACCTTTCTGCCAAATACACAAAAGTCTTGTCTACATAACTTCTGACCTTAACATCCAAAGTCTGTTCTTCTCCTGGCTCCATAGTGCCTCAACAAATGAATTATCTTTCCTCAGGATTAAAACAATCCCTGTCAAGTGATGCCAAAATCAGCTGTAAAGAAAATGACTACTGTCATCTATAATCTGCATAATTTTCCAAAATATGGAATCGCACCATTCATTTGATAGCAATATAATGCTTCTCAATCCTCCAAATTGGCTGTGTACGCATGAGCGTAGAGCAGATTGAATAACCCAAATCTGAATCAATACATTTTGCCTGGAGCGAGAGCCTTACGCTCTGAAAAACATGACTTGCTCAGCACGCGTGAACTCACCCTGATCGCGCCGATTAATAAAAAATAAATAATGAGCACTACTAAACCATTTACTTTCTACTACTGTGCCTGCCTCCATTAACCGAGGGAGTCATTCCTGGCACACTGGCTCCGAGATGAGCCTGCATTCATCTCAACGCACCACAGCTCTAAAACTGTTAAAAAGCTGTGTCCGTTGTCATCAACCAGCTGATGCAGCAAAGAACAAAAACAAATACTATTCTAACCAAGTCACTAGACTGGAAATACGCTCTACCCAAAATCAAGTAAGCTATATCATACTTACACATTTACCTTTCTAGCTACCACTGAATGTTTATAAAGTATTGTGAAAGATTATACAGTCTAACTTCTTAATATTAGTATTTATTCTGTTATCTCTATAACTTTAAATGAAAATTCTCATACCCACCAAAAAATATAAACCCTAGGAATGGCGATTCTCCAAGCAGAGTGATATGAGAATCAAGATTTCAGACACGGGGCATTATGCATTAAACCTTTAATTGCCACTCCGCAGCACTTTTAAAGACCTGCAACACATCAAAACACTAGAACTAGAACACAGCAATCCATAAATATCTCTGCTCCTGAACATTCTTCCTCTTTTAATTCGCGAACATCTTCTTTCTTCTCTGTCTCCACCTCTTCTATCTGCCATGTTCTCCAAACCCAAACTCACTAGTCTGCTGAAAATAGAAGAATCAAACTGTTTCCTTCGTAATGCAAAACGTAATCAATAAACCAACTTATAAATTTATCATCTAGCATATACTCCTTAACTTAACAACACTAGGGCGAGGAGGGAGAGATAATGTTAGCCTCTGTGTCTTTAATGAAATCTTGATTCTCATATCACTCTGCTTGGAGAATCGCCATTTCATTACAAGGCCGGAGGCTACCATTATGCATGTTGAAAGCCTTTCATAATCACATGCTTTATTGGTCTAAAATAATGTTTTGCAAATACTTCAACATTAGACCAATCTGCTGCTTTCAAAATCTCCTCCAACCTTCCTCCGCACAAATACATCTTACTCGCACTAGCACCTCTCACAGAATAATCCACATCTACGCCACTCTCATAACGTTCTTCACCCATCTAGCATTGGTTGCTGAACTTACTGCTCCATAAGGTTACACATAAGAAATCAACAACTGATTCTCTCCATCTTTCCTGAATTCCAGTTCCTACTCTCATACTTGTGCATACAATCTACAACACACAACTTCTTCTCATCCTCAAATCTCGGATAGAATATTGTCTTCGACAATGTCTTGGTTCTTTTCCATATCTCAAAAAACACCCCATCCAGTGTCATAACTTTGTTATTTACCTCCAAAGCTCGTACATCAGAAACTCTTCTGCATGATACCAAACAGAATGAGGTTGGCAACTTCCCTGAAAGTCTTTTAATTTCCAAAAACCTATTTGCTGGCCATTGCAGAAATAATTTCAATACCATATTCGACATCCCACAAAACATACCTAGCCCTAGGAGGCCTCTTCAACCTCATACTCTTCATAACCCTACAAACCAAAACATTTCTACCCACTGACCTGTTGTCCACTAGAACATGTCCTGCTGAGATTCCTGACCTGTAACAAATTACTGTCCTATAACCTAAACATTCTTCAAACTCCTCCACTAAAAAATTAACCACCTCAACTACAGGCGCCTCCATGGGATCCAGACCCCTTTCCATGCACCAACTAACCCATATTCTCCAAATTCCTCTATATCTACACTTGGTTACTGGTGCCCATGATTCTTCCAATAACTCTGCAGCCTTATCCAAAAGTCCTCCGAAACTGCTACATCTCCTGACACTCTCCAGACAAGAAGGTTCATCACCTTGCTCTGCACTAAAGGATGTTCTTCTCCTTCTACATTCTTCAAAAGTCCCTTTTTTGCGAGAATTAAAAAAGGTTCTGCACAAGCCAATTCCATCACTGACGGAAACCAAACTTGTGACACCAAAAAGGGAGTCACTAACACAATCTGACATTTCTCCTGTCTCACCTTCAATAATACTCTGAATCATTGCCGACGGGGGGAAGGCATACGCAATCTTCCCACTCCAAACTTGTTTGAATGCATCCACAGCTAACGCCAAAGGATCCGGTCTCCAACTAAAATACCTCTCCAACTGAAAGTTTAAGCGACTCACAAACAAGTCTAACTGCAGAGGACCCAACAAACTGTCCATCCTTCTGAAACTCTTCACATCCAGCTTCCAATCGCTGAAGTCCCTCAAATGTCTTGAGTTCCAATCTGCTACCTGATTCATCTCTTGTGGTAAATACTCTGCCCTTACCTCTATCTTGTGTTCCATGCCGAAATTCCAGAACTCCATCACCAGATTTGCCAGATCCCTGGACCTCATTCCTCCCAACCTGTTTATGTAAGCCACAGCTGACATATTGTCCATCCTTATCGTCACCAACTGACCTTTCAGTATCTTCCTGAAACTCTGCACTGCATACAAGCCTGCAGTTAGCTCCAAACAATTTATATGTTATGTTCTCTCTTTCTTGGACCAAATTCCACCTGTCTGAACTTCTCCTAATCGTGCTCCCCAACCTTTCAAAATCGCATCTGTCTCTAAAACAAAATTTGGCCCGTTCCAAAAATTGCGCACCTATTCCAAACATCCAGATTGCACAACTACCACTCCAACTCCTCCCTAGCTTCCATGCGTAACGAGATCTGATCCCCATACCATAAACCTTTCCTCAATGCTTCCCCTTTCACCCTCTGCAAAGCACGATAGTGAAGGGGACCTGGAAATATCGCCTGTATCGAGGAAGACAATGATCCTACTATTCCTGCCAAATCACTTAATGTCATAAATTCTCTCCCCATGCACAACTTCATCTCCTTCTTTATCAACTTCACTTTCCTTTCTGGCAACAAACGCATACACTTCATTGTATCCACCTGAAAACCTAAAATCTCTATGGTTTGACTAGGAACCAGAACAGACTCCTCCAGGTTCACCAGAAACCCTAATTTCTCTAACAAACTGATGTCATTACTCAAATCCTTTTCCAACTCTCTCTTGTCCTGATTCATCAACAAAATATCATCTAAGTAGATTATCATTTGCACTCCTCTATTCTGAAAAAAGGACACAACCACTCTCATCACCTTTGTGAAACACCATGGTGCTGACGAAAGGCCGAATGGTAGATATAAAAACTGATAAAGCATCCCTTTCCACCTGAACTGTAAATATTTCTGACTCTCCCTGTTCATAGGAATCGTAAAATAATCGTCCTTCAGGTCCAACTTTGCCAACCAATCTTTTCCCTCCAAGAGATCTTTTAAGCAATGGATTTCCTCCATTTTGAAATGTCTGTAAACCACAAATGTGTTTACATCTCTCAGATTTATGACCAGTCTCCAACCTTTTTCTTGCTTCCTCACCAAAAACAGATTGCTCACAAAACCTTTCCTTTCTTCCCTTACTTGGATAATAGCTCCTTTCTCTAAAAGAGAAATTATCTCTGAATCCACTAAATCCCTTTGTTCTTGTGTCACACTTATCTCTATTGCCTCCTCTTTTTGATTGGGCAATTCTGTAAATTCGACTCCATACCCGTGTATCGTATTGTCTCCAATACCCAAGGGTCCTGAGTGATCTTCTTCAATTCTTTTACAAAAAACCTCAGTTGTCCCCCTACTTTTTTTGAGGTAGAACCAGTTAAAGTCTCCGTACTCACCTTGTCCTCCTTGAAACTGGCCCATCTTCTTGTTGAACCTCCTTGTCCTGCTCTTCCCAATCTTCCTCTACTTGGGAAGAAACTTCCTGGTGCATAGTCACTTTCTCTATAGCTACTCCCGCTTTGGCTATAATATTGTCCACCATACTGGGACATTTGAAATCCTTGGCCAGCAGATAGTCCCCTTCTGCGTGCCCTTCCAAAAACACTTCCTCCAAAGACCTTCCTCATATTTACCTGTGCTTTATCTAGCTCTTTGAATGTATTCACATATTTTCTGATGCTCTTTACAATTCCCTCTCCAAAGAGAAGACCTTTCGCATCCTTGCTCTCTTCCTTTTGTGCCAGGTCACCTAACTTCGGACTAATCTTCATTAAGATAGCCCTTCTACGCTCTGATAAAATTCCAGCGTTAGCATTTCCCAACAGCACTAGAGCCCTCTGGCTCCAACCTCTAAGCAACTATGTCTACCTCTTCTTTATTGGCATACACCTCCTCTGCCATATCTAGGATCCTTGCTAAAGGACCTAAAACATCCAGTAGCTTATCCTGACAGATCTTCCATGACCTTTCAATACCCTTTCTTGGGTCTTTACCCAGTCGAAATTAAAAACTGATCAGCTCTGGACCCAGATTAGGAGTATTGCATACCTTCTCCTCTATCACTGGCCTTGCACATTCTGATTTCATTATCCTTATCACATCTCTATCCAGTGGTTTCCCAATCCATGTTTTAATACATTTTGCCACATGCTCCATGAGCCACCACTCTCCACTTTGTTGATGTTTGTTGTTTAGAGGTGTAAACATTTCTTCCCTAGGATCCTTAATTTGGTCACAAGAAGTTGACCCCGAAACTTCCATATCTTAAAATTCCTCATCCAAAAACTCATCCTGATTTAAATCAAAGATATATTCAAGAATCTTTTTCATTTCCAACACCTCTGCTGTTTCCAATCCTTTCAAAATTTTCCTCCTCTTGTGTGCCGCTAAAGGACACCTTTCCTTGCGTACCGCCAAAGACACCTTTCTGTTGTGTGCCGCCAAGGACACCTACTTTTTTTCTAGAACTCATGACCTCCTTCTTTGAAATCAAAATATCTTCAACATGTCTTGTCTTCTTATTTTTCTTTCTTCCCTTTTTTACACTTACTCTTTCACCATCAAATAACAAAAAATACTCTTCTCCACCATCCTTTTCTCTCTTCCTACTTTCTACTAAGACAAATTATAAATCACTGCATTGACAAAGATCAAAAAGATCATGCACACTAGTTTAGATAAACGTTCTAAAACCCCATCTACAGCTTCTTTCACTTGTTTTTTCATTGCATGCTGTATCAATCTTTTTACCACAACTTCATTAACCAATTCAACGGAACCATTTACACTAATATTCTGCTCCTCTGACATTCTTATTTCTTTCCTCCAAAAATACTCCTACTTACTTCCTCAAACTACCTCCTACTAACCAAACTCCTCATAAAATGCCCTGCGTCTCCTCTTAAAACTTCTTCTTCTCTCCTAATCCACTGATTTCACCGACCATTAAACTGCTACCTTTGTTAACTTAACTCCTATTATCCTCTGTCTAAATAAAACCAATCCAAAAAGTCTCCCAACTCTTGCGTTATTTCAATCACGCGCTGATTATGCACATAATAACGTGCTGCCCAAAGTGCGAATATCGAAACAAACACCCAACACGCTGACATTGCACAACATGCTACACAAGTGCAAAGGGTTCCAACAATCATCTCCTCAAGATGCCTTGCCGCGCGGAGAAGCTGTATAAGCTTCCTGCTTCTCTCACGCGTCAATATCACGTTCTGAACACCGCATGACCCTTCATGCGCTCAAATGGTAATCAAACTTCTTTTCAAATAATGATTGACCTTAAAACAAATGGTCAATGCCTACTTTTCCCTTTACTTTTTTTTTAAACACTCAAATAAACTCTCAAAATCCTTACAACCAAAACCTTTTCTGACCCATAAATGAAACCAATTAACTCAAACCTACACCGCAGCTCCTGAAAATTAGAAGCTGCAATGTACACACATATATTACATTTTCTTTAAAACCATATAATTAACTACAAACAATAATACCTGTTAACATATATATTTAAATATATAAGTAAGTAGAAATTTAAAAGGTACTTATCTTGTCCTGAGCAGCAATTAGAAGAGAAGAAGAATGTTCAGGAGCATGGATATTTATAGATTGCTGTGTTCTAGTTCTAGTGTTTTGATGTGTTGTGGTTCTTTAAAGGTGCCGCGGAGTGGCAATTAAAGGCTTAATGCATAATGGTAGTCTCCGGTCTTGTAATGAAATTGCACTTATCTGTGTATGAACAGCAACAAAGAAAGAAGATAGCTCTGGGTTCAAGGACGTTCCAGAATGTCTAATGATCTAATTCTAATTCTGAGTTTCATTTATTGTTGCTCTGCATGAGGGCAAAAAAGGAACTGTGCAAAATATTGGTATCCTTGCTTTGTCATAAAATATATATTTATACTCACTGAAAAAAACAGACGTTTCAGGGACATTATAGTTAGGGATTATCATTTAAAAAACCTTAGAAATTCACTAACAAAACCACAGGTTTCAGGGATGTTATAGTTAGTTAGACATTTCACTCATATAAAACCAGAGAAATTCAGTTGTGATAGTTGGAAGAGTTTACTATAACTTGCAATGCACTGCTGATGACGTCACATATTGCACCACTCATGACATGGTCAGTGACGTCACTGATGACATCACTGATGACCTCTCAAATGACATCACTGATGACATCATCCAGTGACTGCATGTTTCTAACAAGTTCAAGAATGATATATATATATATATATATATATATATATATATATATATATATATATATATATATATATATATATATATATATATATATATATATATATATATATATATATATATATATATATTCACAGAAAAAACCATAGGTTATAGTGGATATATAGTTAGGAATTTGCATTTACAAAACCTTGAAAATTCAATGAAAAAACCATTGGTTTTAGGCCATATATAGTTAGGAATTAGCATTTACAAAACCTTATTTTACTCGCATAAAACCATTGAAATTCCATATATAGTTAGAAGCGCTAACTATATATCGCGCACCCGCAATCCACTGCTGATGATGTCACATATTACATCATTCATGACATGGTCAGTGACATCACTGATGACATCTCAAATGACATCACTGATGACATCACTGATCACAACATCCAGTGATTGTATGTGTCTGTAAAGTTTAAATATGTTTTACATATTGAAGAATGAGTGGATGTATAAGTGTCTGGATGAAGAATTTAGTAGGTGCATGACTGACTGTATGAAAGAGTGATTAAATGTGTCTCACTGAGTGCATGGGTTAGTGACTAAACTGTCTTAATTTGTGCATCAGTATGTTTGTTGTTGTGTAAGCTGCTGCATGTGTTGATCAGTAGCTATAAGAGTGGCCATATGGGTTATTGATTGGTTGCCCAAGTATTTGAATGGGAGGCTGAGTGTGTGTGTGGGTGGCTGGGAGGTGCGTGACTCTGTGCATAGATGTGTAAGCAGTTGATTCACTAGGAGTATGAGTTCAAGAGTGCATGTGGAAACAGCTATATGGGCGGTTGACTGTGCATGGGTGTGTTGGTGAGTGAATGGATTTCTCATTGCTACATGTGCAAGTAAGTACGTATGTAAAACACAATACATGTGAGAGTTGAGATATATAAATAACTGAACATAAGAGCCAGTGAATGTGTGAGTGGCTGTATCGATCACTGTGAGCTTGTATCAGGGATTATATAAGAGAGTAAATATGTGTTATTATATGTTTGAATAAGTAAGATGTGTATAACTGTATAGTTGAGGAAATGGAGGTGTGATTGATTCTTTGCATGACTGACTAGGTGTGTGAGTAACTCCATGGATGAGTGACAGTCTGTGAGTGTCTGTTTATACTGAGTGTATGTAAGGTTATATTAGAGTCTGAAGAGGTTCATTGTATTATCACATGAGTGATGTGATCAGTGATGACAAATGAGATGTCATCAGTGATGTCATTTGAGTTGTCATCAGTGATGTCATCAGTGATGTCATTTGAGATGTCATCAGTGATGTCATTTGAGTTGTCATCAGTGATGTCATCAGTGATGTCATTTGAGATGTCATCAGTGATGTCATCAGTGATGTCACTGACCATGTCATGAATGATGTAATATGTGACATCATCAGCAGTGGATTGCGGGTGCGCGATATATAGTTAGCGCTTCTAACTATATATGGAATTTCAATGGTTTTATGCGAGTAAAATAAGGTTTTGTAAATGCTAATTCCTAACTATATATGGCCTAAAACCAATGGTTTTTTCATTGAATTTTCAAGGTTTTGTAAATGCAAATTCCTAACTATATATCCACTATAACCTATGGTTTTTTCTGTGAATTTCATTGGTTTTTTAATAGCAAATATGAAAAGCTTTAAAATGTCAAGTACGTGATAGATAAAAACATTTTCGTATTTATGCACGCTGATGTGCTTTGAACGCTGCACCCCCCCCCCCCTCCCCTCTTTTGTCTTAGTAGTACTCTCTCTTTGCAGATACTGAAGGGTAGTTAACGCAGGCCTTTACCCCCGTTGTAATCCGTCGTGCCTCCTTGTCTCTCCATTTGATTGATTGTTGTCCAAGCATTTACTGTTTTAGAATTGGTTCTCTTTGGATCATTCTCTATTTACAAACAAGCACAAAGTCGCAATACTCTGTTTAGTCTTTGCAGATAGTGAAAAATCGTGTAAAAAAATAAAAGTAATCGAGCAAAATCAGTAGGCCACTAATTGGATCTCTTTTTGACCTCGCTAAAATAGAAATATTAGGAACAACCCTTCATGAGAAATACGAAAATAGTGAGATGAACTGAGCTCCACACCATGAGGGCTGCAAGACAGCTCGGCTCCATCACCCATCCCGCACAAAATAACGACAAACCCTATGCAAATATTAAAAATATAGACAACACACCAGCAAAGAAACAGGGTAAAACATTTTATTAAAAAACTATTTACATAACGTTGGTTTATAAGATGATGTCAGTAGTGGACCGATGTGTGAATAGATCGAAAGCAGCACAAGGCTCCAAGATCCGGATGGCAAGCTCCTGGATGTTGGGTGCCATAGTTTAGAGTTCTGAATTTCAGCCTTTTTCAATGCCTGTGCTTTGTTGAATCAAAATGGCGGCTTGACACAAAGCTGACTCAAGCGTTGCTACTGATGCTATGCAGACCAAAACTGGTTTTCAGTTTGTACATTTTTCTAGATTTTTCAATCCAAGTTTGGTTGACTTTGTAGAACGATGGCTTCAGATTTTCAACATACGGTGTGGTGGCGCTGACTGGGAGGGGGCGCTTCGCTCCTGCCCCCTCCCCAAGTAAGATTTTCATACGTGAAAGTACGTTAATGGTTTTGGTCCCTGAGATGCTTCGATGTCACTGCCATTCTCAAATAGCATAAGTTCTGGATGTTGGGTGCCATAGTTAAGAGTTCTGAGCAGTGCTTGTAACACTGTCTGAAGCTTATTTCCACCTACTGCAGCTTCACTATTCTCAAAGTAAGTGAGTGTCGTTTGTGGACCTGACTGCATTAGAAAACAATGTGATATGTTACCTTCCTAAACAGCTTGACGGAGGCCCCTGAGGGGCGGTGTGATGGCCATGGACTCGGAGAAGACGCTTGGCTCCGACACCCTCCCCAAGTCTTATAGCACTGGTGTAGCCTGAGATCGCCCCCGACATAGGCGGCCGGCTCCCGGGGTCCGGCGGAACTTTTTGCCTTTTGATGACTCTTCAATTCTGGACCTTGTCCCACAATCCGTTTGACCTGAAGACAAGCTGTAGTGGGGCGCCCCTTTATCGTTTTAGTTGCCATTCCGCCCGCTTTTGCTACACTGTGCCTCTTCCGCCATTCAGCTGTTTACCGCCCGCTCTTGCGACTACAGCGTCTCGCTCACCATGTAGTTGAGTTGCGCCCGCTCTTGCGGTGCAGCGATAGGCGGCTGCCACAGGACTCTCAAAATGGCGGCCGGCTCTTCGGTTTTGGGCCTGGTCCACTAAAATGGCCCTGGGACACCTTGGAACTCGGACGCTTCCCTGATAGGGCTTGGGTCCCATTCTCGAAAAGCGTCCCCTCAGCCGTGAAGATTCTACAAAAGTCTTGGGGGCCTCCGACTCCCGCAGGCTTCTGGTGGGGAGCGGCTGCCATGATTGCTCGTGGAATGGCCACGACGGAGCTACGAGATGGTAGTGGTCTCATGCTGACGCCAGCTTTAGTCTGAAACATCCAGAAACACTATAGACTACCAATTCGATCAGTTCCGGTAGCGCCCCAACATGACCCGGAAGAGAAGAACTTGCCCTCCCCTCTTTGACTGATGGTTCTTGTTGCCTGTCCCCTCTGTTGTCATTTAACAGAACTTTTTGGACTGCTGAAAGGGGTTGTGTTCTGAACGCTGGTTGGTGGAGACATTTAGACTATATTCTTGACCTACGTTGTCGCGTAATGCGTTTTATGACACGCCGCGTTAGCGCACCCGGAAGTGATCCGAGGCGCGGCGCGCAGCGCGTAACGTAAGCATAACAGGTCATGTGACTTGTTAATAAAACTTTTCATTGGTTCATTTTACTTTTGTTAATTTAATGATGAAAAGCTTGGTCATATGACCTAAAAATTACGCTTTTTATTATTTTCGAACAATATTTTTTTTTCAAACATATGTTATAATATTCCAGGCTAATGTACTTTCCCGGAAAATTTACAACTGTCTTGCAAGTAAAATATATTCCTTTTTCGAGAAAAAGGGCGTTTCTTCCTTCCATGACAGAGCCGTTGAGTAAAAGAGATTCGGCCTGCTGTCTTAGTCGCCGATACGCCTGATTATCAGATTCTTATCGATCACTTTATGTTGCAGACATGAAAAACACAACTGCCCTTGACCATTTATCTTTACTGCGTTCCTACATATTATACCTTTTATCCGTCATGTAATTGGACTGCTTTATTTCACTTGCCTTTTACTGATTCGAAAACAGTGACTAAAAGTAAAAACGTTACCAATGTAAATACTACTACCGTGTTTTGTTTTAAAAACCTTTATTGTGAAAATGTCAGTATACAAATACGGGCCTATAACCACGTGGGCCGGCCACGGAGCAAACTGAAATCGTATATGATGAGGAGACATTTACACTGTAGAGGAACGTAACGAGCGGGCCATTAGGTTGCAAGAACTAAGGTGTCTAACAGTTGCGGAATCGGTGGACATACATTTTGTAATTAAAATAGAACAGGGCCACTTACAATAACATTTTCTAGATATACATTTGCGGGCAAGGAGTTACGAGTCCCATTTATACCGGCGCCATTTTGGGCGAGGCCGGGCAGGTCCAAGATATAGTCAAAATGTCTCCACCAACCATCGGCCAGACCAGAACCCCTTTCGGCCCTTTATGCTACAAGATGGTGTCTTCCATTCAGAAAATATTGTTGGCAGCATTTTGAAAGGAAACAGAAACAGCCGTTCTCCTAGTGAGTTTCACATTGTTACATTTAGGAAGAATGTTGAAGAGTAGTATGTGGAAAATCTGAAGCCATTTTTCTACAAACTCTCAATCAGACTTGGATGGAAAAAAAAAACCTGAAGAATGTACAAACTGAAAACCAATTTTTGTCTGTATAGCACCAACAGTAACGCTTGAGTCAGCTTTGTGTTAAGCCGCCATTTTCATTCAATCAATAGCGTCCCCCTGCACACATTCAGGGACCTGATCGTGTCTTCAGATGAAACGGATTGTAGGAAAAGAAGCAGAAAGGAAAAGGAAAAAAGTTCCGCCGGACCTAGTGAAGCTGCAGCAGGTGCAAATAAGCTTCAGACAGTCTTACAAGCACTGCTCAGAACTCTCAACTGAGGCACTCAACATCCAGGACTTGCCATTCGGATCTTGGCGCCTTGTGCTGGTTCCGACCTATTCACACATCGGTCCACTACTGACATCACCTCATAAGCCAACGGGGCACCCCACGCCGACTTTCGGCGCAGCATTGTAGGATGGCCACACCAGTGCGGCAACTTGCTGGACACAACATCGGGGCCATCCAGATCTCGGCGCGTTCGACTCACTGTACCGCAACAGTGACCGCAACTCAGCTGGACACGCCGTCTTTCGGCGCAGCATTGTAGGATGGCCACACCAGTGCGGCAATTTGCTGGACACCACCTCGGTGCCATCCGGATCTCGGCGCGTTCGAGTCACTGTACCGCAACAGTGACCGCAATTCAGCTGGACACGCCGTCTTTCGGCGCAGCATTGTAGGATGGCCACACCAGTGCGGCAATTTGCTGGACACCACCTCGGTGCCATCCGGATCTCGGCGCGTTCGAGTCACTGTACCGCAACAGTGACCGCAACTCAGCTGGACACGCCGTCTTTCGGCGCAGCATTGTAGGATGGCCACACCAGTGCGGCAATTTGCTGGACACCACCTCGGTGCCATCCGGATCTCGGCGCGTTCGAGTCACTGTACCGCAACAGTGACCGCAACTCAGCTGGACACGCCGTCTTTCGGCGCAGCATTGTAGGATGGCCACACCAGTGCGGCAATTTGCTGGACACCACCTCGGTACCATCCGGATCTCGGCCCGTTGTGCTGCCTTCGGCCTATTCGCACATCGGTCCGCTACTGACGCCGCCTCACGTGCCAACGGATTTTCTACGCTTTTTGTAGCCCTATGCCGCATAACAGGTCATGTGACTTGTTTATAAAACTTTTCATTGGTTCATTTTACTTTTGGTTTCCTAAAGATGGAAGGCTTGGTCATATGACCTAAAAATAACACTTTTCATTGGTTTAGAACATTTTTTTTTCCCAAACGATGAAAGCCCCACCTTGTTTCTGGATCATTCAGACTGAAGCTGGCGTCAGCATGAGAGCACCACCATCTCGTGGCTCCGTCGTGGTCATTCCGCGAGCAATCATGGCAGCCGCTCCCCACCGGAAGCCTGCGGGAGTCGGGGGCCCCCAAGACTTTTGTACAATCTTCACGGCTGAGGGGACGCTTTTCGAGAATGGAGCCCAAGCCCTAGCAGGCAAGCGTCCGAGTTCCAAAGTGTCCCAGGGCCATTTCAGTGGACCAGGCCCAAAACCGAGGAGCCGTCCGCCATTTTAAGAGCCATGTGGCAGCCGCCTATCGCTGCACTGCAAGAGTGGGAGCAACTCAACAACATGGTGAGCGAGACGCTGTAGCCGCAAGAGCGGGCGCAACTCAGCTAGATGGCCGCCACCTGGGGAGGCCCGTTCACGCGGCCTCCCCCACGCCCCCCCCCCCCCGGGGCGCCGCACGCCAATTTTCGGAGCAGCATTGTAGGATACCAAAACCAGTGCGGCAGTTTACTGGACATCACCTGGGTGCCTGTCGTACATGTTGTGTCAGCCATGGGACACTGGACACAGTCCCATCGACATCTCAACGCGTTCTGCTGCCTTGGGACTATTCGCACAACAGACCGCTACTGACGAGGCCTCCCCCCGCACCACCCGGGACGCCCCACGCTGTTTTTCTGTGCTGCATTGTAGGATCCCTAAACCAGTGCGGCACCCAGGCGACATCACCTGGGTGCCGTCCAGAACTCTGCACGTTGTGCTGCCTTGGGACTATTCGCACAAAAGACAGCTTCTAACCATTGTTGCTTTTTGTGTTGAGAAATGTTTAAATGTTTTTAGTTTTTGTTCCGTTCGTTAAAGTTAATAGTTAATAAAGTTTTATAACCTTACTTTGTTGGAGTGTTATCTATTTTTTTAAAAACGGGTGAATGGGGCCTTGAATCGGGTTATTGTCATGTGTGGGCTTTGGAAGTGTGCTGCTGCAGGATGGGACATTTCAAACTCAAATGCACGTTCTTTTTCTTACCTTTCCGAAGCATGGAGCGCAATAGCAAGCAGAGAAAGGGTGATGCACGTGTTGAACACTACCTGACCTGGCAAGTTGCTGGCAGTGCCCCCCCGCCCGCTCCTGAAAGAGGAAACACACACACCGCCGCTCCGAGTACTTCACAAATCTTTAAAAGACCATGCGCTTGTTCATGAGGCTTAAATGGTTTATCACCTCTTCTAGAACCCCTGCATCGACCCTCTGACGTTTCCTGGAAAAATTACCATGTAACACAATACCAAGCCCTGTCAGCTGAAACCCCCAAGGAATCGTGGGGCATATTATCAAGGGGGTTTATCTCCGCTTTTTTGGCTTTAAAAGCCTTGAAAGCGGAGATAAAATTATCTCCCTATTACCAAGCTGTCGCTAACACCAGTTAGTGACAGCTAAAAGGAGATAGCGACCATCTTGGGCCCCGCTTTGCATGTCAGTGATACTTATCACTAATGACATGCAAAGTGGCGTGCCAAGATGTTAGCGACTGGAAACAGTCCCTAACATCGCTACCTTCTATTACCAACTTTTGGAGATATTCGCGCTAAGCGCGAATATCTCCAAAATCTAACACCTGCCCTGAGCAGTTCTTAGCCATGTTATCCAATGGGAGGTGGATAACATGGCTAAGAGCATTTGCTCGATAATACATGAATATCGCTGACTTTTCTGCGATAATAGCAAGGTTTATCTGCGATAAAAATCGCCGATGTACGGCGATAATTTTTGTCTCTAAACAAGTTAGAGACAAAAATTATCGCTAGTTGTTCGTAATATGCCCCCGGGTTTTTGCTTGCAGAAATCGGGAGGCGGGAGACTAGCACTGAAATCAGTAGTCACACGCCTGAATCGGGAGGATTGGCATGTCTGAATTCTCTACAGCTGGGGCCATAAACTACATCCGCAGGGTTAGGTGATAGCCTGGGACCAGCCTGGCATCTAAAATGGCTGCCGTGCACGACAAAATTGTGGCATTGGAAAAAAGGCAAGATGGCACAGCCGCTGGAAGAGATGTATCAACATATATCAGCCTCCTCAGCCACCCTCAGGAAACATAGGGGATTAGGATACGTCTCCCGCACCCCCTTATACCTAGTACTTTAATTAACGAAGCACAAAATGGCGAATTCCCGTTTCGCTACCAGTTTGCGGCCCAGTTCGCGGCCCGTGAAGCGCTTCTACCGTGAAAAATCATTTTTTTTTCTTTTCCCCACGGGACCCTTTAATAACCCCAACAACATTCCTAGGGGGTCAAGAGGGGGATACCTTGCCCCCTTTCATTAAATTCCCCCTTAGTTTTTCACCTTTTCTTCTCTCTCGATCCTACCGAGAGACAAGATGGCGGCCGCTCCGGACTGTCACGCAGCAAAAAAAAAAAAAAGCTCACGCACAGCCGCTGGAAGAGATGTATCAACATATATCAGCCTCCTCAGCCACTCTCAGGAAACATAGGGGATTAGGATACGTCTCCCGCACCCACTTATACCTAGTAATTTAATTAACGAAGCACAAAATGGCGAATTCCCGTTTCGCTACCAGTTTGCGGCCCAGTTCGCGGCCCGTGAAGCGCTTCTACCGTGAAAAATCATTTTTTTTTTTTTTCCCCACGGGACCCTTTAATAACCCCAACAACATTCCTAGGGGGTCAAGAGGGGGATACCTTACCCCCTTTCATTAAATTCCCCTTTCGTTTTTCACCTCTTCTTCTCTCTCGATCCTACCGAGAGACAAGATGGCGGCCGCTCCGGACTGTTTAGAATGTTGACAGACACCGGAGAGTCAATCAGCTTTCTGCGCGCAAAGTTCCGAAACGCGAAAAGTAAGCGGACCGGATCGCTGCCCAGAGCGCTGTTACAGATATATATCTTGATTTAAACATTAATTTCTCAAAATCCACTGAAGCACATATATTGAGACCTAGCAAAGGCACATCGGGCTAACAGTCCCTACAATTTTGCCAAGTTTCGTGCAAATCCATTCAGCCGTTCGAGCTAAAAGTGAGTCCAACCGCCCTATGGAAATTAACATGGGAAAAACGCGTTTTGGGACCCCCCTTTTTTCTCGGCCCCCCCTTGACGAAACCCCCCCAAATTTTCAGGGGCTGCTCAGAAACAAAATGTGCCATTTTCCTGAAAATTTCAGCCGATTCCGTCCACAAACGCCAAAGTTATTAGACATAGAATTTTCAGAAATGCCATAGGGAATTAATCCTAACTATATATACCTACTGGCGATAGCCAGTAGGTAATATATATATATATATATATATATATATATATATATATATATATATATATATATATATATAATACCTACTGGCGGTCGCCAGTAGGTATATATAGTTAGGATTTTTTCTCTATGGGATTTTTGAAAATTCTATGTCTAATAACTTTGGTGTTTGTGGACGGAATTGGCTGAAATTTTCAGGAAAATGGAACATTTTGTTTTTGAGCAGCCCCTGACAATTTGGGGGGGTTTCATCAAGGGGGGGCCGAGAAAAAAGGGGGGTCCCAAAACGCGTTTTTCCCATGTTAATTTCCATAGGGCGGTTGGCCTCACTTTTAGCTCGAACGGCTGAATGGATTTGCACGAAACTTGGCAAAATTGTAGGGACTGTTAGCCCGATGTGCCTTTGCTAGGTCTCAATATATGTGCTCCAGTGGATTTTGAGTAATTTAGGTTCAAAAAAAGATATATATCTGGGCGGAGCCTAACCACACATCTGATCTGATTGGCTGTCAGCACTTCATCCAAGAAGTGTTGGCAGCCATCTTGGGACCAATATACATGATAGCACCTCATTAAAAGCATTGTAGTTAATAGAGGGTTTTAGGACTTTAGTTACATTATAAATCATTTGTTGATGGTACCATACTCATTTTATGAATTGTGGTGGGTTCTAAGGTGATTTTACCATGTGAAAAATCCTTCTGCTGTGATATCATGAATATTGTTTGAAAGAAAACTAATATCTCATGATATTCCCACAGTGGTTTGGAAGGGGATCTATAAGCTAAACTGAAAGCATATTTTCTGTAAATTCACATTATCTTTCTCAGTCATGTGAAAATGAAGTCTGACATTCTCAGTAAAACATGTACATCCAACAAGGACAGAGACTGTCAGTTGATTCCTTTGTGTTCTACTGCAGCCTCCTAGAGTGTTCTAAAGAACAACTAGAGCGCTAACAGTCCTACTTATTACAAAGGTATGGCACACCTGAAGCCATCTTGATTGGAATAAAGTGGTAACTCTTAAAACATTTAATTTAAAAAGAAACAACATGAGGGGGTATATTTTGCCATAGAAAGTATGATTAGTGCTGCAGAATGAAAAATTAGGGCACATTTTGAGTGACTTCTCAAATCCTTTTCTATTTCATTAAAACATTCTGACATGCAGTCTCCCAAAATGGCCACCAGAGACAAAAGAGCCCAAATGTAGCCCAAATATCACCCAGATGTAGCCCAAGTATAGCCCAATGACAGAATGTCCCAGAGTGTTCTAAAGAACAACTAGAGCGCTAACAGTCCTACTTATTACAAAGGTATGGCACACCTGAAGCCATCTTGATTGGAATAAAGTGGTAACTCTTAAAACATTTAATTTAAAAAGAAACAACATGAGGGGGTATATTTTGCCATAGAAAGTATGATTAGTGCTGCAGAATGAAAAATTAGGGCACATTTTGAGTGACTTCTCAAATCCTTTTCTATTTCATTAAAACATTCTGACATGCAGTCTCCCAAAATGACCACCAGAGACAAAAGAGCCCAAATGTAGGCCAAATATCACCCAGATGTAGCCCAAGTATAGCCTAATGACAGAATGTCCCAGAGTGTTCTAAAGAACAACTAGAGCGCTAACAGTCCTACTTATTACAAAGGTATAGCACACCTGGAGCCATCGTGAAGGGAATAAAGTGGTAACTCTTAAAACATTTAATTTAAAAAGGAACAAAATGAGGGGGTATATTATGCAATAGAAGGTACTATTAGTGCTGCAGAAAGAAAAATTAGGGCACATTTTGAGTGACTTTTCAAATCCTCTTCTATTTCATTAAAAAATTCTGACATGCAGTCTCCCAAAATGGCCACCAGAGACAAAAGAGCCCAAATGTAGCCCAAATATCACCCAGATGTAGCCCAAGTATAGCCCAATGACAGAATGTCCCAGAGTGTTCTAAAGAACAACTAGAGCGCTAACAGTCCTACTTATTACAAAGGTATGGCACACCTGAAGCCATCTTGATTGGAATAAAGTGGTAACTCTTAAAACATTTAATTTAAAAAGGAACAAAATGAGGGGGTATATTTTGCCATATGAATTATGATTAGTGCTGCAGAAAGAAAAATTAGGGCACATTTTGAGTGACTTCTCAAACCCTCTTCAATTTCATTAAAAAATTCTGACATACAGTCTCCCAAGATGGCCACCAGAGACAAAAGAGCCTAAATGTAGCCCAAATATCACCCAGATGTACCCCAAGTATAGCCCAATGACAGAATGTCCCAGAGTGTTCTAAAGAACAACTAGAGCGCTAACAGTCTTACTTATGACAAAAGTATGGCACACCAGAAGCCATCTTGATTGGAATGAAGTGGTAAGTCTGAAAACCCTCAATTTAAAAAGGAACAACATGAGGGGGTTAATTTTGCCATAGAAAGTATGATTAGTGCTTCAGAAAGAAAAATTAGGGATCATTTTGAGTGACTTCTCAAATCCTCTTCTATTTCATTAAAAAAATTCTGACATGCAGACTGAAACATGCACTTTGAATACCAGCAGCAGACGTCCCTGGTGAGCAGTAGCTTTACTACAGTGATCTAATGTGCAACTAGAGTGCTAACATTCAGAATTGATGGCAAATGTGTGACACATCTGAATGCCTTCTTGATGGAACCAAAGTAAACAAGCATTGAAAATGCAATATATCTCGCCCTCGTTTAAGTTAAAGCCATTCTGTTTGTAATGAGGTGGCTTTTTAGCTTTGCTTTTATTAGTGTTTTTTCAACTTCCATGTAAATAACATGCATCTGTATGCATATAAGTATATGTATGCATGCATTTATGTTTGTATTTATATAGATATACAGATGATATATGTTTATATATGTATGTATATATATATATTCACTGAAAAAACCATAGGCTTTAGACCATATATAGTTAGGAATTAGCATTTACAAAACCTTGAAAATTCACTGAAAAAACCATAGGTTATAGACCATATATAGTTAGGAATTAGCATTTACAAAACCTTGAAAATTCACTGAAAAAACCATAGGTTATAGACCATATATAGTTAGGAATTCGCATTTACAAAACCTTATTTTACTCACACAAAACCATTGAAATTCCATATATAGTTAGTTGCACTAACTATATATCGCGCACCCGCAATCCACTGCTGATGATGTCACATATTACATCATTCATGACATGGTCAGTGACATCACTGATGACATCACTGATGACATCTCAAATGACATCACTGATGACATCTCAAATGACATCACTGATGACATCACTGATGACATCTCATTTGACATTACTGATCACATCACTGATGATATCATTCATGTGATAATACGATGAACCTCTTCAGACTCTAATATAACCTTAGATACAATCAGTGTAAACAGACACTCACAGACTGTCACTCATCCATGGAGTTACTCACACACCTAGTCAGTCATGCAAAGAATCAATCACACCTCCATTTCCTCAACTATACAGTTATACAAACTTTACTTATTCAAACATATACTAACACATATTTACTCTCTTATACAATCCCTGATACAAGTTCACAATGATCCATACAGCCACTCACACATTCACTGGCTCTTATGCACAGCTATTTATATATGTCAACTCTCACATGTACTGTGTTTTACATATGTACTTACTTTGACATGTAGCACTGAGATATCCATTCACTCACCAATACACTCATGCACACAGTCAACCGCCCATACAGCTGTTTCTACATGCACTTTTGAAACCATACATCTAGTGAATCAACTGCTCACACATCTATGCACAGAGTCATACACCTCCCAGCCACCCACACACACACTCAGTCTCCCATACAAATACTTGGGCAACCAATCAATAACCCATATAGTTACTCATATAGCTACTTATCAACACATGCAACAGTTTACAGAACAACAGACATAATGATGCACAAATTAAGACAGTTTAGTCACTAACCCATGCACTCAGTGAGACACATTTAATCACTCACTCATACAGTCAGTCATGCACCTACTAAATCCTTCATCCAGACACTTATACATCCACTCATTCTTCAATATGTAAGACATATTTTAACTTTACAGAAACATACAGTCACTGGATGTTGTTTGTCATCAGTGATGTCATCAGTGATGTCATTTGAGATGTCATCAGTGATGTCATCAGTGATGTCACTGACCATGTCATGAATGATGTAATATGTGACATCATCAGCAGTGGATTGCGGGTGACCGATATATAGTTAGTGCAACTAACTATATATGGAATTTCAAAGGTTTTGTAAATGCGAATTCCTAACTATATATGGTCTATAACCTATGGTTTTTTCAGTGAATATATATATATATATATATATATATATATATATATATATATATATATATATATATATATATATATATATATATATATATATGCCATGGTGTATTGAAGAATGAGTGGGTGTATGAGTGTCTGCATGTATGATTTAGTGGGTGTGTGACTGACTGTATAAGTGAGTGATTAAACGTTTCTTAGTGAATGCATGGGTGAATGATTAATCTGTGTGAATATCTGTATCAGTCTGTCAGTTGGTGTGTAAGTGGCTGCATGGGTTGGTAAGTAGCTATAACATTCCTGAAACCTGTGGTTTTTTCCGCGATTTTCTAAGGTGTTTTTAAATGCTAATCCCTAACTATAACATCCCTGAAACCTGTGGTTTTTTATGTGAATTTCTGAGGTTTTTTAAATGATAATCCCTAACTATAACGTCCCTGAAACCTATTTTTTTTGTGAATTTCTAAGGTTTTTTAAATGCTAATTTCTAATTATGCCTACATAGGTAGGACATGTGCAGAAAGCGGAAGAAAGGCATAGAAAGAAGCAAGAGAAGTGCAGAAAGAACCAACAGAGGTGCAGAAGGAGGCCTACTTTGACTATACCTTACAACCGACTCATACAACGTACCCTGATCACTAATCCTTCTCCGAAGATGTGTTAAACCTCACTTTTTTCTTGAAGGTTCACTATTAATCGAATGCTCAGGATGCAAGGTCTACCAAATATAAAACAGCAATCCCAAGCATATCTCTGTCTGACCAAGTTTGTGAAGGTATGCCTGCGTGTCTATGCTTTTACCTAGTGACATGTTAAATCAAAATAAACATACAAACACTTGAATACTTGAGTTTCAAACAGCATACTCTGTAAATGTGTGTAAAAAAAGGTGTTTGTATTTCTTTCTGCTCACAATACAGGGCACATGGGTATTCATAAGTATATTGGAGGGGCTCTCTAACACATATATCCATAAGACATGTCTGGCTGTGCAACCAATTGACAGAGCAGAACTGAGAAGTTTTAACCACCTATAGGAGAAGTTACCCGCTTCTTAAGCTACCATCTTCAGATGCATAACACATGTAAGAATACATATACAAGTAGACATATACCTCAGTCACAAGAGCATGCAGACCTTTAAACTTGATAGCTTGCACTTCCCATGTGAGTACAGAAAGAGGCAAGTTCAGAAAGAAGCAAGAGAGTTGCAGAAACAGGCAAAAGAGGTACAGAAAGAGGGAACAGGGGTGCAGACAGAGGCAAGAGGGGTGCAGAAAAAAGCAACAGAGGTGCAGAAAGAAGCAAAAGAAGTACAGAAAGAAGCAACAGAGGTGCAGAAAGAAGCATGAGGGGTGCAGAAAGAGGCAAGAGAAGTGCAGAAAGAAGCATGAGGGGTGCAGAAAGAGGCAAGAGAAGTGCAGAAAGAAACAAAAGGGGAAAAGGAAGAAGCAAGTGAGGTGGGGAAAGAGGCAACAGAGGTGCAGGAAGAGGTAAGAGAGGTGCAGGAAGTAGAAGAGATGAGCTGAAAGTGGCAAAAGAAGCGCAGAAAAAAAGAAAGGTGCAGAAAGAAGCAACAGAAATGCAGAAAGAGGCAAAAGAGGTGCAGAAAGAAGCAAGAGTGGTTTGTACACCATTAGTACCAATTTAATACCCACATTTAGCAATAAGTAACAGGTGACCATTCTAGGTTTGCAAAGGGCCTTCCACCATGCTGTAACACTTGTCGCTGTATTTTTGGTAGTGTTTGAGCAGTTTGAGGTAGAAACAAGGTTTTTTTTTTTTCAAATCTGCAGATTATGCAGCAGATGATGGATTATGTGGCCAATGTGGGAAAATGTATAATTGTGCAACAGTCAGTGCTGCCAAACAGTTGCATAATTCCAGTGGCCCTGCTCATGCATCTGACTAGGTCCAGAAGTGCTCCTCAGTGGTTACTTCTTTTTTTGTCTCATTGAGTTTATTGTTTAACTTCTATGGAAAAAAGGAAGAATAAACCTGAAGTTACCACTCCACAACATAGACTACCATACCAGATAATTACTCTCCATAACACATAATACCACTCTATATAATTCCTATGCACTAAATACCACATAACGTCTATCCACATCAAAGTCAAAGTCTATCCACATAATTTCACTGCACATCATACCACAAAATTCCACTACACACAACCTACATCCACTCCACTCCAAGAAACAGTACTAAAACACTTTTACATTTACAACACTTATAGCTCTAACTCTCGCAAATGTGAAACCTATTACATTGCAAATGCTTCTTTAACTAGTTGTCGCATTTGAAGAGAGGTGGAGAAAGGGGCCTGGTCCTCCGACCAGCGCTCAGGAATTCTGCTGCATAGGACTTTCAGGGGTCACCAGGGGGGCTTCTTGGCCCCCAAAGTCCCACAGGAGTAAAGTGGACTTCATCTCCCAACCAGTACTGTGCCAGGAGGCACGTTTGAAGAGTGGTGGAAAAAGGTGAGCATGGCCTCTAAAGACCTCTTAGCAATCCTAATGTGTGGGACTTAGTGGAGGTAACAGGAGCGATAGTTGGCCCCAAAACACAACATTGGGGGCCTACTACCTCTTCTATTACCTCCAGTAAGTCCCACACAGCAGGATTGCTAAATTCTCATATCAGGTCACGCCCCCTTTTCCCACCACTCTGCAAACACGCTCCCTGGCACGCTCTTGGATGGGGATTAAAGTCCACTTTGCTTCTGGGTGTCCTTAGGGGCCAACTAGCCTACCTTATACCTCCAGTATGCCTCAGATAATGGGATTGCTAACAGGTGGACACAGGCCATGCCCCCTGTGTCCACCACTCTGCAAACATGCCTCCTGGCACGCTCTTGGTTGGTAGATGAAGTCCCCTTGCCTCCTGCTGGTCCCTGGGGGCCAACTAGCCCACCAGGTACCTCTAGTTAGCCCCATACAGCTGGATTGCTGAGAGTGGTCCGAGGCCACGCCCCTTTTTTACACAACTTTGCAAACACACCTCCTGGTACACTGCTCTCAGCAATCCCACTGTGTGAGTCTTACTGGAGGTACCTGGTGGACTAGTTGGCCCCTAAGGACCCTTAAGATTCTAGGGGACTTAATCCCCAACCCAGAATGCGCCAGGAGGCGTGTTTGCAGACTGGTGCAGGGAGTGGATGGGGGCTCTGACGAGATGCCGGCTTCTCTTTTATTTTATTTTTTAGAAGGGAGGCTGTGTGACACCCCTTCTCTTAGTAATTTTTGGGCCCTGGGGACCCCATTCCCCAGGGCATGAGCCTTTAAAAAAACATCATTATTATATTTTTTTAAACGGGAAAGGAGCTGCATGGCCCGCCCTCCTGAGGCTGAGTTTTGCCCCCGGGACCTAGCCCACCCAGAAGCTTAATAAAACGAACCGCGGAGGACCGCGCTTCATTTTTTGAAAATTGTTGGGCAGGACTCGCTCTGGGTGCATGAATCCCGCCGGGAAATAAAATGCTTTTTTTGGCTGACCAGGCCTAAAGGGTCAGGGTGTTTCTACCCTGCCCCATTTTCTTTTTTTTTTACCATTTTCTTCCCTTTTTTCGTGTGACTCAGTTTTACCGAGTCACAAGATGGCTGCCAACACTTCTTGGTTTGGAGTGTTGGCAGCCAATCAGAATGAAGCTTGTTGTCGGGAGGGTTCCAGAATCCTCCTCGGTCACAGATATCAATATTTTTTTTTTTTTGCATTTCTCAGGAACTACAGAACGGATTTACACCATTTTAGAAAACGAACACTTTCTAAACCAAGACCTACCTTTTTGCCAAATTTGGTGTAATTCCGTTTAGCAGTTCGAGCTGTAGCTTTGCCTAAAATTTCCTATGGAAATTAACATGAAGAAAATGCGTGTTGGGAACCCCCTTTTTTCTCGGCCCCGCTTGATGAAATACCCTGAAACTTTCAAGACAGGAGCTGACCTGAGCGAACCATTAGTTTTGAAAATTTCGCAAAGATTCGTCAAACGGCACCAAAGATAAAAATATATAAATATATATATATATCTGATAAAGGCTCCTTGGAGCTGAAATGTTATGGCGACAAGATAGCACGCAATAAAGAATAACTTTGCCTTCCCTCCTCCCACTTCTGGAGAAATTAATCTACTTCTCTCGCCTCTGGGTCTGGTCTCCAACTGTAAAATCCTGGAATTAGAAGCATTTAACCTATTTGTAAACAGATCCACCTCTAATGGACCTCATCTCCTGGTCAAACTAATGAATACTTCCCTGTTCAACCTCCGGTTGCTCAAATCTTTCAAATTCCTTGTGTTCATATCTGCTACAACATTGTATATTCCTGGAACATGCTGAACAATGATATTGTGGCCTAAACAATAATTCCAGAACTCCATTGCCATCGCTGCCAGTGCTGTTGATCATGGTCCCCCCAACTTGTTGACATACCTCACTCCTGAGTCATTGTCCATATTCAACAACACTTTACCTGATCCCTCACAAACCTCTTCACTGTGAACGATCCTGCCAACAACTTCAGGCAATTTAGATGCATTCCAGTCTGGTTTACAGACCAATGCCCCCCTGTTGTTACTGAACCACATTGAGCTTCCCATCCTTGAAGACTTCCATCTGATTCAATCACTACTACCAAAATCTCTCCAAAAAGTGCCCGCTGTTCCAGGCTTCTAAATTCTTCAACCGGCAATTCACCTCCTGCATTGCTTCCTGATTTAACATCACCTTCTGAGAATACTTTGCTTCCATAGGCAAATGATAGCCCTTCAACCTCTGAAGGGCACTGTAATGACAAGATGCTGGGAAGATAGCCTGAATTGATGCAGGCAGTAACCAAGTAACCTTGCCAATTGGCGTAATGAAGTCCATCTGCATGTTCTATACTTTTCAGTTCCCTGCGCATCTTCCTCAATTTCTCCATTGGTAATCTCAGCACACCCTCCAAGGTCCATATCTGAAAACCTAAAAAGATCAAAAAAGTCCACTAGAATTCACACTGCTACATCTGTCTGCTCCAATGCCAACTCCTTTGTCTCTGCCATCAGTACATCGGCGAGATATACTATAAGACATACCCTTCTTGACCTCAGCCAAGCCATTATTGGCCTCACGACCTTCATACACTCCAAGGTGCCAAGGTAAGTCTGAACGGAAGGCACTTGAACCTCCAACGTTCTCCCTGCCACTAAAACAGAATGAAAAGTAAATCTCTGCATTCCAGACAGACTGGATTTGGTAAATAAGCATCCTTCAAATCCAACCTGGTTAACCAATCCCCTTTCCTTAAAAGTTCTCACAACATATGAATACCTTCTACCTTGAAATGATTGTAAGACACCCAGTCATTCAATTCTCCTGGATTTTTGACTGGCTTCATTTCTTTATCTTTTTTTCCACTAGAAAAATGTTGCTTACAAAACACCCTGGCAGAATTTCGCTTTCTCTATTGTCCATTTCGCATGAAGAGCCTTCACTTCCAGCATTACCAACTTTTCTAAATCCCATGAAAATCCTAAAACCTTTGGGCACCTGTCCTGCACTGGTGTCCCTTCAAAATCTATTTGATACCCCTTCACTGTCCTCTACACCCACTGGTCCTTTGTAATTTCCTTTCATTGTGACACAAACCAAACTAGTCTGCCCCCCAGCTTTACATGGATACATATAGTGTCTCGCTTTTGACATATCTGCTCCACCTCTTGAGCTCCTTTAACTCTGACTTCCTCAGGACCTTGCACTCTGTCTTTATTGATACAAATTACTTTGCTCTGACTTACACCCATATCCATAGGATCTAAAACCTTGTAACCACAGCTAAGGAATGAATCCCACATTGTCCTAGCTCCTCTAGAAACCTTCATTATGTCTTTGTGTGCCTTTTGAATTGAATTAAAGGTGCCCACATACCTGTACATATCCTTTACAAACTATTCACCAAAAAAACATACAGTTACTCTCAAGTCCCAACTTCTTTCTTGCCAATACGGACATTTCCGGCTCACTTTTCATTAATATCCTGTTCTTTCACTCCATACGTAGAGCTGAGTTTATATTTCCTAATAGACATATAGCTCTTTGAATCCATTGAAGCAACTCATCCACATTTCCACCGGTATTATTAGAGTGTGCCTCATCACACAAATCAAACACCTTTGTTAATGGACCTAGGATGTCCAAAAGCTTATCCAGGCAAACTGTAAGCCCTTTATCCAACCCTTTTTTAGGGTCAAGACTAGGCTTATTCAGAAAGGTCAACATCTTAAGATCCAACTCTGGTGTATATTCCACCTTAGACCACAAAGTAGGACTTTCCGACCTCAATCATGTCCGAACCTCCTTAGGTATCGCCCGCCATATCCATTATGATATATTCCGAGCCACATGCTCAGCCAGCGTCCATTGTGGTGATAATGGATGTCGGATCAAAAGTGGATCAAACATCTCTTCACTTAGTGGATCCACAAAATCATTTACCTCACACTTTATTTTAAATGGATCCACTTTAAATTTTTTGGGTGTATTACACTTCTCCTCTGTTCCATCTAAATCAGATGAACAGCTTAATTCTACATCACTACTACTTGATGTTTTGTGATATGGAGCCTTACACCCACAGCCTCTTGTATTTATATCTACATGCACCTCAATGTGCTTTCTCTTGTGTAATCACTTTTAGCCAACAACATCTGAGTTACCTGATTTTGCTTCAACTTCCTCCACTGACCAATACTTATCATACTTCTCATTCTCCACCACATCCTAAGATCGCCCCCTCGTTATAATGTGTTTCTCCACAAAATCGTCAATTTTGTTTTGTATAACCTTTCTGCCAAATCCACAAAAATCCTGTCTACATAACTCCTGACCTTAACATCCAAAGTCCGTTCCTCTACTGGCTCCATAGTGCCTCAACAAATCAATTATCTTTCCTCGCGATTAAAACTGTTAAAAAGCTGTGTCCGTTGTCATCAACTAGCTGGTGCAGCAAAGAACAAAAACAAATACTAGTCTAACCAAGTCACTAGACTGGAAATGCGCTCTACCCAAAACCAAGTAAGCTACATCATACTTACACATTTACCTTTCTAGCTGGCACTAAATGTTTATAAAGTATTGTAAAAGATTATACAGTCTAACTTCTTAATATTAGTATTTATTCTGTTATCTCTATAACTTTAAATGAAAATTCTCATACCCACCAAAAAATATAAACCCTAGGAATGGCGATTCTCCAAGCAGAGTGATATGAGAATCAAGATTTCAGACACGGGGGCTAACAGTATGCATTAAACCTTCAATTGCCACTCCGCAGCACCTATAAAGACCTGCAACACATCAAAACACTAGAACTGGAACACAGCAATCCATAGATATCCCTGCTCCTGAACATTCTTCCTCTTTTAATTCGCGAACATCTTCTTCTTTCTTCTCTGTCTCCACCTCTTCTATCTGCCATGTTCTCCAAACCCAAACTCACTAGTCTGCTGAAAATAGAAGAAACAAACATCAACATCAATCTGCCCGCATAAAACTGTTTCCTTCTTAATGCAAAACGTAATCAATAAACCAACTTATACATTTATCATCTAACATATACTCCTTAACTTAACAACACTAGGGCGAGGAGGGAGGGATAATGTTAGCCTCCGTGTCTTTAATGAAATCTTGATTCTCATATCACTCTGCTTGGAGAATCGCCATTTCATTACAAGGCCGGAGGCTACCATTATGCATGTTGAAAGCCTTTCATAATAACATGCTTTATTGGTCTAAAATAATGTTTTGCAAATACTTCAACATTAGACCAATCTGCTGCTTTCAAAATCTCCTCCAACCTTCCTCCGCACAAATACATCTTACTCGCACTAGCACCTCTCACAGAATAATCCACATCTACGCCACTCTCATAACGTTCTTAACCCATCTAGCACTGGTCGCTGAACTTACTGCTCCATAAGGTTACACATAAGAAATCAACAACTGATTCTCTCCATCTTTCCTGAATTCCAGTTCCTACTCTCATACTTGTGCATACAATCTACAACACACAACTTCTTCTCATCCTCAAATCTCGGATAGAATATTGTCTTCGACAATGTCTTGGTTCTTTTCCATATCTCAAAAAACACCCCATCCAGTGTCATAACTTTGTTATTTACCTCCAAAGCTCGTACATCAGAAACTCTTCTGCATGATACCAAACAGAATGAGGTTGGCAACTTCCCTGAAAGTCTTTTAATTTCCAAAAACCTATTTGCTGGCCATTGCAGAAATAATTTCAATACCATATTCGACATCCCACAAAACATACCTAGCCCTAGGAGGTCTCTTCAACCTCATACTCTTCATAACCCTACAAACCAAAACATTTCTACCCACTGACCTGTTGTCCACTAGAACATGTCCTGCTGAGAGTCCTGACCTGTAACAAATTACTGTCCTATAACCTAAACATTCTTCAAACTCCTCCACTAAAAAATTTACCACCTCAACTACAGGCGCCTCCATGGGATCCAGACCCCTTTCCATGCACCAACTAACCCATATTCTCCAAATTCCTCTATATCTACACTTGGTTACTGGTGCCCATGATTCTTCCAATAACTCTGCAGCCTTATCCAAAAGTCCTCCGAAACTGCTACATCTCCTGACACTCTCCAGACAAGAAGGTTCATCACCTTGCTCTGCACTAAAGGATGTTCTTCTCCTTCTACATTCTTCAAAAGTCCCTTTTTTGCAAGAATTAAAAAAGGTTCTGCACAAGCCAATTCCATCACTGACGGAAACCAAACTTGTGACACCCAAAACGGAGTCACTAACACAATATGACATTTCTCCTGTCTCACCTTCAATAATACTCTGAATCATTGCCGACGGGGGGAAGGCATACGCAATCTTCCCACTCCAAACTTGTTTGAATGCATCCACAGCTAACGCCAAAGGATCCGGTCTCCAACTAAAATACCTCTCCAACTGAAAGTTTAAGCGACTCACAAACAAGTCTAACTGCAGAGGACCCAGCAAACTGTCCATCCTTCTGAAACTCTTCACATCCAGCTTCCAATCGCTGAAGTCCCTCAAATGTCTTGAGTTCTAATCTGCTACCTGATTCATCTCTCGTGGTAAATACTCTGCCCTTACCTCTATCTTGTGTTCCATGCCGAAATTCCAGAACTCCATCACCAGATTTGCCAGATCCCTGGACCTCATTCCTCCCAACCTGTTTATGTAAGCCACAGCTGACATATTGTCCATCCTTATCGTCACCAACTGACCTTTGAGTATCTTCCTGAAACTCTGCACTGCATACAAGCCTGCAGTTAGCTCCAAACAATTTATATGTTATGTTCTCTCTTTCTTGGACCAAATTCCACCTGTCTGAACTTCTCCTAATCGTGCTCCCCAACCTTTCAAAATCGCATCTGTCTCTAAAACAAAATTTGGCTCCGTTCCAAAAATTGCGCACCCATTCCAAACATCCAGATTGCACAACTACCACTCCAACTCCTCCCTAGCTTCCATGCTTAACGAGATCTGATCCCCATACCATAAACCTTTCCTCAATGCTTCCCCTTTTACCCTCTGCAAAGCACGATAGTGAAGGGGGCCTGGAAATATCGCCTGTATCGAGGAAGACAATGATCCTACTATTCCTGCCAAATCACTTAATGTCATAAATTCTCTCCCCATGCACAACTTCATCTCCTTCTTTATCAACTTCACTTTCCTTTCTGGCAACAAACGCATACACTTCATTGTATCCACCTGAAAACCTAAAATCTCTATGGTTTGACTAGGAACCAGAACAGACTTCTCCAGGTTCACCAGAAACCCTAATTTCTCTAACAAACTGATATCATTACTCAAATCCTTTTCCAACTCTCTCTTGTCCTGATTCATCAACAAAATATCATCTAAGTAGATTATCATTTGCACTCCTCTATTCTGAAAAAAGGACACAACCACTCCCATCACCTTTGTGAAACACCATGGTGCTGACGAAAGGCCGAATGGTAGATATAGAAACTGATAAAGCATCCCTTTCCACCTGAACTGTAAATATTTCTGACTCTCCCTGTTCATAGGAATCGTAAAATAATCGTCCTTCAGGTCCAACTTTGCCAACCAATCTTTTCCCTCCAAGAGATCTTTTAAGCAATGGATTTCCTCCATTTTGAAATGTCTGTAAACCACAAATGTGTTTACATCTCTCAGATTTATGACCAGTCTCCAACCTTTTTCTTTCTTCCTCACCAAAAACAGATTGCTCACAAAACCTTTCCTTTCTTCCCTTACTTGGATAATAGCTCCTTTCTCTAAAAGAGAAATTATCTCTGAATCCACTAAATCCCTTTGTTCTTGTGTCACACTTATCTCTATTGCCTCCTCTTTTTGATTGGGCAATTCTGTAAATTCGACTCCATACCCTTGTATCGTATTGTCTCCAATACCCAAGGGTCCTGAGTGATCTTCTTCAATTCTTTTACAAAAAACCTCAGTTGTCCCCCTACTTTTTTTGAGGTAGAACCAGTTAAAGTCTCCGTACTCACCTTGTCCTCCTTGAAACTGGCCCGTCTTCTTGTTGAACCTCCTTGTCCTGCTCTTCCCAATCTTCCTCTACTTGGGAAGAAACTTCCTGTTGCATAGTCTCTTTCTCTATAGCTACTCCCGCTTTGGCTATAATATTGTCCACCATGCTGGGACATTTGAAATCCTTGGCCAGCAGATACTCCCCTTCTGCGTGCCCTTCCAAAAACACTTCCTCCAAAGACCTTCCTCATATTTACCTGTGCTTTATCTAGCTCTTTGAATGTATTCACATATTTTCTGATGCTCTTTACAATTCCCTCTCCAAAGAGAAGACCTTTCGCATCCTTGCTCTCTTCCTTTTGTGCCAGGTCACCGAACTTCGGACTAATCTTCATTAAGATAGCCCTTCTACGCTCTGATAAAATTCCAGCGTTAGCATTTCCCAACAGCACTAGAGCCCTCTGGCTCCAACCTCTAAGCAACTATGTCTACCTCTTCTTTATTGGCATACACCTCCTCTGCCATATCTAGGATCCTTGCTAAAGGACCTAAAACATCCAGTAGCTTATCCTGACAGATCTTCCATGACCTTTCAATACCCTTTCTTGGGTCTTTACCCAGTCGAAATTAAAAACTGATCAGCTCTGGATCCAGATTAGGAGTATTGCATACCTTCTCCTCTATCACTGGCCTTGCACATTCTGATTTCATTATCCTTATCACATCTCTATCCAGTGGTTTCCCAATCCATGTTTTAATAAATTTTGCCACATGCTCCATGAGCCACCACTCTCCACTTTGTTGATGTTTGTTGTTTAGAGGTGTAAACATTTCTTCCCTAGGATCCTTAATTTGGTCACAAGAAGTTGACCCCGAAACTTCCATATCTTCAAATTCCTCATCCAAAAACTCATCCTGATTTAAATCAAAGATATATTCAAGAATCTTTTTCATTTCCAAACCCTCTGCTGTTTCCAATCCTTTCAAAATTTTCCTCCTCTTGTGTGCCGCTAAAGGACACCTTTCCTTGCGTACCGCCAAAGACACCTTTCTGTTGTGTGCCGCCAAGGACACCTACTTTTTTTCTAGAACTCATGACCTCCTTCTTTGAAATCAAAATATCTTCAACATGTCTTGTCTTCTTATTTTTCTTTCTTCCCTTTTTTACTCTTACTCTTTCACCATCAAATAACAAAAAATACTCTTCTCCACCATCCTTTTCTCTCTTCCTACTTTCTACTAAGACAAATTATAAATCACTGCATTGACAAAGATCAAAAAGATCATGCACACTAGTTTAGATAAACGTTCTAAAACCCCATCTACAGCTTCTTTCACTTGTTTTTTCATTGCATGCTGTATCAATCTTTTTACCACAACTTCATTAACCCATTCAACGGAACCATTTACACTAATATTCTGCTCCTCTGACATTCTTTTTTCTTTCCTCCAAAAATACTCCTACTTACTTCCTCAAACTACCTCCTACTAACCAAACTCCTCATAAAATGCCCTGCGTCTCCTCTTAAAACTTCTTCTTCTCTCCTAATCCACTGATTTCACCAACCATTAAACTGCTACCTTTGTTAACTTAACTCCTATTATCCTCTGTCTAAATAAAACCAATCCAAAAAGTCTCCCAACTCTTGCGTTATTTCAATCACGCGCTGATTATGCACATAATAACGTGCTGCCCAAAGTGCGAATATCGAAACAAACACCCAACACGCTGACATTGCACAACATGCTACACAAGTGCAAAGGGTTCCAACAATCATCTCCTCAAGATGCCTTGCCGCGCGGAGAAGCTGTATAAGCTTCCTGCTTCTCTCACGCATCAATATCACGTTCTGAACACCGCATGACCCATCATGCGCTCAAATGGTAATCAAACTTCTTTTCAAATAATGATTGACCTTAAAACAAATGGTCAATGCCTACTTTTCCCTTTACTTTTTTTTTAACACTCAAATAAACTCTCAAAATCCTTACAACCAAAACCTTTTCTGACCCATAAATGAAACCAATTAACTCAAACCTACACCGCAGCTCCTGAAAATTAGAAGCTGCAATGTACACACATATATTACATTTTCTTTAAAACCATATAATTAACTACAAACAATAATACCTGTTAACATATATATTTAAATATATAAGTAAGTAGAAATTTAAAAGGTACTTATCTTGTCCTGAGCAGCAATTAGAAGAGAAGAAGAATGTTCAGGAGCAAGGATATTTATAGATTGCTGTGTTCTAGTTCTAGTGTTTTGATGTGTTGTGGTTCTTTAAAGGTGCCGCGGAGTGGCAATTAAAGGCTTAATGCATAATGGTAGTCTCCGGTCTTGTAATGAAATTGCACTTATCTGTGTATGAACAGCAACAAAGAAAGAAGATAGCTCTGGGTTCTAGGACGTTCCAGAATGTCTAATGATCTAATTCTAATTCTGAGTTTCATTTATTGTTGCTCTGCATGAGGGCAAAAAAGGAACTGTGCAAAATATTGGTATCCTTGCTTTGTCATAAAATATATATTTATACTCACTGAAAAAACAGACGTTTCAGGGACATTATAGATAGGGATTATCATTTAAAAAACCTTAGAAATTCACTAACAAAACCACAGGTTTCAGGGATGTTATAGTTAGTTAGACATTTCACTCATATAAAACCAGAGAAATTCAGTCGTGATAGTTGGAAGAGTTTACTATAACTTGCAATGCACTGCTGATAACGTCACATATTGCACCACTCATGACATGGTCAGTGACATCACTGATGACATCACTGATGACATCTCAAAGGACATCACTGATGACATCATCCAGTGACTGCATGTTTCTAACAAGTTCAAGAATGTTATATATATATATTACCTACTGGCGGTCGCCAGTAGGTATATATAGTTAGGATTTTTTCTCTATGGGATTTTTGAAAATTCTATGTCTAATAACTTTGGTGTTTGTGGACGGAATTGGCTGAAATTTTCAGGAAAATGGAACATTTTGTTTCTGAGCAGCCCCTGACAATTTGGGGGGGTCTCATCAAGGGGGGGCCGAGAAAAAAGGGGGGTCCCAAAACGCGTTTTCCCATGTTAATTTCCATAGGGCGGTTGGCCTCACTTTTAGCTCGAACGGCTGAATGGATTTGCACGAAACTTGGCAAAATTGTAGGGACTGTTAGCCCGATGTGCCTTTGCTAGGTCTCAATATATGTGCTCCAGTGGATTTTGAGTAATTTAGGTTCAAAAAAAGATATATATCTGGGCGGAGCCTAACCACACATCTGATCTGATTGGCTGTCAGCACTTCATCCAAGAAGTGTTGGCAGCCATCTTGGGACCAATATACATGATAGCACCTCATTAAAAAGCATTGTAGTTAATAGAGGGTTTTAGGACTTTAGTTACATTATAAATCATTTGTTGATGGTACCATACTCGTTTTAGGAATTGTGGTGGGTTCTAAGGTGATTTTACCATGTGAAAAAACCTTCTGCTGTGATATCATGAATATTGCTTGAAAGAAAACTAATATCTCATGATTTTCCCACAGTGGTTTGGAAGGGGATCTATAAGCTAAACTGAAAGCATATTTTCTGTAAATTCACATTATCTTTCTCAGTCTTGTGAAAATGAAGTCTGACATTCTCAGTAAAACATGTACATCCAACAAGGACAGAGACTGTCAGTTGATTCCTTTGTGTTCTACTGCAGCCTCCTAGAGTGTTCTATAGAACAACTAGAGCGCTAACAGTCCTACTTATTACAAAGGTATGGCACACCTGAAGCCATCTTGATTGGAATAAAGTGGTAACTCTTTAAACATTTAATTTAAAAAGAAACAACATGAGGGGGTATATTTTGCCATAGAAAGTATGATTAGTGCTGCAGAATGAAAAATTAGGGCACATTTTGAGTGACTTCTCAAATCCTTTTCTATTTCATTAAAACATTCTGACATGCAGTCTCCCAAAATGGCCACCAGAGACAAAAGAGCCCAAATGTAGCCCAAATATCACCCAGATGTAGCCCAAGTATAGCCTAATGACAGAATGTCCCAGAGTGTTCTAAAGAACAACTAGAGCGCTAACAGTCCTACTTATTACAAAGGTATAGCACACCTGGAGCCATCGTGATGGGAATAAAGTGGTAACTCTGAAAACATTTAATTTAACAAGGAACAAAATGAGGGGGTATATTATGCAATAGAAGGTACTATTAGTGCTGCAGAAAGAAAAATTAGGGCACATTTTGAGTGACTTTTCAAATCCTCTTCTATTTCATTAAAAAATTCTGACATGCAGTCTCCCAAAATGGCCACCAGAGACAAAAGAGCCCAAATGTAGCCCAAATATCACCCAGATGTAGCCCAAGTATAGCCCAATGACAAAATGTCCCAGAGTGTTCTAAAGAACAACTAGAGCGCTAACAGTCCTACTTATTACAAAGGTATGGCACACCTGAAGCCATCTTGATTGGAATAAAGTGGTAACTCTTAAAACATTTAATTTAAAAAGGAACAAAATGAGGGGGTATATTTTGCCATATGAATTATGATTAGTGCTGCAGAAAGAAAAATTAGGGCACATTTTGAGTGACTTCTCAAACCCTCTTCAATTTCATTAAAAAATTCTGACATACAGTCTCCCAAGATGGCCACCAGAGACAAAAGAGCCTAAATGTAGCCCAAATATCACCCAGATGTACCCCAAGTATAGCCCAATGACAGAATGTCCCAGAGTGTTCTAAAGAACAACTAGAGCGCTAACAGTCTTACTTATGACAAAAGTATGGCACACCAGAAGCCATCTTGATTGGAATGAAGTGGTAAGTCTGAAAACACTCAATTTAAAAAGGAACAACATGAGGGGGTTAATTTTGCCATAGAAAGTATGATTAGTGCTTCAGAAAGAAAAATTAGGGATCATTTTGAGTGACTTCTCAAATCCTCTTCTATTTCATTAAAAAAATTCTGACATGCAGACTGAAACATGCACTTTGAATACCAGCAGCAGACGTCCCTGGTGAGCAGTAGCTTTACTACAGTGATCTAATGTGCAACTAGAGTGCTAACATTCAGAATTTATGGCAAATGTGTGACACATCTGAATGCCTTCTTGATGGAACCAAAGTAAACAAGCATTGAAAATGCAATAGATCTCGCCCTCGTTTAAGTTAAAGCCATTCTGTTTGTAATGAGGTGGCTTTTTAGCTTTGCTTTTATTAGTGTTTTTTCAACTTTCATGTAAATAACATGCATCTGTATGCATATAAGTATATGTATGCATACATTTATGTTTGTATTTATATAGATATACAGATGATATATGTTTTTATATGTATGTATATATATATATTCACTGAAAAAACCATAGGCTATAGACCATATATAGTTAGAAATTAGCATTTACAAAACCTTGAAAATTCACTGAAAAAACCATAGGTTATAGACCATATATAGTTAGGAATTAGCATTTACAAAACCTTGAAAATTCACTGAAAAAACCATAGGTTATAGACCATATATAGTTAGGAATTCGCATTTACAAAACCTTATTTTACTCACACAAAACCATTGAAATTCCATATATAGTTAGTTGCACTAACTATATATCGCGCACCCGCAATCCACTGCTGATGATGTCACATATTACATCATTCATGACATGGTCAGTGACATCACTGATGACATCACTGATGACATCTCAAATGACATCACTGATGACATCTCAAATGACATCACTGATGACATCACTGATGACATCTCATTTGACATTACTGATCACATCACTGATGATATCATTCATGTGATAATACGATGAACCTCTTCAGACTCTAATATAACCTTAGATACAATCAGTGTAAACAGACACTCACAGACTGTCACTCATCCATGGAGTTACTCACACACCTAGTCAGTCATGCAAAGAATCAATCACACCTCCATTTCCTCAACTATACAGTTATATAAACTTTACTTATTCAAACATATACTAACACATATTTACTCTCTTATACAATCCCTGATACAAGTTCACAATGATCCATACAGCCACTCACACATTCACTGGCTCTTATGCACAGTTATTTATATATGTCAACTCTCACATGTACTGTGTTTTACATATGTACTTACTTTGACATGTAGCACTGAGATATCCATTCACTCACCAATACACTCATGCACACAGTCAACCGCCCATACAGCTGTTTCCACATGCACTTTTGAAACCATATATCTAGTGAATCAACTGCTCACACATCTATGCACAGAGTCATACACCTCCCAGCCACCCACACACACACTCAGTCTCCCATACAAATACTTGGGCAACCGATCAATAACCCATATAGTTACTCATATAGCTACTTATCAACACATGCAACAGTTTACAGAACAACAGACATAATGATGCACAAATTAAGACAGTTTAGTCACTAACCCATGCACTCAGTGAGACACATTTAATCACTCACTCATACAGTCAGTCATGCACCTACTAAATCCTTCATCCAGACACTTATACATCCACTCATTCTTCAATATGTAAGACATATTTTAACTTTACAGAAACATACAGTCACTGGATGTTGTCATCAGTGATGTCATCAGTGATGTCATTTGAGATGTCATCAGTGATGTCATCAGTGATGTCACTGACCATGTCATGAATGATGTAATATGTGACATCATCAGCAGTGGATTGCGGGTGCGCGATATATAGTTAGTGCAACTAACTATATATGGAATTTCAATGGTTTTCTGTGAGTAAAATAAGGTTTTGTAAATGCGAATACCTAACTATATATGGTCTATAACCTATGTTTGTTTTAGTGAATATATATATATATATATATATATATATATATATATATATATATATATATATATATATATATATATATATATATATATACATATACCATGGTGTATTGAAGAATGAGTGGGTGTATGAGTGTCTGCATGTATGATTTAGTGGGTGTGTGACTGACTGTATAAGTGAGTGATTAAACGTTTCTTAGTGAATGCATGGGTGAAGGATTAATCTGGGTGAATATCTGTATCAGTCTGTCAGTTGGTGTGTAAGTGGCTGCATGGGTTGGTAAGTAGCTATAACATTCCTGAAACCTGTGGTTTTTTCCGCGATTTTCTAAGGTGTTTTTAAATGCTAATCCCTAACTATAACATCCCTGAAACCTGTGGTTTTTTATGTGAATTTCTGAGGTTTTTTAAATGATAATCCCTGACTATAACGTCCCTGAAACCTATTTTTTTTGTGAATTTCTAAGGTTTTTTAAATGCTAATTTCTAATTATGCCTACATAGGTAGGACATGTGCAGAAAGCAGAAGAAAGGCATAGAAAGAAGCAAGAGAAGTGCAGAAAGAACCAACAGAGGTGCAGAAGGAGGCCTACTTTGACTATACCTTACAACCGACTCATACAACGTACCCTGATCACTAATCCTTCTCCGAAGATGTGTTAAACCTCACTTTTTTCTTGAAGGTTCACTATTAATCGAATGCTCAGGATGTTAGGTCTACCAAATATAAAACAGCAATCCCAAGCATATCTCTGTCTGACCAAGTTTGTGAAGGTATGCCTGCGTGTCTATGCTTTTACCTAGTGACATGTTAAATCAAAATAAACATACAAACACTTGAATACTTGAGTTTCAAACAGCATACTCTGTAAATGTGTGTAAAAAAAGGTGTTTGTATTTCTTTCTGCTCACAATACAGGGCACATGGGTATTCAATAGTATATTGGAGGGGCTCTCTAACACATATATCCATAAGAAATGTCTGGCTGTGCAACCAATTGACAGAGCAGAACTGAGAAGTTTTAACCACCTATAGGAGAAGTTACCCGCTTCTTAAGCTACCATCTTCAGATGCATAACACATGTAAGAATACATATACAAGTAGACATATACCTCAGTCACGAGAGCATGCAGACCTTTAAACTTGATAGCTTGCACTTCCCATGTGAGTACAGAAAGAGGCAAGTTCAGAAAGAAGCAAGAGAGTTGCAGAAACAGGCAAAAGAGGTACAGAAAGAGGGAACAGGGGTGCAGACAGAGGCAAGAGGGGTGCAGAAAAAAGCAACAGAGGTGCAGAAAGAAGCAAAAGAAGTACAGAAAGAAGCAACAGAGGTGCAGAAAGAAGCATGAGGGGTGCAGAAAGAGGCAAGAGAAGTGCAGAAAGAAGCATGAGGGGTGCAGAAAGAGGCAAGAGACGTGCAGAAAGAAACAAAAGGGGAAAAGGAAGAAGCAAGTGAGGTGGGGAAAGAGGCAACAGAGGTGCAGGAAGAGGTAAGAGAGGTGCAGGAAGTAGAAGAGATGAGCTGAAAGTGGCAAAAGAAGCGCAGAAAAAAAGAAAGGTGCAGAAAGAAGCAACAGAAATGCAGAAAGAGGCAAAAGAGGTGCAGAAAGAAGCAAGAGTGGTTTGTACACCATTAGTACCAATTTAATACCCACATTTAGCAATAAGTAACAGGTGACCATTCTAGGTTTGCAAAGGGCCTTCCACCATGCTGTAACACTTGTCGCTGTATTTTTGGTAGTGTTTGAGCAGTTTGAGGTAGAAACAAGGTTTTTTTTTTTCAAATCTGCAGATTATGCAGCAGATGATGGATTATGTGGCCAATGCGGGAACATGTATAATTGTGCAAAAGTCAGTGCTGCCAAACAGTTGCATAATTCCAGTGGCCCTGCTCATGCATCCGACTAGGTCCAGAAGTGCTCCTCAGTGGTTACTTCTTTTTTTGTCTCATTGAGTTTATTGTTTAACTTCTATGGAAAAAAGGAAGACTAAACCTGAAGTTACCACTCCACAACATAGACTACCATACCACATAATTACTCTCCATAACACATAATACCACTCTATATAATTCCTATACACTAAATACCACATACCGTCTATCCACATCAAAGTCAAAGTCTATCCACATAATTTCACTGCACATCATACCACAAAATTCCACTACACACAACCTACATCCACTCCACTCCAAGAAACAGTAGTAAAACACTTTTACATTTACAACACCTATAGCTCTAACTCTCGCAAATGTGAAACCTATTACATTGCAAATGCTTCTTTAACTAGTTGTCGCATTTGAAGAGAGGTGGAGAAAGGGGCCTGGGCCTCCGACCAGCGCTCAGGAATTCTGCTGCATAGGACTTTCAGGGGTCACCAGGGGGGCTTCTTGGCCCCCAAAGTCCCACAGGAGTAAAGTGGACTTCATCTCCCAACCAGTACTGTGCCAGGAGGCACGTTTGAAGAGTGGTGGAAAAAGGTGAGCATGGCCTCTAAAGACCTCTTAGCAATCCTAATGTGTGGGACTTAGTGGAGGTAACAGGAGCGATAGTTGGCCCCAAAACACAACATTGGGGGCCTACTACCCCTTCTATTACCTCCAGTAAGTCCCACACAGCAGGATTGCTAAGTTCTCATATCAGGTCACGCCCCCTTTTCCCACCACTCTGCAAACACGCTCCCTGGCACGCTCTTGGATGGGGATTAAAGTCCACTTTGCTTCTGGGTGTCCTTAGGGGCCAACTAGCCTACCTTATACCTCCAGTATGCCTCAGATAATGGGATTGCTAACAGGTGGACACAGGCCATGCCCCCTGTGTCCACCACTCTGCAAACATGCCTCCTGGCACGCTCTTGGTTGGTAGATGAAGTCCCCTTGCCTCCTGCTGGTCCCTGGGGGCCAACTAGCCCACCAGGTACCTCTAGTTAGCCCCATACAGCTGGATTGCTGAGAGTGGTCCGAGGCCACGCCCCTTTTTTACACAACTTTGCAAACACACCTCCTGGTACACTGCTCTCAGCAATCCCACTGTGTGAGTCTTACTGGAGGTACCTGGTGGACTAGTTGGCCCCTAAGGACCCTTAAGATTCTAGGGGACTTAATCCCCAACCCAGAATGCGCCAGGAGGCGTGTTTGCAGACTGGTGCAGGGAGTGGATGGGGGCTCTGACGAGATGCCGGCTTCTCTTTTATTTTATTTTTTAGAAGGGAGGCTGTGTGACACCCCTTCTCTTAGTAATTTTTGGGCCCTGGGGACCCCATTCCCCAGGGCATGAGCCTTTAAAAAAACATCATTATTATTTTTTTTTAAACAGGAAAGGAGCTGCATGGCCCGCCCTCCTGAGGCTGAGTTTTGCCCCCGGGACCTAGCCCACCCAGAAGCTTAATAAAACGAACCGCGGAGGACCGCGCTTCATTTTTTGAAAATTGTTGGGCAGGACTCGCTCTGGGTGCATGAATCCCGCCGGGAAATAAAATGCTTTTTTTGGCTGACCAGGCCTAAAGGGTCAGGGTGTTTCTACCCTGCCCCCTTTTCTTTTTTTTTTTACCATTTTCTTCCCTTTTTTCGCGTGACTCAGTTTTACCGAGTCACAAGATGGCTGCCAACACTTCTTGGTTTGGAGTGTTGGCAGCCAATCAGAATGAAGCTTGTTGTCGGGAGGGTTCCAGAATCCTCCTCGGTCACAGATATCAATATTTTTTTTTTTTTGCATTTCTCAGGAACTACAGAACGGATTTACACCATTTTAGAAAACGAACGCTTTCTAAACCAAGACCTACCTTTTTGCCAAATTTGGTGTAATTCCGTTTAGCAGTTCGAGCTGTAGCTTTGCCTAAAATTTCCTATGGAAATTAACATGAAAAAATGCGTGTTGGGAACCCCCTTTTTTCTCGGCCCCGCTTAATGAAATACCCTGAAACTTTCAAGACAGGAGCTGACCTGAGCGAACCATTAGTTTTGAAAATTTCGCAAAGATTGTCAAACGGCACCAAAGATAAAAATATATAAATATATATATATATATCTGATAAAGGCTCCTCGGAGCTGAAATGTTATGGCGACAAGATAGCACGCAATAAAGAATAACTTTGCACTGAAGAATTGGGTTCATGTCTGTGTTGGCTGAAGCTGTCGTAAGGATTTGACTGCTGCAGCGACATCACGGAGTTGAACATATATATATATATATATATATATATATATATATATATATATATATATATATATATATATATATATATATAGTTAGGATTTTTTCTCTATGGAACTTTTGAAAATTCTATGTCTAATAACTTTGGCGTTTGTGGACGGAATCGGCTGATATTTTCAGGAAAATGGCACATTTTGTTTCTGAGCAGCCCCTGAAAATTTGGGGGGGTTTCGTCAAGGGGGGGTCGAGAAAAAAGGGGGGTCCCAAAACACGTTTTTAACATTGAGTTTTCCATAGGGCGTTTGGCCTCACTTTTATCTCGAACGGCTGAATGAATTTGCACGAAATGGTGGTGCTCTCATGCTGACGCCAGCTTCAGTCTGAAACATCCAGAAACACTGTAGACTATCAATTCGATGAGTTCCGGTGGAGCCCCAACGTGACCCGGTAGGGAAGAACTTGCCCTCCCCTTTTTTGAGTGATGGTTCTTGTTGCCTGTCCCCTCTGTTGTCATCTAACGGAACCTTTTTTGATTGCCGAGTGAGAAAAAAAAAGGTGGGTCTTTCATCGTTGGGGAAAAAAAAATGTTTTAATCCAATGAAAAGTGTTATTTTTAGGTCATATGATCAAGCCTTCCATCATTAGGAATCCAAAAGTAAAATGAACCAATGAAAAGTTTTATAAACAAGTCACATGACCTGTTATGCGGCTTTGGGCTATAAAAAGCGTACAAAATCCGTTGGCCCATGAGGCAGCGTCAGTAGGGGACCGATGTGCGAATAGGCCGAAGGCAGCACAACGCGCAGAGATCCGGATGGCACCGAGGTGGTGACCTGCTAGTTGGCGCACTGGTGTGGCCATCCTACAATGCTGCGCCGAAAGACGGCGTGTCCAGCTGAGTTTCTCCTGCTCTTGCAGTACAGTGACTCGAACGCGCTGAGATCTGGATGGCACCGAGGTAGTGACCAGCAAGTTGCCGCACTGGTGTGGCCATCCTACAATGCTGCGCCGAAAGACGGCGTGTCCAGCTGAGTTTCTCCCGCTCTTGCGGTACAGTGACTCGAACGCGCCGAGATCCGGATGGCACCGAGGTGGTGTCCAGCAAGTTGCCGCACTGGTGTGGCCATCCTACAATGCTGCGCCGAAAGACGGCGTGTCCAGCTGAGTTTCTCCCGCTCTTGCGGTACAGTGACTCGAACGCGCCGAGATCCGGATGGCACCGAGGTGGTGACCAGCAATGTTGCTGCACTGGTGTGGCCATCCTACAATGCTGCGCCGAAAGACGGCGTGTCCAGCTGAGTTTCTCCCGCTCTTGCGGTACACTGACTCGAACGCGCCGAGATCCGGATGGCACCGAGGTGGTGTCCAGCAAGTTGCCGCACTGGTGTGGCCATCCTACAATGCTGCGCCGAAAGACGGCGTGTCCAGCTGAGTTTCTCCCGCTCTTGCGGAACAGTGACTCGAACGCGCCGAGATCCGGATGGCACCGAGGTGGTGTCCAGCAAGTTGCCGCACTGGTGTGGCCATCCTACAATGCTGCGCCGAAAGACGGCGTGTCCAGCTGAGTTTCTCCCGCTCTTGCGGTACAGTGACTCGAACGCGCTAAGATCCGGATGGCACCGAGGTGGTGTCCAGCAAGTTGCCGCACTGGTGTGGCCATCCTACAATGCTGCGCCGAAAGACGGCGTGGGGTGCATGGGGGGGGGGGGGGAGGCGGCGTAAACGGACCTCTTCCGCCTCCCCAGGTGAAGGCATCTCATCTGCAGTTTGATTTGGTGGATAATCCCCGACCTGCCAGTACATCCACCAATGAAGTGGCAGTGACAGAATCAGAGGCAAGGGAAACGGTTCTAAATCTTCAGAAGAACTTTGGACAAATGAAAATGACATGTTTAACTTGCGGCAAATTAATTTCATGTGGAGAGAGGAGTGTTATTCTAATCAATAGAGCTTATGAACATCATCATAGTCGCTTGTTGGTGGAGACATTTTGACTATATCCTGGACCTGTCCGGCCTCGCCCAAAATGGCGCCGGTATAAATGGGACTCGTAACTCCTTGTTGTGTACTGGTTGCCCAACCTTGATATCACGAGATACGTATGCAGTTTTGAAGCACATGGCGGGCGGGGACGAGTACTGATTGAACATTTGGACATCCCTATTGATATTAAGTTATGATGTGTTATTGATTACTGTACTATTGAAAGTTCGATTTAACGTCACCCATGGTACTTGCCCGCAAATGTATATCTAGATAATTTTATTGTAACTGGCCCTGTCGTACTTTAATTATAAAATGTACGTCCACCGATTCCGCAAATGTTAGACACCTTAGTTCTTGCAACCTAATGGGTCGCCCGTTACGTTGTTCTACAGTGTAAATGTTCCCTCATCATATACGATTCCAGTTTGCTCCGTGGCCGGCCCATGTGGTTATAGGCCCGTATTTGTATACTGACATTTTCACAATAAAGGTTTTTAAAACAAAACATGGTAATAGTACTTACATTGGAAAAGTTTTGAATCATAGCCACTGTTTTCGAATCAGTAAAAGGCAAGTGAAATAAAGCAGTCCAATTACATGACGGTTAAAAGGTATAATACGCAGGAACGCAGTAAAGATAAATGGTCAAGGGCTGTTGTGTTTTCTACCCCTGCAACATAAAGTGATCGATAAGAATCTGATATTCAGGCCTATCGGCGACTAAGACAGCAGGCCGAGCCTCTTTTGCTCAACGGCTCCCTCATGGGACGAAGAAACGCCCTTTTTCTCGAAATAGGAATATTTTACTTGCAGGACAGTTGTAAAGTTTCCGGGAAAATACATTAGCCTGGAACATTATAACATATATGTTTAAGAAAAAAAAATGTTCGAAAGCAATGAAAAGCGTTATTATGACCAAGCCTTTCATCATTAGAATAACAAAAGTAAAATGAACCAATGAAAAGTTTTATTAACAAGTCACATGACCTGTTATGCTTATGTTACGCGCTGTGCGCCGCGCTCTGGATCGCTTCCGGGAAGCTGCGCCTTGCGCACCGGAGTACTTCCGGGTGCGCTAACACGGCGTGTCATATGACGCATTACGCGACAATGCAGGTCCAGAATATAGTCAAAATGTCTCCACCAACCAGCGGTCGGAACACAACCCCTTTCAGTAGTCCAAAAAGTTCTGTTAAATGACAACAGAAGGGACAGGCTACAAGAACCTTCAGTCAAAGAGGGGAGGGCAAGTTCTTCTCTACCTGTTCACGTTGGGGCTCCACCGGAACTTATAGAATTTGGGCGGGGTGGGTGGCGGAGCCGAGCTGCCTTGCAGCCATCATGGCGTCAAGCTCAGTTCATCTCACTAGTTTCGTATTTCTCATGAGGGGTTGTTCCTAATGTTTCTATTTTAGCGAGGTCAAAAAGAGATCCCATTAGTGGCCTACTGATTTTGCTCGATTCCTTTTGTTTTTTAAAACGATTTTTCACTATCTGCAAAGACTAAACAGAGTATTGCGACTCTGTGCTTGTTTGTTATTAGAGAATGAAGCAAAGAGATCCAATTCTAAAACAGTAAATGCTTGGATAACAATCAATCAAATGGAGAGAGAAGCAGGCAAGACGGATTACAACAAGGGCAAAGGCCTGCGCTACCTACCCTTCACTATCTGCAAAGAGAGAATACTCCTAAAAGAAAAAAAGGGGGGGGCAGCGTTCAAAGCACATCAGCGTGCATAGACACGAAAATGTTTTTACCTACCACGTACTTGACATTTTAAAGCTTTTCATATTTGCTATTAAAAAACCATTGAAATTCACTGAAAAAACCATAGGTTATAGACCATATATAGTTAGGAATTAGCATTTACAAAACCTTAATTTACTCGCACAAAACCATAGAAATTCGCACATATAGTTAGTTGCAATAACTATATATCGCGCACCCGCAATCCACTGCTGATGATGTCACATATTACATCATTCATGACATGGTCAGTGACATCACTGATGACATCACTGATGACATCTCAAATGACATCACTGATGACATCTCAAATGACATCACTGATGACATCTCAAATGACATCGCGGATGACATCTCAAATGACATTACTGATGACATCACTGATGACATCTCATTTGACATTACTGATCACATCACTGATAATATCATTCATGTGATAATACGATGAACCTCTTCAGACTCTAATATAACCTTAGATACAATCAGTGTAAACAGACACTCACAGATTGTTACTCATCCATGGAGTTACTCATACATCTAGTCAGTCATGAAAAGAATCAATCACTCCTCCATTTCCTCAACTATACAGTTATACACACCTTATTTATTCAAACATATACTAACACATATTTACTCTCTTATACAATCCCTGATACAAGTTCACAATTATCCATACAGCCACTCACACATTCACTGGCTCTTATGCACAGTTATTTATATATGTCAACTCTCACATGTACTGTGTTTTACATATGTACTTACTTTGACATGTAGCACTGAGAAATCCATTCAATCACCAATACACTCATGTAGACCGTCAACCGCCCATACAGCTGTTTCCACATGCACTTTTGAACCCATACATATAGTGAATCAACTACTCACACATCTATGCACAGAGTCACACACCTCCCAGCCACCCACACACACACTCAGTCTCCCATACAAATACTTGGGCAACCAATCAATAACCCATATAGTTACTCATATAGCTACTGATCAACACATGCAGCATCTTACACAACAACAGACATACTGATGCACACATTCAGACACTTTAGTCACTAACCCATGCACTCAGTGAGACACATTTAATCATTTACTCATACAGTCAGTCATGCACCTACTAAATCCTTCATCCAGACACTTATACATCCACTCATTCTTCAATATTAAGACATATTTTAATTTTACAGAAACATACAGTCACTGGATGTTGTCATCAGTGATGTCATCAGTGATGTCACTGACCATGCCATGAATGATGTAATATGTGACATTATCAGCAGTGGATTGCGGGTGCGCGATATATAGTTATTGCAACTAACTATATATGCAAATTTCTATGGTTTTGTGCGAGTAAATTAAGGTTTTGTAAATGCTAATTCTTAACTATATATGGTCTATAACCTATGGTTTTTTCAGTGAATATATATATATATATATAGATATATAGATAGATACATATATATAGATATATATATAAATATTCAAAGCTCCATGTGCATCCCAAAACATCACTCCTTAGACAGGTGCATTTGGTTCGTTCTGCAAAAATGATTGCTCAAATCTCCTCGTTTTCAGAAAAGAATAAGCACTCACGGGTGGCGATTCTCCCTGGATTTTTATTCCACAAACAACAAACGTGTTCGGAGGTCTGCCTTCTTCTGTGTTCACCGAAGAAGGCAGACCGCCGAAACGCGTTTGTTGTTTGTGGAATGAAAATCCAAGGAGAAACGCCACCCGTGAGTGCTTATTCTTTTCTGGAATCGAGGAGATTTGAGCTGTCATATATATAAATATATATATATATTTCCTACTGGCGGTCGCCAGTAGGTAGTTATAGTTAGGACCTAGTTACCATAGGAAAATGGCAATATTCTATTCTCAATAACTTTCGCGCCGTTTGACGAACCTTCGCGAAATGTTCAAAACTAATTCTTTGTTGATATCAGCTCCTATGTTGAAAGTTTGAGGGTCATTCATCAAGGGGAGGGCAGAGAAAAAAGGGGGGTCCCAAAACGTGTTTTCTCCATGTTAATTTCCATAGAAAACTTTAGACAAGCTACAGGTCGAACAGATGAACGGCATTACCCAAAATTTGGCAGGGAGAAGGGTCTTGGTCTAGAAAGCACGCTTTTGTTTATTTGGTGTAAATTCGTTCAGTAGCTTTGGAGAAATATAAAAATATGCAGATATCGATATTTGGGAATTCTGCCATCTGATTGGCTGAGGCCTTACGAGCAGAAGCTTGCTGCTGATTGTCTGCGGGCTGTGCGAGCGGTTGCAACTAAGAAGTGTTGGCCACCATTTTGTGATTCTGTTGAAGCGAGCAAGGGGAAAAAAGGACAAAAAAGTAAGAAAGAGAAGGGTAGGAGCACTGTAACCTCTGTGGTGTGTTTAGGGTGTGCTATGGAGGGGTTGCGAAGTGAAGTATTCACCCCTATCTGTGTGAAAGTGGTGGGCTACGGAAATTAAGTGAGGTATTGCCTAGAGTCTGATGCTGCTAAGGTGAGCTGGTGCAGGACTCGGGGATTAAAGCGTGAGCCCAAATTGTGTTTTTTATGCTGTGAAGTCATGTGCTGTGGCCGCTGCACTGGAACTAGTGTCAGCATGTGTTTATAACTACTAGGACAAACTACTGACACGTACTGGTCTGAAAGTCCTGGGGTACGGAAAATATGTGAGGTACTGTCTAGAGTCTCATACTGCTAAGCTGAGCTGCTGCTGGACTCGGGGATGAAAGCGTGAGTTCAAACTGTGTGTCATATGCTGTGAAGTCATGTGCTCTGGCCGCTGTGCCACATCTGTCCAAGTAGTGTCAGCATGTAGTTATAGCTACTTGGATGAACTTTTGTTTCGAACTATGTAGCTTGTGTATGGTGGTTAGGGGTGTTATAGAGGGAGTGCAAAGGTAAATATTCGCGTTTAAAATCAATTCGGTATTTGTGAAGTGTTAACTACCCACTCCTAGGTAAGCATGAGCGGATTTTGCGGATTGGCAATCCGCGAATTTGCGGATTTGCGAACTCGCAATCCGCAAAATCCGCGAATTCCCGCGAATTTGCGGATTTTTTTTTTTTTGTGTTCGCCCGTGTTTCTGCCAGTTCGCGAGGGTTTTTACAATTTCGCAATTTGCGAACTTACCTGTCGGGTCGCAAGTTTTGCGAACTTGTTGTTTCTACGTGTCCAACCTGTTTGGGACACTCTTCTTCATCACTGCCACTCTCTGTCACCACTGCCACTCTCTGACTACTCATGCCACCCTCTGGCCCACCCATGCCACCCTCTGTTTCATCACCACACCCTCTGGTTGTCCAGTGTACATTATTTTCGGCAAAGCAAAGCACACCTTCCCTGCCTCAAGTGACCTGAATTAATTTGGGGCTGATTAATGTGTCACAGAATATTTTTTTAGCTGGCACCTGCTTCCTTAGTGCGCCCTGATTAGTGATCTTTTGCACTTGCTAAGTGCTTTCATTGTTGCAAAATTAGTTACAACACCTGCCCTGCCCCAACTGACAATAATGAATTAGGAGCTGATTAATGGATTTTAACTTCCAGCCTGGCTCCTGCTTGTCTCCCTTAGCTGTAATTCATGACCTTTGTGGCATATGTGTAACTATTCTGAGGTTCAGAGCAGGGTCACATAATAGTTTCAACTGGCAACTGAACTCTGGAGGGGCCCCTCAGGAAGCACTACAGGAAATGGCTACTAATGATGTGCCTGAACTTTTGAACCTGGTAAGTAGTTACTTTCAGTTTTGCTTAGATCGTATTTCTGCAATTTCGCACTTATTCGCGGGGCGCGAACTCACGCGAACAGTGCGAGCAGTGCGAGCAAAATCCGCTGCTCGCGGATTTGCGGATTTTGCAGGAAATTCGCAAATCTCGCGGATTGCGGATTTCCCGAAAATCCGCAAAATCCGCGAGCGGAACGGATTTTCCGCCCATGCCTACTCCTAGGGGTGTGATGGCGCTGGGGGTGTAAGCTGAGATGCTGATGAACTCGGGGTATTGCCGTTGAACTACTGACCTGTACCGGTCTAAAAGTGCTGGGTACGGAAATTAAGTGAGGTATTGCCTAGAGTATCATGCTGGTAAATTGAGCAGCTGCTGGACTCGGGGATGAAACCGCTGCAAAGTGAGATGGTCTGGCCGCTGTGCCACAGCTGTGTGGAGAATACATTTGTTGAGAGGTCCAGGAGTTGCCATTATCTGGCCGTAAAATAGCGGGCCTAAGTTGTAAGCTATAGGGTGGCTCTAAAAAGAGCCCTTCTGTTCATTAGTTGGAGCTACATATAAGTGTGGATGCACAGCTTCAAGTTATTCAGGAAAACTCGGTTTCCCTGATCTGTAAAGTGTACTCCATTACTTCTGTATATATCCGCCATATCAAAACGTATGTTGTTGTTATAGATGGAGCCCATTTTGTGGTCCCTGAGGTATGCAGACACAGCTTTGTTTGGGGACGAGCGGGAGAAGAAAAAAAGAAAGCACCACTCACCAATATTTCAAAATTGCTTGTGTTGTGCTGAAGACCCGTTTTCTTCATGTTGCTGTTTCTACTCATGACAGGGTCGTCGGCTCATTGAACTATGTCATCCGACTTCTGGTAGGATTTATATTTTTAGATTTTGCACTTCCTCTGCTTCTTCACTACATTCTGGTTGCTGTACTACACCTGTGTAAGTAGTGTTAGTATGCGTTTATACTAACAAATGCATCATGGTCCTAGGGAGTATGAATGTTAGGCGCAGCTCATGCAATGTCCCGGGGTGTGCATTCGCAGGACATTTGTGTTTGCTATTAGAGGGCTGATGCATGGCTTCCACCCTGTGATAGCAAATACTTGTTTGACTACTTGAAACGAGAGGAGGATAACCTCGTATCGCTTTATTAGAGGGGATGCGGATGGTAAAAATGGAGAGAAAAAGAGAAACAAAAAAAAGCGCAGTATCACCCGTTCTTTTAAATGAGGCCCCTGGTGAGTAATGTTCCGTGGCCAATCCAATTATTATATTGCTGGGTCTCTGTAGGACTGAGGGTCTTAATGTCACATGTAAATTAGGAGCGGAAGGGCACAGAGAAGTTTTGCAGCCTAGGGGACCGCCACCTTCCTGGGTATTGTTTACTAATTGTGCGGGTGGTTTGAGGGCAACTGAAGTCCGGGGATCGCCACACCCTGGGGCTTTATTTAAATTTACAGGGTGGTGCTCGGCAGTCCCTGAAGCCTCAGTCGTCCCAGGCAGTGCCTTATTTTTTCTGTAATCACACAGGCAGTCCTCATGGTGTTATTAAGTGATACACTCATAGAACTCTTGCAGGTGTAGAATTACCCAGGCTTCATTTGTCTAATAGTCAGTTAGATTATGTTTGGTAGGTGCACTGTAATAGTAGAATAGCTTGCCCTTAAAATGTCCTATAAACAGATGATTTTCACAATAAATAATAGGCAAGTGTTGTCAGAAAAAGAAGACCAATACACTCAGTTATTTATTTGAAAAAAAAGTAACCATTATTAAAACACAAATAAATAGAAACATAAGTTTAGTAAAACAAACAGTACAATATAAAAAACGTGGGTTGGACTCCAGTGGAAGCAGCGTAGGAAACCTGCAAGACAAAAATGAAACATAAGTATGTGTACTATGTGGAAGTGGTAAAGAAAGGTAGGTCGATTGAAAGGATGTTAGTGAGAATGGAAGGGAGAGGGAGTGGGTGGAAGGGAGAAGGGGAGGGAGAGTCAAAAGAAGAGAGGGAGGAGGAGACAGAGTGTCGGCCTACTGCACCCAGCCCTTAGTGTTTACCCTCCCGTCACCTGTTTGTCTAGGACTTTGGGGTCCGCGAGAAAGAGTGTGGTTGAGCAAGTCCTTAAAATGAAACACATGAGGCCAGAGATTAGGGGCCATATTATCAAGGAATGGCAATAACATTATCGCCGCTTGAGTGGCAGGAAACTGCCGCTAAAGCAACGATAAGGGGTTGATAATATGAAATTGTAAATTCCCATACAAGCCCAGCTTCTGATGAGAACGTGGGCTTCTGTGGGAATTCACAAGGGCATATTATCAAGCCGTTATCGTCGCTTTAGCCGCAGTTTCTTGCCGCTAAAGCGGCGATAATGTTATCGCCGTACTTTGATAATATAGTCCTACATTATTAGGTACGGGAAAATCGCTTGCATGCACCTGTGCACCCAGGGTGCTGTACCCCAGCCCTTTCCACCACGTTGTGCTCAATTGTAGGTCTTGCACACCGAGGCTTCATTCCTCACTTGGCACCACAGGTGTGTCCCCTGACGTGTTGGTGCAAGCTCCGATTCTGGGGTACGTTTGTACGGTAGACGATGTCGCTGGTCGGGGGTGGTGTCTTGATTCCACAATGGAAGGTTTAAGAATGCCCAGGGCATCATTGCGGGATCAGCATCACCCTTCTTTAGGCAATCAATTGAATGTCCAAAAAGGAAGAAATAATTTTATGGTGGAAACGTCTGGAGGTAAATGAAGGTTTATTTCCAGCTTGATAGAAAACAGGAGTTGAGTGCATCCTTCGTTTTTGAAGTACGATCTACCAACTGTTAGTGGTAATCGTGGTTCAAAGAGGAGTTGTAGTGCTCGAGAATTTACACAGTTAAATAACAATAAGTTATACGAAGGTTTATATAGAAAGGACCAGAGTGCATGCTAGAAGCATAATTTACGCTTGTAATGCAATAGCGTAAGCCTGTGTGCATGTACACTTAGGAACGAGCTCACTACAGTGCCCTAAAAGCCAACGCCACGTGTCTGTAGGACAGCGCTGCCCGCTGGCTCAGGCCCACAGTATGGTACAGCAGGTCCTTAGAATGAGACAGATGTGACTGAATGAGGTCAGAGATCACATTTACGCACAGCAATATCGCTTTTTCGCATTTGCGCACTCAGGGTGATGCACCCCACACCTCTCGCAGCATCGCGCTCAACAGGTGTACTGACTCAGGCCTACAGTATAGTACAGCAGGTCTTTAAAATGAGACAGAGATGAGACTGAATCAGGTCAGAGATCACATCATTACGCACTGCAACATCATTTGTTCGCACCTGCACAGCCAGGGTAATGCACCCCGCCCGTCCCGCCGCACCGTGCTCAATTGGAGGCCCTGTGCACCCATGCCACTCTGCTTACCTGCTGTCATTGTTGTGTGAGCAAACACTATGGGCAGCAGTGCTCACAATTCAGATGGAGTGATGATTGCAGGGTGGTGTACACCTCATGGATCCCTTTCATAGACGACGAGCAGTAGGGCTCACAATTTAGAGCCCATGTTGATTGCCAGGGAGGTGTACACCTCATGGATCCCTTTTTTTATTGTGCATTGTGATATGCGGGTGGATGCGGCCATATCACCTGAGGCCGTGTGGAAGAAGAGGGATGTGCGTCGTGGTGGTAATCCTAGTTGTTTAGTTCTTGTCTGGCCAGGAAGTGTACTTATGTGTGTTTCTTTTGTAGTTTTGACCTCGCAGAGTGTGCAATTTACATTAGTGTAGCATGTGTCGGGAGGGTGGAAACTATTGTTAATGAGATGGTGTTTCAAAAGACTGAATGGTAAACATTACATGTTGTTGTCAAGGTTGTGGATATGTGCAGACACGCATGTCAATGGTGTGCGGTATTATTGAAAGTGTTGCTATCGCAAAGCATACACATATGAATGTGGTCGGATGGAGGGAGGATCAGCAGTGAGGCTACGTCATACACAGTGATAACACTCATTACAGTCAAGGAATACATGTCAAATGTGAATCTGAAAGTCTCACATGTAACACATTAGTGTATTGGTAAAGCCTGACAACAGAGCGTACAGCAAAAGGAATCTACACATAGCTGTTTACTGTTTGTCACATGTGATCTAGGATGTGCACTCTGCCCGTGGCTCCTGATACTTCTTAGAGCCACGAATAGCCAGGCCGAAAGGGAGCACAATAATGTGCACACACACACACCAGGGGAATGGTGTAACACATATTTGTTTTTTAATGGAACGTTTGAGATGCACGGCAATCACATGTGGAAGGCTGATGTACAGACCATGAATATTGATCAAGATGATCATTGCATGTTGTGTGTAGTTTAAGATATGTGTAAACAGCAAAAAAACTTTTCAAAAAAGCTCTCTAAGCAGAAGAGGTGTCTCTCATCAAGCCCTGTAGAGAGAATGAGTAAAATGGGTGGAGTCGTCCAACTGTTACAATGGGAAAGGTTATGAAGCAATCAAACGCTTTTTTTTAAGGTCACATGGCAATCGCGCACCGAGCGCGCAAGGAAGCTGCACCCGATGCGATTTTGACAAAATATATTTATCAGTTATATATAAGTTTATTACAGTTAGAAATATATAAATGTTATGTTTGAAATATTTTAGATTATCGCTTGCTCTCATATACTGTTTAAAGTTATTTAGATATACTTTTGAGAGAAAAAAAATGAGGGAATGGCATACCTGGCACAACACCATATGTCTGTGAAGTAACACAGGGCCTGGCAGTGCGTACTTGTCGCATACACAACGCGCAGCAGGCGCGACCCCATACGTACATGACGTAACGTGTGGCTTGGTACTGTGTACCCGTCGGATACCAAAGTAACAGCTGGGGTGACTTCATGTATATATTATGTTAGGCAGGATGTGGTGCCACGAAGTAGTCAGATACGAAATACACATCATTTACGAGTTTAGCAATATGGCGGATAGGATTCACATGGTGATGGAGCTTAGTACGCTACTGGTATGGGAATGCAGTTTTCTCAGAAAAAAAATACATATTTTTGGGGGAAGATATAAAACATTACATAATGTTTAATGTTAAAAAAAGAAGTATAATAGAGTTGCAAATTATTTTTTAAAAATCTGCAAAAAATATAGGTTTTAGAAACATTAAAATATGAAATTAACATTTAAAAAACCTTAGAAATTCACTGAAAAAAACATAGGTTTTAGGCACTTATAGTTAGGAATTAGCATTTAAATAACCTTAGAAATTCACAAAAAAAACATAGGTTTCAGAGATGTTATAGTTAGTTGAACATTTGACTCATAGAAAACCAGAGAAATTCGCCTGTTATAGTTAGTTGAGCTAACTATAACTTGCACGCCCGCAATGCACTGCTGATGATGTCACATATTACATCCCTCATGACATGGTCGGTGACATCACTGATGACATCTCAAATGACATCACTCATGACATCACTCATGACATCATGCACGTGATAATTTGATGCACATACTGATGCTCTAATGTAAACTTTGATACACCCATTCTAAAATGCTCACTACTATTTTTGAAACCATACACAGAAGGATGCCATATACTACATAGCACTCACTATTTCCTAGGTATACACAGACATCCAGTCACTTATACTTGTAGTTACTCATCAACACAGGACTATAATATGCAGTCATACATCTATACATACAGTCACACTCCACCACTCATCCATAGAGTTACTCACACACCTAGTCAGTCATGCAAAGAATCAATCACATACCCATTTAGTCATGTATACAGTTATACACACCAACTTCGTTATTTTTAGACATTCCAGATCACTTATTTATACAGATACTAACACATATTTACTGTCTTATACAATCACTGATAGAAGCAGACACTTATTTATACACCCACTCTTAAAATAACTTACTCTCATGTATAGTCATTAATATAATCCAACTCTCACATCTACTGCCTTAAAACATTTGCAGTTAGTCACAGATATACCACTGAGACATTTATTCACTCACCAACACACCCATAGACACACTAACTCACCCATATAGCTCTTTGCAGAGGCACTTTTTAATCCATACAACCACTGAATCACCCAATCAGACGTCTATGCACAGACTCATACACCCCCCATGACCCACCCACACAGACACTCAGGGACCCATAGAGATACTCAGACTACAAATCAATAACCTAGATAGACATTCATGTAGCTATTCAGCAATCCATGAGTTGCTTACACACCAATGGAGAGACTAATACAGATTTTTACACAGTTTAATCACTAACCTATGCATTCAGTCAGACATGTTCAATCACTTACTTAAACAGTCAGTCACGCACACATGAAATAATTCCTTTAGGCACTTGTAAATGCATTCATTCTTCAATACACCTTGGCGCATATATATATATATATATATATATATATATATATATATATATATATATATATATATATATATATATATATATATATATATATATATATACTAGCAGCCCGTCCCGACCTTGTCCGGGAGCAACAGACTTCCCCGACCCCCGCCCTGGGGCCCGGGCTGCTAGACATTGTCCAGCAGCCCGGGCCCCCGCCCGGCCCGTCCCCTGCCTGCCCCGACCCCCGCCTGCCCCGACCCCCACCTGCCCTGACATGGGTCCCCTTACCTCAGCCGCTGCTCCTCCAGCCTGTCCGCTGCTCGCACCGTCTCTGCCCTTTCCGCTGGTCCTCATGTCACCGCTCCTCCCCCGCGCCATGTCCGCCGCTCCTCCCTGGCGCTACTTTGGAGGGACTACTTTTTTTTTACTGTAAATCTTTTGAATAACGTTTTTTATTTATATAGCCTATAACCATCTACACACCCTGATGATTCCAACGGTGTATCGGGTGTGTGGATTGGCGCTGTGGTTCCCGAGTTTACCCGCCTCAAAGGCTGAAAGTTCTTCCTTTATTATAGTAGTATATATATATATATATATATATATATATATATATATATATATATATATATATATAAAACATATTTAACCTTTACAGAAACACATATTCACTGGATGATGTCCTGAGTGATGTCATGGGTGATGTCATTTGAGATGTCATCAGTGATGTCATCAGTAATGTCACTGACCATTTCATGAGTGACGTAATATGTGACGCAAGTAACAGTTAGCTCAACTAACTATAACAAGCAAATTTCTCTGTTTTTATATGAGTCAAATGTTCAACTAACTATAACGTTCCTGAAACCTATGGCTTTTCTGGTGAATATATATATATATATATATATATATATATATATATATATATATATATATATATATATATATATATATATATATATATATATATATATATATTACCTACTGGCGGTCGCCAGTAGGTAGTTATAGTTAGGATTTTTTTCAATGTTAAATCTCAAAATTCTATTTGGAATAACTTTGACGCCAGTTAACGAATCTGACTGAAAATTTCCTCAAAATGGCCTCGCGGCGTTCCGGTCCTTCCCTGAAAGTTTGGGGGGGATTCGTCAAGCGGGGGCCAAGATAAAAGGGGGGTCCCAAAACGCGTTTTCCCCATGTTAATTTCCATAGGGCGGTCGATTTCACTTTTAGCCCGAAAGCTTGCCACATGCAGAACAAGTGATTTTAAAATCAGCAAATCGTGGTTGAATACAAGACATCATCTCTGATGTTTCTGGTCCCGATGACGTGGGTTTGTTTCTTTAGGAGATGGTCCTTGAAGACTGGGGGAGGTTACTGGCCAGTTCCCTGAGCTCTGCACGAGAATAGTTGTTAGGGTGCTTACGGGTCATATGTCGATTCATGGTATAGTTACCAAAGGAATATTTTTTGTTTGGGTTGCCCCTTGAGAGTTCTTCCTTACAGATTAGGCAAGTTACCTTGGCCGCATTCACTTTTTTCTTGCCCTCTGGGAGTGAAAAAAACTCCCATACAATGTGTGACTTCGGCTTGTATGGGGTATTTTGTTCAGGCAGCCATCTTTCATCATCCTTCTCTTCCTCTTCCTCCTCCTCCTCTTGTTGACCACCAATGTAATCTTGAGCTGGTCCTCTTGGTTGATGTGGTGGTGGTGGGGCAGATGCACCAGTTGCTGCTGCTACTGAAGCCATTATAAAGATCAAAAAGGTACAGAGAGGTACAAACAGGCCTTCCTCAGTCAAAGGACAAAGTCAGAATAAGGAAAAAAGGTGGGGTCTTTCATCATTTGGAAAAAAAACTGTCCTGAACCAATGAGAAGTGTTATTTTCAGGTCACAAGACTAGGGGCTTCATCATTATGAAACCAAAACTGTTATGAACCAATGAAAAGTGTTATTTTCAGGTCACATGACCCGACGCGCTTACGCTACGCGCCCCCGGGTCGCGTCGCGTAAGCGCGTCGGATGTTTACATTGCGCGATCGTATTCGCTTGAGTACTTCCGGGTGCGCTTACGTCGTGCGTATCATGCGGACGCGGCTACCCAATACGTCACGATCATGTTTTCGTTTGCGATATTGGCGCTTACGAGACGCTCCCCGGAGCGCGCCCCGGGGCGCTTTATAGAAGTACGCTTTTCGGGGCGCTCCCCGGGGCGCGCACTGGGAGTGCACTAAAAATAAAAAATAACAATTTTTTTTTAAAAATGGGAAAAATTGTAGGGACTGGTAGCCCTATTCTTAAGTGGTTTTTACGAAAATTAACTTTGAAAAAATATGTATCGTGCTACATTGGTCTATATATATGTTAGAGCCAAAATGTAGCCCAAATGTAGCCCAATGTAGCCCAAAGATGGCCACCAGAGACAAAGAAAAAATATAGCCCAATGATAGAATGTACCAGAGTGTTCTAAACAACTAGAGCGCTAACAGTCTTTTTTTTTTTTTAATAGTCCTCATTTTGCAACTTTTAAGTAAGGAGAATCAGGGTCACCCTTTCCCTTTCTTCTCTTGCCTTCCCACCTTCCTGGTGGATTCCGGAATTTTTCTTAGTGGGAAAATTGGGTCCCCTTACTTCCATTCACTTGTTTTGAAGGTTACTTTCTGGGGTTGGTTGAGCTACCCATTCTGGCTACTCTATTTGGCCTTCAATTGAATTGTTGCTTGCACTAATCATAGGACTCCAAAAAAAAAAAAAAGAGCGCTAACAGTCTTACTTATAAAGTGAGACTTATAGTTAGGAATTAGCATTAAAAAACCTATGAAATTCACTGAAAAAACCATAGGTTTCAGACCAGTTATAGTTAGGAATTAGCATTTAAAAAACCTATGAAATGAGTGATGTCACTGACCATGTCATGAGTGATGTAATATGTGACGTCATCAGCAGTGCATTACACGCGCAAGTTATAGTGAGTCCAACTAACTATAACGTGGAATTTCAATGGTTTTATGTCAGTAAAATTTCCTGCTAACTATAACTGATGTGAAACCTATGTTTTTTTTAGTGAATTTAATAGGGTTTTTAAATGCTAATTCCTAACTATAACTGGTGTGAAACCTATGGTTTTTTCAGTGAATATATATATATATATATATATATATATATATATATATATATATATATATATATATATATATATATATATATATATATATATATATATATATATATATATATATATATATATATATATATATATATTACCTACTGGCGGTCGCCAGTTGGTATATATAGTTAGGATTTTTTCCCTATGGGATTTCTGAAAATTCTATGTCTAATAACTTTGGCGTTTGTGGACGGAATTGGCTGAAATTTTCTGAGCAGCCCCTGAAAATTTGGGGGGTGTTCGGCAAGGGGGGGCCGAGAAAAAAGGGGGGTCCCAAAACGTGTTTTTCCCATGTTAATTTCCATAGGGCGGTTGGCCTCACTTTTAGCCCGAACGGCTGAATGGATTTGCACGAAACTTGGCAAAATTGTAGGGACTGTTAGCCTGATGTGCCTTTGCTAGGTCTCAATATATGTGCTCCAGTGGATTTTGAGAAATTAACGTTCAAAGTAAGATATATATCTGTAACAGCGCTCCGGGTAGCGATCCGGTTCGCGTACTTTTCGCGTAACGGAACTTTGCGATGCGAAGCTGATTGGCTTTCCGGTGTCTGTCAACATTCTAAACAGTCCGGAGCGGCCGCCATCTTGTCTCTCGGTAGGATCGAGAGACAAGAGGAGGCCAAAACAAAGGGGGAAATTACCATAAGGGGGCATAGTAGATCCTTGTTGACCCCCTAGGTTTTATGTGGAGGTTTTAAAAGGTCCCAGCAGGCAAATTTTTTTTTTTTTTGCGTGGTGAGCGCCTAGTACACGAACCGGAAAGCGTTCTGGGCAGCGTACTATAAGGATAAAAGAATGATAGACTTTTCTAATACTGTATGTTAATTGTTTGTTGTTTTTGTTGATTTTTTTTGTTTTCTTTATTTTTAAAGTATTTTTTTTTTATTTTGATTGTGTTTCATAATTCATTAAACTTTCTAACATTTCATTGTCAGAAATTTCAAAATTGAATATATTTTGTATTCTATGAGGGTGTAACATGTCCTCATTTTTAAGCAGGTTATCCACTGCTTCAACACATTGTAGTAGTTCCTGGTCTCTACCTTGATCCATAAAATCATCAATTTTTCCTTGGCTGCTCTCTTCCAGTACAATTTTAAATTGAACTTGCTGCTCGCCTTCCATTTTGCCTGAAATTTGGATTAAAAAAATATATATTAGTAGAGATAGGGCACTGTTGGGATTAATTTTAGATAGGCAGTTTTTATCAGTGAATTTATCTTTTGGCAGTGTATAGTATCAGAGTGGAAATAGGACTATAAAAAAGTGTATGTGATTTAACCAAGACAAGCCTAACTCCATTCATAACTATAACAGAGAAGTCTATCTAAATCCATAACTACTACAGAGGGATAGTATATATCTATCAGAAAAAGTCTACCATATTAAGTTATAGTGCACAATATACTTCAGTTTTAAAAATAACAACTTACCTTCACAAACAAGTTGAAGTGTTTGGTAGCTATTCAAATGTGATGTACAACAAGAAGTAGCAGTCAAAATGGCTGTGTTTTCTTCTCTTCCTTTATATATATTCAGGTATATAACCAATCAAATGTCAGGTAATATAAGTAGAAAATGAAAGTAACATTTTCATTGGTTGTCAATTCCAACACTTCAGATGTGTTTTGTGAAGTAATTTACCTCACGGTATTTAGAGAGGTCTACAGGCTTAATGGCTAAATGGAATTTCAATCAAATTTGTGAAAATGAAAGGGATTGTTATGTAGTATGAGCTAATCTATATTTGGTGAGAGTGTCTCCAGTCGTTTTTCTGTGAATTACTTTCCCACCTTTTTTTTTGGACCGCTTCCCGGGAAGCGGTCCGGTCCGCGAACTAGGAGCGTAACGGGAGTCCACCATTTTGTGTTTCGGTCAAATTAAGATATAAAATGGAGGGCAAATAATGTTCAGAATGGGTAGAAGGGGGCACGGTACAAGTATTTTGACCTCCTAGGTTTTCTGAGGGTGGCTGAGGAGGACCATATGTGCGGGGAAAAAACATTTTTTTTTAAATTTTGCGCGGTTAGCTTCCAGTTCGCGTACCGGGTAGCGCTCTTTGAGCGTAGTTTGTTGAAAATTACAGAAAAAAGGTAGAGAAAAATAATAATTGTGAGTTATCAGATGTAGGGTAGCTCTTAGAAGAGCTTTTGGGTTTATGGTACATTTTGGTACTTATAAGTAGGTACCAATGCACAGTCTTAAATTCAAAATGAAAATTCTGTTGCCCTCATCTGAGAAGTGAACTCCATCTCCTCTGTAGATATCTTGCATGTAGTAACGCAAGTTATTGTTGTACAAGGAGCCCATTCCATGGTCTCTCATGTAAGCTGAAACAGATTTGTTTACATGCTTCCTCGCTTTCTCAATTTGTGGACAAAATTGGTTGGACCACCTCCATTTCTGTCTTTGGCATATATTGGAATATACCAAGGCAGTTTGAGGAAAAAGTGCCATTAATTGCTCAAAGGTGTCCTTTAAAAGCATTTCCAGACCTACCCCAGTCAAAGTGCCCAAATCATTACCTCCACAGTGCACTATTAACAGGTCAGGTTTTGGCAAATGCATAAAGGTTTTCACCAATGGTATCAATTGGTGACATTTTAATCCTCTTTGGCCCAACCACTTAATTTCCACATCTTGTAAATTGAGGTTAGGTAAATTTCTGTTCTCAGCATACCTTTGAGCCCAGTAGATGTAACTATGTCCAACAATCCAGACATTAAACATGGTGAGAGAAGGTTGGGCTGCAGTCAGATGAAGTGTGGTAATGAAAGGGCAGTTGAAACAGTAGGAGTTTGTAAAGAAAAAAAACTGTGGATTTCCAGTCCTAATGATTCATTAGCAGTGATTGGTGTATTTTCATTTCTGAAAACAGAAAGTTAGGGTGCATGGTTGTGTTCTTTGAAAGATGTAATTTGAATGGTCAAGGAAGAAACATTTAATGAAAGATTGCACTGGATACGCAGGTGCACTGAGAGTTCAGAGTTCAATTGAAACATTGTTGTGTGAATTTGCAAACATGAGAGGTCTTTCAGGAGGTGGTTGCTAAGCAAAAAAGGCAGAGAGGGCAGATGGGGGAAGGGTTTTGATTTGAAAAAAGTGAGGGAAGAGTTATGATTGGCTAATATGAGAGATATGTGTAATGAATATCTGTATTTCTGTGCTTTCAATAGCTGCAGCCTCTGGAGTGCATCCTCTTTGTTCTGCTGAAGACAATTTGGAGTATTTCTGAGACTGTTTTGAAACTCAAAAAGTATTTGCTAAGGTGAGAAAAGATTTATTTAATTTAGATAGAGAATAGTATGATTTAAGGAGAAAATGATGAAGAAAGCTGTGTTTTTAAAATGTGGCTTTGTCTCAAGTGATATACAAATAGATTTTGTTTTTTTGGAGAAATTGTAATTGCATATTCGGTGTAGCATTCTGGCATGCAGTAACACAAGTTATTGTTGTACATGGAGCCCATTCCATGGTCTTTCATGTAAGCTGAAACAGATATGTTGTTTTTAAAAACGATTTTTGAAAACAATTACATTTCTGGATATGTACTGCTAGAGCTTCATAGGTTGTTTGGGTCATATTTATAAGGCATTTGAGTGTCTATGATGTTATTTTTCCCTTTTTAAATGGAAAGCGTTCTTCATGGGGCAAGTTTCTTGTAAATACGCTCCCACCTGTGCTTGGCAAATTTAGATTTTGATTATGGGAGTTACATAGCCATGTTCAAAATGACCCAAAAATGGTGCACAGGCAATCTAAAAAACGCTTTCATGTGCATTAAGGACATTTTCAGTCATTTCCTCTTGAATGTAGGTATACAATTGATTTATATGCTGTGTTTAAAAACGATTTTTTGAAATCAATTACATTTCTGGATATGTACTGCTAGAGCTTCATAGGTTGTTTTGGGTCATATTTATAAGGCATTTGAGTGTCTATGATGTTATTTTTCCCTTTTTAAATGGAAAGCATTCCTCATGGGGCAAGTTTCTTGTAAATACGCTCCCACCTGTGGTTGGCAAATTTAGATTTTAATTATGGGAGTTAAATAGCCATGTTAAAAATGACCCAAAAATGGTGCAAGGGCAATGAAAAAACTGTCTGTTTCCTTCCCTTATACTTACTGTTCTTTTTTTAAAAAAAATGTTTTGGTTCGCTCCTGGTTCGCGTACCGGAGTGCGAACTGGGAGCGAACTAAAAGAAATAGAGGTTGGCAGACTTTCAAAAATTCTACCAATTTTTTTTATAATGGGGTGGTAGTTCTGAAAATAACTTTTTTTTTGGTTTTTGTTGTTTTAAATTTTTTTAATTATTTTTCTGAACATTTTTTATATATTTTTTGTTTTTTCTGAACATTTTGTAATTTTTTTGTTTTTTGGGGGGGAGGGGGGAAACAAAAATGATTCATTGAAAAGGGCTCAACAGGAGCAACGAAAAAAAGAAGAATTTATTTTTGGGGGCGTTTCGGGCAAACATGATTATTGATAGCTTTCACTATAAGAGTAATGCTACTTTCTCTGTAGCATATTAATTGGTTGCACCGCATGCACACTTGCTTTACTTCCCCCATGTCCATTTGAATGTTCGGGACCACCTCCCTCGCCGCTGGTCCCGATACTTCTTGGACGACAGATCTTCTCGCCATTGCCGGGGGATTTTGCTGTTCATCACGAAGCTGGGCAGCACTATAATTGTTTGGGTGCCACCTACTCATATGCCTGTGCATCGTGTAATTTCCGAAGCTGTATTTCTTGTCAGTCCCCCTTGAAAGTCGATCGTCGCAAATACGGCAAAACACATATCTGGCATTGACTTTTTTTTGCCCTTCTGGAAATTAAAAAAATTGCCAGATGAAGTTTTCTTTTCTATTGTACCTCCTGGGCTCCTCTGGCAAAAACTCAGGCTCTTCCTGTTCTTCCTCCTCTTCTTGATCTTCCTCTTCTTCAAAGATTGCTTGAGCAGGTGGTCCACTCTTCCCATGAGGAGGTGGAGGTGGTGGTGGGGGAACACTAGCTGAAGCAACTATTGAAGCCATTGCTCAACAATGAAAAAGGGTCTTTCTCTCACCAAGATGAAAGTCAGAGTGAGGAAAGAAGGAGGGGTTTTCATCATTTGGGAAAAGCAAAAGTTCTAAACCAATGAAAAGTGTTAATTTTAGATCACATGACCTAGTATTACATCATTAGGAAACCAAAAGTGAAATGAACCAATGAAAAGTGTTATTACCAAGTCACATGACCTGCTGTGTTTACGTTTTGCGCTTTGCGCCGCTTTCCGGTCCGCTTCCGGGTCCGCTAACTTGGCGCGTCCAATGACGTATTACGCGACAATGCAAAACGTCATGCTAACGTAACAGTTACGCTAAAAGAACGTTTACCGGTTCGCGGATCGAGCCGCGGCTTTAAATTGAGCTAACGGGAAGCTGACCGGTTCGCGGACTGGGAGCGAAACATAAAAAAAATTTTTTAAAAAAAATTGTCTAAAAAACATGTAAAATATATTTTAAGATTTAAAGAAGAATACATTTTACAGCTACAGATATTAGCTTTTACAAAACCATTGAAATTCAATGAAAAAACCATAGGTTAAAGACCATATATAGTTAGGAATTTGAATTTACAAAACCTTGAAAATTCACTGAAAAAACCATAGGTTATAGACCATATATAGTTAGGGATTGGCATTTACAAAACCTTATTTTATTCGCACAAAACCATTGAAATTCCATACATAGTTAGTTGCACTAACTATATATCGCGCACCCGCAATCCACTGCTGATGATGTCACATATTACATCATTCATGACATGGTCAGTGACATCACTGATGACATCACTGATGACATCTCAAATGACATCACTGATGACATCACTGATGACATCTCAAATGACATCACTGACATCTCATTCGACATTATTGATGACATCACTGATGATATCATTTATGTGATAATACAATGAACATCTTCAGACTGTAATATAACCTTAGATACACTCAGTGTAAACAGACACTCACAGACTGTCACACATCCATGGAGTTACTCACACACCTAGTCAGTCATGCAAAGATTCAATCACACCTCCATTTCCTCAACTATACAGTTATACACACCTTACTTATTCAAACATATACTAACACATATTTACTCTCTTATACAATCCCTGATACAAGTTCACAATGATCCATACAGCCACTCTCACATTCACTGGCTCTTATGTTCAGTTATTTATATATGTCAACTCTCACATGGACTGTGTTTTACATATGTACTTACTTTGACATGTAGCACTGAGATATCCATTCACTCACCAATACACTCATGCACACAGTCAACTGTCCATACAGCTGTTTCTACATGCACTTTTGAACCCATACACCTAGGGAATCAACTGCTCACACATCTATGCACAGAGTCACACACCTCCCAGCCACCCACATACACATTCAGTCTCCCATACAAATACTTGGGCAACCATTCAATAACCCATATAGTTACTGATATAGCTACTGATTTGAACATGCAGCAGTTTACAGAACAACATATACAATGATTGCCAAATTAAGACACTTTAGTCACTAACCCATGCACTCAGTGAGACACATTTAATCATTCTCTCATACAGTCAGTCATGCACCTACTAAATCCTTCATTCAGACACTTATACATCTACTCATTCTTCAATATGTAAGACATATTTTAACTTTACAGAAACATATAGTCACTGGGTGTTGTCATCAGTGATATCATCAGTGATGTCATTTGAGATGTCATCAGTGATGTCATCAGTGATGTCACTGACCATGTCATGAATGATGTAATATGTGACATCATCAGCAGTGGATTGCGGGTGCGCGATATATAGTTAGTGCAACTAACTATATATGGAATTTCAATGGTTTTGTGCGAATAAAATAAGGTTTTGTAAATGCTAATCCCTAACTATATATGGTCTATAACCTATGGTTTTTTCAGTGAATTTTCAAGGTTCTGTAAATGCAAATTCCTAACTATATATGGTCTTTAACCTATGGTTTTTTCATTGAATATATATATATATATATATATATATATATATATATATATATATATATATATATATATATATATATATATATATATATATATATATATATATATATATATATATATATATATATATATATATGTGTGTGTCAGTGTGTGTGTGTGTGTGTGTGTGTGTCTGTGTGTGTCTGTGTATGTGAGTGTGTGTGTAATTTATACTAAATTAAGGGGAAGCACAGCTCCTTTGGCACAGTGCTGTTTCTGAATTATGTACCATTCAGGGGAGTTCCCTGAGTTCAAACATTTGAAGTTGCAGAAGGACGTAGGAGGGCAATTATACTTTTCATTCACCCACCTTTCACCAGTTTTTCATTACTTTTTCACAGTTTTTTTATTTAAAAAATTAGACTTCCTGTCAAAAAACATATAATTCCCTATTTTATTACCCCCAAAACATATTTGATTTGAGCAAAAATTTCTGACATCAGAGTGAAAATGAGATAAATCAATTTCAATAGATTTACTTATTCTCTTGTAGGGAAGTATACCATTGAACATATTCTAATGTATCCTTCTGAAACTACCTACGGGTTACAGAGACGAGTGTGCTTTGACGGGCAACTTTCTAACAACATGTTTGTTATAGTCTTGAGTATAAACACACACACACACACACACACACACACACACACACACTCTCTCTCTCTTTTTCTGTCTGACTCTTACTCTTTCTCTGAACGTACTTCAGTTAAAATTGCATGTTTTGGTTCTAAGTGACAAGCACACGATTTACAATCGCTGGAATATTTGAGATAACAGCTGATAATTAAAGGGTTTTCTTCCCTCTATGACAAATTGCATTTGTTATGCAAACTGCTGTGATCACAATACTTTATTTTGACAAATGTTCAAATGCATATTGACATTCTGAAAATGTGGCTCCTCAAAAGGAGAGTGGAAATGAATGCTGCTATTTTGAACACTGTAGGTCCTATTCATTACAAGCATTAGGAATGCATTAGGGCTCGGGTTTGTTTGAGTTAGAGATAATGGCATTGTAAATGGCAATGTGTTTTAGGCATGTGTTTTGGAGTGGAAACATGTGGTGTGTGTTGGAGATATGTGTGTTGGATTGGAATGTTATCAATGGTGACATGCTGCACTTTAACGCAATATCTTTAAAAGGTAAAGTGCAGAATATTGTGATAGGTACAATATTAATTGGTGGATGCGTTATCAATTGGTGTGTGCATTGATGTGTGGTGGATGTGTGTGCCTGTAGGAATTGTGCAGTGATGGCTGTTGGTGTGTGTGCTTGGTGGAAGCGTGTAGTGGTGGCTTGAGGTGTGTATGACTGGTGGTAGCGTGCAGTAAGAGCTGTTAGTGAGTGTGGCTGTCAAGCGTACAGAGCTGGATGGTAATGCGTGTGGTTGGTGAAAGCGTGCACTGACAGCTGTTGATGATTGTGCCAATTGAAAGAGTGGCTGGTGCACTGTCAGTTGTTGGTGGGTGTGTGTGTTTAGTGAAAGTTGCACTGACATTGTTTGTTGTGTGCGTGAGTGTTTAGCGGCACTGATGCATCGGCGTGTTTGTTTTTGGTGAAAGCGTACATTGATGGTTGTTGGTGTTTGTGCCTGGTGAAAGCATTCATTGACGGCTGGGGGTGTGTTGTTGTGTGTGTTGTTTTCTGTGTAGTGGTGAGCGTGTGGTGATGAGTCTGTGGGGGTGAGCCTGGGGGGGTGAGAGTGTGGTGGTGAGTGTGTTGTGGTGAGTAGTGACGAGTGTGTGGTGTTGAGAGAGTGAGGTGTGTGGTGTGTGTGTGTGGTGTATGTGTGTGTGGTGTGTGTATGGTGTGTGTGGTATGTGTGCGTGGTGTATGTGGTGTTTTCTGCACACTCACACACTGCCCCTACACATTCACACACTGCTCACTCACACACTCCCAATGTCACCCTGCATAGTCACACACTGTTTATCCTGCACACTCATTCTGCACACTAACACAATGTGCACCCTGCACCCTTACACACTGTCTCTGCAGTCACTCTGCACTCTCTGTCACTTTACACTCACTCTGCACTCAGTCACTCTGAATCTGCACTCTGAATCTGCCCCATGCACTCTGAACTCTGCACTCACAATCTGCACTCTGAATCTGCACTCTGCACTCACAAATGCACTCTTCACTCACACTCTGCACTCTGAATCTGCACTCTGCACTCACAAATGCACTCTTCACTCACACTCTGCACTCTGAATCTGAACTCTGCACTCACACTCTGCACTCTGAATCTGCACTCTGCACTCACACTCTGCACTCTGAATCTGCACTCTCAATCTGCACTCTCAATCTGCACTCTGAACTCACAAACAGCACTCACAATCTGCACTCTGCACTCACAATCTGCACTCTGCACTCACAATCTGCACTCTGAATCTGCACTCTGAATCTGCACTCTGAATTTGCACTCTCAATCTGCACTCTCAATCTGCACTCTGAACTCACAATCTGCACTCTGCACTCACAATCTGCACTCTGCACTCACAATCTGCACTCTGAATCTGCACTCTAAATCTGCACTCTCAATCTGCACTCTCAATCTGCACTCTGAACTCACAAACAGCACTCACAATCTGCACTCTGCACTCACAATCTGCACTCTGCACTCACAATATGCACTCTGCACTCACAATATGCACTCTGCACTCACAATCTGGAATCTGCACTCACAATCTGCACTCTGCACTCACAATCTGCACTCTCAATCTGCACTCTGAATCTACACTCTGAATCTGCAGTCTGAATCTGCACTCTGAAACTGCACTCTGAATCTGAACTCCGAATCTGCACTCACAATCTGCACTCACAATCTGCACTCTACACTCACAATCTGCACTCTGCACTCACAATCTGCACTCACAATCTGCATTCTGCACTCACAATCTGCACTCTGCACTCACAATCTGCACTCTGCACTCACAATCTGCAATCTGCACTCTGAATCTGCACTCTCAATCTGCACTCTGAATCTGCACTCTGAATCTACACTCTAAATCTGCACTCTCAATCTGCACTCTCAATCTGCACTCTGAACTCACAAACAGCACTCACAATCTGCACTCTGCACTCACAATCTGCACTCTGCACTCACAATCTGCACTCTGCACTCACAATCTGCACTCACAATCTGCATTCTGCACTCACAATCTGCACTGTGCACTCACAATCTGCACTCTCAATCTGCACTCTCAATCTGCACTCTGAATCTGCACTCTGAATCTACACTCTGAATCTGCACTCTCAATCTGCACTCTCAGTCTGCACTCTCAATCTGCACTCTGAACTCACAAACAGCACTCACAATCTGCACTCTGCACTCACAATCTGCAATCTGCACTCACAATCTGCACTCTGCACTCACAATCTGCAATCTGCACTCACAATCCGCACTCTGCACTCACAATCTGCACTCTGAATCTGCACTCTGAATCTGCACTCTGAATCTGCCCTCTGAATCTACACTCTGAATCTGCACTCTGAATCTGCACTCTGAATCTGCACTCTGAATCTGCACTCACAATCTGCACTCTGCACTTACAATCTGCACTCTGCACTCACAATCTGCACTCACAATCTGCACTCTGCACTCACAATCTGCAATATGCACTCTGCACTCACAATCTGCACTCTGAATCTGCACTCTGAATCTGCACTCTGAATCTGCACTCTGAATCTACACTCTGAATCTGCACTCTGAATCTGCACTCTGAATCTGCACTCTGACTCTGCACTCTGAATCTGCACTGTCAATCTGCACTCTGAAACTGCACTCTGAATCTGCACTCTTAATCTGCACTCTCAATCTGCACTCTCAATCTGCACTCTCAATCTGCACTGTGCACTCTCAATCTGCACTCTTAATCTGCACTCTGCACTCTCAATCTGCACTCTGCACTCTCAATCTGCACTCCGCACTCACAATCTGCACTCACAATCTGCACTCCGCACTCTGAACTCTGCACTCTGCACTCTGAACTCTGCACTCACATTCTCCGGATGATGCCATCATTGATATCATCAAGGATGTCACTTGATATGTCACTAGGTGCAAGATGGCCACCACCTAGTGAGGCTCTGCTGGCTGGACGGGTCTATTAAGTACGCCTCTTCACAATAATGGTCATTGATGTGTGAGCATATCTATGTATATCAAAGCATGCTTTTAATATGAATTCCAGCGGTGGGGGCTTAAAAGACGAGCAGGCTGGGAGAGGTGATGTCAGAGGCCTCTCTGAGCTCCCAGCCTGTCGTTTCCAGTGGTGGGGGCTGCAGTGAGGAGCAGGCTGGGTGAGGCGATGTCAGAGGCTTCTGTGAGCTCCCAGCCTGTCGTTTCCAGCAGTGGGGGCTGAAAGGACAAGGACCAATTACCATGCAGATGGCAAAAATAATTACTGACAATCTCGCGCACTGAGGAATTTTTGCTACACTATTCTGAGCCCCTTAACAATACTGCTCGGAGCTCCACCCCACTGCTGACGCAGTGGTGACATAGACCGAGCCCTAAAAAACATTTTGGAGTAAGCAAAGCAGCTTTCTTGTATGTTTTACATACGTTTGTGTACCTTTGTAAATTGGCTCCAGAATATCTACAATAGGAAAAAAAGGAAATGTTCAAGAGAGATTCAAATACATCTAATAGAAAGAGTAAGAGCTGTGCCCTCTTTGCGCTTTCACTAATATGGACCTGGCAGTTTCAGGCCGGTCCACAAGCGTAGGCCTTCAAGGTCCCCTACTTAGTGTGCCAATAATTGCTTTTGTGAATCAGCTCGTGTGAATTTGTGAATCAGCCCCATATGTACAAATGCTGTAGAAGTCAAAGGAATCCTCTGTGGGCTGGAATACAACTATGGTACACCAGGAAGCTGGAAATAGGTCAAGTTTTAGGAAGTGCTTGATAACAATAGGGAACACACTGGTTTTGATTTTGTGTAGTCACAAAACAGAACATGGAATGTACAGATTGCACACTTCAAGGAATAAATCAGTAGTGTTTTTTAATGGACATTATTGTACTTAGTCTGCACAGTGAAGGAATTATGTAATGGTTTTTAACATGGGACTCTCGGAAAGTTATACCAAGATGAGTCAATGAACACTGGCTGCTCTTGATTATAAATTCTGTGGGTAGCATCTGTCTGCAAATTACTTGGACATTTATTTAAAGATTAACAGTGATGATATTTCGAGGCATAATCAAACTAAAATCTTTAGTGCACATGATTGATACAGATTGGAAGGATCTTTAGCTGTTTTTATTTTGGCCCAGAATGCTCATATATGATTTCATATTTTTGTACCGGGCCCATCTTTGTGTGTAGATTAATTTACTGTAATGAAATATTTCATCATAATAAGTACCCCTGAGGATTAGATCTTGGAAATGAAGGAGGCAATAAGCACATACCCAAAGGAAAAATTAAATGGAACGTCCTCCCCAACTTGAGAGTTCAACTCCTATTTTAGTTTATTCCTAATTTTAAGACATTCCGAAATATATCTCACAATAGGTTAGTGAAGAGTTCTGCAAGAGCTATGCAGGTCAGATTTAAATATGCTGTAGTAGACTTTACATGCTTCATTGCTGCTTTCATCCTAGCATCAGCTCAGAATGGTTTTGGGTTCTGCCCCAGTTTGAGAAATAGATTGGTAGAGCCTATCAGGCAAAGATAGGTTGACTAGTAAATTACCCATCCAAATCTGTGGGTGGTCCATATGGCTTGGTATTTCCAAGGTTATGTATCAACGACAGATCCATTATGTGCCCTGTTGAATACTTGAGTCTGCTGACTAGTTGGTTAACTGCCAAGGAAACTAAATTTCCTTTGAGGGTCAATGAATATTTGGTCAGTCCAAAGTTTGAAGCCACAGACTAGCATTCTTATATGCTGCTCTGTGATTTACAGATGTAATGCCTGAAGAAGAATTTAATCAATGAAGGTGGGATTATAGCCTGGATGGTGGTATACCACAAATGTAATGTAAGAATTGTTTGATCTAATTGATTACCACACCGTCATGGTTTGACTGATGAGCATAATAATTCTTGCATTTCATTGTGGGTTATATGTGGAAAACAAATAATTGCCACTTTACACCTGTTTTGTTATGTGTGTTTTCATATTATAATTTAAAGCTAGACTGGATAAGATCTAAGATGGTGATTCTACTGAGACCAATCATGTGATATTCATTCTTAGTTAGTAGTTGCAGTGCTTCTGATCTAAATTGTAAACTATAGAAAAGATGTATTGAAGAAGCTATTTCTTGCATAATATAACCAGTGAAAATAGTTGCTTCCCTTTATAACATAGAGCTGCAATCAAATGGTGAAACAATTCATCAGATAATTAATCATGCTCAGCCTTCACAGCATCATGGACTGCGTGGGCAGTCTAATAATGTTCTAAAAGCGAAAACCAAATTCTGGTTGAAGGTATTTTTGCAGTTGGTTCCACGTAGGTAGTCTGAAATGAATACAATGACCCTTATTTACAAAATGTATTCTTGTTTATCTGCTCAAAATTATCAAATAGTTTACCAAAGCTAAGGCATTTGCAACAACTTTGTAAGATCATGTAAGAAAACTAATTTAATACTGTCACATCAAACAAGGTTTCGTCAAGAAGCTGGCACCATTTAAAATGCTATTACACCCTAATCAATATTTAGAGATCTCTGTAAACTAGTTGAATATTTTGGTCATAATGCTTTTGTTTTGCTTCTGCTTTTGACTCTATTAAATGAAGGGATCTTTGCAAGAAATTAGCAAAATAAAGTTAAGATCTCAGATTACACTCATTGATCACTTCCTTGTCTTCAGACACAAGTGAGTACAAGGTTGAACTGTAGTTAGGTCTAATTCTATGATTATTAGAACATATAATGTTTTAAACAGGAGTGTGTCCTATCACCACTGCGGTTCACAGTCTGTGTCTCTAATAATGTAATAGTTTGTTCAATGGTTCCTCCTCGTTAGTGTGTGACTGGTTAGCACATTCATTTGTGCAGGTCAACTGATATTATGGGATCACACTAAAGTCCACCTGCAGCATTGGTACATTATGCTGGAAGATTAAGCCAATATTGTTCATGTGATTGTGGTTATGTTTTTACTGTGGAAATTATGTTTTTGGAAGAAAACAGAGGAAGGGTATCTGTTCTATTAGTGAATATCACATTGAGAGAGTGAAATACTACTGTTATTTGGATATCATCTTTGCACCCCAAAATAATTGGATTTATTTGCTACCTAAGGGATGAAGAATTTAAAATTTAACAGAGTTTATTGTCAACATGCTCTGTCGCCTTCACTGTCAACTTTCAAAGCAAAGGTCTGGTTTATGGACATTAAGCATGGCCATGTTGTTCTAAGCATAGCAGTCCAAAGAGTACTACATTCTGTAAGTAATATGACTTCACAGGATGTTCTTAGACTGGAAATGTTCCTAGAAAAGGCAATTAATTGGTAATTAAGCAGGTTGAGAAATGCATGTATATTTTTAATAAAGGGCAAAAACGACTTCTTTGTTTGGATAGATACTAGAAAGGAAGGGAGTAATTATTATTGTTTGTCTGGAGTGAGAACAATAAAACTTGTGTATTCATTTGATTTGATGTGGGAGGATTAGGTTAACTAAAGAAATATGTTTTAAAAAGTGTGTATTTCTAATTTATGTACTGAATAAATAAATATGTGTGCAATGCTTTTAACAATGCTTGGTTTCCTTCTAGTAATAAATGCAGCTCATGTATATTACACATAAATCCACTTGCTTCAATAAAATTTGAAATGCCACTTTGGGCATGTCTTGTGCCTCTCTCATCACGAATTGGTAGAACTGTTTTCACAATTTCCTTGGGGGAGTCAGAGTGGTCATGTTCTTAGGTTGCAGACACCATCCAGTACTCTGTCAGGCTTAGGTGTCCAAATAGCACTCTGTGAGCTAGCCAGGAATTGGGACAATGTATTCTGATTATATGTGCGGACTCAGTCCCCATATTTTGATGCATATGTTGTCCAAATGTACAGTCTTACTTGATTAGTAGGAACTGTACAACATGGCGCCACCAACGTTAGAGGTCAGGTACTTATTTAATGGGTCTCCTGAGTAGTTCTGGCGTGTGCCCGGCCATAGTTACCTTTTATGGAGACATCCATATTGTTAGGGAATAAGCATCCTCAGCTAAATGGGGAACCCCTATTTTTGTCTGTAGGCTGTTTAAGCTTGAACCTTCAAACGGATCAACCCACTATAGTTTTTCCCTTCTCTGAATTTGCAGACATGCAGTAACACATTTGTTTCAACACCAAGGGCTTCCTCTTCCTGGAAGAAATGCTACCTTTGTGGAAGAGGTATTTTAATCATGGGTCACTTTTCCTGCAAAAGATGCTAACACTAGAGTATTTCATACATACACAGAAGCAGTGATACCAGGCCAATCCAATGCCTATAAAGATTTAGAAATACCATTAACATTTCAGAACCACACAAATTGGTTTCAAGGGGCAACTATGGGGCAACATGGCTAGTCTTATTGGTTTAGTTAGACTATAAAGACATTTAACACAGTTCGTTTTGCGAACAATAACAACAAACCCAGCCAGGGCTGTTCAACCTGTGCTTCCACATTTAGCAATGCCTGCAATTACTATTAACCCAATAATGGGGAATGGTGGTACAGTTAGACTATAAAGACATTTAACACAGTTCGTTATGCGAACAATGACAACAAACCCAGTGAGGGCTGTTCAACCTCTGCAGCCACATTTAGCAATGCCTGCAATTACTATTAACCCAATAATGGGCAAGGTTCACACCAGATGGGAAGAAATTATGTTCTGCACAAAAACAAATCAGCTTGAAAGCAGTATTTCGCCATGTGGAACCCCAAGATAAACACAGAATTCTCAAAATGTGCCTACCTTTAGGGATGGTTCCCCCAATAGATGAATGTGCCACTTTGGGCACAGTTTTTGGAGCAATATTTACCATCATGCATGGTACACCATCCATAGCTGTTTTGTCTGCAGTGCTAAAGCAGATTCAAAATGAATATGGGGCTGCCCTTGCCCGGGATTTGGGGATGAAAAATATTGGCAACAATGCTACAGTGACCTCAATAACTTTAAGTAGCATTAACGCCCATATGATGCCATAAAAACAGCTAAGAGTGAATTTTATGCCGGCAGGATTTCTAGGGCAAATAATAACAGGAAAATCTTCTCGATTGTGAAAAGTTTTCTTCCCCCCCCCCATGCTGAACAACCTTCGGTTCCCTCTTCCGCCCAATGGTGTGAGGCTCTGTTCTCTTTTTTTATTGACAAAATCGTGGGGATCCAGGACAGCCTGCGTATCATTTGCCAGAATCAGAGGAACCAGGATATGCATCCCTCTGGTCCCTGCTCCCCTATTTCTCCTATTTTTAATGTTTTTTCATCTCCTACTGTGGCAGCCACTTTGGCTGTCCTCAAATCTATGAAATCTGGCTCCCCCACTGTCCCTTGCCCGGCCCGTATTTTAGGAGGTGTGGCGGAGGTGGTCTGCTCCGAGGTCGCAGAGATTATTAGCCTTTCGTTCAGGACGGCTACAGTCCCCGAATGCTGGAAACAGGCCAAACTCCTGTTGCTTCTCAAAAAAATCAGGATTAAACTCAGATATCCCAGCCAACTACCGCCCCATCACTTTGCTCCCAGCGTTGGCCAAAGTTACTGAGAAAATAGCATTTCGCCAGCTGGATGCCTTCGTGGAAGATTCGCATGTGCTCCATCCTGCTCAGTCTGGGTTTCGTGCCACCTATAGCACTGAGTCCGCTTTGGTGGAAATCTCTGAGGCTATAAGGGAGTGCCTGGACGGAGGCAGCAGAGCGGCTCTGATTATGTTAGACCTCTCTGCCGCTTTTGACACGGTGCCCCATCAGCAGCTGACCTCACGGTTGGCATCCATTGGCATTGTTGGCTCTGCACTAGAATGGCTGACTTCATTTTTGACCAGTCGAATTCAGCAGGTGTGGATGCCCCCCTATGCTTCTTCGGCCAAGCTGCTTTCCACCGGGGTATCACAGGGGTCTACATTAAGCCCACTGTTGTTCAATATCTATTTGACCCCCCTGATCTTCTTGGCCGAGGAACTAGGTGCAAAAATATTAGCTTATGCTGACGACATGCAGCTGCTGTTTACCTGGCCTGGCAGGGATCTGGACTCCTCTGCGGTCCAATTATGCCTCTCCTCAGTCTTTTCCTGGCTCGCTTTGGCCCAATTAAAATGTAATGAAAATAAATCAGAAATACTTCTCTATGGGCAATTTCCTCCCAAATTTTAGAGAATCTTTGTGGCCACCTGATGTTCCCTCCCCGAGTGCGGCTGGCAAATCAGCAAAGAATTTAGGAGTTTGGTTTGGGGAAAACATTAAATTTGAGGAGCACATTAAAAAGCTCACGTGTGTGTACTTTGGCACTCTGAAAGCCCTCCATAGGTTTTTCCCCTGCTGCCAAGGACGGCCAAAGAGACAGTGGCAAGGGCTCTTATTCTCTCTCGCCTTGACTATTCAAATGCCCTGTTCTCTGGTATTCCTCCCTATCTCACCAATCGTCTCCAAGTTATACAAAACGCGGCGGCCAGACTCCTTTTTAATATCTCAAGGCAGTCTAGTGTCCGTCAACACCTGTGCAGTCTTCACTGGCTCCCGGTCAACCAAAGGGTTGTGTTTAAATCTCTCACCCTGGCGCATAGAGCCATTCATGACCAAGGACCCGCGTACTTGAGGACTCGCTTTGCTTGGTATTCGCCGAGTCGCCCATTAGGGTCCACCTCCCAACATTTGTTGGTTGTTCCCCGTTTTAATCGATTCCGCCTTGGTGGCCAGTCCATCACTGCTAAGGCAGGCTCTGCCTGGAACATTCTCCCTCTGTCGCTTCACACTATCCATTATTTTAATCTTTTTAAAAAAACACTTAAAACTCACCTTTTTAAACTATCACTGTAATTTCTCTAGATATCCCTGCCTCCTCTCCATTTCTACGCGCCAGGATACTCGTGAGTAATTGAGCGCGCTACAAAACCACCAATACAAATTAAAGGGTAAGCAGCAGCTTTGGCCGTACAATAGGCGGATCAGGAGCGTGAACTACAAAAAATAATTGCTGAAACCTGTACATCTATAGGTGGAGATAATTTGGGATTCCTACATAATAAACCACAACTGAAGAATAATTTCGATAAGGATAACTCGAAATAGGAAGCAGAATCTTTCAAAAACTGCTAGGATCAACAAAGACAGTAAGAAAAAACGAAGTCACAGCCCGCAGCCGGAGTCATCTGAAAAACACTATAATTTTTGTAATCATGAAACAATTAAACGGCCTAATAGATATCAGTATACTGATATACGTCCTTCAAGTTCCATTAAGGAAACGTCAGAAAAACACTCACAGAGAGACTGACGATCAGGGGACAAATCAGAATAGTATGTGAAACCGAAAAAGGACTTACAACGTTCATCTAACATTATAATGAAAAGGAAAGAACAACTTCCACAACAGAAGCCACAATTCAAAAAAAGAAGTTGGCAGGTATTTCCACTTAAATATGCTAAACATATTGAGGACGCTGCTTCGAAACATGGAATGGGCACAGATTCTGCTAGATGTCACAATTGTTTACCAGAATCTTCAGGAGTTTCTGGTGATGAGAGCAACTAATGAGTTTGTTCAGGTGGAAACGCCAGATCAGAAAGTTAGCTCTCCTGGGAGATTATATGATTAGAACATCCTAATTAAGGGCGATATGCCCCATATCATTAAAGTCCTTTATTGGGAGAATATGACACTAAAATATGATCTTCTCTTGCCTGAAAAGGAGTTGACTACTTGAGTTTGTTAGAAAATTCCCTCAAGAGGAATATGTAATAATTCCATCCTTCTCCGTCCTCATTCCTGAAGGAGTTAAACATGCGTATGCCAAGGAGTGGGATCTTGCACAATCCCCTGCAATGTACCGCAACCATGTAGGCTGGGATAAAAATTCTACTTATCATGTCATACCAATAGGGTCCAGCCCACAAGTGCAACTACAATATCCCATTAGGCAAAAAGCTAAATGGCATTTTAGAGCAATTCGAACACAACTTGAAAATCAAGGCATAATTGAGTCTTGCACCTCACCACTGAACAATCCTTTGCTTCCAGTAGCGAAACCAGATCATTCATATCACTTAGTCTTCGACTACAGACATTCAAACAGTCTCTAACAAACAAAATTGTGTGCAAATATTACAACTCAACATTAGATAGTTCAAGTAACTTTTTCTGTCAAAACATAGCACCTGAAAGAAGAGATGTAACTGCATTCACTGTGCTCAAGTCACAAAAATGTTTTTTCTCAATTCCCTCAGGGGTATGAGAACATCCCAGGCTTGCTCTCTGGCCACGGAACATACATTCTACAAGAAATTGATCCAGAACCATTGTCCCATGTCAATGACATATACCTAATGGATGATGACGTAAACACACATCTAGCCAGAGTAGATCATATTGTCACGGGAATTGCTGAAAATGGCTACAAATTAAATTAACCAAAAAACTAAAATTGCCTATCTCAGTGTCCTGTTCTTGGGATACAAGTTATCAAATGAAGGCAAAAGCCTAGCACCGCATTTCTCAAAGAAATGTGCACGCCTACAACCACTAAATACAATAAAAAGCTACAATCACTTTTGGACTTTCTCAACTTTGGTAGAACATACATACCAGATTAGGCACAATGGATGAAACCGTTTTATGCTTGAATATGTCTGGACTTCTCAAGCACACATTAGACACCAGAACATACACAGATTCTGAGATCACTACAAACTGACATGCTTGCATCAAAACAATTACACACAAGTGTAAACACCACAAACTTGGCGATCCAAGTAATTGTGGGGACCACAGCCTACACATATATTACTTTCAGTAAAGGTGATACCAATTGCATATAAATTGCATTTATATTTCAATACAGAAATGCATTTTGCACCTTCTGAAAAAATACTGTCTGCAGTTCAAACGGCTGTTATAAAGCAAAGATCATGGCTTAGGGGAAATATATATATCTGTTGTGACTCTCATACCAGCCTCAGAGGTTGTAACAAAGGCCAATATTCCTAACGCAAAAGCCTTACATCCTAAATGGATACAGTGGTCCACCTCCTTAACAGCTACTGATGTAGACTGTCTTTGACCATACGCTACAAACACATGAATTCCTACAATATGAGCAAGAATACACTGTGTTCAATGATTTTTTGCTTCTTGACCAGTATGACTTCATTGTCTATGCAGATGGCTCTGCCCAGCCCGCTGTTGGAACTAAAGATCCATACTCTGTCACTTGCACAGCGGTGAGGGGAAAAACTGGGGATGGAGTCTTCCATCCTCTTAAAAAATATGCACAATCACTAGGTGATTGTACTGCACAAGTGACTAACTCAAAGCTCTAATTCTGATACTAGAAGATACTAATCTTGAATTCCCCACACCGATAGTGTACAATTCGTATTACTGTGTCCAGTCTTACAATGAGCGCTTACACTAATAATGCCTGAATGGATTCAGAGACTCTAAAGGGAATACTATCAAGCACACATTGCTTTGGGGACAGGTGGCACATTTGAAAAAATGTCTGTCACAGGCTCATGTAATACATGTATTGAGTCACCAACTTGTTGGAATACACACTGCTGGGAATTCACTGGCTGATGAAGCCACAGAGGCAGCAGCTCAAGCTACTGTCATAGTTGCAAATACTTGTTCCTATATGAGAGTGGATGGAGACATCATGGCAGCTGTGAATGATTCACACACTGGCACTCCATTACCTTAAACATAATCAGCAAAATACTACCTACTGAGTGCACAAAACATGCCATTTGCTCGTATTCCTGTAGTGGGGGATAGAGTAATTCCAAATTCAGACGCACATTAGAATTGTCATAGCTGCTCGTGAGGGGCTAGCTTCTGCCCATGCAGGTGTGGTGCTACAGTCTCACTACTACAGCAATGCTATTGATGGCCAGATCTCTACAAACAGACCAAGCAATATGTCCTCAGCTGTGACATTTGGCAAAAGATAAAAGCTTCCACCACACAATGCTCACTGCAGGCACCTCTCCTGTTTTCAAACAAGCTGTTGGCTCGACCACTGCAGGCCATGCAACTCTGATGGCTCCTTTAAATACATCCAGTTAACAGTGGATTTGTGTTCTAGATTCTTATGGGTATAGCTACAGTGATCAGCCGATGCTCAAACTGTTACAAACGATCTGCAAGTCTCCATCGGGACATATGCAGTAGCTGCATTCCACTCGAACCAGGGACCAGCGTTTGCCTCTAGTGCTTACCAGGATACCATGGGCACCCTGGGTGTGGCTCTGCAGTATTTCTCCCCATATCATCCTGAGGGTAAATCGATAGTGGAGAGGAGAAACCATGACGTAAAGCAGTCTTTAACCTGGTCTTTAACTGCTAGAGTATTAGGTCCAGGTCGAAGTTGGATCCATCATCTGAATGGAGTTCAGAGAGCTCTAAATAATTTGTCTAGAAGGTCCTTGGTTGGCCGGTCTCCAGATGAGGTTCTTTTTGGCGTCCAGATGTGGGTTTGAGACCTTGATAATCCTGGTATAGAGGCAATGGATATGCCTTTTGACATCAATGAATGATTGGCTGTCTTACAGGAACTGCAAGGCTTCCGAGATGACCGCTTGAATTTACACATGAAGTGTTCTGCCACTGGAGAAGTGAAGGTACAACCAGAAACTCCTGTCTGGATTCCAAAGATTAGGGTTCTAGTTTGAGAGAAGATTGTCTACAAGAAGGAATTTTGCCCATCATACAGAGCACCAGTGCAAGTCCTAGCAGTTGAAGGTACCAGAACAGTACTTTTGCCACCCCTTGCTGGTTGTAAACACGTCGTATAGCATAACATGTGAAATTATAAAGCATACGTTCACCCAGAAGGGCCTCTTGCTGCTGAATAACAGATGTTTATTGTTACCCAACTCAATGGTACTCATTTTCTTGACCTCAGAATGAGGAAAGGCTGAGTGGACACCCCAGTATTTGAACCTGTGACAATGGGGTCAAGTACAGGGCCCTACAGTAGACACATTAGTCCACTATGCTGCCAGACACAAGAGATTTGTATCCATAAATCTCATAAAACCACATCATGTGACCAGTCCTACACAGTAGGCTACGAGGGCTCCTGGGTAGTTACCTGTCTCCTCTCGCTACCATATAGGAAATCCCTTTGCAAGCATTACATAATGCTGAAATTATATCTCCCTGGTGGGGGATATCAGACACTCAAATGTTATTACTTTCATTTTCAACTACCAACACAATACACATAGAGTATATGAATTCAAAGTCTTCGGCTACCACTCCTAACACCCAACACCCAGATTCTTGAAGAACACATTTTGAGATTCCTTAACCGCATCGATGCTGCGGCGATTTTTGCGCTGTGCGGCTGTTTTCCCTTTTCCGCAATACATGACGAGCTCAGCTCTTCATCAGCACACGCCACCCGTGGGTGATGACGAGCTGAACTCGTCATCAGCATCGAAAGGGTTAATAGCGAAATTTACCGATTCGCTATTAAGGAAAAGCAAAATGCTATTCATCAAGAAATCACTCAAGAAATAGCGATTTCTAATTATTCCTTACTTGCGACTCGCAAATTGCGAGTCACAATTAAGGAATATCTCCCCATTCATTCCTATGGGCCTAGAGGCCCATAGGATTGAATGGGAAGACACTCGCAATTTGCTAATCGCAAATAGCGATTCGCAAAATGAAATTGTGATTTCAAGGGTGCAGGGGTGTCCAAAGGACACCCTGTAGCACCACTGAAATGTCAATTTACACTGATGTTGTGCACACAATGTCCAAAGGACATGTGTGTGTGTAACATGCAACTTAGAAAAATGCATTTAAATGCATTTTTCTAAGTTTTCGCTATTTACCACGAGGTTTGACTTTGTGGTAAATAGCGGTCCTAAATTGCGAATTCGCAATTTTTAAATGTTTCATGAATAGCATTTAAGGAATCTCTAATAGAGATTCTTTAAATGCTATGGGGCACATGCATCAACCTATTTAGGAAGTGCAAACGGTGCGAATCGGTAAATTCGGCCATTTGCGCTTCCTAAATACGTTTTTGGGATGCATGAAACATTTCTTCAAAATGCGTTTTTTTTTGCATTTCCTAAAAATGAGAATGCATTTAAGGAATCGCATTTGTGCGATTCCTTAAATACAATGCATAATTTTTTTTAAAAATGCGAATTTTGAAATAGGAGGTGCAAATTAACATGAGGTTGACCCTCGTGTTAATTTGCGAAATTGTTTCAAAAAGCACAAAAATGCATTTTGAAAAGTGTCATGTTACAGACACACATGTCATTCGGACATGTGTGTGTGAAAAATGCACTTTAAAATACATTTCAGGGGTGCAGGGGGGGGGTCCTTTGGACCCCCCTCTGCACCCTTGCAATGCATCAACAAATTGCGATTTCCTAAAAAAAGAAATTCAAAACGGTATTGATTCCTAAGGGCCTCTAGGCCCATAGGAATCAATGTAATGCCATTCCTTAATTGCGATTCGCAATTAAGGAATCGCAAATTCCGAAATTTAAGAAATCCTAAAAAATGTTAGGATTTCTTGATGCATAGGATTTTGCAATTCCTAAATAGCGATTCCTTAATTTTTGCTATTTAGGAAATGCAAAATCCTACAATGATGCATGTACCCCTAATCCTCGCAAATTTGCGAATTTTTTATTAGCGATTTTTGCATTTGGGATGATGAATCCCAAATGCAAAAATTGCACTCGCAAAGGGCCAGATTCTCAGAATCTGGCCCTTTTGTGAACGCATTTCGCTTGATGAATCTGGCTGATAGTTGTTTATTTTGGTCCACTTTTGGAGGTATCTACCATTTCTACACAGCCCCTAGAGGTTCCTGATTTTGCACAGACTGCCTCTATCTATTTTGCCACATTTGACAGATACGCCATTGCATGGGATTTGTGTGCATTTAATTTTTGGCTTAAACAAACTTGCGTTGTTCCACCTTGGATTTATATTAGGAATGCTATTTCATTGCTTTTCCTTTTTGTTATTTCCGTCTTGCTGAGCTAGAATATACTGTACTTGAAAGGGAAGATATGTATAGTGGAACAGCTAATTATGGTGAAATGTTCTGTTATCATCACTATGCCCACCATTATTTACACAGTGCTAGTACTATGTATGCGTTTTTTAATTATACACAATCTGAACATTGACAAAACACCACCAGTGGGTAACTCAAAAACATACCTGCAAAAGTTTGCATATTTTTCTGACAATAACTCAATAGACCCAGTGTTGGCTCCCTTTAGTTCCCAGTTTCAACTTTTGGGAAGACAGTATTTGAAATCTGTCTAGGGAACAAAAGATTGGCAAGTTCAGGGCAATGAGGCTTTGTATAGGGTGTTTCTAATACCGAGACAAATGATTTGTCTGTATAAAACAGTACAACAAACATTCAGCCACATGCATCAAGCTAAAAACCGGTCGCAAAGGGGCAGATTCTCAGAATCTGCCCCTTTGCAACCAGTATTTTTGCATTTGTGATGCATCATCCCAAATGCAAAAATCGCTATTTTTTAAGCGATTTCTACATGCATAGGGTTTTGCGATTCCTTATTTTTCGCAAATAAGCAATCGCAAAAACAAATGTTGATGCATGTGCCCCATTGTACTTAAGCTTGGCTAAAATAAAGGATATGACTACACCAAACATTTCCATAATTCCATGTTTTGATAATTGGCAACAGTTTGCAAATTACGCAGATGAATATATCAACAACTGGATACAGAATAGTACATACAATTCTTCACATTCTAGTCCAGATGGGTGGCTAGTGTAGCCATTAGATACTAATGGTTGTCATGCACATTTTTTAAACAATGCAAAGGGTGTAAAAGCAAACAAACCAGACCCATTTTATGTACAGACACAACACTCAAGAGTTGTTACTCCATACAGTGTGGGAAAGTTATGCCAACTATGGTTACAACATTCTACTTTAGATGAGGTGAAAGAACACTTGTGTCTCCTTTCTGATTACATGGATTTAAGGGATTTTTTTTGTTAGGTCCTAGAACACCACGTCAAAAATGCTTCTTATTTACCATATATAATGAACTCAGAAAGTTTCCCTGCAAGAAGCTGCTGAGCTCATACATGAAATTGACTTGGCTGATTTAGAAAAGGCATTGGCTACTGTTAATAATGGAATGACTAAGTTGTTAACTAGAATTTATTCTCTGAATAGCATTGTGACTTCAGCAATTGATATCATACACAGTGACATGTCCATCTTACAACACGGGTGAAGTAAGCTTAGATCAATTATACAATTAAGCTGGACATTACAGGCTTTAAAATCTGGTCAAATTCAATGGAAACACCTTAATGGAACTGATTTGTTTGTGCCTTATAATCGAACACGTTCACATGACTTACACAATGTTAAGTGTAGAGCATTTAGAGAAATTGCTGTTTACACTAGCCGAAACACCATCTGCGAATGGTTAATACATGGATTTAATTCGCTGCAAATTTCTACATTTAATTTTATGTCTTCCCTGAAACATTTTCAAGTAGGCAGGAATGAGGAGTTACAGGAGACATTTGTACATGAGACATGGATCCTACCATTCGATTTCACTTGTAGTTATGGAGTAACTGAAGTATTTCTCAGCTGAAACGAATGCAAAACTTCATTTGCCAACTGTCTTGTTTGAAAGAAGGTCACATTTCATGGCATTTGTAATGTGTCTATGCCAACTTAGCATGTTATCGGAAAGGTGCCGCAGTTGCTTTGATTTGGCCAGCATTCAGATTGCTTTCAAATGGAAGTAATTTGATGCTGAATGAACAAGGTTGTTATCGGATGAAACCAGGAGTACCCTCTGTGGTGACGGTTTCCAGGGTCATAACTTGCTTTAATAACATGTTATTTCCACCTGTGAGTACAGTCAGAGAAGTGACGGTTTGGCCTTCAAAAGCTATTTTTAACGTAAAATTTGATAAGATGTGCAGACTGACAGCCTTATTGTTTCAGAAGAAGGTTTCTTTAACACTTGCTAGAAAGACTTTTGATCACCAAGTTGCAAGGTCTTCCTCTGAAATACAATCGATACTATGTACTAACCTCCCTCAACATTTTGGAGAACTGATGTACTGCATATTTAATGCATCTAATACCGTGGAAGTAGTACATTTTTTTAAAGCCATTGTGTCTGACTTTGTTAGCACATTCCAGACTGTCTTCAAAGTGATTCTATCTTTCATGCACTCCCAGGTTTCCAGCATTTTTGGAGATATATTGCTGATACTTTTTGGGTCAAGCCTAGGCAGCGTATTCGCTACTCTGCGAGGTCTGCTGTAACTGCAATGTGGGCTTCAAGGACCTCCCATCTTTTATATTGGCTTCTCTTACTGTCCTTCGTAAATTATGGATTTTGATTGTTGAAATGGCTTACTAGTCCCTCCTTTTACACTTGTGTAACCTCCCGTAAGGACTGACCCAGTTACTTGTGCTTTTACACTTCATGCTTTTGGAGCACTCTTTTTTTGTTGACCTGTCTCTGCCTATGTAGTGAGAAATGTTCATGTTTACATCATGTACTGGTGTGTTTTAAATTAAGATGAGCACAGGTGGTGTTTTGTTTTCATCGTCAACACGATGCCCGCTTAATGATCGCCTCACCTTACCTGGTTTTAGTACACATTTTGTTCATCTCATCAATGGTCATGTTTTACAGTGGTCGTGTTTGTTTTCATCCTCAACGTAGTGCCTGTTTCAAGATTGCCGCGCTTTATCTGGTTTTAGTACATATTTTGTTCATCTCATCAGTGGTTGTCTTTTGCAGTGTCTGTGTTTGGTTTTCATCCTCAGTGCAGCGCCCACTTCACAATTGCTGTGCTTTCTCTGGTTTTAGTACACATTTCTTTCATCTCAAACATTTTTATGGTGTACTTTGCTGTTACTAGAAATACGTTTTTTTGCAAGCCAGTAGGTGTAGTATGTTCAACGCTTTCCTCAATCCCCCTGTATTTGTATTTTATTAATGTAACAAATTAATTTACTTTCTTTATTTGCAGGTTCTATGCATTTTGGCTTTTAAATTTCATAGTTAAGTTTAAAAAAAATGCTTGTATTTACTTTTCTATTATAGCCGGAATTCATGTCAGCAATTTCTTTGTGCTTCTTTCAAAGCTTTGTCTACTGGACATACTGATCTGAGTGCAACTATTAGCAGTTCCAATGTGACATCACATTCTGAGGTATGCAAGTCAAATACTAAGACAGCTTCCGGTCAGTAATTGTCTAATTGCTGCATACCAATTAAGCTGTTTCAATTAAGGGCAACATTGTAATGGCGAAGCAAACAAGTTTGCACACAACATGGATTCGTGAAGAGGTGTTAATGCTGTGCACCCAAAACAGCAAAGAAAAATGATCCAGAAGTACCAAGCACATTAATACTATGGGGTCGATTCCGATCCTGGTAAAAAACCGTCCGTACGATTCGCATCCGGAGCCCTTCCCGTACGAATCATACCCGTCTGTCCGAGTCGCATAGTATGATCCGCATTCTGCGAATCCGTCTGAATCGTCGCGATCCGTATGTATTGCAAGGCTGAAACAGTGAACCGTACGACCCGTACACACGCCGTACGACCCGACGAGTACGATTCGGACCGGGGGATCAGGATGCGATTTGTACGGTCTATGTCAGGTAAGGGTGATTCGTACGGAAAAGCGCACAATCACATACACACCGTACGGCGTGTACCCCCCATGATCGCGCCGTACCCCGCGATCGCAAGGTGTACGCACCGTACACCCAGCGAACATGGGGTATGGTGCGTACACCCCAAGATTGCGGGGTACGGCGAGCACCCCCCATGATCGCAGGGGAACGCGACATACCCCTGCGATCATGGGTGTACGCGCCATACCCGGGGGGCCGTTCCGTACCTGTTTTGGGGCGAACTCTGCTTTTACGGCTGTTTTCAGCTCTCGTAGGAAAAGGGTTGTACGGTGCGTAACCGACACGAATCGTACTTGCCGGGTCGGTAAAAGCAGCCGCGATCCTTACAGATGTCGCTACAGCGGGTTCCGAGCCAGAATCGTGCAGAGAATCGAGTTGTACGGTCTTTGTACGATTCGTACGAAGTCCTGCTCCTGGTACGAATCGTACTTCGTCGTACGTACGGGGGACGTTGCAGGGTACGATTCATATGGGAAAAACGCTCCGTACGGCTAATCGGAGCGCTTTATCCAGGATCGGAATTGGCCCCTATGTCATAGAATGCTGTTCTGTTGGTAAAAAAAAAGTATCCAACGAATGGTAGCGTTACAGAACCTTTTAGGTATATTTGGAGCAATATAAATACATTTTTTATTTAAACTTTACAAAATGACAAGGTTTGTATGGTGAATTAAATAGTATTGAGGCATTTTCTTTTAAATAAACTCTCTTTTTAGGTATCCTACAAACTATTTAACACACATCAGCCCGCCAGACTACTTGCCACTACTTTACTGTTGTTCATAGTAGGAAACACTTGCATCAGATGGCTCTGAAGGGCAAATGCGTTCTTTTTTATGCCATTAAGGCTAGCTTTGACCTTGAAAATAATTGCCATGCACTCACATATGTTTTAAAATTCGATACCGACGACTAGCCATAAAGATCTGTATCGCTGCTCACACTTGCAAATGTGTGTTTTGTTGCCATTAAATGGAGTGCCATGAATCACCGGCTCTAAAAACTTCACATAGAGTCGTGAACTGAGTTGGCAACCTTCTAAATTATTTGATGTACATTTCAAGCTACTTTTGTTGTAACTTTTGCGTCTCTGGCACTTAAGCAAAAATAAACTGTCTTGAACTAAATAGTAACCGGTCCCCTGTGTAACCACAAAACATCGGCATTTGGTATTCGTAAACTTGCTCTCCCTGTTCACTTTACTCAGTGTTGCTTTATGAAAGGGAATTTAAAGTGAGAGAAGCCATGTTGGAAGGTTGCCTTTGTCACTTTTTTATGACTTATGGTTCTGTGGACAAAATCTTATAATGTGCATCATTACCATATTTCGTCTTTTTTTGAGAATACATTCTGCTTTTCTTCAACTTTCATGCTACCCACCAACTTTTAATCTACATCTTATTTTCACAAAAGGTTAGGGCCTGCTTTGCCGTGCTACCATTGTGTAACAATCAGGCTTCACTGCGCTTAGCTTGTGCGTGCTACTTACAAGGATGTGACCCCACTGACACCACTCATTATCTATATTGTATGTCTCATGTTGTGTTTACCAGCACCCATCAGAGTGTAGGTGTTTTCTAGATCAATATGATATTGTTTGCTTAATCTACACTTTCAGTGGCAGTGCAAGTTAAAAGTTGGCCATTTGATGCCTAAAGCAAAAAAAGCACCACCAACCTATAAAGAAAACCTACTGTGTTATGGATAATATGCTGCATTTCTAAATACTTATAAGGTCCAAATAGTGTGACCTGTTGGCTATGCCAATGCTTCTTCTGATTATAGGTATTTTGGTCCTATTTTTGATGCTCCGCAATGGATGTTCCACCTCGCGACCAAATGGTGATGGAACTGCTGCTGTGTGATCAGCGTATGATGCGGTGTTTTGGTGCGTCTTTGCTTCAAGAACTAAATGACAACTGATTTTTGTCCTTTTGACCTTTATGGTTACATTGCAATCAGTCTGTGTTCCAATGTCAGCTGTGCACTTTCGAGTGTGTTCTGGACATATGCCTTGAGATGCAACTGGTTCAATCTACAATATGAATCTGATGATGTGTCTGCTGAGGATTCATTTTCAGTATTGACCTAAGCGATTGACGCTCCTACAGAATGCATATTATGAGCCTTTGATTGATGATTTAGTACCTGGATTCATGGATCCTGGCTCCTCCTCTGTGGCTACACTACCAGCTGGCGCACCATCAGTGGCTGCTGATTGAGTTGAATATGACCACCTTCGTTCTTTGGAACTTGTGGGTCGGGTGAAACAACATCTGCGGAAGCTGGTCCCATCTTGCTATGTAATGACTTTAGGGACATGTGAAACATTCCTGGAGATTCCTGCATTTTAATTCTGCATTTTTCATTTATTAAATTGCTTTTATATACTTTTTCACATTGCAAGTTTTTAATTTGCTTTTACTGCAATTTGTCTTTCATTTTTCTTCATTATTAAAGAGCATTATTAAATATAATATAAACTAGGATGTGCAATTTATACACTGGTTTGTGAATGGGTATGCAATTTGTGATGCAGTCTTTGCACTAAGAGGCTGCATTGCCTACTGTACATGCACAGGGAGTCTCAAAATGACACATCTAATGAATATTATTCATGGAAGTCACAATGTGTCCATTAAAGCAACTGGTACCTGTCTGGATTTTATGTTACTCTCTAACTATTATGGAGTTGGCTTATGTAACACATAAGGATTTTGGTAGTAGATAATTGGGTGTTGAGGTCAAGCAGTGTTGTTTGATTTGTTTTGTATGATTATTGTGAAATACATGTTTTCTTTCATTTTTATCAATATTATATTTTTTAGCTATGATTTTCATTTTTAAAACTTTTGATTGGGTGTTTGCATACTTCTTACTCTAAACCTTTTGTGTTTTCTAATATGCCTTCATCAAGTTTATTTAAAACACATTAGTTTATCTGTAATCGCTCTTACACAATAAATTTAGAGGTAGTAGTATAAACTGTTCTTCACATTTCTGTTTGCCATTACCCCTGATTTATAAAGAAATGTAAGGCATTCCTTGTGAGACAAGAACGTTTCTCTGACACACGATCACTGAATCACAAACCACACCTGACTCAGCACACTACGTTTAGTTATTCAGTTCAACACACATAACCGATGTTGCACACGTCTTGCTCCATTTGTGTTACATGATTAGCATCACAATCCACATGACTGCTTGTTTGGATAAAAACCTGAAAACGTGACTCAATTGATGTAATTAGAGGCCACATGTATGTACATTAGAAATTGCAACATCCTAATTGCAATTCCATGCGAATCGCAATTAGGAATTCGCAATTTAAAATGTTCGAAATTCTATTGAGTTTCACTTGCAATTCCTACTGGGTCATAAATAGCCGTACCTCATTAATATTCACAAGGTAGGTCGCAATTTGCGACCCATTGGGAATCGCTAAAATCATAGGGATGGTGTTCTGCTGGGAACCCAGTCGGCCAGGACGCCGGCCCCGGAGTACCGACGGATAGAGCGGTGCTTCATCTTCCCTGAGCCGCTGCCAGGTGGGGTGAGGTTAGTCTACCTTACAGATCAAGTGATCGACACAGACTGTAAGGGCACCCGGAGCATTCAGGTGACCGTGAGCACTTGTTTTTCATTTCCTGGTGTCACCTTTCACTTCACTTATTTCACTTGGTGCAGTAGCCTCTAATTATTTTGCTTTTTGGTCATGATGAATGCAAGGACGCAATAGTCCTGAATTGCAGAAACATGTCGAGCACCTCTACCTCAGGCGTTCTACATAATCAGACTGCCTAAGGTCGTACTTATTTTTAATGTTGGTATGTTAGGCACACGTAGAATAAACATTGTCTAGTGCTTTTTCTAAACCAATTTTAATACACTCTTTTTCTTGGTTTCTCCCCTCACGCACTTCTCATTGCACTGCACACCCCAGTCCCATGTCTCTGGCCACTCATTAACATCGAGTGGTAGACCACACTGTTGGTGCCTATACCTTCTGAGGAACCCCCTCACCACCGGGTTGACCTCTGACTGTGGCACCGATCTTCTCAGACGGGTGGTTCGGATAAAATCCCAAATGATGAAGGGCGGATCCGTATGGTGACTGATGGGTATTTTCCTCATCCTTTGAGAGCCTTCTGTGCCGCATCATTATAGAGTTTCGGGTGTTCGGTGAGCTTCTCTATACTTCTGGGCACATCTCTTGAGACCCTCTGGTACCTTTTGTCGTTTACAGGTTCCGTTGGGGATTAATCCAGAGCTTGGTCTTTAAATTTCCCCCAGGTCCTCTTCCACCGTAGTGTTTTTGTTGTTCTGCTGGGAACAGCAGACCACCAAGTCTGTGTTTGCTTTTGAATAAAGCAACGTTGTTGTTTCTTTAAAGGAAAATGGGATGCATTTCAAAAAGACAAATGAAATGTTTCAGTTTCATTTTGTAAGAGTAGACAGTGGTCCATAGGACCGCTTCCTGTTTTAAACAAGCATTGGAAATGCAATAGGTCTCGCATTAGAAAAGTTGGAGCTATTGATTTTGTAAATGACAATTTTTTTTATGTGTTGGTCTTGAAAATAGCAAAATTAATAGCTTTGTCATTTACAATGCCAATACTTTTAACTTTTTCAAATGTGACACCTATAGCATTTGTAATGCAACATGTTTTGTATGTACGTGATGTACAGGAGGAAAAACTCAAGCAACCCCAGGTGGGTGACTAGGAACCAACTGGCTACAAAAGGCCTGAAAGAAGACATGGAAAAGGTACACATGACTGGATAAAAAGGTCAGAGACTTGCAGTTTAGCAGCCTCGAGTTTCAAGACTAATGAACGCGTGGCGTTCAGCTCTGTGCTTAATGAATGTGTGGTGCTGACGCCAGTAAGACGCCCAATTTTTAGTGTATTTATTTTTTACAATGGCAGCACGAATAGCTTGTAAGGTATCACCTTACAATAATACAGAGGTGTTTGGCAGAAAAGTAATTTATTCAATTAAATAAAATTTGCTACTGCGCAACGCCATGTTTAAAAACATCAGGCCATCTTCTAGGCCGCGTCCAAACAGCAGCCTCCTGCTTCGCGCCTAATGAACGCATGGCCTTTAATATATCCTAAGAAAATAAATGTTAAAACACTTGTTACATATGGCACTGTAGAATCACGTATTTTAATGCAGAAAGAATAGAACAAAAATCTGAAAGCATGGCGCCAATAAGACGGCTGCTCACGGAGGACCACCATGGTAGTGGACAAAAAATTATTGACATGATATGTCTCCGACGAGCACACAAGAGCGCCATGAAGCAGTTTCCCCACATGTTGCATTACAGAGAACCGATCTAACTGGGGTCAACACCATGTTTGGAAGAGAGAAAGTTTTCAGTCTTTGTCTTACTTTTGACAGCCTCATATATTTGATACCTTCATGCATATTGCTCTTTCCATCTCAACCGAACCTCTAGCGCTTGGAGGTGCCCTTTATCTGGCATAAAGCACTGCACAGATCACCAGCATAACACAACGACAGTCTTGGATTGCTTCCGTTCTAAATTAAGATATCTTGGGGTCAACACTAGCAGAAAAGTAAGTCGATCTCAGGCGCGATCTTAGCATGTCAGAACGAGAAGTAGTCGACAGTAGATGAAGAGAAAAAAGATTGAGACTGAGGAGTGGGGGTGATGAGAGATGGGGAGAGGGGGCTGTGGGGGTGTGTAAGTGAAGGGCTGAAAGGGAGGACCCAGAAGGGAAAGAAAAAAGTGCCGAAGTGAGGAGAGTAAAGAAAGGGGCGGGGGGAGGCGACGGAGAGCCACGGGTTAAAGTGAGGAGAGTAAAGAATGGGGCGGGAGGCGACGGAGAGCCACGGGTTGAAAGAGCAAGAACCAGCCAGACTCAAACAAGCAGCTGGATACTGAGACCGAAAAAAATAAAAGGAGACACGGCCGTGAGTCAGAGCGTGTGTGCAGGGAGAGAGAGGGGAGGTGCTGGCGGCTGGGGAGGAGAAATGGGAGTAAGGCTGTGTGCAGCGAGAGAGAGGGGCGGTGCTGGCGGCACCAAGCTGGGGAAGAGATGGCGATGGCTGGAGATTTGATGCTGTGCACGCGCATTTTAACTCATTGCGCTTGCGCATTGAGCTAAAAGCGCACAACACTGCATCAAATCGCCAGTCTGTTTAAACTCTGGGAAAGCCCCTATACTCTCGCCAGCTCGAATGCACAAGCGCATCGGCAGGCGAGACCTAAAAATGTTTTTGCATGCATTCACAAAGGGGAAGGGGTCCTGTGGTGACCCTTTCTCGTTTGCAAATGGGTTACTACCAAATTGAATTTGGTAGTAAAAGCAAATGTTTTGTGATCGCATTTTAGTCTCAAAACATTCATACATGGCACAGCAAGACGCTATTTGGAAGGGACAACCTTAACTCGCCCCTTCTAACAAGTTACAGAATCTTAACTTGGGCTTTGTACATGCCAAAAATCCTCTTATGCGTTCGCAAACCCTTTGCTACCGTCCAAAAGGTTTGTACAAGTGGCCCTAGGTACTAGAACATCATCAAGTATGTATTGTGCAATTATTCTACATGTAGCCATGCTAATGTGTCTGGTGATATTCTAAAAATGTGCAACATGTATCACTATTAGACACCTGGCCATTCAAACATCACGCCAAATCACAGAGTATGAAAAATTCGCTTTATTCTTATGAGTAAGGGGCCAAGCAAACAACAAATTAATATAGAAAGCAGAGTACTTGCCAAGGAAAGGGAACCCAAATGGGGTGAAGGGAACATTCCCTAAAATATGAGAGAGAACATGTACATAACAAGCATTAGAAAAAAAATGGTCTGGCCTTAGCAAGTTGGCGCAAGGGTTATTATTTTTCTTGTATTTTTTATTGCAAGCATATGGAGCAAAAATGAAAAGAATTAAAAAAAGAAACATGCTGCCCGCAAAATTTGTTGGAGCTAAGCTTACAATGAACATTTGAAATTTAAAAAAATACTATTGCATTTACTTTAATTGAACCGTTTGGGTGCGTTTAGCAGTCATATGCACTTGTGACAGGTATTGAAACCTTTTTCAGTTTTAATGCAGATGACAGAAATCGGATTCTTACTGGTACAAAAAAAAGTACCCTTTCAATGTTCTGTACCAATAACTGTAACTTATAGACATAGCTCAAACACATAAGCATGACTAAAAAACAAATAAAAATACTTAAAGAATGGAATAGTACAATAATTGGCATAGTACATTAATTGCCCTCCTGACCTGACATTGAAATGTAATGGCCCAAGTGGACTTACCTATTGCCCTATGCTATATGCTGGCACAAAGTGCTGGCACAAAGTAAAGAGTGCTGAGACGGGCACCCTAAACACTTACCTTTGGAAAGAGCTGGGAAAAAATATGGACTCCCCCGCAATGGTCTATCTCCAAGCAGCAATAAACACCCTTGTGCTAAAAGACCTATGGGAATCGAGCTGTTTACACAAATGCTTTAAGCGCCTCGTTAACAAAACTGTAAAAATAAAATCCCTGGAAGAAGATAAAGCAGCACTAACTAGGAGGACTCACGGGTGGTTTGTGATCCAGAGCTACACCAGGTCCCTACCACAGGTATACCTAGGCACTGGCTTCTCAAGGATGGCAAAGGAATCCTTTCTGCGATTGAGGATGGGGGTAATACCATCAAAAGAACACCTTCGCTTGGATTCTGACACAAAGTGCAGACTCTGAGAAGATCCAATGGAGGATGTTCTGCACTTGCAATGCAGCTGCAAAGCCTTAGATAGTGATCGAAGGAGTCAATTAACACAGCTTTGGAACCAAAGATGTTTGCGAACCCGCAGACAAGCCCTGTTGGCCAGCTTTAAGGGGGAAGACATTCAATTAGCCTGTAGACTAGTTCGCTTTATGAAATTAGCAAACACTGCGCTAAATCCAGCAGCTAGTCTATGAACTGGATAAACTCTGAACTGCCTTTGTACATATATACATTTTTAATATTTATTAACATTGCAAATTTTGAAATGCTTTTATATTAATGTTATGTACTGAACTAACCTGTATTCTTTTATCTTTATTTTTCTTTCATCTGCTTTGCAAAAGTACCCAACTATGTATTTTTAGATCAATTGCAAAGATTTTTATTAATTGTGCAATAAAGAATTACTATGCTATATGCTGGGCTGAGCAGAAGTAATATGTGAATGGCAGTTGTACAAACAAACTGATTAAGAGGGCTGAACCAATGCTCCTTTATGTATGCATATATGTATGCTTTTTTTCCAATTATTTTATTACATCCGTCAGGGAGAGACAGTTAAGCTGTGTTTAGGCATGATCAAAAAATGGCCCTACTCACAGCTTGCAATGTTTTAAGCATAGTTCAGGCTTTACTGTCTTTGGAGTTGACACTTTCATCATTCCAAACCTGCACAACAACAGATCCATACCTCTAAGGGTCAGACCATTGTAGTTCTGGTGTTGGCCAAGACCTTTTTATCTTACTAAAATTATATGTATTATAGACTCGCGTATAGGGGCTTTCAGACAGCCCTCTTCACTCTTTGGTCTGTTATTCTGTCATTTTCATTTTTCTTCAACCTGAAACAGCATACTGCAAGGGGCAAAGACTCAGCCCCCTTCAGCCATTGGCTAGCTTAACTGTGAGCTATGGATTTCTGCATTTTCACAAGGAACCAATCCACACACAAAGTAGTTCCTTTAAGTTCCAGGGACTACCAAGCTAACGTGAGCTTTTTGAGACCAAAAATTATTTTTGCTTTTAGCCAAGATTGTTTTTTTGATGAGTAGCTTTGTTACCTATGTTTTGCAAAGACCATGAAAGACCAAAACAAATACTGGCATAGCCAAAAGGCTGGTGGCAACGTCAGACTTTTTGGCCTTGCCAGGGATTTTTCCCCCTTGGACACAGTATGGGAGAGCTTCCTGATTTGTTAGACAAAGCTCACTAAAGGAACTTAGGGGCCTATTAGGATGGAGGACGGACCTGCGTCCGTCCGCCACCCCCGAGGTGGAGGGACCGTCCGCAGGGGCAGCGGTGGTCCCTCCGGTGCAATTAGGATGTGACCGCCACCCTGGCGGTCACATCCTGTATCTTTAACCTTGCGGCGGGTGCTGCTTGAAGCAGCACCCGCCGCAAGGTTAAAAATGCATGTTTTACATTTGCATGCACAAAGCGGCAGGCACCGCGCGGTACCTGCCGCTTTGTGCATGTATATGCTGGGGGGTACCATAGGTACCCCCCATGTGCACCCCCCACCCCCCCCCCCCCGACACCCTGCCCAAACACCAAAGACCACATGCTTTTCCACGGCGGAAAAGCCGCCGTGGAAAAGCATGTTTAAATGCATGTTTAAATGCAGACACCGCCACCAAATAGCCCTCCACACCCCGCGGATCAGCGGCGGACGGACCTACCGTTCGCCGCTGGTCCGACCGCATTCCCACCGCCATCCTAATCTGGCGGTGGGTGTTTTCTGTGGCCGCGGCGGTGAATCCGCATCCTCCAGGCCGGCGGTGGCTTCCGCCGGCCCGGAGGATGCGGATTCACCGCCATCCTAATCGGCCCCTTAATGCGAGCTTCTTTAAGGGGAAGAAAGCAGGAACTGCACTATTTCTGTAACTCTTAGCTTTTGTTATAGTTCATAAAAAGCAGAAGAATGGTAGCAATTATTCAAAGTCTAAAATTAGAGCGCACACGCACATACTTATGACTCTTCTCCCTGTGGAGGCTGATGACGAGACGTTTAGATGAGCCTTATATCAGCACTTTTGTGTTGTTTGTTACTTTCTATACACATATTTGCCATTTGATGGAGTGTTCTTGCTATCTCCGGAGTCTGGCGGTTGATTAATGATGGGCGCGCGCTGTCTAAACACAAACCCTCTCAGCTTCACGGCGTGCGTGGCACCAGCTGCTCCTTGCCTCGTGAATATGCATATGCACGCTCCCCACGCTGCATGGCATTAGCAGATTTCATTCACCCTTTCTTGCAAAACAGAAAACAAGATGTTTCGATTATTTTCAGGTGGACGAACCACACAACACTCGAAGGAGTGACCTGGTTTTTAGCGCTCATCAAATGGCGGACTGCTCTGCCTGCCGCTCTGTCCGCCACTCTCCGCTCTAAGCTGACCTGCAAACAATGGGGAAAAAAGCGTAAATGCTGAATCTGCTTTTAAACAGCATGTAATATATACACCTCAAAATGAACATTTTAATGCACGCAGATGAACACACACGCTTCATCACATACAGCAACAACACCTTTAGGTTTCACATAAATGCGAAATACATGGTTTCCTGAACACACAAACCACTTTAACTAACACTTATTCTTGTAAATTATGGCTTGGGTATTCAGCACCTGAGCCCTAGCACTCCCTATTCAAAATCTACATTTATTTATTTAGACGTTTTGCATTACTCTAACATAGTGCTAAATTCTTACTACAAACACGCGAAAGGTGATTGGGGTAATGCTTGCAATAAGTCTAGCCCAGGAGTCTCCAACATTTTATGTAAGATCTACTTATATTCAGTGAGAACCAACATGAGCTGCTAATATTACATGTGTTACAATAGTGACCACATCAGATAAGTTTGCATTGACAATCATAAGCATGTTTAGTACAGCAGTGATCACCCTAGTGCATCAGGCATGGTTGCCAGCAGTGATATGAAAAATGCTTCAGAAATGTGAAATTCCTTTACCTGGATAATACAAAATAGCCATTACTGCAATGCCCGGGCACCAAGTTAATGATATTAGTAATAATTCTTCACACCACGTGATTTAACACTTAAATATCAGCTATATCCATATTTTAGACATTCGCCCATTTATCTCCAGACATCAGGTTATGAGATCTGAAAATACACAAATTTTTGTCTCGAATACACACTTTCAATTTTGCAATATATATGTATATATATATATTATTTCAAACAAGCAAAAGCTTCTAATTATCAGACTGGGCTGCACACAGGAGAGCTACTTTTAAATAGGTGGAGAGCTACCAGTAGCTCACGAGCTACTCGTTGGAAAAGCCTGGTCTAACCACTGGCAATTACTTGGGGTAGTATTCCAAACCATTGTTCTTTTGTGCAACATGTCACCTTAGTTTGGACCCAGCCCTATGCAAATCAGTCATGACCCTAGTCCAATAGAATAGTCCAACCTGAACTGTCAAGTCAGTCCTCCCTGAATCAGAACACAAATAACCCAAAACGATTATGAATTGATCAAGGCTTGTCAGTTGGGTGTAGCTTGGTTCCAGTAGCACAGTGGGTATGGCATCTACATCTGGGCGTACATTTGACACTTAGGGCAGTATATCAGAGACACAAAAGTCTATAGGAAAAATGATTGAAATAAATCTAACCATTGCCAATCATGTGGGGTAGCATTCCAACCTATTGTCCTTTGCCCAAAATGCCACCTCAATTTGGACCCCAATATATGCCAATCAATCCTAATCCTGCTTCAGTAGGAACACTTAAGTCCGGACTGCCAAGCCAGGCAGTTTGGGCTAGACTGTTCCTATTGGATTCCTCCCATCACATTTTGTGTTTTGTGCTAAAAGGGGCAAGGGTGTGTCCAGACATGGTTCCCATTCTCACTGTGTCAGAGGAACCGAGCTTCTCCAACTGAAGAGCCGCAATGAGGGTGAAAACAGTCTTTGATTGATTGTGCTCCAGATTTTGAAAGGACCTTTTTCAGCAATCCATGCTGAACTGTTCCCATTAAAACAGGTCAGAGACTGGTGCATATGGCTGAGTCTAATCTGAGGTGGCATGGTGGGCAAAAGAATTTAGGGTTGGAATGCTACACGGAACGAGTGCCAGTGTTTACACTTATTGTAATCATTGCTCCAAACACCTTTTGTGTGTTTGATTTACTGCCCTAAGTATGCCCAGACGTGGGTCAAAATCTCTCTTCACAATGGAATCAATTTGCACCTGAGTATAGAAACCCAATCAGGGTGAAACTAGACATTGGTTGTGTTCCTTCAGGGTCATTGAGGACCTGTATTGGCAGTTTGGGCCAATACAGCTCCTCTACTTGTGCCAGACCAAGACAGCTTTGGATATGGCTGGGTTTATCCTGAGGTGGCATGGAGTACCAAAAGACCTTTAAGTTAGAATACTACCTGCGGCATTGCCAGTGGTTACACTTATTGTAAGCATTCCTCTCATCATCTTTTGTGTGGCTGATGTAACACCTTAACTGTCAAGGGGTTGCCAAACATGGGTCCTGTAATCACTGTGCCACAGGAACCACGTGTCAATCGACTGAAGAGATCCAATCAGAGTGACAGCAGTCTTTCTTTTCTTGTGTTCCTGTTCAGGGAGGGCCTGGCTTGGTACTTTGGGCTGGAATGTTCTTATCAGAGCAGGGCCAAGACTGATTTGCTTATGGCAGGTTCTAATCTGAGGTAGCATGGTGGTCAAAAGCATAATGAGTTAGAATGCTACCTTCAGTGGTTGACAGTGAATAGACTAATTGGAAGCATTTCTCCTATATCCTTTTCTGTGTTTGTTGTAATGCCCTATGTGGCAATGGTATGCCTAGACATGGTCCATGTTCTTAATGTGCCACTGGAAGCAAGCCACACCCAACAAAAAAAGCCTCAATCAGTGCGAAATTGGATGTGATTTGCTTTTGATCTGGCTCAGAGAGGACCTGGCTTGGCAGTTTAGGCAGGACTAGTCCTACTGGATCATTAGCAAGACTGATTTGCATGTAACTGGGACACATCTGAGTTGGCATGATGGACAAAAGAACAATGGGTCGGAATTCTAATCTGAGCGATTGTCAGTGTTTAGACTTATTGCAAGCGTTTTTCCTGTCACTTTTTTTGTATTTTATTTACTGCCCTAAGTGGCAAGGGTATGCCCAGACATAGGTCCCAGTCTCACTGTTACAATGGAATCAATCTACACCCTTATGTAGGAAAACAGACTTTGGTAGCTTGTCTTCAGGTTCAAAGATGACCAGGATTGACAGTTCAGGCTGGACTATTCCTTCTTGTGTAGGACCAAGTCCTATTTAGATATACATGGGTCTAATCAGAAGCAACATGGTGCGCAAAAGAATGATGTGTTGAAATGCTACCACAAGCAATTGCCACCGGTAAAACTTATTGTATGAATTTCTCCTATCATCTTTTGTGCAGTTGATGCAATGCCCTAAGTGACAACGGACTGACCACAATTGGTTCCCATGCTCACTATGCCATTGGAACCAAGATACCCCAAGCAATTGTGACTGGTTAAACTTATTGGAAGCATTCACATCATTGCTGTTTGTGTGTTTCATGTATCACCATAGGTGGACCTGTTGTGCCCAGAAGTGGGTCCCATGCTAACTCTGCCACTAAAACCAAGCTGCACTTGAATGAACAGCCTCAATCAAAGTGAAACCAGTGTTGGGTTTCTTGTGTTCCATTTCGGAGAGGACTTGATTTGGCAGTCCAGGCTGAACTGTTCATATTGGAATAGAACCAAGAATGATTTTTATATTGCAGGGTCTAATCTGAGGTGACATGATGGGCACAAAATGGATGAGTTTGAATGCTACCCAGAGCAATTGCCAGTGTTTAGATATATTACAAGCAATCCTCCTTTCACCTTTTGTGTGTTTGATGTAACACCCTGAGTGGCAAGGGTAAGGCCAAACATGGGCCTCTGGCTTAATGTGCCACTGGAAACAAGCTACACCTGACTAAGGAGCCCCATTTAGGATGAAACAGTTTTTTTGTTGCTTGGATCCTGGTTCAGAAAGGGCCTGACTTGGCAGTTCAGGCTGGACTGTTCATATTGGAGCAGGGCCAAGACTGATTTGCATTTAGCTGGGTCCAATCTGAGGTGGCATGATGGACAAAAGAATGATAGGTTGGAATGCTACCCTGAACAATTGCCAGTGGTGGACTTATTGCAAGCTTTCCTCACTACACCTTTGTGTCTTTTCTGTAATGCCATAAGTGGGAAGGTTATGCCCAGACATCAGTCCCATGTTCACTGTACCACTGGAACCAAGCTACACCTGAGTGAAGAGCCCCAATCAGGATGAATCTGGTCTTGGATTGCCTGTGTTTCATTTTGGAGAGGAAATGGTTTGGCAGTTTGTGCTAGACTGTTCTTATTGAAGCAGGATTAATTCTAATTTTCTTATGGAATGATTTTTATCTGAAGTGGTATGAGGGCAAAAGATAGATGGTTTGGGATATTACAATGAGTGATTGCTGAGAGTTAGACTTACTGCAAGTATGTGTTCCATCACCTTTTGTGTGTTTGTTGTAATGGCCTAAGTGGCAAGGGTGAGCCCAGACAATGGTCTCATTCTCATTGTGCCACTGGAACCATGCTACTCTTGACGGAAGAGTTCCAATCAGAGTGAAACCAGTCTGAAACAGGGTTTGGGTTGCTTTTGTTAGGGTTCGTTGAGGACATGGCTTGGCATTTTGGGTGGATTGTTCCTATTGGCACAGGACCATTACCCATTTGCATATGGATGGGTTTAATCTGTGGTGGCATGGTTTTCAAAAGAATAATGGGTTAGAATGTTACCTGAAGTGATTTCTGGTGGCTAAACGTATTGCAAGCATTTCTCTCATCACCTTTTGTGTGTTTGATATAACTCCCTAAGGGGCAATGATATGCCCATATTTCGGTCCATGCTCATTGTGACACCGGAACCAAGGTCCCCCACCAGAAGAGCTGCAGTCAGGGCAGATCCAGTCTTGGGTTGCTTTTGTTCCGGTTTGTAGCGGACATGGCTTGTGATTTTAGGTGGGACTGTATCTATTGGAGCACTACCAAGTATGAGTGGTGTATGGCTATGTCTAATCTAAAGTGGAATGGTAGGCAAAAGATTATCGTGCTAGAATGATATGCTGATTGATTCCTAGTGGTTAGACTTAGGCCTGAAATTTCCATTTTGATTTCCCAAATAGCAAATACCAAGAAATCTCTATTTAGAACATTTAAAATGGAATGTACAAAAATAGAGACTGCATGTATTGGAGCAGGGTCATGACGGAAATCAAATGCTAAGCCATTTGTTCTTATGGGCCTAAAGGCCCATGGGTGCAAACGGTTCTGCAATTCCAAATTAGCAATTTCTGTCATGACCCTGCTCCAATACAAGCAGTCCAACCTGAACTGCCAAGTCAGTCCTCCCTGAATCAGAACACAAATAATCCAAATTTCACATAAGGAAACGCAAAACTGAGGGTGCCTATGGGCCTAAGGCCGAACAAAGCAAACACTAGGAGATGATGGACGGAGCGCTGAAACTTGTCAGACACTCACACCCAGTCACAGATCTGAGTTGAATCCATCTTCATTCTTTAGCTCACTTCACCATCCAAGTTCAGACCAAGCGATATGCAATCAATTTTGACCCTGTTCCTCAAGGGAACAATCCAGCCTGAACTGCCAAGCCAGGGCTTCCTTGGACCGGAAACAAGCATTCTGGGACCGGTTTCATGGTAACACCCCATATCATTCAGGCTAGCTTGAATCCACTGGCAAAGTGAGCAAGGGACCCATGTCTGGGCATACCCTCCCAACTTAGGGCAAATGAAGCAAACACAAGGAGATGATGGAGGGATCACTGAAACTCTACAGACACTCACCCCCAGTCACAGATCTAGGTTAAGTCCATCATAATTCTTGAGCTTACTCTCAAGTTCAAGTTCAGACCCAGCCATATGCAAATCAGTTTTGACACTCTTTTTCATGGAACAGTCCAGCCTGCATTGCCAAGCCAGGTTTCCCTGGACTGAAAACAAGCATTCTGGGACGGGTTTCAGGGTAACATCCCTCATTAGCCATGCTAGCTTGACTCCAGTGGCAAAGTGAGCAAGGGACCCATGTCTGGGTATAACCTGCCAACTTATTGCGAATAAGGCAAGCACAAGGAGATGATGGATGGGGCGCTGAACCTTTTTAGACGATCTGGGTTGAATCCATCATCATTCTTTAGCTCACTTCACCACCGCAGTTCAGACCCAGCCATATGCAAATCAGTCTTGACCCTGTTCCTCATGGAAACAGTCCAGCCCGAACTGCCAAGCCAGGTCCTACCTGGGCCAGAAACAAGCATCCTGGCACTGGTTTCGGGGTCACACCCCTCATCAGCCAGGCTAGATTGAATCCAGTGGCAAAGCGAGCAAGAGACCCACGTCTAGGCATTCCCTGCCAACTTATGGCTAATAAACCAAGCACAAGGAGATGAGGGACGGGCCGCTGAACATTTTCAGATGCTCACCCCAAGTCTAAGGTCCAAGGCCCCCCTTGATGCACCCCCCAAATAGGTTATGCACTTGTAAAGAGCACAAATGCGTTTTGGGGGCTTTTTTTTTTAATTGCACATGGTTACTATTGACTTGGTGTCAATGTTAATAGCATTTCCTAAATGCCCATTTCTCATTTGGGAAATGCTTTCTACATGTGCTTAGGAAAATGCAAATAGGAAATCCCTATTTGTGATTTTCTATTTAGGGTATCGCAAAATATGATATCTTCTGGGTAGAAATCGCATTTTGTGATTCTCTATCTGCCTTTCTACCTATGGAAAGGCAATTTAGCATTTCTTAACTGACCACAATTGCAATTTCGGTCCATTAAGTAATGCCTTTTTTATAGGCCTTTTCCCCTGATAAATATAGACAGGTTTGACCTGCCAGACTTAGACAGGGGAAAGCTCAGAGGGTGTGATAATTATCATTAACATCTGTTTGCACAAGGATTGCAATTTTGCCCCACACTTGCAAACCAGGGCCTTATTGCAAGCATTCCTCCCAACACCTTCTGTGTGTTTGAAGTCATTCTCAAATTTTTAAGAGTGTGCCCAGACTTGGAGCCCATGCTCACTTTGTCACTGGAACTAAGCTAAAACCAAATGAAGACCCCCCAATCCAGTCTTGGGGTATTTGTGTTCTGGTACGGAGAGGACCTGGACTCACATTTCAGGCTGGACTATTGCTTTACCAGCAGGGCCAAAACTGATTTGCAGATGGCAGGGTGTAATCTGTGGTAGCATGGTGAGTGAGCAAAAGAGCTATACGTTGGTATGCTAATCCAAGCGATTGCTATTGGTTAGATTTATTGCAAGCATTACTCCTGTCACCTTTTTTGTGTTTAGCGTAAGGCCCTACATACAAGAGTATGCCCAGACAATGGTCCTGTTCTCTCTGTCACTAGAGCCACCTACAGCTGACCGTAGAGCACCAATCAGAGCAATACTGTCTTGGGTTGATTGTGTTCTGGTTCAGAGAGGACCTGACTTGGCAGATCGGGCTTCACTGTTCCTATTGGGCCATGACTAAAACTGGTTTACAAACGGCTGGATCTAATCTCAGGTGGCAGGTGGTCAAAAAAATGGTTGCTTGCAATGCTGCACCATGGGATGCCAGTGGTTATACTTTGCAAGCATATGTGTGTTTGATTTTTGTTTCTTCACATGAATGGATCCTCTTAGTGTTCGAATATGTTGAAAGTCAATGTGTGGAAACTGTAATGATTGTACATCCACCAACCCTACCAAGGACCTCCAGTTGGGCGACCTGACCTAGATCCAACGTCATCACACCAATTGCAATTTAAAGAATTGTGTTTACCTAATCAAATGAAAAACCAAAAGGGGATGATGGACGGAGCGTTGACAATACAAACACTCACTCCCAGTCAACTGATCTGGGTTTAATCAATCACCGTTCTTTAGCTCACTCAGCCACCCCAGTTCAAATCAGTCTCACCCTGTGCCTCATGGGAACAGTCCAGCCCGAACTGCCAAGCCATGTCTTGCCTGGACCGGAATCAAGCTTCCCAGGACCAGTTTCTGGCATTACAGCCGTCTTCAGCCGGGCTTGCTTGAATCCGGTGGCAAAGTGAGCAAGGGACTCACGTCTGAGCATACCCTGCCAACTTAGGGCAAACAAAGAAAAACCAAAAGGGATGATGGATGGAGTGTTGACAATACAAACACTCACCCCCAGTCAACTGATCCGGGTTTAATCCATCACCGTTCTTTAGCTCACTCCACCACCCCAGTTCAGACATGGCCATATGCAAATCAGTCTGACCCTGTGCCTCATGGGAACAGACCAGCCCGAACTGCCATGCCATGTCTTCCCTGGACCGGAATCAAGCTTCCCAGGACCGGTTTCTGGCATTACAGCCGTCTTCAGCTGGGCTTGCTTGAATCCAGTGGCAAAGTGAGCATGGGACTCACGTTTGAGCATACCCTGCCAACTTAAGGCGAACAAAGAAAAACCAAAGGGGATGATGGACGGAGCGTTGAAAATACAAACACTCACCCTCAGTCAACTGATCTGGGTTTAATCCATCACCGTTCTTTAGCTCACTCCGCCACCCCAGTTCAGACATGGCCATATGCAAATCAGTCTGACCCTGTGCCTCATGGGAACAGACCAGCCCGAACTGCCAAGCCATCTCTTCCCTGGACATAATCAAATGTCCATATAACTTGTTTTACATGGGTATGACAACCAGACAAGTCAAAATCTGCATCAATTAACACAAAAGCAACATTCGCTGCGGCCGCAGCACAATAAAAATGAGTACTCATTTCATCAAAAATGAAACTGACCACACCACAGACCAACTCAAATCGACTATCCTGGAAGCACATGGACTGTGGGTGGCATCAGCCAATAAAGTTTTCTTGTCTAAAAATCTCTGCAATGAAGGTCAGCATTCCTCGAACGGGGTATGATTGACGCGATGTGTACGACTCGCTTTCAATGCGGCTGGCACTGTACTGATAGCCACCCGAGTTAAGACACCAAAATCCTCTGGGTCCTATTTTTCGGGTTTAGCCAGTTGCCATATGGGCGTCTGACTTTGGCGTAGTAAGTATACGGCAGATCGCAGCAGCCTTAAGGTAATTGCACTACTCTCTCTGTTTTAACAATGGATGTTCTCCTTCGCCTAGCTTGTGACTACAAGCCATAACCCCCCGCAGGGATCTGTGATGTAAGGTTGTCTTACATAACATGTAAGCTTCCCCCTTTTTTCATTCCATCACTATGAGCCATACGATTACATGTAGCCTGTTTTAAGTAGTCATGTTCACCTCGGTTTTAACTATTCTTTTACACTTACCGGCAACGCCAAAATCGCTGTGCAGGACTAGAGTGCAAATGGAATTTTTGGTAACCGGCATATTTAGTCAGATTAACTGGGCAACATCCAGTTCACTTGAAATTCAACCACAGTAAGTGCTAAAAGTTCACACACTTATCCTACCACCACCATAGGTTAAGTATGTACAACTTATGGAAACATCCAGAAGAGCATGCATGGCAGCATGAGCAATGTCACCCACACTGCGGCTCCGTAATCTCTTGTTTGTACAAAACCTGTAATGTGGCATGTCTGTCTCTATATGTGTTTTGTCTTTCAGAGTCACGTTGCTTTCAGAAAACCTGAGGGCTTCCCAACCATAAGTTGTGCATTGTTTTATGTCACAGGTTAGGGTGGACCTTAGTGTGGGCATACCGCTGTGACATTGGTCCTGAAGCAAGCCTCGCTACAGTCATAGGTAGGCTGAAACATATAGACCACGTTTTTCACTACCACTTTGGGATGTGCCTGGCCAATCTAGCCAGTTTTATACATCCACCTCAACACTTTTTTAATCTTGCCTTACTTCTCCACCAATAAATCTCTTTCAGGACAAGTAAAGGCAATTTTAAGCTTTGCACCATCACGTTTTGCACTCCCACAAAAAATCTAAAAATCTGCTTCACTGTAATCAGGCATCGTAGCACACCAGAGGGGCATTCGGCCTCCCTGGTGGGAACCCAATGATGAAGCATGTCACCAACTAGGTTGGTCAGTGAGGGTTATTTTTAATAAACAGGAGTGACTCCTCCTGCCAGCTCTTCTTCCGTTTAGGATTTCACTCTTTTGTTGGTTATTTGTCTATTCGATACGCAGGGGACCAAGAGTGGCTCCATTCCCTTGTCCTCTTGTTGTTTGGCTATATCTAGGCAGCTGCAAGAGTACACGAGAGAGGTGAACCGCTGACTACTATTTGCATCAATATGGAAAACCCAGACTTATCTTTTATCAATGCAGGGGTGGATGCCATTCTGGCAGGCCCCTCTCTGTCCGCGGACCCCACCATAGGGCAGATGATTTCCCAGATCACAGAGTGGGAAAAACGGACCAAATAGAAATGCAACAGATTCAGGACTATTTTGCACGGTACTATTCTAACCGAGTACCTGCGTAACAAAAGGGCACCCAAAGGCCTTCTGGTAACTAATCCATCTCGCATTTTTTAGAAAACCCTATTTTTAGAAAAAAATGGGCCCTGATCGCGTTACACGGTACCCGCGACTGGTTAGTGCTGATTATTAAAACTGTGTTAAGACTGTCTGACGCCATGCTAGTGGAAATACAACTAACTGAGAACCATTTCAAGACGACACTGACAGCTTATAAGAAAAAATTGGATGAGCCTAACAAAGAGGTGAACGAGTATAAAGAGAATCTGACGCAATCAAAAATACAGAAGTTCCACAAAGACCTCAAACGCATCTCGTTCAATAAGGTCTATCCCTACGCAGATCCTGATTATATCCCTCCCTCAAAAAATACAAATAACTCAAACCTTTCTGAGGATGCCAGCTCCACTAACGAGGGGGGGCAGCTATAAAGCTAGGCAAAGGGGAAGGAATAGATACCAAAATCAACACCAATCCTGGCACCCTTTTCCTATACCAGGAGATGGGGGTTTTCCAAACCACTTCCAACATCAACAGTATCCTATGAGGGGCTGGAATCCAGCCTTCATGCAGGCCCCATTTTCCCCTCAGAATACATACAGGCCAACTTTTTTAGAGAGGGGCAGGAGGGAAAGAGGGAGAAGAAGAGGGACGAGGCATGTCCACTAGGAACAGTAGGACTCAGTAGGGAACAACACTCACAGCAAGTCCTGGGAACAGCAAGCAAGGACATGCAACCCAAGAGTCTGATCACAAACTTATCCAAAGTGAGTCTCACTCCCACAGAAGAAAAGGTACTTAGGGAGCTGAGACTAAATGGCCATTTTGAAAAACTAGCCCCTATGGAAGATTCCAACTCCACAGGGGACACGGGGTTAAGACTCAAATCCACTTTTTGGCCACCTCCACACACTAAACCTGGCGAAACTTAAACTTTCAAACAAGCAGTATTTAACGATATCGAGAAATTGGAGGACACTGGTACATTAAAAAATCTGAGTGGTGCTGAGTTCAAAGCCCTCAAGACCTTACAAGCCAACACAACACTTGTAATAAAGCCTGCTGACAAAGAAGGGGGGGGGGGCATACAAGATAAGAAGGACTATGACAGAAAATGTAGACGTCTTCGCAATGACTTAAGAACTACACCCCCCTGACTTCTGACCCATCGCCAGAACTCAAATCCATAATAGGCAGTTTGGTGAGTTGTGCGGAAACCAATGGTCACATTTCAAAACAGGAGGCAGACTTTTTAACGACTGGTGAAGGGATAATTCCATACTTCTACACTTTACCTAAGACTCATAAAAACAGAACCACTCCGCTGGGGCGCCCAATTGTCTCGGGGATTGGTTCTCTATTAGAGCCTTTGCCGTGATTTTGCGACATCTTTCTGAAACCTCTCAAACAGCAAACATCTACCTACCTCAAGGACACCAAGAGTCTTCTGACCCCCCTGTAAGATCTGGCGGTGGATGATGATTCTACAGTCCTGGTGTCCCTGGACATTGAGAGCCTTTACACCAGTATCACTCAAGATGACACCGTCTGTGTATTGCGTAAGGCACTGGAAGAAGCCAATTGGGACTACCAAACTCTTAAACAATTAATCATTGAAGGTGCCACCCTTAGCTTTTCAATGGAATTTCTTTGACTATGAGGGAGACCTGTTCCTTCAGACAACAGGGACTTCCATGGGCAGCACTTTTGCCCCTAGTGTAGCAGGATTATAAGCGCACAACTTAATCTAACTTATTCCCAACTTCCTTAGTACGGATTGTATTTATTTGGGATCAAGGAAAGGTAAAGGTGTAGGACCGGCCCCTTGGAGACCTCTCCCCACTGGAGAGTCAAAGCCAGCGGTTCAGGAGACACCTAGAATCTATGGGTTCTTCTTGCTTAAATCATACATTACCAAGGAGACCAGGACAACCAGCCATGGAGAGAAGTAAGTTATTTATTAGCTTGAGCTGAGGACAGGGTCCCAGAATGGTACAAAGACAATTCTACGGAGACTGCTGCTTTACTCCGTAGCGCTCACATAATTATAGCACTGGCCATGCCCATTTGCACAATACAAAGTTCCTCATTTTGACAAGTTCCTCATCAGACAAGTTCTTCATCAGTCTTATGTGGCGCAATCGTGGCCAGGGGACATCTGTCTCTGATTGCACAATGTACAAATCCTTGTGTTTCCTTGCCCAATTGGTGTGGTCACGGGGCACGGCCTCGTCCTTCCTTGATCAGATGGTGTGGTCACGGGGCACAGGAGTTGGTCGTGACAGGCTGAGTTACCAACGGTGGGCAGGATGTGGCTGAGTCTCTGGCACAACTGGGGGGTGACGTACATAGGCAGCTTCTCGGAATCGGCTTGACCACTAGGAGCGGGGAGGGTTTAGCAAGTTTCAACAGGGACGTGGAAAGCAATTCTTCACCAGGTTGCTGAGAGCATGGCAACACAAAATGGAGTCTTGTGGGTCATTTTAATTACAGTTCAACAGTCCCTCCTTTTGCTATGCAGAGTCAACAATCAGTAGTCGTCTAGGTCAATGTCCATCATCTCCTGGACCTCTTTCTCGATCATCATCATGGCATTGTGATGGTGTGAATTCACTTGTTTGGGTGCCAAGGAGGTGGCACAGAGCCCACACAGCGCGGGCATGCATTAAACACAAAGGCAGCAAAAGAAAAATGCGGCTGCAATGATTGCAATGAAAATCATTATCTTCCATCCCTACTGAGATACCATGCTCCAAAACCAGCCGGTTAGGAACAATGAACTCTCATCCTGATGGATGTTGGAAGCAATCTTATGGAGATTCTGGATTGCTTGATAAACTGTCGGTGTATTATCAGTTATGTATATACATCAGCTTGTTTTGATCAATGTGCAGACTCCTCCCTCGTCCGTCAGTATTATGTCAAGCGCCATTCTGTTCTGTAAAGTCATGAGGCGGTCCACTTAAAGTTTAGCCCTGATGCTACCGAGGGCACTGGCAGTCGCGTTGATGGTGGCCTCTACCACCCTTGTGAGATGTCGAAGGCTGCAACTATTGTCCATAGGGCCCCAAAAGGGGAGGAACCCCTTAGCAAAGTCACCAAATTCTTGGCCAGCTGTGTCTCCAGCGTCAATCACACCTCTCTTCTGGATGTGGTGTGTTGCATCGGCTGTGTAGGTGGGGGGAGCAACCAAGCAATGTAAAGGTGCCGGCCCAAGACTTGGGCAGCCAGGTGTAGGCCCTGTTCCCACACACAAAATATGTATTCAGTGAAGACACCAGAGCTGGGAGAGTCGAACCATTGAGCTGGAGCGTGTAAGCGCAATCACTTTCCCCCACCCATACTGTTCCACTGCCCTTCATGCAGTATTGTCCGGGATGTGGGTAGACAGGGAGGTCCCTGAGAGGTGCAGTCATTTCTTTGCCCCACCATTGAAGAGGCTTGATGGATAGAAAGACCCATGATTGTTCTCATATTAATCCTTTTCTGGTGAAGCCTTATCCATATTTGGCCACTCCGTAGCCATAATGTGGGTGAATGCTGGTCTGCTACTGACCTTCCCCAGGGATCGTGTGGATGTGTCACCTGAATAGAATGCGTCAAAGAACATGGTATACCATCCGTAGGCTGAACCAGTTCGAGAGAAAGGAGCAGGAATCAGGGGCATTCCGGTGCTCGCAGTATGGGGCAGCAACCCACATACCCAACAGTTTGTTGTATTCACCACAAGCTGGTGCTGGTGTAACATTTGAATGAAAGTGTTGTTGAAGAAACCTGTCCTTCTGTTTCTCTCATGGGTGGGCAATGACACATGTTGATGAGGTGATTCTGTAGAGGTAGGAGACTCAGGTGCTGCAAGGGTGGCGTGTGTTATCCACCTGAGGCATGCCAGTACCAGTGAAATAGTCATGAGTACGAGTAGACAGATCGAGTACCGGCCATGTATTGTCTTTATGTACTTTTGTTGTTTCATTTCTTTGCACTTCAAGCTTTCAGTGTTCATTTATGTCACCGTCTGCTTCACTTGGTCTTTCCTAGTTGCTGCCTGTGATTGGTGGTTGCTTCACCAGTCAGTGATTCCAGGCAGTCCTGTGGACACGTTCCGGTCTGCTGTACCAGCTCCGGTCTAATGCGCCGGTGTATCACAGCCCTGCAGAGAAATGTCAGGCCAAGTCAAGCAGAGGGCAGAGACCTTCGTCTCTTCAGTCCTTTTTTCTGGGTCGGAGGTTGTACCGGGTGGACCTGGGCGTTGTTTGATCAGGAAACAAAGGCTCTGGTTCTTGAGTGTCCCGCAACCTCAGATGCGGAGGAACGGCAGATTGCAGGATGTCGTCGTCCTCTCGTTCAGATGAAGCCCAGGCAATGTTGGCATCACTGAAGGGTACAAAGCGTGGGACTTTCTCAAATTCGTCGTCTCCCAGGCCTTCCTTGACCCACCGGACGTATGGTAGTGGTAGAGGCACCTTCTTACAATGCACTCCGTGAATCCAATTTTTTATTCCTGCCACCTTCACTGTGGACCTGGTAGCCAGCAACACTTGCTGGGGTGGTTTTCACCTTGGCTCAAAGTTCTTGGTTTCTGGAAGTTGCGGATGCAGACCCAATCCCCTGGCTAGATGGTGTGGCCCGGGCCCTCGGGTTTGGGTTGCAGGATGTCCTGTACCTGACGATGAATGAGACGCAGGTTAGTGGTCAATTCATGTAAATAATCAATCAACAATGGGTTTTCAAGATCAGAATATTTCTTTGGGCAGGGTACTCCCCAAAGATTTGCTGTTCGACCACACACTATTTCATACAAAGATAGTCCGGTACGGGAATGTGCTGTGGCTCTAGTTGATAGGAGGGCAAGGGGCAGGGCGTCCGGCCAAGACAATCCTGTATCAGCATGGATGTTTGCCATTTTCAATTTCAGTGTTCCATTGTGGCGCTCAACCAAACCCGCTGACTAGGGGTGATTGGCGGCATGGAATTTCTGTCTGATCCCCGTCCCTGCACACACTTTCTTCATTATTTCCCCTGTAAAGTGGCTTCCGTTGTCGCTCCAGATAATTCTGGGCATTCCAAATCTGGGGAAAAATCCTTTAACAGTATTTTGGCAGTGCTGCTAGCAGTCATGTCCTTAAGGGGGTAGGCCTCAATCCATTTACTAAAGGCACAAACAACCACCATGACATATCAGAGTTTGTTGCATCTTTCCATCTGTATAAAATCTATTTGGAGCACCTCGAAGGGGTACGATGGGGCGCAAAATTCCCAGCAGGGGTTGGTGTACCCTTACCTGGGTTATGCATTGAACAAATCATGCAATTCTTGACTAACCTCTCTGCATATTTCGGGATGTGCTTGTTTTGCCATACCGGAGCTAGCAATTTGCAAATACCTTTTGCACTAATGTGAGCTGGGCCATGAGCCATAGTTACCACTGGCAAAACATAGGCATCGGGTAACAACCATCGCTGTTGTTCAGACAGATCCGTCCAACAGCCATCCTCATTTAACAGGCCTGTTTGCTCTTCCCAAAGAGCCTTTTCCTCTCTAGTTGCCTCCGCCTGTATTTCCTTCACATTTTCAAAAGTATCCTCATGCATCCCTTTCTCCGATGCCCAATTTGAAGGGCCAGCTACATACATACGGGTAGAGACATCCTTAGCTGTTACCTTTGCAGTCTGGTCAGCAAATGCATTACCCCTGCCTATGTCATCCATTACTTTCTTGTGGGCGCTACATTTAACCACTGCTATCTTTGAAGGAAGAGTCAATGCATCTAACAGCCTGCTGACCAGCTGACCATGCTGTATCATAGTACCGTGAGAAGTTAAAAATCCCCTCTCAGCCCATAGTCGCCCAAAATTATGGGCCACTCCGAAGGCGTATTGGCTGTCAGTGTAGATGTTGACGGCCATCCCTCTACTCAGTTCACTCGCTCTTATCAGTGCCACTAACTCAGCGGCCTGGGATGATTGGTAGGGTATTCTCTCACTCTCCACTACTGTCTATAATGTGGTGCCAGCATAGGCAGAAGTTGTGCTACCATCAGAAAGTTTGAAGCAAGAACTATCCACATACAGGGTACCATCAGGGTCAGTGAGGGGTGTGTCAGTCAAATCCACACGGCCTTTAGTCTCTTCCTCCGTCCAGAGGACACAATCATGTGGATCAGAACTGGTGTCATCATCAACAAAGGGTAACAATGTGACTGGATTTAGCGTAGTGCAGCGGTGGATGGTGATATGACTGGCAAAGAGAGTCAATTCATATCCGGAAAAACGTGTACTAGTAAGGTGTTGAGCTTATGTTCTATTCAATAAAGTGTCAACTGCGTAAGGAACCATAACTGTAAGTGCAGTATCAAGGACCAGGCCTGCAGATTGGCGAATGGATATGGCAGCTGCAGATGCTGATCTCAAGCAAAAGGGTAGTGCGCGGGCCACGGGATCTAGAACTGCAGAAAAATATGCACTGGGGTGTTGTCTGTCGCCAAAACACTGTGTTAGCACTGACAATGCGCAACCATCATGCTCGTGTACAAAAAAGAGTGAAGGGCTTCAGATAACTATGGGTGCCTAGCACCGGGGCCAAACACACGGCTATTTTCAGTTCTTCAAATTCATGCTGGCACTCATTTGTCCAAGGGAGTATGTGGGGAACATCTTTAAGTGTGAGGGTCAATAAAGGTTTAATGAGTAAAGAAAATTGGGTATCCACTGGCGGCAGTAGGGGGTGATACCAATGAAAGCACGGACCTCTTGCTGTGTTTTTGGTGGGCATCTTACTGATTGTTTGTATTCGTTCAGGGGTGAGGCAGCGTCCCTCCTTTGACAGGAGAATATCTAAGTAGGTCACCTCATGTCGACAATATTGGAGTTTGGAAACTTTGTGATTGAACTGTGCCAGATGCAGGATCAATTTCATTGTAGCTTCTTTACATAACTCCTCGGTGTCTGCCGCTATAAGCAAATCATCAACGTACTGGAGTAATGCGGTACCTTAAGTTAGGGACAGGGAGTCAAGTTGGCCCTGGAGGGCCTGACTATAAATTGAAGGGCTCTCTGTATATCCTTGTGGAGCTCTGCAGAACCGGAAACTTCGTCCTGCCAATGAGAATCCAAAAAGATCCATACTCTGTTCATCAACGGGTATGCTAAAGAAGGCATTTTGTAAGTCGATGACAGAGAAGAAACATGCAGACGGGGGAACCATAGTAAGTAGAGTGGTGATATGTGGGACCACAAGAAACTGAGGAACTACTATTTTGTTTATCTCCTGCAAATCAATTACAAAACGATAAACAGGGGGCTTGGAAGGATCGGTGCGTTTTAGGACAGGCAAAATGGGGCTATTGCACCCATTTCCTCTTGTCTCTTCAACCACACCCTTGTAAACAAGTTCAGAAATAACCTGGAGTAATGCCCTTTCCCCTTCTTTGGGTATTTTGTATTGGGGGAATCGGGGAGGGCGAGCATCTTCCTGCAGTGTAATAGAAAAGGGGGGTATGGACAAAAGGCAGACATCATTATCCCCTTGGGCCCAAAGAGCAGGAGAGACATTCTGAAGTTCATGGGGAATGGGATCTGAGGAGGCTAAATATACTGGGTTTGTGGTAGGGGGACCCATAGTGATGTAAACCCCATCAGGAGAACAGTATATTGTGGCATGTAATCTTTTTAATGAATCTAAACCCAACAAATTTTCGCCACTCGTGGAAGTCAAAACCAAAGGGGAATCAACCGCGTAGGGTCCTATCGTTAGTTCCAGTGATTGTGAAACGGGGCTCAATTCTGGGGTTCCAGTAAACCCCACAGAAATGTTATTTGCGCCAGAGAAGGGGGCCCCAGTGACTTTAGACTTAGCAATAGAACTTTTGGTTGCACCAGAGTCGACCAAGAATTTTTCCGTAGAGCCCAGTTTTATAACATGGATATGCGGTCCCTTCTGGTCAACAGAAACATGCATGGGCCCCTTCTCTTGTCCTTGGCAATCCTAATGGGACAGAAACCCTGTAAAATAATTGCTGTCTTCATAATTGGCTGTATCAAATCTATTCTCTTGCATGAGGGGGCGCTTGTCCCATAACTGTGTTCTAGGTCCGCCTCGCCCTCGTCCTCTCTGGGGACGTTGTCCTGTGAAGCGGTCCGCGGGGGCTGAGTTGTTCTGGACCAACAAGGGACACTTGTCGTGCCAATGACCCTCCTGGCTACAATAAGCGCACTGGTTGGGTCCCAGTGACGGGCGAGGAGTCACGGGGGCAGGTTTCTGAACAACTCTCTGAAACTTAGGGGCACCTCTGTTTTGGGTCTGGGTCGGGTATGCTTGTTGGAGTAAGGCCTTTGTCTTTATCAGCCTGATTCATCAAGGGGCCGTTTTGCGAGCCCATAATAGCGAATCATAGCGATTCGCTATTAAGGACTCGCAAAACGGTAATCATGTAGGAATCGCATAATAAAATGCGATTCCTACTGATTCCTTATTTGCGATTAGCTAATTGCTAATCGCAAATAAGGAATAACTCGCCATTCATTCCTATGGGCCAAAAGGCCCATAGGAATGAATGGGGAGTATTCCTTATTTGCGATTAGCAATTAGCTAATCGCAAATAAGATTGCGATTTGAAGGGTGCCAGGGGTGTCCACAGGACACCCTGTAGCACCCCTCAAATGAAATTTCACACAGGTGTTGCACACACACATGTCCAAAGGACATGTGTGTGTGTAACATGCAACTCCGAAAAATGCATTTAAATGCATTTTTCTGAGTTTTCGCAATTTACCGCGAGGTCTGACCTTGCGGTAAATTGCGGCAAGAAATTGCGAATTCGCAAATTTAAATTGGATGTTGAATTGCATTTAAGGAATCTCTAATAGAGATTCCTTAAATGTAATTCCTCGCACATTTGCGACATCGCAATTAGCGATTTTTGCATTTGGGATGCTGAATCCCAAATGCAAAAATCGCACTCGCAAAGGGCCGGATTCTCAGAATCCGGCCCTTTGCGAGCCGATTTAGCCTTCATGAATAAGGCTGTAAGTCTTTAGTCTTTTTATCCATTTTATCCCGCTAATCATTCTACCTATTCTCATAGTACTGGGTCATTGTCAAAATGCCAGACAGGGTGGAGATGGGCCATGCACTTTCTGACATTTTGAGCTTAGTCTCAAGATCTGATAACAGATTGGACACAAATGTATCCACAAACACTTGCTGTCCCCCTTCTGAAGTCATGTCCTGTCCACTATAGTCGGTGAATGTTCTTTCGAATCGTCTGAAAAAGTCAGAGACACTTTCATCTTTCTTTTGCCTGCAAGCAGCTAATCTTTCCTAATTAATACGGTGAGGTGTCAACATCTTTTTCATGGCGGTAAGTATCTGGGCCGGAAGTGCTAAGATCATGGGATCAGGTTTCTCACAGCCAGTTCAAGCTCTGTCAGCCTCCTCAAATTCTTTCCACGTATGGCCAAATTCTGCCTGTTCATTATGGCGCATTCTAGACCATACTTCAGTCGATACTACCTGCCCCATTAACATATCTATATCTGCTAAAGTCATCATGCAAGATTGGAGGGTCTCAGTTAATTCCTTGTAATAACCTGCTGGATTTTTACGCGGGTCGGGCAATTGGCTTTTAAGTTGGAGGACGTCAGACCTTTTCCAAGGGACATGAACCCACATCTGACTAAAACCTGCCGATATGTTAGGCTGGTTATCTATGCCAACAACGTGGTCCCTCCAAACAGGGTATAACTCCCTCAATGGAAAATCCTTATTTAACGTGAAACCAGATAAAGAGTCTCTGTAGGCTACTAATGTGATCAGATCGCATAATAGTGCTGTCCCCTTTATCAACCTTATGGCGAAGGTCAGGCAGACCTCGGGTTGGACCTGATTCTACAAAATCTTCCCACATTTGGATCAGTATGTCACACATATCATAAAAAATGTCAATCTCTTGAATGCACGTTCACTGATCCATTGTCATCCATATATCCTGAGCGGTGTACATAGTGTTATTTTCCATCCATATATGAGCTTGTTGACCCATAGCGAGTTGTTCCTGTGTATTACCTATCCGTCAGCGCAAAGTGCGTCGTCTGGGAGTGGGGGGTGTATGCGGAGTTACATAAGGGATATAATCACGGACCACTAACCAAGCATTCGCTAATAGCCCTGTACTTGGGGATGGTGTTGGATGACTGTCAACAAGAAACAGGTTAGTTGTAACGGGAGTTAAAGGCATATTAGGTTGGACAGGTACGGGACCAGTGGAAGGTGCAACAAGGGGAAAGGAAGGGTGAACTTGCATTGGTACAGTGTCCTGAACAGTCGGGCATTGGGAATGAGTGGCTGAGGAATCGGACAAACCAGGGCATGGGCAGGGGCAGCAACTGGAGCAGTAGCGGGGGTCAATTGTGCGGGATCAAGGGCTGGATACATGGCGGGGTATAAGGTGGAGGGGTGCTCAACATGGAGGACATGAGAGGGTCATCCTCCTTACCCCGGACTTTTTTGGGAATCTTCTTTGTAATGTAACACCCATCTACCTGCATTCGATGTAATCGATCATGTATCACTATACCCTCTTCTACTTTCTGATTATCATGATTTTGGGGTTTCTGAATCACACTCATACGCATTACTTTAGCTTCGCTCTTTTTGAGTTTGATTTCTTTCTGTTTGGATTCCTTGTGCCAAACCTGAAAGGAATCAAACATCGCAGGTCTAGCTTTTCTTTGAAACAACTTCTCCTCTAAATTATCTAATATAGGCGGTTCAAAACTACCGTACGTTGGCCATTGTAACTCAGCATTAACCTTTTTATACTTGTGCCAATGTGAGGAAAACATAATCGGGTCAACACCATGTTTAGCATAAACTTCATGATTGGGGGTCCCCAAAGGAGGAATCGGACAAGTTTCTTCCAATGCGGAGTCCTGTGTACAATAACAACAACACCATTTCCGAAACGTACTAAATCCAGGCATCTCTAGACGTGTTTCCAGGTTCCAAACATTAAAGGGTATAATCTAATGTTTATTGACAACAGTACTTACCCTTTGGCTTCGGCTTTTGCAAAAGTCGAACAATATGCAAATCCAAAATACAATTCACCAAAGAAGTGGGACACTCCCACTCTTACCTGACCGTTAATCTTTCATCACACGGCAGGTGTCACAAAGGTCTCAATCTGCCGAAACTAGGAACCAGAACTGGGGCGTCAGTCGGGGCCACAGTCGGGTAGCCCACTGGAGGGAGGAATCACGCAATTGGAGACCTTGGGCCCACAAAGACAATTTTCAACCGATGTAGTGGCACGCCTCCCTTGGAATTCGATCACAGACCCCTCACAACCACCAGGCTCGATGACGGCCACCGAAGACGCCCCACGTTGGGCACCAAATTGTAGAACCGGCTCCCTGGAGACCTCTCCCCACTGGAGAGTCAAAGGCAGCGGTGCAGGGGAAGACTAGAATCTACTGGTTCTTCTTGCTTAAATCATACATTACCAAGGAGACCAGGACAACCAGCCGTGGAGAGAAGTAAGTTATTTATTAGCTTGAACTAAGGACAGGGTCCCAGAATGGTACAAAGACTATTATACGGAGACTGCTGCTTTACTCCGCAGCGCACACTTAATTATAGCGCTAGCCACGCCCATTTGCACAATACCAAGTTCCTCATTTTGACAAGTTCCTCATCAGACAAGTTCTTTGTCAGTCTTATGTGGCACAATCGTGGCCAGGAAACATCTGTCTCTGATTGCACAATGTACAAAGCCTCATGTTTCCTTGCCCAATTGGTGTGGTCACGGGGCACGGCCTCGTGCTTCCTTGATCAGATGGTGTGGTCACGGGGCACAGGAGTTGGTCGTGACAGGCTGAGTTACTAACGGTGGGCAGGATGTGGCTGAGTCTCTGGCACAACTGGGGGGTGAGGTACACAGGCAGCTTCTCGGAATCGGCTCAACCAAAAGGAGCGGGGAGGGTTTAGCAAGTTTAAACAGGGATGTGGAAAGCAATTCTTCACCAGGTTGCCGAGAGCATGTCAACACAAAATGGAGTCTTGTGGGTCATTTTTATTACAGTTCAACAAAGGGAACTGTCCTGAAGCTGTAACTAGAAACCACAAACAGCCTACAACTAGTGCCTGGATCAGTTGTATCAACACACCTTCTTTATCAGGACATTTGTAACAACTACGATAGGTAAAGAGTGAAATAAGAAAGTTCAACATTTTACAAACTCCATTTCAAGCTGGTGTTTCAATTTCACTTGATTATTTGCAGTAAACAGATATTTTGGGAAATAAGGGGGGTTGGCATTTTCAATTTGGATCAACCCAGATTTCAGGACCACATCACAGTATGGCTGGAAGGAGCACAAATCTACTTCTGTGAACACCTGTCACTCATTTTGCATTGGGCAATATAGTTCTGGAACTGCCAACTTGGCACCTTAATTACACACTTCGAGGAGTCAATTTGTATGAAGAATGTCCAAAAGTGTATTATCCATTGGGCACTGACCACTGTCAAGTGTTGACTGGAAATTGCAATCATGCCTCCTTCTCAAGCCTGTGCTGGGTATACTCAGACGTGAGTCCCAGGCTCTCCACACCACTGGAGTCAAGCTACCAGGCTGATGAAGGCTGATAGCCAGAAACCGGTCCTTGGATGCTTGATTCTGGTCTGGGAAAGACATGGCTTGGTAGTTCGGACTGGACTGTTCCCATGAGGCAGAGGGTCAGAGCTGATTTGCATATAGCCTTTGTCTAACCCAGGGTGGTGTGGAGTGCAAAAAAACAATGGATTTAGGCCCAGATCCCTGTACTGGGGTGAATGTATGACATTTTTCTACATTCTGTCCATCAACTGTGTTCTTTGCAATTTTCACCCCGAGTGTGCTGGGTATACTCAGACGTGAGTTCCAGGCTCTCCACACCACTGGAGTCAAGCTATCCAGGCTGATGAAGGCTGATAGCCAGAAACTGGTCCTTGGATGCTTGATTCCGGTCTGGGAAAGACATGGCTTGGTAGTTCGGACTGGACTGTTCCCATGAGGCAGAGGGTCAGAGCTGATTTGCATATAGCCTTTGTCTAACCCAGGGTGGTGTGGAGTGCAAAAAAACAATGGATTTAGGCCCAGATCCCTGTACTGGGGTGAATGTATGACATTGTTCTACATTCTGTCCATCAACTGTGTTCTTTGCAATTTTCACCCCGAGTGTGCTGGGTATACTCAGACATGAGTCCCAGGCTCTCCACACCACTGGAGTCAAGCTATCGAGGCTGATGAAGGCTGATAGCCAGAAACCGGTCCTTGGATGCTTGATTCCGGTCTGGGAAAGACATGGCTTGGTAGTTCGGACTGGACTGTTCCCATGAGGCACAGGGTCAGAGCTGATTTGCATATAGCCATTGTCTAACCCAGGGTGGTGTGGAGTGCAAAAAAACGATGGATTTAGGCCCAGATCCTTGTACTGGGGTGAATGTATGACATTGTTCTACATTCTGTCCATCAACTGTGTTCTTTGCTTCTCAAGCCTGACCTGAGCTCCTAGCTCCCCCTGACCTCTCGTATCGTGCTGGGGCCTGGGCTACCCTTTACAGGCATTTTGGAAAGCTCAAAACCAATGTGATGAATGTGTGTTTGAAAGTAGAAAGCTAAAGTACAGGGGTATTACGTAGATCTATTACGAACTTCCTTTGACACACTAAAGTTATTTACAACCCACAGGTCCCAAAATCTTCTGCATTGGGAGTCACATTAAAAATTAATCTTTTGTTACACTTTCAAGTTGTTTTGAGATAAAACATTGCCTAAATCCATTCAATTTAAAATTTGTGAGGGAAACGTTGACTTGCAAGAAAACATCACTTCCATTTTCAATGTCATCTAGAACTTGCAAAGAACTATTGCCAGTTTGCATGGAAAACATCCCCAGGGTATTGCACAGGAAAAGCTGGAAACTCTGCAAAGTTGCCAATTAGCAATGGAAAACCCATGTCAGGGAATAGATGTAGGAAATGATGCAAGAAAGTCTGTGAAGGCCAATAATGGAGATCTATGCTTATTAAATACTCGCACACCTAAAAAAAGATGAGTACACAAATTTGTTAAAAAGTGAACGGTTTGTTTGACTAGTGAAGTGCATAACCTACAGTTTGTACCATTTCAGAAAAAAAAGAGTTTTCCACCCGGTAAAGAATAAACATGTAACATGGTGTAACGATATATGCAGCAGAGCATTAACTTGGAGAAAAATTGACAAATCGGGATAGAAGAATCCCCAACTTGGTGTAAGCTAAAATTGCACAAATGCAATGGATCACTGACAGAATATCGAGGAGCAAAATATCGACCTGCCAAAGTATCGTGGAGAAAATATAGAATGCCAGAATATCGAATTCCTATCTTCAAACAGGTAAGTACAAAAATATCGACTCCAAAATATCGTTGTAAAAAATATAGACAGTAATATAATACTAAATATAATTAATTTAAACATACTTAAAATACTTAAATAAACTTAAAATGAATACATAATTAATGTAATTTTTTTAAATTAATTTTAATACATATATATATATTTTTATATATATATATATATATACACATATATATATATATTTAACAAAACATATACAATATTTTCAACGTAGGATAGCGAGAGGGTTAAATTTACTATTACCACTCCAGTGAGTGCAACAGTAGAGAAAACATTGGATAGCGTAGGGGTAAAAATTACTATTCCCACTCCAGAGAGTGCAACAGTAGGGAAAGCATTGGATAGGGTAGGGTTAAAAAATACTATTCCCACTCCAGTGAGTGCAACAGTAGGGAAAGCATTGGAAAGCGTAGGGGTAAAAATTACTATTCCCACTCCAGAGAGTGCAACAGTAGGGAAAGCATTGGATAGCGGGAGGGTAAAAATTACAATTCCAACTCCAGAGAGTGCAACAGTAGAGAAAGCATTGGATAGCGTAGAGGTAAAGATTACTATTCCAACTCCAGAGAGTGCAACAGTAGGGAAAGCTTTGGATAGGGTAAGGGTAAAAATTACTATTCCCACTCCAGTGAGTGCAACAGTAGGGAAAGTAAATACTTCATATATGAATTAAATTAAATTAAATATTAATACAAATTACAAATTATATAAAATAATTAACAATTTTATATAATATATTAATTAATCAATCAAAAATACAAATGAAATGTATTTATTAAAAAAATACCTACTAATACAAATTATTTACCAAATAACACTAAATTATTTAACAATTAATAAAAAATTAAATATTACAACAAAAGTAAGCAATAAATAAATTTAAAAATGTAATTATTTATAATTCAATTACTTCCCAAACTATTCCCCTATAAACGCACAACCCACTAATGAAAAGAAATTACTAAAATTAACATAATTGTCAATTAATCAATTAATTAAAACTATTGACCAATTATATTTTAATTAATTACCAATTAATAATTAATTAACAATTAATTTAAAAAATACCAATACATAAATTAACATATTTAATTTATTATATTTAAATTACGCAAAAATTAAATACAATTAAATTAATTAATTAAAATGAATTATAAAATAAATATACACTTTTCACACATATAGTAACATAAAAAACACTGTAAAAAAATCATATTAACTTACTTACCTCAAATTCGATATTTTTGTTGTCTATATTCTGTCCATTCGATATTTTGTCCATTCTATATTTTGGATTCAATATTAATGCTATTCTATTCGATATTTTGCTATTCTATTCGATATTTTTGTAGTCTATATTCTGTCCATTCGATATTGTGTCCATTCTATATTTTTAACTCGATATATTGGCCACTCCATATTTTTTATTCGATATTATGACTGTATACCAAATGCAATATTGATTAAAACCTCATGAATGTTATTAAACATTTCCTTGCTCACGGCCCAAACTCTGTGATCAGATTGAAAGAAGGCTACATATAATTTCCATCCATTCCTAAAATTAAAGTAACTGGAAGTTAAAAAAGTTAGAATGAATAGACAGAAAAGTATTATTAGAACCCCATATTCTTTTTTAGGTCGAACCTAGGCAGCGCATGTGCTGCTCTGCGGGGCATGCTGTATTTGAGTATGGACTTGAAGCCCCCCCACTCTTTGCCCATATTTGTCATTGGCTTGTGCTATTGTCCTTCGTAAATGTTGGCTTCTGATTCGTTAATAGGCTTGTTAGTCCCTCCTTGGTACCGCCTTGCCTTCATTTGTAACATCCCATGAGGACTGGCCCTTTCACTTTGGTTGTTACACAGTAGGTATTATTTAGTCTTTAAGCACCATTTTCTTTAATGTGTTTCTACTACTGCAGACACCACAGGCATTTCTGCAACATTCAGCACGCCATGCACGCTTTCACTTTCCAAGCAGCCTGTGACAATGGCAGCTATTTTTTAAAAAATGCAATAGGTCTCGCATTTACAAGAGTTTGATTTATTGGTTGTAAATGACAATGCCTTTTATTTATGAGTTCATTATCAAAACAGATAAATAAAAGGCATTCTCTTTTACAATGCCAATAGCTAAACTATTGCATTGCAAATGCTTGTTACTACTTCTATCCCAGCTACAACTGCAGACGAAAGCAGATGATTTCGCATGGGAGACTTAGCAAAAAAATCGTTTGTTATGTTCACCAATGAGCGTAATGATGGCAAAGGGGATGCACTGTGTTTACAATAGGTGTTCCCCTGTAGACATTCAACATCACAAAGGATCCTTCAAATAATGAAAGTTGAGAGTGTCTTAAAACGAGTGTTGGAAGATACCAGAAATAGATCGCATGCAAAGGACTAAAAAAACAAAAACACATGACTAGCAAAATGAGCAGTGGCAAAGCCAAAATGTTTCCATTTTGAAAGGAATTTGTTGACCTTTTAACTTTGCAATTGCGTGTTGCTGATACTAAGCATCATCAGAAAGAGTAACAAATAAATAAAACTGTCCCGGCCCCAGCAGCAGTTATATTTGTGCGCATCCATCATCATGCATACACATGCATGCTTCATGGCCCTGCAGCAGCCATTTTTTAAACTTTTAATTTACCATTCTAAGATAGTGGACACCCATCTTGGAGAGGTAAACTAGAAAATAAAGTCTATGAAAATGCATTATTTAGAAAGGAGGGGGCCCAATAGCAAATTCTGTCTACAAGGCCTCACGAAAACAAAGAAAGAAAAATGCAAAAAATGCAGGCGAGCTAAAAAAGAGTGTGGGAGAGCAGCAAAATACAGACGAGTGCCATGGAGGAAATGTTTAGCAGGGAGGAGCAGAAAAGAAATGGAAAAACTTGGAGGGAATTAAAAAAAACAGTAAACACAATAGGTCTCTCATTAGGAAAGTTTGAGCTATTGGTATTGTAAATGACAATTTTTTTATTTATGTATTGGTTTTGAAAATAGCGAAATTAATAACTTTGTCATTTACAATGCCAATAGTTATAACTTTCACAAATGTGACACCTATAGCATTTGTAATGCAATACGTGTTGTATTTACGTGACTTACATGTATTGATATTACAAATAACAATGGCGTTTGTTTTTATTTAATAATCAATACTTTAAAAAAGTTGTTATAATTTATAATGGCAATAGCTTACACTTTTGTAAATAACTTTTGTGAAGATTATGTTCAGTGTATTTTAATGTGACGAAAATCCAAGAACAGAAGTGAAATATTAAAAAAAATTGTGACATTTGTAATAAAGCTTTAAACATTGAGAGAACATATTTGAACCAGTTGTTGTTGAATGGTTTCACAGATTGATGCTGTGGTGGCGCTGAGTGATGTTGTGGTGGCGACGAGTGATGCTGTGGCCTTCAGTGATGCTGTAGTAGCGCATAGTGATGTTGTGGTGGCGACGAGTGATGCTGTGGCGTTCAGTGATACTGTGGTAGCGCCTAGTGATGTTGTGGTGCCCCTCAGTGATGCTGTGGTGGTGCTGAGTGATGCTGTGGTGATGCAATAGATAGAGTGAGTGCAATAGATAGATAGAGTGAGGGTCATAGAGGGAGGACGATAGATAGATAGAGGGAGGACGATAGATAGATAGAGTGAGGGAGGACGATAGATAGATAGAGTGAGGGAGGATAGATAGATAGATAGATAGATAGATAGATAGATAGATAGATAGATAGATAGATAGATAGATAGATAGATAGATAGATAGATAGATAGATAGATAGATAGATAGATAGATAGATAGATAGAGTGAGGGAGATAGATAGATAGATAGATAGATAGATAGATAGATAGATAGATAGATAGATAGATAGATAGATAGATAGATAGATAGATAGATAGATAGATAGATAGAAAGATAGATAGATAGCTAGATAGAGTGAGGGAGATAGATAGATAGATAGATAGATAGATAGATAGATAGATAGATAGATAGATAGATAGATAGATAGATAGATAGATAGATAGATAGATAGATAGATAGATAGATAGATAGATAGATAGATAGATAGATAGAGGGAGATAGATAGATAGATAGATAGATAGATAGATAGATAGATAGATAGATAGACAGATAGATAGATAGATAGATAGATAGATAGATAGATAGATAGATAGATAGATAGATAGATAGATAGATAGATAGATAGATAGATAGATAGATAGATAGATAGATAGATAGATAGATAGATAGATAGATAGATAGATAGATAGATAGACAGATAGATAGATAGATAGATAGCTGGATAGATAGATAGATAGATAGATAGATAGATAGATAGATAGAGAGAGAGAGAGAGAGAGAGAGATAGATAGATAGATAGATAGATAGATAGATAGATAGATAGATAGATAGATAGATAGATAGATAGATAGATAGATAGATAGACAGACAGACTGAGGGCAATGGATAGATAGAGTGAGGACGATAGAATGAGGGGGATAGAGAGAGAGATAGATAGAGTGAGTGCGATAGATAGATAGATAGATAGATAGATAGATAGATAGATAGATAGATAGATAGATAGATAGATAGATTGATAGATTGATAGATTGATTGATGGTTGTGTGTGTGGTTGTAGTTGTGGTTGTGTGTGAGGGAGCAGTGTAATGAGAGTGTGTGAGGGTGTGAGGTGTGCGAGGGTGCAGGGTGTGAGGGTGCAGTGTGTGTGGCCTAAAGTAGTGTGAGTGAGCAATGTGTGTGTGCAGTGTGTGAGGGGTCACTGTGTGAGGGGGCAGTGTGTGAGGGGGCAGTGTGTGAGGGAGCAGTGTGGGAGGGGGCAGTGTGTGAGGGGCAGTGTGTGAGGGGGCAGTGTGTGAGGAGGCAGTGTGTGAGGGGGCAGTGTGTGAGTGGTCTGTGTGAGGGGGCAGTGTGTGAGTGGTCTGTGTGAGGGGGCAGTGTGTGAGTGGGCAGTGTGTGAGTGGGCAGTGTGTGAGGAGGCAGTGTGTGAGGGGGCAGTGTGTGAGGGTACAGTGTAATGAGAGTGTGTGAGGGTGCGAGGTGTGCGAGGGTGCAGGGTGTGAGTGCGCAATGTGTGAGGGGGCTGTGTGTGTGAGGGAGCAGTGTGTGTGAGGGGGCAGTGTGTGTGGACTATATTACTGTGAGTGAGCAATGAGTGAGTGCGCAGTCACCAATACTGTGCCGCATGGCTTTAAAAAAATAAACTTGATCAACCGGCATGTCATTTTGTGGGTGCGCACACCAAGAAAACATGCGCCTAAAAAATTACACGAGTTCCTTTTTTTCTATTTTTGGATCCAAGTTGAATGGAAAAACGAAAAATAAAAAAAAGTTAGCACAAATGGCGTGAGGTGGTTCTCTATCAATCTTTGCATTTTAATTATGTTATGAGTGGCAACAACTGCAAATATGCATTTTATCTTTGCTAATTAACATTGTTTTACTGTTACTAAGTGGTGGCAGAGACAGTAGTGAGAAGGCTGCTTCCCCATGAAGAACTGGGGCTGTAACTAGAGGGTATAAAGGTTACACTCCGTTTTATATCCTGAGTGTAGACAGGCATATTGATTTTGATAGTTGCCATAAAGGGTAAAAGGTTTGGGGAAAGAACAACAGTTGGGGGCAATAAACCAGAGCAAGGTAGGTGAAAGCGAGTGTCAGGCAGCGCTGAGAGAAGGCCGCAGCAGGGGCCCGTGGGAGGGGAAAACAAACATGGATGTTTTGGCAAACAGAAGAAAAAAATTAAAGCGCACAACGTGGGGGATAGATAGATAGATAGATAGATAGATAGATAGATAGATAGATAGATAGATAGATAGATAGATAGATAGATAGATAGATAGATAGATAGATAGATAGATAGATAGATAGATAGATAGGACTGAGGGCAATAGATAGATAGAGTGAGGACGATAGAGTGAGGACGATAGATAGAGAGATAGATAGAGTGAGTGCGATAGATAGATTGACGGTTGTGTGTGTGGTTGTGGTTGTGTGTGTGGTTGTGGTTGTGTGTGTGGTTGTGTGTGTGGTTGTGGTTGTGTGTGTGTGTGTGGTTGTGTGTGTGTGGTTGTGTGAGTGGGGTTGAGTGTGTGGGGTTGTGTGTGTGGGGTTGTGTGTGTGCGGTTGCGTATGCTGTGTTTGGGGTTGTGTATGTGGTTGTGGGTTTGTTTGTGTGGTTGAGTGTGGTTGTGCGTGGTTGTGTGTGCTTGTAGTTGTGTGCGTGTGGTTGTGTGTGGGTGTATGTGGTTGTGTGTGTTTGTGGTTGTGTGTGTGGGGTTGTGTGGGGGCTGTGCATGTGGGGTTATGTGTGTGGGGTTGTGTGTGTGGGGTTGTGTGTGTGGGGCTGTGTGTGTTTATGGGGCTGTGTGTGGGGGGGTTGTGTGTGTGGGGGGGTTGTGTGTGTGGGGAGTTGTGTGTGTGTGTGGGGTTGTGTGTGTGGGGGGGTTGTGTGAGTGGGGTTGTGTTTTGGGGGTTGTGTGTGTGGAGGGGTTGTGTGTGTGTGGAGGGGCTGTGTTTCGGGGGGGTTGTGTGGGGGGGTTGTGCGTCCGGTTTTGTGTGTGGGGTTGTGTGTGTGTGTGTGTGGAGGGTTTGTGTGTGTGGAGTGGTTGTGTGTGTGGGGGGTTATGTGTGAGGGGTTGTGTGGGGGGGCGCTTTGTGTGTGTAGAGGGTTGTGTGTGTGTGGGGTTGTGAGTGGGGTTGTGTGTGTGGGGGGGAATTGTGTGTGTGAGGGGGCAGTGTGTGAGGGGCAGTGTGTGAGGGGGCAGTGTGTAAGGGGCAGTGTGTGAGGGGGCACTGTGTGAGGGCACAGTGTGTGAGGGGGCAGTGTGTGAGGGCACAGTGTAATGAAAGTGTGTGTAAGGGTGCAAGGTGTGTGAGGGTGCGGGTTGTGATTGTGCAGTGTGTGCCCTAAAGTAGTGCGAGTGAGCAATGTGTGAGTGTGCATTGTGTGAGGGGTCACTGTGTGAGGGGGCAGTGTGTGAGTGGTCTGTGTGAGGGGGCAGTGTGTGAGGGGGCAGTGTGTGAGGGGGCAGTGTGTGGGGGCAGTGTGTGAGTGGTCTGTGTGAGAGGGCAGTGTGTGAGGGGGAAGTGTGTGAGGGGGCAGTGTATGAGGGGCAATGTGTGAGGGGGCAGGGTGTGAGGGGTCTGTGTGAGGAGGCAGTGTGTGAGGGGAAAGTGTGTGAGTGGTCTGTGTGAGGGGGCAGTGTGTGAGGGGGCATTGTGTGAGGGGGCAGTGTGTGAAGAGGCAGTGTGAGTTGGCAGTGTGTGAGGGGGCAGTGTGTGAGGGGCAGTGTGTGAGGGCACAGTGTAATGAGAGGGTGTGAGGGTGCAGTGTGTGTGCCCACCAATACTGTGCAGCATGGCTTTTAAAAAAAACTTGAGCGACAGGCATGTCATTTTGTAGGTGCGCACACCAAGAAAACATGCCCCTAAAAAATTACACGAGTGCCTTTTTTTCTTTTTTGATTTTTGGATTCAAGTTGAATGGAAAAACGGAAAATAAAAAAAAAGTTTGCACAAATGGCGTGGGGTGTTTCTCTATCAATCTGTGCATTTTAATTATGTTATGAGTGGCAACGACTGCAAATATGCATTTTATCTTTGCTAATTAACATTGTTTATTGTTACTAAGTGGTGGCAGAGACAGTAGTGAGAAGGCTGCTTCCCTATGAAGAACTGGGGTTGTAACTAGAGAGTATAAAGGTTAAACTCCGTTTTATATCCTGAGTGTAGACAGGCATATCAATTTTGACAGTTGCCATATAGGGTAAAAGGTTTGGGGAAAGAAAAACGGTTGGGGGCAATAAACCAGAGCAAGGTAGGTGAAAGCGAGTGTCAGGCAACTCCGAGAGAAGGCAGCAGCAGGGGCCCGTGGGAGGGGAGAACAAACATGGATGTTTTGGCAAACAGAAGAAAAAAATTAAAACACACAACGTGGGGGGTTCGGGGGGGGCAAAAGCACCCAGACAAAAAGTAACGGAGCGTGGGGGAGAAGCATACGAAGAGAGGGAGACAAGAGGGAGAAAAGAAAAGGTGAGAACAAGAGTAGGCGAGAGTGAAGGTGTGAGATGAAGGGTGAAGGGTGAAGGCGGAGAGACATTTGAGAGGAAGCAAGGGTGAAGGGAGAGAAGAGCATGGGCTGAGGGAGAGTGAAAGTCGAGAAAATTAGCTAAGGAAAGTGGAGGAAGATGAGGAAATGAGAAAGTAAGAGCGGAAGCAGAAAGAACAGAAGAGGGAAATTTTAGACACGGATGAGAAAGAAGCAAAGAGAGGAAGAAATCATGAAGAAGAAGATATAAGAAGACAAAGTGCGTGGATTAGAAAGAGAGGTGGCAGAATAGTCGAGTCACTTTACAAAAGCTGATGAGAACTAATCCTAAGACTTGTCAGCAACAGCAACTGCCAAGAATATTTCCTAGTTAAAAACAAAAGTGATAATTTTTTAGTGAGTGGGTGGTGAGGTGCGGCGTGCAGGTTTGGGGGGAAATTGAAAGTGAAAGAGAGAATAAAAGCTCACATGGGGGAGGTGTCGCTAGATCTCAGCGGCGCCAGGAAAACCCAGTGGGAAAGTCCTCATGTTAAAGGCAAGAGAGAGCAAGAAAACACAGGCACGGAGACAGCCTGCAACCCGCTCGGCCTGGGTCCGTTTCTGACTTTCAAAGTTATTTGCATGGCAGCCCATGAGGGGCACCATGCTGATTTTAAAAAACATACAATTAATGGAGAAATAGCGTTAGCCTCGCTACAGGAGGACAGAATAACACATAACATACAAAAAAAGCATCTGAGCTAATAAGCAGCCTGTAATGTATGGAGTCATTCACAGGATTCAAATCACAAGCCCACCAGAAGCCCCTCCATTAAATGTCCTTTGTCTCAAGCAGGATGTGCAGCCCTTACTTACTAGTACAGGTATGGTAATGCAGATTATGCCGGGATCTATACTATTCATTTTGCTATCAGCCCTTGCAAAGCCCACATGCATGTCCACGCATATTCAGAAGTGTCCAGGGCGCATCTAGACCATGCTCGGGCACGGGGCTGATGGAGAGATCTGAAACGAGTTCAGACTTCGCTTTGGTTCCGTACACATTTCAAGCCCCATAGGGAAAATTTGGTCAATGAACACACAACTGCACGGAGCCAACAGAAGGGAGGCACTCCTGATGGCAGAAAAGATCCGAAGTATTAAAGGCATTACAAGAATATCCGGAGAGCACTAGTGCACAGCTTAAAAGCCTGCACCTGAGGGGGCAAGAAGAGGCCCGCGGCCTTCGAGGGACAGAGAAGAATGTGGATGAGATACCAGAACAGCAGTAAGCCTACACAGATCAAGACGGAAGTAACGCGCAGGGATGACCTGCAAGCAAGCCTGCGACCCTAACACTATTTGGCCCAGGGCTCAGTTTCTTCCAGGTAAAGGAACCGCCATGAAGCCGTGCCTGGCTCAAGTGCTGGCACTACCTGGCAGCAAAGGGCAGCATTCCTGGAGGTAGAGAGGTTGCGCAGCCGGTGATATACACAGGGTCGGGGTGAGAGAAAAAAAAGCGTGCGCGGCTCGCGCTGAAAGTTTAATTTAAAGAAAAAGGAATTCAGTGTCCCGCAAGTGGCGCACTGAAAGTAAAGAAAAGTAAACAGTTCCACTTACTTCATTAGAAATGTTTAGGATTCACTGTGCTTCAGTGCAGCTCTATATACTAATAAGAACAGTCTGAGGATGTTTAGTGGGGGATCTTTGGCTGAATTGTTTATTTTGTTGTGTACTTCCCGAGTATTCCCTGCTTAGTGACAGGTCAAAAAGTGTACTAGCGATCTCTGTGTTTTTGTAAAGCGCTCGAACGCCGTTGGGTAACCTCCGCGCTATGTAAAAACAAGCTCTCTGCATTGCGTGGCAGGGGGGCGGGGGAGCGGCTTCCTTTGAAGTCTGATGGGAGGGGCGGAGGAGCGGATTCCTTGGAAGTCTGAGGCCGAGGCTCAGACAAATGATGTGCAATGTGCGATATGGCTGGCAATGTGACGTGCCTGGCTCACATGCACTGTACCTAATCCGCAGTTTGGGTAGACTTTTGAAAGCCTTACTAGAATCTCGCCAAACAACCATTTCTAAAGCAATGCTGTAGGCGAGACCTAAAAGCTATACAGTACAAGGAGGGACTGGAGAAACAGCAGACAAGCTTTGAGAGAAGCAACTCAGAAGTGTTGGGATCAGAATGTGAGGGGGAAGCAGCACACCGGGAGAGAGAGAAGAAGAACATGTTAGTGTTGAAAGCTAAAGAAACAATCAATGGCAAAGCCAATAGGTCAGGACCTTGGGCCCCATTGGCTTTGTCAAAGGTTCTAGCCACATGACAAATCATCCCCAAATCTGTGCTGCATGGCTAAAAAATGTAAAGTTGCAAAAAAGGCTTTTAAAGAGGCCACACCATCCGTGGAGCTAGCAGGGAGAAAGCACATGGATGAGAAGGGGAAGTGTAAAGAGTGTTGGGCTGAAACACATGAGAATGGCAGAAAAAGCACATGAGTGAGACAGTAGGAAAACACATGCACTCTCGTAGAGTGCTTAAAGAAAAACAAAAGGTGATACTTGAAAAACCAAGCAGTAGAAGGGCATAGAAAAGTGTTCATGCTCCAAGGGTGCAACAAACACAGGACGAGGAAGGAAAGCCCCCACTGCTAACGAATAGGGAGCAAGCAAATCAGAGTGACAATGAAGCCACCCAATGGTAGGCATGGGTAGGCTCTAAGCTCACTGTAAGATAGTGATATGTCTCGCAACAGACAGAGCATTCGCTGTCTTAAGTGAGAACTAAAAAGTAATTTACTGAATGTACAATATGGAAGGATGAGAGTCATCCACTCAAAAGGGTGGTAAAGAACCTATGCTCCAGGCAAATATAAGGAAAGCAAGTCATTGAATATGAAGAAAGCAATGAGCCGACCCAGAAAGAACTCTAAGTACTCATATTGTACATAATCAGGGCCCAACTAAGAGTTTGGCAGAGAGTGTACTCCATCGCAATCATGTCGGAGTATACCCTCTCCGCCAAAGTGGTGGTTCACCTACTTCATTCAAAGTTGGGTGGCCCTTCAGTATGTCAATGGTAGATATTATTCTGTCTCAGCCATCGAAATACACCTCTGACAGCCCTACAGAGTACTGGATAATAGAGGATTTGCTATTTGTCTGCCCTACCTATATAGAGTGGTGAGACAAATGGCAAATTTTCACTGTCCGTTGTAAGGGGCGGTAAAAACAGGAGAAAACTCACATTGCTTTTTTTTGTTTTCAAAAACAAAATCTCACTTTAGGATTTTATTTCTGAAAGTAAAAAATAAAAATAATATTGAAGGTTTGATGAATGGTTCTGTCGTCCATTTAACTTTCAATATATTATCTGAACCCTCCATGATGGCAGTTCCTGGAAATGCAGGAGATGCAGTGGTGTAACAAATGCCCCCACAGTGCTGGGGGCCACAAGCTATGGGGGCCCCACTCAGCACAGTACCCTGGCCTGAGAGCTCCATGGTTAGTCCAGAGGAGAGCCCCTCCATGTACTCTGCCCCCTAAAGTTTTGTTACGCCACTGAGGAGATGTCCGCTGGGACGGAGGACATCTCTAAATTTGGCAGGCGAAGACCCTCGCCATGGTGGGAGTAAAGTACTCCACCATGGTGGCAGTACATATTCCATCTGCCAAACTCTAAAACAAGCCCTAAGTCCTTAGAAAAAGGAAGAAAGGATTTCTGTGGTTAAGACCTTAAAAGGCATATGTCAAGCTGACTGTGTTTACATTGCCAATGCCATGAAAAAAATGCAAAATTCTTCAGTAATCATGCCAAGGACACATGGTTGACCAGTTGTACAGAAAATCCGCTTGTTGCCAAAAATATACAGAACCTTTTTGTGCTTACCATAGGAAGACACAATTTTAATGACATGAGAAACGCTTACGGTGTCTTGTTGTTTTTCGACTCGGCATTCTGAATTGTGTTTTCATTTTCCAAGCTATCAGTGTATGCCTGAAAAATAATAAAGTAAATTCTATGTATGATTTTTATGAAGCTGCCTGAGTAAAGCCATTACCACAATATATTTGGTACATTAAATTGAAGCACAGAGACTTTAGGGGGCATTAATTCTGACTGTGTACAGAACACGAGAATATATTTTCGTGTGTGATAAGTGAATACATTCTGTATTTTTCATAAAACGTTCTGGGATATCATTGTTGAAAAAATAAAATGTAAATGTACAGCCGTTTGGTTTTCAAATTAGAAACCACTTTCCCTTCCCTGAGAAATGAAATGTATCGGTTCCTAGTCATAATGTTGTGTGTCATTCGATAACTCACTTTTCCAATTCAAAATTTCCTTCATGAGCGGCATTGCTTTGTATGTCTTTAAACCATTTGTGTTGTTTTGCCCTTGCATTCACATACCACGTTATGCCCTTGACGAGGCGTTGAAACTCTTTTTTTTTTGTGGGGGGCTAAAGTGCTACTTTCTGGAAGTGTTAGTCGTATTGTCTTTATCTATAATGTTGCTGATGTGCGCGAGGAACAGAGTTGTGCTGTTATTATATTCTTGTACCTATGCTTATGCACTAGCCTGAGGTGACAATGAGTGAGAAGTAGATCGCTTAAGCATAAGAGATTCAATCATGCAGGCAGTCATGCAAGTGTATACCTACCATCCATTAGTGTTGCCATTTAGGCAACGTGAATTATTTCTATTCTGCAGAGAACAATCGCGGTTCAGCTCCTACGTGGGTAGTTTAATTACATGTCAGGTCAGTTGTAGGGGCTTACATGAAACAGGTCAAGAGTAGTACCTTAAGTTCCAAATTTCCCAGCAGCCCGTTCAATTCAATCAGTTTCGTTACATTTCCAATCTAGTGGATGGGAGTAGAGTAGACATAGAAGGAATATTACAGTATTGTTTGAATAGACAGCATGAGCAGTTCAAACAAGATATAGGCAGTGTAATTACGTTTCAGTTCTAGTAGGGTTTAGTAGAATAAACATAAACAAGCTGTAATTAGATGGTTGGAGGGATCTTCGTCCGTGTTGGCTTGTAGGGGGGTCAAATATATGAGTAAAGTGCAATCCCTCATACAACAAGCGGAGCTCGGGGAGATAAGAGACACTGAAAATGGCATATCCAACACTTGACAGATAAAGCTTGGCATGGTCATAACAACTCATTAAATTACAGGAATATGAACAGATTTGAGTGATCAGCTAAAGTAAGAAGAACAATCAGGAAATAAATAAATAAATAATTAAACAAGTTCCTGTACCAGCGGAAGTAATAATGTACAAAACAAGTACTTTTTTAATAAGTGGTGTAAATGTAATATTGTAAACGTAATATTGTAATAATTTTTAACAATTGGAAACAGTAAAAAAATGTGACTTTTTTTTGTTTGTTTTTTTGACATAAACTAATAGTACAGTAAGTTACCAATTTCCAGTGACCCGCTTCTTGCAAACATTTTATTAACCTTTCACATCTGGTTAGCCATAGCAGAGTAGCTGGGGTAAGAGTAGTGCAGGTATTTACAATTTTCCCCAGGCCAGGTTCTTAGAGATACAAAACCATCATTCACCTGGTATTTCTCAAACGCAGTCAGCTCAGCCTACTGCCTAGATTTACTGAGCCTTTAAGTCGCCCTTGATTGCACAGCGTGACCCAGGACTGCTCAGAGGCTTATTAGGAATTTACAAAGACCCACAAGGCCTGATTTGCATTGCCTTACATGGCTTTGTAAAGAAATGTAACAAAACACAGCTGCTTGCGCTGCGTTACTTTACATTACATCTTAACATGGGAAGCATTCCGTGGGGGGACCATGGACGTTCCCAGACATCCATTCATGGAGGTTGGCCCATTCCCAAATTTACTAAAGCTAGTAAAACTGGGAATGCATCAAAATGCTACGCCTTCCACATTGAGACATAAGAAGGAGAAATATCTTTATTGTTTTCCTTGTTATTTCCTCTTTCCATGTGTTCTGCATTCTGAAAAAGAGAAAAATGCTTCTAAAGATTGGTTTTGTGCAGTCAGGTGTCCCTTCCTGTAACACAGGCACCCTTGTACTATGGTGCAAGGGTGCCTGCATTTGCGTTAGGCAGCACCCATTGCACCTGCACCAGGGGAGGGCAAAACTGCTCCATATCTTTATAAATATTGAGCATTTCTGCCCTCTCCCTTTCATGCAAAGCAGCGCAGCGACTTTGCTTGCTGCCTTTCGTTTCATGAAGTTTCGTAAATATGCCCCTAACGTTCAATACAAGTTATTGTTGCCTTTTCTGAGAATGCCATGTTTAGCAAAGAACTCACCAATATTTGGTTCTGTGTATTAAATGTTTTCAAATAAAATATATGATCCCTTATCAGGTACTAATTTTGAGACACCCCACAAAACACAATTAGTCAACCTACTGCCCGGTTAGTCTCATCTCACTGCATTTAGATAATGGGGCAGATTTATAAGGGAGTTATGCTGTCCGTGCGTCAAAGGCAAAAAAGGGGCAATTTGCGCCACCTTGCATGGCTTTGTAAAGAAATGTAACACAACGCAGACACTGCACTGTGTTACATTACAATTTGAGCTCACAGGTGTACTATAGGTGGAGCAAAGGCATTCCCGTGCATCCACCCATTGATTTGAAACAATTCCAAATTTACACAGGTTTGTAATCCTGGAATTGTGTCAAATCAGTATGCGTCCTGGAGAATATTATTTCTCCCTGTTACTTCCTTTTCTATGTGTGATGCATTCTGCATCACACTTATAAAGAGGTAAATGACTCTTTGTATTGTTTTTGTGCCGGAAGGTATCCTTTCCTGCACTAAAAGTATCCTGCCCATAATGCAGGCAACCTTGCAGCATGGCAGAATGGTGTCTGCATTGGTGCTTGCTAGCGCACAGTGCACCACGGCTAGAAAGATATATCTTAGAAGATATGGCACATTTCTGATCTCTCCATTTCACACAACACAGCACAGCAACTTTGCCTTGCTACACTTCATAGACTGAAACATTATTAATTCTGTCCCCACATGTCCTCTGCCTTTTAACCCTAGTCAGTCATTCAAATGACACTTTTGTCTTCAATTGCCCCGGCTTCTTAGACCATTGCTAACTCCGTCAAGCCTTTACACCATCATATTGGATAATCAATCACACCAGCTGGCATGAACCTTAAATTGCTGATTGCCCATCACTCAACCTCAAGCTCTTAAACTTATTCTCTACTCACCTACATACCTTCTTAAAGTGCTCTGAGGGTGCTGCATAGTGGCATGCAGCACTTTGCTACCCCCCCATCAGTGCTTAATTTGAGCTGGTGGTTGATGGTGCAGACCACGAGCACTTATATTTCCTGAATGGACATTTCTTGAGAGCAAGACATCGAAAAACAAAAATGGAAAGATAGAGGAACTCTGTGACTCTCACACATATGCCTTAGCACGAGACGAGGAGTAATAGAGAAGAACAAAACCGCATCGCCCGGATTCCGAAGACATGCAGGCACAGGAGAATCCCAATAATGACAGAGGGTTTGAAACGTGTTGACCCAGCATCTGGGGAATGAATATTTGCACTTAACTAGCAATTGCAGGGAAATATTGCAGGTTGCCTACTCCTTTAGTATAATACATTTAGGGTTAGTGACCCCCAGTAGCTTACACTGGCAGGACATATTGCATTACCAACCAAATGACATTTCCGCCAGGTGGCATTCTGTTTAAATATAGGACAGGTCCATTTTTCATTTAGTCCTCAAATTGCAAAAAACGGTATTGTTCTTGTTTGTCATTATATGTGTTCATGTTGATTTTGATGTCAAAATGTGTTTTGAAATGTACAGTCTAACGGCAAAAAAAACAGTTTGCCCTTCAAAAAGACGTGAAGAAATGTTCTAAAATGTTTTGAGATTATTACTGAAGAAAAGTGAAATAAATCACAAGGGCCATTTAAAAGGAAATGTTTAGTTCTTTATGTTCGATTGTGGATATAGAATTTGGCGGCTAGACATTGTTTTCGTTTATAAAAAAAAAGCATTATGGCATGCAGCACTTTGCAACCCCCCCATCAGTGCCTAATTTGAGATGGTGGTTGCTGATGGGGACCACCAGCACTTATATTTCCTGTCTGGACATTTCTTGAGAGCAAGAGAAAAACAAAAAACATGGTAAGATAGAGGAACTCTATAACAGATGCCTGAGCACAAGACGAGCAGTAATGGAGAAGAACAAAGCGCATCGCGCTGATGCCGGAGACGTGCAGGCACAGGATATATAATAAACATGCCCGGAGTTTAAAGAAACGTGAAAGCTTGGGAGTCACATTAATTGAAACAGAAAAACTGTGACATACCATTGAAATTTGGGGATTGCATACACGTGGTTTTCAACAAGAAATTTCCACAGACTCCTGACAGCATGAGGAGGTTTAAAGAACTGACCAAGTCACGGTCCTGAGGAGAACCCCAATATTTACAGAGGGTTTGAAACGTGTTGACCCAGCATCTGGGGGATGAATATTTGCACTTAACTGGCAATAGCAGGGAGATACGACAGGGTGCCTACTCCTTTAGAATAATATATTTAGGGTTACTGACCCCCAGTAGCTTACACCGGCAGCACATGTTGCCTTACCAACCAAATGACATTTCCGCCAGGTGGCATTCTGTTTAAATGTAGGACCGGTCCATTTTTCATTTTGTTCTCGAATTGTAAAAAATGTTATCGTTCTTGTTTGTCATTATATGTGTTCATATCGATTTTGATGTCAAAATGTGTTTTGAAATGTACAGTCTAATGGCAAAAAAAAGGTTTGCCCTTAAAAAAGACATGTGAAGAATGTTCTAAAGATTTTTTGATTAATACTGAAGAAAAGTGAAATAAATCACAAGGGCCATTTAAAAGGAAATGTTTGGTTCTTTATGTTAGATTGTGGACATAGAATTTGGCGCCTAGACATTGTTTTTGTTTATAAAAAAAGAAAAAATGCATAGTGGCATGCAGAACTTTGCTACCCCCCCTCAGTGCTTAAATTGAGATGGTGGTTGCTGGTGGGGACCACCGGCACTTATATTACCTGATTGGACATTTCTTGAGAGCAAGAGATAGAAAAACAAAACAAATATGGTAAGATAGAGGAATAGAAAGATGGAAAAACAGTTGCAAAGGGGAAAAGCGGGCGCCTGTAAGAGTAAGATAAAGGGGCAGGGGGTGTCTGGTAGTGAACTAAAGATGCTTAAGATAGTTTTATCACTATTCAGCCATTGAATTCCCTGGCCCGACCATAACTGGATTGACCACGAGAACCAGCACTCATTCTTTTGCAAATTAAACACTGCCTCCCATGAATGAAACATATTAAATAGCAGGTGCCCATATTTTAAAACGTTACAAATACTACCTTCTTACTTGCAGGGGAAAGCTTTCTCAGCTAAAGAATTACAAGTATAAACATTGGGCCTGATAAATTGAGATTTTTCTGTCACTAGGTGTGACTTACTCTCTTAAAATCCCTGATTTACTGCTGATTTCCAGGGGTAGGCCAGGAGTAAGCCACGGCAAATCAAATACATGCAGCTTTGCTCACTTTACTTGAAATTTGGTGTGGCAAAAAACCCCACAGATGTTTGTAAATCCTGAGATCAACATTCATGGAATCACTGCCTTTGAACATGTACGCATTCATGTGGAACAGTGGAAAACTTCATGGGATTCTAGAGAAAGATATTGCTGTGCAAGAAAAAATACTGGTGAAAATAAAAAATATATATATTTACTGTGTAAATGTAGAATTGCCCTTTCTCCATTCATCCATCTCACGGATAATTCACAAGAGTAAGTGCAGATTATGACCGTGCTTTGTTGCATAGATTTGTGAATCACAGAAAGTAGCAAATCTATAGAAACCAAAGGTGAAAATCTATTACATCTACATTTCCCACTTTTGAAACTTGCACAGTGTGTCACAATATGAGAGGAATTTCTTTTGATACGCTATGTGCACCCTTCTTAGAATTATTCCTATTTTAATTACAAATGTATTAAAGTTATATAAATGCACCCAGTGAGACATACATGGGTTTCTGAAGTGATTTCTGCACTTGCTAGTCTGTACACCTAGGATTAGAAATGATGCATAATCTAGGCAGAGGAAATAAAACTTGCCCACTTGAAGCCACGTTTCAGGTCTTCACTACTTTGCCTCTCCCTTAAACAAATAAGCATTTACAATGCAATAGGATTCGCATTAGTGAAAGTTTGAGCTATTGGCATTGAAAATGATAATGTTGGTTAGATTTTTTTGTTGTCAAAAATATCCCAGCAGTAGCATAAGTATTATAAGAAAATCCACAAAGCAAGGAAATGGTGCAGTACCACAGGCTGTTACTAGGTGTCCCTGTGGAGTTGTAAAGTTACCTCCACTAGCCACATAATATACTACACCCCAACTGTAATTATGAAGAGAAAGATTGCAACTGAGCATACTTCCAATAAGAACACTTCTGGGATATTTTTTGACAAAAAACATATTTAACAAACATTATCATTTGCAACTTCAATAGGTCAAACTTGCACTAATGCAAGACCTATTGCAGTGGGCCCATTAGTTTAGTCAACAACAAACTTTTGCAGAAACCACAATGAAACAGAACAAGAATTGTCAAGAGAATGGCGGCCAACGCCAGACCTATTGGCTTTGAAAAAAATGTTTTTTTTAAATTGTACTTTATTGAAAGATTTGCAAAATGCACACTGCCAGATGGTTCACATAATTACTGATAATAAATATGCAATTAGGAAGCTGTCTTGCTGCCTAGCACTACCAAGACTGTACAAAATAAATCATGTTGTTTCATAAATGTCTATTGCAAACCCTAGCTAAATGTGCAGGGTCCATAGTAAAGGGACTATTGTTCTGAAAGTTGTGTTTTTTCCAGGTTTATAGAAGAAGCACACTGGCACCACTACAAGGATACAGACAAAATAGCTCATTTTAGAGCAAGTTCCTCCTTGGCAACACATGGATTTTAATGTAGAAGGCACACAGAACACTTTCAAGTAGCGAAAACAAAAACACTTTGGCCACCGTGACCTAATGAATAATTATGCTACCCAACCCCGACGGGTTGCTGTGCATGGTAAACATTTTAATGTAATCTACTTTGGTGATCTACTCAAACCCACACACCCTTCTCTCAAACTACGAAGAAAAGAATGTTAGACAAGTTGAAGGGATCAAGTCTCAGAAACAGCGATATGAGAATACTGCGTAACAGTGCAAAAAAAAGGTGCACAACATGGCTCATATTACAGCTCCATTAAAAAAAGATTGTGGAATGATCTTAATGTGTGCGCCGTGACCGGATCATACACACTATATCATGTAAAAAAAGCAAAGAAAGAAGCCAGACCAGATACCTAGAAATAGCAGCACTTTCACATGATAATACTATCAAACAATGTGCCTCATATTTTGCCTTTGTCTTGCCACGTAATTTATGGTAGTAACTTGGGTCCAGACTGAAGGTAGCTTTCAGGTAGATTTATTAGTACAAGTTACAAGTAGGATGAAAGAAGATGAAAGCCCCACCAGGAGCACCTGGCTAGGTGCTCAGACCAACTGTGATGAATCCAAAGATAACATTCTAAATGACATCACATTTACAGAATTCCACTGGTGGAGTCAAGGAAGAGATGTGGACATACATATTAAGATATTACATATCCTCCTTTCTCAAAAGAACACAAAGAAAGAAACTTAGGTAAGAAAATAACACACCACAGAAAATACTGAAGATACTACAGTAACCCTGCCTCATAAGTTGATCCTCGCATGCCGCATAATTCCAGGGGCCCTGTTAATACGGTATGCCTCTGTGTGTCATTCACCAGACTATGTGGCAAGGCCACAGTTGGTAGGCCTTCAAGTGTGTTGGCCTGGTAAAGCAAGTAGTCCAAGAAGGGAAACGTCCATTACAATACAGGAATTACATCACAATGCCTTTACAACATAACTTTTACAACGCAAGTGCCTTTACATTGCATGCCATTACAACGCATGTCATTATAGCGCATGTCATTACAACTCATGCCATTACAACGCATGCCCATACAACGTATGCCATTACAACGCATACCATCACAATGCATTATAAGGTAAGTAATGGAGAATTTTAAGTTTTGGGGTGGGTATAGGTTTTGGGATATTTGGTAATAGTAATTTTTACCCCTACGCTATCCAACACTTTCCCTACTGTTACACTCACTGGAGTGGGAATAGTAATTTTTACCCCTACGCTATCCAACACTCACCCTACTGTGGCACTCACTGGAGGGGGATTAGAAATTTTCAACCCTACGCTATCAAACACTTACCCTAATGTTGCACAAAAAGTATTATGCATTGTAATGGTATGTGTTGTAATGGAGTGTGTTGTAATGGAATACGTTGTAATGGTTGTTTGAAAAAATGTGTTGTAATGGTATGCGTTGTAAAATCATGCGATGAAATGGTAATTGTGTTGTAAAAACTGTGATGTAAAAGCATGTGTTGTAATTGTTTGCGTTGTAACGTCATATATTCGTCTAAGAACTGATCAATGAAATAACAAAAATATCTGCTAAAAACTGAACATACTTGGAAACGTACTAACTCTAGCATTAACAGCTACAATTGTCACTTACATATGTACCACTTGATTCGATGGTGGTTACATATATTAATTGAGCTTAAAAACATTCATCCATTTGGCTGAATATCGTATTGCCTTATACGCGAACCTGAGTCTTGAACTCTATTCATGCACAGACTCTAATGCAGCAATGTAGGCCTCTTCTTTATTAGCTCAGATAACAACTGACCTATAACCCCAGCCTTCCTTCAGCAATCCTGTCTCTTAGAACCAACTTTTTTCAAATGGGTTTCTGGAAGGCAGGCAGAGAAGGGATTGCTATTTCGGACAGTGGTGGCGCAGCAGCCTTCCCACATGCTCCTTCTGAGATGCAGTGTAAATGTAAATGTTTTTGTACTTGTATAGCGCACAGCTACCCGCAGTGGGTTTCCCGGCGCTTGTACGAATACCGCAAGGGAACCCTTCCTGGCTTTCCTTGTGAAGTGTCCACTCCTGGGCACCCCCATGGTGCAGACCAGGCATCCCTCGCATTGTGGGGGCCGTTGTGGAGACTAAGTAAGCTATTGCCCAGAGTTGCAGCGTGGGACTCATGATCAGAATAGGCACTAAGGCGAGAATATCCAGTCAGGGGAATTAATGAGCCCGAGACCCGCCGGGGCAGGAATCGAACCCTGGTCCCTGGCAAGAGCTCTGCTTCGAGGTCTGCCTGCTCTAACCATTGAGCCACACTTCTCCACTCCAGTGTCAGCTTCAGCTTCAGGCCACCGGCCTTCATTCCCTGCACCTGGGGCGTGGGGGGATTATCGATAATCTTTTACCCCTGAAAGGTCAACAGGCCGAGAGCTGAGGAAGAAAAATGTGGACCTGGTTGAATTAACTGGTGGATAATTTATTGCACTTATAAAGTGTGGCTCTACAAATTAAATCACTGGTCTCCCACAGAGATGCCAAAAAGTGAGAATGAATAGATTTGTAAAGTCTATATTTGAAAACGGTATTGTCAGATGCCCCAAGAGAGGACAGGAATTTGCATTAAATGAAAAAATGCAAATGCTTACGAATTTTGTAATAAACCATAACCTCCTCGTTACGTTTTCCACCCAATTAATTACATAGTGAGGCCTTTGCACCGTACCATGTCATTAATTGGGGTGAAAACGTACTCGGAGTAATGCAAGTACCAGGGATTTAAGTGGGCTGGGTCCTGCTCTGCCTCAGCAGTTCTTTAAAGCATGTGCTGACACAGGTCTCTTTCGGCCTCTCCATTTTCGTCCTCGCTCTCAGAATGGAAAAATGATTTATACTCCGCAGTAGTTCACTGTTTTTGATGTAACTTTTATTTTTGCAGTTCTATATTGCAAAACTGAAAGTGCTTTACATGAGCACCAACAAGGACATATTCAATAATGATTTTCCCAGAAACACAGGATCTTGAGCCGATGCTGCGACTCAAACCTGCTTCCTCAGCTCTAAAGTTGGCCTCTCTAGCCATTAGGCCACAACTTCTTGCAAGAACTAAAGCATTTTCAATATTATATACAAACAAAGCCATGGTTGTATATTTATCTTATTCAAATAACAACCTTTGACAAAACCAATAGTCCTGGCTTGTTGTAGGTGTAATGTTACTTGTTGTATTATATATATATATATATATATATATATATATATGGAGGCAATAACAGAAGCAGCAAAATACCAGTCGGGTGGCACATTATGCTGAGCACAAATTTTTGGGAAATATTTTTTTAAGCCACACCCTTTATTATATCGGCCACGCCCTTAATTATATTGGCCTCGCCCCTTTGAGAGACACTTCTAGTTTTTTTATCCCACTTAAAGCCCCGAAATTACTGATAAGTAATTGAAACATCTCAAACCACAGCAGCAAACTGACCGCACATTTGTCATAACGGTATGCAACGGTTACCACGCATTTTTTACAACGCGGTACCGTTAGCACGCTACTTTTACCACGCAGGCCGTTACAACGAAATGCGCTGGGGGGCGCTCCAGGATAGTAAATACTTTAATTTACTATCCAACTCCTTTCCCTAGAGTCCACGGGGACTGGAGTTGGAATAGTAAATTAAATAATTTACTATCCAGCGCCCCTCCACGCAAGTCGTTGTAACGACTTGCGTGGTAAAAGTAGCGTGGTAACGGTACGCGTTGTAAAAGTACGCGTGGTACCATCATACATCCGTCATAACTCAAGGCAATGTAGTTTACAGCCTATTAGTTACAAGCTGTGTCCAAGATGAAATACATAAAACCAGATATCATAAGGCCCTCCAGTTAATAAGCCTCTAATGTGTTACTTTTCAAAAACTCTGATTCAGACATTCAGTTTCCCTAAAATGAATGAAGTTAATCCTCAACACCACAATAATCAATGGCTTGTAAAAATAGAAGAGCATGTGTGGCACGACATTTCTGACAGAGGGCAGGCTCAACTTTTGTACTGAAACAGCATCAAAACAAACCCTTACCTAAAAGATTTCAAACGTTAACGAGTACACAATTCAGGCATTGTTTCTACGAGTGCAGTAAATTACAAAAAAATATAAACGAATGGGCAGTGCGATTGCGTCGCTTGTATGTATTCCTGCCGCTTTTCGGTACTGCCTCCTGAGACACTTCCAACTCTTGTGATTTTGGACCATGAGGAGTCCCGCGTGGTGTCTATTAGGGTGGTTATGAGGGTTGTAACAGAGACCCAACCATTAAAACGCTGAGCCCTATACTAACACAGAAATGCAAATAATCCCCGAGGACCCCTTTAAATGCAAATCTCATTCTGCACACGAAGGAATCCGCAAAGAATTTCGAGATCTCAGAACGGAGATGAGAGACACACGGGCTCGACCGGATCCTGCAGGTAAATTTCTTTGGAGGAGGGGTTGAACAAAGACACAGCTCGATATAGGTTCGGGTTCTGACACCAGCACTGCCACTGCACGTAGACAATCAACCTGCAGACCATCCCCATTAAGTGCACGTTACAAAAAAAAGGCTGCACGTGACTGGAGTGAATGAGTAAAAGAGTTCTCCAAAAAAAAGATAAGGAATAAAATTGTAAGGAGATTGTAATTGGCGGTGCTCCTGTGCCTTGAGCGGAAGTGAGCTATCGGCTGCCAGAACGAGTCAGGATTCAGCAATGAAGAGGGGCACTGGAGGGAACCTATGGCAAGCAGCAGGCGGGGATTATGTGGTGTAAGTGAAAACAGCAAGTCTTGCAGACAGAGCATGCGCTGTAGGCTCGACCTAAAAACTGTAAGACTGATAAAAAGAAATTACTCTGTGCACCTTGCTCGCTAGTTGCCTTGTATGTGTGCCGCTCTTATACCTTAACTTGCCTTTAGCAACACATTATGGCTACTCGATGTGAATGGTGCACCCAGTACACAATTTGAGCACTGTGGAGCAGGCGAAGGGAGCACTGTGGAGCAGGCGAATTGTGGCTGAAGGTTGTGAAACGAGAAGACGCCGGCTGGCCGCGCCCGATTACTGACCCGATTACGAACTGATTGCCGGAGGAGATTCCCGGACTCTGTTATCCTGTGTCCCAGGCGGCTGGAGCGTCAAGAGGAAAAACAAGAGGAAAAACGACTGCCGCGATCGGCCGGCAGGCTGCGGTTGGGACCGCGAGCGCCGCAGGCGATAGCCACGGGCGGCATTTTGTGTGCCAGCTCCACCTTCTAGTGTTCGAGTGTGGCTGGAGCCGCGGGCGCTCCCAGACGCGGCTGAAACAGGACATCTGCTGCGGTGGACGGCCGGAGCCTGCCGGTCACGGCTCGAACGTTTGGGGGCGTGGCTGGAGTCCTGCTTCTGCTCCTGGCGTGTTCGTGCGGCCGGAACCGCGAACCCCTGCAGGACACGCCTCACAAACGCAGCGGGCGCCGCGAGTGGCCGCGAGAGGCGTCCTTAGGTGCCGGAGCCGGAGCCGCCAGCAGGCACGAGCCCCTTCTGGACACTACAGCTGTCACAAGTGGCGCCTTGGGCGCGGCCAAACCCGCGAGAAGCTGCGGCAACTACCGCGACCGACGCCCATAGTGTGGATGGAGTTCTAGGATCATTCTGGACGAAACTACTAACAGAGGTACCAAACTATAATAATTAATTAAAGAAAGACAGGCAATTAATATTTTGTGCACGAAAATGCTATAATTTTACAAGTAACGGAGCCAGAGAGCAGAAACAGGGTGCTAGATCCGGGTGTTGCATGAGCGGCGCACCTGTGCACTGGCATTTTGGAACCTTATCTCCCTGGCTATGTGAATTGGAATTCTGCAAGAGTCTCCACTTTAATACCTGGACTAAAGTAGTGGGAAATAAAAAAACAGCATTCCAGCCACACAGGTGGCCAAAATCTACCAAATAACACACGGCCGAAGTAAACAACACGGCTAAAACTACAATTAAAACAAACAAGTGATTCCCACACTGTAATGGCCTATAAAAAAAAGAACCATTTTTATGAAGAGGATGGGAACGGAAGAAGCAATTAGAAAGAGCACGGGCAAGACGGGAAGCGCCGGAAAGTCTGTAATAATTCCCGGGATTAAAAAGTATTTTAAAAAACTAAACCTAGAAGATCAGGAACAAGGACAAAAAGAACAGACATTTAAAGAAAAAAAAAGGGAATAAAGAGGTTGGAAAGGATGAAATACATCAAACTCAAATCCAAAACCAAAACACACCTGAAGCTCCTCAAAAAACAATCTCCATCGAACCGGATGAGTTAATACCGACCACCAATACAGTTGCCTCAATAACATCGGAATCATCTAAATTACAACAATCCCTAGAATATAATATTACCTGTCCAGATATCAACATCAAAGACTTTTTTAAAAAAAAATATTTTTATTTTAACCATTGCACAGTTAGCACATTTACATTGCGCATTCTCCATTATTACTTTACAAATCATATAACATATTACATCATACATCAAACATGAAATTCAACGAATCTTTCTACTTATTTCAATCACTTAATCGGCTCGAATTCCTACGGCCGCTACCACATCCAATGCCTTCCTACTTTAATCCTGCAATCCCAGTCCCTCTCTCCATTTTATAATGGGGTCCCATATCTTTAACCCCAATCTCCTCCCTTTTCTACCTTTCCGGGCATAGATATTTTTTTCCAGATTATAAATTGATAAGAGATTAGACAACCAGACTTGCATTACTGGGGGTTTTTTATCAAGCCAGGCCCTGGCTATTCAGAGCCTATAAACTGCCATTGCGACAAAAATAAACTCCCTCTGATTAATATTAGTATCTGTGACTCTCCCTAGTAGTATTTCTGGAGGTTTTAGGGTAATCTGGATATTCAGGGAGGCATCGAGAAACCTCTCTATCTCTTTTATCACTGTTTGTAGCTGTGGGCATACAGCAAATATATGTATTAAGTCTGCATCAGAGGAACTACATCTTGGACATGTGGTACCTACGTTACCCCCCCATTTTGCTATTTTTGCTGGGGTGAAGTATAGTGAGTAGAGGGTTTTGTATTGCTGTGATTGCAGCGGTGCTGAACAGAGCAGAGTACGCCCTAAATCCAACGACTCTTTGAACCAACTGGCTTCACCTTCCAACTTGTCGGCCCACTTTTCACTATATTTGTCCATATCATCTGATTTTCCTGCTACCAAATTTGCATGGAAACTCCGAATAGAACAGTCCCCCCCTAACCTTATTTTCTCCATTATTTCTACCTTACCAAAACCCACTCTCCCACCCTGCTTATTCGCCAAAAAGCTTCTTACATGCAGAAATTAAAAAAAATTGAAGCACACCCTCCGTACTCCTCACATCCCCAATCTGTATTATCCCCTTCTCCATCCAGCCCGCCATTGTTGTATCCCCAAAAATCTGCATTGGGAGGGAAACATTTTTAAACAATCTGGTGTACCAATTATATCGACCCAGTCCAATTCTCTTCATCACGACGGTCCAAATTTTAATTGCGGCTTGGACTGTCTTAAATCTGGTTCTCTTGTAATATGCGAAATCAATACATTTAAGAAACGAATTATCCACCTCCGGTCCCAGCACTATAGAGTATATCCTAGATGAATCACTTGATGTTCTATAATCCAAACCGCCCCCACCTATCAGCCCTCGCATGTATTGTAATGCCGATGCCCAGTAATATAATTAAAAAATCAGGCGCTCCCCAACCTCCTCTCTCTCTGGGCAATGACATAAAGCGATATGCCCTACGGGTCTTGCCCTGGGCCCAGATAAATCTATTCAACATATTTTCTAAATCCTTAAACCATTTCACCTCGAAAAATAACGGAATTGTCCTATAAAAATACAAAAATTTTGGCAATATTAACATTTTTATAACGTTAGTGCAGCCCACTAATGACAAATGTAAATTGTTCATTCGATCCAGATCCATCTTGACCTTTAGCATTAAGGGTGCCAGATTATTCTGTACCAGCAAGTCCAAGTCCGCTGTGATTGCAACCCCCAAATATATCGCTGAGTCCACCACTCTTTGATCATTAAGCACAACATATTGGTTACATACTATTTGGGTTTTAGACCTGTTTAAACTGTATCCAGATATTTGCCCAAATCTTTGTGCTTCGGACTCAATTTCCCCTATGGCCATGCTAGGATTGGGTGTTAAAATGGCCACGTCGTCGGCACAGGCGAGAGTTTTTACCTCGCATCCATTCAACCTTACTGGAGGAATCCTTTCATTGCCCTCCATTTTCTTTATCAGTGGGTCCAAGTAAAGAGCGAATAGTAATGGGGAGGATGGGCACCCCTGCCTAGTCCCTCTCCCAATCCTGACTGCTGCTGATTTGCCTCTGTTAACTCTAATCCTTCCTGTCGGATTCTTGTAGAGAGTCTGCATTGCGATTATAAAGCTATTCCCCAATCCATTCCATTTTAAAATTTGCCATAGGTATTCCCAGGAGACTCTATCGAACGCCTTCTCGGCATCCAGAAAAAGAGCCGCGATAGGGTCTCCCAGGACGCCTCCCGCGTCAAAAGTTGTAATCACCTGCCTAATGTGTTGCGTCGTGCCTTTGCCAGGAATAAACCCATGTTGAGTGTGGCTTACTAATCCCTCTATTACATCTGCGAGCCTTCTTGCTAGTATCTTAGAATACACCTTAGTATCTGCATTCATCAGTGTAATAGGCCTATATGACCCCGGGAGTGTCGAGTTTTTGCCTTTTTTTAAAATGACAATGATATCCGCTTCTCCCCATGACTCAGGTATATTATCCCCCTTCTGTGCCTCCAGCATAACATTAAACAATTCTATTCCCAGAACTTGATAAAACACTTTATAAAACTCTACTGGGAGTTGGTCTGGGCCGGCTGCTTAACTTGATGGTAACATATTTAATGCCATAAAGAATTCCTCCAGGCTAAAGGGGGCGTCCAATCTATCCCTTTCCTCCGCAGATATACCCGGAGTAGTAATATCGCTAAGATAGGTTTCAGTCTCCCTTGCGGTTCCTACGCTATCCCTAGTATATAGTTTTTCATAATACTGTCTGAACACTTCCCTTACTTCGGTTGTTTCAAAAACCTTAGCTCCATTCACATCCGTAATCTCCCCAATATCTGAAGCTGCTAGTCTCTGTCTGGTGCGTACTGCTAATAGGTGGCCTACCTTCTCGCTTAACTCATACGCGGCTTCCCTCTTACTTAGATAATTCTCCGCTGCTTTTTTTGATATACTTTCTACCGCTTCCGCTCTAAGAGCCACTATTTTTAACAAATGCGATTCTATTGGTGCACTATATTTTAAATCCTGCGCCAATTCCTCCTCAACCCTTATCAACTTTTGGTAAACCTCCTTAATTTTAAGTTGTGTCCTTTTCTGGGCTGAGAACACATAACTCATCGTCTCACCTCGTACCCCGGCCTTAAAGGCATCCCATACCACTCCTATAGAAGCCGTACCTATGTTAATTTCCCAATAAGCCCTGATCCAATCTGTCATGTGAACCATATGTCCTTCATCCTTCAAAAGGGCTCTGTCAAATGTCCACTGCATATCTTTTCGACATTCCTGGCCCAATCTAATGGTTAAAATCAGAGGGCTGTGATCTGAAACAATTCGGGGTTGTTTTTCTATTTGTGCCTCTGACAACAAGGAGGGTGAGATCAGAAAATAATCCAGCCTAACAAGTATCTTATATGGGGCTGAATAAAAAGTGCTACCATCAATACCTGGATTTAATTTAATCCATGGGTCCACTAAGGAATTATTTGACACTAAATTAGAGAGAGCTCTGTGGGTTCTCTTTTTTCTCCCTGCATAAACCCCCCCCCGTATGCACAAATGAACTACTAGGGTCATGATGTGGAGAAGTGTGGCTCAGGGGTTAGAGGCGGCAAACCCGGAAGCTGAGATCGGCCCTGGACCAGGGTTCAATTCCCCGCCTCGGTGGGTCTTGGGCTCAAAAATTCCACGGACTCGATAATTCTCGCTCCGGTGCCTTCTCGACTCACGGGTTCACACTCTGCGACTCTGGGCAATAGCTTGCTTAATCTCCACAACGGCCCCTCGCGGCGGGATGCCTGGCTTTCACCTTGTGGATACCCTGCCGGGGTTATCTCACAGGGGAATACCAGGACGGGTTCCCTAAGCAAGCGCCGGGAAACCCTTTGTGGGTAGCTGTGCGCTATATAAGCTCAAATACATTTACACATTTACAAATACATGATTATTAAAGTCCCCACAACATATAATTGGCTCAGGCCAGAGTGCCAACTCGGTGTCTAGAAATTGGAAGATTTCAGGATTGTCCTCTGTCGATCCATAGACAGAAACTATGGTGCACTTTTCCCCCTTGATTTTTATTTCCAATATTACCCACCTTCCCCATTGGTCCTCCAATTTCCTTAGCACCTCTACATCAGTGGATCTCCCTAGTACAGCAACCCCCCTATGTTTCGTCCCTTGCTTAGTATTTGCCAGTACAGCGAACCCTAGTTGATCCATAAGATACGCCTTAGAGGCTTCAACGTGTGTTTCTTGGAGACAAACCAAATCCAGCTTAAGTGTCCTAAGTAATGCCGCCACCCTAAGTCTTTTACCTGCATCATTAAGGCCACAGATATTAATAGTAGCAATCCTACAAGTCATTAGAATACCTCATAAGTTTTGTCCAACTCAGCATACCTTAACCTATCTAGCATTTTAATTTGATCATGGATCCGATGATTAACACTTGTCTTTCTCCTTCTGGCTAATGCATAATGTAAAGTGTGAGCTCCCTGTGCGATGGACTGTGCTTTCCTGTGCTGCTTCTTACATCCTACCTCCCTTTTTTTTTACGTTTTTGACCCTCTTTTTACCCCCTACTCCCCCTGCTCCCACCCTGCCCCCTTCTGTCTCCCACCCCCTCCCCCCTTTACTGGAAAATAGGTCCATAAGACCTATGTGTAGCCGCGGTAGCTTGTGGGGATCGCTCCTCTCTCCCCTCACCCATCACCCTGTGTGTCGTATACCCCCCCCCCCTCTGTGATTTTCTCTTAGCAATTTCAGTATTTTGTATGTTCTGTCCCCCTTAACAATAATCCAAACATCAATATACCAAGATCTAATATCTTCCCCTCCCGGTGCGTATATCTCGCTTTACCTCATTCTAAACCCTTGGAGTTTAACAGTTCTATACTACTCTGCCCTCTTTCTGCGCTTTAATCTCCTCCAAGAACTGTTGGGCCTTGATCTCGGACAAGAAGATATTTGTTCTACCCCTTGTAACCACTTTCAGTTTAGCAGGAAATAAAAGATATGCCTCGGAACCTAGAGCCTGGAAGGGTTTAATAAGCTGCCTGAGTCTCCATCTTCTCTCAACGGTTACGTGGCAGAAATCTGGTCTGGCAAAGAAGGTGGTTCTCTCAAAGGTTCTTTTCCTGTCCGGTCTAGCCTTATCCATTATTTCCTCCCTGAGCAGGTAGTTCCCAACATATATCAAAATGGCTCTAGGCAGTGCCTGTTGACCTGCCTGCCTGCCTCTCGGCCCCTCTGCCTTTTCTAATAGTGAAGGGAAATCTGTGGGCTCGTTGTATCTCTCTCTCCCACTCCCATTGCGACTTGGGGAAAGCTCCTCTTAGCAAGTTAACAACAAAGTGCATAATGTCATCTCCCTCTGCTCCTTCCTCCACTCCCAGAATGCGAATGTTATTCCGCCTCTGGCGGTTCTCAAAATCCTCCAGCTTCCATTGCATATCGACCGTCAATTTTTCCTGCTCCAATTTGAAGTCCTGCCATCCCCCAACATCATCCTCTAGCTTCCCAGTCCGTGCCTCCACCTCAGTCACTCTTTCGCTGAGACCTTCATACAGCTTGTTGACTTTCCTAAGGGTATTTTGGATCTTTTTTGTGGCTTGTCTAGCCCTCCGACTTTCTGTCCTCGCTTCCCCTTGCATCTGTTTAAGTGTGGAGCATATCGTGTCAAAGGGGGCCATATACTGCGCTGGGATGGGGGTACTACCGGAAGCCTGTGAGTTACTTTCCTCTACATAGGTCTGTGACGTTGCAGAATAGTCCCAGTCTAACTTCCTCCCCCCTGCTACGGGTGAATCCAATCCTCCGCCATACCTTCTACCCTTTGGCCTTCTCTTTTTCTGCGTGGTATCTTTCATTGATGAGCTCGAACCAGAGCTCGAATCTTCGTCTAATTCCTCTGAAGTCTCATTGCTTGACTGGGTAGTATCAGCGTCCTCATTCACTGAAAAGAAGCATTCCCCTTCCAGTGAGGCTCCCTCTCTTTTCTCCAATCCAAAAGTTTTATTTTCTGCACCTATTATTGCACTTTTTCCTGCTTCCACTGGATTATTAGCCCCATTGTTTCTTTCTTTTGACTTTTTACTGCTCATTTCTGCTTCCAGTTGAATTAGCGCTTCCATCATGTCTGCGCTTCCTGCTGACCCAGGTTGATGTGGCCCCTTAATTGCAGTTGGTGTTATAGCATTACTAGTCCCCTTAGCCTCCTTTAGCCCACTGTTAGTTGATTCTGAGACCGGTATTACCTTCGGTGCTGCAGCTCCCGTGATACCTCCGTCTCCGCTGCCGCTGCCGATGAGTGTTGTTGCCGGGTCTCTGAGTTGCCTGGCAACCGCTGTCTCCGCGCTGGAAGCGTCAGTCGCTGCCGGTGCTTCTGCCGCTGCGTCCTCGAGGACGTCTCTGCTTGCGGTAAGCTCCAAGTCCGGCTGGGAGCTTCTCCTAGAGGTAAACGCCTCCATCAAGGTAGGCTGCCTTAGTGCCGCTTCTTTCCCTTTGCTCGTGCCTTACTTTGCCGCTATTGCAGTGTCTTCGATGAAGTGGTCCGGGGGCCGATCATTCTTTACTGCAGACGCTGCCGCTGTATCATTCTTTGCGCGCATCCCCGCCGTCTCTGCTTTCTCCGCTTTCTCGATTTTCTTCCCCTTTTGAGCCGGGGGTATTATCTTCAATATGGCGCCAGGCCCCCGCTGTTGTTGTAGTCCTGGGGGTGGATCGTTGCTGATTCTTTTTACGCTGCCATGGGCACCTTTACCGCCCGTCCCTTGTGGGTTTGCTGATGCATCCTGTTGCAGCTTTGCCTTCTCCTTGTCTTTGTCTTTGTCGGCTTTGGATAGACGTGCAGGCATCCTTATCAGTTGATCACGAAACACCGCTCTCAGCTCCAATGCTTTTCGAAGAAATCGGCTGAATTGTTCATTAACACCTGGGTATTTTGGACAGAACCTGATCAGTCCTCTCTGTAACCAGCTACTTAAATCCATAGGGGGGTATAGTAGTCCTTATTTCAAAGTCATCTGGGCGTCACGGGGAGAGAGGTCTGTAGCGACTTCTCACCACAACCTCATGGCGGCCATCTTGCCCGCTCGCTGATCATTCTCAACATCAAAGACTTAATATATCATACAGGACTACATAAGGAAATCCAGAACATACAGAACAGTACTCCACAAAAATCATCAGATCAAGAGGGATTCCTTGAAAAATTACCAGATCTCTCTTTCTTGAAAAGTATTGATCTTCATAATGACGATAACCCAATATCCAAATCCTTGTTCACATTGCAAAATATCCTGGAAGCAGTTCTCATTCATCTAGGGAACATACTGGAAAACTCTGACCAAACACTTGACACCCAACTAGGAATTCTCAAATTCCTAGTCGAGGAAAAAAGGAAGAACGAGCAAACAAAGTCAACAACAACAACAGGAGTTTGCGGTAAATGTAATGGGGAATATTCTAATAACTCAAAAGTTGAAGCAGTAAAAACACCTTCTTCACAAACAAAGGAAACTGCAACCCAAACCGGAAAGAAACAAATTACGGAACCTGAGGGTAAACAGGATCCTAATAAAATATACTCTCTTAGAAACCTCTTTAAGGAGGAAACCAAATCAGTATCTCCCCAGCAGCCTGTAGCTTACTACCCAATCTTTACTAAAAGAAAATCTAACTCCACCTTGACCAGTCCTGCAGCATCTAACTTTAAATCGACTATTGAAACTGTGCCATCTAATGATGACACGCAGGGCCAAAAAAGCGCTAATGACAAAAGAAACCAAAAGCTGATTAAACTGAAAAGGAGAAAAGCGCAAAGAAGAATTAAGAAAAAGAAAGCTCGTAAAATAAGATTTCAGAATAATTCTCCTCTTTTACTTGAAAAAGAAGAAAGCGAAGAAATACCCCAGACTATGAGAACAAAGGAGCTGAAATCACCAACTAAAATTCAAAGAGACAACTCAGACCAGCTGAGTAAATTAAATCCTAAGGCAAAACATTTTCTACCATCAGGACATGGTCCAACAAGTCCGACGTTAAGAGAGATCTCAAAAGGAACTCTCCCTACTCAGAAAAAGGATCCCCAAACAGGTGAGACCAGGTCCAACATTCTGGAAATTATAGACCTGTTCCCTTCTGATGAAGCACCACTCAATCGCGGCCGAATTATTAGTTTGCTACATAAAATTTAGCCGTTACAATCTCTAGCGCGTAACAAAATCAAACTAGTTACGTTTCCAGAAAAATCAAAGATGTCAAATGCGATTGTTGAATTTTGGTCTCCGGTGATACCAGGAATCATACTACAGGAGAGTGACACTTTACACAAATACGGTTATGACCTGGCGCCAGTATTAAAATACGAACCACAAAAGAGATATCTACCAGATGAATCCCCCAAAAAGCCTCGATCTAACCAATCTCTTAACACCACCATCAATACCCTAGATCATGCTATGGAAAATATATTTGTGTCCATAAAAAACAGTGAAAGAGAAATCTGGAGTAAGAAAACCGCCAGTGTCAAAATAACAAAGAAAGATCATTCTTGGTCCTGGATTTCGGAAACCTTGAACAGCAATAAACAGACTAAGGATAACAAATTCTCTGTTTAGCAAAGGCTTGACGATTTCTTCATGGAACATAGCGGGGAAAACTAAAGAAAAAATGGCTGAAATAACAAACGATTCCCCAGCAATGGTGGCCCTGCAAGAAACTTGGTCTACACAAAACTTCAATTTCGAGAAATATTTTGTATATGACATCCCTGCAGAACAGGTCGATCGGGGACACTCGAAAGGTGGAATAGCGATCCTACTAAATGAAGACTACAAATGGGCACAAGAAGTAATTCCAACTAATTCTAAGAATCACCAATGTATTAAAATCAAGTGCGATACAAATCCTCCAGAAAACTTAAAAGATTTACTAATTTACAACATCTATATCCCCCCTGGAGTAAAAAAGGATGCTCTTACTGTAGAAATCCTAAAAGATATCGAACAAACAATAGAAAATCAGGGCTATCCATCACTTTTTATCATGGGGGATTTTAACGGGAAAATATCTAATGAGCTATTACTAAAGTGGGCAATTTGGCTCACAGACGAGGCCCTGGGAATCTATATTCCACTTCTTCCTAAAGAAAATAAGGCGGATAAAAGAGGGAAGATACTAATAGCATCACTACTGATTCTACATGGAACAATATTAAATGGCAATGTAGAAGGAGACATCCCTGCCTCAAATACTAGACATGGAAACTGTAATCCATCACTACTGGACTATATGATCTGTAGCTATGATCTGTTCGGATCAGTTTTACAACTCAAAGTTCACTTTGCTGACGGTAGTGATCATGCAATACTTCAGTTAAGTACAGAGTGGACAGCACAAGAGTCTCAATCTAATCGAATCATGTATAGCCATAGTACAGTCCTGGGAAACCCATCACAAAGACGGATCCATTGGAATTTAGATACTCTTACCAAAATAATCTCCATAATCGACTCAACACAACTCTTGCAAAGAGTACATTCAGTAAATCTGATAATAAATTTCGAAATTGTGATTAAAAAATTAACACAAAAGCTACAGGAAAAGCTGAGGCAACCTTCAAAGAATCACAACAAAAGACAAAAGTCAACTAGCAACACGACTTATCTAAACAAACTGATACGACAACAATTTTTAGAAAAATCACCAGCTAGACAGTTAGAAATTAATAAACTGAAAAATCAACATAGGAGAGAAAGAGAAAAAAGCAAGAGAAAAATCCAAGATAAAAACTAGGTAGATTTGCAGATAGTAGCAAAACATAATGATCAACGTGCGTATTGGAATATAATCACCAAAGACATTGGCACGAAAAGAGTATTACAATCTATCCCGGTGCCTCCATCAGAATGGGAACTTTATCGGACCAATTTATATAAATTAAATACTACCGCAGAAATGAGTCATCACTCTGTTAGGAACCCGGAAATAAATTCTTCAGATTGTGGAGTTTCTAACCCATTCTCTATTGAGCTAAACATAAGAAAAGCAAGATCGACAGGAGCAACAGACCCAGACCAAATACCGATCAAGGTCCTCCAATGCAACCCCAAAGAATGGAGTAAGATGCTATCTCCCCTTTACAACTACATTTTCAGTACTGGAGATATACCCAAGTCCTGGAAGGGGAGCATAATAATACCCATACACAAAAAGGGTACAAGGTTGTATCCTGGCAATTATCAACAGATAGCCCTTTTGGACGCAACTGGAAAGATTTTTACAGCGACAGTTTTAGATCATTTAAGAGACCGGGCCTTTTCATCTGGACAGATTCCACTATACCAGGCTGGATTTAGACCAAAGCATTCAGTCATCGATAATATCGCTGTTCTGCAAACCATCTTAGACAAATATGTCACTATAAAATCTCAGGTTGTATATGCTGCTTTTATTGACTTTTCCACCGCATTCGATAGAGTAGACAGAGCGACACTATGGAGAAAACTCAATAATATGGGTATCCCGGACAATCTACTACACATATTAATAGCATTACATACAGATACTTGGTGCAAAGTCCAAATGGGGAAAGAAAAAGGCCTTACTAATGCTATCCCGACCCTACATGGCCTTAGGCAAGGATGTCTCCTCGCTCCTTTATTGTTTTCCCTTTATCTCAGCGATTTGCCTCAATGTTTTCAGCAGATAAGTAATTTTCCGCCAAAAATCGCTTCCCACAAAATACATACATTATTATATGCAGATGATGTTATCATCCTAGATCTAACCCCCTTTGGATTGCAAAGAAAACTTCAGGCTCTCTATAACTATACAGAGGAAAATTTCCTAGTACCGAACATCTCTAAAACAAAAATAGTACCGTTCTCTGGTAGAAAAAGGAGTACTAAATGTACCTGGTCCCTAGGGGGAAAACCGGTGGAAGTGGTAAATGAATACACCTACCTAGGAAGAATCTTCACTAAGGGCCCGATGTAGGTAAATTCCATTTACCGAGTTTGAAATACCGAATTCTACCGATTCGGTATTTCAAAATCGGTAAATGGGATGTAGGTCCCAACATCTGGATTCGTTACCGAATCCTTAACAATTCTTTAATTACCGATTCGGTAAATACCGAATCGGTAATGCCCATTCATTCCTATGGGCTTTGAAGCCCATAGGAATGATTAGGCATTACCGAATCGGTATTTACCGAATCGGTAATTAAAGAATTCACAAGGGTGCAGGGGGTGTCACTTTGACACCCTCTAGCACCCCCAAAACGGGCATGTGTGCAATGTGGCACACAGACATGCCCTAAGGGCACGTCTGTCTGTCACATGGCACATGTGTACATGCACAGATGTGCATGTACACAGGAATCGGTATTTTACCATGGATTTGTATTCCATGGTAAAATACCGATTCTGTAAGCCATGTGCCAATAGAAAATTGGCCACCCACATAGCATTTTCGGTAATTTTACTGAATCGGTAAATATTACCGAATCGGTAAATATTACCGATTCGGTAATTATTACCGAATCGGTACTTATTACCGATTCGGTAATAATAACGATTCGGTAAAATTACCGAATATGTGCACCTACATCTCCCTAGCCCTTTACCGATCGGAAACGGCCGAAAATCTGTATTTTTGGCCGATTCCGATCGGTAAAGGGCTACCTACATCTGGCCCCAAGTCCTTACAAAACAAGTCCCATACTTTGAATTTGACCCGGAAATCTGATATCCATGTAGGAGCACTTTTACGGCTATACGCTGCATCTGGACAGAGACATTTTTCTGCAATGCTTAAGGTATATAGTGCCAAAGTCTCACCAGTACTGTCGTATGCACGTGAACACATACCAATAAGACAGTGGTCCTTTCTAGATTTAAAAGAAGGAAAGATCCTATGGAAAATAATGAAGATTTCCCAGTCGGTTCCAGTGCAAGCTCTCCGTCTTGAGTTTTCACTAACTAGCTCCTATGCCCGAGGAATCGCCAATATCATCAGGTGGGCGTATAATCTCCTCCATGCTGAAGAAGGAAAGCTATGATCCCTGTTAAAAATTGAGACATTTGAATGTGAATCATCGAACTATGTATTTTTCTGCTTTTAAGCTATCAGAGGTCAACATTGAACTGTTACTTTCTTGGACTCCTGCCCAATTGAAACTTTTCTTAAAGCACTTTACTACAAGACTTAGTTTTGACCTAGACTCTCAACATTGTCTTAAACTGTCTTTATATAAAAATATTACTGAAATTATTGAGTATAAGACACCTCAACAATATTTAAATTTTAACCTGTACCATGGGGTTAGGAGATCGATTGTTCTGCTCCGATTTGGAATACTCCCCGTAAAAACCCTTACATCTAGATGGTACTTAGAAGAAAATCCTATTTGTAATCTATGTAATGGTGAAGAGCAGGACTTGGAACATTTATTGTCTACTTGTACAAATATGTCAGTGGTAAAGGCAAGGAAAAGATTTTTACAACCAGTTTATTCAAAATGGAGAATCAGCTCAATACAGGAATTGATTATTCTATGTAAAATTCCGCCAAATGAATTTGTATGTCACAATTTTTACAAATTTTTAAAACCATTTTTATTCTTGTATTAGTGTGAAAATGTTAACAAAACTGTTTAAATTATTATATTGTGTATTTAATATTTGCGGTTCTCAGTGGTGAACCAAATCAAATACAATAAACTTGAAAACTTGAAACTTGAAACTTGAGCCTGTTCTCAAATATTTCAAGTGTTTCCCATAGGCTTCGGCCGTAGACAATGCATTGAGCATATTGTTTTCGGCTTATCCCATGCACTCTATCCACCATGCACAGAACTTCAAAGCCAAAAGACACACAGATGATGGACGGAATGTAGTATGGGGTATGGTGAGCAAAAGAACGATGAATGTAACCCAGATCTATTGCCTGGGGGAGAATGTTTGATTTACTCTGCATTCCGTACATCATCTGTGTGACTTTTTCAGAACTTCAAAGACATCCATCGATCCACAGGAGTGGAGTGTGTTCAGTGCACTTGCACGATACACATAGGATATGACCTCTAGGCATTCGCTGTGTTCAGCACTTAAATGTGCCAATCATGGCCCACAGATTTCGGCTGTAGCTAGTGTTATCAAATTTGAATCGTACAAAAAGACACATGGTTTGTTGCCCTCCGCTTTGTCTACTATTTAGATTGACAAAACACATGCTGAAGGCAGCAACTGATAACTATATTTATTACATTTTGTAAGTAAACAATATTCACTATGGGCATCATTTACGAGGAGCTTGCACCACTGCTGCATCATGTTGTTTTTTACGCAGCGGTAGCGCAATCAGTGTGCCACACTGCTCCATATCTTCAACCTGACGCATTGGGCCCAATGCGTTAGTTTGTAGAGCCCTGTGTCACATTATACCTGCGCTAGGTATAATGTATGGAGGGTAGGTGTTCCAACGCAAAAAAGCCTTGTAGAAGTGGCGCACTGAAATGTACATTTCACTGCGTCACTCTATAATATGACTGCGTCAAAATCCTAATGCCTGCTCAGACGAGGTGTAAGGATTCACACAGAGCTTTTTACATGGGACTCACCTATGTGTTCTGACGCATTGCTCAGTTTTAAGACCAACTCCAGCAATGTGTCACTTTTGAGCCAACAGATGCATCAGAATTTCTGACGTATCTGTTAAATCTTTGCGCCACGGAGCCCTGTGTTGTAAATGCAATGCTTCCATGGTGTCCCAAGAACATTTGGTGCAGGCGCAAGGAAACTGATGCATCAATGCCGATGTGTCATTTTCCTTCAATTGAGGCCCTATGATCCCACTCAAGTACCCGATGACAGCCTCTAGCCATTCTCTCTAAACCATGTCACACACCATGCAGGGCCTGCATCCCTACACTGCATGTATCACTCAAATGTGCTAAACATGTCTCTCAAGCTTCAGCTAATGGTTTGGTTTATTGCATGTTTCGTTATTTTAGGGTCTGCCCTTATGGGTTTCTTCTGGGGCATCACATTGGTTTTGTCAAGATTCACTTGGATGCTCACTAGTCAGTCTGGGGGTCATGTCCACTTCGTGAATGAGCAAGATCACTTTTTCCTCCCCGTAAGGGAGTCGGCTCATTTGGTGTTGCCACTGGGAGTTGGCACATCTCGGTGTTGTTACCAAGGATGCCGTTTATAGTTGTCATTAAATCAGTCGAGTTATTACAAAACCTCTACACTGACCAAGGCCTCATAGTTACTGGTTGTAATGAAGATTGCGCCCCTTGTTACATTTTGAAAGGTCAAACCTGCCAGAATTTAAACCACAAAAATTCCCAGTAAATGCCAGGATATACAGTTTTTGCACAAAGGATGCACCAAAATCTGTATTTTATGCCCCAAAGTGAGGGCAAAATGTATAATAGGCGATAATTAGCACATCAAGTAGATTTAGATCACAGTGGTGTTGAATTTTATCAGGTGCGACAATTATCCAACCAAATACCGAGCCAAACTTAATGAGGGGCTGAGAGGAGAGAATGATGAAAACATCAGTCTGAACATTGAATACATTGTAGCACAAGTTCTGAAACACAAGGAATCATGTAGCCTGTTTGGCAAGAGGGCACATTTATTAATGCATATACCCAAACAAGCAATGTAATTGCAAATTCATTTTGTCTCCTGAAGTAGATGAATAGCAAACCAGAGAGACTGCATGCATTTGCCACTTAGGTGCACACATATTGTTTATGTCAGTTTATATAGTGGTTTCATCAGCTGAAGTCCCTTCCCAAAAGGCTTAGTAATCATAAATGTGCACTGTAAAATTATATCATGGCAGAGCTTAGTTTGAGCTGGTGGTTGCCCGTGGGGCCAACCGACACTAATATTTGGAGATCGGCATTTATTTTTCCTCATCAGATATTGATCACAAGAAAGAGGGATAAAAGCACACAAACAGGAATGAAGGAGAAAAAGGACGTACAAACTGGCACCAAGGGGGAAATCAAGGACCGACAAGAGCGACATAAAGGGGCAGCAGTGTCTGGTAGTGGATAAAAGAGCCCTTAGCTAAATTCAAGAATAAGCAGCCTTGGTATTTGTCTCACCAAATTTTCTTAGTGCCACCATATCAAAGCTCTGTGCACAGGCACTTATTTTTTTGCAAATTAAGCACTGTATCTCTGTAGTGTGTTAGGTGTAGTACTCCTCAAACATGGTGAGGCAAAAAGAAGTTTCCATTGAGTTAGCTGAATATAAGTGAAGTCCTTGCAACCGATCAGAATGTAGTGATGAGATTCTGCCTAGAAGAAAAGGTCTCCAACAGCAGTGCAGATATAGGGGCATCAATTCTGCATGGAGGAGCAGAGCTCTTCTATTAGTGTGATTGAATAATTGAAGCACTATAAGTGACACCAGGCAGCTTGGGGTCTACCACTGAGATACAAAGATCAGGTTCAGAGTATTTTAATGGAAGGGTCAAACACTGGGAGCGGTTATATGTCACAATATTGAGAACAGAAATTTTGTCCTACAACAATATTGAGGACTATGCATTGATATCCAATATATTTTAAAGTCAAGAATACATAAATTAGTATAGACTTAATATTCTTAGCTCCACATCCATGTACAATGTAGCTACAGGTGGAGGTATCTATAGTAAATCATGGAGTTCCGCAATGCAGAACTCCGCCAAGTGGTTGAAAAACTAAGCGGTGCTAGGCAGTTCCCCAGCATGCCTGTTCGTGTTGCGTTTTTACATCATATGCAGCGCAGAGTACATTTTATTGTTGGATGTCGTGCTCGAATGGCATCACACAGTTCACTTGGGTGCAGCCATCTTGTTTTCTGTTTGTGGTGCTGGGCCTGATTTTGAATCCCTTCTCATTCATATCAATCCTATGCCCTCCAAATTAATCCACACCTGATTTTTATTTATTGTATTAGTGTGCATTTTTGTGTCAGTGTATTTTATGTTTTTTTCATTTTTTTGTGTTTTTTTGTGTTTTTGTACGTTTTTAATTTTTCCTTTACTTCCTTATTATTTGTATTATTTGTATTTCATTTCCTTCCTTTGTTCCTTCCTTATTTCCTTCCCCAGTTTTTCTTTTTTCCCTCCTACCCAGCGCCTTGTCAGAGCAGCGTGAACAGGACAGTGGCAGCACCAGGCCCCCCAGACCTGCAAGCTGCAGCAGCTGCCTTCACTGACAATGCCTTCGATTGTGGTGGAGTTCTCAACCTGAAATGCAGGTGATATAATTCTATTTTTATATTTTTCTCTGATTCTACAGCAGTAGCAACATCTAGGTCCTGATGAATGCATTGGTACTTTCCATCTATGCAGAAACATGTCGACCACTATTTGCTGAACAGATATTCTGTTAAATCTGTTTATCTAAATTGTTTTTTCTCTTGGATAGCTGAGAGAAATCATTAAAACTTACACTTCTACTCAGCCTGATCCAATTTTATCTTATCACTATTCACATATTTGCACTGCTTTTTTCAGTTGTCTCCTCACATAGACTTTTTAATTTGCACCGCCTACCTGGTAGATACAAAGGTTCTTTGGCTCTCACAGTCTTTTCACATCCTTGTGACTGTGATTGCACTAACTCCTGGGTAAGGAGAACCCACATGATGTAAAAAGTGGCGGTACAGATCGACAACTGATGGGAATATTTTCACCTACCCTTGGGTCTGTCTTTCCCAGTTGATTGATCACGTGCATTTTTTTCACACTATTTCACGTGGCTTGGAGGGCAACGCAGGCAGTCGCCTAAGTCCAAGAGCTCCGCAACCCCTGGACAACAACGGCGAGACATACAGCGAGAACTGCCCCAATCCCCACAAGAAGCACATCGAACAGTGTGGGAACACCTGGTGCTGAAGGTGGTGCGAGCCTTCCCTAACGCAACACAAGAAGGAACAGCAACTAGCTAAAAGATCTCTAGCACTGCCGAGCGGTAAGGCGCACCTAAGATGGCGGCGCATTGAAGAAGGCTACAGCAACCGCCACACACTGCGGTGCCAGAACCCCTCCCTCATAACAACGAGCAGAAACAAAAGGGGGCGAAGCTCAGGAGAAGCAGCCACTTCAGAGCCACAAAAGAAGGTGAAACAACGCTCGGAGCTACCCGCGAGCAACCAACTCCCCGATAACGGAAGAAACGAAACCGAAACTCACCACTCCAGGGCGGCCATCTTGCGCTGGCAGCACACAAGCATGGACAGCAGCAGAGGTGAGCACACCGGAAGGCGGGGGTAAAACTTGTAAATGCGCGCCACCACCCAGCCATTTAAAGTCCCAGCAATTATAGACCTAACGGAAAAATAGAACCGCTAACCAGGCAGCATTTACGAAGGTCACAGAAGCTGATACCGGAACACGGCGGCCATCTTGAGAGGGGCAGGCGGCGGCACAACGAGCACAATGAGCACGGAAGGCAAGCGCGCCGGGGGGAAGAGCAAGCCCCAAGGCGCGTGCAGCACCATCCCTAACCCCCGAGCCAAAGAAACAAAAAGGACAGCCCAAGTGGCCAAGCTAGAAGGGCGCATAAAGGCGCTGGATAGCAACACGGTGGCCATCTTGGAAGGGGCAGTCGGTGACTAAAGCGCAAGCAATACGAACACGGGAGGCGACCGCTGGACGGTATCGAGCCTCAAGCGCGCAACACCTGGCCTCCCCAAAACCAAAGCGAAACAAGAAAGGGCCTGGGGCACAGACCGCAGAACAGGACACACAGACACGGCTGCCATCTTGGAAAGGGAGGCTGGCGGCACGGTGCAATAAGCCCAGAGCAACTCCACAGTCGTTGGAGGTGAGCCCCCAAACGTATGCCACCACCCAGAGCTGGTGACATAACAGACACCGGAGCTCATCCCTCGCTGTGGGCGGCCATCTCAGAACAACCAAGAGGTAGCGACCCAGCCGGGAAGTGCGGTACTATCCTTCTTAAGCTCAACCGCCATGTGCGCTAGACGACACTACGGAACTAGCTTCAAACGCCAGGGGAGCACACCGAACTAACGCAGTATAACAACAAGCCACAAGCCAAACCCCAAGGCACCATAAGTCAGTCTGCGGAAAGGGACAAGGTCAGAGCCAACACAGCAAGTAGTGTTACCAGCCCACGGCGGGCAGCTCGTCAGAGCCAACGCCAACGGAACAAACAGTCCTACCCCATAGAAGTTGCAGTGTAGCACTACACACAGCTACAATCGCAGCAGCAGCGAGCACAGGGAAGCAAGCAACAGCGGTGCACAGAGAAGTCCTGGCGTCCAGCAAAACAAGAACCAGGACAGTAAGGTGGCCTAGCAGGTTCACCTTCAGTGGCAACACGAGGGACAAAGACACCACATCAACAAACAGCGGCCCACACCAAGAGAACCAACAGACGGACCAACAGAAGAAGGACAGGCTGTCTACATACCTCGCAAGAAGAGGTTTCGATAAGATGGCCGGCAGAGACGACAAATCTGCCAATGACAATAAAAAGCAAAGGAAGGATATGGTGGAATCTCCAATCAAGATGAAAAACAACCACACCATTGGTGCAGCAATGGAAACGCTCCTCAAAAAGATAACGGAAGCCAACGACCTAGCCAAGGCCACTAAGAACTCCATGGATAACGTTCATCTAGAACTCACCGCAATACGAGCGGACCAAAACAAAATCGCCAGCAGAGTAGGTGAAGCGGAGAGGAGAATTAGTGACATAGAAGATAGAACAGCCAGCACGGACAGAGATGTATGCTATGTCTCCAAGGTATCCAGCGACCTTCAGAGAATGTTTGCGGAACAGGAAGACAGAAACAGGAAGGGGAACATCAGGATCCTGGGAGTGCCAGAGGATGAAGAAGAGGCCGCAGGGTCGTGCGCAGCAATGCTAGAAACCCTAATTCCAAAACTGACGGGCCTCAAATTCGAAAGAGCCTTCGAGATTGACAAGGCATATAGAGTACCGGCGATGAAGCAACAGCAGACGAAAGGTCCAAGAACAATCATTTACAAACCCTTGCAAGCCAATCACACCGACGCTATTTTTGCGTTTGCGAGAAAAGGCCAAGCAGTGAAGTGGAATGGCCATAAGATAATAATCACCCAAGACTTCTCGAAAGGGACGGTGGAAACTAGAAAAGGCTTCCTAGCACTCAGGGAAAGGCTAAAGAAAGCTAACGTCACATGCAGCTTTGCAGGGCCTGCAAAAATGCGAATAACGGACAGGAGAGGCACGCGCACTTTTGACGACCCAGCCGACCTACGTAGATACCTCCAAGGACCCGAACCGGAGGAAATGGAAGTAACAAGCCCAGGGACAGCGAAAAGGAGGGCATCATCAGACGGCTCGGAAACATGCGCTGCAGGCCAACACTACAGCAGCGTCAGCATACCTAAACAACGTCTACCTCACCACGCCACAGTGCAGCGGCACCACTGATCACTACAAACACATATCTACCTCATGACCGCTAAAGCGCGGCAGGCCTGTGACCTAGGCTTACCACCTGAAGTATTTTGTATCACTCAGAAAGGCTGCAGCCACACCGCAGCGACACCACAGAACACTCTGAAGGACGCATCTACCTCAACGGACCTTTGAACTTTGAACTTGAACTCGGAACTCGGAACTTTGGACTATTACCCAAAGTATTATGTATCTCTCAGGGAAGACCGGACCTCGTGCAGGTTTCAGCAGTCTGAAAAGAATATCCTTTACCAGATGTGTACAGCACAGCAGGGGGCAGGGGAATATCGATTTGGGGGGGGCGGAGGACCGTTGCTGTCGCACGTTTACAGTACATTGACAGGGGGGAAGGGGGAGGGGGAGGGGGGAGGGGAGGAAGGGGGGGGGAGTGGGCCGGGCGGGGAGCCAAGCAGCATGGACAATCGTAACCTTGTGGAGACACTTTTTCTCTTTTTCCCTCTTTCTGTCCTATTATATATCCCAGATCCCCAACCTGCCCCGGGGGGGGACCGACAACATGTGGCGGGGGGTAGCCTCTCTGTGCCCAAATCTGACGCCATGGACTAATTCTAGTACCTGCGTAGGCACAAGCGAAAAACACAGACCGCCATGACCACACTCACCACACAGACCCCAGTGCAAATAGCCGCAGACATCAAGATAGTATCCCTAAACGTCGAGGGCCTTAACCATCCCGTTAAACGTCGGAAGACACTAGAATATTTAAATAAACTCAAGGCCGACATATATGTCCTCCAAGAGACCAGAGTCTCAGTAGAGGACGCGAACCGACTCAAGGCGAGCTGGATAAGCGAGGTAGTATGCTCACCAGCCGTAAACAAGACGGGGGGAGTGATCACCATCATCAGCAAGAAAGCAAAGTTCAGGGTACACGACCACCAAGCAGACACAAAGGGCAGAAGGCTACTCACTTGTATCAAAAGAGGGGAAAAGACTATACACATAGCCAACATCTATGGCCCGAACTCAACAGACAAAAAATTCTGGGAAGAGGTAGAAAGCGAGCTCAACAGCATCCCCCTGGGGGAGCTGCTAATCACAGCGGGAGACATAAACCAAGCGATGGACAATGCCACGGACAGACGTCCACATAGACCCAGCACATAACACAAGAGCAGACAACACTCAAAAACCTATGCGCCAAGCTAGCACTGTCAGACCCATGGAGACTACAACACCCCAGCGCCAGAGAATACACATTCTACTCAAACCCACACAACTCATATAGCAGAATTGACTACATACTCATGTCCTCCACTCACACACATCTGACTGAAACAACAGAAATAGGGCCCATAACAATTTCAGACCACGCTCACATCTCCCTCTCCATAAGCGGGAAGCACAAAGAGAAGCCAAACCGTAGCTGGCGCCTCAACAGCGACATACTAGAGAACCCGACAAACATAACTGAGGTAGAAGAGGCGATTAAGGAATACCTAACGTTCAACGGCACCGCAGACACTGACACCATCACCCTCTGGGAAGCACTAAAAGCCACAATAAGAAGGAAGCTCCTGAGCATCAAAGCCAGGATGAACAGGAGTAGGTACAAAAAAATTACAGAACTGGAGGGCCAGATAAAGGAACTAGAAGGATACCATAGCACGAACCTGGTGGATAGGAACACCCTCACCACACTCACAAAAAAGAAGTACGAATTGAACAGGATACTAAGTGAAAGGGCAAGCACTTGGATTAACAAATACAAATCCATAAACCTATGCTCAGCAAATAAAGCAGGCAGAGCACTAGCAGGATACCTGAAAGCCAAACAAAGGCAGCACTCTGTCGTAGCGATTACAGACAAAAATAACAGAACCCACACGGTCAACAAGCTAATCCTTGAAACCTTCAGGGGTTTCTACAAGGAACTGTACACAGCGGACAAATCACTAGTGGCAGACGGCGGCGCAAACTTGCTAGACAAACTCGATCTGCCCAAACTAAGCAACGAACACAGAGACTCACTAGAGCAGGACATAACTGGAGTCGAGGTGGGGATGGCAATAGACTCGCTGAAGCCAAATAAAGCGCCAGGGCCGGACGGATTCATGGCGGCCTTCTATAAACAGTTTCAGCCCCTGCTAAAGGAGACCATGGTCAGAGTCTTCCAGACGTGCGCTGACAGGGGGAGCATGACGAATTCGATGGCAGAGGCAAACATCATTGTCATCCCCAAAGAGGGGAAGGACCCACAATCCCCGCAAAACTATTGCCCGATCTCACTAATAAACGTAGATTGTAAAATATACGCAAAAGTAATGGCTGCAAGACTAAACACATATCTACCTCACCTCATACACAAATCGCAAGTAGGCTACCTAAAAAACAGACTCTCACAAGACAACACCAGACTACTCTGCCACCTCATAAACCGCACAGCTAACAGCATGGAGAAGGCAGTCATGATTGCGCTTGACGCAGAAAAGGCCTTCGATAGAGTCTCGTGGCCCTTCCTTGACCAATGAATGCGCAAATTCGGCCTAGGGGATAAATACTGGGGTATGGTCATGTCACTCTACAAAAACCCCCGGGCACGAGTGGTGGTCAACACAACCACGTCCACGATGTTCACCCTGGAGAGGGGGACGAGGCAGGGGTGTCCTCTATCACCGGGAATATTCCTACTCGCATTAGAACCACTCCTTCACATGATCAGGAATAATCCGCTAATAACAGGAGTACGAGTCGGAGGACAAGCTTTCAAGCTGGCAGCATATGCCGACGACATCCTGATCACCACTAACGACCCAGAAACATCAATAGAAGCCCTGATGCAAACCATTGAGGACTATGCGCAGGTCTCAGGATATAAATTAAACCGTGACAAATCTGAATGCAAGCCAATGAACTGCCACACAACAAGGACAGTACTAGGCACGTCCGGACTTGCGTGGCAGAGGAAACCCCTGAAGTACCTGGGCCTCCTCTTTGGAAGAGATCTTAGGTCGACTCTAGACCACAATGAGGAGGCAATGCTGAGGAAGATCAGGAGCAAGCTAGAAGCCTGGAGTCCCTTATTCATCAGCTGGTGGGGTCGAGTCGAGACGATCAAGATGATGATCACACCAATGCTAAACTATCTGCTGAGCATGCTACCACTAACCTTAACTACGGACTTTCACAAACAAATAGATAAAGCAATCAACTCATTCCTCTGGGGTGGCAAGAAGGCCAGAATCAGCCTATCAAAACTTAGACTAAAAAAGTACCAAGGTGGGCTAAACCTTACGAACTACAAGGCCTTCCAAATGGCCTGCCTAGCAAAACAGGGCATACACTTGATCTCCCCCACACCAGAGTACATGCCGGTCTGGCTCAACCTGGAAAGATGCATCCTGGGGGGGGCCGACCCAATCATGGCGCTGACGGCCAACAGACACCCAGAAGCAAAGAATGCAATCATCAGGAACACAAAGACGGCACTACTCAGAGTAGACAGAGAACTGGAGGTCAGCATCAAAGGGTCCAAATGGGAATCAATATGGTACAACTCCAAGGTGACATACAAAGGGGGGACATTAGAGAACACAGAGTGGTACAGCAGAAGCATCACAACGCCGGCCCAACTAGAGCTAGACAGCAACCCGCTCACATTCGAAGCACTACAGTGCACGCATAAACTACCAAACAAGGAGTTCTATGAATTCCTCAGGATCAAGACAGCCATCACCAAAGCTAACCTCTCGAAACACAAACCATCCATCATACAGTACTCACAAAACCTAAACAAGGCAGGCCACCAAACTGCTCACATTTACAAACTCATCACCCCCGCACCACAACACTAAACAACAAAACACTAGCATTCTAGGAAAGGGGACTTACAGAGACCACTAAACGAAGATGAAAGGGCCAGACTATGGATCTCAGCATCCAAAAACAAGATAACCCCACAATTAGCCCAAACAAAATGCTGGCTATTGCACAGACTACACTGGACCCCAGCCAAGCTAGAAACAGTAGGAGCCAGCGAGAGCGGCACCTGCTGGAACTGCCACAAAGCAAGGGGGGGACCTTGCTCACGTCCTATACGAATGCCCCAAGGTCAAGGTTTTCTGGCGCAAAGTTTACGAACTCATAGACACGCTTACAGGCTGCCAGATACAATGCGGCCTACCAGGCATAACCATGCCCTTCCTGGCCACAGAGCTTGACTCCAAAGAGAACCGCGAACTAGTTGACGTCTTGCTAACCGCAGCCACCAAAACAATTCTAGGTAACTGGAAAAACACGAGTAAAGCCACATTCAAACGTTGGTTCAACTGGGTAAGATTTCTGCGAGGGTCCGACAACATTACCGCCAACCACCACCCGGCGAATCACACGGCCAGAGGGGGACATGTGGGCGGCCCTGGATGCCCACCTGAAACGATAACCCCCCCCCTTTCTCTCTCTCTTTTCTTCCTCTCTCATGCTCCACCACAAGCCAGACATTATATTTTGGTCTAAGCAGTCAAGAATTGTGACAAACTGTTTGTATATGTCAAATTTATTTTCAATAAAAATATTTTGAGAACAAAAAATTCACAATACTTTTTTCTGTCGTGTCAAGGGTCTTCGATGAATTGAGCTCTTCTTTCTCTGCCTGACTCCTAGATACTTTGTATGTATTATTGTCATTAGTAGGGGCGTGTATCTAGTTGTGAGTCTTTAAACTAGCCCTTGGACCCCCTTCTATGTAGTGTGTATTATAAGTATTTAAGCAGCCATAACAGACTCTTCTGTCCCCTTGTCACCATAGTGAATTAGTGATATCAGTGAGTTAGCTTTCTCTGTGACTTTCTTAATGTAGCTCGTACAGTCCCAAACCATTTCCCAGTGATGTACAGTACTAGTATTTATCTATTCATTGCAAAAAAGGGAGTCTGAGTTGGTCCATCAAGGGGGTTTAGAAATGAGAATAAAATTAAAGATAACTAATTACAATGCATTTGTTCCAAATGTAGTTTTTGTTAAGGAAATTTGGAATAGGGAATTTAGGATTAGTATGGCCAACTCATTGATAGTCATCACTATTACTATAGGCAATCTGCTTTAGATAAGTACACTGTTACGGAATTTGCCTATCATAATAATTTTGTGGAGATTAACTGTACCACTAATCTATTTTTTTTGTATCTTCTTTATTTATTACATCAACACCCAAGGGCAAAAAGTGGGGCAGCACAAAGTCAGGTCTGGGAAGAACTGGGGAGGAGGCACCAACCACATGTGCCACTGCTGAGGGCTTTGCTCAGCCTGGTTCATCCTATAATTTATTTTTATCATTTCCCTAACTTTTACCTCTGCTCACTCTTATACTATTTTTAATTTTACCTTGTTTATTTTTATATACTGTCTCCTTTTTTCCAAATACCCTATCCAATTTTTTTTAAATTCCTGTTATCCCTCTATTGTTCTGTTCTTTCCCTTATGTCATGGTTTCTTTTTTGGTAATGGAATTTTTCTAGTCTATACTTGTCTCTAGTTTTCTTCTGCTTTGTTGGTGATATTTCCCTCTCCCCTATACATCTTGTGGTACAGTAAAACTAAGAACAGATTTTTGGTACAAGTAAGCTTGTATTATAAATATTATCCACCATGTATGTTTGCTCTGAAGTCTTTATTTTTCTTGCTCCTGCTCTAACAGTTAACAAGAGAGTGGCCATGATCATGGCTCCCACCCCCATTTTGTGCTGTGTAAATCATTTATACATTATACCAGCAGTTTCCATGAGAGTGCAGCATGGCTGGAAAGTTTGAGGTCCCATTTTATTTGCCAACCAACACCATATGTATTTCATTGCAGCGGTCGGCAATTGGGGCTCTACAGAAGACGAACTGCAGGCATTGAATGCCTGCAGCCCCAATTGCCGACCGCCGCCCTGATTAATACAGGCGCTGCATGCCCTGCCCTCTGGTCGGACTTATCTCCACGATCAGTTCACGAGTCATTTTTGACCGCCTGGACCCCAGACGCCCACGCCTCCTTGCCTGGGTGCACTCACTGTATCCATCTACAACCCTGTCCTGATGACGATCCCGACTAACTGGGATCGAAACGCCGTCGACTCTACAGCATAAACAATACTCTTTGTGCTCCTGTTCATATTTATGCAAACATGTTTTAAGTGATTACAACTTGTTTCACGGGGCCTTTATTGATGCACCAACTTGGTTCTATGCGCCGATCATGCTGTCCACTTGAGCACTTGCACCTTCACTATTATCACTGTATATAGCACCACGCACCAAGTGCCACAAGGGTTGTCACATGATCTGTTCTGTACAGTGCTGTTTAAACTGTATTACCATGTGAAAGACCTCTCCCTGTGCCTATTTGGTGAATAATACCACCTTTTGTCTAAAAATCCAGTGACTCCTTGTTTACTAATTTGTAATGCAGACTGCATACATTACTTAAATTGATCCTACATGATACCTGTTGGGAATTGTTTCTATTTATACTACACACCCATCCCAACGTGGTCTATGGGTTTTCTCCTGTTTTTCTTATACATATAATGCCTATCAAGTGTAGCAGCAAGAGGAGAAGAGATTCAGTTGGAGGAGGAGAAGCGGTGGCAGGGATGGGCGGTGGTAAGTCACATTGCTTGCTTATTGACAATTACTATTATACTCACTAGCTACGAGTGCTTCGTCTTGACTCTTGATCATGAACGTCCCGCTTTACCAGCTACAGTGGTGGTTGAGTTTTGGCCTCTTCTATCTGCAACTCAGCAAAAGCTCACAGAATGAACGCTAAAAATGATGGCTTGATGGAAACGAGAAAGAATGGAATGTTAAAAGAGAGAGTGAGTGAAATGGTATCGGAGTGAAAGGATGTGTGGTCAGGATTGTGTAAATGGATGGATGGGTGAAAGGATGGTTGAAAGCAAGGTTAGATACTGAATTGATGGATAATGGATTGGACATTTTGGTGAAAGACTGGAAGAGAGAAAGTAAAGCGTAAATCATCATGGCTATGGGTGAATATAGAAGAATGAAAGGATGAATGAATAATTGCTTGGATGAATAAAATAAGGAGCTCTTCTGGACAAGGGTATACTGCTCACCTACTTTGCTTACTTTGCTTTATGGTTATCAAATCTATGGTTCAAAGTGGGGATTCTTTAACTTTTGTTCTAATCCCTTGCTAACTGTCTTTGTTTTGTGAGGCACATATGTATCCCACCCATCATCATTCATCACCCACCTCCCTGTCCATGGTATTTCACCGCCCATGACCGAAGTGCACTATGGTTAAATTCGTGACTGCAGTGTTGACTGCATTGCAAACCGAACCCACAAGGTGTGCTTTCTTCGCCCACTCAGTCCCCTTTGAGTATTGCCCTCCTTTATTCATTCCAAAGTTCTTGTGTCCCAGCCTACCAAAAAATTTAAAAATTCATTCTTGACATGTGACACATTTTTATGGCCATGTGAAGTTATTCCAAAATACATTTCATGGTTTCCCATAACAGATTTATTTGATGACTGTTCAGATGTTTCCCTTTCAACTTGAAACAACTATAGTGGCTGAATAAGCCAAAACATAGGCTCATGACGAATCGATGATCAGTGACAAGCCAGTATTCTATAGCAAAATCTCTACCTACCTGCCTAATCTCTCTACCTTACCTGCAATAGAGTAAGTCAATTCAAATCTGTGACAGCACCAAGCACATCTTGGGTTCGATCCTGGACCTAATTATCTCTACTCCCAGTTCCATTCATCTGGAATTAATTGTCCCTTGTGACTGGACAGATCACCACTGCATCACCTTTCACATCTGTGAGAAAGTGTCTCTATATATACTGGACCAGAATAAGGTACAGTGTGTATAGAGTCCACAAACCCCAGAGGTATACCAGAGGTTAAAGTCAGGGCTGACCTTACTCTCCAAAGTGGTAGCTTGGTCGAGCAGTAAGGCAGTACCAGAGGACAGTGTAAAGCATTTGTTGTACACACTCAATCAGGAAAAGGTTTCAGACACTCAAGGACTGAACTCCAGGCCAATTGTTTTGATCTCAACAGATATAGTTGTTTTATTTTTAGAACCAACTGGTATAAAATGTACTTTTCTCGATATGAGTACTCTCAGGTAATTTCTTGGCAAAGAGACAATAAACTTTGTGATCACAATAGATACAGTGGTTGCAGTAGGCAACACAATTCTAAACACACCATAGCTTTGAGCTCAATGGTTTTTCATCATGTAAGTACAGTTGATTACTTTGTAGATTACTTTGGTAGTTCCAGGACTGGATCCTAAATTCAGTCCTGGGGTCTAAGCTGAAACCAATTCAGTAAAATCGTTTTAGTTACAGTAGTGATTTTTCAGTAATATAAAGCTGTTTTAAAATTCCACACTTAGAAACTTTTCAATGAAAATCTGGCAATGTTACCCAACGGGAGAAAATTCAGGTTGCAGGTAATGTAGGATCTTGTTACTTTTGTAATTCAATACTAGGTTCCTAGGTCCAGTACTGGGGTCTCAACTTAAAACAGGTAAGTAATTGTGTTTCAGTATTTTGTATGATTTTTAAAGAATATTTCAAGTTTTCAAAAGAAGACAGAAGAAATTTCATCGAAAAGCAGACAATGGATTCCTATGGAGAAAATACAGATTACTAGTAAACCCGGTAAGGATTACTTTTGCGGTTCAGTACTGGGCTATTGGGTAGAGTACTGGCTTCTCTCCTGATCACAGGTGAGTACTTCGGAATTCGGTATTCGGCTGATTTTATAGGAATATTTGAAAGTTTAAAAACTTCACACTTCGAAGAAATTCCACAGAAAAACTGTCAATGGTTTCCTATGGAAGACATTTAGGTTGCTAGTAAATACGGTTATGATTACTTTTGCTGTTCAGTACTGGGCTAGAAGGTACAGCACTGGCTTCTCTCCTGATCACAGGTGAGTACTTTGGAATTCGTTATTCGCCTGTTTTTAGATGAATATTTTAAAGTTTCAAAACTTCACATTTAGAAGATTTTTCGAGTCAAACCAGTCAATGTTATCCTACGGCAGGAAAGTGAGTCATCGGTTTTCAGGTGAGTACTCGACTGGTGAAGTTAAGGTTCTGGGCATAGACTCAGTGGTCCCCCAGGATCAGGTAGGTACAGTTGGTACACCCTCAGAGACACAGGGGCAGCCAAGTGCAGAGGTAGTTAGGCCCAATGTTATCCAATGAGCGGCAGGGGGCCTTTGGTTGGTGGCTGCTGGCTAGCAGGCCACGCGGCTGTGGGAGCTGGGCTCCTGGTCACTTGCTCAGGGCAAATGGGGAAGTAGGATAGGACAAGGTTGCACTCCCAGGGGCACTCGGGCGGCTGGGTGCAGAGTGCTTTTGAGCCGTCGGGTGCTTAATGTTATTCAATGAGGATCTTGAAAAGGGAACAAAGGCTCCAGGCTCGGGGACGTTGGATCTTCTGTAGCGACTAACACTTCGAGTGGTAAGTTGGGATCTTGGAGGATAGGTAAACACCCAGGGGTTGGACAGAGGGGGCCGTGGGGCGCCGGGTGCAGGGGTGTCTTTTGAGGTTGGGAAATCTTACTCCCTGCTGGTCGCGGTCGGAGGGGTCCTTTGTCCTGAGGCTGCAGGCGTTGTTGGAGTCATCCAGGAGAGTCCTTGGGCACTGGATTCCAGGTCATCGCCGGGGGGATGTCCTCAGGGTCTTGATTCACTCTGGCACAGGCCAGGTTTGGCGGGTGCAGAGTGTGCAGGGGCCGCGGTTCCAGGCTGATGCTAGGGCTGGTTACTTGCTTTGACTTGCTTTGAGCAGTACCACTGCTCTTGGGAGACCCAGCTAGTCAGAGTCACAAGGCTGTCAGGTCCTCTGGGGTTTTTGATGTTGCTGACCACTGAAGATACCAGGGTTTAGCAGGAGCAGGTTCGAGGGTCGACAGGCCGGTAGGGCTGGAGCCATATCAGTTGGTGTCTTCCTCTTCTTAGCAGCTGCACGGCAGGTCTTCTTGTTTCTTTTTCTTTCTTTCTAGTTTTGGTATCTGGATCTGAGGAAGGAAGGTTCAGGTAGCCCCTAAATACTGAATTTAGGGGTGTTACAGGTAGGGCAAGGGGTGGGTACACCCCCTAGCCTGCTCCTCTCCTGTGGGAGGGGGGCAGGAGCCTAGCTGTGATTGAGAAGGGCTCCCCATCTTCAAGATGGCCGGAGCCTGAGGTCGTGCTTCACCTCGTCTCCCCCACCTGAGGGGTGGGGTTGGCACTGGCTGGCACACTCCCCTTCCTGACGTAGATTTTCCCGCCAGTCTTCCCACCAGAGTGGGGGTCAGGACTGGTGGGGGCTGGCTGCTGGGTACAGCAAATGTTCTGGAGAAGCTCACAGAGGCGGCATGCCTTTGAAGCTTCCCCCTGCCCATCCTGGGGAGGAGACCTAGCAACCCGCCCAGGATGTGTATTGTTGCAGGCCCAGGAGAGCGGGGGGCTCTCCACCCAGGGGTCCAGCAACATGTCTGCTGTGTGGCAGCCTCTGCAGCCACTCATCCCAGACGTCAATTGTAGGTTAGGTTTCAGGGGGCATCTCTAAAATACCCTCTATAGTGCATTTTACATTAAATCCCACACTGGCATCAGTGTGGGTTTAATGTGCTGAGAAGTGAGATATCAAACTTGTCAGCCTTCAGTGTAGCCATTATGGTGTTGTGGAGTTTGTAATGACAACCTCCCAGCACCATATACTCTTAATGGCATCACTGTACTTACAGGGCACTGGAATGCCCGTGGGTTCTGTAGGGGCACAGGGCTCATGCACCTGTGCCCACACCACTGGCATAGGGCACCTAGATAGCTGGGGGGGCTGATGTATGACAGGGCAGTGGGTGTGTGGGCATGGCACACAGAGATGTGTGCCATGTCGACTCTTTGTTTAGTTCTGCACCAGGACACTCAGCCTGCAAAGGCAGTGTGTGTGTGACAGGGTACAGGGCCCCTAAGGGTGGCACAATAGGTGCTGCAGCCCTTAGGGGTCTTCTCTGGTCACAATACCCTGGGTAGCTAGGGTACCATTTACTAGGGGCTGACATGTGGCCAGAGATGCCAATGGGGTTTAGGCTTTGGTACAGATTTTAGGGAAGGAACACAGGCCCTGGGTACCTGATTGGCAGGGACCCAGGGCACACCAAGGAAAAGTGCATCAGGTATCAGGCAAAAAGTGGGGGGTACTGCAACAGAATCTCACTTTCTCACAACATCTTAGAACTGTGGACCATGAAAAGATACCAACCAAAAAATCCCAGACATTGGAAAAGATCCTTGTAAAATGTTAACATGAATGAAATGATATTCCACAGCAATAAGACCTTGTCTTCTCCTATTGTCATGTCTGACGTCCATGACCTCACTGAGCACTACAACAGTACCATGCTGAACATTCTGAATACAATTGCCCCTTACAACTAAAGGAATGTCCAAGAAAGACTCCAAACCATACTTCAATGGTAGTTTAAATTCAGACAGACACGATCTAAAATTAGCTGAGCTATCTTTGAGAAGCTCTCCATCCCTTGAACACTTTAAGCTTTTGAGATTGAGAAGGAGTATGTACAATAAACGCATCAGAAATGTGAAAGCGATCTTCTTCAGATGCCGACTTTCAAAACCAGAAATCACCCTAAAAGACTGTATGAATTAATTAAACTTCAATCCAATAACCTTCGCACTCTTTTTCTAGCCCACAGCCAAAATATGAGGACTTTGCCTCCTTCTTCCGTGGAAAGAGGAATAAGATCGAATCTGATCTATGGACATCCATGAACCAACATATAGTCCTACCCTCTTTAAACTCCTTCTCCCTCCTTCACCCTCAGCCTCATCCTGCAATTGGTCACCCCCCCAAAAAAAACAGTGCCTATTGGAGTCAATTCATAACCTTTGATGAAATCGCCATACTCAACATTCTTTCAACACTGAAACCCTGGAGGAACGCTAGGAGGCGTTCGACCAAGATGACTGCACACCTGTAAGGCTCCTGCCTGACCGGGCGAATATCCTGCATTGCCATTCTGTGCTGAACGCCAAGCCCAGTAAACACACCGACGGAGAGCGGAAGAGCAGCTCATCATTATGGTGTGACCCATATGTCGAGGGACCACGCCATTGCGGAGATGGAGGCTGACTAGATCCTGAGCGGAGGGAGGCGGAGGGAGGTGGAGGTGACCAGGAGCGTCCAGGCGGCTACAAGAAGCAGGAAAATCCAGAGCTGATTGGGCCCGCTGGTGGAGCTCCCTCCTCTGCAGCCGGTGAGCGGGACGCGCAGCCCACCTGATGCGCCCCGTAAGAACAACAGGACTCGAGACCGGCATAGCCCTGTGGTGCGGCTGTCTCCCGGTAAGGCAAGAACGTAGTCAGATACAAGCTGCCCATACATTGCGTGACCCCGTGCTGAGGGCCGCCGTGAGAGGGGAGGCGCGGCCGCTGAGATACTTGGGCACCGAGGAGGGAAGAAAAGGACAGATAGCTTGGCATTGCCCAGCCTAGCATTGCCTGCTGTACTAGCGCTCACAGTATGTGCGGCGCCAGTGAATACATGCGGGGGAGATAGCCCCTGTTGACAAAACCCCTTACATTAACTGGCGACTTAACTCTGGCACCTCCAATACCCTGCCTGCAAGGCTGAAATAGAGCAGGAAATTCAGGATTTCTTTATCCGTAATGTAGAGTCGGTACCTAGCTTCACAACAGTCTGGGAAGCATTTAAAGTTGCTGTGAAAGGGTGGTTCATCTCGAAGGGGGGTGGCATCCTGAAAGACCTACGCAGAGAATTGAACAAACTTGAGGGTGAGATAAAAGCGCTAGAGAGGGATCTCTCTTCTAATGCTGACAACTCAGCTGCCAGGGCTAAACTACGAGACAAAATCACAGAATACAAAGACGGATAAGGAATGCAAGTTACGAGTTAAGCCTCACATGGCGAGGGTATATGGTGAGTGTGATCGTCCAGGGAAGGCCTTGGCACAGGCGACACAACCTCCTAATTTTGTGAACTACGTAGCGGAAATACAGGATGCGCAGGGTACGATACACAGGAACCTCCCCAGACAACTGAACACATTTGTAGACTACTACCGCACACTCTACACTTCCCAAAGGGGCCCCCCACTAGATTTTCCACAATACTTCAAGGATACCACTCTGGCATGGCTGGGGGATACCCAGCAAAAAAAATTAAACCTAGACCTGGAGGTGGATGAGATCAAGGATGCAATAATGTCCATGAAATCTGGGCGCTCACCGATAGAATTTTACAAAACGTATGTGCACATATTGGCCCCAATCGTAAAAGAAGTTTTTATGTGGCAGCAGAGGAGGGATACCTGCCAAATACCATGAGAGAAGCCCAGATTGTTTCCTTGCTGAAATCGGGGAAATCCCCCCTCCACTGTGAATCGTATCGTCCCCTGTCCCTGTTAAACTGCAATACTAAGATTCTAGAAAAGGTCCTGGCCACCCGTCTTAACCTCCTGATGGAACTGCTGGCATTACCGGACCAGGCAGGGTTCATACCGAACCGGGCCACTTCCCACAATCTCAGAACTCTCATAGCAGTCATGCAAGACATTGACCCCAGTAGTTCGGCTTTGGCGGTCTTTCTTGACGCCACTAAGGCGTTCGACTCGGTGGAGTGGGATTACCTGATCGGAACGTTGAGCTATATGGGGATGCCTTTAACTTTTTTTAACTGGGTACAACTGTTATACAGGCAACCAAAGGCTACGGTGCTACTGAATGGTGCCAGACCTGCCAAGTTTGCCGTATCTAGGGGTACAAGACAGGGATGTCCACTGTCTCCAATTTTATTTGCTCTAGCAATAGAACCCTTAGCAGCAAAACTGCGGCAACACCATAACGAGAGGGCTCCGATCTACCCGACTAGGCAATTACTTATTTCTCTCTATGCGGGCGATATGACTTTATACGTAAAAAAGCCCCAGGAAAACTTAAATCCAATATTACGAGAAAGAACCAAATTCGAAGTCATATCAGGCATACAAATAAACTGGGCTAAGTCTGCAATATTCCCCCTGACGAACAGGACTGCCCAATACCAACTGGATTACCCCTTGATCTGGGAAAGTGACAAATTTAAATATCTGGGCATCCACGTCATCAGGGATAAGAATGCACTAATGAGTGCCAACTATGGTGTGGCAATAGACAAAGTGGCAGATAAAATATCCCAGTGGATAAGACTACCCCTTTCAATGGCGGGGAAGATATGCCTTATAAAAATGGTGATACTCCCAAAATTCTTATATCTGTTTACCAATATACCCTACCACCCGGGCAGATTATTCTGTAATACGCTTAAGACACAGCTTATACAGCTAATCTGGGGAGGGAAACAGGCACGGCTTAAATTGACCACGCTGATGCTACCATATAACCAGGGAGGGTACGATGTTCCTAATTTTGAACACTAATATTACTGTGCACAGGCGCACTTCGCAATGTACTGCCTCCACCCGCCCCCATTCATGCCTCATCTGGCGGTGGAGAATGGCTATATGTCTCGAACTCTCCAGAGGGGTATCTGTTTACGTCAGTCAGGGAGCGGGAGCGTGACCCGTCCACCGCGGACTGTACTGTGGCTGCATGGCGGTGGATCACCTGTAAGCTGGAGACTCCCCTAATGTACTCCCCTATGATGACCTTGTCCTGTACTCCGCTATTACAGGTCACATATGAAGGGATATGCCGCAGAATGCTCAACAAGCTACACTACAACACCTGGGGAGACTTGTATACTGGGGGACAGTTTAGAACAATGGAACAATTTTTTGGGGAACAAGCACCCACTACTATGGACATATTGATATATACCCACCTCAGACAAAGTGTAAAAGCCATAACCCCATCATTTCCTATAGAACCTGATAAATTTGCGCCACTGCACGCACTGCTGCAGTGACGCCCCCAAGCACGTTACATCCATGTTGTATAAGTGTGTGAGAAGCTCCCCCTATCATACCCCTTGTGAGCTAGAACGGAATGGGATGGGGACTTGGATATTCCCCTTACGGATGAGCAATGGGAAATCTGTTGTATGCAGACTGAGGCGATAACAGCTAACAGTAGATTGCGCCTCATACATTTGAAATTTTTGCACAGATTATACCACACTCCAGTCCGTCTGCATAAATTCCTCCTCAGAGCTGATGACAAATGCGAGTGGTGTGGGGGGGATCGTGCGGATTTCATGCACCTGGCATGGAGTTGCCCTCAGGTGGCAACTTACTGGGTGGAAGTATTTGAGGGCATGTCTGCAATGGTAGGAGTGCACTTACTGCAGACACCGAAAGTTTACCTCTTGGGTTTAATTCAGAGTGTAGCTACGGTATATAAGAAATACCTGGCAATGGGAATGCTACTTGCGAAACGGCAGGTAGCCTGCAGGTGGGGCAGAGGCCGTGCCCTCAAGTTCAAGACCTGGGTGTGTGACCTGTCTACATGGCATGAGCACCTACATTGCTACGCCGACCTTCTACTTACAAAGTCTCGCCCGAAAGATATCTGGGACCAACTGACCGCTTACCTATTGGCCTAGAGGGTGGATGAGGGGTCGGACCAGGCAGAATGTGCGCAGACAGCAGGGGAAGGGGAGGGTGATGAGAACCTAGTGCGGGATGTGCTGGGAGATGCAGAGGAGTAGCCCTCCCAGTCTATGGCTGGGCACATTAGTAGACAGGAATTGGCTGGAACGGGATGCCAGTCTATTTCCATACATTCATGAATTGGGTTGTATACAATGTTAGTAACCTATGTGAGACAACATGCAAATGTATATATCCAGAGTCCAGGACCTTGAAGCTGTATGCTGATGTTATTTGAAGCATGCGAATGTACCGTGCTGTATGGGTTGGGGGGGTGCACTTGTTGAGGGTTGGGTAACGGGGGGAATGGTCGCAGCATGTTGAGTAACTATTCATTGAAGAATATGAAGTAAGATAATCATACCTATTTTGATAGGCATTGATGTACTTTACACTGTAATGTGCAAATCTTCAATAAAGGTTTTTTGAAACTTAAAAATAAATTACAAAAAAAAAACACTGAAACCCTCAAATCTCTTCAATGATCCTACTATGGATCAAAAGAGTAAATGCCTGTCTACTACAAGGTGAGATCCCAGACTGCTTAAAGTCGGGGCAAGTTTCGCCCATTCTTAAAAACCCACTGCAGATCCAGAGGACCATAATAATTTCTGGCCAATCAGTAACATTACAACTCTGTCGAAGCTCCTTGTGAAATTTGTACATGTCCAACTATGTCACCACATAGATGGATACCATTTATGAATTCCAATCTGGAGTCCGTAAGGGTCACAGCACTAAAACTACCATTACTCACATTGTCAATGATGCGCTTACAATACTTGATCGGAATTAATCCTGTCTTCTAATCCTCCTTGACCTCTCATCAGCTTTTGATACATGACAATCTCCTGTACCTCAAACATGACAATCTCCTGGATCTACTGGAATGCAGGATGGGTCTATCTGGCTCTGTATTAAAATGGTTTGCCTCATTTCTCCACTACAGAACACAAAGAATTAAAGTTGATCAGTCCCTTTTCAATCCACTTCATTCACACTAGGGCTCCCTCAAGGGTCTGCTCTCTCACCCACTATCACATGTATGATGACGACATCCAACTGTACCTGAAAATCTTTTACCCTGATGATATCAAGTCACTCAACACAACCCTACACAAAATCCAAAACTGGCTAAACCCCAACCATCTCAAACTTAAATCCCTCAAAAGAGAATCCCTCTTAATCTCCCCACCCAAGCAATATCCCATTCTTGAAAAGTATTTGAAACATCTAACTGCTCTCAACTATATATCACACATCATAGACTCTATGAGATCTCTTGGTATAATACTAGATAAGAACTGAACATGCAGGAATATATCAGCCCAACTACCAAAGGAGCGAACTGCCAGCTTTACATCCTAAGAGAAATAAAACCCTTCCTTCCCCCTGATGACTTCAAGTCCACTGTTCAAGCCTTAGACATTTCAAGGTTGAGTATGGTAGAGCAACCCTTAGTTGTCTACCTCGCTACAAACTGGCTCCACTTAGGGCCTCTCAGAACTCAGTGGCAAGGCTAAACACAGGATCAAAAAAAAGCAACCACATATCTTCGGATTTGAAATCCCTAAATTGGCTCCCATAATAGACAAGGATACAACAAAACATTGCTTGCATGATTCATAAAGCCCTTAATTTCAACACCCTTTTGTACTTCACTCAAAAACCTGAACTTTCTGGCTGTTGCTGATCGTTTATGAGCTCTAGCACCCTGCTGCTTAAAACCAATAACATTTCAAAGTTAGAAAATATATAATCTGGCCTTCTCTGGCAATGCCCCTAGAATTTGCAGCTCCCTGCCTCTGGAAACCAGATTGAATCCTTCAAGAGTGTCCTTAAAAAAGAAGTGAAAGCTTTACTGATGAATACTTTCTGAACTAGGAATTAGCCATGGTTTATTGTCTTGTCAGCCTGGTTCTGTACAGGTCTCCTCACCAAGTTTGGCATTGTTACATCCTGTATTGTTCCTGAACATTTTGCTGTATTCAGCACCTATGTTCTATTGATTCCCTCTGTCATTGTATATTCTCCTTTGGGTTTTATGTTTTATTTGTTCCTCCTCCATTAGTTCTGAGGAGGTATCTGTCATGAACATTGTGTTGTTAAGCCTCACTTTTCTCCCTCTCATGTGTTAATTTCTCTTTGTAAGCACTCTGATACACTCTTGGATCAAGTTTGCGCTAAATATAACATTTTAAATTAAATTAATAAATATGTTTCCTTTCCTTACTGCTCAATAGATGCATTTGTTGAAAATAATTTGTGGTGGCGGGCGAGGCCAGTGAGTAAAGTAGGATTAAGTCTCTGATTTGATTTCAAGTTTGGCATGTGGGATACTCTGTGACGAACATGCCAAATACAATCTATGTAGCCCGTCCCTTTCCCTGTAGTGCAATGCATCATTTTCCCCACCAACTACTTACAGCAGACAAGATAATATTATTCACATTTTATATGTGAGGTGTGGGATGTAGTATCTTATTTATCATTCATATGCCTCTTTGGAGTCAGGGTAGGAAATAAAAGGTGTTTGGAGAAGGGCAGGGCCATTGGAATTAAGGATAGATAATTATCATCTGCAGCTGCACCAGCTGCAGATAGTATCAAAGTTCCCGAAAAGCTGGCTAGCATGTCTCCGTTAATTTAGCACACCTCGTACTCCATAGTGCATAATCCTTTACTCAATAATGAGAGGTAGTTTCTTTTTATTTTTCCACTCAAAGTGTCTGTTTAGTTACTAGAAAAGCCTTTAAAAGAAAATAAATGAAATCACAGTTTTTTTATCTATTGTTATTCTGCCTTAAATTTTTTTATGTCAGATATTCAGTACTTTTTAAGTGAAGCATGTTTGGGTAAAAAATACAATTGGCCCAATGTCTCTCCTAATCATTATCACATCAAATTCTAATGCCCTAGGGGGACTAGCAATGCACTGCTACTGTGCCATCCACAACTTAATTTTAACCCGTGTTTGCAAAGAGCATTGTTTAGAAATGTCTTTTTTTTTTTTTCAATATAGCTATTCCTGCTGGTCCACCAGCACCATCCACAAGACAGTAGATAACAGCCCAACTGCAGAGGCAGGAGACTATCCAGTCTGAATACCAGTGGCTGGTGGCCCTGGTGGATGAAGAGGCAGAGGAATCTGCCTTTGACCAAGGCCCCAGTTCAGCAAGCCAGCATGAGCATGCAGCCTCCTGGTCATTACATCGCCGGTGCTACTGCCAGCTGTCAGAGGCCCTGAATGCCACCTTTGCCACCCCCTTCTGCTCAGACAGGGAATTCCAGTGTTGCCTCCTGCAGCGGCACAACTGCATTGAAAGCCGGCTAGGGAGTATAGAGCACAGCCTGGGCCAGCTCCAGACCTGTATGTACGCTGCGCTCTTCTAGCCTTTTTTAAGTTGTTGTTGGCTGGGGGGGCTAGTTGTGGGTGGAGAGGGTGGGAAGAGAGTTGGGACTGGATGATTTTTTCTTGGACATTTTCTTGGACATTGGTCAGGGATGGGTCAAGTTATTTGACGAGAGGGGTGGGCCTGTTGTGGGTGCAGATCATGTGGTTTATTGTTGTTAACAATTAAATGGAACAATTATTTTACCACACCTTATGCCTGAAGTAGTTTACTTGAGTTTTACTTTTACTTTGCACTGCTGCCTTTATGCGCAGCATGTTTTTTAGAACTGTTTATAAAAGTGTATACCAGTTAGTTATAGTTTGCTATATACCCTTGTCTTACTACCCTCTGTAACTATCTTCCCCATTAGGGGGATGCTGCCATGTTTTATATTTCCTATAATAACCTAGATAAACGATTACTTATCTGCAGTAGATGTTAGCTGCTTACTTACTAACTTAACTAGTTCACTACACTCCATAGTTCTCTTACCTGAATATAGATGAACCAATAACAGGGAATGCATAACAACTTCACAAGCGAGGTCCCACACCGACCCAGGTGAGCTCCTACTGTGGCATTAATCAGAAGGATTATTCATCACAGGCAAGTAAATTGAAATATACACACTGAGGTAGTGGGTTATAGATAATACCATAGCTTTACAAAGAATTCAGACAAGACTACTACATGACACAACAAAGAATACATGATAGTGATAATATAACAAAAAATAGCAATAGTAATTTCTTCTGAGCAATGGGTAGCTAGTTTTTAATTTTAACTAAGGTTACGAAATCCTCAAGTTATGAAAATTGGACTCAAAGTCTGGAGTGGAGATGGTTAAGAGTTTATGAGATACAAGGATTGAATGATGATTCTGAAAAATGATGTTCTCCAATATCTAAAATATGGATCACTTGTATGTGTGGGTGGATAATTGGGGCCAGTGTGCGCTATTGCTTAGGTAACAGAAGATCCCGCAGTGAGTGGTGTCACTTTCACCACATCGGCCCCACCAAGTGTGTGATCCATTTATGGTTTAAATTAAGTGACACATCAATAAATCACACAGCCCGAGGGAAGAGAGTTAAGGGTTTGATGAATGGGTGGGAAAGGGGTTTTGGGGAAAGTTATGACAAAGACAAACGCTACACAAGGAGAATATTCATCAGGGCGTAGACTAGCGCATCATCATCAATCCGCTGTGGAAGGAAATTAAGGAATGGGTATGACACAGCACAGTTAAATACATTGCAAACAGTCCTTCTGCCACAGAGACCCAATTATCAGATCAATCTAAATGTTCTGTCTTCGAGGTTTAAAAAAATATAATTATGGACCAGTGAACCCACCTAGGTCTCAAAATGTGATTGTTAAAAGAAAAATTATACTGTACTGCCAAATTGGGTGGTGCATGTGCGTTATCCTCCAGAAAGCAAGTTTACAAATTAGTTGAACTCCCTTCCTCACTGTCTGCCACCACATGAATCATAAATTATCACTCACAATTACTCAATATTATATCACTAATTTGTGCAATAGTTACCTCTTTCAATCCAGGCATAGTGGTAGGCACACTATTGTACCTCCTCTTTGATACAAGCAACAGATTGGAATTTGGCAATCTTGTAAATCAAATGATCTTCTGGGGCAACCCTTCTAGGTGATGAAAAAAAGATGGATAGGCGTGAACCGTACAAGTACATTTTCGCTTAGTAAATTTTTAAAGGTCAATCACCTTCAGAAAAAGGATCACCTATCAGGCACTATTCATTGCAACTCACCGAAATCAAGTTTACTATTAATTGAACACCCTCCCTCATTGTCTGCCACCAAATAAACAATCAATTATCACTCACATTTAATCTGATTGTTGCAATAATTGTAGTTACCTCTTCCAAACAAAGCACCGTTAGTTTAGGTAGTAGGTACACAATTGTATCTTTGACACAGGCAACACATTGGCATTTGGTAATGGCATTCTTGTAATTCAACAATCTACTGTGACAGCCCTAAGAGATGCAAAAAAGGACAGGCATGCGAGGGAGGCAGGCATTGTCTCAAATGTCATGAACGAATTGTGGAGGCATCTTCACTGCGCACTGGTCCAACTGCAATTCGGCCATATATGTTACTAAAAAATGGTGGGGCAACATAAATCTAACACAAACATAATGTTCCACCAGCTACTTATTTTTGTAAAGAAAGAAGTTTAATGAGAAATAATAGTGGCTCTGCATACTCAGTCCGGGAAGTAGAGTTTGTCCTCAAACTCTGGTGGTTCACCTAGAAGTTTGGTCAGCTAACACACTTGATTCTGACCAATCCTCCTCCTCCGCCCGCTGTACTGGTTCAGGAGCAGTGAAATTGTGTTGTATGAAGTGTAGGTTCATTTTGATCATTGTCAATCTCTCCACATTTTGAGGAGAGAGACTGGTCCTTCTCACTGTAACAACTGGGTCAGCTGTACTCAGCAGACACACTGGCTACAGGTTAAGCCAGATACTTTATTGCCAGTCTTCTGAGCTCTGGCTATTAGTTGATCTTCCCATATCAATACATCAACGGTTTTGATCCACATTGACCTCTTGTGGATCATCCAGATACTTTTGGAATATCCTCTGAATTGGCATTGGTGCAGCCACTTGTGCAACCTCTTTTGCCATTGCCTCTGCACTGGGCTTAAGCCCTTCCATTTGATACCAATCTAATGCAGAGGTTGGGTCCGATCCTTCTGTTGTTGTTGTTGCTGATGTTCTGGTTGCTGGTGTTGGCTGCTGTGAGACAAGACTGCCCTCTCTGGATGTTGAAGGCGACACCCCAGGAACTACAGAATGGGACTCTAAGTTCCAGCCATTCTTCTTCCAGGTCTCTGGCTTGCTCAACAATTCACCTCTTTTATTTCAAAACAGCCCCTTAATAGAAAGGAATGAAAGTGGGCAGATTTTTTTTGTATTTTTGTATTGTTGATCAAGTAGTGTGGCACAGATGGACTCTTTGGACAAGATGATGTCATGTTGCAGCCTTGTATCGCAAGCCAAGTGAAGGATTAAGCTCTCAACCAAGGCTTGCGCTTCTGTGCTTTCGTTCACACCGCAAGTGCAAACCTGTCAGACACCTTCTTTAGCTGGTCCTAAAGTAGATGCAACAACGGGATAGCTTGACCCATCATACTGTCCTCCTAGCTAACATCCTGTGTGAAAACCTCAAAAGGGAGTGGCGTCTGTGTCAGTCATTTGCTTCATCCCCTCCACTTTGAATGACATAGTCATTGATCTGATTGTACTGCTCAAACAGAAGTTGCAACATGTAATAGGTTGAGTTGCAAGGTTTTGGCACCTCTTGCATCAGGGCTTTAACTGGTACTGTATTTGCATGCTGAATAATCTGTAACTGCTTCCAGGCTTTTAAAGAATTTGCTTAAATGAGTGAAGATTCTTCTGCAGGTGGTCAGTATATTGCTGACTGTCTTCTTTTTTGAGAAACTCTTGCACCACCAGTTTGATGCAATGCACCAAACACAGGACCCTGAAATAGCCACTGGCTGCCTTGGCCTTGTCTATGTTATTGCCATTGTCCGCTGCAAAAAATCCTACTCTGAGTCCTCTGGATTGTAGCCATTCAGACACCTTGCTGTTGAATTCATCGAAGATGTTTGTAGCTGTATGTGATTTTTACATGGCAAACATGGCTACTGTTGCATGCTGCCGAACGCTCTTAAAACGTTCTTCAGGGTCAAGGCCTGTAGCTAGCTTTTGCTTTACCCCTGCAAAAGAGATCCAGTGTGCAGTGATTCACATATAATGAGTCACCTGACAACTGATCCACATGTCTGCTGTCAGGTGGATAGTGTGAACAACACTTTGCTGCAAAGCTTGTCCAACCAATTTCAGCACATCATGATACAGCGCTGAAACAGAAACTCCGGCATAATAAGTCCGACTTGGAACCTGCCATTTCAAGCAGATGGCTGCCACAAATTCTAAGAATCCCACTCCTTTCACAAAAGAAAAATGGAGGAGTTCCAGTGCTAACAATTTTTGCCAGATTCTAATTGTACAAACATGCCATTGAGTGGTTGTGGTCGTAGGACCCCTTCTGCCTAAACATGCCTGTAATAGTAGCCTGTATTTTCTTCTTTTCTGGGGTCACTGATGCAGGAAATCTTTGAGTAGGTGGTGGTAGAATCAGTGTGCATTGTGGTGATGCAATCACTGTATGCTGTGGTGTCTCCATCTGATTCTGCGTCTTCTTATGCCATTTCGAAGTCGCTGAGGCGGGTAATTCTGCTGTGGCACTGCTGGGGAAAGGGCTGCTTTGCCTGAGGATGTCACTTTCTTTTTCTTCATCATCACCTCCCACAGTGATTGGACTTTTAGATGATGTTCCCCATCACTCCTCATCATCACCTCCTTGAGCATGTTAAGCAATATTTTTAAGGGCTCCTCCCACTGGATTGTGTGATGTTTTTCATGTGGGTCATTGGGCCTCCAGTACCATATGTGTATCAGTCTTACCTCAACAAACATTTGTGTGGCAAATGGTGCATATTGCAATGTGCTCCCCTGTCTGCTAACCATAAAAAAAGTCCCAAACTGGGGCGAAGTACTTGATGACTGGGCCGTTGCCAATGCCTGAAGAAGAACTGGAAGTAGGTGGGTGTCACTGATTGCCTCTCTGTGTGCATACTTCTACAGAGGTAGGGGTTGGTGCAGGTCTCAGTTAGGGCTTTGCAAATATGGGAGCAGGCAGTGTTACCTGTGCCACATCCCTTGGATCAGGTTGAATAGTCATGCTGGACTCCTCTGTGTCACCTTCCACAATGACTAGCTCGTCATCATCCTCCTCATCTTCCCCTTCCATAACTCTAAGTCTTTCAGAAACGTTTCATTTCCCTTGCTTCTCCTGGCATTTCCCGTACTCTGCCAGGGTCCACTTCATGTCCCTATCATCATCATCATCATCAGACGTGGTGCTAGTAGGAGAAGGTGGAGTAGTAGAAGATGGTGAAGTGGTACCCTTCCTTTACCTTGCTGGAGATCTAGGCGCCAATGATTCTTAAAGATGAGTTTCTTGTCGACCAGAAGCTCAACCTCCTGTTCTGCTCCAACATCAAGAAGATATATGATTGCTCGATGCAGCTGTCTCCTGAAATGATTGGATACTACTTTGCAAAAGGGACCAATCCAATTAAGCATCACTGCTTGTCTGCGTCGCCATAACTGCAGTGCCTGCTTCACTGACAGGCATGGTCTTGGGTTTAGGTTGGGGTGGGGTGGTGCTCTTGATGCTGGACTACTGCTTCCAGGTTCCTCCCCGGAGACCAATCTAGCAGGCACATGGCTCGCAAAAAAGGATGTAGTCGGCACACCATCGGTAGAAAGCTACTTCCTCTCACTGACCACTTTCTTGGGAGCAACTTTCTTTGGGCCATCTTAAAGCTCTCTGTTGGCAGTCGCACTAAGCTGAAGAGACTGGAGAACGGACATCAGTGTACTGGCTTTCTGTTTGGCAGTACTGCGGGTGAGCCCTCTTCTTCTCTTGTGCACCTAAAAGCAAACAAGCAAAAGAACATTTAGTGAAATGTGGCATTGTTGCAGTTTGAAGTAATACACACAAAGTCAATATTAGTGTGGTTGATTAGTTAGGTAACCATGAATCAGCCACTTAAAAGTCAAACCACACCACCATACCATAAAATCAAATTTCAAAACAGGATAGGACAACCTACAGATAGAGCTCTTTTCTTTATGTCCATACATTCTAAAGAGGACACCTGAGGCACTCAGGGAACTCAATCAGTCAATCAGGAAATTGTAAGCGCACTACTCACCCGTGAGGGTCTCAAGGCTCTGGGGGGGTCCGCAGATCTGTTTAGCCAAAGAGCCAGGTCTTGAGGGTCTTCCTGAAGGTGTTCAGGGAGGGGACGCGTCTGATGTCTGCCAGTATCTCGTTTCAGGTCTTGGCTACAATGTGAGAGAAGGATCTTCCTCCTGCTCTGGCTCTGTGGATGCGCTGGGTTTCGGCCAGTGCTCGGTTGGAAGATCAGAGGTTTCTTTTGGGTATGTGGAAGTTGATTCTGTCGTTGAGGTATTTGGGTCTGTTGTTGTGTAGGCATTTGTAGGCGTGAATGCGGATTTTAAAAAGTGACTCTTTTCTCCACAGCGAGCCAGTGGAGAATTTGCAGGTGTTGACTGATGTGTTTCGTGTCGGGGGATGCAAATCTGGTGGCGGTGTTCTGTATTGTCTGGTGTTTGCGGAGTAGGGACTTGTTGATGCTGGCATAGAGTGTGTTTTTATAGCAGCTGGAGGTCACGTGTTGACCTGTCGGTTCATGGTGAGTGATGAGTCGAGTACGATGCAGAGGTTCTTGGCGTGGTCTGAGAGGGTAGGTGGGCTTCTGAGGGCAGTCGGCCACCAGGTGCTGTCCCATGCAGAAGGGGTGGTAAAAAGGACACGGACTCCTGTCTTCTCTGCGTTGAGCTTCAGGCAGCTGTTGGTCATTCAGACTGTGAAGTCTTGCCTTCCGTTCTGGAAGTTGAGTTTGGCAGTGGTGGGGTCTTTGGTGAGGGAGAGGATGAGCTGGGAGTCTCCAGCATAGGATACGATGTTGAGGCAGCGCTGTCGGACGATGGCTGCGAGGGGGCCATGTAGATGTTGAAGAGGGTGGGGCTCAGGGATGAACCCTGTGGGACTCAGCAGGTGATTTTAGTGGGGTCGGAGAGGAAGGGTGATCCTTTGGCTTCTTCCAGTGAGGAATGATCGGATCCAGTCCAGGGCTGCATGCGTCGTGTAGTCTTGCGACTAGTGTGCTGTGGGAGATGATGTCGAAGGCCGCTGATAGGTCGAGTAGGATGAGGGCTTCAGAGCGGCCTTGGTCCAGGAAGGTGCGGATGTCGTCTGTGGCAGCTAGTAGGGCAGTCTCGGTGCTGTGGTTGCCTCGGAATCCGGATTGGGATGGGTCAAGGAGGGCATTCTCTTCAATGTGTCAGTTTCATGTTGACTGTTTTCTCTGCAACTTTGGCTGCCAAGAGGAGGAGTGAGATGAGCCAATAGTTCTTGAGGTCGGTGGGATTAGCTGTGGGCTTCTTGAGCAGAGGTCTGACTTCTGCACGCTTTAAGTCTTCTGGTAAAGTGCCTGTTTTGAAGGGGTGTTGATGATGCATTGTAGTTCGCGTGCGATTGCAACCGTGGCTCTGTGGTAGATGTGAGAGGACAGGGGTCAGTAGGTGCCCTAGAGTGGATGCTTTTCATGGTCGAGGTGGTATCTTTGGCCGTGATCGTTGTCCAGTTGGAGATGGTGGGCTGGCTGGTGTCTCTGGGGGGTGAGGGGCCGTCTGTGGCGACTGGTGGATGGTCAATGAAGTTGTCGTAGAGGTTTTTGATCTTAAGGTCAAATAGGTTCCAAGCTTGTCGCAGAGGTCTTGGGCTGGGGTGATGTCTGTGGCTTCGCTGATTGGTAAATTCTTGAATGACGCTGAATAAGTCCTTGTTGTGGATGAAGGTCCTCTTGGTGGCTCTGATGTGGTTGTGGTAGTCCGTCATGGCGTCCTTGTAGGTGGTGTGGTTTTTGGCTGTCTTGGTTTTTCTCCAGTTCTTCTCCAGGCATCCGCAGGTGTGTCTGGCTTCTTGGAGAGAGGTGGTGAACCAGGCGGCTTTCCTGGGGCATTGTCTGTCAGGGTTGCGTAGCGGATTGAGCTCATCTGCACAGTCAGAGATCCAGGTGTGGAGTTCTCTGGCGGCGTTGTTTGCTTCAGGTGCCCAGCTGTGGTTGTCTCAGGTGAGGTTGGAGTTAAGTTGCTCATCCGTAACCTTGCTCCAGTTCCTTCGTGGTGGGCGTGGGGCTGGTTTGGGTGTCATGGGTTTGTTGATAGTGAAGTGTACGCAGTGGTGGTTGGTCCATTGCGGCTGCGTTGTGTGGCTGAATTGAAAGCTGTTTCCTGCCGCGAAGATGGGGTTGAGGGTGTGTGCTGCTCTGTGGGTCGGTGTGTTGATCAGTTGTTTAAGTCAGATGCTGGCGAGGTTGTCACGAAGAATAGTGGAGTTGGGGTTGCTGGGGTTATCGAGGTGGAAGTTCAGGTCTCTAATGAGTGTGTCTTTTGTTGAGGCAATGGCATGGGGTGCGATGAAGTCGGTGATGGTGGTGGCGAAGGGTGTCGGGGGCCGAGGGGTCTATAGACGAGGGTTCCTTGGAGTGTGGCTTTGAGGGTTGTCTGGATCTGGAAGTGCAGGTGTTCGACAGAGGGGAAGGTGTTGCTGGAGGTGGTGAGGCAGAGGGTGCTTTTCTGGGCCGATGGCGAGGCGCCCTCCTGGGTGCTTGGAGCGGTCTTTCCTCTGGATATTGTATCCGTCTGGGATGGCGGTGCTGATATTGGTGGCAGAGGATGCGTTGGTCCAGCTCTCTGTGAAGAAAGCAATGTCGGGCAAGAGAGAGGCAAGTAGGTTCCAGATTTCCAGGGCATGTTTCTGTACAAAGTGTACATTGAGGAGGATGCATTTTAGGGTGTCACTGGTGCTGGCGTCGGCGGTGTTGGAGGCCGGGGTGGCGGTGAGGATCTGGCGGCAGTGGAGGCAGGAGAAATGGCCGTGGGTCGTGTTCGGCGAGGCCTGTTGGCATTCTCTAAGTCTTCCAGGGTTGAGTGTGAGGAGGGTGGTGGTGTCGTAGCGATGGGTAGAGGGAGGTCCAGGGTTCCTGGCGCTGGCCACGGTCGGGTCATGGATGGGCACAGATGGAATTGCCTTTGGCGCACCCACTGTGTGCATCCACTGTGCAACCACGCAGTGGCTGCCATTAAGTAGGGGAGGGAGGAGAGGCCGGGAGGCAGGAGCAGGGGAATTCTTGGGGGAGGGGCCACAGGGGCAGCAGCGGTGAAAAGCGAAAGGAACAGGCAGCCATGTGAAAATAAAAACAGCAGTGGAATTAGAGCAAGTCACATGGTACAATAACAGTGGTACAACAGGGAAAAATTAAGAAGAAAAACGGCTGAAAAGGTTACGGTGATTGCAGGCAGTCTGGTCCCAGTTGGAGTGGGCAACAGGCGCAGGAGCAGACAGCAGCCTCGAACCTCCCAAGGAGGAGGTCGGGTCTGGAGGCAAGAGAGGGCACAGCAGAGCTGCGGGGGGAGAGTAGACCTAGACCAAGGGTCTGCATGGGTAAGTGGAATAATAATCTTTTTTTTTAAATGTAGGTTTGTGTGTGCCTATGGCAGGCAATGTGATCTGGGGGAAATGGAATAATCATTAGAAAAATTAAAGATGCTGATGTGTCTGCACTGCACCGCAGCCATGGGGTCTAGGGGTAAATAGAATTATACCTATAAAAACTGAATCCTGTTGTGCGGGTGTACGCCTATTGTGGATGGATGGATGGATGGATGGATGGATGGATGGATGGATGGATGGTTGGTTGGTTGGCTGGACCGACCAAGGCAAAAGGGATAAAAAAATATTTATTACATTTTTTAAATGTAAAAAATTAAAACATTTAAAAAAATGAAAGAAACTTTTTTTAATGTAAAAGAATTAAAATCCAAAATTATAATAAATTGAAAAAATAATTAAACTGAAAAACACATTTAAAAAAATGATTAATAATTGCTGATGGTTGTATGGGAGGATGAGAGGAAATCTGTTGTGAGGCAAAGAGGTGCAAAATAAAAAAAATGCTTGTAACACAAAAGCACTGTTCATCACAATCATATTTTTAATTTACACGATATCACATACATACATGGAAGCCTATGGGAAAGAAACACTGGGTGGATTCACAAAATGGCTGCCAGCCACATGGGCAAACAAAACCAACAAACAAGGAGGCTTGGGGAACAAAGAAAACATGGAAGCCAATGGCAAAGGTGCAATAACTTAATGCAGAAAGTGGCTTGCAGCCAGTACAACATGGTCAAACAACAACAGAGAGCAAGGAGGCATGGAGAACAAAGAAAACATGCAAGCCTATGTCAAAGGCACATTGGCTGGATGCAGAAAACAGCATCAAGCGAATGCCACATGGTCAAACAACAACAGTAAGGAAGAAGGCATGGGGAACAAAGAACACATGCAAGCCTATGGCAAAAACACACCAGCAGGATGCACAAAATGGCTGCCAGTCACATGGCCAAACAAGTACAGCAAATAAGAAGGAGTGGGAAATGAAGAACACATGGAAGCCTATGCCAAAGGCACACTGGGTGAATGCACAAAATGGCTGCCAGCCAGTGCCTCTGAACACATTCAGGCATATAGACACATACTCCACAAAATGGCCACTGGCCACATGGCATATAGAATAAAGACAAATGGTAGCCTATGGTTAGCACACTCATTGGCCAGACAAAGGAGGCATGGTAACACGGAAGAATACACTACCATTAATTCAGAAATGCCAAAAACAAAAATTAACTGAGCTATAAAAAAATTACAGCATACAAGTCATCAAATATTACACCACATTTAAACTTTTTGTACACCAAAAAAGTGAAATACAAAAAAAACACATTTTAAATGTAATACAATGCCATCCCAGCCCTAACTGATGTTTTAAAACAACACATACCACAGAAACAGTTGTTTCATGCACCCATGACTAGTACTTGGCTGAGTGTAGTGCTTGGAATTTGACACAATAGGGCACACCTGGATCCTGCACTCCCAAGAGGAGGCAGATGCACTACTGCACCTTTAAACAACACATGTTAAACAGAACTCATAAAAAGATAATGCGATAAAACAAAAACCAGCACTCTCTTAAGGCAAGGCAAGAAGAGAAATTCAGGTACATTTAAAGTGACACACACACACACACATTTATGAATTCAATATTTTAGAAAAGAAGGCAATATATATTAGTGAATGCAGACGCAATGTAGAGTATATATATATATATATATATATATATATATATATATATATATATATATACTCTACATTTTATATATATATATATAGCAAAGAACAAAGAAATTTTAAAATTATATACATAAAGTAAGGAACACCTCACCGATCAATCATGTAATATTCTTGCCAACTCAAGCTGGAGGAGCCCTTCGACAGCCCAGGAAGGAGTTCAATCTGGACCCAAGTTCCGTTTTATTTTGCAGCAGTACGTCTACTCTGCAAATGAGCTCCTACCCGCCCTTCCGAAGACTTCCAGCTTTAATACCTCTACTCAACGTGTAGCGAAGGTTCTAGAAATCTCGCCCCCTTTCTTCTGTTGGGAAAAAGCGAGCTGACCATACTGGTCTGTGTCAAGGTCAAGACAGAAACTGGCCAGGCTCCTGTACCAAGCACGCATCCCACACAACATGTTCCAGTTCACTCTGATCAGTGAGGAGCAAAAAACAAGTGAAGAGCGAAAACGTGCTCTCCCCACTTTGCAGCTACGTGTGAGCACAGAAAATGGAGTCTGTTACACAAGATGGAATCTGCACAGAAAATTGAGTCAATTATGCCAAATGGAGCCAATGGTCAATATATCAGTCTTAATATCAGTCCACTGGGCCTACTGACTGGTTGGCCCCTTGGCAGACTAGGCCACATGATAAAATATATCAATATTGCAAATTTAACAAACATGCGGAAAATGTACTGAACTTTGCAACATTGTTCCTTTATAAAAGAAGAAAAATTCAGTGTAAAAATATAACTAGGCCCGTACTAAAACTGCAGGCCACACACCACAATAAATTTGAAAATTTGAATAAAAGTAGTAAAAAATATTGGTGCATGCCCTCTATCAAACAAACAACACCCTTACACTAGAGTTTTTGAACTTACTTCTGAAACCTGAGATACAAAGTCTTTAAATCAAATGGTATGTATGCAGCAGGCACAGCGAGTGATACTTTCATCTCCAAATCTAAATGAAACGTGATCAGGAGATGGAAAAAACACTGGGAGGAAACTGCTGGACAGGAACAGGAAGTTGTAATCTCTGAGGCACTTCCTTTCTGTTGGAGAAAAAAGATTTTTTAAAAAGGCTTCTCAGACAAAAAATGGTCAGTTGGAGAAGAAAATCCATTCAAAAACCTTTTTTGTAGATTTTGCTGATTCTTGAGTACTAAAGCTACTTGATTGGTGCGTCCATGAGTGGCATTATGAGTAGATAGAACTTCTTTTATTTGTCCTGGAGAAAGTGGGGAACATGATGGCCGGAATGTTAACAGCCTCTTCTCGTTCTTTGTCTGTGAAAAAAGCAAGAGAATGATTAGAGACTGTTGCGTTTAGCTCTCCCATTATTAGGGCCTTGGTAATGCCCACTTTATGCATATTCATTTTAATGTAATGAAAGACCTCAATTAACAAATGAATAATTTTTTGACCTGGAGAAATATGAAGATTTACCAAAATAAAGGGAAAATTTAAGGCAGCAATTTCTGCCCTGAAAGTACAATACACTGTAATAGGTTAGAATGATGCAAGCACACTTGATACAACCACATAACATTTGTAGACAGTAGTGTGTCTATACCACTGCTAGCATGGCCTGTCTTTGATCCAGCAGCAGGACAACAATCTATGTAAAACGTTTCAATCTCAAAAACGGACAGAGCCCATGTTGCTTGCAAACAGATTACAGCAGGACCCAGTATATATAAATTCCTAATTTTACCCAGATTTTTCCAACAGCCTGCTATATTCCATGAAACAATTTTAAAGGAAGAAGACCCACTACTAAACACCCTGCTCCTACACGTTTGGGGTGGCCATTTTAATGGTGTTTAACCAACAAGCTAACCAGGCCCAATGAGATACACCATCATTTTTTGTCATCACACCCAGTTTATAATCGTTGCATTGAACCATCCTAGAACCAGCTCTACAAGAGATTAAGGTTAATTTTGAATTGTTATCCATCTGAAGAAACCGAACATTCCTTAATAGGGCAAGACAAAGGCAAGTAACTTTTTCCTCTTACTGGCAAAAATCATGTGTTTTTTTTGGGGGGGGGGGATAATGTTGTTATGTATCATTTTAGGACCCTATTGTAATTTTCCAGATTCATGCCCTTATATAGGTATAAATCACCATATCATTATTTAGTCATAGAAATCATAACCATATTTAGGCATAGCTCATGCAGTCCAAATACGGTAGGGCTACTTCCACTAGTTCCGAAAACCTACAACGATTTCTTGGAAAACTCGGCTTCAGCAGCTAGGGACTTTCCCTTGCTCGAGAACTGACTTGTGCAAGAACTCATGGAGTTTTCAAATAACTGAGGCTCTTTGATGACGTTATTATGTCCACCTTTACGTCAAACTCGGCAACTTCAAGGTATAAATATGCCCACACTTGCCTTAGCAAACACACTGAGGTTTAGAGCACTTCGACTATCTACTTGCCCGGCGCATCCTGCTACAGAAAGTGCCGAAGGAAGCCGACCGTCCAGCTGACGCACTGAGAGAGACACTGTCTTTTCTCCTGCCGCGAAATCCAGCTCCAGTGTTTCCGAGCTACCCTTGCAGGTTGTTGGGAAATCGAGTCCCGAGACTGACCTTCTCCATTCTAAACTAAGATACGGAGCTGATTAGACCCTAAGAGAAATCTTGGACAGATTCTTGGCAAAAGAATACTACATTTATGCTATACCTCACTTACTTCTTCCCTCGTACTAAGCTTAGGTTAGGTACACCGGGGTAGGCGTATTTTAGAAGCATCAGTTGAGTACTTTTAGCCTCTGTTATTTATGTATGTATTTATCTATGGTTTAGGATCCATACAATGCTCCTACAGTATTATTTTATTCTACTTTTTATACTGTATGCGTCATATTTTACAACCAGTTTTACGATTGTAGCAGTTCATTTCTTATGCTTGAGAAAGAAGACTGTTCAATAAATCCTTTTATTGAAAACACCCGTCTATCTATTTCTCTGCACCTCTGGTGAAACGAAGCATGCACGATTGACTGAGTGAAATATCTATCTATTGTTTCCACGACTCTGAAGATACGTTTTATCTTGGGGAAACAAAGTTTTCATGTTTATGCGGTTGTCCGAAACTAATCCCTACTTGTGAATTCGAGAAAGTTTCTAGTGACCTCTGAGCTAGCTGGCACTCACAAGTCTAGTATATTCGATAGAGACCTAGTAGACCTCAGTCCGACGTCTAATCTATAGGATATATTATTCCAATGCGCAGAGCCTATTGGGAATATAGGAACTACACTACATGGCGCCCAACGTTTGGTAAGGCACTAATTTAACGCTAGATACTAGAGTAACTCAGTCGTGCTATTCACAGAGACCCCTTTATCCCGTAAAAAACTCCAATAGATGTCTGGAATGGGTTAAAGGATAAAATATAGGCCATAAACTGAGTAGGATGAAAAATCCTATGTATTACTTTTTGGTTTTGTTCAACGTTGAAGGATACAGTGTTCCAAAATATTGTGCACCTTATCTTTGTTTCCTTGAAGCTTGCTCTGCAAGACTTGCACCAAAATGCAAGATAGCGACAAAGAGAACGGTAGATCTGCCGGCTCTAATACCCAACCGGGTTTAGACGTTACAGGTCTCCAACAAAATGACCCGGATGCTATAATCATCCCGGAAAACGTAAGAAAAGCCATAGCTATAAAGCTTATAGAAAATGGCCTATCACCGAGAGGTGGTACGTTATATTCGTCATAGAGGCACACGAATATCGGCAGACAGAGGTATTCTATTCATGGATTGTCTTTCCACAAGCAAATCCAACAACACATGTGTTCCACTTCTACAAGATCGAGGAACATCCAGCGGAATACGTTCTTTTCGAGGACGTTGAAATTCCACTAACTTACCAAGAGCATCAGCTCTGGCTTAAAGCCGCCCTACAACATCAAAATCATGTTACCAGGCTCGGTCCACTAGGTAGACCAGGAGTAACATGGCCGGTACTAGCCAGCTATACACCACATCCTAGCATTGAAAGAATGTCAGATGTAGAACTGTTAGCTCAGCTAAAACAGTTAATTAAAATTCATCAAAAATTGGTACAATATGTCATGCGGACCTTAACGGTCCAACCTGCTATTAGAATTCCACAACACACCCCTCATCATGGGAACACAAACAAAATCACACCACAGACTATACAATCAGTCATTGGTAAATTGCCCGCAAAAAGGGAACAAATTCCTTTCTGGTATGCCCAGAAAATTACTCAAATAGAGGCAGTATTTCCCGAAAGTACACCTCATGAAAAACACAAGATTCTAACAATCTGTTTACCAATGGGGATTGCACCACACGTGGAGGACTGTGACACTTGGGGTGCAGTCTTTGCTTCAATCTACACAAAAACACATGGTGTCCCGTCTATGGCGGTAATACCAGATGTTCTGAGACAGATTCAAAATGAATACGGTCCAGAACCAGCCTTGAATCTTGTTATGAAATTACTGAAAGATTTCAAACAGGTCTCAGCTATCTTATCAGCTAACATTAAAGGTGAAGCAGCATCGGTTGCAATCCGCCAAAAATTAAAAGAACTTGATATTACTGAGCAACCATATGAACTTGCCAGAATTATTGAAAAATCCTATGAAGAACTAAGAAGAGATAGTTTGGGAGGGAAACCTGTAAAGCCTGAACTAACAGAAAATCCTGAAAAAGTTTTTATCAAAAATAATCTAACTACTCCTAAAAAGAAATGGGAAAATAGTAGACAGCCACTTCCTAAAGAGAAGCGCTCTCAGTCCAGAGGTAGATCTCCTCAAAAGGAGCACTCTGAAAAGAGGTATAACCTTAGAAATAGGGATAATTTAAGAAAACCTGATAGATATCAAGATACTGATACACGATCCTCTCGTACCTTTGTTATGTTGTTATGTTATGTTAATTGGGTTCTTCTATAGCGCAACGGCTACTCCAGTCGGAGTGTCCCGGCGCTTTGGCGAAGAAGTCCTTTAATGGAAAGGAAACATAACTACAAAAAAAGGAACAGCAAATTAACTGGTAAAAAGCCAAGTTTTTAATGCCTTTCTAAAAGACATCAGACTAGGGGCCTGTCTAAGAACAATAGGAAGTTCATTCCAAGCTCGCGGTGCCAGGTAGTGGAAAGAACGCCCCCCTTGTCTGGTTCGCTTGATGGATGGAACGACCATTTTAGATAAGGAGGCAGATCGCAAAGTTCTGCTCGGATTGTAAAGAGCAAGGCACTTTCTGATATACCTAGGGCCTGAATCATGAAGTGCCTTGTAGGTTAGTGTCAGGCTTTTGAAGAGAACCCTCTTGGCTATAGGGAGCCAGTGCAGTTCTTTCAACAAGTTGGAAGCACTAGCTCGTCTAGGGAGTCCGTAAATAGCCCTAGCGGCTGAATTTTGGACTACCTGAAGTCTCCTTACAAGATATTTTGGGAGTCCTAAGTAGAGGGCATTTGCATAGTCCAAACGCGACCCGATAAGTGCTTGGACAATGACCCTTCGATGGTTCACAGAAATCAAGGGGAGAAATTTCCTGAGCATCCGCAGGATTCCAAAACATTTCCCCGAGAGACAGGCTATTTGAGGCCCAAAGGTTAGCTCATTGTCAACAATGATACCTAGGTTTTTAGCCTTGGTACTTGCATTAGCAGGAGGAAACAGGTCTTGTGGCCACCAGCTTTTCCAATTTGGTTCAGAGACACAGCCGAAAAAAAGCAGCTCCGATTTATCGGAGTTGCATTTCAAGCCCTGTCTTTTGAACCAATCAAAGACTGCTTCTAAGCAGCCTCTGATACAGATCCCATCGAACACCTCGTTCTTGTTGTAAGTAAACAAGAGCTGGGTGTCGTCAGCGTAAGACACGATCTGAGCGCCAAACGACTCCGCAACCTCTGCAAGGGGGGCCATAAAGAAGTTAAAAAGCAGGGGGCTAAGAATAGACCCCTGAGGGACCCCCACTTCCAGGGTTGCCATAGCTGCGGAGTGAGGTGGCGCCCAGATCGTTTGTCGACGGCTGGCTAGAAATGATTTAAGCCAGTTCCACACCGTCCCCCTGAGGCCACAATCCCAGAGTCGAGTTAGGAGGGTATCATGGGGAACGGTGTCGAACGCCGCCGACAGGTCTAACATGACCAACATGGCCTTTCCTCCAGTATCTAAAACCTCTCTGATGGCGGTGGTGACTTCAAGTAGCGCGGTCTCTGTGCTGTAATTCGCACGAAACCCAGATTGAGTAGTGTGCAACAAGTTGTTATTCTCAATGAAATCAGAGATAGATCTGTGCACATGTCTTTCCGCCACCTTCGCTAGAGCGGGGAGGAGAGAGATAGGCCTATAGTTGGCGTGTATGATGGGATCCAAAGTTGGTTTTTTTATTAGTGGAAGGATGAGGGCGCTCTTCCAAGCCTGAGGGACTATGCCAGAAGACAATGAGGAATTAAGAAAGGAATTAATGGGGCCATTTAGCACAGGGGCTATTTTGTTGAGGCAAGAGACCGGGCAGGGATCTAAAGGAGAGCCCGATTTCAAACCTGTCAGATGGTCTAATGAGGCAGCGAGGCTTAGCTGTGGGAATTCCCAGAGGGTAGGTTGTAAGGAGGAGGGGGCATCAGGATCAGCAGCCTGAGGCTGATAGGAATAAGTAGCAAGAGAGGCTTGGATAGATGTTATTTTGTCTACAAAATAATGTGCGAGTTCTTTCAGCCAAAGTTCTGAGTGAGACTGAGCCAAGATGCCTAGGGATGGAGAAGTGAAGTCCTTAACAATTTTAAAAATTTCCTTACAGGAATTATCAGATTCGTCTATCCGACGTTCAAGATAAGATTTTTTTCCACTCCAAATCATCTTGTGGTAGGATCTAGTTAGGTTTTTAAACTTTTCTTTCTCGAGAGGATTGTAGTCTTTCCTCCAGGTTCTTTCTGCTCTCTTGCAGTTTTGACGGGCTTCTCTAAGCTGAGATGTGAACCAAGGAGCGGAGGGACGTTTGTTTCCGGGTTTGGCGGCTTTCTCGGGCACGAGATCCGTCAATATAGTTGTAAGCCATTCCGTGTAATGAGCTAGATCAATTTCTACATTACCTAACAAAGTGCAAGGTGAACGTGCCATGGCCTGTAGTAGCGTCTCATTAGATAGCAGATGGAAAGGCCTGGAAAGACGCTTAGCAGAGGTAATGGGATTAGATCTAGGGGGAGGGGCGCTTAGTAGGCTAAAAGTAATTAAGTAATGATCCGACCATAGTACCGGTTGAGGAGCAAGTACGTTAATTGGAACGGTTGAAAAAACTTGGTCCAAAATATGGCCCTTATTGTGCGTGGAATCATGGATGAAAGGTGTAAGTCCTAATGTTGCTGTGACCTCCATGAGTTTCATTGTGTCAGGATTTGTAGCCTCATCCATGTGAATGTTTAAATCGCCTAATAGTAGACAATGTTCAGATTTAAGACATGGGACTGAAAGTGCTACCTGTAGTTCATCCAGGAAAGAGCCTAATGGACCGGGAGTTCGATAAGCAAGAATACCGGTGCATGCTTGATGGGGAGACAAACGAAGAGTGAAGCCGAGTGCCTCGGTGTCCTGAATATTGTCTATCGGGAAGGTAGTGCAGTGCAATTGGTTGTTAACAATAGTAGCTACACCACCCCCGCGCCCAGATGTTCTATCCCTCCTAATGATGGAGTAATTAGGTGGGATGGCATTGACTAAGTCAGGGGCCGAGGTATCACTAAGCCATGTCTCAGTGAGAAAAAGGCAGGATATATCGGAATTATCGAGCAGATTCCATATATCTAGCGCGTGACAGCCTAAAGAGCGTGTATTAAGGAGTAGACAGGTGGTAATGATCGGAGGATGAGTCTGTCCAGATTTGTTATAAATAGGAGCGCGCCAACCACAGACATTGCAACCTTTTCTAAGGAGGCGACGGCCCGGAAAAACAGAGTGGCAGCGACCTACCGGAGGACGGAGATTAGAGAGGGTCTCTGACGAATAAGAGAGACACATAGCTAAAACTGACAGCAGTAAGGTACCAGCCAAAGGAGAGTGCCAGCCAGCCGTCCTGCCCCGTCTGCCGCCGGAACGCTGACGGGCGCAGGCGGGCAGGACTCTGGCACGACTCAGGCACAGAGAGGGCACCACCTTGCGCGTCACCGCTGCGCGTTGAAAAAGTTGGAGCTTTAAGTAGGCCGGCGGAAGTGAAGAGAACCAGGCGCCACGACCCGCACCAATATGGCGGCGTCAGGCTTCAGAAGTTGTACCAATATGGCGCTCCCTCACCACCCCAGAACCGGGCCCGCAAAACAGCGGTGGTAACGTAAATTTTACGTGCAAGTGAGGGCCAGGATAAGCGCTAAGGCACACAGGGTTGAAAGCAATTTAAAATTCCAAATACACGAAAATAAAAGATAAATGCAGCGCTATATAAGCAGTCTAAAATCACCGCGTTAGCGCAAGATCGCGCAGTCCTTGAAGCGCAGAATACGCAGCCTAACCTTAAGGCACCTATTGCCAGGAGGATTCCACAGCAGGATCCGCCTTAAGTAGGCCGGCGGAAGTGAAGAGAACCAGGCGCCACGACCCGCACCAATATGGCGGCGTCAGGCTTCAGAAGTTGTACCAATATGGCGCTCCCTCACCACCCCAGGACCGGGCCCGCAAAACAGCGGTGGTAACGTAAATTTTACGTGCAAGTGAGGGCCAGGATAAGCGCTAAGGCACACAGGGTTGAAAGCAATTTAAAATTCCAAATACACTAAAATAAAAGATAAATGCAGCGCTATATAAGCAGTCTAAAATCACTGCGTTAGCGCAAGATCGCGCAGTCCTTGAAGCGCAGAATACGCAGCCTAACCTTAAGGCACCTATTGCCAGGAGCATTCCACAGCAGGATCCGCCTTAAGTAGGCCGGCGGAAGTGAAGAGAACCAGGCGCCACGACCCGCACCAATATGGCGGCGTCAGGCTTCAGAAGTTGTACCAATATGGCGCTCCCTCACCACCCCAGAACCGGGCCCGCAAAACAGCGGTGGTAACGTAAATTTTACGTGCAAGTGAGGGTCAGGATAAGCGCTAAGGCACACAGGGTTGAAAGCAATTTAAAATTCCAAATACACGAAAATAAAAGATAAATGCAGCGCTATATAAGCAGTCTAAAATCACCGCGTTAGCGCAAGATCGCGCAGTCCTTGAAGCGCAGAATACGCAGCCTAACCTTTCAGACTTCCTCACAGAAATCCGAAAGAAGAGGACGATCAGAACACAAAGAAGAACGTGAGAAGTCCAAAGACGATCAACACGTTCCAAAAAATAAGAAATCTCAATTATACAAAAAGAAGATAGCAAGTATTAAAATCAGACGTGCAGACCCAGACAATGCTGGACAGCGCAGCTGAGGTCACCATAGCTCGCAGGATCCTGAAAGATCATCTGGAGACAGTGGATCTGAATGAATACATTGAGGTTGAAACTGCCAACACCAGGGTTAGTGTACCCCATAAGTTATATGAAGTAACACTCTGAGGGGGACATAACTAGAAAAATAAAAGCACTCTTTTGGGAAAAACTATCTAAGGGTTATGACATCCTTCTGGCTGAAAAAGACTGGCCACCTGAATTTGTCAGGGAGTGCCCACATGGCGAGACACCTCTGACTTCTTGCACAAACTCTTGCAGATTCAAATCCCTGAAACAGAAGATTTGTGGCTATGTACAGTGGATGTTAAATCTTTATATACATCCATACCTCACAACCTGGGAATTGAAGCCATTGAACAAACTCTGCTTAATTCTACCACTGACGCGGATCTTCAAATCTTTCTGATGGAATAACTTATGTTTACGCTGTATCACAGCTATTTTAAATGAATGACAAATGGCACCTACAACTATGTGGTACTTCCATGGGAAATTGCGCCGCTCCGGCGTATGCCAACCTGTTTATGAGACACATATTAAATCAACACATCTGGCAACAACACGGAAAGCTGTTTCTAAGATTCATAGATGACATTTTTATTCTATGGTCAGGCCCAGGTCAAACCCTGGTCGAATTTTTATATCATCTTAACACAATAGATGATAGCATACAATTTACGTGGGAAATGAATCAAAGACTCATACATTTTTTGGATGTTGAGATTCAGTTCAACGAAGGCAAACTTTCTACTACCTTGTTCCGAAAAAGCACAGACCGCAATAGTATATTGCATTACAACAGTTTCCACCAAAAGCGCTTTAAAAATAATCTACTGTTCTCACAGTTACTCAGAGTCAGGCGCATAGTATCCTCCCCTGAACAGTGCTATCAACAAATAGATGCCATTTTGACAAGATTCAGAGACAGAGGATACCCTGAAGAGATCTTGAAAGTGACGAAAACCAGATGCGATTCTTTTTTTTTTTTTAAAGTGAAAGTGAAAAAGTTTTTATTGTTTCAGTTCATTAAAACCACAACAATACATTTTAAAAATCGACTAATGTGTTTAACATTTCTTAATATATAAGTGCAATCTCTGTTAGTATATTCTATAACGTTCTCCGTCTAATGCCGAGTTTATTATTTAAAATCAAATGAAGTATGATTAAAATGCAGTCTGTATAGCTTAGTTCTAAAGTTCTTGATTTTTTCCTCTTTTGATGTTTCGGAAAGCTCACTCCCCGAGCTACCACAGTTGTTTTATCCCTTTGTTGACAGGGTGCCGCAGTGTATTTTAGCGCTTGAGAGTGGGCTGCAAGGAACTTTAGTAGTAGGCAGTTCAATTGCGTGTCTACTGGGTTCAAGGTTGCCATAATTGCAGATCTGCACGTTCTTATACCCCGCTCGTTCATAGACTTTTTTAAAAGAGAACTTTGAGCTTGAGCTAGATTCGGGCAGATACAGACAAGGTGAATGAAGTCCTCGTTGCTCCTCCCGCATAGTCTGCAGATTTTCGGTCCATCATGCACCCAGATTGGTTGGTCCATAATCGATGGGATTTTCCCAAAATGGAGTCCCATTAGTTTCTGTTTTCTGTGAGCTGAGAATGTGATTGTTAGGTATGGGGCTGCCACGAGTGTTTTGTAATTTGATATAACCATCCATGCGTGTTTTCTGGTACAAAACGTGGCTTTATCAAGTACGAGGGGATGGAATTTTGTTGACTTGTTTATAGCCTGTTTGAACGCTGGGTAAGGCAGGTTAAGTTCCCAAAGTTTTCTTGTTCCAGTCTCAGTTATGGATTGTTCAAGATACTGATTGTATGGGGACTTAACGTCAGATCTTATTTCTTCCCATAGTGCTTGGTGCAATTCCGAGGCTGACGTGTTCTGTTTCAGTGTGTACCAGTACCTAATACTTGCGTACTTTCTTCCCACTGTTTCATTTACTGTTCCGAATTCTAACCTCGTCTGAGCTGGTGAGGCTCCCTGTTGTATTTGGAAGGTAGATTTAAAGATGGCTGTCTGCATTTTGTTAAGTAGGTCCGCATCTTTCCCATGCAGTCCTACACTGCCATATGACAGGGTTGGAAGAACTTTTGCTTTTATTGTTGCCAGTAGAGGTTTATATGATGGGCCGAGAGCTTTTTGGCCAAAGTTCTAAAAGCAAATGAAAGTGAATTTGATCTCTGGGTGATGTACGACATTTGCTGCTGAAGGCTGTGTCGAAGATGCGATTCATTTAACAGACAAGAATTATTGACTGTGAAGAAAAAGGAGAAGAACAAAAGAATAGTAGTGGTTTCAAAATATTCCACTTCAAGCCACCGCTTTCGCAAAATGATACTCAAACATTGGCCTTTACTCAGTAATGAAACTGACTTTATGGGAATATTTGAAAATAAACCCATTTTTGCTTACACACGGGGTAGCAACCTCAAAGAACTACTCAACAAACCAATGGAAATGGATACATCAAACAAATATACAGGCTTATCACCATGTTACAACAGCAGCAATTGCCACAACGTTATAAGAGGTAATACTTTCAATTATCCCATGAAAGGGACTAAAATCAAACTCAGAGTGAATGCCACTTGCAACACCTCTAACGTTCTATGCATGTTAAAGTGCCCTTGTGGTTTTTGCTACGTGGGACACACAGAAAGAAAAATTTGCACCTGAATATTGGAACACAAAAGTAACATCAGGACGGGTAATCTACGATCTACTGTTGCCAGTCACAGCGTTGCCCAACTGAAATTCTTGATACTTGAGACTATCAAACCCTTTGAGGGCATGAACATCAAAAACAGACTACTCCAGAGAGAGAACTTTTGGATTCGCTATTTAAGCACGATGCAACCTCACAGCCTCAATGACAGAATGGAAGTTTCTATGTTACCTATAATTGTTTGACAAAACTCTGTATTTCATTTTCAGGTTTTTTACCCATGGTACTTTGCACTATTTTTTCGTGTTTTGGTATTTATTTTTAAATGATTTTATCATGCTCACTCTGGTTACTTCGAGTGTTTTGCCTCACAGTACATTAATTTCTTTGACCACCACTATTCAGGGTCCTTTACTCCTCTACTTTTCATTCCACACCACTTTAAGATGGCACCTGTTCTTTTTTGTAGATCAGTCCTCTTTCTATGCTTATGGTCTTCACTACTAACTCAGCACCACTATCTTCAAATACACGCCGTTCGCGGGCTCCCCATAGTAATCGGACTAACCATCGAGGAACTCTTTCCTCCAGATACATGCTTCACAATTGTAAGTACTGCTATTTGCGGACACGTTTATGAATTGTACGCGTTCCAGCGCGTTATTAGTGAGACTCCTTACGGGGGATCTTGTTTATTTTTACAGCTAAAACTTCAGCGTTCTCAACTCATGTCCACACGTGAGAACCAGTTTTTTCATTGCACTATCACGTCTTGACTATCACGCCATGCATGTTTATGTCGCACTGTTTTCAGACACCGGCACGGTCTTCCAGTCACCCATTTTATAGAGCTGCTCTCCCACGTATGTTCCCCACACGGTTTTCTTGTCCAAGACACAAAAAACATCAAAGACAGCCACTTGATCCTCCTATTTTGATTTATTATGCACAATGGAGACATGACGTTTTTCTTTTTACCCTGCTCACCTATTGTCTAATCTGTGGCATGATTATGAGTCCACATTTCTATTCTTATACAGTCACATAACCGTGAGTTCTTTTTCACCTGCATGAAAATCTTCTAGTTGATTATTAAGCTTCAACGTGATTTTTCCGTTTTAAGAGCCCTTCATTTCTGTTTTCCTTTAGATTGTTCCCCTGACGAAGGGCAATATCAATGCCCGAAATGCATTGGGATTATGGTGTAATGATGTTGGACCAATTTATACCTTGAGTGACTTTAATGTTACCTATTGTGAAAACATTCAAGAATGAAAAGAAGGATCATTGAAAATAAGTGATCTGAGAATAAAAACTCACCAGTATTAAAAGATTTTGACATTCTAATCTGGTGAAAATATTTGATTAACACATCATTGTGTTTTTCGCTGTGCACCAAGGGACAACTCCCAGTTAGGGGTTGCAATATTTGGAAGAAATAATTATGCCAGCCTTCTCTAATCATATTCCTATTCATAAAAAATACACCTATGCCAGGAAATGGGCTCCCAGGATCCAGCATTATATAAAAATCATGTGGGATGGGATGAGGACTCTCCTCACCATAAAATCCAGTTGAAAAATCAACCTACTGCTCAGAGGCAGTATCCAGTAAAGCAGGAAGCTAAAAAACAAGTTAGGGAGATCTCAGATCAACTTGAATACCAAGGGGTGATAACGGTTTCTTCTGTCAAAACATTGCACCAGAAAGCAGGTATTTGACCGCTTTCTCAATAATGGGAATGCAACAACACTTTTGTCGTCTCCCCCAGGGATTCAAGAACAGTCCTGGATTATTTTCAGCCGGAGTAACAGAGTTACTACAAACGTATGATGATGAGGCATTATCTTATGTCGATGGCATCTATCTTACAGATGATGATTTGGACAGGCACTTGAACAGGGTGAACACCATAATACTTGGATTCGCCTCTGAAGGGTATGAATTCAACTTTAAAAAATCAAGAACTGCCCACCTCAACGTCCTATTCTTGGGATACGAGCTTTCAAGTGAAGGTAAAAGCCTAGCAGCCAACTTTTTAGAAAAATGTGCGCTGCTCCAACCTCCAAAAACGCTAAAAAACGTAGTCAATTCTAGGATTCCTAAACTTCGGAAGAACTTACATTCTGAATTACGCAGAAAGGGTTAAACCTCTCTACGAACTAATCAAACCTGATTTCAAACAAACTAATTGGACTCAAAAACACACAGAAATTTTGCGTTCAGTACAAACAGACATGTTGGCAACAACACACTTACAAACACGTGACAATGTACGCAACCTTGTAATCCAAATCATCCCAGGGCGATGCGGATTCACATACCTAACCTTCAATGAAGGTGAAAAGGTACCAATAGCTTACAAATCACACTTGTACACACAAGCTGAAATGAAATTCACTTCAAGAGAAAAAATTCTGACAGCGGTTCAGACTACTGTAGCAAAGGAGAGAGCCCTCACACAGGGTAAACGCATAACAGTTGTTACACCTGTACCTGCCTTACAGGCAGTGACAAAGGCAAGCATTCCAAATGCAAAAGCTCTACATCCAAGATGGATACAATAAGTTAATTCTCTTGCTGCAACAGACTTTGAATACGTTTTTGACCCTTACTTGAAGACACAAGAATTTCTCCAATACGAACAAGAATGTCCTCTGCCTACTGAAACTTTACCTCTAGAACAATACGGCTGTATAATTTATACAGACGGATCAGCACAGCCCGCAATTGGGGGTAAACAAGCTTATAGTGCAGCGTGCGCCATTGTTAAAGGTGGCTGGCACGATGGTAAATTCCAACCTATGGTCACAAAAACTCAATCTCTAGGAGACTGTACAGCTCAGCGATCTGAACTCCAAGCATCAGAAATGGCGCTTGAAAATACCGATCGCGAATTCCCCACACTCATAGTGTGTGATTCGTATTACTGCGTCCAGTCTTACAATAAATATCTGCAGAACTGGGTTCAAAATGGTTTTAAAGACGCAAAAGGTGGCACAATAAAGCATAAAATGCTTTGGGAACAGGTACTTCTTTTGCAGAAAGAACTACAAAAGACTCACGTGATCCATACACTGAGTAATCAGCGTGATGGCGTTCACGTTAAAGGGAATTCATTGGCTGATAAAGCCACGAAGGCAGCTGTGCAAACGGCTTCCGTAGCTACAATCAATCGTTCAAAAACAACAATAGATGGTGAAACCATGCTCGCTGTAAATGCCACGAGCAAAGGCAGCGGAGCCGTGTTATCTCTAAATTATCCACTCAAATATAAATACATAATTGATGCAAACTCTGTTCCTTTTGCTCGATTCCCTGGAGTGGGGGATAGGGTAATTCCTAACAGGAACCGGAGAGGTGCTCTGATTCACGAAGCACATATGGGAGAGGGTCTGATACATCAAGGGATCTCTAAATCTCTATTAGAATTAGAACAGATGTACTGGTGGCCAGGGATGAAAGCTCACATATACGAATTCAGAATCAATTGCGATGACTGTTACCAACACCACAGCTTTGAACACCACCAGACTCCTGACTACAGCGTAGCCAGCCCAGTACAGACACCACTGTTAGACAGCATAAGGCTATCTACATGCGGACGCCCGAATTGACTGTTGCAGTCATACAAATATTAAGACAAGATTCATTTAGATGTGGCCTCAGCGCTCGGCTGACGCCCAAACTGTTATAAAAGATTTGCGAGTCTTTATCAGCACATACGCAATCGGCACGCTACATTCTGACCAGGGTCCTGCTTTTAGCTCTAGGGCTTACAAGGAGGCCATGGCCAGCATGGGCATTGCATTGTGATTATGAGCACCCTCAATTTTCAATTTTCGTACTTAAAGATTGAATTTAAAATTGTATTTGAACCTTTGAATTATAAAAGGAATATACATGCTTGGTAGAATTAAAAAGAATTAAAATGAACTAATTCTCCAATTGATTGCGGTGGGTTTTGCAATTTTATAAAGAATTTTTGGATTACATATCAGGAGCAATTGAATGAAGGCTCAAACTAAGTAATTAATGATTACAAGTGTGATTAATTCATAAACTTGATTTTTGGTCAAGGACCATTGTTTTTGATAACGCATAGTACCCAGGTCCAGGACCAATTTGGGTCACCCCATTTTTGATAATGACATTCTTACCATGGTCCTGCATTTAGCTCTAGGGCTTACAAGGAGGCCATGGCCAGCTTGGGCGTTGCATTGCGATTTTCGAGTGCATTCTATCCTGAGGGAAATTCGGTTGTGGAGAGAAAAAAACGTGACATAAAGAAATCTATAACAGCTAGGGTATTAGGTTCGGGTGATGGGTGAGTTAAACATCTAATAAATGTCCAACATAGTCTTAATAACCTGCCAAGAAATTCTCTGGGTGGAATCACTTCATATGAAATCTTTTTGGTACTAGATGTTGGTTGAAGATCTCGATCGTCACACTTCAGTGGTGGAACAAAAACCCTTTGATATCAAAGATCGTTTGGCTGTTTTACAGGACTTAAATGAAATAAGAAGAAGTCTAAGCAATACCAGCGAAAAGCCAACAACCACTGAAGAAAAACTACCTGTCCCAGCAAGACCTGTATGGATTCCAAAGGTTGGGGATCTAGTCAGGGATAAAATAGCAGACAAGATGGAATTTGGGCCTTCTTACAGAAAACCAGTACCTGTACTAGCAATCCACGGATCAAGAACAGTGCTACTGCCGCCCCTTGCTGGAAGAAAGGAGAACCGGTCTGTATCAATTGACCTGGTAAAACCACACCATGTGGCCGATAATAAGTAGTAGGCCCAGTGGGCTCCCAAGATGTAGCAGACAACCAAATCTTGCTACCATCCAAGAGGTTCAAACTGAAAGACTCATCACCTTTGAAGATTCTAAAGTGAGAAAAGAAGGACTATGCAACAAAGCCATGGAACTTGTGCCTCTTGAAACCCAATTAACAGTTCGTCAAGAAACTCCCGTCTACAATGATATAGCATCTGACTATACAAACATGTCAAGGGAACAAGCAACTCCAGCGATTTCAAAGAATCCGGATGCAATACCAACTATTGACAGAACTGCCTCTGGCTATTTTATCAACTTTGATAACTTTTCTGAGGATCCCAGTGAACCTGAAACTACGCCAGCAAATAAAACCTTCAAGGAAAAATTAACTGAACTTGGTCAAGAGCTTGCTAAAACATATCTGGTTTTACCATGGGTTGAATTTTGGATTGGGTTAGGTGTATTTTTTCTCCTGCTATTGCTCATTCTTGTTTTAAGTCTGGGAAAGCTGACAGATGGAAAACACATTAAAATTGACACAGCAAGTAAGAACAGCAACTTGCTACTGAAGCCACACAAATCATCTCATCGTGAACAACCAGACCTGTCATCAGTGAACATCACAGCCGTTCCTCTACCAGGTGTAATAGCGTGGGATACAAATGATTATGACATTTATGGCCCTGTCGAGCTGCTGAAAATTCCACACCAATTTAAGGTTTCCTTGAGTGACTTCGTTTCACCCAGCACATTTTCTGATGATTGGGACTTTGAAACTGTTAACCCTTTAAGTGCTCATGACGAGGTCAGCTCGTCATGAGCTACGGCGCTCCGGTGCTCATGACGAGCTGAGCTCGTCATGACCTCGCCCGTTCCATGGAACGCTCGCACGCTGGGCTGATTCCCCTGCTGTGCTGAACGTTCCATTGGAACGGGTGTGGCGATGACGATCTCAGCTCGTCATGAGCACCGGAGCGCCGTAGCTCATGACGAGCTGACCTCATCATGAGCATGGGGGCGCTGTACGCGCCCCCGCCCCAGCACAGCGGGGGAAACAGCCCCACACATAAGGGGTTAATAACAAGATGGCAGACTTAGAAATGTCAGCAAAATTTACAAAACATGAATACTTAGAAGGTTCATCAAATTATGAATAAATGTATTGTTTTAATCATTTTGGTCATCATTACTTGCATAAATCTGCAAACCCTAGAAATGTTTTAACTTATAATCAATGGGAACATTGTGCAACACCTCCAAAAGGTAGTTTTAAAACATTTATTGGAAAATGTCCATATTTCACAGGTTTTAATGTCACAAACCCAGAAAGTCTTTACTTTAAAAATGTGAATAAGAAAGGCATGAAAAGTATGTTGACAAATACCAAACAAATGTATTCTGCTGCCTTTTAAGCTCAATTGTCCACCTTAGGCTTTGACTTTTGGAAAAACAACATTGAAACAAAAACTGTTTGTCGCACAAAAGACTGGCAGGTACAAGGTTTAGAAGCATTGTTTAGAGCCTGTATCATCCCAGAACAGATACTGTTCTTAAATGACACTGCTCAACAGACATCTTGTCTTGGCCTGGCTAAGATAAAAGATTTTAAAGAAAACGTCCATACCTAAGCCCACACCTGATAGTAATTTAACTTCAACAATCAGATGCTTTTATTAAAGCAGTCTCCGTGCCATGAGCCTTTCTGAACCCGAACTGTGACTCATCAAGACAGTTGTTGTTGTCTATGAATTCGGAGATTTGGATGATCATAATTTTTTCAATGATCTTTGCTGGAAACGGAAGACAGGCTATTGGCCTGTAGCTGGTGACATTGGAAGGATCAAGAGTGGTTTTTTTAAGAAGTGGTTTGACTACTGTTTTTTTCCATATGGATGGAAAGATACCTGAAGTGAACATAGCATTGTAGATGTCAGTAAGAGTGTGGCAAATGATATCGGGGGCCATTTTAAGTATAGCGGGAGGACAAGGGTATTTAAGATGATTTTTTCGGGACTGTTAGCACCCTTTGAAGCAGTCCTGGGCATTTTTCCGAATTTCGTACACTCTGTGTTTGGCGGCCTGCCTCTCATTTTGGGACTCGTAGCAGGGATCTTATTTATATTCCTCCTGCTCCGTTGTGGCAAATCCGGTCACCAGTGAGACCCAAGTCAGCATGGAGGATGCGCTCCAGGCCATGAGGTATCGTGAACGCATAACACGGATCCTTGGCTTGGCTCATTTGAGAGATCTGATTACCACATGGTTCCTGTCATTCAGACCAATCTGGCAAGATTGCATCTTACCTGTTCTACGATGCCTGCTTTGTGGAGAGGAATGCGTGTTGATATCTGTCTAACACTACCATTGGTTATGCCAACGGATGCTGACGCATTACTGGGTCCGGTAATGGCTCATGTGTTGTGTTGCCCCCAACGGCTACCAATCCTGATGACGGCATTCATTGAGATCTCACCGGCAAATCCAACTGGAGGTGAGATACGCAGTCCAACAGGCACACAGTTACCATCTGCTATGTACATTGCTAACGCGGCTGTCGCTGACGGCGATGCTTCACATCTGTGCACAATTGACCTTCTGAATGAAGTGGTCGAACTTTCACCTACTGTAGTAGACGATTTCTTTGCCAGCCTTGATGGCTTAATGTTTTCTCCTGACACCGAGAATAACTTTTGAAATTATCACACAGCCTTCTTTTGGAACTCTGAAATTAGATCTTCACTTTCTCGAAACAAAAGCTTCCAAAGTTTGAAAATCTATTTCCACTACAGATTTATTTGACTTTTTTCCAAAACAAACTGAACTTTGGCACAAAGTAATCTGCTTAAAGTAGAACTATTCTTAGAGAACAAGAATTCTTTGACTACTTCCTAGAAACAATACTGACCCAATACACAAATCAGACTAGCTTATATATTCTGTTATGGGATGGTCTTGACCTTTTTTCTGTATCTAGAGCCTTTTCATAAAAGTAAATTTCGCAATTCATTCGGTTAGCATTATATCATATCATATGCTTACAATGACATCATTGCTTTTAAATATGTACTGTACAAAATGCTCATTTTTTCCGTGTGCAACCATTTCAAATGCATTTTATATGGTCTTTTGGGAGTTGTAAACACATGCTCTAGATTATATATTTTAGTGCTTGAACTTGGATGAACAGGTTAACGTGGAGTGGATGTTATGTATCATTTTAGGACCCTATTGTAATTTTCTCAATTCATGCCCTTATATAGGTATAAATCACCAAAGGCCGAAGGAAGCCGACCCTCCAGCAGACGCACTGAGAGAGACGCTGTCTTTTCTCCTGCCGAGAAATCCAGCTCCAGTCTTTCCAAGCTACCCTTGCGGGTTGTTGGGAAATCGAGTCCCGAGACTGACCTTCTCCATTCTAAACTAAGGTACAGAGCTGATTAGACCCTAAGAGAAATCTTGGACAGATTCTTGGCAAAAGAATACTACATTTATGCTACACCTCACTTACTCCTTCCCTCGTGCTAAGCTTAGGATAGGTACACCGGGGTAGGCGTATTTTAGAAGCACCAGTTGAGTACTTTTAGCCTCTGTTATTTATGTATGTATTTATCTATGGTTTAGGAACCATACAATGCTCTTACAGTATTATTTTATTCTGCTTTTTGTACTGTATGCGTTATATTTTACAACTAGTTTTACGATTGTAGGATTTCATTTCTTATGCTTGAGAAAGATGACTGCTCAATAAATCCTTTTATTGATAACGCCCGTCTATCTATTTCTCTGCACCTCTGGTGAAATGAAGCATGCATGATTGACTGAGTGAAATATCTATCTATTGTTTCCACGACTCTGAAGATACGTTTTATCTTGGGGAAACAAAGTTGTCATGTTTATGCGGTTGTCAGAAATGAATTCCTTCTTGAGAATTCGAGAAAGTTTCTAGTGACATCTGAGCTAGCCGGCACTCACAATTAAGTCTAGTATATTCGATATAGACCTAGTAGACCTCAGTTCTACGTCTAATCTATAGGATATATTATTCCAATGCGCAGAGCCTATTGGGAATTTAGGAACTACACTACAATGTCAATTCCTTGAGACATAAAAAAATTTGCAGTTGGTCAACTCAAATTTACAATTACAGATGTCTCTAAACAAGTATCTAATAATTCCACCAATTCCAAGTCACTATATCAACTTCTGCAGATTTACCTGGGCCAAACGATTCAGCAAAAGTGATCGGTTCAAGAAAATAGAGTTGTTGTCAAATAAGACAAAAAAGTCCAGAGTTGTGATTTCCTCCATTCTCTTTTGCATTTCCGACTGGAAAGTTTGGAGACCTTAAGGCTTTGTTTCACATGATCAGTTGATATAAAGAGCACAAAGGTCGAAATAGTTGGGTTCAGAGCAATTAGTGGAGTTATTATTTCTTTTCTTAAGACATTCAAGTCCCAACACAAATGAGCAGGTGGAGAAAAGCTCTTCAATTCGACAGCCATTTTATGCACCTCCTTATCTGAGATAATAACTCTTTTGACACAGAATTAGCCACCCTGTTGGAAGCACCTTATTTAGACAATTTCGATCATGTGGATTCCCAGAAACAGCCGCTAGTTGTAAGTTCTCGAAACCTAATGAGGACTTCACCCTTCCCCCAACATCTATTGAAGATGGAGAAGGGGGAGTTCCTAAGGGAATTTACTTTTCCTAACCCTTCTTTTGCATAATCTTGCATGCTTTCTTTTAACTTTTTCCGACCATACCTTTTTTTGGGACTTATAGGAAAAGAAGGTGGTCTTTTATCAGCCCCTTTCCTTTTGATTTAAAAACTTGGAAAAACATCATATCTCATGGATTGTACTGCAGAGGGATTCAAATTGCCTACAGCGGCAGTTGTTGAGACTTGAAGGGAGGTGTCCTCTATAAAGAGATGGTCAAAAGAAAAGTCTATCTCCGGTTTCGGTTTTTGAGAAATCATCCGCAATTTTGAAATGGGGCAATCTACTTGAATCCCAATATCGATCTTTTGAGAAACTGTTTGCTAACAAATACATCTTCTCCTTCCGATTTTATTGGTAGTTCTTTCAAAATTTCAGACAAGATGTCCAGAATGTGTCAGAGCTATTGGTCGTTTTTTTTCCCAACAACTACATAATGGAGGCCAAGATTCTCTCAGGGCATTGAAGAGTTCTACAAAACACATGTATTCATAAGGGAGATTCGTAGATGGAAGAAGTGGTAATTCTGAAGCAGCAGAGAGATTTAGACCTGACAAGATGTTAATACTAGGAGTGCTACTAAAACATTCCAAAGACTTTCTTTTCCTTTGGGTACGGCTTTTTCAGAGCTATTTTTACTTGGCTCAAGAGAGGCAGCCGAGAAAGAGGATATCTCTGGAGGGTATACACCACCTTTAGGGAGTTTTCTACCTCTTGATATATCATGCTTTCCTCACAAGAAGGTACAGGTCTATTTAAAACCAAGGTGCCATGAATTGAGCCTTTGAATAAATGCTGTTTAGCAGCTGGGCCTGGAGTGGGCGGAGAGACATCAGGAATGAGCTTGCTACATGAATAGTCCTGGACACTACCCTTCGGAGTCTTCAAAGAGCCCTCCATTTACAAGTCAGTTTACAGATTTAACTTTGAGCCATCTTTTGTCGGTGCCTAATCAGCTTCTTTATTACCGTGCTCATATTCATATCTAATAAAATATGATTGGATCATTGATTTCTCTTTTAAAATAACCAAGTGTGGGGTTTTATTCCTTAAAGGATTAGATATGGTCTTCTGGCAGCACATTCAGGAAATAATCTCACTGATTGTAACCTTTTTGCTGTCATGATAAGCGCAGGCCGAGGCACAGAAATCTGCAAAAGCACATCAAACAAGAGTAATTAGTGCTGAGTAGTCCCGACCTTCTCACATTACTGTTGCTGCAATACAAATTGGTATATGTTGGGCTCTAATTTTCAAATTAGGACTTTACTACTTCAATGGAATGGAGCCTTGCAATTTTATAAAAGAGGCATCATCTTGGCAATATTTTGTGAATTTCTGGCAGTAAGGCGAGGGAGCACACGATGAGAGATAAACTGCATTGTAGCCTATATCAACCGTTTCTGTCCTCCTCCGCCTCAGCCCTGCAGCCGCAGCCCTAATGCTGGTGCCACGCTTCTTGTCAACTGTCCCAAATCCTTATAATACTAATAATAATAATATCAGCATTTATAGAGCGCGACAGCTACCTCAAACAGAGTTGTCCTGGTGCTAAAGTGGGCAGGCATGAGAGGTGCATAGCCAAAAAATAATTCTAACAATGGCTAAAAAGCCAGGGGCCTTATTTATGAAGGTCTTGCGCCGCCGGTGCGTCACTTTTAACATGGGAAAAAGTGACGCACCGGTGGCGCAAGGCCTTCATAAATAAGGCCCCAGGTCTTCAAGGTTTTTCTGAAAACCAGCTTAGATTGGATCAGGTGCATTTGTTCTACAGCCTGCCCGCCACCACAGTAAAGGATCTGCCTCCTATGCATGCCTTAGCTTAGCAAGGTATGCTGAGCAAGTTGTGAGAGTTGGACCTCAATGATAGTTTTGTTGGTAGCAGCCTAGCCGATGTTTAAGGTAGCTAGGACATCTGCCGCGCAGCGCCTGAAACGCCATGGTCAAGGCCTTGAACTCATCCTTTTCGCTACCAGCAGCCAATGGAGCTGTCTTATATGCGGAGAGATGTGGTGCCGATACAGTACTTGCCTAATTAGTCTCGAAGCTCCATTTTGTGCCATCTATAATCTCTTAACTAGATAGGAAGGTAGTCCCAGTTTGCATAATCCAGCTGAGATGTCCACGTGGCATGGACAATGACTCTACGACAGTCCTCCGGCAGTCAGTGTAGAAATTTCCACAAGTTTCTATGTTTGCTGAAGCATGGAGCGCAAACATGCCGTATTTGGGTTGTGAATGTCCACCTTATGCTTACTGCTTGGTGCTTTGATTGATACCTGGTTAAAAATTAATGCGTTCCAGCATGCAAGCACACCGGTACACATCAACATGTGTTGCAGCCCACTGCTGCTTACGGCCGCAGCACCACTCGGCTCTTCTCTCCTCTCCACTGGACTCACAGTGCGCCTGTCACTCACTGGATTTGAGTTTGAGGCAACCAAACCGGTACCACAAATCGGATGGAGCCAGGCAGAGAACTGGTGCAGCAAACATGAACGTGGAGCCGGTGCATCACTCCTTCTCTACAGCAGCACAGCATGTGACAGGTTGCGATGATTGGCATGGATAGCTGGGTAACTGGAGAGTAGACTGAAGGCTTGAGGATGACTGGCTGGCAAGGCTGTCTAGCCTGGGTGAGGGAGGCAGGGAGCAGAAAATGACCAGGACACACTAGTACAAGGTCAACAAGGCAGCCATGTGCCACTGCACTGGCTGTCTCACCAGATAGGGCCTACCCATGATCTTGGGAGCAGCATTTCAATTCTGACTTGTGGTTAACTTCTGCCCTGATGCTTCCGGTGCCCCGCTCAGCTTTGGCAAGTATTCCCCATTAGGCTAGTTCGACTCTGATCTATGCTCCCACTCCCACTCCCTCCCTCTCCAGCTCTCTGCTTGCTGCGTCTCACCTCAGCTGAATGCGGCAACAAAACAGTGAATGGGCTCACTGCATAGGTGCCATGCAAGCGGATGTGAAGTCTTGCGCATGTTAGCTAGTGGCCCGAGAATATTGTGGCATTCGCTCACGAGTGCCAAAACAAATCTTGAGCGTGAATGGAAACAAAAACTCCACTTCGCGCCTGGAATGCAGAGTCGAGGAACTCCGCGCTCTGCATGGAGTTCCGAATTCCAAAAGTCCATGAGCGGAGTGGAGATTACCACCCGGGCCTAATATTTACTTGCCAATATATACATAAATTAACAATATTTTGGTAGTCAGTACTTGCCCATATTTTGTAGGACAATATTTTGTCCACCACATTCCAGTTGTATACCATTGGAGTACCAGTGCTGGGTTGGGACAAAGCACTTAGAACAAATGCTACATATTAAGAAAAGATAATGAGTAGTCTGATTTCCCCCATAAGTTGTGTGGAATTCGTTGATTTATTCTGTTTCACATAGAAAATTGAACTGGAAAACAGTGTTGGGAGAACAAATTTGTGGTAGACCAGAAAATGTGTTTCCTAGCTGCTCAAGATGATAACAAATTAATTACATGAATAAAGTTTAGAAGGCACTCATACTTAGAAATATATGAATAAACTATCATGTCTTATGTGCTGTTTATATATGGGTACAGTGCATATAAGCAATTTTTCCTTAGGCAAGATACACTTCAGCAACTTGCTTGTGGGCTAAATGTGAATGTGCTGATTGTTTATGGGCAAGATACTCATGGACAGGAAGGAGAATAACAAATGATCCCCCAAATAAACTTAAACAAGTTAATACCGAAGAAGAGTAGTCCACCCTTATTAATATGCATGCAATAAAATGGGCCAGTTTGGCACTAATACAATTATGGTTGTATGCATCATGTAAGTTATGATATTGACAGTTTTTGCAGCATCTTCCCATAGTCATTACAAATGATTTATTGGTAAAATCAGCATGACACTGGTATGATGTATGTTGAGTGGTGTAAAACAAATATGAGCATTATGCTGATTAGATTTTCAGGTGTGATAATACTTACAATAGAAGCAGTTCACTATATGAAAAATTTGGAGAAAATCGTTTGCCCTATTTAAGTGACCCAGTAACCAATCACCTTTGTGTGTGTTTTCCTTATTTTGATTTACTTTCTGCAGCTGCTCCCAATTTGCATGTACACATGGGTTATTTACCACACCTAATAAATGCTATTAACCTGTGGTGAGTTTATTTGCAATCTGAGTTTTTTTAACCAAATGGAAAAATAATAATAAAATGCAGAATTGTTTTTTATTACACTGAATTCCTCATTTCTGCAGTTTTATCTGGTTTTGTAACCTGATCAATTTTGGCAGGAGGTATGTGATAATTATCACACAGCTTGGAATTCGGATCCCTGAGCACACCTCTGTTTGCACAAGGATCATAATATAAACCCCAGTTTATATTCAGGGTCTTGGCTTGTTATTGTCCATTGTGAGGTCTTAAGCAAGTGCTAATTGTGAATGAGCTAAATTGAGCACTAGGACAATTCAGTGGATGCGCCGAGGCACCTGATTATTGTGGCCCAATTGGGCCTACCAGGTTGCAACACATGTACAGTTTGCGCATCCACCTTTCCCAGATGTGATTGCTTTCAGTTCATGGATAATTTACTACATAGCCTGGGGCCCTCGCCCCAGTTTCCTTTCATGCATAAGGGCCAACGGCAGCCGAGATGCTCCACTACGAGTAATCGGTGTAATACTGCACGAGACACCTATTATTATAAGGATGATATAAATGTATTTCCTTGCAACATTCTCATTTTCATTTCCAGTACAAAAACATACAGCGGCCAAGAAAAGTTACACAATATCCATAAAACGTAAGAGGTTACAGCTCTCTCGCGGCTGTTGTTTTTGAACTCCCGGAGGCTTTATCCCCCCCCCCCCCCCTTCCCCCCCCTCCACACACCTCCCCAACTCGATGCTTTTTGAGCGCATGCTGGCAGCAGTTGCTTTTCAAAAGCACTCATTGTAGAAATTCCAGCTCCTTCGTGTGTCCCGTTTTCCATTCACGGCCACAGCGAGGGGCATTTAGCAGAGCGTGAAATAAAGCTGCGCGTGCTGCAAATCCTGTCAGAGCAAGCTCCGCTGCGCACTTTCTTTCTCCTGCCCCGTGTGGCATCAGCACCTCTTCATCCCCCGCCCTGCGGCCCGGCTCACTGTCTCTTAGTTCATTCATGTTTAAGAGAGCGGCAAGGGCAACTTCAAGTGCACAGAAGACAGAGTTTGGTTTCAGCTTGCAGAGTTGCCTGCGGGCATTGTCAGAAGCAAAATATCTACCGTTTTGACAATCAGAAGCTGTACCTTCAGCCAACTTACACTCTTCAACAGTTGTTTTCTAGCACCTGAACTAACTTACATTGTCTTGTAATAGACGGATGTATGTGAACTATACTGTAACTGGTCGGAAGTGGGTTTTTTCCTGGTCACATGATATCCCGCCACATAATTCGGAACAGGGACATTTTAAGGATTTTGGGGGCCCTGGGCCAGATATATTTTGGGGGCTCCTTTTCAGAACAGCTTTGAACTTATGATCCAATTTGAGCCCCTGTTTCCCACGCAGTATCCGCTTCCTCAGCTGCTTTAGCGATCCAGTTTGCATGATAGGTATTAACCTATATTTTCCCAGATGTAAACGGATGTGCACAGCTGACAGCGGTAGGATTTAATGTTTCCTGCCCTGCTACTAGGTTTTGAATACTTTTTAAATTGTATATGTGTGGCTGAATAACTTTGTGCTTTTTAACAATTTCTCCTACCTACGGGCACTTGCACTTTACGTGATTCTTCTTGCCTACACCTCCTTAGCTGCTCCGATTCCTATCTCGCTTTTCTTCCAGTCCTGGTCAACCGCGGCTGATACGCCTATTTTGAGGAGGGCTGGGGCTACTATTGGGCTCCTCACTTCCACCCACGTAGTTTACGCTTCCTCAGCTGTGTTAGCGATCCAGTTTGCATCATAGGCATTAGCCTATATATTCCTGATGCAAACGGAAGTATTTAGCGGACGCCCGGCATTGGTGCTCCGAAGGCACACCTAAGGAAAGCCCATCTGCACCTGAAGGCGTCCGGCGCTGGTCATGCTGCCTAGTTCCCCTCCGGTGAGTATGTTCCACTATATTACAATAGGGAAAATCTGCTTAGCCTTAGGCGACTACCATTTTGTCAGTGTACAGCGGCTGATCTGAGCTTGAAGGTAGACTTTCGATACAATAAGTGCAACTGGTCTCTCCTCCAGCCCAGGAAACTCGCACTCAAGATCCTACCACGCAACAATAAGTGTAAAAACAATAAGAAAACAGGGGACGTAAAGGCCACCCTTTTAAATTGTCGCTCTATGCAAAAGCATGAACCACACATTTAGAGACCCTACTATCACCTCAGCCATCCCTATGGGTTATAAAATCCTTAGGAGGGACCGACCGAGTAAGAAAGGGGGCGGTGTCGCCATAATTTACAATAAAAAACTAGACTGCTCAACCATCCTGATGGAAAACCTCAAGGGTGCAGAGTCCTTGGGCTTCTGTTGTATCTTATCTCCCATCATAGTATAGCAGTTTTTCTGATTTACAGACCTTCCGGTGCAATTGGAAATGTTATTACTATGCTTAATACAGCCACCACCTCCCTGGCCTTAAAATACAACAACTGCCTTATTCTGGGAGATTTCAATATACATATGGACATTGGAAAAGACCCTCAAACAATTTCCTTGTTGGAGACGCTGTAGGCCTGCAACATGTTTAAATCTATTTTTTCGGCCACCCATGAGAAGGGCCACACCCTAGACCAAATCTTTCACAATTTTAACATATCATTAAGCCTACCTCTTCCCATTACCTGGTCTGACCACCTCCTATTAAAATTCGTCATTCCCAACTCTGCCACAGCCCCTCGGGCTAACATAGGGCAGAGGGTCCCTAATTACAGGACGTTCCATAAAATATACATCCCGATGTTAGCAGACGCCCTCGGTCGTTCCTCACCGGAGCTGTCTGGCTGCCCCGGCTGGGACACCCTCTCAATAGATTCATGGCTCCGAACCAAAATTGGTGCAGCGGTACCGGTTGTTTCACGCTCCTCAAAGAGGTTGGCCCCACCAGTTCCATGGTTTAACAATTTCCTCAGATAGAGCAAAAGAAATTGTAGAAAAATGGAACGAAAATGGCATAAATCCTATCTACCTGAGGACAGGAAGGTGTATAAAGACACCTTATAAGCTCATTACATTCTCGTGAAGGCAGCCAAGAAAAACTTCTTTTAAACCAAGATAGAAATTGCCCAAAATAAGAGTAAGGAAATCTTTAGCATAGTTAAATCCTTTACCGCCCCAAAAGCTGTCACAAAGTAAGGGCTATGCACGGAAGAATGCTCTAAGCAAATAGCTCGATTCTTCCAAACAAAGATCTGCGTGATCCAAAAAGTCTTCACTAACATCTCAGAGGAAGAACTGACCTTCTACGTTAGTTCTAATAGCAAATTTTACCTCTTGGATCCTACATCTTTACTAGCTTTCCCTGACTTTCAGCTTGAAGAATCACTGACCTTCCTTCAAAGCATTAAGGGCCATATGTATCATAATTCCGTTTTGCGATTCCTAAATAGTGATTTTTAAGGAATCGCTATTTAGGAATCGCAAAATGGTATGTATGAAGAAATTAGCTTTTAATTAGCGATTCATTAATCTTCCTTAATTGCGAATTCTCATTTTGCGAATTCGCAATTAAGGAATAATTTTCAATGCATTCCTATGGGCCAGGAGGCCCATAGGAATGATTTCCAAATAATTCTCAAATTGCGAATTCGCAATTTGCTAATTGCAATTTGAGAATTATTGCAACGTTGCAGGGGTGTCTCAAGGACACCCTGCTGCACCCCTGTAAATTACATGTGTATGCATATGGCGCACATACATGCCCTATGGGCATGTATGTGCGTCACATGCCACAATCAAAAATACAAATTAGTGTATTTTGAACAGAAATCGCAATTTACCACCAACTGGAAGTTGGTGGTAAATTGCGATTCCTTTAGCTGAATTCGCAACAGTAAAATGCTTCATACATAGCATTTAAGGAATCGCAAAATTGCGATTCCTTAAATGCTATGGCAAATTAAGGAATCGCAAGTATTTGCGATTCCTTAAGATGCGATTGTTTGATACATTTCAAATCAAGCTAATTAGCCTTTTGCGATTCACAAAGGCCGAAATTCGGCGAATTTCGGCCTTTACGAATCAAAAAAGGCTTGATACATATGGCCTAAGTCTGGCTCTCCTACTGACTCATGTCCAGCGGATATCCTGAACCTATTAGCTCCCACGGTAAACCAGCTCTTTAATGCTTCCCTTTCCTCAGGCAACATGTCAAAATTATGGAAGAATGCTAAGATTCTTCCACAGATAAAAAAGGCTAACGCCAATCTGACGGACCCTGCCAGCTACAGGCCAATCTCACTTCTTTCGGCCCTCTCCAAAGTATTAGAGAAGCATGTAAACAAGGCCTTCCAAAAACACATTGAAGATGGGAAGCTCCTTCATGAGTCCCAATCTGGTTTTAGGGCTAACTACAGTATGGGGTCTGCTCTGCTGGAAGTGACAGAATTTCTCAAGGGTAAGCTGGGCCAGGGAGGGAAGGCTGTTCTGATACTGCTCTATCTGTTGGCGCCTTCGATGCAGTCCCACATGAGAGGCACCTGGAGAGACTTGCTAACACCGGCCTGGGGGGGGACCGCCTTAACATGGATGTCATCCTTCTTGGCAAATAGATCTCAGGACATCTGGCTCCCCCTCTTTCTCATCGCCGGTTCTGGCCATGAATGTTGCTGTCTCTCAGGGGTGCTTTTCAGTCTAACTCTTCTTAATATATATCTATCCACCCCTTGCATTTCTGGTAGAGGAAGAGGGCGCCAAAATTGTTTCCTGTGCTGATGACACTCAGCTGTTTTTAACATGTGAAAAAGCAACCAACTTTGACGGGGCAATGATTAGGTCTTGCCTCACAGAGGTTTTTAACTGGCTTAAGATCAATAAGCTAAGTGCAATCCTGACAAAACTGACGTTGTTTTCCTTGATAATCCAGAAACGCCTGACTGGAGCTCTTGGTGGCCAAAAGATCTGCTGCCCCTGCCCGCGGAAAAGGAGAAAGTCAAAAATGTAGAAATTGTCATAGACAAGACACTCCTCATGCGCTTTTAAACACAAAACCTAACTGGCACTTGCTTTAGCATACTCAGGATGCTAAAAAAATTCATGCCACTGTTTTTTTTTTATTATTATGAAAAATCCTAATTCCAGTCAATGTATGAAGCATTTCTGCTGCGGTCCCATAATGTTGAGTGGATCTCAAAAATATTGTTTTTTTCCCCCTAACAAACAAACTAAAAGGTGTCAGCTCAGCCAGTCTCTGCCAGGACTCTAACATCTGCACGCAAACTGTACGATTAGGCTTTGAGGGTCTCGCCAATCCGCCCCAACTCTGCTCTCGCCCCACTTATTAGTCTAAACTCAGCTGCGTCCCCTACCTTTGGAGCACATCCCAATCCACAAATTAGCAATACCCTCTATGGCGCTGGGTCATTGTTTCTCATCACCGCCTTCACCGCTGACTCTGCAGCTGTTCCCTCAACCCCTCCCTTCAAGTATGTAGTGTATAGCCCCCAAAAGTTCTTCGGTCTGCTCCGCAGGGGGAGTAGCTCTCTGAAGTTTTCAGATTTGGTGCAGCAAAGCCCAGTAAAGCCACCGCCGGGTCCGGGAGAATCTTCAACTCCACAATAGTGCTTATTTCTCGAAATATGTTTCCCCAGTATTGTAAAACCCCTGGGCAATCCCACGCTAAGGGGCCGATTATGATGGCGGACGGACTTGAGTCCGTCCGCCACCATAGAGTAGGAGGGAACCTCCGCATGGCCTGCGGAGTTCCCTCCTGTGCAATTAGGATGTGGCGGTCACATCCTCTATTTTTACCATTGCGGCGGTTGCGGCTTCAAGCAGCATCCGCCGCAATGGTAAAAATGCATACATTGCATTTGTATGCAGAAAGCGGCAGGCACCGTGCAGTGCCTGCCGATTTCTGCAAACAAATGCACCCCCCATGTGCACCCCCATACACCCTTCACCCAGGGAGCCCGCAACGGGCCCCAGCAGTGAAGTTACACAAGCTTTTCCACGGCAGAAAAGCCGCCGCGGAAAAGCATGTTTCACAGCCCATCCTAATCTGGCTGGCGGTGTCTGAGAGACACCGTAACCATATTAGAGCTTTTCCGCCGCGGTTGTAAGCTGCAGACGGAAACCAGGACCCACCAGCCATCCTAATATGGCGGTGGGTCTTTTGTGGGTCCGCAGAGGATTTTTCGCATCCTCCGGGCCTGCGGTGGCTTCCGCCGGCCCGGAGGATGCGGAAAATCCTCCATCGTAATAGGCCCCTAAGTGTAAAAAGTCTGCCACCTGTGCATTCTCTCTGGCACACAGTACACCCTGTTAATGAATTTGAAATGAATCAATCTGTGCTTGCCATGCAGTGATATGCGCTTTGTGTTAGTGCAACAATACAGCCACATATCAACATCAATAGGTTATCACCAATTTGCGTTGCTAGGCCAGTCTGGCTTTGGTTTAGTAATTGATCCTCTGGGACATTACCGATTTATATATATTGGTGACTAGTTTTAATGAGATACCTTAATTCTCGCACCTCTGGGGTCTCGGCCATGTCATCCCCAAGTTGTTGGCGCAGTGCACTATGCACTCTGTGGAACTGGAAACGCTGCAGAAGGGAGGGTGCATCTATTGTGGTCATGACTTCGTACCATGTTTTGACAACGCTGTCCGTAAAAAGGTGCCCCACTTTGTTAATGCCCAGCGCCGAAGCGCGCGTTTGACTCCCTTATCACTGCAGGGGGTCAGCCAGACGTCCCAATCCACTGACACTTCCGGGGAGTAAAGCAGTGCCCCCGCCTGCTGTTGTAGTATGCAGTGCCATGCATGCTGCGTCAAATTCAGGGAGTCCAGAATCCCCGTTCTGGGGTCCGCCGTCTCAAAGATGACGGCCGGGAGGGGAAGAGGGTCAGCAAACAGCCTCTCAAGCCTGAGATATGATATGTTATCCGCGCCATGGACCCAACAGTGTACGTGCACACTCTGCGCCTCCCTGTAATAGAGTTCAAGATCTGCGGCGCCTAAACCCCCTAGGTGAAATGGCAATGTGAGGACCCGCCACTGAACGTGAGCCTGCTTGCCCGCCCAAGCCAACCTCACCAATGATTTGTTAAATCTGGCGAATAATAAGCGCGGTAGCACTATTGGGATATTTGCGAACAAGAAGAGGAATCTAAGCAGTACTAACATCTTCATGATAGAGACCCTCCCGAGTAGCGACAGCATCAGCCTAATCCAAGTTTCAATGTCGTCTTCTAGTTTTAAAACTGTCGTCCCATAATTTTCCTGAAAAACAATATCTGGATTTGTGTGCAATTTAATGCCCAGGTACCGAACCGACTCATCAGACCACAGGAGCGGGTACTCTCAAATGGCATCATGTAGGGTGTAAGCGGTAAGCCAATAGATTTGGACCAGTTCACCTTTAACCCAAAGAGCGCCCTATAGTATACCACCACCCGGAGGATCGGAGAGAGATTGTTCTCAGGATCCCTCACGTATAGCAGGGTGTCATCTGCGTACGTGGATACCACAATTTCATAAGAGGGGAAGCAGACGCACCTGTGGCTATGGTATTCCATAAGCGCACACGCCAGGGGTTCCGCGATTAATGCATATAACGTTGGCGATAGAAGGCAGCCCTGGCGAGTGCCCCTGGCAATGGAGATGGCATCTGTGACTAGGTCCCCCAGACGAATGCGCACGGTAGGGGCGTTATATAACACCCTGATCATTTGCAAAAAAAACGGGCCAAGTCCCATCCTGGTCAGCACATGTCTCATAAAGGGCCATTCTACCGAATCAAAAACCTTCTCCATATCCAGGAAGACAGCAATGGCCTTCAAGTCCTGCCGGACATGCTGTATTATGCCAAAGACCGTGCGGATATTATAAGTGAGGTTCCTGTCGGGAACAAACCCTGCCTGTTCCGGGGCTACTAGTTCCGGGGTCAAAAGTGCTAGGCGGTTAGCTAAGATTTTTGCAAACAACTTAGTGTCCACGTTTAGCAGGGAAAGCGGCCGGTAGGACCCGCATTCCTCTGGGGGTTTACCAGGTTTGGGAATGACTACTAGAATGGCTTCCCTTATTGATTGTGGCATCTGTCCCGATACGCACATGTCATCAAATAACTCTGCTATGTACGGGAGCAGCAGGTCTATGAAGGTCTTGTAGAAATTCTCAGTAAGTCTGTCCGTCCCTGGGCCACTGTTCGCCCTCATTCCCGTCAGTGCCTCCAGGATCTCATCCTTTTCTATAGGTAGAGATAAGAACTTTCTGTGCGTGTCGGATAGGAAGGGTAACTGAATGTGCTCCAGATAATCTAATATCTCCCAATCCATATCAGACAGGCGCGAGGCGTAAAGGTCAGAGTAAATTTGTTTTAATCTGTTAGCGATATCTGCTTCTTCCGTTAGCAGGTCCCCCTCCTCTGACCGGATCTCAGTAATTGCAGTACTGCCCCGTCTAGCTTTGAGCATATTTGCCAACACTGATCCCGGTCTGTCCCCCTCCCCATAAGCCCGTGCCGTAGCTTATTTCCCCAAATGTCACACTTCACTATCCGCAGCCTTGTCATATTCCTCTACCAGGGCCTTCATCGTGTCTATGGAGTCCTCGTCCATCCCGGACTGGTGGCTGCCTCCAATTTGCCCAGTGTATGCTCCAATTCATGCCACTGTTACCGCTTGAGAGTAGAAAGATTGTGGTGCAGGCTCTGGTGACGTCAAAGTTTGACTATGTCAATAGCTTGTACCTCACTCTTTCAAAATCCCTTATCCAGCACCTACAAGTGGCACAAAATGCAGCGGCCAGAGCCATGCTGAGGCCTAAACCCAGATCTAGTATGACCCCTATTCTTAAGACTCTACACTGGCTCCGTAATAAAGAACGGATCAACTTCAAAGCAATGACCGTCTTCTTTAAAGCTTTCCACGGCTTAGGAGCCAACTACCTTAACAAGTGTGTTAATCGCTACACAACATCTAGACCCCTATGATCTTCCAATGCCAAAACTGGCCATCATGCCTAAAACTGGAGGCAGATCCCTTGGCTTTCTAGGTGCAGCATTGTGGAATAGACCTCCTGAGTCTCTGAGACTAACCACAGGCCGACTCTCTTACAGGAAGAACTTTTTAATAAATGATGGGTCTTTTACGCACATTTTCCTTCTGCTGTAACACACCAGTACACTCTAGTCTGAGTAGCTGCACACTTTATTAAATACACTATTTCATTTCATTAAGTCCCTGACAGTGCAAAGGAACTCCAGTCCAAATTCTAAGGGCCTTATTTATGAGGCCTTGCTTCACTTTTATACCGCCAGTGCGTCCCTTTTTGTGATGGACCGACAGCATAATAAATGTGCCATGTTGCACCCCATTTACAAAGTGACACATCTAGGAAGATGCATCATTTTGTAAACCCCTGCACCACATTATACTTCCGCCAGGTATAATGTATGCAGGGTGGGTGTTCCCCGCAAAAAGCCTCGTAGAAGTGGCACATTGAAATCCATGAGAACTCAGTGCGCCACTTATAGGACGCCATTGCTTCAATATCTAACACCTGCCTCAGAGTGTGAAAGAACACATTGCTGGAGTTGCGTCTTTTTCAGACACACCTCAGCAATGCATCACTTTTTCACCTACAGATAAATCAGAAATATGGACGTATCTGTAACTACTTGCGACATGATGCGTCATACAGTAAATATGATGCATCCATCCTGTCGCAAGGAGGGTGGACTAAGAAGTGATCCATCCCTCTTTTCACACAGCGATGCATCACTTCTCATAAAGAAGGCCCTAAATGTGTTTACATCTAATATTCAGTGATAGTTATGTGTGTTTTCAATATTGTAACACAGCAGCAGCTCACCAACATTACTGCACATAATCTCTGTGCCGCCCTCCCATTTCTTATATGTTAGGCCTTATTTTGATCTAAAAGAAACTTTTTTAATGTATATTGCATGAAACATAAACACAACATTTACTGCAAAATGGCTGTACTACACTCTCACACATCAGGTTCATAAAAAATAAATTAAAGGAAAAAAATATTTAAAACAATCTTTTTAAGAAATAGTCAAGGTCATTGGGGAAAAACTCTGTAGAACAGAGCTGACTCTGTGAGGGGGCCCCCTGAAAGGCTGGGGCCCTGGGACAGAGCCCACTTTGCCCATGCATTTGAGTTTCTAATTGTATCCTTGTACCAACCACTCCAGAGGGCTGGCTTACACAACCACTCCACACCCATCCATCAAAGTTGTCGGGGTAGAGGTGCATTATAATCATGGGTAGTTCGCACCCATATATAATCCTTTGTTGTGTTAACATTTGGTCATTAGAGGGTGTACTGTAATAACGTGCAAAGTGCAGTGTTCGGCATCTTCTCATGTAAAACGAAGAATTAACAGTGTAGTTATTCGTGTTTAGATTCAATCTTAAAGTGTAAAAGTGTATTCCTAACTAATGAAAGTTTTTTGATATTAATGTGTTTATGTAACGTGTCAAATTCAAGGATACACCTATGTTTGTGCTTTTCAAAGCTTGTGTACTGTTCTTACGTTGTCCAAATTCAGCGTATTGTGTGTTTCTCCCTGTTCGTTCTCTTGTTAAACGTTGCTATTAGATTTCATGTGCATGTGGAATTTGTCTTTCTCACGTTTCTGTTGCAGGTGGAGAAATGTATCCTTGTTAGTTAGAATAACGCCTTTGTTTTAGGAGCTAAGCTTTGGAATAAGAAGATATATTTGAACAGCAATGCTGATAATGTGGGATGAAGTTCTTTCTCACCGGAGAAGGCCTGCGAATCAAGGTCATCAAGCAAAAGCCTGAGAGCACCGTTGCTGCATGGAAAGTTACCCACGAGGAGGTGTCTAGATAGATTGGGTGATCTCGTGATGTGTTGAGGGGTGTGACAATACGACTGTTAGGAGAGGAGAGAGCATCTTAGAACGAGCTCCATAGCTTTAGGCTACTTGACCCATTCAACGTGAGTGTACTTCTTAGTAAGCCTTCACGTGCTGACAACTATCTGAAACATGCCTGGGAAATGCTTAGTTGGGATGTCAAGGTAGTGGCACCGCAAATGAAGTGGGCATTGATGTTGGGGCAGTTATTTTCTGTGTTCTGATTTTAGAATTGATCATCCTGTGCATGTTGCACCGCCTGCATATCACCCGCAGATTTGGTTATGTATTAGTGCCAATGTATTTTTACACCCTCGTCTTGAGGTGTTTGTATGTTCAACTTTCCTTGGTTTTGTAATAAACGTACTAAACTTTGGATCCGGAGTTTGTGTTCCTTTGGCGACATGGCTATTGTAATGGTTATGTATAATTGGCTAATGATTTTCTCTTCCCTCCACACTTACAAGCAGACAGCTCAGAGACATCGGTCCAGGGGTTCCAGAGTAAGTCTAGAACATGGAACCCAGTTCCTTCAGTTGGTAGCAAAGGATGACTGTCTCTTGAAGTGAGGGGAGGATCCATCTGGACATGGATTGGAACCCATCTCAGTTTAGGGCATGCCAGGAGAGGCAAGGGAAAAAGAAAGTTCCTGAAAGCCTTAGAGTTATGAATAAAGAGGAGGAAGATGAGCCAGTCATCCTCATGGATGCTACCCAACCCCAGAGGAGACTGACATTACCCCTCCTCAACCTGCTCTGGGGATGTGGTACTGAGACCAACCACCACTACCAGCTCCCATATTTGTGAGGCCCCTGTTACCTGCATCCACAAGTAGCTCAGTAGTAGTACGCACTGCAGAGAGACAATCATCAACATGCCCACCTACCTCCACTTCTTCAGGCATTGGCAGTGGCACAGTGGCCCAAGGAGAAAGTTGACCCCCCCAGTTTGGGACTTCTTTACAGTTAGCAAGCAGGAGGCTAACATTGTCATATGTTCTATTTACCATGTGATCGTTCGACGAGGTAAGATTGGTACACTATATGATACTGGAGGCCAAGCCATCCATATGAGAAAACTTCTAACAATCCGCTCGAAGGCACACCTTAAACAAATTGTGGCAGTTGGTGTTGGTGAAGGTGATGAGAGCAGGGAATCTACTGCGATCACGTCAGAGGGTGAAGGTGATAATGAAGAAGAGGGCATCATCTTTAGGCAAAGCAGTCCTATTCCCAGCAGTATACTAGTATCGCCCACATCAGTAACATCGAAATGGAACAAGACTCAGAGCCGGATGGAGGCACCACAGAAACAGAATCCATTGACTGCCCTAAGACGCACTTTGAGTCTACCATCTTCTTCTCTCCAGAAGTCACCAGCGTCAGTGGCACCAGAAAAGAAAAAAATCCAGACTAGTATTACTTCCATGTTTAAGCTGGAGGGGCAGTAGGAATGCAACCACCCAATGGAATGTTTGTATAATGGGAAGCTGGCTCAAATGCTAGCGATGGACCTCCTGCCTTTCTCTTTTTGGAAGGAGTGGATTTTCTAGAATTTGTGGCGGCCATCTGCCTGAAATGGAAGGTTCCCAGCCAGACCTATTTTGCCTGGTTTGCTGTTCTAGCGCTCCATCACGATGTGCTGGAATTGGTTGGACAAGATTTGCAGCAGAGTGCTGTTCACGCTATCCACTTGATGACAGACATGTGGACCAGTTGCCAAGCCGCTGATTACATGTGTATCACTGCACACTGGAGCTCTTTGTGGGGGTTAGAGAAATGATATCTTCAGGTCGGGATGTTGAAGAACCTTTTAATAGTGTTCGGAAGCATGCAACAGTACCCATGATCGCCTTGGAGAAATCTCATACAGCTGCAGACATCTTAAAGGACTTTAATAGCAAGGTCTTTGATTGACTGTGACCCAGAGGGCTTTTTACATTGGATTTGTAGCCACTGGCAATGACAATAATATAGCTAAGGCCATGGCGGATGGTGGCTATTTCAGGGTCCTTTGTTTGATGCACTGCATCAACATCATTGTACAGGACTTTCTCAAAAATGAAGACAGAGTCAGCAACCAACTGTCCACCTGCAGAAGAATCTGCACTCATTTCACCATTCTTTTTAAGCCCAGAAGCAGCTGAGGATCATTCAGCATCATTATAGAATGTCTATCAAATCCTTGTACAGGAGGAGCCAACACATTGGAACTCAGCTTATTACAAGTTGCAATGTCTGTTTGAGCAGTACAGACAGATCAATGATTATCTCATGCAAAGAGGGGATGCAATGTGAAAGGCATGATCATTGAGATGGACAAATGGGGCCTAGTCAAATGCCTGACAGCGATGCTGCTTCCTTTTTAGGTTTTCATATAGGAAGTCAAAAAGTAGGACAATACGATGTGCCAAGCTATCCCATTGTTGCATATACTACAGGAATAGAAATGTGTCTGAAATGTACGCCAGTGTAGGCAAAAAGAAAGATACACATGAGTTTGTGGAGAGCTTACTCCTTTGCTGGACTGATAATTCAAGGCTGCACAGAGACATTGTGTCATCCAAGCATTACATCTGTGCCATAATACCTGATCTACAGTACAAACAATCACTGACCACTTTCATTCCTCTTTCCAAAGGGGATGTTTCACAATACAAGACGTGGATTGCTGAGAAAGCCAGCGACCTAGAAGAAGAACAAGTGGAAATTAGAGGCCCACTCCTTCCCAGAAGTTCTGGGATGCACCCTTCAACTTCTAAAGAGGGCAGTACTGTTGGCTCACAGCAGCCAACACCAGCAACATGAATACCAGCAACAACCATAACCAAAGGAGCATCAGCCCTAACCTCTGCCATGGCTTGGTTTCAGGTGGCAGTCTTAAGTCCTCTGCAGATGTGAATGCAAAAGTGCAGCACCAATGTCCTTTCAGAGGATGGTCCACATTTATCTGGATGACCCACGAGAGGTCTATGGATCAAAACTCATTTGGATTTAGATCCAAGGGAAGAGGCACTAATGAGAAAAGGCACCAATGGCCATTGGTCAGCAGGCTGTCACTAAAGTATCTGGCTTGTCCGGTAGCCAGTATGTCTGAGGAGCATGTGTTCATTGCAACTGGTTCAGTTGTCACAGTGAGAAGGATCAGTCTCTCGCCTCAAAATGTGGAGAGCTTGACTATGATCAAAGTGAACATCACAAATTAAACCACATCTGAAATATGACAGGAGGAGAAGGAGGGTCATTGGTCAGACTTAGGTCATAGTGGTGTGTCAGATGACCACCTTCGGAGTGAACGACCTGAGTTTGAGGATGAGGTGCTGATTTTATTTGCTAAACTTGAGGTTTGCAGGGGAATTTGGGTAGTCCACGCAAGCCGCACTGCCCTGGACTTGCCTAGATGTCTTGTTTTCAGAAATGTCTGGATTTGTTAGGTCTCCCTAAATGGCCACTGAGCCTGGGACCAAAAACGCAGGTGACCCCCTTGAAAAACCAGTTTGTTTTGTGATAGATATGTGGACACCTGTGTTTTTGGGCCCGGGTTTTTGCAGATATCTAGGGGAATCTAAAAAAGCCAGACATTTCTGAAAACTAGACACCCGTGGGAGTCTAGAAAGGTGTGGCTTGTGTTGATCCCTAAACATGATCCTACCCAGAATCCACTGCAAACCTTAAATTTAGCTAAATTGTCACATTTTTCCTCTAATATCTTTGTGGAAAAGTTGTGGAATCACTGCACATCGCAAATTTCCTACCACTCAGCATTCCCCTCAGTCTCACGATAAAAATGATACCTTACTTTTGTGGATGGGCCAAGTGCCTATGACATGGAATGGCTAAAAACATGTAGATATTGGGGGTATTTGACACTAGAAATATCACTAAAACAGCCATAATGTGTGCCCAAAAAAAGGTCAGAGACCTGTTCTTATGGGGTTCTCCCTGACATGCACATAAACATATCCCAGGTTCCTAGAGGGCTTTGTGTCCCCCCCGGAGGGGCAGATAAGGGGCTATTGCCCCGATCTGCCTGGGGGGGGGGAGACAGATTTCTTTGGGTGTGGGGGCATCGGCAATCCCATTTTGGGCAGCCTACACCCCTATTTATAAAACACAACATAATTCATGGTGCCTAGTAGACTTACTGCCACCCCCCTCAGCGGGGCAGATCAGGGGCTATTGCCCTACATGTCTCCCTGGGGAGGCAAAAAGACTGTGGCAGTCTTTTTGGGGGGATGGGGGCATTGGCATGCCCATTTTGGGCAGCCCCCACCCCTACGTATTAAAAAACCCAATACCTGGTGCCTAGTGGGCTTTCTACCCCCCGGGGGGCAAATCAGGGTTTATTGCCCCATATGTCTCCCGGGGGGGAAGAAATACTGTGGAATTTTTTTGGGTGGTGGGGGCTGCTCAAAATGGGCATGCTATATACTTAAAAAAATCACTGGTGCCAAGTGGGCTTTCTGCCCCCCGGGATGGGCTGATCAGGGGCTACTGCCCCCAGCTGCCTCCGGGGGGTAAGAAATAATGTGGAATTTTTTGGGCGGGTGGCTCATTGGCATGCCCATTTAGGGTAGCCCATGTCCCAATTTACATTATAAAACAATCCCTGGTGCCTAGTGCGCTTTCTGCCCCCAGGGGGGCAGATCGGGGTCTATTGTCACCATCTGCCTCACGGGGGGCAGAAAGATTGGAATTTTTGGGAGGGTAGGGGAATTGCCATGCCTATTTTGGGCAGCCCCCTCTCCTATATATTCAATAAAAAAAAAATCCCTGGTGCCTAGTGTGCTTTCTGCCCCCCCTGGGAGACAGATCGGGGCTATTGCCCCATCTGCCTCCCCGGGGGGTAGCAGAAAGACTGTGGAATTTGAGGGGGTGGGAGCATTGCCATGTCTATTTTGGTCAGCCCTCATCCCTATATACATAAAAAAAATCCCTGGTGCCTAGTGTGCTTTCTGCTCCCCCCCAGGGGGCAGATCAGGGGCTATTGCCCCGTCTGCCTCCCGGGGGGAAGAAAGACTGTGGAATTTGGCGGGATGGGGGCAATGGCATGCCCATTTTGGGCAGCCCCCACCCCTATAGACGCTCCCAGCTGTCCGATGCACCGAAGGGGTTAATTAATTTATAATTACTTGTTAAATACTATTTGTTATTTAATTAAATTATAATTGTCTCATTAATATTTTCTTAAGTTGAATTTTAGGTGCAGGTGGTTGGGATTATAGGGGTAAACGGTAAGTAGTTTAATTAATTTCAATGAATCATAATGTGTTTTTATTAATAATATTTCTTTAATTGATCATTCATTATGTTAATTGTGTAAATAAATGTTTGCTTTTTAGATTCTATATGTGGGTTGTGGGTTTGGTGGGGCCTGGGTTGGGAAGTACATTAATTTTAAGCAATTAATATTTCATATTTAATTATTGAAAATTAGTTAGTTGAATATTTATATGTATAGTGTAAATCCTTTTTCGGTGCAGGTTGTGAGTTTTGTGGTGTTATAAGGTTGGATACAACTAAACTAAATGTATGTAATAATTAAGGTTTTTGTTAATAACTTATTTCTAAATAAAAAATGTATTTGTATGAAAAATATGTTTGTATTTTATTTATAATAATAGTTTTAGGTATTTGTGATATGTATTTTGAAATTATAATATGGTTTAATTTTTTAAAATGTGTAATAATAAATATATTTTTATTTTATGTTTTAACATATTTATATATATATTTTTTTACTTTTAAAAAAAAGAACGTTATTTTGTTGAAGATAATTTCCTTCTTTTTAATGTTGAACTGACGCACTGAGAATAGTACATTTTACCTTTCCGCTATCCAACACTTTCCCTACTTTTGCAGTTATTGGAGTAGGAATAGTACATTTTACCCCTCTGAATTCCAACACTTTACCTACTAACGTACTTCCTGGACTGGTAATAGTAACTTTTACCCCTCCGCTATCCAACACTTTCCCTACTGCTGCACTTATTGGAATGGGAATAGTACATTTTACTCCTCCCAATCCAACACTTTCCCTACTGTTGTACTGACTGGAGTGGGAATAGTACATTTTATCCCTCCGCTATGCAACACTTTACGTACTGTTGCACTCACTGGAGTGGGAATGGTAATTTTTAGCCCTCCCCAATCCAGCACTTTCCCTACTGTTAAACTGACTGGAGTGGGAATATTAAATTTTACCCCCTGCAATACAACACCTTCCCTACTGTTGCACTGACTGGAGGGGGAATAATAAATGTTATCCCTCCACAATCCAACATTTTCCCTACTGTTACACTCAGTGGAGTAGGAATAGTAAATTGTACCTCTCCGCAATCCAACACTTTCCCTACTTTTGAAGTTATTGGAGTAGGACTATTACATTTTATTTCTCTGCAATCTAAACTTTTTACTAGTGTTATATTAACTGCAAGGGGAATAATACATTTTATTACTTTTCAATATAATGTTTTATCTAATTTTGGATGTATTGTAGTGAGAGTAGTAAATGTTACTTTTATGTGATGTAACACTTTTATTACTGTTGTGTTGTGTTAGGTGGGAGTATTTATTATTACTATACAAATGTGTTTTTGTTGTAGTGGGAACTTTATATGTATTATGCATTTTGATAAGTAATTTAATATTGTTTTAATTTATATAATTATGTGTTTGTTTATATAACATGAACTATAATATTTATAATTTGTTATATTTTTTGTTTATAAATTATATTACAATAATAATATGTATTTTTAAATAGTATTTTATGTTTATATATATATATATGTTTATATATTTGTTATAATATTATATTATTGTATTACTTAAACAATTTTAAATTATACTATAATTCACAAATGTGTGTTTAATTATATTTTTTAAATAGACATATGTTGATATATATATGTATATATGTATGAAAGTAAGTTTATTTGTCATATTTGTTAAAACATATAGTAAAAATATTTTATTTTTATTAAATTAATGTTAGTATTTAATATATTTTTAATATTTGAATCTGTATATATTTAAAAATTGATATTAAATACAACTATATCTTTTTAACAATAATTTTTTCTCAATATTTTTGCACTTACCTTTTTAAGTATAGGTAGTGAATATATTTGTTGTCAATATTTTTACCTCAATCATTTTGTAGGTCGATGTTTTCCTAGTTACCCTAGCGGTCGTACATGGGCGTGGCCATCTTGTTTGCGTGACGTATTTCCGTTTCCGGGCGCTATGTGTAATCTCGCGAAGTGTGTGGCTCGCTAGTACAAGTTTGCGTGTGATCGCGGGGGAAATCTCGCGCAAACTTACCAACGCGGTTGTGAACGGGCGCGGCATCTTGTTTTTCATTCATTGCTATGGTTCTGGGCATCCTTTCTGTATCCTCTCTCAATCTCTGCCATCCTTTGCTTGTTTGAAGTTTTTTTTAATCTATTTTACTAATTATCTATCCCTCTATTTTTCTAGGTCTATATTTTTGTGTTTTCTGCTACTTTTGGTTAATTTTAAACTACTTTTTTAAACTCTTTTCTTTTCTTCTTCCCTATTCTATTTCTTATTTCTTATTTACCTTCCTTTCTGCCCAGACCATGGTAAAGGGAGCCGGGAAGCAGCCCGAGAAGGGGAAGGGTCCGGCACCCCGTGCCCGGCTCCCGTGCGGGTGTTTGAGGGGGGAGCTAGTGATGCCACGGGAGATCTTTAGCACGGAGGAGGTGGCCACACTAGTGTACTATGTACAGCGCCGCCTCCCCAGGACCATCGCTGCAGGCGGCAAGATCGCAAGCAGCTCCGGGCTCCGGGAGCAGCGGAAGCGGTGGAAGAAGGTGTCCCAGGCCATGTATGAACACTCTCGGATCCGGCGCACCTACAACCAGGCCACCCACCATTGGACGGATCTCCTGGCCCGGGAACGCGACCTGCTCAGCGTCGAGATCCCCAGGCTTGTCGAGTAGTTGTAGCTATTTCATCACTACTCTGTTTTCTCCTGCTCTGTGTGTTATTATATTGCAAATTTTTGTTTTTTACCAAGAGCAATAATGCTGCCGATTACATTGTAGGTAAATTATATTTCAAAATCTTTTGTGCATTTCAGGTGCACTGCTCTCCTTCTCAGTAGCGTTGCTACTATGCTTATTTGTTTTCGATTTTGTGTTCATTTCATTGGCCTGAGAAATTTTGTATGAGTGTAGTTTACAGAACTGCGTAATGCTAGACATTAAGGGGCAGATTTGCAATTACCGGCGCATCCCTGCAAAGTAGCAGGGATGCGCCAGTAATTGTGCGCCACGCCACCACCACTCATAGTGCGCCGTATTAACAATGTTCCGCACCATGGGCCCAAAACGTCACCGAAGCGCTACGCATCTGTGCCGTAAAGGCGGTGTATTGCTGGGGTTGCGTCGCAATGATGGTGCAGCTCCAGCAATGCTCTGAGGTGCCCTATCTCTCCAATGCTGCATCAAGCCGTACGTCTGCTTCAAGCAGGCGCAGGGTTTGAGTGACGCATCATTGTCCTAAAAGTGACTGATTGAAATCTTTTAGGATGCGTTCCTGCGCAGGAACGCCCTCCCTTGCTCCGGAACGCACCCTGATGGCGCAGGGCTTTACAACGTGATGCATCTCCCATATTCGTCATGTTCCTAATATACGCTGCACCATGGCCCCTCTTTTGTTCTGCCGCTGCGTCACAAAAGTCACGCAAAAACGGAGCAAAAGACCCGCAAGGGGCTTGTAAATCTGCCCCTACAGACTCAAGTCCAGTCCTTCCTTTGTACACCTGGCAATAAGAAGAAATAGTGGTGGTGGATTGATAGTTTAAGTATTTTAATGACTGGTTAATGTAGTAGGAAACTTTTTAGTGTTGTCATGATCTGCAATCACGATGGAGTTTGTCTGTCACTTTGCGTGCTGCGGACTCCTGCCTGCCAGTCCTAGGCAAACCTTTTTAGTAGTTTGTTTAGTGAGTTACATAACTTTCCAAGTCGACGGTCCGCAAATCGAGCAATACTAATATCGTAGTAGACCACATGAGATAGGTCAATATATCCCGTGGAATAGTTGTCTATTTGCTATTTTGCCAAAATATTTTGTTATTGTTCTTTTGAAATGTTTGATTTGGTTGACAACAATCATCCATGTTTTCGGGTCTTTCTTTCTTGCATGTTGTACATCAGCTCCCCCCAGGGGCAAGAGGACAGAGGAGGAGGTGGTATCGGCTGCTGCTGCTGTAGAATGCCAGGATCAGTCAGGCGAGGACTCCTTTGCTGGCTCCGGTAAGTTTTCATTTTAATATAGAGTACCTATTTTTTCCTAGCGTTCCTCATTCGATTTTTTCTAAATCGTCTTTGATCTTCTTGTAGACTGTATCTAAATTCTTATCCTGCCTCTACTATGACTCCCTATGGTATTACTTGATTATTCTTATTAGTCTGTCTGTGTAGCTAACTAAGATTGCACATTTGGCAAAAGGTGTTAAACGAAACTCCCATTCTAGTCAGCAATAGCTCTATGCACTGAGTGCAGTCCTCTGGGATTGTCCATAATGTCTTTTCAAGTCTTCTAAATGTTTATGCTTTGACAATTCCCAACAATAAAATGTGAATGACCACCAAGAAAGAATAAGATACTACTTTACTTTTGGTTTGGATAGGAGGACAATCCATAATACTACTGTTGCAGGGACAAATCTGCACAAACAGAACTATGGACACTAAATAGTGCATTGTTTATCAATTATAATAGGCGCAGGTAGACTTTCCACATACCTCAGTGATAACAGACTTTGAAGAACCCCCAATCTCCTTACTGAGTAGATAGTGTGGCATAGTCATTTAGCTCCTGAATTCATTGATGATTGATCCCCAATGATGATTATCCAACGCAGGACAAGAGTATGAGTCAGAGTCCAGAAGTGTCAGAGGCACGGACTCATGCTTGCAAATTGCAAAACCTTTTGCTCAGTCACTCTTGACCAAAAACCACAGAGTCTATTTAAGTTTTAAAGCTTTATTAAAAGTAAAAACATTTATAAAAATCAAGCTTGTCATAAAACATAAACGGTTGCTTAAAAATGGAAAAGTGCTTAGTGATTTATTTCACACATTTATTGTGGGCGAGCCGAGCCCTCACCTGGTTTGAACTTTAATTTTTCTTTTTAGTGCTGAATCGTTGGTCACTCCGTCCTAGTGATGATGATCTGATCTTGCTCTTGTTCTTAGAAGTGAAGCTTCTGTCTGTTATGAGAAAAATGGTGCGTGTTAAAAAGCAAGCATTCATCAGTTGTACCAAAAAGTGCAGCAAGACAACACCCTTCCTTGGAAAAAGGGACATTTTTTCTTTAGAGTAGACAGTCACAAATTATTAGATTGGTTTCTGTATTCACAATTCTTCATTCCTAAACAAAATACTAGTGAGTGGTGTATGTCTATGACATCTAACATTCTTAAATGTACTTTGTAGGTGGAACATCTGGTGCCGGGGCGAGCGCGGAGGTGGAGTAGGACACTTCTGGGGAGGAGGAGGTGCAAGTGCCGGAGGAAACTGCTGTGAGGGTTGGAACGGTAGTGGCTGGAAGTGGTAAGCTCTTATATTCCTTACTTATTGAGATTGCAGACTGCAGAGTGTGCTCTCTGCACGGGTGTAGTATATATGTTGTACAGTTAAGTTACTATAATGTTAAGAAGACTTTCAAATTTAGAACAAAGTTTTTATCAACCAGGTAGTAGCCTCCTCTATATTTACTTCAACTCAGCTGTGAATATTTGTCCGAGAATCCAAATCAGATCTGATATGAACTTGATGGATGGGATGAACGAAAAGTGAAAGAAGGGTGCAAGTAAGTGTGGGAGGACGAGCAAGTTAAAAGTAATGATGACTGACAAAGAAGAATGATACGTGTTTGATTGGTGCCCGAGGTGGCTGGGAAGGAATATGATGCATGGTTGGGTGAAGGATGAAGCAAGGATGGGTGGAAGGAGAACAGCCTGGGTGGGTGAAACAGAAACTGTATGTGTGCGCAATATATCCTTTGGTTGAAATTCAAATACAAGTCAAGCACGGATGTATGGCTTGCGGTTTCCCAAATAAAATGAAAAGGTTGTTTTCCCGTGAGAAAACGTAAGGTTTGTCCAGATGAGAGACATGAAGAAGAATGATTGACATATAGTTTGAATGGATAGATGCCTGGATCATGGTACTATCTGACTCTTAGATAGCATATGTGTATCTAGAGAGAATAGACGGTCACTGGATGAACTAAGTGTTACTTTGAAGAGCATGTAACACCGCACCCGCACGTCCGTTCCAGTGTATGGAAGGCAAGGAAAAGAAGTTTTAATTTTGTCCGAATACTACCATGAATAGTAGCAGTAGTTTGTATTGCAAGCAGAGCATATATCCGGCTATTACGATGGCCACTCACTACCTCTGTTAATAAGTTTAGTAGAACTCGGTCATTCATGTGTGCATGTACCACTGTTCACTCAATAAAAAGTAAAGCACCTAAAGTCATCCCATATGTAAGCAAATACATTCCATGTGCAGTGATAGATAATCAGATTATTTATCTTCTTAATTTTCCTTTTCTAGTATTCATTGGCACTGTAGGGTGAAAGTTAAATTAATTAAGCAGTAGCCTTTGTAACAGAGTATTCTCAGTGCCACCCGTAATTGAAAAGTAAGAGCATCACCACCTGCATGTACTGGACTAGTACAGTAACGCAAGTCTGTCTCACTCATCATGGCGGGAGTCTGTTTTTCTCTGGTGCGCTGGCATTATGCCGGCTTGCAGAATTTAACGTACCAATTTTGCTAAACAAGAGAGAAGAAGAAGAATAAACTGGTGTACTGTCATAGTCGACTCTAATGGAGTGAGTCCATAGTGCTCGTAGAATTGATTCCTTAAACTCCCACTAATGTTAGAGCAAGGATGAAGAAGTGGGAGGTTAGATAGATACTGGCCACAATAGTTATATACTGCGCTTGCAAGTTGCTAGTTCTACTGTGACACAACTTTCTGCTGACTCATTTTGTGTTAATCTTAAAGAGCATTGGTTACAGACTATGTCTTTCTTTCTTCATATAGATGCTCCTTCCAAACCAACACAGAAGGAGCTGGCTAAAAGGGCCCGGCAACGGAGGCTGGAGGCGACTGTCGCCGAATATCGGCGGCTGGTGGCCCAGGAGGAGGGGGACACGCAGTCGACCACAACATCGACCGGGACAGCTGCATCCTTCTCCGCACTCCATGGGTCAGCCAGTCAGCGCAGCAGGTCTCCAACGGTACGGAGTCGGGGTGCCGCAGCCACCTGCCACCGCCGAGCAGCAAATAAATCAGCCCCCCCCCCCACAGCAGTACCAAAAAAAGGTTGCACCGCCTTTCACTCAGGGTGTCCTACCTCGAGCAGGAGCTGCTGAACACCAAAACCCTGCACTAGACCCTCCGCAAGGAGCATGCCGACTTGGCCCGAAAAGTGAACAGCAGTCAGCAGTAGGAGGAGACTGGCCCTTGCCCCTTTTTTAAAGACTTCTGGGGGTGAGAATTGGGAGTTGGGTTTTTTGGACTTTTCACGGACATTCGTTGGGGTTAGGGAGGGGTGGTGGGTTGGGTCTTGCGGGAGATTATTTATGTTAGGGATATAAATATACTATAAACTTTATCTTAGCATACGTGTTTTTTACTGCTTTTGAGGCTGGTGGGTGGAGGTTTAACAGTAAGTTTGTTTTCCTGAAACTTAAGTGGCATCTTGATTCAAGTTGTGTAAGTAATTACCCAAATGTTTTCAAAACTAAGTGCCTCTCACAGAGTAAGTGAATTCAATAGTCCTAGGACTTTACTAGTACTACTGTCAGTCTCTCGTCTCTCCTAATACTCCATTATACTACCTCCCCCCAAATGCTTATCTTACCTGTAATTTGTGTTTGGAAATAGGGCTAGGCACAGGGCTGGCTGCACGGGAAATGGCGATTAAGGTTGGCAATCCTGGGCGGGTGAAATGTCATAATTGCGGTGGTACTAGTGGTGTTACACAGTGGCAGTCCCAGCATATGAAAAAAAAGAAAATGTAACCGTGTTTGTCCTTACCGTAGCATTAGAACGGTACGATAGAGAATATAGCAGGTGACAGTACACAAGAACAGTGCCACAATGTAGCCTAACAAATGGTAAAGTATTGAAAATATAACTATTACTTGCGTTGAATTTCTTTGACATTAGCTACTACTACAAGAAATAGTACTGAAGGTGAAGGACACAACAACGTAATCATTTGCCACGTCTAGGAGGAGGATGTTCTTGATGATCAATCAAGTTGATTGCGCACATGAAAATCTGCTTTCATTTGCCAATAGCCATGGGTCTGTGTCAAGCTGAGTAAGAATGTATCCTCGGATTCCTTCACCAGCCTGTTGCTATGACCTTATCCTCCCCAGCAAGTGTGTGGAATTCTTGCTGTCATTTAGTCACAGATCAATCAAAACCACACAGCCCGGGGGTAGAGGGTTAGGGTTTGGAAAATGGATGGGAATGGGGGTTTTTGGGGAAGTTTTGTTCAGAGAAGAAAAAAAAGCACAGTATGGACAAACAATAATTAAAGATAAACAAATCTTTGGGTACAAAGCTATCCATAAATCTTTTAAGTGACATAAAGGAAGTGCATGCACTACTGCATGCATGGTTACTGAAAAGTAAGTAGTACTTTCGACAACCGTGAATGAAAGAATGCGACAGTACAGGGCTGCAGTAATAATTATGCGTTTTCACTTGCCTATCTCTGCACTCAGAGAAACACTTCGTACATTAAATTAGGTTTGAAAAATAGCAGAAGTAAAACCTATACAATGGCTGTAGGGATGAATTTAGAAGCAGAGATCAAAGAAATGCAGAGTCACACTCATAGAAGTTCACAGCAATAACATTACTTAAAAGACCATTAGAAAAGAACGGATACTGTATCTGTATGTTGTTGTAGTTATTCTGTTGAATTTGGGAAGTTGCATGCATCCAACCATTCCTCTTATTAGCGGGACTCCTCCATTCCATCTGACGCTCCGTCCATCAATGTTGTTGACCAGAAGACACCCTGTCCACTGCCTGCCTGGCGGATGCTGAATTGCGGCTCGCTAAGGTGAAGCCTGACTTCATCCTTTTTTTCCCATTGCACAGGCTGAAACCCGGCCTGTAATTATTGATGGAAAAACAAGAAGTGAAATTAGAGCAATACTGACAAATAAATATAAGGTATGTACGCTGTGTAGTGCAAAAAGTCACACTTTGAGTTTCCTAATAGACAGTACAATATTTTTGAAAGTGCGTACTTTGTCTGAGTCTCCTTTTGAAGGATAAATAAGTATGGGCGAATTAATTTAGCGGATCTTTCCCCTCAAGGTAGGTGTACTGTAAAATGTGTTTCAGAACAAAATTAGACCTTCCCAGCAGTGCTCCCAGACCCTTACTAAACCCAATTGCAAAAATGTAGAAGACCCCCAATCAGATCTCAAAAAACGTGCGATACTGCTACCTGTCAGAGGCCTAGTAGAAAATGGTGACAAAACGTACTTTGAATGTAAAGTAGGCCCAAATCCCCCCTTACCCCCCATGGATTGTATTCAAACCACTTGCAAGCAAGCAAAAGTATCCATACCCAGCATTGCTCCAAGACTCGCAAACCCCCCACAAACACCAGGAACCCCCACAAACAGCCCCCCGAAAACGGTAGAGTGAGCGAAATCTTAGAAAATGCAAAAACTTTTTCCCCAGGGATTGTCTCCAAAACACTTTCTTTCGGGTATTAGACCTTCCCAGCAATGGCCCCAGAACTGTCAACCCGGGCGAAAACAAGTTTAACACCCCCAACAAGCCAAAAGGCAAAACCCAGGAAAAGCCACACTTAGAAAACTTTGGGCCTACCTGGAATTCAGTCCAAATGCGCTCTGCAGCTAGGCCCCAACTCCCCTTTTCCACCATGGATTTCCTGTAAGACAAATGCAATCAACATTAGAATGTGCCAGCAGTGCTCACAGACCCCAAACCAAAACCCACCCCCTACAACCTAAAAGCCCCCAAACAGCACCCCAAAGACAGGCAAGTGATCAAAAGCGCAAAAACTTTTTCTGCTCCGATTTTCTCCAAACCACTTTTAGCCGGTATTACACCTTCCAAGCAAGGCCCCCAGCCCAGTGAACCAGGGCAAAAACAAGTTTCACCCCCCCCCAAAAAAAGCCGAAAAGCAAAACCGGGAAAAGCCACACTTAGGAAACTTTGGGCCTACCTGGAATGCAGTCCAAATGAGCTCTGCAGCTAGGCCCTAACTCCCCTTTTCCACCACAAATTTTCTGAAAAACAAATGCAATCAACATTAGACTGTGGCAGCAGTGATCCCAGGCCCCAAAACCCACCCCCAGAAACCTGGAAGCCCCCCAAACAGCACCCCAAAGACAGGCAAGTGAGCAAAAACGCAATATACTTTTTCACCTCCGATTTTCTCCAAACCACTTTTATCCCGTATTAGACCTTCACAGCAATTCCCCAGACCCGTCAACTCACCCGCAAAGAAGTAGAACACCCCCACAAGTGCAGAGTCTTTCTTCATTGGGCGTAATCCAGCCATCTGCTTTGAGGGAAATAGGAGTCTAGAGGAGGAGGATAGAGGAGCATGTTCTTGTGAACTTGTGAACTTGAGGAATGCAGACTGCGGCACCTTCAAATCAATCAGCAAATAAGTGAAGACAGTTCTGCTGATTAGGTGATTAAAGTTTTTTTTAATATAGATTTTGCAAAACAAAGAAAGACAGACACACAGGAATAAAAGTGAATAAGGACGAAAAAGAAAGTTAGTGATTCATTGACTCATTTTCAGGGCTCGGTGTCAGGGAAGAAGAGCTCGTCCTCAAACTCTGTGAATTCAGACGGGAGTAGGTCAGTTAACAGAGAAGAACTTCCCTCATCTAAGTCGGTGTCCTCCTCATCTCCTTCCTGCGTGCATTCCCGTATTTTGTAATCTGGTGGTATGAAGTGCTGATTCATCTTGATCATGTTAACCTCTCCAACTTTTTGGGCGAGAGGCGGGTCCTTTTGGAAGTTACAATGCCACTAGCAGCACTGAAAACACGTTCAGAAGACACGCTTGCGAGTGGGCAAGACAAGTAATTTATAGCCAGGTTGGTGATCTCTGGCCACACATCTCTTTTCCCATGCCAATACGCCAATGGGTCATGATGAACATAGACCTCTGTTGAGTCATTCAGATAGGCCTGCACCATCAACTCAAGGTTCTCCAGGGTTCCTCCACTTTGCTTACTTTTTTCTGGGAAATTTTGAGAAGCAAACCCAAGCTGAGTTAGCCAATCCTCTTCTTCACACAATATTACTGTTGTGTCTGGTGCAGATGCTACGGTTTCTGGTGTTGTTAACGGCTGAGAGGGAAAATCACTCACTTCTGCCACAGCCACAGATGCAGAAGTGGATTTTTCTGACTCCGGATGGCCTGCTGATGCTGATGTACTGCCTTTTCCTTCAATTTCCTGCCGTTCTCTTTCAAACCGAGTGGCTGACACAGCTAGCCAATGTTTGTACTTTGTAACATCTGCGTCATCAAAAGGAAAGAATACTCTGCCTGCCACTGCCTTTTTGTACCGTGGATCCAGAATAGTAGCAGAAATGTAATGCTGTTCTGTGTGGATCTTTTCAAGACGTTCATCGCGAAGTAGGCGCTGTAATAACTTCTACGCCAACTCAAATGCTTCTTGCTTTCCAACTTTTTGAAACGTAGAAGACACCACCTTCAGTTGGTGCTCTAGCATGCGCAACAATGGGATAGCCTTTCCCAAATTACAGTCCTCCCTGCTGACTGCACGTGTGAAGACCTCAAAAGGACGAAGCATGTCTGTCAGGCTTTTAACTAGCTCCCATTGCTCCACCTATATCTTCAGGTCTATCATAGGTGTACCCAGTTTAAAGAAATACTGATCGACTACTGCATACTGCTCATACAGACGCTCAAGCTTGTAGAAGGTTGAGTTCCAATGTGTTAACACCTCCTGGATGAGTGCTTTCACTGGAACTTTACGTTCAAGTTGCAGGCACCTCAGCTGCTTCCGGGCCTTAAAAGAATGGTTGAAATGTGTGCACATTCTTCGGCAGGTGGTCAGTAACTCGTAGACTGGACTTTCTTCACGCAAGAATTTTATAACAACCAGGTTTATACAGTGCGCCAAACACGGCACTCTGAAATAGTTACCCTTATCTATGGCCTTAACTACATTGGCGCCATTATCCGTGGAAACATAACCAATGCTGCGTTTTCTTGGGGACAGCCATTGAAAGACCTTTGTGTTAAACTCATGCAAAATGTTTTCTGCTGTATATGTTTTCTCCATGGCAGACATGGCTACTGTTGTATGTTTCCGAGCAGCTTTATAAACTTTGTCTGTGTCAACACCTGCGTTTAGCTTTGCTTTAACCCCTGAAAAAGAGACCCAGTGTGCAGTGATGCACATGTAATCTAGGGCTTGACAACTGGTCCACATGTCTGTTGTCAGATGTATAGTGTGAACAGCACTCTTCTGCAAAACTGCCCCAATCACCTCCAGCAAATCTTCATGCAGTGCTGGAACCGCAACTCTGGCAAAATAGAACCGGCTAGGAACCTTCCATTTAGGGCAGAGCATTGCCACCATTTCAAGAAAACCCACCCCTTCCACAAAAGAAAAAGGGAGAAGGTCCAGCGCTAGCATTTTAGCCAGCTTAGTGTTATACAGACGCGCCGTTGGGTGGTTGTGTTCAAATGGCGTATCTGAAAACAACATGATTCTAATGGTGGGCTGGACCGTTATACGGGATGATGATGACTTCTTCGACCCAGTTACGCTCAGTGATGATGAACTTTTTCGCATTGGTGTCTCACTCTCTCCCACACTCTTAGTGTGGCTCATATATCTTGCAGGGGGTGTGCTGCTGACAGGGGTACTGGGTGTAACTGAAAACATGTTTGACGCTTCTTCCTCCTTGTCCTCATCAGATGAAACATCAACGGATATAATTTGTTGACTTGCAATTCGGGCTGCCTTGATCTCCCTTAGGTGCGCATGCCATTTGACAGTGTGCTGTCTATCAAGATGACCTCTCTGGCCTCCGGTACCATAGTTGGTACCAAGCTTACCACGACTAACTCAAACCTTACAAATGGTACAAATGGCTATGTTTTCCCTTGTTGGGCTAACACTAAAGAAGTCCCAAACTGCGGACTTCAAATGTCTGTGGGGGGTGGAGGAGGCGATACTGGGAATGCTAATGCCAGATGAAGTGGAGGATATGCGTTGCCGAAATTTACTACGTTGTGCACTTACAGCACCACTAATTGAGGAAATGGAGGTCGAGGAGGATGGAGGTTCCTTCTGGCGAGAAAATATGGAAGCTGTAGGTGGTGGTGTACTAGTTAACTGCATTGGTGGTGGTCCCATTGCCACGTCACCAACATCACTCTCAGCATTATTTCGGGATAGGGTAAAAATGTCTGTTTGCTGCATGCCCGCTGAGTCTGGAGTTACGTCTATGATGACTGCGTCGTCGTCGTGAGAGTCTTCATCAGCAGGAGTATACGCCACTTCTTTTTCAGCATCATCATCACACTCCATAACTATGAGACTTTCGGGGACCTTCCTTTTACGCTTAGCTACCTTTGTGAGGTCATGGTGTGCCTCACTCTCAGACAGTACTGGTGGTTCCCAATTTTGATCCATATCTTCTGAAGGAAGGGGGCTTGAAGAAGATGTAGACACCATCCGTGATCTTTTCCTTGCTGGGGATCTGGAAGACAATAATTCATCAGGAGGAGTGGCTTCCTTAGATGATACCTCGGCTTGAATGTCGATTTCCTGATGTGCCCCTACTTCGGGAGGAAAACTTTTGTGGGCACTTGTGCCGCTCCATGCACCTCTGCTTGTGCCTCTCCTTGCGCCGCCTCTCCTTCCACATATACTTGGGCTTGTACTTGCAGCACATGTGGTTGTTGCGGCTGTGGTTGTTGAACACTCGTCAGATGAGTTACAACAACCTGTGTTGATTGAGGGATGTCACTACTTACTTGCGATGACCAACATCACTGGTCGATGGTGATTGAACAACTATACTGGCTGCCTCTGCAGCACTCAAGGGCTTGGACCTAAGTTGGCGTGGTGGTGGTGGCACTGAACCCCATGGAGCGGAGGTGCTGCACCCAGCTTGGTCCCCAGCAGACCCCGCTGCTGCTGCAGGCGTACTTTTTTTTCCCAAAAAATGCGGCGGTCGGCATACCGGTCTCCTTGGTCAGTGGCGCCACTTGCTTCTTCTGCTCCTTACTGCTAACTTTCTTGCTAGAGGAGCTACGGGCAACTTTTTTTTGGGCCATCTTCTTCAGATGTCAGAACAGCAGGCCGCAGTTGCACAAGTTGCAGAGTTGTCTGTGGCCACACGTGACGTTGTGCTGCACACACCACAGCAGGACTTCTTCCTGGCACTGATGAGGAACGATGAGGCTGATGATTCGTCTTTCTGCACCTAAAAGCAAACAAAGCCAGAGGAACATCAGTTAAATAAATGTTGCATATGTAGCGCTTCAATTAATAGTTTGCAAGTAAGCATTTTTATTATACCCACCCCCCAAAATGGAAAGACCAATAAAATGCACCACTGACAGAGTACCCCTGGGCATATGGCTGAAAGCATGGCAGACTGGGTGCAGGCCTATGGCACAACAAAGCACACTGCCTGGCTTCAAAATGGCCCCTAGACCCCAACCCACATGGCCGGGCCCTGGGCCAGGCCTCAAAATAGCCCCCACCCACATGGACCGGCCCCAACACCACCCCAAAAAGTGGAAAAACAAACAAAAATCACCACAATCCAATGCCACCCATGCCCTCCATGATGTTTACATTAAAGAGACCCCACAGAAACACCCAGTCCATGCACCACTGAGTACCCCTGGGCAAAAGGCCCCAGCAATAGCCAAAAAATCGAAAAACACACAAAAATCACCACAATCCAATGCATCCATGCCCTCAATCATGTTGAAATTCAAGACACCCCACAGAAAGACTCGGTCCATGCACCACTGAGTACCCCTGGGCATAATGGATGAAAGCATGGGAGACTGGGTGCAGGCCTATGGCACAACAAAGCACACTGCCTGGCTTCAAAATGGCCCCTAGACCCCAACCCACATGGCCGGGCCCTGGGCCAGGCCTCAAAATGGCCCCCACCCACATGGACCGGCCCCAACACCACCCCAAAAAGTGGAAAAACAAACAAAAATCACCACAATCCAATGCCATCCATGCCCTCCATGATGTTTACATTAAAGAGACCCCACAGAAACACCCAGTCCATGCACCACTGAGTACCCCTGGGCAAAAGGCCCCAGCAATAGCCAAAAAATCGAAAAACACACAAAAATCACCACAATCCAATGCATCCATGCCCTCAATCATGTTGAAATTCAAGACACCCCACAGAAAGACTCGGTCCATGCACCACTGAGTACCCCTGGGCATAATGGATGAAAGCATGGGAGACTGGGAGCAGGCCTATGGCACAACAAAGCACACTGCCTGGCTTCAAAATGGCCCCTAGACCCCAACCCACATGGCCAGGCCCCGGACCAGGCCTCAAAATGGCCCCCACCCACATGGACAGGCCCCAACACCACCCCAAAAAGTTGAAAAACACACAAAAATCACCACAATCCAATGCCATCCATGCCCTCCATGATGTTTACATTTAAGAGACCCCACAGAAAGACCCAGTCCATGCACCACTGAGTACCCCTGGGCAAAAGGCCCCAACAACAGCCAAAAAATCAAAAAACACACAAAAATCACCACAACCCAATGCCATCCATGCCCTCAATCATGTTGAAATTCAAGACACCCCTTACAAAGACTCGGTCCATGCACCACTGAGTACCCCTGGGCATAATGGATGAACGCATCGGAGACTGGGTGCAGGCCAATGGCACAACAAAGCACACTGCCTGGCTTCCAAATGGCCCCTAGACCCCAACCCACATGGCCAGGCCCTGGACCAGGCCTCAAAATGCCCCCCCCAGCCACATGGACAGGCCTCAACACCACCACAAAAAGTCGGAAAACACACAAATATCACCACAATCCAATGCCATCCATGCCCTCCATGATGTTTACATTAAAGAGACCCCACAGAAAGACCAAGCCCATGCACCACTGAGCACCCCTGGGCAAAAGGCCCCAACAACAGCCAAAACATCGAAAAACACACAAAAATCACCACAATCCAATGCCATCCATGCTCTCAATCATGTTGAAATTCAAGTCACCCACAAAAAGACTCGGTCCATGCACCACTGAGTACCCCTGGGCATAATGGATGAAAGCATGGCAGACTGGGTGCAGGCCTATGGAACAACAAAGCACACTGCCTGGCTTCAAAATGGCCCCTAGACCCCCACCCACATGGCCAGGCCCTGCCTGGACCAGGCCTCAAAATGGCCCCCACCCACATGGACAGGCCCCAACACCACCCCAAAAAGTCAAAAAACACACAAAAATCACCACAATCCAATCCTATCCATGCCCTCCATGATGTTTACATTAAAGAGACCCCACAGAAAGACTCAGTCCATGCACCACTGAGTACCCCTGGGCAACAGGCCCCAACAACACCCAAAAAAAAATCGAAAAACACACAAAAATCACCACAATCCAATTCCATCCATGCCCTCCATGATGTTTACATTGAAGAGACCCCACAGAAAGACTCAGTCCATGCACCACTGAGTACCCCTGGGCAAAAGGCCCCAACAACAGCCAAAAAAATAAAAAAACACACATAAATCACCACAATCCAATGCCATCCATGCCCTCCATGGTGTTTACATTAAAGAGACCCCACAGAAAGACTCAGTCCATGCACCACTGAGTACCCCTGGGCAAAAGGCCCCAACAACAGCCAAAACATCGAAAAACACACAAAAATCACCACAATCCAATGCCATCCATGCCCTCAATCATGTTGAAATTCAAGACCCCCACAGAAAGACTCGGTCCATGCACCACTGAGTACCCCTGGGCATAATGGATGAAAGCATGGCAGACTGGGTGCAGGCCTATGAAACAACAAAGCACACTGCCTGGCTTCAAAATGGCTCCTAGACCCCCACCCACATGGCCAGGCCCTGCCTGGACCAGGCCTCAAAATGGCCCCCGACCACATGGACAGGCCCCAACACCACCCCAAAAAGTAAAAAAACACACAAAAATCACCACAATCCAATCCTATCCATGCCCTCCATGATGTTTACATTAAAGAGACCCCACAGAAAGACTCAGTCCATGCACCACTGAGTACCCCTGGGCAAAAGGCCCCAACAACAGCCAAAAAAATCGAAAAACACACAAAAATCACCACAATCCAATGCCATCCATGCCCTCACAGAAAGACTCAGTCCATGCACCACTGAGTACCCCTGGGCAAAAGGCCCCAACAACAGCCATAAAATCGAAAAACACACAAAAATCACCACAATCCAATGCCATCCATGCCCTCCATGATGTTTACATTAAAGAGACCCCAAAGAAAGACCCAGTCCATGCACCACTAAGTACCCCTGGGCAAAAGGCACTAACAACACCCAAAAAATCGAAAAACACACAAAAATCACCACAATCCAATGCCATCCATGCCCTCAATCATGTTGAAATTCAAGATACCCCACAGAAAGACTCGGTCCATACACCACTGAGTACCCCTGGGCATAATGGATGAAAGCATGGCAGACTGAGTGCAGGCCTATGGCACAACAAAGCACACTGCCTGGCTTCAAAATGGCCCCTAGACCCCCACCCACATGGCCAGGCCCTGCCTGGACCAGGCCTCAAAATGGCACCCACCCACATGGACAGGCCCCAACACCACCCCAAAAAGTCGAAAAACACACAAAAATCACCACAATCCAATGCCATCCATGCCCTTCATGATGTTTACATTAAAGAGACCCCACAGAAAGACTCTGTCCCTGCACCACTGAGTACCCTTGGGCACAAGGCCCCAACAACAGCCAAAAAATCGAAAAACACACAAAAAGCACCACAATTCAATGCCATCCATGCCCTCCATGATGTTTACATTAAAGAGACCCCACAGAAAGACTCAGTCCATGCACCACTGAGTACCCCTGGGCCAAAGGCCCCAACAACAGCCAAAAAATCGAAAAACACACAAAAATCACCCCAATCCAATGCCATCCATGCCATAAATGATGTTGAAATTCAACAAAACAGTTGTATCATGCACCCATAACTAACCCTGGTCCTACAGGATACTGTGGCTACCCACAATATATTTTATTTAATGTTCTGAAAAAGTTCCAAAATTGTAGTTGCAGCAACTGTAATGCCCCAAACAAACAACATCAACTTACTTGTGAAATTTCTAATCCAAAAATGATCCAAAGAAAGTCAAAAAGGCCTCAAATCCAAATATCCAGCAGCATCCATAAAAAGTAATCCTTCCAGGTCAAGATCCAAATCAAAGTGACCAGGACATGAACAAAGCACTGGGAGGAGCCTGCTGGACAGGAACAGGAAGTTGGAGACTGTGGGGCACTTCCTCCCCCCCCCCCCCCCCCCAAATGGACTCCTTGCAAAAAAAGTGCAGGCAAATGTCAACCTGAGGAGTTATTCTGATAAAAATCATCATTTTCAGAAGGTTTATGCTGCCTGCTGGTGGATTTCTTGTGCAGAATTGCAAATTTTGCAATTTCGCAAGCGCGAGATTGTTACTGCCCACCACATCTACGTGTTCGCAATTGTTTACTCCTGCGATGCGTGATCACGAGCCTTAATGACGTACTCGTGCTGACAAACTCTCGCTGTGCATGGTGGCGGGCCGCGATGACGTAATCGCGGTCGATAAACTCCCGCGGGATCACGCAGCAAGATCCAAAATGGCGCAGCACACGCAAACATGGAGAAAAACAACTCTTAAAATGCTGAATGACGGTAAGTGAACGCCGCGCGCCGCAATATTGTATTTGTCAAGCGCGACCAAGCAAAAAAATCCGCTGCGTGCGAATTTGCCAATTTTCGGCAAATTCGCGAGAATTCGTGGATCGCGAATTTGCCGAAAATCCGCAAATTCCGCGAGCGGAACGGATTTTACGCTCATACTTATACAAATGCCACATTTTGTTCTTTTTAAATTGATACGTTGCGACTATTATGAACATAAAAGTTGAATATCATCTGACTTTCAATAGATTTGGGGTTTTCCTGTTTTGGGGAGAGTTTCTTTAAAAAATCAGATATCAAAAAGCCTTATTCTTAACATGCATGTACAGTGGTCTCTTTTTCTGCAATCAACAGAGGCTTTCATGACACATCTATTCCCTCACCGCTTGTGGTGATGTCACTGGAGAAGCATGATGACACCTTTAGAATGTGTAATGTACATGTGTTTCATGCATCCATTTGACAGTTGCCTACTGTGCATTTTATGTACCAGATGTGTCCCCTTTTTGCCTGTAATATATACCACTCATCCTCACAGTGGGATAGCAAGTGGGGGGGTATGGCCTGGGCGGCATGAGTTTTGGGGATGGTGGACTCCCCCCGCAGTTATCTGCTTTCTTGGGGCAGCAGTGGCCAGCGCCCCCCACTCTTCAATGAGGGGGGGCAATCAGAGGAATCTCGCTAGCACCCCCACAACCGTTCTTTAATGCGGCCGCTGAGAGGCGGCAAATGCAGGGACCGCCACAGGCAGCCACAGAGCTAGCTATGCCACTGCATCCTCAGAAGAAGAGCAAGGAATTAGTCATTACAAAGTTGGTGACAGAGGAGAACTACCTGCTTTGTGGGGAGAAGTTTCGAGAGTATTGTATTTGGAGTGACTGAAACAGCCATGAAACTAACTTCACATGTAAACTTGTGCCATTGATCGGGGTCACAGAAACGCGCTCAATAGTGGAACATGTATCAGGAAGTTCTGGCTCATATAAAGTATTGGATACTCTTTTGCCTTCTTGCAGCCTTGTGAGGCGCTGGTGTGACTGATGCATTTTGGGTCTGGCATCGACACTTGCTGAGCATGTGCATTTCTCTAGCACTCTTCATCAGTCGTTTGAGGGAGTGCCATTGTCATGCCTTTTGTCTTTACACCTCTGTCAGGGAGCCCAGCATCCCTATTTCTGTGTATGACTC